>NW_027480469.1:0-2400000 GCF_051401765.1 Calliopsis andreniformis
ATCCTCAATCCTCAATCCTCAATCATCAATCCTCAATCCTCAATCCTCAATCCTGAATCCTCAATCCTCAAACCTCAATCCTCAATCATCAATCCTCAATCTTCAATCATCAATCCTCAATCCTCAATCCCTCAATCCTCAATCCTCAATCCTCAAACCTCAATCCTCAATCGTCAACACTCCATCCTCAATTCTCAATCCCCAACAGTATATCCTTAATTCACAGTTTTAAATACACAATCCTCAATCTTCAACTTTCAGATCTCAATCCTCAAACATCAATTCTCAACACCCAATCCTCAACCCCTCAGTCCACAATCTTCTATTCCCAACCATCAATCCTCAATATTCACTTCTCAATCCTCAATCCTCAATTCTCAATCCTCAATCCTCAAACCTCAATCCTCAATCCTCATTTCTCAATCCTCAACAGTATATACTTAATTCACAGTTTTAAATACTCAATCCACAATCTTCAACATTCAGATCTCAATCCTCAAACATCAGTTCTCACACCCAATCCTCAACCCTCAGTCCACAATTTTCTATCCCCAATCCTCAATCCTCAATATTCAATTCTCTATCCCTCAATCCTCAATCCTCAATCCGCAATACTCAATCCTCAATACTCTATCTTCAATCATCAATCTGCAGCCATCAATCCTCAATCCTCAATCCTCTGTTCTCAATCCTCAATCCTCAATCCTCAATCCTCAATCCTCAAACCTCAATCCTCAATCCTCAACGCTCATTCCTCAATCCTCAATTCTCAATTCTCAATCCTCAATCATCAATCCTCAATCCTCAATCCTCAATCCTCAATCCTCAACCCTCGATCCTCAATCCTCAATTCTCAATCCTCAATCCTCAATCATCAATCCTCAATCCTCAATCCTCAATCCTCAATACTCAATCCTCAAACCTCAATACTCAATCCTCAATTCTCAATCCTCAACAGTATATCCTTAATTCACAGTATTTAAATACTCAATCCACAATCTTCAACATTCAGATCTCAACCCTCAAACGTCAATTCTCAACACCCAATCATCAACCCTCAGTCCACAATATTCTATCCCCAATCCTCAATCCTCAATATTCAATTCTCAATCCTCAATCCTCAATACTCAATCCTCAATTCTCTATCTTCAATCATCAATCTGCAGCCATCAATCCTCAATCCTCAATCATCAGTCCTCAATCCTCAATCCTCAATCATCGGTCCACAATCCTCAAACCTCAATCCTCAATCCTCAACCCTCATTCCTCAATCCTCAGTCCTCAATCCTCAATCATCAATCCTCAATCCTCAATCCTCAATCCTCAATACACAATACTCAATCCTCAACCCTCAATCCACAATCCTCAATCCTCAACCCTCGATCCTCAATCTTCAATCCTCAATCCTCAGTACTCAAATCCTCAATCCTCAATCCTCAAACTTCAACCCTCAATCCTCAATCCTCAATCATCAATCCTCAATCCTCAATCCTCAATCCTCAATAAAATAGCTTCAATTCTCACTATTCAATACTGAATCCTCATTCTTCAAATCTCAGTCTACGAACAACAATTCTCAACACTCAATACTCAACCCTCAGTTCTCAATCTTCAATCCTCTATCGTCGATCCTCAGTCTTCAATCCTCAATCCTCAGTACTCAATCCTCAATCCTCAATCCTGAATCCTCAATTCTCAATACTCAACAGTGTATTCTCAATTCACAGTTTTCAACACCCAATCCATAATCTTCAATATACAAATCTCAAACCTCAAACATCAATCCCCAACACGCAATCCTCAACACACTCAATCCTCATAATTCAACTCTCAATCCTCAGGCCTAAACCCTTAGTCCTCAATCCTCAATCCTCAACCATCCATCCTCAATCCTCAATCCACAACCATCCATCCTCAATCCTCAATCCTCAATACTCAATCCTCAACCTTCAGCCATCAATCCTCAAGCATCAATCCTCAATCCTCAATCCTCAATCATCAATACTCAATCCTGAACGCTCGATCCTCAATCCTCAATCCTCAGTCCCCAAACTTCAGTCCTCAATATTCAATGCTCCCACCTTAATTCACAACACTCAGTCCTCAACCCCCAGTCCTCAATTCTCATTCCTCAGTCCTCAAGCCTCAATCTTCAATCCTCAATCCTCAGCCATCAATCCTCAATCCTGAATCATCAATCCTCAATCGTCAATCCTCAATCCTCAGTACTCAATCCTCAATCCTCAATCCTCAATGCTCAACCCTCAGTCCTCAATCCTCAATCCTCAATCCTCAATCCTCAATCCTCAATCCTCAATCCTCAATCCTCAATCCTCAATCCCCAATCATCAAACCTCAATCCTCAATCCTCAATTCTCAATCCTCAACAGTATATCCTTAATTCACAGTTTTAAATACTCAATCCACAATCTTCAACATTCAGATCTCAATCCTCAAACATCAATTCTCAACACCCAATCCTCAACCCTCAGTCCACAATATTCTATCCCCAATCCTCAATCCTTAATATTCAATTCTCTATCCTCAATCCTCAATCCTCAATCCGCAATACGCAATCCTCAATACTCTATCTTCAATCATCAATCTGCAGCCATCAATCCTCAATCATCAATCCTCTGTCCTCAATCCTCAATCCTCAATCCTTAATCCTCAATCCGCAATCCCCAATCATCAAACCTCAATCCTCAATCCTCAATTCTCAATCCTCAACAGTATATCCTTAATTCACAGTTTTAAATACTCAATCCACAATCTTCAACATTCAGATCTCAATCCTCAAACATCAATTCTCAACACCCAATCCTCAACCCTCAGTCCACAATATTCTATCCCCAATCCTCAATCCTTAATATTCAATTCTCTATCCTCAATCCTCAATCCTCAATCCGCAATACGCAATCCTCAATACTCTATCTTCAATCATCAATCTGCAGCCATCAATCCTCAATCATCAATCCTCTGTCCTCAATCCTCAATCCTCAATCCTTAATGCTCAATCCTCAATCCTCAAACCTCAATCCTCAATCCTCAAAGCTCATTCCTCAATCCTCAATTCTCAATCCTCAATCATCAATCCTCAATCCTCAATCCTCAATCCTCAATCCTCAATCCTCAACCCTCGATCCTCAATCCTCAATACTCAATCATCAATCATCAATCCTGAATCCTCTATCCTCAACCCTCAAACCTCAATCCTCAATCCTCAATCCTCAATCCTCAATCCTCAATCCTCAATCCTCAAACCTCAATCCTCAAACCTCAATCCTCAATCCACAATTCTCAATCCTCAGCAGTATATCCTTAATTCACAGTTTTAAATACTCAATCCACAATCTTCAACATTCAGATCTCAATTCTCAAACATCAATTCTCAACACCCAATCCTCAACCCTCAGTCCACAATATTCTATCCCCAATCCTCAATCCTCAATATTCAATTCTCTATCCTCAATCCTCAGACCTCAATCCGCAATACTCAATCCTCAATACTCTATCTTCAATCATCAATCTGCAGCCATCAAACCTCAATACTCAATCCTCAGGCCTCAATCCTCAATCCCCAATCCTCAATCATCAATCCTCAGACCTCAATCCTCAATCCTCAAACCTCATTCCTCAATCCTGGATCCTCAATCCTCAATCCTCAACCCTCAATCCTCAATCCTCAATCCTGAATACTCAATCCTCAATCGTCAATCCTCAATCCTCAAACCTCAATCCTCAATACACAATTCTCAATCCTCAACAGTATAGCCTTAATTCACAGTTTTAAATACTCAATCCACAATGTTCAACTTTCAGATCTCGATCCTCAAACATCAATTCTCAGAACCCAATCCTCAACACTCGGTCCTCAGTCTTCAATCATCAATCCTCAATTCTTAATCGTTAGTCCTCAATCCTCAATCCTCAATCCTCAGTCCTCAAGCCTCAACACCCAATATTCAATTGTCAATCCTCAATTCACAGGACTCAATCCTCAACCCTCAATCCTCAATCCTCAATCGTCAATCCTCAAACTTCAACCAGCAATCCTCAACCCATATTCCTCAATCCTCAATCCTCAATCCTCAGTAGAAAATCCTCAATCCTCAATCTTCATTCCTCGATCTGCAGCTATCAATCCTCAATCCTCAATCCTCATTCCTCAGTCCTCAATCCTCAATCCTCAAACTTCAATCTTCGATCCTCAATCTTCACTCCTCAATCCTCAATCCTCAAACCTCAGTCCTCAACCTTCAATCCGCAATCCTCAATCCTCAATCTTCAATCTTCAATCCTCAATCCTCAATCCTCAATTCTCAATCCTCAATCCTCAATCGTCAACCCTCAATCCTCAACCATCAATCCTCAATCCTAAACCCCTAATCCTCAACTCTCAATCCTCAACACTCAGTCCACAATCTTCAATCCTCAATCCTCAACCCTGAATCCTCAATCCTCAATCCTCTGTCCTCAGACCTCAATCCTCAAACCTCTGTCCTCAACCTTCAATCCTCAATATTCAATGCTCAATCCTCAATTCACAACACTCAATACTCAACTCTCAGTCCTCAACACTCAATCCTCAACCCTGGATCCTCAACCTTCAATCCTGAAACCTCAACAATCAATCCTCAATCCTCAATAATCAATCCTCAATAATATATCATCAATTCTCAGTTTTCAAAACTCAAACCTCAATCTTGCAACCTCTATCTACAAACAACAATTCTCAACCCTCAGTCCTCAATCTCGAACCCTCAATCCTCAATCCTCAATCTTCAATCCTCAATCTTCAATCCTCAATCCTCAATACTCAATCCTCAATCCTCAATCATCAGTCCTCAATCCTCAATCCTCAATCCTCAATCCTCAATCCTCAATCCTCAATCCTCAATCCTCAATCCTCAATCCTCAAACCTCAATCCTCAATCATCAATCCTCAGACCTCAATCCTCAATCCTCAAACCTCATTCCTCAATCCTGGATCCTCAATCCTCAATCCTCAACCCTCAATCCTCAATCCTCAATCCTGAATACTCAATCCTCAATCGTCAATCCTCAATCCTCAAACCTCAATCCTCAATACACAATTCTCAATCCTCAACAGTATAGCCTTAATTCACAGTTTTAAATACTCAATCCACAATGTTCAACTTTCAGATCTCGATCCTCAAACATCAATTCTCAGAACCCAATCCTCAACACTCGGTCCTCAGACTTCAATCATCAATCCTCAATTCTTAATCGTTAGTCCTCAATCCTCAATCCTCAATCCTCAGTCCTCAAGCCTCAACACCCAATATTCAATTGTCAATCCTCAATTCACAGGACTCAATCCTCAACCCTCAATCCTCAATCCTCAATCGTCAATCCTCAAACTTCAACCAGCAATCCTCAACCCATATTCCTCAATCCTCAATCCTCAATCCTCAGTAGAAAATCCTCAATCCTCAATCTTCATTCCTCGATCTGCAGCTATCAATCCTCAATCCTCAATCCTCATTCCTCAGTCCTCAATCCTCAATCCTCAAACTTCAATCTTCGATCCTCAATCTTCACTCCTCAATCCTCAATCCTCAAACCTCAGTCCTCAACCTTCAATCCGCAATCCTCAATCCTCAATCTTCAATCTTCAATCCTCAATCCTCAATCCTCAATTCTCAATCCTCAATCCTCAATCGTCAACCCTCAATCCTCAACCATCAATCCTCAATCCTAAACCCCTAATCCTCAACTCTCAATCCTCAACACTCAGTCCACAATCTTCAATCCTCAATCCTCAACCCTGAATCCTCAATCCTCAATCCTCTGTCCTCAGACCTCAATCCTCAAACCTCTGTCCTCAACCTTCAATCCTCAATATTCAATGCTCAATCCTCAATTCACAACACTCAATACTCAACTCTCAGTCCTCAACACTCAATCCTCAACCCTGGATCCTCAACCTTCAATCCTGAAACCTCAACAATCAATCCTCAATCCTCAATAATCAATCCTCAATAATATATCATCAATTCTCAGTTTTCAAAACTCAAACCTCAATCTTGAAACCTCTATCTACAAACAACAATTCTCAACCCTCAGTCCTCAATCTCGAACCCTCAATCCTCAATCCTCAATCTTCAATCCTCAATCTTCAATCCTCAATCCTCAATACTCAATCCTCAATCCTCAATCATCAGTCCTCAATCCTCAATCCTCAATCCTCAATCCTCAATCCTCAATCCTCAATCCTCAATCCTCAATCCTCAATCCTCAAACCTCAATCCTCAATCCTCAATTCTCAATCCTCAACAGTATATCCTTAAGTCACAGTTTTAAATACTAAATCCACAATCTTCAACATTCAGATCTCAATCCTCAAACATCAATTCTCAACACCCAATCCTCAACCCTCAGTCCACAATATTCTATCCCCAATCCTCAATCCTTAATATTCAATTCTCTATCCTCAATCCTCAATCCTCAATCCGCAATACGCAATCCTCAATACTCTATCTTCAATCATCAATCTGCAGCCATCAATCCTCAATCATCAATCCTCTGTCCTCAATCCTCAATCCTCAATCCTTAATCCTCAATCCGCAATCCCCAATCATCAAACCTCAATCCTCAATCCTCAATTCTCAATCCTCAACAGTATATCCTTAATTCACAGTTTTAAATACTCAATCCACAATCTTCAACATTCAGATCTCAATCCTCAAACATCAATTCTCAACACCCAATCCTCAACCCTCAGTCCACAATATTCTATCCCCAATCCTCAATCCTTAATATTCAATTCTCTATCCTCAATCCTCAATCCTCAATCCGCAATACGCAATCCTCAATACTCTATCTTCAATCATCAATCTGCAGCCATCAATCCTCAATCATCAATCCTCTGTCCTCAATCCTCAATCCTCAATCCTTAATGCTCAATCCTCAATCCTCAAACCTCAATCCTCAATCCTCAAAGCTCATTCCTCAATCCTCAATTCTCAATCCTCAATCATCAATCCTCAATCCTCAATCCTCAATCCTCAATCCTCAATCCTCAACCCTCGATCCTCAATCCTCAATACTCAATCATCAATCATCAATCCTGAATCCTCTATCCTCAACCCTCAAACCTCAATCCTCAATCCTCAATCCTCAATCCTCAATCCTCAATCCTCAATCCTCAAACCTCAATCCTCAAACCTCAATCCTCAATCCACAATTCTCAATCCTCAGCAGTATATCCTTAATTCACAGTTTTAAATACTCAATCCACAATCTTCAACATTCAGATCTCAATTCTCAAACATCAATTCTCAACACCCAATCCTCAACCCTCAGTCCACAATATTCTATCCCCAATCCTCAATCCTCAATATTCAATTCTCTATCCTCAATCCTCAGACCTCAATCCGCAATACTCAATCCTCAATACTCTATCTTCAATCATCAATCTGCAGCCATCAAACCTCAATACTCAATCCTCAGGCCTCAATCCTCAATCCCCAATCCTCAATCATCAATCCTCAGACCTCAATCCTCAATCCTCAAACCTCATTCCTCAATCCTGGATCCTCAATCCTCAATCCTCAACCCTCAATCCTCAATCCTCAATCCTGAATACTCAATCCTCAATCGTCAGTCCTCAATCCTCAAACCTCAATCCTCAATACACAATTCTCAATCCTCAACAGTATAGCCTTAATTCACAGTTTTAAATACTCAATCCACAATGTTCAACTTTCAGATCTCGATCCTCAAACATCAATTCTCAGAACCCAATCCTCAACACTCGGTCCTCAGTCTTCAATCATCAATCCTCAATTCTTAATCGTTAGTCCTCAATCCTCAATCCTCAATCCTCAGTCCTCAAGCCTCAACACCCAATATTCAATTGTCAATCCTCAATTCACAGGACTCAATCCTCAACCCTCAATCCTCAATCCTCAATCGTCAATCCTCAAACTTCAACCAGCAATCCTCAACCCATATTCCTCAATCCTCAATCCTCAATCCTCAGTAGAAAATCCTCAATCCTCAATCTTCATTCCTCGATCTGCAGCTATCAATCCTCAATCCTCAATCCTCATTCCTCAGTCCTCAATCCTCAATCCTCAAACTTCAATCTTCGATCCTCAAACTTCACTCCTCAATCCTCAATCCTCAAACCTCTGTCCTCAACCTTCAATCCGCAATCCTCAATCCTCAATCTTCAATCTTCAATCCTCAATCCTCAATCCTCAATTCTCAATCCTCAATCCTCAATCGTCAACCCTCAATCCTCAACCATCAATCCTCAATCCTAAACCCCTAATCCTCAACTCTCAATCCTCAACACTCAGTCCACAATCTTCAATCCTCAATCCTCAACCCTGAATCCTCAATCCTCAATCCTCTGTCCTCAGACCTCAATCCTCAAACCTCTGTCCTCAACCTTCAATCCTCAATATTCAATGCTCAATCCTCAATTCACAACACTCAATACTCAACTCTCAGTCCTCAACACTCAATCCTCAACCCTGGATCCTCAACCTTCAATCCTGAAACCTCAACAATCAATCCTCAATCCTCAATAATCAATCCTCAATAATATATCATCAATTCTCAGTTTTCAAAACTCAAACCTCAATCTTGAAACCTCTATCTACAAACAACAATTCTCAACCCTCAGTCCTCAATCTCGAACCCTCAATCCTCAATCCTCAATCTTCAATCCTCAATCTTCAATCCTCAATCCTCAATACTCAATCCTCAATCCTCAATCATCAGTCCTCAATCCTCAATCCTCAATCCTCAATCCTCAATCCTCAATCCTCAATCCTCAATCCTCAATCCTCAATCCTCAAACCTCAATCCTCAATCATCAATCCTCAGACCTCAATCCTCAATCCTCAAACCTCATTCCTCAATCCTGGATCCTCAATCCTCAATCCTCAACCCTCAATCCTCAATCCTCAATCCTGAATACTCAATCCTCAATCGTCAATCCTCAATCCTCAAACCTCAATCCTCAATACACAATTCTCAATCCTCAACAGTATAGCCTTAATTCACAGTTTTAAATACTCAATCCACAATGTTCAACTTTCAGATCTCGATCCTCAAACATCAATTCTCAGAACCCAATCCTCAACACTCGGTCCTCAGACTTCAATCATCAATCCTCAATTCTTAATCGTTAGTCCTCAATCCTCAATCCTCAATCCTCAGTCCTCAAGCCTCAACACCCAATATTCAATTGTCAATCCTCAATTCACAGGACTCAATCCTCAACCCTCAATCCTCAATCCTCAATCGTCAATCCTCAAACTTCAACCAGCAATCCTCAACCCATATTCCTCAATCCTCAATCCTCAATCCTCAGTAGAAAATCCTCAATCCTCAATCTTCATTCCTCGATCTGCAGCTATCAATCCTCAATCCTCAATCCTCATTCCTCAGTCCTCAATCCTCAATCCTCAAACTTCAATCTTCGATCCTCAATCTTCACTCCTCAATCCTCAATCCTCAAACCTCAGTCCTCAACCTTCAATCCGCAATCCTCAATCCTCAATCTTCAATCTTCAATCCTCAATCCTCAATCCTCAATTCTCAATCCTCAATCCTCAATCGTCAACCCTCAATCCTCAACCATCAATCCTCAATCCTAAACCCCTAATCCTCAACTCTCAATCCTCAACACTCAGTCCACAATCTTCAATCCTCAATCCTCAACCCTGAATCCTCAATCCTCAATCCTCTGTCCTCAGACCTCAATCCTCAAACCTCTGTCCTCAACCTTCAATCCTCAATATTCAATGCTCAATCCTCAATTCACAACACTCAATACTCAACTCTCAGTCCTCAACACTCAATCCTCAACCCTGGATCCTCAACCTTCAATCCTGAAACCTCAACAATCAATCCTCAATCCTCAATAATCAATCCTCAATAATATATCATCAATTCTCAGTTTTCAAAACTCAAACCTCAATCTTGAAACCTCTATCTACAAACAACAATTCTCAACCCTCAGTCCTCAATCTCGAACCCTCAATCCTCAATCCTCAATCTTCAATCCTCAATCTTCAATCCTCAATCCTCAATACTCAATCCTCAATCCTCAATCATCAGTCCTCAATCCTCAATCCTCAATCCTCAATCCTCAATCCTCAATCCTCAATCCTCAATCCTCAATCCTCAATCCTCAAACCTCAATCCTCAATCCTCAATTCTCAATCCTCAACAGTATATCCTTAAGTCACAGTTTTAAATACTAAATCCACAATCTTCAACATTCAGATCTCAATCCTCAAACATCAATCCGCAATAATCCATCCTCAATTCTGTATCTTCAATCATCAATCTGCAGCCATCAATCCTCAATCCTCAGTCCTCTGTCCTCAATCCTCAATCCTCAATCCTCAATCCTCAAACCTCAAAACCTGAATCCTCAACCCTCAATCCTCAATACTCAATCCTCAACCCTCAATCCTGAATCCTTAATCCTCAATCCTCAATCCTCAGTCACCAATCCTCAATCCTCAGTCCTCAATCCTCAATCCTCAATCCTCAATAAAATAGCTTCAATTCTCACTATTCAATACTCAATCCTCATTCTTCAAATCTCAGTCTACGAACAACAATTCTCAACACTCAATGCTCAACCCTCATTCCTCAATCTTCAATACTCTATCGTCTATCCTCAGTCTTCAATCCTCAATCCTCAGTACTCAACCCTCAATCCTCAATCCTCAACAGTATATCCTCAATGCTCAGTTTTCAATACTCAACCCTCAATTTTCAATATTCAAATCTCAATGCTCAAACCTCAATCCTCAGTGCTCAATCCTCAATCCTCAATCCTCAAATCTCAGTCCTCAATCCTCAACCGTTAGTGTTCATACCTCAGTCCAGAAATCTCAATCCTCAATATTCAATGCTCAATCCTCAATTCTCAACCCTGAAACCTCAACACTCAGTCCTCAGTCATCAATCTTCAATCCTCAGTCCTCAATCCTCAATCTACAATCCTCAATACTCAATCCAGAATACTTAATCCTCAATCCTCAATCCTCAATCACCAAACCTCAATCCGCAATCCTCAATCCTCAATCCTCAATCCTCAATCCTCAATCCTCAATCCTCAACACTCAATCCTCAATCCTCTATCCTCAATCCTCAATCCTCAATCCTCAATCCTCAATACTCAATCCTCAATCTTCAATTCTCAATCCTCAATCCTCAATCCTCAATGCTCAGTCCTCAAACCACAATCCTGAATCCCCAATCCTCAACCCTCAATCCTCAATCCTCAATCCTGAATACTCAATCCTCAATCGTCAATCCTCAATCCTCAAACCTCAATCCTCAATACACAATTCTCAATCCTCAACAGTATATCCTTAATTCACAGTTTTAAATACTCAATCCACAATCTTCAACATTCAGATCTCAATTCTCAAACATCAATTCTCAACACCCAATCCTCAACCCTCAGTCCACAATATTCTATTCCCAATCCTCAACCCTCAATATTCAATTCTCTATCCTCAATCCTCAGACCTCAATCCGCAATACCCAATCCTCAATACTCTATCTTCAATCATCAATCTGCAGCCATCAAACCTCAATACTCAATCCTCAGGCCTCAATCCTCAATCCCCAATCCTCAATCATCAATCCTCAAACCTCAATCCTCAATCCTCAAACCTCATTCCTCAATCCTCGATCCTCAATCCTCAATCCTCAACCCTCAATCCTCAATCCTCAATCCTGAATACTCAATCCTCAATCGTCAATCCTCAATCCTCAAACCTCAATCCTCAATACACAATTCTCAATCCTCAACAGTATATCCTTAATTCACAGTTTTAAATACTCAATCCACAATGTTCAACTTTCAGATCTCGATCCTCAAACGTCAATTCTCAGAACCCAATCCTCAACACTCGGTCCTCAGTCTTCAATCATCAATCCTCAATTCTTAATCGTTAGTCCTCAATCCTCAATCCTCAATCCTCAATCCTCAGTAGAAAATCCTCAATCCTCAATCTTCATTCCTCGATCTGCAGCTATCAATCCTCAATCCTCAATCCTCATTCCTCAGTCCTCAATCCTCAATCCTCAAACTTCAATCTTCAATCCTCAATCTTCACTCCTCAATCCTCAATCCTCAAACCTCAGTCCTCAACCTTCAATCCGCAATCCTCAATCCTCAATCTTCAATCTTCAATCCTCAATCCTCAATCCTCAATTCTCAATCCTCAATCCTCAATCGTCAACCCTCAATCCTCAACTATCAATCCTCAGTCCTAAACCCCTAATCCTCAACTCTCAATCCTCAACACTCAGTCCACAATCTTCAATCCTCAATCCTCAACCCTGAATCCTCAATCCTCAATCCTCTGTCCTCAGACCTCAATCCTCAAACCTCTGTCCTCAACCTTCAATCCTCAATATTCAATGCTCAATCCTCAATTCACAAAACTCAATACTCAACTCTCAGTCCTCAACACTCAATCCTCAACCCTGGATCCTCAACCTTCAATCCTGAAACCTCAACAATCAATCCTCAATCCTCAATAATCAATCCTCAACAATATATCGTCAATTCTCAGTTTTCAAAACTGAAACCTCAATCTTGAAACCTCTATCTACAAACAACAATTATCAACCCTCAGTCCTCAATCTCGAACCCTCAATCCTCAATCCTCAATCTTCAATCCTCAATCTTCAATCCTCAATCCTCAATCCTCAATCCTCAATCCTCAATCATCAGTCCTCAATCCTCAATCCTCAATCCTCAATCCTCAATCCTCAACCCTCGATCCTCAATCCTCAATCCTCAATCCTCAATCCTCAATCATCAATCCTCAATCCTCAATCCTCAATCCTGAATCCTCAATCCTCAAACCTCAATCCTCAATCCTCAATCCTCAATCTTCAATCATCAATCCTCAATCCTCAATCCTCAATCCTCAATCCTCAATCCTCAAACCTCAATCCTCAATCGTCAACACTCCATCCTCAATTCTCAATCCCCAACAGTATATCCTTAATTCACAGTTTTAAATACACAATCCACAATCTTCAACTTTCAGATCTCAATCCTCAAACATCAATTCTCAACACCCAATCCTCAACCCTCAGTCCACAATCTTCTATTCCCACCCATCAATCCTCAATATTCACTTCTCAATCCTCAATCCTCAAGTCTCAATCCTCAATCCTCAAACCTCAGTCCTCAATCCTCGTTTCTCAATCCTCAACAGTATATACTTAATTCACAGTTTTAAATACTCAATCCACAATCTTCAACATTCAGATCTCAATCCTCAAACATCAGTTCTCAACACCCAATCCTCAACCCTCAGTCCACAATTTTCTATCCCCAATCCTCAATCCTCAATATTCAATTCTCTATCCTCAATCCTCAATCCTCAATCCGCAATACTCAATCCTCAATACTCTATCTTCAATCATCAATCTGCAGCCATCAATCCTCAATCCTCAATCCTCTGTTCTCAATCCTCAATCCTCAATCCTCAATCCTCAATCCTCAAACCTCAATCCTCAATCCTCAACGCTCATTCCTCAATCCTCAATTCTCAATTCTCAATCCTCAATCATCAATCCTCAATCCTCAATCCTCAATCCTCAATCCTCAACCCTCGATCCTCAATCCTCAATTCTCAATCCTCAATACTCAATCCTCAAACCTCAATACTCAATCCTCAATTCTCAATCCTCAACAGTATATCCTTAATTCACAGTATTAAATACTCAATCCACAATCTTCAACATTCAGATCTCAACACTCAAACGTCAATTCTCAACACCCAATCATCAACCCTCAGTCCACAATATTCTATCCCCAATCTTCAATCCTCAATATTCAATTCTCAATCCTCAATCCTCAATACTCAATCCTCAATTCTCTATCTTCAATCATCAATCTGCAGCCATCAATCCTCAATCCTCAATCATCAGTCCTCAATCCTCAATCCTCAATCATCGGTCCACAATCCTCAAACCTCAATCCTCAATCCTCAACCCTCATTCCTCAATCCTCAGTCCTCAATCCTCAATCATCAATCCTCAATCCTCAATCCTCAATCCTCAATACACAATACTCAATCCTCAACCCTCTATCCACAATCCTCAATCCTCAACACTCGATCCTCAATCTTCAATCCTCAATCCTCAGTACTCAAAGCTCAGTCCTCAATCCTCAATCCTCAATCATCAATCCTCAATCCTCAATCCTCAATACTCAATCCTCAACAGTATATCCTTAATTCACAGTTTTAAATACTCAATCCACAATCTTCAACATTCAGATCTCAATCCTCAAACATCAATTCTCAACACCCAATCCTCAACCCTCAGTCCACAATATTCTATCCCCAATCCTCAATCCTTAATATTCAATTCTCTATCCTCAATCCTCAATCCTCAATCCGCAATACGCAATCCTCAATACTCTATCTTCAATCATCAATCTGCAGCCATCAATCCTCAATCATCAATCCTCTGTCCTCAATCCTCAATCCTCAATCGTTAATCCTCAATCCGCAATCCCCAATCATCAAACCTCAATCCTCAATCCTCAATTCTCAATCCTCAACAGTATATCCTTAATTCACAGTTTTAAATACTCAATCCACAATCTTCAACATTCAGATCTCAATCCTCAAACATCAATTCTCAACACCCAATACTCAACCCTCAGTCCACAATATTCTATCCTCAATCCTCAATCCTCAATATTCAATTCTCAATCCTCAATCCTCAATCCGCAATAATCCATCCTCAATTCTGTATCTTCAATCATCAATCTGCAGCCATCAATCCTCAATCCTCAGTCCTCTGTCCTCAATCCTCAATCCTCAATCCTCAATCCTCAAACCTCAAAACCTCAATCCTCAACCCTCAATCCTCAATACTCAATCCTCAACCCTCAATCCTGAATCCTTAATCCTCAATCCTCAATCCTCAGTCACCAATCCTCAATCCTCAGTCCTCAATCCTCAATCCTCAATCCTCAATAAAATAGCTTCAATTCTCACTATTCAATACTCAATCCTCATTCTTCAAATCTCAGTCTACGAACAACAATTCTCAACACTCAATGCTCAACCCTCATTCCTCAATCTTCAATACTCTATCGTCTATCCTCAGTCTTCAATCCTCAATCCTCAGTACTCAACCCTCAATCCTCAATCCTCAACAGTATATCCTCAATGCTCAGTTTTCAATACTCAACCCTCAATTTTCAATATTCAAATCTCAATGCTCAAACCTCAATCCTCAGTGCTCAATCCTCAATCCTCAATCCTCAAATCTCAGTCCTCAATCCTCAACCGTTAGTGTTCATACCTCAGTCCAGAAATCTCAATCCTCAATATTCAATGCTCAATCCTCAATCCTCAACCCTGAAACCTCAACACTCAGTCCTCAGTCATCAATCTTCAATCCTCAGTCCTCAATCCTCAATCTACAATCCTCAATACTCAATCCAGAATACTTAATCCTCAATCCTCAATCCTCAATCACCAAACCTCAATCCGCAATCCTCAATCCTCAATCCTCAATCCTCAATCCTCAATCCTCAATCCTCAACACTCAATCCTCAATCCTCAACCCTCAATCCTCAATCCTCAATCCTGAATACTCAATCCTCAATCGTCAATCCTCAATCCTCAAACCTCAATCCTCAATACACAATTCTCAATCCTCAACAGTATATCCTTAATTCACAGTTTTAAATACTCAATCCACAATCTTCAACATTCAGATCTCAATTCTCAAACATCAATTCTCAACACCCAATCCTCAACCCTCAGTCCACAATATTCTATCCCCAATCCTCAATCCTCAATATTCAATTCTCTATCCTCAATCCTCAGACCTCAATCCGCAATACTCAATCCTCAATACTCTATCTTCAATCATCAATCTGCAGCCATCAAACCTCAATACTCAATCCTCAGGCCTCAATCCTCAATCCCCAATCCTCAATCATCAATCCTCAAACCTCAATCCTCAATCCTCAAACCTCATTCCTCAATCCTCGATCCTCAATCCTCAATCCTCAACCCTCAATCCTCAATCCTCAATCCTGAATACTCAATCCTCAATCGTCAATCCTCAATCCTCAAACCTCAATCCTCAATACACAATTCTCAATCCTCAACAGTATATCCTTAATTCACAGTTTTAAATACTCAATCCACAATGTTCAACTTTCAGATCTCGATCCTCAAACATCAATTCTCAGAACCCAATCCTCAACACTCGGTCCTCAGTCTTCAATCATCAATCCTCAATTCTTAATCGTTAGTCCTCAATCCTCAATCCTCAATCCTCAATCCTCAGTAGAAAATCCTCAATCCTCAATCTTCATTCCTCGATCTGCAGCTATCAATCCTCAATCCTCAATCCTCATTCCTCAGTCCTCAATCCTCAATCCTCAAACTTCAATCTTCAATCCTCAATCTTCACTCCTCAATCCTCAATCCTCAAACCTCAGTCCTCAACCTTCAATCCGCAATCCTCAATCCTCAATCTTCAATCTTCAATCCTCAATCCTCAATCCTCAATTCTCAATCCTCAATCCTCAATCGTCAACCCTCAATCCTCAACCATCAATCCTCAGTCCTAAACCCCTAATCCTCAACTTTCAATCCTCAACACTCAGTCCACAATCTTCAATCCTCAATCCTCAACCCTGAATCCTCAATCCTCAATCCTCTGTCCTCAGACCTCAATCCTCAAACCTCTGTCCTCAACCTTCAATCCTCAATATTCAATGCTCAATCCTCAATTCACAACACTCAATACTCAACTCTCAGTCCTCAACACTCAATCCTCAACCCTGGATCCCCAACCTTCAATCCTGAAACCTCAACAATCAATACTCAATCCTCAATAATCAATCCTCAACAATATATCGTCAATTCTCAGTTTTCAAAACTGAAACCTCAATCTTGAAACCTCTATCTACAAACAACAATTCTCAACCCTCAGTCCTCAATCTCGAACCCTCAATCCTCAATCCTCAATCTTCAATCCTCAATCTTCAATCCTCAATCCTCAATCCTCAATCCTCAATCCTCAATCATCAGTCCTCAATCCTCAATCCTCAATCCTCAATCCTCAATCCTCAACCCTCGATCCTCAATCCTCAATCCTCAATCCTCAATCCTCAATCATCAATCCTCAATCCTCAATCCTCCATCCTGAATCCTCAATCCTCAAACCTCAATCCTCAATCATCAATCCTCAATCTTCAATCATCAATCCTCAATCCTCAATCCTCAATCCTCAATCCTCAATCCTCAAACCTCAATCCTCAATCGTCAACACTCCATCCTCAATTCTCAATCCCCAACAGTATATCCTTAATTCACAGTTTTAAATACACAATCCTCAATCTTCAACTTTCAGATCTCAATCCTCAAACATCAATTCTCAACACCCAATCCTCAACCCTCAGTCCACAATCTTCTATTCCCAACCATCAATCCTCAATATTCACTTCTCAATCCTCAATCCTCAATTCTCAATCCTCAATCCTCAAACCTCAATCCTCAATCCTCATTTCTCAATCCTCAACAGTATATACTTAATTCACAGTTTTAAATACTCAATCCACAATCTTCAACATTCAGATCTCAATCCTCAAACATCAGTTCTCAACACCCAATCCTCAACCCTCAGTCCACAATTTTCTATCCCCAATCCTCAATCCTCAATATTCAATTCTCTATCCTCAATCCTCAATCCTCAATCCGCAATACTCAATCCTCAATACTCTATCTTCAATCATCAATCTGCAGCCATCAATCCTCAATCCTCATCCTCTGTTCTCAATCCTCAATCCTCAATCCTCAATCCTCAATCCTCAAACCTCAATCCTCAATCCTCAACGCTCATTCCTCAATCCTCAATTCTCAATTCTCAATCCTCAATCATCAATCCTCAATCCTCAATCCTCAATCCTCAATCCTCAACCCTCGATCCTCAATCCTCAATTCTCAATCCTCAATCCTCAATCATCAATCCTCAATCCTCAATCCTCAATCCTCAATACTCAATCCTCAAACCTCAATACTCAATCCTCAATTCTCAATCCTCAACAGTATATCCTTAATTCACAGTATTAAATACTCAATCCACAATCTTCAACATTCAGATCTGAACCCTCAAACGTCAATTCTCAACACCCAATCATCAACCCTCAGTCCACAATATTCTATCCCCAATCCTCAATCCTCAATATTCAATTCTCAATCCTCAATCCTCAATACTCAATCCTCAATTCTCTATCTTCAATCATCAATCTGCAGCCATCAATCCTCAATCCTCAATCATCAGTCCTCAATCCTCAATCCTCAATCATCGGTCCACAATCCTCAAACCTCAATCCTCAATCCTCAACCCTCATTCCTCAATCCTCAGTCCTCAATCCTCAATCATCAATCCTCAATCCTCAATCCTCAATCCTCAATACACAATACTCAATCCTCAACCCTCAATCCACAATCCTCAATCCTCAACCCTCGATCCTCAATCTTCAATCCTCAATCCTCAGTACTCAATCCTCAATCCTCAATCCTCAACCATCCATCCTCAATCCTCAATCCACAACCATCCATCCTCAATCCTCAATCCTCAATACTCAATCCTCAACCTTCAGCCATCAATCCTCAAGCATCAATCCTCAATCCTCAATCCTCAATCATCAATACTCAATCCTGAACGCTCGATCCTCAATCCTCAATCCTCAATCCTCAATCCTCAACCCTCGATCCTCAATCTTCAATCCTCAATCCTCAGTACTCAATCCTCAATCCTCAATCCTCAAACTTCAACCCTCAATCCTCAATCCTCAATCATCAATCCTCAATCCTCAATACTCAATACTCAATCCTCAATCCTCAGTCCCCAAACTTCAGTCCTCAATATTCAATGCTCCCACCTTAATTCACAACACTCAGTCCTCAACCCCCAGTCCTCAATTCTCATTCCTCAGTCCTCAAGCCTCAATCTTCAATCCTCAATCCTCAGCCATCAATCCTCAATCCTGAATCATCAATCCTCAATCGTCAATCCTCAATCCTCAGTACTCAATCCTCAATCCTCAATCCTCAATGCTCAACCCTCAGTCCTCAATCCTCAATCCTCAATCCTCAATCCTCAATCCTCAATCCTCAATCCTCAATCCTCAATCCCCAATCATCAAACCTCAATCCTCAATCCTCAATTCTCAATCCTCAACAGTATATCCTTAATTCACAGTTTTAAATACTCAATCCACAATCTTCAACATTCAGATCTCAATCCTCAAACATCAATTCTCAACACCCAATCCTCAACCCTCAGTCCACAATATTCTATCCCCAATCCTCAATCCTTAATGTTCAATTCTCTATCCTCAATCCTCAATCCTCAATCCGCAATACGCAATCCTCAATACTCTATCTTCAATCATCAATCTGCAGCCATCAATCCTCAATCATCAATCCTCTGTCCTCAATCCTCAATCCTCAATCCTTAATCCTCAATCCGCAATCCCCAATCATCAAACCTCAATCCTCAATCCTCAATTCTCAATCCTCAACAGTATATCCTTAATTCACAGTTTTAAATACTCAATCCACAATCTTCAACATTCAGATCTCAATCCTCAAACATCAATTCTCAACACCCAATCCTCAACCCTCAGTCCACAATATTCTATCCCCAATCCTCAATCCTTAATATTCAATTCTCTATCCTCAATCCTCAATCCTCAATCCGCAATACGCAATCCTCAATACTCTATCTTCAATCATCAATCTGCAGCCATCAATCCTCAATCATCAATCCTCTGTCCTCAATCCTCAATCCTCAATCCTTAATGCTCAATCCTCAATCCTCAAACCTCAATCCTCAATCCTCAAAGCTCATTCCTCAATCCTCAATTCTCAATCCTCAATCATCAATCCTCAATCCTCAATCCTCAATCCTCAATCCTCAATCCTCAACCCTCGATCCTCAATCCTCAATACTCAATCATCAATCATCAATCCTGAATCCTCTATCCTCAACCCTCAAACCTCAATCCTCAATCCTCAATCCTCAATCCTCAATCCTCAATCCTCAATCCTCAAACCTCAATCCTCAAACCTCAATCCTCAATCCACAATTCTCAATCCTCAGCAGTATATCCTTTATTCACAGTTTTAAATACTCAATCCACAATCTTCAACATTCAGATCTCAATTCTCAAACATCAATTCTCAACACCCAATCCTCAACCCTCAGTCCACAATATTCTATCCCCAATCCTCAATCCTCAATATTCAATCCTCTATCCTCAATCCTCAGACCTCAATCCGCAATACTCAATCCTCAATACTCTATCTTCAATCATCAATCTGCAGCCATCAAACCTCAATACTCAATCCTCAGGCCTCAATCCTCAATCCCCAATCCTCAATCATCAATCCTCAGACCTCAATCCTCAATCCTCAAACCTCATTCCTCAATCCTGGATCCTCAATCCTCAATCCTCAACCCTCAATCCTCAATCCTCAATCCTGAATACTCAATCCTCAATCGTCAATCCTCAATCCCCAAACCTCAATCCTCAATACACAATTCTCAATCCTCAACAGTATAGCCTTAATTCACAGTTTTAAATACTCAATCCACAATGTTCAACTTTCAGATCTCGATCCTCAAACATCAATTCTCAGAACCCAATCCTCAACACTCGGTCCTCAGTCTTCAATCATCAATCCTCAATTCTTAATCGTTAGTCCTCAATCCTCAATCCTCAATCCTCAGTCCTCAAGCCTCAACACCCAATATTCAATTGTCAATCCTCAATTCACAGGACTCAATCCTCAACCCTCAATCCTCAATCCTCAATCGTCAATCCTCAAACTTCAACCAGCAATCCTCAACCCATATTCCTCAATCCTCAATCCTCAATCCTCAGTCCTCAAGCCTCAACACCCAATATTCAATTGTCAATCCTCAATTCACAGGACTCAATCCTCAACCCTCAATCCTCAATCCTCAATCGTCAATCCTCAAACTTCAACCAGCAATCCTCAACCCATATTCCTCAATCCTCAATCCTCAATCCTCAGTAGAAAATCCTCAATCCTCAATCTTCATTCCTCGATCTGCAGCTATCAATCCTCAATCCTCAATCCTCATTCCTCAGTCCTCAATCCTCAATCCTCAAACTTCAATCTTCGATCCTCAATCTTCACTCCTCAATCCTCAATCCTCAAACCTCAGTCCTCAACCTTCAATCCGCAATCCTCAATCCTCAATCTTCAATCTTCAATCCTCAATCCTCAATCCTCAATTCTCAATCCTCAATCCTCAATCGTCAACCCTCAATCCTCAACCATCAATCCTCAATCCTAAACCCCTAATCCTCAACTCTCAATCCTCAACACTCAGTCCACAATCTTCAATCCTCAATCCTCAACCCTGAATCCTCAATCCTCAATTCTCAATTCTCAATCCTCAATCATCAATCCTCAATCCTCAATCCTCAATCCTCAATCCTCAACCCTCGATCCTCAATCCTCAATTCTCAATCCTCAATCCTCAATCATCAATCCTCAATCCTCAATCCTCAATCCTCAATACTCAATCCTCAAACCTCAATACTCAATCCTCAATTCTCAATCCTCAACAGTATATCCTTAATTCACAGTATTAAATACTCAATCCACAATCTTCAACATTCAGATCTCAACACTCAAACGTCAATTCTCAACACCCAATCATCAACCCTCAGTCCACAATATTCTATCCCCAATCTTCAATCCTCAATATTCAATTCTCAATCCTCAATCCTCAATACTCAATCCTCAATTCTCTATCTTCAATCATCAATCTGCAGCCATCAATCCTCAATCCTCAATCATCAGTCCTCAATCCTCAATCCTCAATCATCGGTCCACAATCCTCAAACCTCAATCCTCAATCCTCAACCCTCATTCCTCAATCCTCAGTCCTCAATCCTCAATCATCAATCCTCAATCCTCAATCCTCAATCCTCAATACACAATACTCAATCCTCAACCCTCTATCCACAATCCTCAATCCTCAACACTCGATCCTCAATCTTCAATCCTCAATCCTCAGTACTCAAAGCTCAGTCCTCAATCCTCAATCCTCAATCATCAATCCTCAATCCTCAATCCTCAATACTCAATCCTCAACAGTATATCCTTAATTCACAGTTTTAAATACTCAATCCACAATCTTCAACATTCAGATCTCAATCCTCAAACATCAATTCTCAACACCCAATCCTCAACCCTCAGTCCACAATATTCTATCCCCAATCCTCAATCCTTAATATTCAATTCTCTATCCTCAATCCTCAATCCTCAATCCGCAATACGCAATCCTCAATACTCTATCTTCAATCATCAATCTGCAGCCATCAATCCTCAATCATCAATCCTCTGTCCTCAATCCTCAATCCTCAATCGTTAATCCTCAATCCGCAATCCCCAATCATCAAACCTCAATCCTCAATCCTCAATTCTCAATCCTCAACAGTATATCCTTAATTCACAGTTTTAAATACTCAATCCACAATCTTCAACATTCAGATCTCAATCCTCAAACATCAATTCTCAACACCCAATACTCAACCCTCAGTCCACAATATTCTATCCTCAATCCTCAATCCTCAATATTCAATTCTCAATCCTCAATCCTCAATCCGCAATAATCCATCCTCAATTCTGTATCTTCAATCATCAATCTGCAGCCATCAATCCTCAATCCTCAGTCCTCTGTCCTCAATCCTCAATCCTCAATCCTCAATCCTCAAACCTCAAAACCTCAATCCTCAACCCTCAATCCTCAATACTCAATCCTCAACCCTCAATCCTGAATCCTTAATCCTCAATCCTCAATCCTCAGTCACCAATCCTCAATCCTCAGTCCTCAATCCTCAATCCTCAATCCTCAATAAAATAGCTTCAATTCTCACTATTCAATACTCAATCCTCATTCTTCAAATCTCAGTCTACGAACAACAATTCTCAACACTCAATGCTCAACCCTCATTCCTCAATCTTCAATACTCTATCGTCTATCCTCAGTCTTCAATCCTCAATCCTCAGTACTCAACCCTCAATCCTCAATCCTCAACAGTATATCCTCAATGCTCAGTTTTCAATACTCAACCCTCAATTTTCAATATTCAAATCTCAATGCTCAAACCTCAATCCTCAGTGCTCAATCCTCAATCCTCAATCCTCAAATCTCAGTCCTCAATCCTCAACCGTTAGTGTTCATACCTCAGTCCAGAAATCTCAATCCTCAATATTCAATGCTCAATCCTCAATCCTCAACCCTGAAACCTCAACACTCAGTCCTCAGTCATCAATCTTCAATCCTCAGTCCTCAATCCTCAATCTACAATCCTCAATACTCAATCCAGAATACTTAATCCTCAATCCTCAATCCTCAATCACCAAACCTCAATCCGCAATCCTCAATCCTCAATCCTCAATCCTCAATCCTCAATCCTCAATCCTCAACACTCAATCCTCAATCCTCTATCCTCAATCCTCAATCCTCAATCCTCAATCCTCAATACTCAATCCTCAATCTTCAATTCTCAATCCTCAATCCTCAATCCTCAATCCTCAGTCCTCAAACCACAATCCTGAATCCCCAATCCTCAACCCTCAATCCTCAATCCTCAATCCTGAATACTCAATCCTCAATCGTCAATCCTCAATCCTCAAACCTCAATCCTCAATACACAATTCTCAATCCTCAACAGTATATCCTTAATTCACAGTTTTAAATACTCAATCCACAATCTTCAACATTCAGATCTCAATTCTCAAACATCAATTCTCAACACCCAATCCTCAACCCTCAGTCCACAATATTCTATCCCCAATCCTCAATCCTCAATATTCAATTCTCTATCCTCAATCCTCAGACCTCAATCCGCAATACTCAATCCTCAATACTCTATCTTCAATCATCAATCTGCAGCCATCAAACCTCAATACTCAATCCTCAGGCCTCAATCCTCAATCCCCAATCCTCAATCATCAATCCTCAAACCTCAATCCTCAATCCTCAAACCTCATTCCTCAATCCTCGATCCTCAATCCTCAATCCTCAACCCTCAATCCTCAATCCTCAATCCTGAATACTCAATCCTCAATCGTCAATCCTCAATCCTCAAACCTCAATCCTCAATACACAATTCTCAATCCTCAACAGTATATCCTTAATTCACAGTTTTAAATACTCAATCCACAATGTTCAACTTTCAGATCTCGATCCTCAAACATCAATTCTCAGAACCCAATCCTCAACACTCGGTCCTCAGTCTTCAATCATCAATCCTCAATTCTTAATCGTTAGTCCTCAATCCTCAATCCTCAATCCTCAATCCTCAGTAGAAAATCCTCAATCCTCAATCTTCATTCCTCGATCTGCAGCTATCAATCCTCAATCCTCAATCCTCATTCCTCAGTCCTCAATCCTCAATCCTCAAACTTCAATCTTCAATCCTCAATCTTCACTCCTCAATCCTCAATCCTCAAACCTCAGTCCTCAACCTTCAATCCGCAATCCTCAATCCTCAATCTTCAATCTTCAATCCTCAATCCTCAATCCTCAATTCTCAATCCTCAATCCTCAATCGTCAACCCTCAATCCTCAACCATCAATCCTCAGTCCTAAACCCCTAATCCTCAACTTTCAATCCTCAACACTCAGTCCACAATCTTCAATCCTCAATCCTCAACCCTGAATCCTCAATCCTCAATCCTCTGTCCTCAGACCTCAATCCTCAAACCTCTGTCCTCAACCTTCAATCCTCAATATTCAATGCTCAATCCTCAATTCACAACACTCAATACTCAACTCTCAGTCCTCAACACTCAATCCTCAACCCTGGATCCCCAACCTTCAATCCTGAAACCTCAACAATCAATACTCAATCCTCAATAATCAATCCTCAACAATATATCGTCAATTCTCAGTTTTCAAAACTGAAACCTCAATCTTGAAACCTCTATCTACAAACAACAATTCTCAACCCTCAGTCCTCAATCTCGAACCCTCAATCCTCAATCCTCAATCTTCAATCCTCAATCTTCAATCCTCAATCCTCAATCCTCAATCCTCAATCCTCAATCATCAGTCCTCAATCCTCAATCCTCAATCCTCAATCCTCAATCCTCAACCCTCGATCCTCAATCCTCAATCCTCAATCCTCAATCCTCAATCATCAATCCTCAATCCTCAATCCTCCATCCTGAATCCTCAATCCTCAAACCTCAATCCTCAATCATCAATCCTCAATCTTCAATCATCAATCCTCAATCCTCAATCCTCAATCCTCAATCCTCAATCCTCAAACCTCAATCCTCAATCGTCAACACTCCATCCTCAATTCTCAATCCCCAACAGTATATCCTTAATTCACAGTTTTAAATACACAATCCTCAATCTTCAACTTTCAGATCTCAATCCTCAAACATCAATTCTCAACACCCAATCCTCAACCCTCAGTCCACAATCTTCTATTCCCAACCATCAATCCTCAATATTCACTTCTCAATCCTCAATCCTCAATTCTCAATCCTCAATCCTCAAACCTCAATCCTCAATCCTCATTTCTCAATCCTCAACAGTATATACTTAATTCACAGTTTTAAATACTCAATCCACAATCTTCAACATTCAGATCTCAATCCTCAAACATCAGTTCTCAACACCCAATCCTCAACCCTCAGTCCACAATTTTCTATCCCCAATCCTCAATCCTCAATATTCAATTCTCTATCCTCAATCCTCAATCCTCAATCCGCAATACTCAATCCTCAATACTCTATCTTCAATCATCAATCTGCAGCCATCAATCCTCAATCCTCATCCTCTGTTCTCAATCCTCAATCCTCAATCCTCAATCCTCAATCCTCAAACCTCAATCCTCAATCCTCAACGCTCATTCCTCAATCCTCAATTCTCAATTCTCAATCCTCAATCATCAATCCTCAATCCTCAATCCTCAATCCTCAATCCTCAACCCTCGATCCTCAATCCTCAATTCTCAATCCTCAATCCTCAATCATCAATCCTCAATCCTCAATCCTCAATCCTCAATACTCAATCCTCAAACCTCAATACTCAATCCTCAATTCTCAATCCTCAACAGTATATCCTTAATTCACAGTATTAAATACTCAATCCACAATCTTCAACATTCAGATCTGAACCCTCAAACGTCAATTCTCAACACCCAATCATCAACCCTCAGTCCACAATATTCTATCCCCAATCCTCAATCCTCAATATTCAATTCTCAATCCTCAATCCTCAATACTCAATCCTCAATTCTCTATCTTCAATCATCAATCTGCAGCCATCAATCCTCAATCCTCAATCATCAGTCCTCAATCCTCAATCCTCAATCATCGGTCCACAATCCTCAAACCTCAATCCTCAATCCTCAACCCTCATTCCTCAATCCTCAGTCCTCAATCCTCAATCATCAATCCTCAATCCTCAATCCTCAATCCTCAATACACAATACTCAATCCTCAACCCTCAATCCACAATCCTCAATCCTCAACCCTCGATCCTCAATCTTCAATCCTCAATCCTCAGTACTCAATCCTCAATCCTCAATCCTCAACCATCCATCCTCAATCCTCAATCCACAACCATCCATCCTCAATCCTCAATCCTCAATACTCAATCCTCAACCTTCAGCCATCAATCCTCAAGCATCAATCCTCAATCCTCAATCCTCAATCATCAATACTCAATCCTGAACGCTCGATCCTCAATCCTCAGTCCTCAATCCTCAGTCCTCAACCCTCGATCCTCAATCTTCAATCCTCAATCCTCAGTACTCAATCCTCAATCCTCAATCCTCAAACTTCAACCCTCAATCCTCAATCCTCAATCATCAATCCTCAATCCTCAATACTCAATACTCAATCCTCAATCCTCAGTCCCCAAACTTCAGTCCTCAATATTCAATGCTCCCACCTTAATTCACAACACTCAGTCCTCAACCCCCAGTCCTCAATTCTCATTCCTCAGTCCTCAAGCCTCAATCTTCAATCCTCAATCCTCAGCCATCAATCCTCAATCCTGAATCATCAATCCTCAATCGTCAATCCTCAATCCTCAGTACTCAATCCTCAATCCTCAATCCTCAATGCTCAACCCTCAGTCCTCAATCCTCAATCCTCAATCCTCAATCCTCAATCCTCAATCCTCAATCCTCAATCCTCAATCCCCAATCATCAAACCTCAATCCTCAATCCTCAATTCTCAATCCTCAACAGTATATCCTTAATTCACAGTTTTAAATACTCAATCCACAATCTTCAACATTCAGATCTCAATCCTCAAACATCAATTCTCAACACCCAATCCTCAACCCTCAGTCCACAATATTCTATCCCCAATCCTCAATCCTTAATGTTCAATTCTCTATCCTCAATCCTCAATCCTCAATCCGCAATACGCAATCCTCAATACTCTATCTTCAATCATCAATCTGCAGCCATCAATCCTCAATCATCAATCCTCTGTCCTCAATCCTCAATCCTCAATCCTTAATCCTCAATCCGCAATCCCCAATCATCAAACCTCAATCCTCAATCCTCAATTCTCAATCCTCAACAGTATATCCTTAATTCACAGTTTTAAATACTCAATCCACAATCTTCAACATTCAGATCTCAATCCTCAAACATCAATTCTCAACACCCAATCCTCAACCCTCAGTCCACAATATTCTATCCCCAATCCTCAATCCTTAATATTCAATTCTCTATCCTCAATCCTCAATCCTCAATCCGCAATACGCAATCCTCAATACTCTATCTTCAATCATCAATCTGCAGCCATCAATCCTCAATCATCAATCCTCTGTCCCCAATCCTCAATCCTCAATCCTTAATGCTCAATCCTCAATCCTCAAACCTCAATCCTCAATCCTCAAAGCTCATTCCTCAATCCTCAATTCTCAATCCTCAATCATCAATCCTCAATCCTCAATCCTCAATCCTCAATCCTCAATCCTCAACCCTCGATCCTCAATCCTCAATACTCAATCATCAATCATCAATCCTGAATCCTCTATCCTCAACCCTCAAACCTCAATCCTCAATCCTCAATCCTCAATCCTCAATCCTCAATCCTCAATCCTCAAACCTCAATCCTCAAACCTCAATCCTCAATCCACAATTCTCAATCCTCAGCAGTATATCCTTTATTCACAGTTTTAAATACTCAATCCACAATCTTCAACATTCAGATCTCAATTCTCAAACATCAATTCTCAACACCCAATCCTCAACCCTCAGTCCACAATATTCTATCCCCAATCCTCAATCCTCAATATTCAATCCTCTATCCTCAATCCTCAGACCTCAATCCGCAATACTCAATCCTCAATACTCTATCTTCAATCATCAATCTGCAGCCATCAAACCTCAATACTCAATCCTCAGGCCTCAATCCTCAATCCCCAATCCTCAATCATCAATCCTCAGACCTCAATCCTCAATCCTCAAACCTCATTCCTCAATCCTGGATCCTCAATCCTCAATCCTCAACCCTCAATCCTCAATCCTCAATCCTGAATACTCAATCCTCAATCGTCAATCCTCAATCCCCAAACCTCAATCCTCAATACACAATTCTCAATCCTCAACAGTATAGCCTTAATTCACAGTTTTAAATACTCAATCCACAATGTTCAACTTTCAGATCTCGATCCTCAAACATCAATTCTCAGAACCCAATCCTCAACACTCGGTCCTCAGTCTTCAATCATCAATCCTCAATTCTTAATCGTTAGTCCTCAATCCTCAATCCTCAATCCTCAGTCCTCAAGCCTCAACACCCAATATTCAATTGTCAATCCTCAATTCACAGGACTCAATCCTCAACCCTCAATCCTCAATCCTCAATCGTCAATCCTCAAACTTCAACCAGCAATCCTCAACCCATATTCCTCAATCCTCAATCCTCAATCCTCAGTCCTCAAGCCTCAACACCCAATATTCAATTGTCAATCCTCAATTCACAGGACTCAATCCTCAACCCTCAATCCTCAATCCTCAATCGTCAATCCTCAAACTTCAACCAGCAATCCTCAACCCATATTCCTCAATCCTCAATCCTCAATCCTCAGTAGAAAATCCTCAATCCTCAATCTTCATTCCTCGATCTGCAGCTATCAATCCTCAATCCTCAATCCTCATTCCTCAGTCCTCAATCCTCAATCCTCAAACTTCAATCTTCGATCCTCAATCTTCACTCCTCAATCCTCAATCCTCAAACCTCAGTCCTCAACCTTCAATCCGCAATCCTCAATCCTCAATCTTCAATCTTCAATCCTCAATCCTCAATCCTCAATTCTCAATCCTCAATCCTCAATCGTCAACCCTCAATCCTCAACCATCAATCCTCAATCCTAAACCCCTAATCCTCAACTCTCAATCCTCAACACTCAGTCCACAATCTTCAATCCTCAATCCTCAACCCTGAATCCTCAATCCTCAATCCTCTGTCCTCAGACCTCAATCCTCAAACCTCTGTCCTCAACCTTCAATCCTCAATATTCAATGCTCAATCCTCAATTCACAACACTCAATACTCAACTCTCAGTCCTCAACACTCAATCCTCAACCCTGGATCCTCAACCTTCAATCCTGAAACCTCAACAATCAATCCTCAATCCTCAATAATCAATTCTCAATAATATATCATCAATTCTCAGTTTTCAAAACTCAAACCTCAATCTTGAAACCTCTATCTACAAACAACAATTCTCAACCCTCAGTCCTCAATCTCGAACCCTCAATCCTCAATCCTCAATCTTCAATCCTCAATCTTCAATCCTCAATCCTCAATACTCAATCCTCAATATTCAATCATCAGTCCTCAATCCTCAATCCTCAATCCTCAATCCTCAATCCTCAATCCTCAATCCTCAATCCTCAATCCTCAATCCTCAAACCTCAATCCTCAATCCTCAATTCTCAATCCTCAACAGTATATCCTTAAGTCACAGTTTTAAATACTAAATCCACAATCTTCAACATTCAGATCTCAATCCTCAAACATCAATCCGCAATAATCCATCCTCAATTCTGTATCTTCAATCATCAATCTGCAGCCATCAATCCTCAATCCTCAGTCCTCTGTCCTCAATCCTCAATCCTCAATCCTCAATCCTCAAACCTCAAAACCTGAATCCTCAACCCTCAATCCTCAATACTCAATCCTCAACCCTCAATCCTGAATCCTTAATCCTCAATCCTCAATCCTCAGTCACCAATCCTCAATCCTCAGTCCTCAATCCTCAATCCTCAATCCTCAATAAAATAGCTTCAATTCTCACTATTCAATACTCAACCCTCATTCTTCAAATCTCAGTCTACGAACAACAATTCTCAACACTCAATGCTCAACCCTCATTCCTCAATCTTCAATACTCTATCGTCTATCCTCAGTCTTCAATCCTCAATCCTCAGTACTCAACCCTCAATCCTCAATCCTCAACAGTATATCCTCAATGCTCAGTTTTCAATACTCAACCCTCAATTTTCAATATTCAAATCTCAATGCTCAAACCTCAATCCTCAGTGCTCAATCCTCAATCCTCAATCCTCAAATCTCAGTCCTCAATCCTCAACCGTTAGGGTTCATACCTCAGTCCAGAAATCTCAATCCTCAATATTCAATGCTCAATCCTCAATCCTCAACCCTGAAACCTCAACACTCAGTCCTCAGTCATCAATCTTCAATCCTCAGTCCTCAATCCTCAATCTACAATCCTCAATACTCAATCCAGAATACTTAATCCTCAATCCTCAATCCTCAATCACCAAACCTCAATCCGCAATCCTCAATCCTCAATCCTCAATCCTCAATCCTCAATCCTCAATCCTCAACACTCAATCCTCAATCCTCTATCCTCAATCCTCAATCCTCAATCCTCAATCCTCAATACTCAATCCTCAATCTTCAATTCTCAATCCTCAATCCTCAATCCTCAATCCTCAGTCCTCAAACCACAATCCTGAATCCCCAATCCTCAACCCTCAATCCTCAATCCTCAATCCTGAATACTCAATCCTCAATCGTCAATCCTGAATCCTCAAACCTCAATCCTCAATACACAATTCTCAATCCTCAACAGTATATCCTTAATTCACAGTTTTAAATACTCAATCCACAATCTTCAACATTCAGATCTCAATTCTCAAACATCAATTCTCAACACCCAATCCTCAACCCTCAGTCCACAATATTCTATTCCCAATCCTCAACCCTCAATATTCAATTCTCTATCCTCAATCCTCAGACCTCAATCCGCAATACTCAATCCTCAATACTCTATCTTCAATCATCAATCTGCAGCCATCAAACCTCAATACTCAATCCTCAGGCCTCAATCCTCAATCCCCAATCCTCAATCATCAATCCTCAAACCTCAATCCTCAATCCTCAAACCTCATTCCTCAATCCTCGATCCTCAATCCTCAATCCTCAACCCTCAATCCTCAATCCTCAATCCTGAATACTCAATCCTCAATCGTCAATCCTCAATCCTCAAACCTCAATCCTCAATACACAATTCTCAATCCTCAACAGTATATCCTTAATTCACAGTTTTAAATACTCAATCCACAATGTTCAACTTTCAGATCTCGATCCTCAAACGTCAATTCTCAGAACCCAATCCTCAACACTCGGTCCTCAGTCTTCAATCATCAATCCTCAATTCTTAATCGTTAGTCCTCAATCCTCAATCCTCAATCCTCAATCCTCAGTAGAAAATCCTCAATCCTCAATCTTCATTCCTCGATCTGCAGCTATCAATCCTCAATCCTCAATCCTCATTCCTCAGTCCTCAATCCTCAATCCTCAAACTTCAATCTTCAATCCTCAATCTTCACTCCTCAATCCTCAATCCTCAAACCTCAGTCCTCAACCTTCAATCCGCAATCCTCAATCCTCAATCTTCAATCTTCAATCCTCAATCCTCAATCCTCAATTCTCAATCCTCAATCCTCAATCGTCAACCCTCAATCCTCAACTATCAATCCTCAGTCCTAAACCCCTAATCCTCAACTCTCAATCCTCAACACTCAGTCCACAATCTTCAATCCTCAATCCTCAACCCTGAATCCTCAATCCTCAATCCTCAACCCTGAATCCTCAATCCTCAATCCTCTGTCCTCAGACCTCAATCCTCAAACCTCTGTCCTCAACCTTCAATCCTCAATATTCAATGCTCAATCCTCAATTCACAAAACTCAATACTCAACTCTCAGTCCTCAACACTCAATCCTCAACCCTGGATCCTCAACCTTCAATCCTGAAACCTCAACAATCAATCCTCAATCCTCAATAATCAATCCTCAACAATATATCGTCAATTCTCAGTTTTCAAAACTGAAACCTCAATCTTGAAACCTCTATCTACAAACAACAATTATCAACCCTCAGTCCTCAATCTCGAACCCTCAATCCTCAATCCTCAATCTTCAATCCTCAATCTTCAATCCTCAATCCTCAATCCTCAATCCTCAATCCTCAATCATCAGTCCTCAATCCTCAATCCTCAATCCTCAATCCTCAATCCTCAACCCTCGATCCTCAATCCTCAATCCTCAATCCTCAATCCTCAATCATCAATCCTCAATCCTCAATCCTCAATCCTGAATCCTCAATCCTCAAACCTCAATCCTCAATCCTCAATCCTCAATCTTCAATCATCAATCCTCAATCCTCAATCCTCAATCCTCAATCCTCAATCCTCAAACCTCAATCCTCAATCGTCAACACTCCATCCTCAATTCTCAATCCCCAACAGTATATCCTTAATTCACAGTTTTAAATACACAATCCACAATCTTCAACTTTCAGATCTCAATCCTCAAACATCAATTCTCAACACCCAATCCTCAACCCTCAGTCCACAATCTTCTATTCCCACCCATCAATCCTCAATATTCACTTCTCTATCCTCAATCCTCAAGTCTCAATCCTCAATCCTCAAACCTCAGTCCTCAATCCTCATTTCTCAATCCTCAACAGTATATACTTAATTCACAGTTTTAAATACTCAATCCACAATCTTCAACATTCAGATCTCAATCCTCAAACATCAGTTCTCAACACCCAATCCTCAACCCTCAGTCCACAATTTTCTATCCCCAATCCTCAATCCTCAATATTCAATTCTCTATCCTCAATCCTCAATCCTCAATCCGCAATACTCAATCCTCAATACTCTATCTTCAATCATCAATCTGCAGCCATCAATCCTCAATCCTCAATCCTCTGTTCTCAATCCTCAATCCTCAATCCTCAATCCTCAATCCTCAAACCTCAATCCTCAATCCTCAACGCTCATTCCTCAATCCTCAATTCTCAATTCTCAATCCTCAATCATCAATCCTCAATCCTCAATCCTCAATCCTCAATCCTCAACCCTCGATCCTCAATCCTCAATTCTCAATCCTCAATCCTCAATCATCAATCCTCAATCCTCAATCCTCAATCCTCAATACTCAATCCTCAAACCTCAATACTCAATCCTCAATTCTCAATCCTCAACAGTATATCCTTAATTCACAGTATTAAATACTCAATCCACAATCTTCAACATTCAGATCTCAACCCTCAAACGTCAATTCTCAACACCCAATCATCAACCCTCAGTCCACAATATTCTATCCCCAATCTTCAATCCTCAATATTCAATTCTCAATCCTCAATCCTCAATACTCAATCCTCAATTCTCTATCTTCAATCATCAATCTGCAGCCATCAATCCTCAATCCTCAATCATCAGTCCTCAATCCTCAATCCTCAATCATCGGTCCACAATCCTCAAACCTCAATCCTCAATCCTCAACCCTCATTCCTCAATCCTCAGTCCTCAATCCTCAATCATCAATCCTCAATCCTCAATCCTCAATCCTCAATACACAATACTCAATCCTCAACCCTCTATCCACAATCCTCAATCCTCAACACTCGATCCTCAATCTTCAATCCTCAATCCTCAGTACTCAAAGCTCAGTCCTCAATCCTCAATCCTCAATCATCAATCCTCAATCCTCAATCCTCAATACTCAATCCTCAACAGTATATCCTTAATTCACAGTTTTAAATACTCAATCCACAATCTTCAACATTCAGATCTCAAACCTCAAACATCAATTCTCAACACCCAATCCTCAACCCTCAGTCCACAATACTCTATCCCCAATCCTCAATCCTCAATATTCAATTCTCAATCCTCAGTCCCCAATCCGCAATACTCAATCCTCAATTCTCTATCTTGAATCATCAATCTGCAGCCATCAATACTCAATCCTCAATCCTCTGTCCTCAATCCTCAATCCTCAATCCTCAATCCTCAATCCTCAATTCTCAATCCTCAATCCTCAATCGTCAACCCTCAATCCTCAACCATCAATCCTCAGTCCTAAACCCCTAATCCTCAACTCTCAATCCTCAACACTGAGTCCACAATCTTCAATCCTCAATCCTCAACCCTGAATCCTCAATCCTCAATCCTCTGTCCTCAGACCTCAATCCTCAAACCTCTGTCCTCAACCTTCAATCCTCAATATTCAATGCTCAATCCTCAATTCACAACACTCAATACTGAACTCTCAGTCCTCAACACTCAATCCTCAACCCTGGATCCTCAACCTTCAATCCTGAAACCTCAACAATCAATCCTCAATCCTCAATAATCAATCCTCAACAATATATCGTCAATTCTCAGTTTTCAAAACTGAAACCTCAATCTTGAAACCTCTATCTACAAACAACAATTCTCAACCCTCAGTCCTCAATCTCGAACCCTCAATCCTCAATCCTCAATCTTCAATCCTCAATCTTCAATCCTCAATCCTCAATCCTCAATCCTCAATCCTCAATCATCAGTCCTCAATCCTCAATCCTCAATCCTCAATCCTCAATCCTCAACCCTCGATCCTCAATCCTCAATCCTCAATCCTCAATCCTCAATCATCAATCCTCAATCCTCAATCCTCAATCCTGAATCCTCAATCCTCAAACCTCAATCCTCAATCCTCAATCCTCAATCTTCAATCATCAATCCTCAATCCTCAATCCTCAATCCTCAATCCTCAATCCTCAAACCTCAATCCTCAATCGTCAACACTCCATCCTCAATTCTCAATCCCCAACAGTATATCCTTAATTCACAGTTTTAAATACACAATCCACAATCTTCAACTTTCAGATCTCAATCCTCAAACATCAATTCTCAACACCCAATCCTCAACCCTCAGTCCACAATATTCTATCCCCAATCCTCAATCCTCAATATTCAATTCTCAATCCTCAATCCTCAATACTCAATCCTCAATTCTCTATCTTCAATCATCAATCTGCAGCCATCAATCCTCAATCCTCAATCATCAGTCCTCAATCCTCAATCCTCAATCATCGGTCCACAATCCTCAAACCTCAATCCTCAATCCTCAACCCTCATTCCTCAATCCTCAGTCCTCAATCCTCAATCATCAATCCTCAATCCTCAATCCTCAATCCTCAATACACAATACTCAATCCTCAACCCTCAATCCACAATCCTCAATCCTCAACCCTCGATCCTCAATCTTCAATCCTCAATCCTCAGTACTCAATCCTCAATCCTCAATACTCAAACTTCAGCCCTCAATCCTCAATCCTCAATCATCAATCCTCAATCCTCAATCCTCAATCCTCAATAAAATAGCTTCAATTCTCACTATTCAATACTGAATCCTCATTCTTCAAATCTCAGTCTACGAACAACAATTCTCAACACTCAATACTCAACCCTCAGTCCTCAATCTTCAATCCTCTATCGTCGATCCTCAGTCTTCAATCCTCAATCCTCAGTACTCAATCCTCAATCCTCAATCCTGAATCCTCAATTCTCAATACTCAACAGTGTATTCTCAATTCACAGTTTTCAACACCCAATCCATAATCTTCAATATACAAATCTCAAACCTCAGACATCAATCCCCAACACGCAATCCTCAACACTCAATCCTCATAATTCAACTCTCAATCCTCAGGCCTAAACCCTTAGTCCTCAATCCTCAATCCTCAACCATCCATCCTCAATCCTCAATCCACAACCATCCATCCTCAATCCTCAATCCTCAATACTCAATCCTCAACCTTCAGCCATCAATCCTCAAGCATCAATCCTCAATCCTCAATCCTCAATCATCAATACTCAATCCTGAACGCTCGATCCTCAATCCTCAATCCTCAATCCTCAATCCTCAACCCTCGATCCTCAATCTTCAATCCTCAATCCTCAGTACTCAATCCTCAATCCTCAATCCTCAAACTTCAACATCAATCCTCAATCCTCAATCATCAATCCTCAATCCTCAATACTCAATACTCAATCCTCAATCCTCAGTCCCCAAACTTCAGTCCTCAATATTCAATGCTCCCACCTTAATTCACAACACTCAGTCCTCAACCCCCAGTCCTCAATTCTCATTCCTCAGTCCTCAAGCCTCAATCTTCAATCCTCAATCCTCAGCCATCAATCCTCAATCCTGAATCATCAATCCTCAATCGTCAATCCTCAATCCTCAGTACTCAATCCTCAATCCTCAATCCTCAATGCTCAACCCTCAGTCCTCAATCCTCAATCCTCAATCCTCAATCCTCAATCCTCAATCCTCAATCCTCAATCCTCAATCCTCAATCCCCAATCATCAAACCTCAATCCTCAATCCTCAATTCTCAATCCTCAACAGTATATCCTTAATTCACAGTTTTAAATACTCAATCCACAATCTTCAACATTCAGATCTCAATCCTCAAACATCAATTCTCAACACCCAATCCTCAACCCTCAGTCCACAATATTCTATCCCCAATCCTCAATCCTTAATATTCAATTCTCTATCCTCAATCCTCAATCCTCAATCCGCAATACGCAATCCTCAATACTCTATCTTCAATCATCAATCTGCAGCCATCAATCCTCAATCATCAATCCTCTGTCCTCAATCCTCAATCCTCAATCCTTAATCCTCAATCCGCAATCCCCAATCATCAAACCTCAATCCTCAATCCTCAATTCTCAATCCTCAACAGTATATCCTTAATTCACAGTTTTAAATACTCAATCCACAATCTTCAACATTCAGATCTCAATCCTCAAACATCAATTCTCAACACCCAATCCTCAACCCTCAGTCCACAATATTCTATCCCCAATCCTCAATCCTTAATATTCAATTCTCTATCCTCAATCCTCAATCCTCAATCCGCAATACTCAATCCTCAATACTCTATCTTCAATCATCAATCTGCAGCCATCAATCCTCAATCATCAATCCTCTGTCCTCAATCCTCAATCCTCAATCCTTAATCCTCAATCCTCAATCCTCAAACCTCAATCCTCAATCCTCAATTCTCAATCCTCAACAGTATATCCTTAAGTCACAGTTTTAAATACTAAATCCACAATCTTCAACATTCAGATCTCAATCCTCAAACATCAATCCGCAATAATCCATCCTCAATTCTGTATCTTCAATCATCAATCTGCAGCCATCAATCCTCAATCCTCAGTCCTCTGTCCTCAATCCTCAATCCTCAATCCTCAATCCTCAAACCTCAAAACCTCAATCCTCAACCCTCAATCCTCAATACTCAATCCTCAACCCTCAATCCTGAATCCTTAATCCTCAATCCTCAATCCTCAGTCACCAATCCTCAATCCTCAGTCCTCAATCCTCAATCCTCAATCCTCAATAAAATAGCTTCAATTCTCACTATTCAATACTCAATCCTCATTCTTCAAATCTCAGTCTACGAACAACAATTCTCAACACTCAATGCTCAACCCTCATTCCTCAATCTACAATACTCTATCGTCTATCCTCAGTCTTCAATCCTCAATCCTCAGTACTCAACCCTCAATCCTCAATCCTCAACAGTATATCCTCAATGCTCAGTTTTCAATACTCAACCCTCAATTTTCAATATTCAAATCTCAATGCTCAAACCTCAATCCTCAGTGCTCAATCCTCAATCCTCAATCCTCAAATCTCAGTCCTCAATCCTCAACCGTTAGTGTTCATACCTCAGTCCAGAAATCTCAATCCTCAATATTCAATGCTCAATCCTCAATCCTCAACCCTGAAACCTCAACACTCAGTCCTCAGTCATCAATCTTCAATCCTCAGTCCTCAATCCTCAATCTACAATCCTCAATACGCAATCCAGAATACTTAATCCTCAATCCTCAATCCTCAATCACCAAACCTCAATCCGCAATCCTCAATCCTCAATCCTCAATCCTCAATCCTCAATCCTCAATCCTCAACACTCAATCCTCAATCCTCTATCCTCAATCCTCAATCCTCAATCCTCAATCCTCAATACTCAATCCTCAATCTTCAATTCTCAATCCTCAATCCTCAATCCTCAATCCTCAGTCCTCAAACCACAATCCTGAATCCCCAATCCTCAACCCTCAATCCTCAATCCTCAATCATGAATACTCAATCCTCAATCGTCAATCCTCAATCCTCAAACCTCAATCCTCAATACACAATTCTCAATCCTCAACAGTATATCCTTAATTCACAGTTTTAAATACTCAATCCACAATGTTCAACTTTCAGATCTCGATCCTCAAACGTCAATTCTCAGAACCCAATCCTCAACACTCGGTCCTCAGTCTTCAATCATCAATCCTCAATTCTTAATCGTTAGTCCTCAATCCTCAATCCTCAATCCTCAATCCTCAGTAGAAAATCCTCAATCCTCAATCTTCATTCCTCGATCTGCAGCTATCAATCCTCAATCCTCAATCCTCATTCCTCAGTCCTCAATCCTCAATCCTCAAACTTCAATCTTCAATCCTCAATCTTCACTCCTCAATCCTCAATCCTCAAACCTCAGTCCTCAACCTTCAATCCGCAATCCTCAATCCTCAATCTTCAATCTTCAATCCTCAATCCTCAATCCTCAATTCTCAATCCTCAATCCTCAATCGTCAACCCTCAATCCTCAACCATCAATCCTCAGTCCTAAACCCCTAATCCTCAACTCTCAATCCTCAACACTCAGTCCACAATCTTCAATCCTCAATCCTCAACCCTGAATCCTCAATCCTCAATCCTCTGTCCTCAGACCTCAATCCTCAAACCTCTGTCCTCAACCTTCAATCCTCAATATTCAATGCTCAATCCTCAATTCACAACACTCAATACTCAACTCTCAGTCCTCAACACTCAATCCTCAACCCTGGATCCTCAACCTTCAATCCTGAAACCTCAACAATCAATCCTCAATCCTCAATAATCAATCCTCAACAATATATCGTCAATTCTCAGTTTTCAAAACTGAAACCTCTATCTACAAACAACAATTCTCAACCCTCAGTCCTCAATCTCGAACCCTCAATCCTCAATCCTCAATCTTCAATCCTCAATCTTCAATCCTCAATCCTCAATCCTCAATCCTCAATCCTCAATCATCAGTCCTCAATCCTCAATCCTCAATCCTCAATCCTCAATCCTCAAACCTCGATCCTCAATCCTCAATCCTCAATCCTCAATCCTCAATCATCAATCCTCAATCCTCAATCCTCAATCCTGAATCCTCAATCCTCAAACCTCAATCCTCAATCCTCAATCCTCAATCTTCAATCATCAATCCTCAATCCTCAATCCTCAATCCTCAATCCTCAATCCTCAAACCTCAATCCTCAATCGTCAACACTCCATCCTCAATTCTCAATCCCCAACAGTATATCCTTAATTCACAGTTTTAAATACACAATCCACAATCTTCAACTTTCAGATCTCAATCCTCAAACATCAATTCTCAACACCCAATCCTCAACCCTCAGTCCACAATCTTCTATTCCCAACCATCAATCCTCAATATTCAATTCTCTATCCTCAATCCTCAATCCTCAATCCGCAATACTCAATCCTCAATACTCTATCTTCAATCATCAATCTGCAGCCATCAATCCTCAATCCTCAATCCTCTGTTCTCAATCCTCAATCCTCAATCCTCAATCCTCAATCCTCAAACCTCAATCCTCAATCCTCAACGCTCATTCCTCAATCCTCAATTCTCAATTCTCAATCCTCAATCATCAATCCTCAATCCTCAATCCTCAATCCTCAATCCTCAACCCTCGATCCTCAATCCTCAATTCTCAATCCTCAATCCTCAATCATCAATCCTCAATCCTCAATCCTCAATCCTCAATACTCAATCCTCAAACCTCAATACTCAATCCTCAATTCTCAATCCTCAACAGTATATCCTTAATTCACAGTATTAGATACTCAATCCACAATCTTCAACATTCAGATCTCAACCCTCAAACGTCAATTCTCAACACCCAATCATCAACCCTCAGTCCACAATATTCTATCCCCAATCCTCAATCCTCAATATTCAATTCTCAATCCTCAATCCTCAATACTCAATCCTCAATTCTCTATCTTCAATCATCAATCTGCAGCCATCAATCCTCAATCCTCAATCATCAGTCCTCAATCCTCAATCCTCAATCATCGGTCCACAATCCTCAAACCTCAATCCTCAATCCTCAACCCTCATTCCTCAATCCTCAGTCCTCAATCCTCAATCATCAATCCTCAATCCTCAATCCTCAATCCTCAATACACAATACTCAATCCTCAACCCTCAATCCACAATCCTCAATCCTCAACACTCGATCCTCAATCTTCAATCCTCAATCCTCAGTACTCAAAGCTCAGTCCTCAATCCTCAATCCTCAATCATCAATCCTCAATCCTCAATCCTCAATACTCAATCCTCAACAGTATATCCTTAATTCACAGTTTTAAATACTCAATCCACAATCTTCAACATTCAGATCTCAAACCTCAAACATCAATTCTCAACACCCAATCCTCAACCCTCAGTCCACAATACTCTATCCCCAATCCTCAATCCTCAATATTCAATTCTCAATCCTCAGTCCCCAATCCGCAATACTCAATCCTCAATTCTCTATCTTGAATCATCAATCTGCAGCCATCAATACTCAATCCTCAATCCTCTGTCCTCAATCCTCAATCCTCAATCCTCAATCCTCAATCCTCAAACCTCAATCCTCAATCCGCAACCCTCATTCCTCAATCCTCAATCCTCAATCCTCAATCATCAATCCTCAATCCTCAATTCTCGATCCTCAACAGTATATCCTTAATTCACAGTTTTAAATACTCAATCCTCAATCTTCAACATTCAGATCTCAATCCTCAAACATCAATTCTCAACACCCAATCCTCAACCCTCAGTCCACAATATTCTATCCTCAATCCTCAATCCTCAATATTCAATTCTCAATCCTCAATCCTCAATCCGCAATACTCAATCCTCAATTCTCTATCTTCAATCATCAATCTGCAGCCATCAAACCTCAGTCCTCAATCCTCTGTCCTCAATCCTCAATCCTCAATCCTCAATCCTCAATCCTCAATCCTCAATCCTCAATCCTCAACCCTCATTCCTCAATCCTCAATCCTCAATCCTGAATCATCAATCCTCAATACTCAATCCTCAATCCTCAATCCTCAATCCTCAACCCTCAATCCTCAATCCTCAAACCTCAATCCTCAATCATCAATCCTCAATCCTCAATCCTCAATCCTCAATCCTCAATCCTCAATCCTCAAACCTCAATCCTCAATCGTCAATACTCCATCCTCAATTCTCAATCCTCAACAGTATATCCTTAATTCACAGTTTTAAATACACAATCCACAATCTTCAACTTTCAGATCTCAATTCTCAAACATCAATTCTCAACACACAATCCTCAACCCTCAGTCCACAACCTTCTATTCCCAACCCTCAATCCTCAATATTCAATTCTCAATCCTCAATCCTCAATCCTCAATACTCAATCCTCAATTCTCAATCTTCAATCATCAATCTGCAGCCATCAATCCTCAATCCTCAATCCTCAGCCCTCATTCCTCAATCCTCAACCCTCAACCCTCAATCCTCAACCCTCACTTTTCAATCCTCAATCTTCAATCCTCAATCCTCAAACATTAATCCTCAATCTTCAATCATCAATCCTCAATCCTCAATCCTCAATCCTCAATCATCAAACCTCAATCCTCAATCCTCAATTCTCAATCCTCAACAGTATATCCTTAATTGACAGTTATAAATACTCAATCCACAATCTTCAACATTCAGATCTCAATCCTCAAACATCAATTCTCAACACCCAATCCTCAACCCTCAGTCCACAATATTATATCCTCAATCCTCAATCCTCAATATTCAATTCACAATCCTCAATCCTCAATCCGCAATACTCAATCCTCAATTCTCAATCTTCAATCATCAATCTGCAGCCATCAATCCTCAATCCTCAATCCTCAGCCCTCATTCCTCAATCCTCAACCCTCAACCCTCAATCCTCAACCCTCACTTTTCAATCCTCAATCTTCAATCCTCAATCCTCAAACATTAATCCTCAATCTTCAATCATCAATCCTCATTCCTCAATCCTCAATCCTCAATCCTCAATCATCAATCCTCAATACTCAATCCTCAATCCTCAATCTTCAATCCTCAACCCTCAATCCTCAATCCTCAATCCTCAATCTTCAATCATCAATCCTCAATCCTCAATCCTCAATACTCAATCCTCAATCCTCAAACCTCAAACCTCAATCCTCAATCCTCAATCCTCAATCTTCAATCCTCAGTCCTCAATCTTCAATCCTCAATCCTCAGCCATCAATCCTCAATCCTGAATCATCAATCCTCAATCGTCAATCCTCAATAAAATAGCTTCTATTCTCAGTATTCAATACCCAATCCTCGTTCTTCAAATCTCAGTATACAAACAACAATTCTCAGCACTCAATGCTCAACCCTCAGTCCTCAATCTTCAATCCTCTATACTCAATCGTCAATCCTCAATCCTCAATCCTCAATCTTCAATCCTCAATCCTCAATCCTCAATCCTCAACCCTCAATCCTCAATCCTCAATCGCCAATCATCAATCCTCAATCCCCAATCCTCAATCTTCAATCATCAATCCTCAATCGTCAATCCTCAATAAAATAGCTTCAATTCTCACTATTCAATACTCAATCCTCATTCTTCAAATCTCAGACTACGAACAACAATTCTCAGCACACAATGCTCAACCCTCAGTCCTCAATCTTGAATCCTCTATACTCAATCATCAATATTCAATCCTCAATCCTCAGTACTCGATCCTCAATCCTCAATCCTCAATCTTCAAACCTCAATCCTCAATCCTCAATCCTTAATCCTCAATCATCAACCCTCAATGCTCAACCCTCAATCCTCAATCCTCAATCATCAACCCTCAATCCTCAATCCTCAATCCTCAATCCTCAATCCTCAATCCTCAATCCTCAATCCTCAATCCTCTATCCTCAATACTCAATCATCAATCATCAATCCTCAATCCTCTATCCTCAATCCTCAAACCTCAATCCTCAATCCTCAATCCTCAATCCTCAATCCTCAATCCTCAATCCTCAAACCTCAATCCTCAAACCTCAATCCTCAATCCACAATTCTCAATCCTCAACAGTATATCCTTAATTCACAGTTTTAAATACTCAATCCACAATCTTCAACATTCAGATCTCAATTCTCAAACATCAATTCTCAACACCCAATCCTCAACCCTCAGTCCACAATATTCTATCCCCAATCCTCAATCCTCAATATTCAATTCTCTATCCTCAATCCTCAGACCTCAATCCGCAATACTCAATCCTCAATACTCTATCTTCAATCATCAATCTGCAGCCATCAAACCTCAATACTCAATCCTCAGGCCTCAATCCTCAATCCCCAATCCTCAATCATCAATCCTCAAACCTCAATCCTCAATCCTCAAACCTCATTCCTCAATCCTCGATCCTCAATCCTCAATCCTCAACCCTCAATCCTCAATCCTCAATCCTGAATACTCAATCCTCAATCGTCAATCCTCAATCCTCAAACCTCAATCCTCAATACACAATTCTCAATCCTCAACAGTATATCCTTAATTCACAGTTTTAAATACTCAATCCACAATGTTCAACTTTCAGATCTCGATCCTCAAACATCAATTCTCAGAACCCAATCCTCAACACTCGGTCCTCAGTCTTCAATCATCAATCCTCAATTCTTAATCGTTAGTCCTCAATCCTCAATCCTCAATCCTCAGTCCTCAAGCCTCAACACCCAATATTCAATTGTCAATCCTCAATTCACAGGACTCAATCCTCAACCCTCAATCCTCAATCCTCAATCGTCAATCCTCAAACTTCAACCACCAATCCTCAACCCATATTCCTCAATCCTCAATCCTCAATCCTCAGTAGAAAATCCTCAATCCTCAATCTTCATTCCTCGATCTGCAGCTATCAATCCTCAATCCTCAATCCTCATTCCTCAGTCCTCCATCCTCAATCCTCAAACTTCAATCTTCAATCCTCAATCTTCACTCCTCAATCCTCAATCCTCAAACCTCAGTCCTCAACCTTCAATCCGCAATCCTCAATCCTCAATCTTCAATCTTCAATCCTCAATCCTCAATCCTCAATTCTCAATCCTCAATCCTCAATCGTCAACCCTCAATCCTCAACCATCAATCCTCAATCCTAAACCCCTAATCCTCATCTCTCAATCCTCAACACTCAGTCCACAATCTTCAATCCTCAATCCTCAACCCTGAATCCTCAATCCTCAATCCTCTGTCCTCAGACCTCAATCCTCAAACCTCAATCCTCGATCCTCAATTCTCAATCCTTAACAGTATATCCTTAAGTCACAGTTTTAAATACTAAATCCACAATCTTCAACATTCAGATCTCAATCCTCAAACATCAATTCTCAACATCCAATCCTCAACCCTCAGTCCACAATATTCTATCCTCAATCCTCAATCCTCAATATTCAATTCTCAATCCTCAATCCTCAATCCGCATTACTCCATCCTCAATTCTGTATCTTCAATCATCAATCTGCAGCCATCAATCCTCAATCCTCAATCCTCTGTCCTCAATCCTCAATCCTCAATCCTCAATACTCAATCCTCAAAACCTCAATCCTCAACCCTCAATCCTCAATACTCAATGCTCAACCCTCAATCCTGAATCCTTAATCCTCAATCCTCAATCCTCAGTCACCAATCCTCAATCCTCAGTCCTCAATCCTCAATCCTCAATCCTCAATAAAATAGCTTCAATTCTCACTATTCAATACTCAATCCTCATTCTTCAAATCTCAGTCTACGAACAACAATTCTCAACACTCAATGCTCAACCCTCATTCCTCAATCTTCAATACTCTATCGTCAATCCTCAGTCTTCAATCCTCAATCCTCAGTACTCAACCCTCAATCCTCAATCCTCAACAGTATATCCTCAATGCTCAGTTTTCAATACTCAACCCTCAATTTTCAATATTCAAATCTTAATGCTCAAACCTCAATCCACAGTGCTCAATCCTCAATCCTCAATCCTCAAATCTCAGTCCTCAATCCTCAACCGTTAGTGTTCATACCTCAGTCCAGAAATCTCAATCCTCAATATTCAATGCTCAATCCTCAATCCTCAAACCTGAAACCTCAACACTCAGTCCTCAGTCATCAATCTTCAATCCTCAGTCCTCAATCCTCAATCTACAATCCTCAATACTCAATCCAGAATACTTAATCCTCAATCCTCAATCCTCAATCACCAAACCTCAATCCGCAATCCTCAACCCTCAATCCTCAATCCTCAATCCTCAACACTCAATCCTCAATCCTCTATCCTCAATCCTCAATACTCAATCCTCAATACTCAATCCACAATCCTCAAATCTCAGTCCTCAGTCCTCAACCGTTAATGTTCATACCTCAGTCCACAAATCTCAATCCTCAATATTCAATGCTCAATCCTCAATCCTCAACCCTGAAACCTCAAGACTCAGTCCTCAGTCATCAATCTTCAATCCTCAGTCCACAACAATCAATCCTCAATCCTCTATCCTCAATCCTCAATCCTCAATCCTCAATCCTCAATCCTCAATCCTCAATCCTCAATCCTCAATCCTCAATCCTCAATCCTCAATCCTCAATCCTCAATACTCAATCCTCAATCCTCAATCCTCAATCCTCAATCCTCAATCCTCAATCCACAATCCTCAATCCTCAATCCTCAATCCTCAATCCTCAATTCCCAATCCTCAATCCTCAAACCTCAATCCTCAATCCTCAATTCTCAATCCTCGACAGTATATCGTTAATTCCCAGTGTTAAATACTCAATCCACAATCTTCAACATTCAGATCTCAATCCTCAAACATCAATTCTCAACATCCAATCCTCAACCTTCAGTCCACAATATTCTAACCCCAATCCTCAATCCTCACTGTTCAATTCTCAATACTCAATCCTCAATCCGCAATACTCAATCCTCAATTCTCTATCTTCAATCATCAATCTGCAGCCATCAATCCTCAATCCTCAATCCTCTGTCCTCAATCCTCAATCCTCAATCCCCAATCCTCAATCTTCGATCCTCAATCCTCAATCCTCAATCCCCAATCCTCAATCCTCAATCTTCAATCCTCAATACTCAATCTTCAATCCTCAATCCTCAGTCCTCAATCCTAAATCCTCAATCCTCAGTCCTCAGTCCTCAATCTTCAATCCTCAATACTCAATTCTCAATACTCAATCCTCAGTCCTCGGACCTCAAACGTCAATACTCAACCCTCAGTCCTCGTCCTCAATCCACAAACCTCAATCCTCAATCCTCAATCTTCAATTCTCAATCCTCAATCCTCAATCCTCAGTCCTCTCTCTTCAATCCTCCATCCTCAATCCTCAATCCTCAAGCGCCAATCCTCAATCCTCAGTCCTCAATCCTCAATCTACAGTCCTCAAACCTCAATCCCGAATTCTCAATCCTGAATCCTCAATATCAGCCCTCAGTCCTCAACAATCAATTGTCAATCCTCTGTCCTCAATAGAATATCCTCAATTAACAGTTTTCAATACTCAATCCCCATTCTTCAATCTTCAAATCTCAATCCACAAACATCAATTCTCATCACTCAACCCTCAACACTCAGTCCTCCACCTTCAATCCTCAATCCTCAATCCTCAATCTTCAATCCTCAATACTCAATCTTCAATCCTCAATCCTCAACTCTCAATCCTCAATGCTCAATCCTGAATCGTCAATCCTCAATCCCCAATCATCAATCTTCAATCCTCAATCCTCAATCCTCAATCTTCAATCCTCAATCCTCAATCCTCAATCCTCAATCCTCATTCCTCAGTCCTCAAACCTCAATCCTGAATCATCAATTCTGAATCCTCAATCTTCAGCCTTCAGTCCTCAACAATCAGTTGTCAATCCTCAATCCTCAATAGAATATCATATATTCACAGTTTTCAATACTCAATACTCAACCTGCAATCTTCAAATCTCTATCCACAAACATCAATTCTCATCATTCAACCATCAACACTCAGTAACCAATCCTCAATCTTCAATCCTCAATCCTCAATCGTCGATCATCAATCTTTAATACTCAATACTCAATCCTCAATCCTCCATCCTCAATCCTCAATCCTCAATCCTCAATCCTCAATCGTCAGGCTTCAATCCTCAATACTCAATCTTAAATCCTCAATCCTCAATCCTCAATCCTCAATACTCAATCCTCAATGCTCAACCATCAATCCTCAATTCTCAATACTGAATAGAATATCCTGAATTCTCAGGATTCTGTACTCAAACCTCAATCCTCAACCCTCAGCCCTCATTCTCAATCCTCAACCCTCAGTCCTCATTCTCAATCCTCAATCGACAATCCTCAAACCTCAATCCTCAACCGTCAGTACTCGTCCTCAAACCTCAAACCTCAAACCTCAGTCCTCCCATCTTCAATCATCAATACTCAATCTTCAATCCTCAATCCTCAACTCTCAATCCTCAATGCTCAATCCTCAATCGTCAATCCTCAATCCCCAATCCTCAATCTTCAATCCTCAATCCTCAATCCTCAAACCTCAATCCTCAGTCTTCAATCCTCAATACCCAATCTTCAATCCTCAATCCTCAATCCTCAATCCTCAATCCTCAATCCTCCATCCTCAATCTTCAACCCTCAATGCTCAATCTGCAATCCTCAATCCTCAGTCCTCACTCCTTAATCCTCATTCTTCAATCCTCAATACCGAATCCTCAATCTTCAATCCTCAATCCTCAATCCTCAATTCTCAATCCTCAATCCTGAATCCTCAGACTTCAAACATCAATACTCAACCCTCATTCCTCGTCCTCAATCCACAACCCTCAATCCTCAATCCTCAATATTCAGTCATTAATATTCAACCCTCAATCCTCAATCCTCATCCTCTACCCTCAACACTCAATCCTCAATGTTCAATCCTCAATACCCAATCCTCAGTCTTCAATCCTCAATCCTCAATCCTCATTCCTCAGTCCTCAATCCTCAGTCCTCAAACCTCAATCCTGAATCCTCAACACTGAATCCTCAATCTTCAGCCCTAGGTCCTCAACAATCAGTTGTGAATCCTCAATCCTCAATAGAATATCCTCAATTCACAGTTTTCAATACTCAATACTCAATCTGCAATCTTCAGACCTCTATTCACAAACATCAATTCTCATCACTCAACCCTCAATACTCAGTCCCCAATCCTCAATCTTCAATCCTCAATCCTCAATCCTCAATCCTCAATCTTAATCTTCAATGTTCAGTACTCAATCTTCAATCCTCAAACCTCAATCCTCAATCCTCAATCCCCAATCTTCAATCCTCAATCTTCAATCCTCAATCCTCAATCCTCAATCCTCAATCCTCAATCCTCAATCCTCAATCCTCAATCGTCAATCTTCAATCCTCAATACTCAATCTTCAATCCTCAATCCTCAATACTCAATACTCAATCCTCATTCTTCAATCATCAATACCCAATCCCCAATCTTCAATCCGCAATCCTCAATTCTCAATCCTCAATCCTCAATCCTCAGACCTCAAACATCAATACTCAACCGTCAGTCCTCGTCCTCAATCCACAACCCTCAATCCTCGATCCTCAATCCTCAATCATCAATATTCAATCTTCAATCCTCAATCCTCAATTCTCAATTCTCTATACTCAATCCTCAATCGTCAACCCTCAATCCCCAATCCTCATTCTTCAATCCTCAATCCTCAATCCTCAATCCTCAATCCTCAATATTCAACACAAAACCCTCAACCATCAATCCTCAATACTCAACCATCAATCCTCACCTCTCAATACTCAATAGAATATCCTGAATTCTCATGGTTCAATACTCAATCCACAAAATTCAATAATCAAATCTCAATCCTCAAACATCAATTCTCAACACTCAATCCTCAATACTCAGTCCTTTCTCTTCAATCCTCAATCCTCAATCCTCAGTCCTCAATCCTCAATCCTCAATCTTCAATCCTCAATCCTCAATCCTCAATCCTCAATCCTCAATCCTCAATACTCAATCCTCAATCTTCAATTCTCAATCCTCAATCCTCAATCCTCAATCCTCAGTCCTCAAACCACAATCCTGAATCCCCAATCCTCAATCCTCATTCCTCAATCCTCAATCCTCAATCCTCAATCCTCAGTCCTCAATCCTCAATCCTCAACCCTCAGTCCTCGTCCTCAATACACAAACCTCAATCCTCAATCCTCAATCTTCAATTCTCAATCCTCAATCCTCAATCCTCAATCCTCAATCCTCAGTCCTCAAACCTCAATCCTGAAACATCAATCCTGAATCCTCAATATTCAGCCTTCAGTCCTCAACAATCTGTTGTCAATCCTCAATCCTCAATAGAATATCATCTATTCACAGTTTTCAATACTCAATACTCAACCTGCAATCTTCAAATCTCTATCCACAAACATCAATTCTCATCATTCAACCATCAACACTCAGTAACCAATCCTCAATCTTCAATCCTCAATCCTCAATCGTCGATCATCAATCTTCAATACTCAATACTCAATCCTCAATCCTCCATCCTCAATCCTCAATCCTCAATCCTCAATCCTCAATCGTCAGGCTTCAGTCCTCAATACTCAATCTTCAATCCTCAATCCTCAATCCTCAATCCTCAATACTCAATCCTCAATACTCAACCATCAATCCTCAATTCTCAATACTCAATAGAATATCCTGAATTCTCAGGATTTTATACTCAAACCTCAATCCTCAACCCCCAGCCCTCATTCTCAATCCTCAACACTCAGCCCTCATTCTCAATCCTCAATCCACAATCCTCAATCCTCAATCCTCAACCGTCAGTACTCGTCCTCAATCCTCAAACCTCAAACCTCAATCCTCCCATCTTCAATCATCGATACTCAATCTTCAATCCTCAACCCTCAATCCTCAATGCTCAATCCTCAATCCTCAGTATTCAGCACTCAACCCTCAACCATCAGTCCTCAATACTCAATCATCAATCCTCAGTTCTCAATGCTCAATAGAATATCCTGAATTCTCATGGTTCAATACTCAATCCACAATATTCAATAATCAAATCTCAATCCTCAAACATCAATTCTCCACACTCAATCCTCAACACTCAGTCCTCTCTCTTCAATCCTCCATCCTCAATCCTCAATCCTCAAGCGCCAATCCTCAATCCTCAGTCCTCAACCCTCAATCTACAGTCCTCAAACCTCAATCCCGAATTCTCAATCCTGAATCCTCAATATCAGCCCTCGGTCCTCAACAATCAATTGTCAATCCTCAGTCCTCAATAGAGTATCCTCAATTAACAGTTTTCAATACTCAATCCCCATTCTTCAATCTTCAAATCTCAATCCACAAACATCAATTCTCATCACTCAACCCTCAACACTCAGTCCTCAATCTTCAATTCTAAATCCTCAATCCTCAATCTTCAATCCTCAATACTCAATCTTCAATCCTCAATCCTCAACTCTCAATCCTCAATGCTCAATCCTGAATCGTCAATCCTCAATCCCCAATCCTCAATCTTCAATCCTCAATCCTCAATCCTCAATCCTCAGTCCTCAATCTTCAATCCTCAATATTCAATCCGCAATCGTCAATCCTCAATCCTCAATCCTCAATACTCAATCCTCAATCCTCAATCTTCAATCCTCAATACTCAATCCTCAATACCCAATCCTGAACCTTCAATCCTCATTCTTCAATCCTCAATACCCAATCCTCAATATTCAATCCTCAAAACCCAATCCTCAATCTTCAATCCTCAATCCTCAATCCTCAATTCTCAATCCTCATTCCTCAATCCTCGGACCTCAAACATCAATACTCAACCCTCAGTCCTCGTCATCAATCCACAACCCTCAATCCTCGATCCTCAACCTTCAATCAGCAATATTCAATCTTCAATCCTCAATCCTCAATCCTCAATATTCAACGCACAACCCTCAACCATCAATCCTCAATACTCAACAATCAATCCTCAATTCTCAATACTCAATAGAATATCCTGAATTCTCATGGTTCAATACTCAATCCACAATATCCAATAATCAAATCTCAATCCTCTAACATCAATTCTCAACCCTCAATCCTCAACACTCAGTCCTCTCTCTTCAATGCTCCATCCTCAATCCTCAATCCTCAAGCGTCAATCCTCAATCCCCAATCCTCAATCTTCAATCCTCAATCCTCAATCCTCAAACCTCAATCCTCAATCTTCAATCCTCAATTCTCAATCCTCAATCCTCAATCCTCAGACCTCAAACATCAATACTCAACCGTCAGTCCTCGTCCTCAATCCACAACCCCCAATACTCAATCCTCAATCTTCAATTCTCAATCCTCAATCCTCAATCCTCAATCTTCAATCGTCAATACTCAATCCTCAATCCTCAATCCTCAACACTCAGTCCTCTCTCTTCAATGCTCCATCCTCAATCCTCAATCCTCAAGCGTCAATCCTCAATCCCCAATCCTCAATCTTCAATCCTCAATCCTCAATCCTCAAACCTCAATCCTCAATCTTCAATCCTCAATACTCAATCTTCAATCCTCAATCCTCAACCCTCCATCCTCAATGCTCAATCCTCAATCGTCAATCCTCAATCCCCAATCCTCAATCTTCAATCCTCAATCCTCAATCCTCAATTCTCAATCCTCAATCCTCAATCTTCAATCGTCAATACTCAATCCTCAATCCTCAATCCTCAGTCCTCAAACCACAATCCTGAATCCTCAATCCTGAATCCTCAACCTTCAGCACTCAGTCCTCAACAATCAGTTGTCAATCCTCAATCCTCAAGAGAATATCATCAATTCACAGTTTTCAATACTCAATACTCAATCTGCAATCTTCAAATCTCTATCCACAAACATCAATTCTCATCACTCAACCCTCAACACTCAGTCTTCAATCCTCAATCCTCAATCCTCAATCCTCGATCCTCAATCCTCATTCTTCAATCCTCAATACCCAATCCTCAATCTTCAATCCTCAATCCTCAATCCTCAATTCTCAATCCTCAATCCTCAATCCTCAGACCTCAAACAGCAATACTCAACCTTCAGTCCTCGTCCTCAATCCACAACCATCAGTCCTCAATCCTCAATATTCAATCATCAATATTCAATCTTCAGTCCTCAATCCTCAATCCTCAATCCTCAATCCTCAATCTTCAATCGTCAATACTCAACCTTCAATCCTCAATCCTCAGTCCTCAGTCCTCAATCCTCAATCCTCAATCCTCAATCTTCAATCCTCAATACTCAATTCTCAATCCTCAATCCTCAAACATCAATCCTCAGTCCTCAAACCACAATCCTGAAACCCCAATCCTCAATCCTCAATCCTCAATCCTCAATCCTCAATCCTCAATGTTCAATTCTCAATACTATATCCTCAATCCGCAATACTCAATCCTCAATTCTCTATCTTCAATCATCAATCTGCAGCCATCAATCCTCTGTCCTCAATCCTCAATCCTCAATCCTCAATCCTCAATCCTCATTCCTCAATCCTCAATCCTCAATCCTGAATCCTTAATCCTCAATCCTCAATCCTCAATCCTTAATCATCATTCTTCAATCCTCAATATCCAATCCTCAATCGTCAATACTCAATCCTCAATCCTCAATCTTCAATCCTCAATACTCAATCTTCAATCCTCAATCCTCAACCCTCAATCCCCAATGCTCAATCCTCAATCGTCAATCCTCAATCCCCAATCCTCAATCTTCAATCCTCAATCCTCAATCCTCAATTCTCAATCCTCAATCCTCAATCTTCAATCGTCAATACTCAATCTTCAATCCTCAATCCTCAGTCCTCAGTCCTCAATCCTCAATCCTCAATCCTCAATCTTCAATCCTCAATACTCAATTCTCAATCCACAATCCTCAATCCTCGGACCTCAAACGTCAATACTCAACCCTCAGTCCTCGTCCTCAATCCACAAACCTCAATCCTCAATCCTCAATCTTCAATTCTCAATCCTCAATCCTCAATCCTCAATCCTCAGTCCTCAAACCTCAATCCTGAAACATCAATCCTGAATCCTCAATATTCAGCCTTCAGTCCTCAACAATCTGTTGTCAATCCTCAATCCTCAATAGAATATCATCTATTCACAGTTTTCAATACTCAATACTCAACCTGCAATCTTCAAATCTCTATCCACAAACATCAATTCTCATCATTCAACCATCAACACTCAGTAACCAATCCTCAATCTTCAATCCTCAATCCTCAATCGTCGATCATCAATCTTCAATACTCAATACTCAATCCTCAATCCTCCATCCTCAATCCTCAATCCTCAATCCTCAATCCTCAATCGTCAGGCTTCAATCCTCAATACTCAATCTTCAATCCTCAATCCTCAATCCTCAATCCTCAATACTCAATCCTCAATACTCAACCATCAATCCTCAATTCTCAATACTCAATAGAATATCCTGAATTCTCAGGATTTTATACTCAAACCTCAATCCTCAACCCCCAGCCCTCATTCTCAATCCTCAACACTCAGCCCTCATTCTCAATCCTCAATCCACAATCCTCAATCCTCAATCCTCAACCGTCAGTACTCGTCCTCAATCCTCAAACCTCAAACCTCAATCCTCCCATCTTCAATCATCAATACTCAATCTTCAATCCTCAACCCTCAATCCTCAATGCTCAATCCTCAATCCTCAGTATTCAGCACTCAACCCTCAACCATCAGTCCTCAATACTCAATCATCAATCCTCAGTTCTCAATACTCAATAGAATATCCTGAATTCTCATGGTTCAATACTCAATCCACAATATTCAATAATCAAATCTCAATCCTCAAACATCAATTCTCCACACTCAATCCTCAACACTCAGTCCTCTCTCTTCAATCCTCCATCCTCAATCCTCAATCCTCAAGCGCCAATCCTCAATCCTCAGTCCTCAACCCTCAATCTACAGTCCTCAAACCTCAATCCCGAATTCTCAATCCTGAATCCTCAATATCAGCCCTCGGTCCTCAACAATCAATTGTCAATCCTCAGTCCTCAATAGAGTATCCTCAATTAACAGTTTTCAATACTCAATCCCCATTCTTCAATCTTCAAATCTCAATCCACAAACATCAATTCTCATCACTCAACCCTCAACACTCAGTCCTCAATCTTCAATCCTAAATCCTCAATCCTCAATCTTCAATCCTCAATACTCAATCTTCAATCCTCAATCCTCAACTCTCAATCCTCAATGCTCAATCCTGAATCGTCAATCCTCAATCCCCAATCCTCAATCTTCAATCCTCAATCCTCAATCCTCAATCCTCAGTCCTCAATCTTCAATCCTCAATATTCAATCCGCAATCGTCAATCCTCAATCCTCAATCCTCAATACTCAATCCTCAATCCTCAATCTTCAATCCTCAATACTCAATCCTCAATACCCAATCCTGAACCTTCAATCCTCATTCTTCAATCCTCAATACCCAATCCTCAATATTCAATCCTCAAAACCCAATCCTCAATCTTCAATCCTCAATCCTCAATCCTCAATTCTCAATCCTCATTCCTCAATCCTCGGACCTCAAACATCAATACTCAACCCTCAGTCCTCGTCATCAATCCACAACCCTCAATCCTCGATCCTCAACCTTCAATCAGCAATATTCAATCTTCAATCCTCAATCCTCAATCCTCAATATTCAACGCACAACCCTCAACCATCAATCCTCAATACTCAACAATCAATCCTCAATTCTCAATACTCAATAGAATATCCTGAATTCTCATGGTTCAATACTCAATCCACAATATCCAATAATCAAATCTCAATCCTCTAACATCAATTCTCAACCCTCAATCCTCAACACTCAGTCCTCTCTCTTCAATGCTCCATCCTCAATCCTCAATCCTCAAGCGTCAATCCTCAATCCCCAATCCTCAATCTTCAATCCTCAATCCTCAATCCTCAAACCTCAATCCTCAATCTTCAATCCTCAATTCTCAATCCTCAATCCTCAATCCTCAGACCTCAAACATCAATACTCAACCGTCAGTCCTCGTCCTCAATCCACAACCCCCAATACTCAATCCTCAATCTTCAATTCTCAATCCTCAATCCTCAACCCTCAATCCTCAGTCCTCAAAACTCAATCCCGAATCCTCAATCCTGAATCCTCAATATTCAGCCCTCAGTCCTCAACAATCAATTGTCAATCCTCAGTCCTCCATAGAATATCCACAATTCACAGTTTGCAATACTCAATCCCCATTCTTCAATCTTCAAATCTCAATCCACAAACATCAATTCTCATCACTCAACCCTCAACACTCAGTCCTCAATCTTCAATCCTCAATCCTCAATCCTCAATCTTCAATTCTCAATACTCAATCTTCAATCCTCAATCCTCAACTCTCAATCCTCAATGCTCAATCCTCAATCGTCAATCCTCAATCCCCAATCCTCAATCTTCAATCCTCAATCCTCAATCCTCAATCCTCAATCCTCAATCCTCAATCCTCAATCCTCAATCCTCAATCTTCAACCCTCAATACTCAATCTGCAATCCTCAATCCTGAGTCCTCACTCCTCAATCCTCATTCTTCAATCCCCAATACCGAATCCTCAATCTTCAATCCTCAATCCTCAATCCTCAATCCTCAATCCTCAATCCTCAATCGTCAATCTTCAATCCTCAATACTCGATCTTCAATCCTCAATCCTCAATACTCAATACTCAATCCTCATTCTCCAATCATCAATACCCAATCCCCAATTGTCATTCCGCAATCCTCAATTCTCAATCCTCAATCCTCAATCCTCAGACCTCAAACATCAATACTCAACCGTCAGTCCTCGTCCTCAATCCATAACCCCCAATACTCAATCCTCAATCTTCAATTCTCAATCCTCAATCCTCAATCCTCAATCCTCAGTCCTCAAACCACAATCCTGAATCCTCAATCCTGAATCCTCAATACTCAATCCCCAATACTCAACCATCAACCCTCAAATCTCAATACTCCATAGAATATCCTGAATTCTCAGGATTCTATACTCAAACCTCAATCCTCAACCCTCAGCCCTCATTCTCAATCCTCAACCCTCAGCCCTCATTCTCAATCCTCAATCCACAATCCTCAAACCTCAATCCTCAACCGTCAGTACTCGTCCTCAATCCTCAAACCTCAAACCTCAATCCTCCCATCTTCAATCATCAATACTCAATCTTCAATCCTCAATCATCAATCCTCAATGCTCAATCTTCAATCCTCAATCCTCAACTCTCAATCCTCAATGCTCAATCCTGAATCGTCAATCCTCAATCCCCAATCCTCAATCTTCAATCCTCAATCCTCAATCCTCAATCCTCAATCCTCAGTCCTCAATATTCGATCCTCAATATTCAATCCGCAATCGTCAATCCTCAATCCTCAATCCTCAATACTCAATCCTCAATCCTCAATCTTCAATCCTCAATACTCAATCCTCAATACCCAATCCTGAACCTTCAATCCTCATTCTTCAATCATCAATACCCAATCCTCAATATTCAATCCTCAATCCTCAATCCTCAATTCTCAATCCTCAACCCTGAATCCTCAGACTTCAAACATCAATACTCAACCCTCAGTCCTCGTCCTCAATCCACAACTCTCAATCCTCAATCCTCAATATTCAGTCATTAATATTCAACCTTCAATCCTCAATCCTCAATCCTCTACCCTCAACACTCAATCCTCAATGTTCAATCCTCAATACCCAATCCTCAGTCTTCAATCCTCAATCCTCAATCCTCAATCCTCAATCCTCAGTCCTCAAACAGCAATACGCAACCCTCAGTCCTCGTCCTCAATCCACAACAATCAATCCTCAATCCTCAATCTTCAATCATCAATATTCAATCTTCAATCCTCAATCCTCAATCCTCAATACTCAATCCTCAACCCTCAGTCCTCGTCCTCAATACACAAACATCATTCCTCAATCCTCAATCTTCAATTCTCAATCCTCAATCCTCAATCCTCAATCCTCAATCCTCAGTCCTCAAACCTCAATCCTGAAACATCAATCCTGAATCCTCAATCTTCAGCCTTCTGTCCTCAACAATCAGTTGTCAATCCTCAATCCTCAATAGAATATCATCAATTCACAGTTTTCAATACTCAATACTCAATCTGCAATCTTCAAATCTCTATCCACAAACATCAATTCTCATCATTCAACCCTCAACACTCAGTAAACAATCCTCAATCTTCAATCCTCAATCCTCAATCGTCGATCCTCAATCTTCAATACTCAAGACTCAATCTTCAATCCTCCATCCTCAATCCTCAATCCTCATTCCTCAATCCTCAATCGTCAGGCTTCAATCCACAATACTCAATCTTCAATCCTCAATCCTCAATCCTCAATCCTCAGACCTCAAACATCAATACTCAACCGTCAGTACTCGTGCTCAACCCACAACCCCCAATACTCAATCCTCAATCTTCAATTCTCAATCCTCAATCCTCAATCCTCAATCCTCGGTCCTCAAACCACAATCCTGAATCCTCAATCCTGAATCCTCAACCTTCAGCACTCAGTCCTCAACAATCAGTTGTCAATCCTCAATCCTCAAGAGAATATCATCAATTCACAGCTTTCAATACTCAATACTCAATCATGAATCCTCAATCCGCAATCCTCAATTCTCAATCCTCAATCCTCAATCCTCATTCTTCAATCCTCAATACCCAATCCTCAATCATGAATCCTCAATCCGCAATCCTCAATTCTCAATCCTCAATCCTCAATCCTCAGACCTCAAACAGCAATACTCAACCCTCAGTCCTCGTCCTCAATCCACAACCATCAATCCTCAATCCTCAATATTCAATGATCAATATTCAATCTTCAGTCCTCAATCCTCAATCCTCAATCCTCAATCCTCAATCCTCAATCGTCAATCCTCAATCGTCAATCTTCAACCCTCAATACTCAATCTTCAATCCTCAATCCTCAATCCCCAATACTCAATCCTCATTCTTCAATCCTCAATACCCAATCCTCAATCTTCAATACTCAAACCTCAATCCTCAGTCCCCAATCCTCAATCCTCAATCCTCAATCTTCAATACTCACTCCTCAATCCTCAATCTTCAATCCTCAATACTCAGTCTCCAATCCTCAATCCTCAATCCTCAATCCTCAATCCTCATTCTTCAATCCTCAATACCCAATCCTCAATCTTCAATCCTCAATCCTCAATCCTCAATTCTCAATCCTCAATCCTCAATCCTCAATCCTCAATCCTCAATCCTCAATCCTCAATGTTCAATCCGCAATACCCAATCCTCAATCTTCTATCCTCAATCCTCAATCTTCAATCCTCGGTACTCAATTTCAAACCTCAATCCTCAGTCCACAAACATCAATTCTGAATCCTCAATCCTGCATCCTCAATCTTCAGCCCTCAGTCCTCAACAATCAGTTGTCAATCCTCAATTCCCAATAGAATATCCTCAATTCACAGTTTTCAATACTCAATACTCAATCTGCAATCTTCAAATCTCTATCCACAAACATCAATTCTCATCACTCAACCCTGAACGCTCAGTCCTTAATGTTCAATCCTCAATCCTCAATCCTCAATCTTCAATCCTCAATACTCAATCCTCAATCCTCAATCCTCAATTCTCAATCCTCAATGCTCAATCCTCAATCGTCAATCCTCAATCCTCAATCCTCAATTCTCAATCCTCAATCCTCAATCCTCAGACCTCAAACAGCAATACTCAACCCTCAGTCCTTGTGCTCAATCCACAACCATCAATCCTCAAACCTCAATATTCAATCATCAATATTCAATCTTCAGTCCTCAATCCTCAATCCTCAATCCTCAATGTTCAATCCGCAATACCCAATCCTCAATCTTCTATCCGCAATCCTCAATCCTCAATCCTCAACCCTCAATCCTCAATCCTCAACCTTCAATCCTCAATCCTCAATACTCAATCCTCAATCCTCAATCCTCAATTCTGAATCCTCAATCCTCAATCCTCAGACTTCAAACATCAATACTCAACCCTCAGTCCTCGTCCTCAATCCACAACCCTCAATCCTCAATCCTCAATCCTCAATCCTCAGTCCTCAAACCTCAATCCTGAATCCTCAATCCTTAATCCTCAATCTTCAGCCCTCAGTCCGCAACAATCAGTTGTCAATCCTCAAACCTCAATAGAATATCCTCAACGCACAGTTTTCAATACTCAATACTCAATCTGCAATCTTCAGATCTCTATCCACAAACATCAATTCTCATCACTCAACCCTCAATACTCAGTCCCCAATCCTCAATCTTCAATCCTCAATCCTCAATCCTCAATCCTCAATCTTAATCTTCAATCCTCAGTACTCAATCTTCAATCCTCAACCCTCAGTCCTGAATCCTCAATCCTCAATCTTCAATCCTCAATACTCAATCTTCAATCCTCAATCCTCAATCCTCAATCATCAATCCTCAATCCTCAATCCTCAATCGTCAATCTTCAATCCTCAATACTCAATCTTCAATCCTCAATCCTCAATCCTCAATGCTCAATCCTCAATCGTCAATCCTCAATCCCCAATCCTCAATCTTCAATCCTCAATCCTCAATCCTCAATCCTCAGTCCTCAATCTTCGATCCTCAATACTCAATCTGCAATCCTCAATCCTCAATCCTCAATCCTCAGTCCTCAATCCTCAATCCTCAATCTTCAATCCTCAATACTCAATCCTCAATACCCAATCCTCAATCTTCAATCCTCAATCCTCAATCCTCAATCCTCAATCCTCAATCCTCAATCCTCAGTCCTCAAACCTCAATCCTGAATCATCAATCCTGAATCATTAATCTTCTGCCTTCAGTCCTCAACAATCAGTTGTCAATCCTCAATCCTCAATATAATATCATCAATTCACAGCTTTCAATACTCAATACTCAATCTGCAATCTTCAAATCTGTATCCACAAACATCAATTCTAATCACTCAACCCTCAACACTCAGTCACCAATCCTCAATCTTCAATCCTCAATCCTCAATCCTCAATCCTCAATCCTCAATCCTCAATCCTCAATCCTCAATCCTCAGACCTCAAACAGCAATACTCAACCCTCAGTCCTTGTCCTCAATCCACAACCATCAATCCTCAAACCTCAATATTCAATCATCAATATTCAATCTTCAGTCCTCAATCCTCAATCCTCAATCCTCAATGTTCAATCCGCAATACCCAATCCTCAATCTTCTATCCGCAATCCTCAATCCTCAATCCTCAACCCTCAATCCTCAATCCTCAACCTTCAATCCTCAATACCCAATCTTCAATACTCAATCCTCAATCCTCAATCCTCAATCCTCATTCTTCAATCCTCAACACCCAATCCTCAATCTTCAATCCTCAATCCTCAATCTTCAATCCTCAATCCTCAATCCTCAATTCTCAATCCTCAATCGTCAATCCTCAGACCTCAAACATCAATACTCAACCCTCAGTCCTCGTCCTCAATCCACAACCCTCAATCCTCGATCCTCAATCTTCAATCATCAATATTCAATCTTCAATCCTCAATCCTCAATCCTCAATACTCAATCCTCAATCCTCAATCCTCAATTCTCAATCCTCAATCCTGAATCCTCAGACTTCAAACATCAATACTCAACCCTCATTCCTCGTCCTCAATCCACAACCCTCAATCCTCAATCCTCAATATTCAGTCATTAATATTCAACCCTCAATCCTCAATCCTCATCCTCTACCCTCAACACTCAATCCTCAATGTTCAATCCTCAATACCCAATCCTCAGTCTTCAATCCTCAATCCTCAATCCTCATTCCTCAGTCCTCAATCCTCAGTCCTCAAACCTCAATCCTGAATCCTCAACACTGAATCCTCAATCTTCAGCCCTAGGTCCTCAACAATCAGTTGTGAATCCTCAATCCTCAATAGAATATCCTCAATTCACAGTTTTCAATACTCAATACTCAATCTGCAATCTTCAGACCTCTATTCACAAACATCAATTCTCATCACTCAACCCTCAATACTCAGTCCCCAATCCTCAATCTTCAATCCTCAATCCTCAATCCTCAATCCTCAATCTTAATCTTCAATGTTCAGTACTCAATCTTCAATCCTCAAACCTCAATCCTCAATCCTCAATCCCCAATCTTCAATCCTCAATCTTCAATCCTCAATCCTCAATCCTCAATCCTCAATCCTCAATCCTCAATCCTCAATCCTCAATCGTCAATCTTCAATCCTCAATACTCAATCTTCAATCCTCAATCCTCAATACTCAATACTCAATCCTCGTTCTTCAATCATCAATACCCAATCCCCAATCTTCAATCCGCAATCCTCAATTCTCAATCCTCAATCCTCAATCCTCAGACCTCAAACATCAATACTCAACCGTCAGTCCTCGTCCTCAATCCACAACCCTCAATCCTCGATCCTCAATCCTCAATCATCAATATTCAATCTTCAATCCTCAATCCTCAATTCTCAATTCTCTATACTCAATCCTCAATCGTCAACCCTCAATCCCCAATCCTCATTCTTCAATCCTCAATCCTCAATCCTCAATCCTCAATCCTCAATATTCAACACAAAACCCTCAACCATCAATCCTCAATACTCAACCATCAATCCTCACCTCTCAATACTCAATAGAATATCCTGAATTCTCATGGTTCAATACTCAATCCACAAAATTCAATAATCAAATCTCAATCCTCAAACATCAATTCTCAACACTCAATCCTCAATACTCAGTCCTTTCTTTTCAATCCTCAATCCTCAATCCTCAGTCCTCAATCCTCAATCCTCAATCTTCAATCCTCAATCCTCAATCCTCAATCCTCAATCCTCAATCCTCAATACTCAATCCTCAATCTTCAATTCTCAATCCTCAATCCTCAATCCTCAATCCTCAGTCCTCAAACCACAATCCTGAATCCCCAATCCTCAATCCTCATTCCTCAATCCTCAATCCTCAATCCTCAATCCTCAGTCCTCAATCCTCAATCCTCAACCCTCAGTCCTCGTCCTCAATCCACAAACCTCAATCCTCAATCCTCAATCTTCAATTCTCAATCCTCAATCCTCAATCCTCAATCCTCAATCCTCAGTCCTCAAACCTCAATCCTGAAACATCAATCCTGAATCCTCAATATTCAGCCTTCAGTCCTCAACAATCTGTTGTCAATCCTCAATCCTCAATAGAATATCATCTATTCACAGTTTTCAATACTCAATACTCAACCTGCAATCTTCAAATCTCTATCCACAAACATCAATTCTCATCATTCAACCATCAACACTCAGTAACCAATCCTCAATCTTCAATCCTCAATCCTCAATCGTCGATCATCAATCTTCAATACTCAATACTCAATCCTCAATCCTCCATCCTCAATCCTCAATCCTCAATCCTCAATCCTCAATCGTCAGGCTTCAGTCCTCAATACTCAATCTTCAATCCTCAATCCTCAATCCTCAATCCTCAATACTCAATCCTCAATACTCAACCATCAATCCTCAATTCTCAATACTCAATAGAATATCCTGAATTCTCAGGATTTTATACTCAAACCTCAATCCTCAACCCCCAGCCATCATTCTCAATCCTCAACACTCAGCCCTCATTCTCAATCCTCAATCCACAATCCTCAATCCTCAATCCTCAACCGTCAGTACTCGTCCTCAATCCTCAAACCTCAAACCTCAATCCTCCCATCTTCAATCATCAATACCCAATCTTCAATCCTCAACCCTCAATCCTCAATGCTCAATCCTCAATCCTCAGTATTCAGCACTCAACCCTCAACCATCAGTCCTCAATACTCAATCATCAATCCTCAGTTCTCAATACTCAATAGAATATCCTGAATTCTCATGGTTCAATACTCAATCCACAATATTCAATAATCAAATCTCAATCCTCAAACATCAATTCTCCACACTCAATCCTCAACACTCAGTCCTCTCTCTTCAATCCTCCATCCTCAATCCTCAATCCTCAAGCGCCAATCCTCAATCCTCAGTCCTCAACCCTCAATCTACAGTCCTCAAACCTCAATCCCGAATTCTCAATCCTGAATCCTCAATATCAGCCCTCGGTCCTCAACAATCAATTGTCAATCCTCAGTCCTCAATAGAGTATCCTCAATTAACAGTTTTCAATACTCAATCCCCATTCTTCAATCTTCAAATCTCAATCCACAAACATCAATTCTCATCACTCAACCCTCAACACTCAGTCCTCAATCTTCAATCCTAAATCCTCAATCCTCAATCTTCAATCCGCAATACTCAATCTTCAATCCTCAATCCTCAACTCTCAATCCTCAATGCTCAATCCTGAATCGTCAATCCTCAATCCCCAATCCTCAATCTTCAATCCTCAATCCTCAATCCTCAATCCTCAGTCCTCAATCTTCAATCCTCAATATTCAATCCGCAATCGTCAATCCTCAATCCTCAATCCTCAATACTCAATCCTCAATCCTCAATCTTCAATCCTCAATACTCAATCCTCAATACCCAATCCTGAACCTTCAATCCTCATTCTTCAATCCTCAATACCCAATCCTCAATATTCAATCCTCAAAACCCAATCCTCAATCTTCAATACTCAATCCTCAATCCTCAATTCTCAATCCTCATTCCTCAATCCTCGGACCTCAAACATCAATACTCAACCCTCAGTCCTCGTCATCAATCCACAACCCTCAATCCTCGATCCTCAACCTTCAATCAGCAATATTCAATCTTCAATCCTCAATCCTCAATCCTCAATATTCAACGCACAACCCTCAACCATCAATCCTCAATACTCAACAATCAATCCTCAATTCTCAATACTCAATAGAATATCCTGAATTCTCATGGTTCAATACTCAATCCACAATATCCAATAATCAAATCTCAATCCTCTAACATCAATTCTCAACCCTCAATCCTCAACACTCAGTCCTCTCTCTTCAATGCTCCATCCTCAATCCTCAATCCTCAAGCGTCAATCCTCAATCCCCAATCCTCAATCTTCAATCCTCAATCCTCAATCCTCAAACCTCAATCCTCAATCTTCAATCCTCAATTCTCAATCCTCAATCCTCAATCCTCAGACCTCAAACATCAATACTCAACCGTCAGTCCTCGTCCTCAATCCACAACCCCCAATACTCAATCCTCAATCTTCAATTCTCAATCCTCAATCCTCAATCCTCAATCTTCAATCGTCAATACTCAATCCTCAATCCTCAATCCTCAACACTCAGTCCTCTCTCTTCAATGCTCCATCCTCAATCCTCAATCCTCAAGCGTCAATCCTCAATCCCCAATCCTCAATCTTCAATCCTCAATCCTCAATCCTCAAACCTCAATCCTCAATCTTCAATCCTCAATACTCAATCTTCAATCCTCAATCCTCAACCCTCCATCCTCAATGCTCAATCCTCAATCGTCAATCCTCAATACCCAATCCTCAATCTTCAATCCTCAATCCTCAATCCTCAATTCTCAATCCTCAATCCTCAATCTTCAATCGTCAATACTCAATCCTCAATCCTCAATCCTCAGTCCTCAAACCACAATCCTGAATCCTCAATCCTGAATCCTCAACCTTCAGCACTCAGTCCTCAACAATCAGTTGTCAATCCTCAATCCTCAAGAGAATATCATCAATTCACAGTTTTCAATACTCAATACTCAATCTGCAATCTTCAAATCTCTATCCACAAACATCAATTCTCATCACTCAACCCTCAACACTCAGTCTTCAATCCTCAATCCTCAATCCTCAATCCTCAATCCTCAATCCTCATTCTTCAATCCTCAATACCCAATCCTCAATCTTCAATCCTCAATCCTCAATCCTCAATTCTCAATCCTCAATCCTCAATCCTCAGACCTCAAACAGCAATACTCAACCTTCAGTCCTCGTCCTCAATCCACAACCATCAGTCCTCAATCCTCAATATTCAATCATCAATATTCAATCTTCAGTCCTCCATCCTCAATCCTCAATCCTCAATCCTCAATCTTCAATCGTCAATACTCAACCTTCAATCCTCAATCCTCAGTCCTCAGTCCTCAATCCTCAATCCTCAATCCTCAATCTTCAATCCTCAATACTCAATTCTCAATCCTCAATCCTCAAACATCAATCCTCAGTCCTCAAACCACAATCCTGAAACCCCAATCCTCAATCCTCAATCCTCAATCCTCAATCCTCAATCCTCAATGTTCAATTCTCAATACTATATCCTCAATCCGCAATACTCAATCCTCAATTCTCTATCTTCAATCATCAATCTGCAGCCATCAATCCTCTGTCCTCAATCCTCAATCCTCAATCCTCAATCCTCAATCCTCATTCCTCAATCCTCAATCCTCAATCCTGAATCCTTAATCCTCAATCCTCAATCCTCAATCCTTAATCATCATTCTTCAATCCTCAATATCCAATCCTCAATCGTCAATACTCAATCCTCAATCCTCAATCTTCAATCCTCAATACTCAATCTTCAATCCTCAATCCTCAACCCTCAATCCCCAATGCTCAATCCTCAATCGTCAATCCTCAATCCCCAATCCTCAATCTTCAATCCTCAATCCTCAATCCTCAATTCTCAATCCTCAATCCTCAATCTTCAATCGTCAATACTCAATCTTCAATCCTCAATCCTCAGTCCTCAGTCCTCAATCCTCAATCCTCAATCCTCAATCTTCAATCCTCAATACTCAATTCTCAATCCACAATCCTCAATCCTCGGACCTCAAACGTCAATACTCAACCCTCAGTCCTCGTCCTCAATCCACAAACCTCAATCCTCAATCCTCAATCTTCAATTCTCAATCCTCAATCCTCAATCCTCAATCCTCAATCCTCAGTCCTCAAACCTCAATCCTGAAACATCAATCCTGAATCCTCAATATTCAGCCTTCAGTCCTCAACAATCTGTTGTCAATCCTCAATCCTCAATAGAATATCATCTATTCACAGTTTTCAATACTCAATACTCAACCTGCAATCTTCAAATCTCTATCCACAAACATCAATTCTCATCATTCAACCATCAACACTCAGTAACCAATCCTCAATCTTCAATCCTCAATCCTCAATCGTCGATCATCAATCTTCAATACTCAATACTCAATCCTCAATCCTCCATCCTCAATCCTCAATCCTCAATCCTCAATCCTCAATCGTCAGGCTTCAATCCTCAATACTCAATCTTCAATCCTCAATCCTCAATCCTCAATCCTCAATACTCAATCCTCAATACTCAACCATCAATCCTCAATTCTCAATACTCAATAGGATATCCTGAATTCTCAGGATTTTATACTCAAACCTCAATCCTCAACCCCCAGCCCTCATTCTCAATCCTCAACACTCAGCCCTCATTCTCAATCCTCAATCCACAATCCTCAATCCTCAATCCTCAACCGTCAGTACTCGTCCTCAATCCTCAAACCTCAAACCTCAATCCTCCCATCTTCAATCATCAATACTCAATCTTCAATCCTCAACCCTCAATCCTCAATGCTCAATCCTCAATCCTCAGTATTCAGCACTCAACCCTCAACCATCAGTCCTCAATACTCAATCATCAATCCTCAGTTCTCAATGCTCAATAGAATATCCTGAATTCTCATGGTTCAATACTCAATCCACAATATTCAATAATCAAATCTCAATCCTCAAACATCAATTCTCCACACTCAATCCTCAACACTCAGTCCTCTCTCTTCAATCCTCCATCCTCAATCCTCAATCCTCAAGCGCCAATCCTCAATCCTCAGTCCTCAACCCTCAATCTACAGTCCTCAAACCTCAATCCCGAATTCTCAATCCTGAATCCTCAATATCAGCCCTCGGTCCTCAACAATCAATTGTCAATCCTCAGTCCTCAATAGAGTATCCTCAATTAACAGTTTTCAATACTCAATCCCCATTCTTCAATCTTCAAATCTCAATCCACAAACATCAATTCTCATCACTCAACCCTCAACACTCAGTCCTCAATCTTCAATTCTAAATCCTCAATCCTCAATCTTCAATCCTCAATACTCAATCTTCAATCCTCAATCCTCAACTCTCAATCCTCAATGCTCAATCCTGAATCGTCAATCCTCAATCCCCAATCCTCAATCTTCAATCCTCAATCCTCAATCCTCAATCCTCAGTCCTCAATCTTCAATCCTCAATATTCAATCCGCAATCGTCAATCCTCAATCCTCAATCCTCAATACTCAATCCTCAATCCTCAATCTTCAATCCTCAATACTCAATCCTCAATACCCAATCCTGAACCTTCAATCCTCATTCTTCAATCCTCAATACCCAATCCTCAATATTCAATCCTCAAAACCCAATCCTCAATCTTCAATCCTCAATCCTCAATCCTCAATTCTCAATCCTCATTCCTCAATCCTCGGACCTCAAACATCAATACTCAACCCTCAGTCCTCGTCATCAATCCACAACCCTCAATCCTCGATCCTCAACCTTCAATCAGCAATATTCAATCTTCAATCCTCAATCCTCAATCCTCAATATTCAACGCACAACCCTCAACCATCAATCCTCAATACTCAACAATCAATCCTCAATTCTCAATACTCAATAGAATATCCTGAATTCTCATGGTTCAATACTCAATCCACAATATCCAATAATCAAATCTCAATCCTCTAACATCAATTCTCAACCCTCAATCCTCAACACTCAGTCCTCTCTCTTCAATGCTCCATCCTCAATCCTCAATCCTCAAGCGTCAATCCTCAATCCCCAATCCTCAATCTTCAATCCTCAATCCTCAATCCTCAAACCTCAATCCTCAATCTTCAATCCTCAATTCTCAATCCTCAATCCTCAATCCTCAGACCTCAAACATCAATACTCAACCGTCAGTCCTCGTCCTCAATCCACAACCCCCAATACTCAATCCTCAATCTTCAATTCTCAATCCTCAATCCTCAATCCTCAATCTTCAATCGTCAATACTCAATCCTCAATCCTCAATCCTCAACACTCAGTCCTCTCTCTTCAATGCTCCATCCTCAATCCTCAATCCTCAAGCGTCAATCCTCAATCCCCAATCCTCAATCTTCAATCCTCAATCCTCAATCCTCAAACCTCAATCCTCAATCTTCAATCCTCAATACTCAATCTTCAATCCTCAATCCTCAACCCTCCATCCTCAATGCTCAATCCTCAATCGTCAATCCTCAATCCCCAATCCTCAATCTTCAATCCTCAATCCTCAATCCTCAATTCTCAATCCTCAATCCTCAATCTTCAATCGTCAATACTCAATCCTCAATCCTCAATCCTCAGTCCTCAAACCACAATCCTGAATCCTCAATCCTGAATCCTCAACCTTCAGCACTCAGTCCTCAACAATCAGTTGTCAATCCTCAATCCTCAAGAGAATATCATCAATTCACAGTTTTCAATACTCAATACTCAATCTGCAATCTTCAAATCTCTATCCACAAACATCAATTCTCATCACTCAACCCTCAACACTCAGTCTTCAATCCTCAATCCTCAATCCTCAATCCTCGATCCTCAATCCTCATTCTTCAATCCTCAATACCCAATCCTCAATCTTCAATCCTCAATCCTCAATCCTCAATTCTCAATCCTCAATCCTCAATCCTCAGACCTCAAACAGCAATACTCAACCTTCAGTCCTCGTCCTCAATCCACAACCATCAGTCCTCAATCCTCAATATTCAATCATCAATATTCAATCTTCAGTCCTCAATCCTCAATCCTCAATCCTCAATCCTCAATCTTCAATCGTCAATACTCAACCTTCAATCCTCAATCCTCAGTCCTCAGTCCTCAATCCTCAATCCTCAATCCTCAATCTTCAATCCTCAATACTCAATTCTCAATCCTCAATCCTCAAACATCAATCCTCAGTCCTCAAACCACAATCCTGAAACCCCAATCCTCAATCCTCAATCCTCAATCCTCAATCCTCAATCCTCAATGTTCAATTCTCAATACTATATCCTCAATCCGCAATACTCAATCCTCAATTCTCTATCTTCAATCATCAATCTGCAGCCATCAATCCTCTGTCCTCAATCCTCAATCCTCAATCCTCAATCCTCAATCCTCATTCCTCAATCCTCAATCCTCAATCCTGAATCCTTAATCCTCAATCCTCAATCCTCAATCCTTAATCATCATTCTTCAATCCTCAATATCCAATCCTCAATCGTCAATACTCAATCCTCAATCCTCAATCTTCAATCCTCAATACTCAATCTTCAATCCTCAATCCTCAACCCTCAATCCCCAATGCTCAATCCTCAATCGTCAATCCTCAATCCCCAATCCTCAATCTTCAATCCTCAATCCTCAATCCTCAATTCTCAATCCTCAATCCTCAATCTTCAATCGTCAATACTCAATCTTCAATCCTCAATCCTCAGTCCTCAGTCCTCAATCCTCAATCCTCAATCCTCAATCTTCAATCCTCAATACTCAATTCTCAATCCACAATCCTCAATCCTCGGACCTCAAACGTCAATACTCAACCCTCAGTCCTCGTCCTCAATCCACAAACCTCAATCCTCAATCCTCAATCTTCAATTCTCAATCCTCAATCCTCAATCCTCAATCCTCAGTCCTCAAACCTCAATCCTGAAACATCAATCCTGAATCCTCAATATTCAGCCTTCAGTCCTCAACAATCTGTTGTCAATCCTCAATCCTCAATAGAATATCATCTATTCACAGTTTTCAATACTCAATACTCAACCTGCAATCTTCAAATCTCTATCCACAAACATCAATTCTCATCATTCAACCATCAACACTCAGTAACCAATCGTCAATCTTCAATCCTCAATCCTCAATCGTCGATCATCAATCTTCAATACTCAATACTCAATCCTCAATCCTCCATCCTCAATCCTCAATCCTCAATCCTCAATCCTCAATCGTCAGGCTTCAATCCTCAATACTCAATCTTCAATCCTCAATCCTCAATCCTCAATCCTCAATACTCAATCCTCAATACTCAACCATCAATCCTCAATTCTCAATACTCAATAGAATATCCTGAATTCTCAGGATTTTATACTCAAACCTCAATCCTCAACCCCCAGCCCTCATTCTCAATCCTCAACACTCAGCCCTCATTCTCAATCCTCAATCCACAATCCTCAATCCTCAATCCTCAACCGTCAGTACTCGTCCTCAATCCTCAAACCTCAAACCTCAATCCTCCCATCTTCAATCATCAATACTCAATCTTCAATCCTCAACCCTCAATCCTCAATGCTCAATCCTCAATCCTCAGTATTCAGCACTCAACCCTCAACCATCAGTCCTCAATACTCAATCATCAATCCTCAGTTCTCAATACTCAATAGAATATCCTGAATTCTCATGGTTCAATACTCAATCCACAATATTCAATAATCAAATCTCAATCCTCAAACATCAATTCTCCACACTCAATCCTCAACACTCAGTCCTCTCTCTTCAATCCTCCATCCTCAATCCTCAATCCTCAAGCGCCAATCCTCAATCCTCAGTCCTCAACCCTCAATCTACAGTCCTCAAACCTCAATCCCGAATTCTCAATCCTGAATCCTCAATATCAGCCCTCGGTCCTCAACAATCAATTGTCAATCCTCAGTCCTCAATAGAGTATCCTCAATTAACAGTTTTCAATACTCAATCCCCATTCTTCAATCTTCAAATCTCAATCCACAAACATCAATTCTCATCACTCAACCCTCAACACTCAGTCCTCAATCTTCAATCCTAAATCCTCAATCCTCAATCTTCAATCCTCAATACTCAATCTTCAATCCTCAATCCTCAACTCTCAATCCTCAATGCTCAATCCTGAATCGTCAATCCTCAATCCCCAATCCTCAATCTTCAATCCTCAATCCTCAATCCTCAATCCTCAGTCCTCAATCTTCAATCCTCAATATTCAATCCGCAATCGTCAATCCTCAATCCTCAATCCTCAATACTCAATCCTCAATCCTCAATCTTCAATCCTCAATACTCAATCCTCAATACCCAATCCTGAACCTTCAATCCTCATTCTTCAATCCTCAATACCCAATCCTCAATATTCAATCCTCAAAACCCAATCCTCAATCTTCAATCCTCAATCCTCAATCCTCAATTCTCAATCCTCATTCCTCAATCCTCGGACCTCAAACATCAATACTCAACCCTCAGTCCTCGTCATCAATCCACAACCCTCAATCCTCGATCCTCAACCTTCAATCAGCAATATTCAATCTTCAATCCTCAATCCTCAATCCTCAATATTCAACGCACAACCCTCAACCATCAATCCTCAATACTCAACAATCAATCCTCAATTCTCAATACTCAATAGAATATCCTGAATTCTCATGGTTCAATACTCAATCCACAATATCCAATAATCAAATCTCAATCCTCTAACATCAATTCTCAACCCTCAATCCTCAACACTCAGTCCTCTCTCTTCAATGCTCCATCCTCAATCCTCAATCCTCAAGCGTCAATCCTCAATCCCCAATCCTCAATCTTCAATCCTCAATCCTCAATCCTCAAACCTCAATCCTCAATCTTCAATCCTCAATTCTCAATCCTCAATCCTCAATCCTCAGACCTCAAACATCAATACTCAACCGTCAGTCCTCGTCCTCAATCCACAACCCCCAATACTCAATCCTCAATCTTCAATTCTCAATCCTCAATCCTCAACCCTCAATCCTCAGTCCTCAAAACTCAATCCCGAATCCTCAATCCTGAATCCTCAATATTCAGCCCTCAGTCCTCAACAATCAATTGTCAATCCTCAGTCCTCCATAGAATATCCACAATTCACAGTTTGCAATACTCAATCCCCATTCTTCAATCTTCAAATCTCAATCCACAAACATCAATTCTCATCACTCAACCCTCAACACTCAGTCCTCAATCTTCAATCCTCAATCCTCAATCCTCAATCTTCAATTCTCAATACTCAATCTTCAATCCTCAATCCTCAACTCTCAATCCTCAATGCTCAATCCTCAATCGTCAATCCTCAATCCCCAATCCTCAATCTTCAATCCTCAATCCTCAATCCTCAATCCTCAATCCTCAATCCTCAATCCTCAATCCTCAATCCTCAATCTTCAACCCTCAATACTCAATCTGCAATCCTCAATCCTGAGTCCTCACTCCTCAATCCTCATTCTTCAATCCCCAATACCGAATCCTCAATCTTCAATCCTCAATCCTCAATCCTCAATCCTCAATCCTCAATCCTCAATCGTCAATCTTCAATCCTCAATACTCGATCTTCAATCCTCAATCCTCAATACTCAATACTCAATCCTCATTCTCCAATCATCAATACCCAATCCCCAATTGTCATTCCGCAATCCTCAATTCTCAATCCTCAATCCTCAATCCTCAGACCTCAAACATCAATACTCAACCGTCAGTCCTCGTCCTCAATCCATAACCCCCAATACTCAATCCTCAATCTTCAATTCTCAATCCTCAATCCTCAATCCTCAATCCTCAGTCCTCAAACCACAATCCTGAATCCTCAATCCTGAATCCTCAATACTCAATCCCCAATACTCAACCATCAACCCTCAAATCTCAATACTCCATAGAATATCCTGAATTCTCAGGATTCTATACTCAAACCTCAATCCTCAACCCTCAGCCCTCATTCTCAATCCTCAACCCTCAGCCCTCATTCTCAATCCTCAATCCACAATCCTCAAACCTCAATCCTCAACCGTCAGTACTCGTCCTCAATCCTCAAACCTCAAACCTCAATCCTCCCATCTTCAATCATCAATACTCAATCTTCAATCCTCAATCATCAATCCTCAATGCTCAATCTTCAATCCTCAATCCTCAACTCTCAATCCTCAATGCTCAATCCTGAATCGTCAATCCTCAATCCCCAATCCTCAATCTTCAATCCTCAATCCTCAATCCTCAATCCTCAATCCTCAGTCCTCAATATTCGATCCTCAATATTCAATCCGCAATCGTCAATCCTCAATCCTCAATCCTCAATACTCAATCCTCAATCCTCAATCTTCAATCCTCAATACTCAATCCTCAATACCCAATCCTGAACCTTCAATCCTCATTCTTCAATCATCAATACCCAATCCTCAATATTCAATCCTCAATCCTCAATCCTCAATTCTCAATCCTCAACCCTGAATCCTCAGACTTCAAACATCAATACTCAACCCTCAGTCCTCGTCCTCAATCCACAACTCTCAATCCTCAATCCTCAATATTCAGTCATTAATATTCAACCTTCAATCCTCAATCCTCAATCCTCTACCCTCAACACTCAATCCTCAATGTTCAATCCTCAATACCCAATCCTCAGTCTTCAATCCTCAATCCTCAATCCTCAATCCTCAATCCTCAGTCCTCAAACAGCAATACGCAACCCTCAGTCCTCGTCCTCAATCCACAACAATCAATCCTCAATCCTCAATCTTCAATCATCAATATTCAATCTTCAATCCTCAATCTTCAATCCTCAATACTCAATCCTCAACCCTCAGTCCTCGTCCTCAATACACAAACATCATTCCTCAATCCTCAATCTTCAATTCTCAATCCTCAATCCTCAATCCTCAATCCTCAATCCTCAGTCCTCAAACCTCAATCCTGAAACATCAATCCTGAATCCTCAATCTTCAGCCTTCTGTCCTCAACAATCAGTTGTCAATCCTCAATCCTCAATAGAATATCATCAATTCACAGTTTTCAATACTCAATACTCAATCTGCAATCTTCAAATCTCTATCCACAAACATCAATTCTCATCATTCAACCCTCAACACTCAGTAAACAATCCTCAATCTTCAATCCTCAATCCTCAATCGTCGATCCTCAATCTTCAATACTCAAGACTCAATCTTCAATCCTCCATCCTCAATCCTCAATCCTCATTCCTCAATCCTCAATCGTCAGGCTTCAATCCACAATACTCAATCTTCAATCCTCAATCCTCAATCCTCAATCCTCAGACCTCAAACATCAATACTCAACCGTCAGTACTCGTGCTCAACCCACAACCCCCAATACTCAATCCTCAATCTTCAATTCTCAATCCTCAATCCTCAATCCTCAATCCTCGGTCCTCAAACCACAATCCTGAATCCTCAATCCTGAATCCTCAACCTTCAGCACTCAGTCCTCAACAATCAGTTGTCAATCCTCAATCCTCAAGAGAATATCATCAATTCACAGCTTTCAATACTCAATACTCAATCATGAATCCTCAATCCGCAATCCTCAATTCTCAATCCTCAATCCTCAATCCTCATTCTTCAATCCTCAATACCCAATCCTCAATCATGAATCCTCAATCCGCAATCCTCAATTCTCAATCCTCAATCCTCAATCCTCAGACCTCAAACAGCAATACTCAACCCTCAGTCCTCGTCCTCAATCCACAACCATCAATCCTCAATCCTCAATATTCAATGATCAATATTCAATCTTCAGTCCTCAATCCTCAATCCTCAATCCTCAATCCTCAATCCTCAATCGTCAATCCTCAATCGTCAATCTTCAACCCTCAATACTCAATCTTCAATCCTCAATCCTCAATCCCCAATACTCAATCCTCATTCTTCAATCCTCAATACCCAATCCTCAATCTTCAATCCTCAAACCTCAATCCTCAGTCCCCAATCCTCAATCCTCAATCCTCAATCTTCAATACTCACTCCTCAATCCTCAATCTTCAATCCTCAATACTCAGTCTCCAATCCTCAATCCTCAATCCTCAATCCTCAATCCTCATTCTTCAATCCTCAATACCCAATCCTCAATCTTCAATCCTCAATCCTCAATCCTCAATTCTCAATCCTCAATCCTCAATCCTCAATCCTCAATCCTCAATCCTCAATCCTCAATGTTCAATCCGCAATACCCAATCCTCAATCTTCTATCCTCAATCCTCAATCTTCAATCCTCGGTACTCAATTTCAAACCTCAATCCTCAGTCCACAAACATCAATTCTGAATCCTCAATCCTGCATCCTCAATCTTCAGCCCTCAGTCCTCAACAATCAGTTGTCAATCCTCAATTCCCAATAGAATATCCTCAATTCACAGTTTTCAATACTCAATACTCAATCTGCAATCTTCAAATCTCTATCCACAAACATCAATTCTCATCACTCAACCCTGAACGCTCAGTCCTTAATGTTCAATCCTCAATCCTCAATCCTCAATCTTCAATCCTCAATACTCAATCCTCAATCCTCAATCCTCAATTCTCAATCCTCAATGCTCAATCCTCAATCGTCAATCCTCAATCCTCAATCCTCAATTCTCAATCCTCAATCCTCAATCCTCAGACCTCAAACAGCAATACTCAACCCTCAGTCCTTGTGCTCAATCCACAACCATCAATCCTCAAACCTCAATATTCAATCATCAATATTCAATCTTCAGTCCTCAATCCTCAATCCTCAATCCTCAATGTTCAATCCGCAATACCCAATCCTCAATCTTCTATCCGCAATCCTCAATCCTCAATCCTCAACCCTCAATCCTCAATCCTCAACCTTCAATCCTCAATCCTCAATACTCAATCCTCAATCCTCAATCCTCAATTCTGAATCCTCAATCCTCAATCCTCAGACTTCAAACATCAATACTCAACCCTCAGTCCTCGTCCTCAATCCACAACCCTCAATCCTCAATCCTCAATCCTCAATCCTCAGTCCTCAAACCTCAATCCTGAATCCTCAATCCTTAATCCTCAATCTTCAGCCCTCAGTCCGCAACAATCAGTTGTCAATCCTCAAACCTCAATAGAATATCCTCAACGCACAGTTTTCAATACTCAATACTCAATCTGCAATCTTCAGATCTCTATCCACAAACATCAATTCTCATCACTCAACCCTCAATACTCAGTCCCCAATCCTCAATCTTCAGTCCTCAATCCTCAATCCTCAATCCTCAATCTTAATCTTCAATCCTCAGTACTCAATCTTCAATCCTCAACCCTCAGTCCTGAATCCTCAATCCTCAATCTTCAATCCTCAATACTCAATCTTCAATCCTCAATCCTCAATCCTCAATCATCAATCCTCAATCCTCAATCCTCAATCGTCAATCTTCAATCCTCAATACTCAATCTTCAATCCTCAATCCTCAATCCTCAATGCTCAATCCTCAATCGTCAATCCTCAATCCCCAAACCTCAATCTTCAATCCTCAATCCTCAATCCTCAATCCTCAGTCCTCAATCTTCGATCCTCAATACTCAATCTGCAATCCTCAATCCTCAATCCTCAATCCTCAGTCCTCAATCCTCAATCCTCAATCTTCAATCCTCAATACTCAATCCTCAATACCCAATCCTCAATCTTCAATCCTCAATCCTCAATCCTCAATCCTCAATCCTCAATCCTCAATCCTCAGTCCTCAAACCTCAATCCTGAATCATCAATCCTGAATCATTAATCTTCTGCCTTCAGTCCTCAACAATCAGTTGTCAATCCTCAATCCTCAATATAATATCATCAATTCACAGCTTTCAATACTCAATACTCAATCTGCAATCTTCAAATCTGTATCCACAAACATCAATTCTAATCACTCAACCCTCAACACTCAGTCACCAATCCTCAATCTTCAATCCTCAATCCTCAATCCTCAATCCTCAATCCTCAATCCTCAATCCTCAATCCTCAATCCTCAGACCTCAAACAGCAATACTCAACCCTCAGTCCTTGTCCTCAATCCACAACCATCAATCCTCAAACCTCAATATTCAATCATCAATATTCAATCTTCAGTCCTCAATCCTCAATCCTCAATCCTCAATGTTCAATCCGCAATACCCAATCCTCAATCTTCTATCCGCAATCCTCAATCCTCAATCCTCAACCCTCAATCCTCAATCCTCAATATTCAGTCATTAATATTCAACCCTCAATCCTCAATCCTCATCCTCTACCCTCAACACTCAATCCTCAATGTTCAATCCTCAATACCCAATCCTCAGTCTTCAATCCTCAATCCTCAATCCTCATTCCTCAGTCCTCAATCCTCAGTCCTCAAACCTCAATCCTGAATCCTCAACACTGAATCCTCAATCTTCAGCCCTAGGTCCTCAACAATCAGTTGTGAATCCTCAATCCTCAATAGAATATCCTCAATTCACAGTTTTCAATACTCAATACTCAATCTGCAATCTTCAGACCTCTATTCACAAACATCAATTCTCATCACTCAACCCTCAATACTCAGTCCCCAATCCTCAATCTTCAATCCTCAATCCTCAATCCTCAATCCTCAATCTTAATCTTCAATGTTCAGTACTCAATCTTCAATCCTCAAACCTCAATCCTCAATCCTCAATCCCCAATCTTCAATCCTCAATCTTCAATCCTCAATCCTCAATCCTCAATCCTCAATCCTCAATCCTCAATCCTCAATCCTCAATCGTCAATCTTCAATCCTCAATACTCAATCTTCAATCCTCAATCCTCAATACTCAATACTCAATCCTCGTTCTTCAATCATCAATACCCAATCCCCAATCTTCAATCCGCAATCCTCAATTCTCAATCCTCAATCCTCAATCCTCAGACCTCAAACATCAATACTCAACCGTCAGTCCTCGTCCTCAATCCACAACCCTCAATCCTCGATCCTCAATCCTCAATCATCAATATTCAATCTTCAATCCTCAATCCTCAATTCTCAATTCTCTATACTCAATCCTCAATCGTCAACCCTCAATCCCCAATCCTCATTCTTCAATCCTCAATCCTCAATCCTCAATCCTCAATCCTCAATATTCAACACAAAACCCTCAACCATCAATCCTCAATACTCAACCATCAATCCTCACCTCTCAATACTCAATAGAATATCCTGAATTCTCATGGTTCAATACTCAATCCACAAAATTCAATAATCAAATCTCAATCCTCAAACATCAATTCTCAACACTCAATCCTCAATACTCAGTCCTTTCTTTTCAATCCTCAATCCTCAATCCTCAGTCCTCAATCCTCAATCCTCAATCTTCAATCCTCAATCCTCAATCCTCAATCCTCAATCCTCAATCCTCAATACTCAATCCTCAATCTTCAATTCTCAATCCTCAATCCTCAATCCTCAATCCTCAGTCCTCAAACCACAATCCTGAATCCCCAATCCTCAATCCTCATTCCTCAATCCTCAATCCTCAATCCTCAATCCTCAGTCCTCAATCCTCAATCCTCAACCCTCAGTCCTCGTCCTCAATCCACAAACCTCAATCCTCAATCCTCAATCTTCAATTCTCAATCCTCAATCCTCAATCCTCAATCCTCAATCCTCAGTCCTCAAACCTCAATCCTGAAACATCAATCCTGAATCCTCAATATTCAGCCTTCAGTCCTCAACAATCTGTTGCCAATCCTCAATCCTCAATAGAATATCATCTATTCACAGTTTTCAATACTCAATACTCAACCTGCAATCTTCAAATCTCTATCCACAAACATCAATTCTCATCATTCAACCATCAACACTCAGTAACCAATCCTCAATCTTCAATCCTCAATCCTCAATCGTCGATCATCAATCTTCAATACTCAATACTCAATCCTCAATCCTCCATCCTCAATCCTCAATCCTCAATCATCAATCCTCAATCGTCAGGCTTCAGTCCTCAATACTCAATCTTCAATCCTCAATCCTCAATCCTCAATCCTCAATACTCAATCCTCAATACTCAACCATCAATCCTCAATTCTCAATACTCAATAGAATATCCTGAATTCTCAGGATTTTATACTCAAACCTCAATCCTCAACCCCCAGCCCTCATTCTCAATCCTCAACACTCAGCCCTCATTCTCAATCCTCAATCCACAATCCTCAATCCTCAATCCTCAACCGTCAGTACTCGTCCTCAATCCTCAAACCTCAAACCTCAATCCTCCCATCTTCAATCATCAATACTCAATCTTCAATCCTCAACCCTCAATCCTCAATGCTCAATCCTCAATCCTCAGTATTCAGCACTCAACCCTCAACCATCAGTCCTCAATACTCAATCATCAATCCTCAGTTCTCAATACTCAATAGAATATCCTGAATTCTCATGGTTCAATACTCAATCCACAATATTCAATAATCAAATCTCAATCCTCAAACATCAATTCTCCACACTCAATCCTCAACACTCAGTCCTCTCTCTTCAATCCTCCATCCTCAATCCTCAATCCTCAAGCGCCAATCCTCAATCCTCAGTCCTCAACCCTCAATCTACAGTCCTCAAACCTCAATCCCGAATTCTCAATCCTGAATCCTCAATATCAGCCCTCGGTCCTCAACAATCAATTGTCAATCCTCAGTCCTCAATAGAGTATCCTCAATTAACAGTTTTCAATACTCAATCCCCATTCTTCAATCTTCAAATCTCAATCCACAAACATCAATTCTCATCACTCAACCCTCAACACTCAGTCCTCAATCTTCAATCCTAAATCCTCAATCCTCAATCTTCAATCCGCAATACTCAATCTTCAATCCTCAATCCTCAACTCTCAATCCTCAATGCTCAATCCTGAATCGTCAATCCTCAATCCCCAATCCTCAATCTTCAATCCTCAATCCTCAATCCTCAATCCTCAGTCCTCAATCTTCAATCCTCAATATTCAATCCGCAATCGTCAATCCTCAATCCTCAATCCTCAATACTCAATCCTCAATCCTCAATCTTCAATCCTCAATACTCAATCCTCAATACCCAATCCTGAACCTTCAATCCTCATTCTTCAATCCTCAATACCCAATCCTCAATATTCAATCCTCAAAACCCAATCCTCAATCTTCAATACTCAATCCTCAATCCTCAATTCTCAATCCTCATTCCTCAATCCTCGGACCTCAAACATCAATACTCAACCCTCAGTCCTCGTCATCAATCCACAACCCTCAATCCTCGATCCTCAACCTTCAATCAGCAATATTCAATCTTCAATCCTCAATCCTCAATCCTCAATATTCAACGCACAACCCTCAACCATCAATCCTCAATACTCAACAATCAATCCTCAATTCTCAATACTCAATAGAATATCCTGAATTCTCATGGTTCAATACTCAATCCACAATATCCAATAATCAAATCTCAATCCTCTAACATCAATTCTCAACCCTCAATCCTCAACACTCAGTCCTCTCTCTTCAATGCTCCATCCTCAATCCTCAATCCTCAAGCGTCAATCCTCAATCCCCAATCCTCAATCTTCAATCCTCAATCCTCAATCCTCAAACCTCAATCCTCAATCTTCAATCCTCAATTCTCAATCCTCAATCCTCAATCCTCAGACCTCAAACATCAATACTCAACCGTCAGTCCTCGTCCTCAATCCACAACCCCCAATACTCAATCCTCAATCTTCAATTCTCAATCCTCAATCCTCAATCCTCAATCTTCAATCGTCAATACTCAATCCTCAATCCTCAATCCTCAACACTCAGTCCTCTCTCTTCAATGCTCCATCCTCAATCCTCAATCCTCAAGCGTCAATCCTCAATCCCCAATCCTCAATCTTCAATCCTCAATCCTCAATCCTCAAACCTCAATCCTCAATCTTCAATCCTCAATACTCAATCTTCAATCCTCAATCCTCAACCCTCCATCCTCAATGCTCAATCCTCAATCGTCAATCCTCAATACCCAATCCTCAATCTTCAATCCTCAATCCTCAATCCTCAATTCTCAATCCTCAATCCTCAATCTTCAATCGTCAATACTCAATCCTCAATCCTCAATCCTCAGTCCTCAAACCACAATCCTGAATCCTCAATCCTGAATCCTCAACCTTCAGCACTCAGTCCTCAACAATCAGTTGTCAATCCTCAATCCTCAAGAGAATATCATCAATTCACAGTTTTCAATACTCAATACTCAATCTGCAATCTTCAAATCTCTATCCACAAACATCAATTCTCATCACTCAACCCTCAACACTCAGTCTTCAATCCTCAATCCTCAATCCTCAATCCTCAATCCTCAATCCTCATTCTTCAATCCTCAATACCCAATCCTCAATCTTCAATCCTCAATCCTCAATCCTCAATTCTCAATCCTCAATCCTCAATCCTCAGACCTCAAACAGCAATACTCAACCTTCAGTCCTCGTCCTCAATCCACAACCATCAGTCCTCAATCCTCAATATTCAATCATCAATATTCAATCTTCAGTCCTCAATCCTCAATCCTCAATCCTCAATCCTCAATCTTCAATCGTCAATACTCAACCTTCAATCCTCAATCCTCAGTCCTCAGTCCTCAATCCTCAATCCTCAATCCTCAATCTTCAATCCTCAATACTCAATTCTCAATCCTCAATCCTCAAACATCAATCCTCAGTCCTCAAACCACAATCCTGAAACCCCAATCCTCAATCCTCAATCCTCAATCCTCAATCCTCAATCCTCAATGTTCAATTCTCAATACTATATCCTCAATCCGCAATACTCAATCCTCAATTCTCTATCTTCAATCATCAATCTGCAGCCATCAATCCTCTGTCCTCAATCCTCAATCCTCAATCCTCAATCCTCAATCCTCATTCCTCAATCCTCAATCCTCAATCCTGAATCCTTAATCCTCAATCCTCAATCCTCAATCCTTAATCATCATTCTTCAATCCTCAATATCCAATCCTCAATCGTCAATACTCAATCCTCAATCCTCAATCTTCAATCCTCAATACTCAATCTTCAATCCTCAATCCTCAACCCTCAATCCCCAATGCTCAATCCTCAATCGTCAATCCTCAATCCCCAATCCTCAATCTTCAATCCTCAATCCTCAATCCTCAATTCTCAATCCTCAATCCTCAATCTTCAATCGTCAATACTCAATCTTCAATCCTCAATCCTCAGTCCTCAGTCCTCAATCCTCAATCCTCAATCCTCAATCTTCAATCCTCAATACTCAATTCTCAATCCACAATCCTCAATCCTCGGACCTCAAACGTCAATACTCAACCCTCAGTCCTCGTCCTCAATCCACAAACCTCAATCCTCAATCCTCAATCTTCAATTCTCAATCCTCAATCCTCAATCCTCAATCCTCAATCCTCAGTCCTCAAACCTCAATCCTGAAACATCAATCCTGAATCCTCAATATTCAGCCTTCAGTCCTCAACAATCTGTTGTCAATCCTCAATCCTCAATAGAATATCATCTATTCACAGTTTTCAATACTCAATACTCAACCTGCAATCTTCAAATCTCTATCCACAAACATCAATTCTCATCATTCAACCATCAACACTCAGTAACCAATCCTCAATCTTCAATCCTCAATCCTCAATCGTCGATCATCAATCTTCAATACTCAATACTCAATCCTCAATCCTCCATCCTCAATCCTCAATCCTCAATCCTCAATCCTCAATCGTCAGGCTTCAATCCTCAATACTCAATCTTCAATCCTCAATCCTCAATCCTCAATCCTCAATACTCAATCCTCAATACTCAACCATCAATCCTCAATTCTCAATACTCAATAGGATATCCTGAATTCTCAGGATTTTATACTCAAACCTCAATCCTCAACCCCCAGCCCTCATTCTCAATCCTCAACACTCAGCCCTCATTCTCAATCCTCAATCCACAATCCTCAATCCTCAATCCTCAACCGTCAGTACTCGTCCTCAATCCTCAAACCTCAAACCTCAATCCTCCCATCTTCAATCATCAATACTCAATCTTCAATCCTCAACCCTCAATCCTCAATGCTCAATCCTCAATCCTCAGTATTCAGCACTCAACCCTCAACCATCAGTCCTCAATACTCAATCATCAATCCTCAGTTCTCAATACTCAATAGAATATCCTGAATTCTCATGGTTCAATACTCAATCCACAATATTCAATAATCAAATCTCAATCCTCAAACATCAATTCTCCACACTCAATCCTCAACACTCAGTCCTCTCTCTTCAATCCTCCATCCTCAATCCTCAATCCTCAAGCGCCAATCCTCAATCCTCAGTCCTCAACCCTCAATCTACAGTCCTCAAACCTCAATCCCGAATTCTCAATCCTGAATCCTCAATATCAGCCCTCGGTCCTCAACAATCAATTGTCAATCCTCAGTCCTCAATAGAGTATCCTCAATTAACAGTTTTCAATACTCAATCCCCATTCTTCAATCTTCAAATCTCAATCCACAAACATCAATTCTCATCACTCAACCCTCAACACTCAGTCCTCAATCTTCAATCCTAAATCCTCAATCCTCAATCTTCAATCCTCAATACTCAATCTTCAATCCTCAATCCTCAACTCTCAATCCTCAATGCTCAATCCTGAATCGTCAACCCTCAATCCCCAATCCTCAATCTTCAATCCTCAATCCTCAATCCTCAATCCTCAGTCCTCAATCTTCAATCCACAATATTCAATCCGCAATCGTCAATCCTCAATCCTCAATCCTCAATACTCAATCCTCAATCCTCAATCTTCAATCCTCAATACTCAATCCTCAATACCCAATCCTGAACCTTCAATCCTCATTCTTCAATCCTCAATACCCAATCCTCAATATTCAATCCTCAAAACCCAATCCTCAATCTTCAATCCTCAATCCTCAATCCTCAATTCTCAATCCTCATTCCTCAATCCTCGGACCTCAAACATCAATACTCAACCCTCAGTCCTCGTCATCAATCCACAACCCTCAATCCTCGATCCTCAACCTTCAATCAGCAATATTCAATCTTCAATCCTCAATCCTCAATCCTCAATATTCAACGCACAACCCTCAACCATCAATCCTCAATACTCAACAATCAATCCTCAATTCTCAATACTCAATAGAATATCCTGAATTCTCATGGTTCAATACTCAATCCACAATATCCAATAATCAAATCTCAATCCTCTAACATCAATTCTCAACCCTCAATCCTCAACACTCAGTCCTCTCTCTTCAATGCTCCATCCTCAATCCTCAATCCTCAAGCGTCAATCCTCAATCCCCAATCCTCAATCTTCAATCCTCAATCCTCAATCCTCAAACCTCAATCCTCAATCTTCAATCCTCAATTCTCAATCCTCAATCCTCAATCCTCAGACCTCAAACATCAATACTCAACCGTCAGTCCTCGTCCTCAATCCACAACCCCCAATACTCAATCCTCAATCTTCAATTCTCAATCCTCAATCCTCAACCCTCAATCCTCAGTCCTCAAAACTCAATCCCGAATCCTCAATCCTGAATCCTCAATATTCAGCCCTCAGTCCTCAACAATCAATTGTCAATCCTCAGTCCTCCATAGAATATCCACAATTCACAGTTTGCAATACTCAATCCCCATTCTTCAATCTTCAAATCTCAATCCACAAACATCAATTCTCATCACTCAACCCTCAACACTCAGTCCTCAATCTTCAATCCTCAATCCTCAATCCTCAATCTTCAATTCTCAATACTCAATCTTCAATCCTCAATCCTCAACTCTCAATCCGCAATGCTCAATCCTCAATCGTCAATCCTCAATCCCCAATCCTCAATCTTCAATCCTCAATCCTCAATCCTCAATCCTCAATCCTCAATCCTCAATCCTCAATCCTCAATCCTCAATCTTCAACCCTCAATACTCAATCTGCAATCCTCAATCCTGAGTCCTCACTCCTCAATCCTCATTCTTCAATCCCCAATACCGAATCCTCAATCTTCAATCCTCAATCCTCAATCCTCAATCCTCAATCCTCAATCCTCAATCGTCAATCTTCAATCCTCAATACTCGATCTTCAATCCTCAATCCTCAATACTCAATACTCAATCCTCATTCTCCAATCATCAATACCCAATCCCCAATTGTCATTCCGCAATCCTCAATTCTCAATCCTCAATCCTCAATCCTCAGACCTCAAACATCAATACTCAACCGTCAGTCCTCGTCCTCAATCCATAACCCCCAATACTCAATCCTCAATCTTCAATTCTCAATCCTCAATCCTCAATCCTCAATCCTCAGTCCTCAAACCACAATCCTGAATCCTCAATCCTGAATCCTCAATACTCAATCCCCAATACTCAACCATCAACCCTCAAATCTCAATACTCCATAGAATATCCTGAATTCTCAGGATTCTATACTCAAACCTCAATCCTCAACCCTCAGCCCTCATTCTCAACCCTCAACCCTCAGCCCTCATTCTCAATCCTCAATCCACAATCCTCAAACCTCAATCCTCAACCGTCAGTACTCGTCCTCAATCCTCAAACCTCAAACCTCAATCCTCCCATCTTCAATCATCAATACTCAATCTTCAATCCTCAATCATCAATCCTCAATGCTCAATCTTCAATCCTCAATCCTCAACTCTCAATCCTCAATGCTCAATCCTGAATCGTCAATCCTCAATCCCCAATCCTCAATCTTCAATCCTCAATCCTCAATCCTCAATCCTCAATCCTCAGTCCTCAATATTCGATCCTCAATATTCAATCCGCAATCGTCAATCCTCAATCCTCAATCCTCAATACTCAATCCTCAATCCTCAATCTTCAATCCTCAATACTCAATCCTCAATACCCAATCCTGAACCTTCAATCTTCATTCTTCAATCATCAATACCCAATCCTCAATATTCAATCCTCAATCCTCAATCCTCAATTCTCAATCCTCAACCCTGAATCCTCAGACTTCAAACATCAATACTCAACCCTCAGTCCTCGTCCTCAATCCACAACTCTCAATCCTCAATCCTCAATATTCAGTCATTAATATTCAACCTTCAATCCTCAATCCTCAATCCTCTACCCTCAACACTCAATCCTCAATGTTCAATCCTCAATACCCAATCCTCAGTCTTCAATCCTCAATCCTCAATCCTCAATCCTCAATCCTCAGTCCTCAAACAGCAATACGCAACCCTCAGTCCTCGTCCTCAATCCACAACAATCAATCCTCAATCCTCAATCTTCAATCATCAATATTCAATCTTCAATCCTCAATCCTCAATCCTCAATACTCAATCCTCAACCCTCAGTCCTCGTCCTCAATACACAAACATCATTCCTCAATCCTCAATCTTCAATTCTCAATCCTCAATCCTCAATCCTCAATCCTCAATCCTCAGTCCTCAAACCTCAATCCTGAAACATCAATCCTGAATCCTCAATCTTCAGCCTTCTGTCCTCAACAATCAGTTGTCAATCCTCAATCCTCAATAGAATATCATCAATTCACAGTTTTCAATACTCAATACTCAATCTGCAATCTTCAAATCTCTATCCACAAACATCAATTCTCATCATTCAACCCTCAACACTCAGTAAACAATCCTCAATCTTCAATCCTCAATCCTCAATCGTCGATCCTCAATCTTCAATACTCAAGACTCAATCTTCAATCCTCCATCCTCAATCCTCAATCCTCATTCCTCAATCCTCAATCGTCAGGCTTCAATCCACAATACTCAATCTTCAATCCTCAATCCTCAATCCTCAATCCTCAATCCTCAGACCTCAAACATCAATACTCAACCGTCAGTACTCGTGCTCAACCCACAACCCCCAATACTCAATCCTCAATCTTCAATTCTCAATCCTCAATCCACAATCCTCAATCCTCGGTCCTCAAACCACAATCCTGAATCCTCAATCCTGAATCCTCAACCTTCAGCACTCAGTCCTCAACAATCAGTTGTCAATCCTCAATCCTCAAGAGAATATCATCAATTCACAGTTTTCAATACTCAATACTCAATCATGAATCCTCAATCCGCAATCCTCAATTCTCAATCCTCAATCCTCAATCCTCATTCTTCAATCCTCAATACCCAATCCTCAATCATGAATCCTCAATCCGCAATCCTCAATTCTCAATCCTCAATCCTCAATCCTCAGACCTCAAACAGCAATACTCAACCCTCAGTCCTCGTCCTCAATCCACAACCATTAATCCTCAATCCTCAATATTCAATGATCAATATTCAATCTTCAGTCCTCAATCCTCAATCCTCAATCCTCAATCCTCAATCCTCAATCGTCAATCCTCAATCGTCAATCTTCAACCCTCAATACTCAATCTTCAATCCTCAATCCTCAATCCCCAATACTCAATCCTCATTCTTCAATCCTCAATACCCAATCCTCAATCTTCAATCCTCAAACCTCAATCCTCAGTCCCCAATCCTCAATCCTCAATCCTCAATCTTCAATACTCACTCCTCAATCCTCAATCTTCAATCCTCAATACTCAGTCTCCAATCCTCAATCCTCAATCCTCAATCCTCAATCCTCATTCTTCAATCCTCAATACCCAATCCTCAATCTTCAATCCTCAATCCTCAATCCTCAATTCTCAATCCTCAATCCTCAATCCTCAATCCTCAATCCTCAATCCTCAATCCTCAATGTTCAATCCGCAATACCCAATCCTCAATCTTCTATCCTCAATCCTCAATCTTCAATCCTCGGTACTCAATTTCAAACCTCAATCCTCAGTCCACAAACATCAATTCTGAATCCTCAATCCTGCATCCTCAATCTTCAGCCCTCAGTCCTCAACAATCAGTTGTCAATCCTCAATTCCCAATAGAATATCCTCAATTCACAGTTTTCAATACTCAATACTCAATCTGCAATCTTCAAATCTCTATCCACAAACATCAATTCTCATCACTCAACCCTGAACGCTCAGTCCTTAATGTTCAATCCTCAATCCTCAATCCTCAATCTTCAATCCTCAATACTCAATCCTCAATCCTCAATCCTCAATTCTCAATCCTCAATGCTCAATCCTCAATCGTCAATCCTCAATCCTCAATCCTCAATTCTCAATCCTCAATCCTCAATCCTCAGACCTCAAACAGCAATACTCAACCCTCAGTCCTTGTGCTCAATCCACAACCATCAATCCTCAAACCTCAATATTCAATCATCAATATTCAATCTTCAGTCCTCAATCCTCAATCCTCAATCCTCAATGTTCAATCCGCAATACCCAATCCTCAATCTTCTATCCGCAATCCTCAATCCTCAATCCTCAACCCTCAATCCTCAATCCTCAACCTTCAATCCTCAATACCCAATCTTCAATACTCAATCCTCAATCCTCAATCCTCAATCCTCATTCTTCAATCCTCAACACCCAATCCTCAATCTTCAATCCTCAATCCTCAATCCTCAATTCTCAATCCTCAATCGTCAATCCTCAGACCTCAAACATCAATACTCAACCCTCAGTCCTCGTCCTCAATCCACAACCCTCAATCCTCGATCCTCAATCTTCAATCATCAATATTCAATCTTCAATCCTCAATCCTCAATCCTCAATCCTCAATACTCAATCCTCAATCCTCAATCCTCAATTCTGAATCCTCAATCCTCAATCCTCAGACTTCAAACATCAATACTCAACCCTCAGTCCTCGTCCTCAATCCACAACCCTCAATCCTCAATCCTCAATCCTCAATCCTCAGTCCTCAAACCTCAATCCTGAATCCTCAATCCTTAATCCTCAATCTTCAGCCCTCAGTCCGCAACAATCAGTTGTCAATCCTCAAACCTCAATAGAATATCCTCAACGCACAGTTTTCAATACTCAATACTCAATCTGCAATCTTCAGATCTCTATCCACAAACATCAATTCTCATCACTCAACCCTCAATACTCAGTCCCCAATCCTCAATCTTCAATCCTCAATCCTCAATCCTCAATCCTCAATCTTAATCTTCAATCCTCAGTACTCAATCTTCAATCCTCAACCCTCAGTCCTGAATCCTCAATCCTCAATCTTCAATCCTCAATACTCAATCTTCAATCCTCAATCCTCAATCCTCAATCATCAATCCTCAATCCTCAATCCTCAATCGTCAATCTTCAATCCTCAATACTCAATCTTCAATCCTCAATCCTCAATCCTCAATGCTCAATCCTCAATCGTCAATCCTCAATCCCCAATCCTCAATCTTCAATCCTCAATCCTCAATCCTCAATCCTCAGTCCTCAATCTTCGATCCTCAATACTCAATCTGCAATCCTCAATCCTCAATCCTCAATCCTCAGTCCTCAATCCTCAATCCTCAATCTTCAATCCTCAATACTCAATCCTCAATACCCAATCCTCAATCTTCAATCCTCAATCCTCAATCCTCAATCCTCAATCCTCAATCCTCAATCCTCAGTCCTCAAACCTCAATCCTGAATCATCAATCCTGAATCATTAATCTTCTGCCTTCAGTCCTCAACAATCAGATGTCAATCCTCAATCCTCAATATAATATCATCAATTCACAGCTTTCAATACTCAATACTCAATCTGCAATCTTCAAATCTCTATCCACAAACATCAATTCTAATCACTCAACCCTCAACACTCAGTCACCAATCCTCAATCTTCAATCCTCAATCCTCAATCCTCAATCCTCAATCCTCAATCCTCAATCCTCAAGCCTCAATCCTCAGACCTCAAACAGCAATACTCAACCCTCAGTCCTTGTCCTCAATCCACAACCATCAATCCTCAAACCTCAATATTCAATCATCAATATTCAATCTTCAGTCCTCAATCCTCAATCCTCAATCCTCAATGTTCAATCCGCAATACCCAATCCTCAATCTTCTATCCGCAATCCTCAATCCTCAATCCTCAACCCTCAATCCTCAATCCTCAACCTTCAATCCTCAATCCTCAATACTCAATCCTCAATCCTCAATCCCCAATTCTGAATCCTCAATCCTCAATCCTCAGACTTCAAACATCAATACTCAACCCTCAGTCCTCGTCCTCAATCCACAACCCTCAATCCTCAATCCTCAATCCTCAATCCTCAGTCCTCAAACCTCAATCCTGAATCCTCAATCCTTAATCCTCAATCTTCAGCCCTCAGTCCGCAACAATCAGTTGTCAATCCTCAAACCTCAGTAGAATATCCTCAACGCACAGTTTTCAATACTCAATACTCAATCTGCAATCTTCAGATCTCTATCCACAAACATCAATTCTCATCACTCAACCCTCAATACTCAGTCCCCAATCCTCAATCTTCAATCCTCAATCCTCAATCCTCAATCCTCAATCTTAATCTTCAATCCTCAGTACTCAATCTTCAATCCTCAACCCTCAGTCCTGAATCCTCAATCCTCAATCTTCAATCCTCAATACTCAATCTTCAATCCTCAATCCTCAATCCTCAATCATCAATCCTCAATCCTCAATCCTCAATCGTCAATCTTCAATCCTCAATACTCAATCTTCAATACTCAATCCTCAATTCTCAATGCTCAATCCTCAATCGTCAATCCTCAATCCCCAATCCTCAATCTTCAATCCTCAATCCTCAATCCTCAATCCTCAGTCCTCAATCTTCGATCCTCAATACTCAATCTGCAATCCTCAATCCTCAATCCTCAATCCTCAGTCCTCAATCCTCAATCCTCAATCTTCAATCCTCAATACTCAATCCTCAATACCCAATCCTCAATCTTCAATCCTCAATCCTCAATCCTCAATCCTCAATCCTCAATCCTCAATCCTCAGTCCTCAAACCTCAATCCTGAATCATCAATCCTGAATCATTAATCTTCTGCCTTCAGTCCTCAACAATCAGTTGTCAATCCTCAATCCTCAATATAATATCGTCAATTCACAGCTTTCAATACTCAATACTCAATCTGCAATCTTCAAATCTGTATCCACAAACATCAATTCTAATCACTCAACCCTCAACACTCAGTCACCAATCCTCAATCTTCAATCCTCAATCCTCAATCCTCAATCCTCAATCCTCAATCCTCAATCCTCAATCCTCAATCCTCAGACCTCAAACAGCAATACTCAACCCTCAGTCCTTGTCCTCAATCCACAACCATCAATCCTCAAACCTCAATATTCAATCATCAATATTCAATCTTCAGTCCTCAATCCTCAATCCTCAATCCTCAATGTTCAATCCGCAATACCCAATCCTCAATCTTCTATCCGCAATCCTCAATCCTCAATCCTCAACCCTCAATCCTCAATCCTCAACCTTCAATCCTCAATACCCAATCTTCAATACTCAATCCTCAATCCTCAATCCTCAATCCTCATTCTTCAATCCTCAACACCCAATCCTCAATCTTCAATCCTCAATCCTCAATCTTCAATCCTCAATCCTCAATCCTCAATTCTCAATCCTCAATCGTCAATCCTCAGACCTCAAACATCAATACTCAACCCTCAGTCCTCGTCCTCAATCCACAACCCTCAATCCTCGATCCTCAATCTTCAATCATCAATATTCAATCTTCAATCCTCAATCCTCAATCCTCAATACTCAATCCTCAATCCTCAATCCTCAATCCTCAATCCTCAATCCTCAGACTTCAAACATCAATACTCAACCCTCAGTCCTCGTCCTCATTTCACAACCCTCAATCCTCAATCGTCAATCCTCAATCCTCAGTCCTCAAACCTCAATCCTGAATCCTCAATCCTTAATCCTCAATCTTCAGCCCTCAGTCCGCAACAATCAGTTGTCAATCCTCAATCCTCAATAGAATATCCTCAACGCACAGTTTTCAATACTCAATACTCAATCTGCTATCTTCAGATCTCTATCCACAAACATCAATTCTCATCACTCAGCCCTCAATACTCAGTCCCCAATCCTCAATCTTCAATCCTCAATCCTCAATCCTCAATCCTCAATCTTAATCTTCAATCCTCAGTACTCAATCTTCAATCCTCAATCCTCAATCCTGAATCCTCAATCCTCAATCTTCAATCCTAAATACTCCATCTTCAATCCTCAATCCTCAATCCTCAATCATCAATCCTCAATCCTCAATCCTCATTCGTCAATCTTCAATCCTCAATACTCAATCTTCAATCCTCAATCCTCAATCCTCAATCCTCAACCCTCATTCTTCAATCCTCAATACCCAATCCTCAATCTTCAATACTCAATCCTCAATCCTCAACCTTCAATCCTCAATACTCAATCTTCAATCCTCAATCCTCAACTCTCAATCCTCAATCCTCAATCCTCAATCCTCAGTCCTCACTCCTCAATCCTCATTCTTCAATCCTCAATACCGAATCCTCAATCTTCAATCCTCAATCCTCAATCCTCAATTCTCAATCCTCAATCCTCAATCCTCAATCTTCAATCCTCAATACTCAACCCTCAGTCCTCGTCCTCAATCCACAACCCTCAATCCTCAATCCTCAATATTCAGTCATTAATATTCAACCTTCAATCCTCAATCCTCAATCCTCTATCCTCAACACTCAATCCTCAATGTTCAATCCTCAATACCCAATCCTCAGTCTTCAATCCTCAATCCTCAATCCTCAATCCTCAATCCTCAATCCTCAATCCTCAATCCTCAATCCTCAATCCTCAATCCTCTTTCCTCAAACCTCAATCCCGAATCCTAAACCCTGAATCCTCAATCTTCAGCCCTAAGTCCTCAACCATCAGTTGTCAATCCTCAATCCTCAATAGAATATCCTCAATTCACAGTTTTCAATACTCAATACTCAATCTGCAATCTTCAGACCTCTATCCACAAACATCAATTCTCATCACTCAACCCTCAATACTGAGTCCCCAATCCTCAATCTTCAATACTCAATCCTCAATCCTCAATCCTCAATCTCAATCTTCAATCCTCAGTACTCAATCTTCAATCCTCAATCCTCAATCCCCAATCTTCAATCCTCAATACTTAATCTTCAATCCTCAATCCTCAATCCTCAATCCTGAATCCTCAATCCTCAATCCTCAATCGTCAATCTTCAATCCTCAATACTCAATCTTCAATCCTCAATCCTCAATCCTCAATTCTCAACCCTCAATCCTCAATCCTCAGACCTCAAACATCAATACTCAACCGTCAGTACTCGTGCTCAATCCACAACCCCCAATACTCAATCCTCAATCTTCCACTCTCAATCCTCAATCCTCAATCCTCAATCCTCGGTCCTCAAACCACAATCCTGAATCCTCAATCCTGAATCCTCAACCTTCAGCCCTCAGTCCTCAACAATCAGTTGTCAATCCTCAGTCCTCAAGAGAATATCATCAATTCACAGTTTTCAATACTCAATACTCAATCTGCAATCTTCAAATCTCTATCCACAAACATCAATTCTCAACACTCAACCCTCAACACTCAGTCTTCAATCCTCAATCCCCAATCCTCAATCCTCAATCCTCAATCCTCATTCTTCAATCCTCAATACCCAATCCTCAATCTTGAATCCTCAATCCTCAATCCTCAATTCTCAATCCTCAATCCTCAATCCTCAGACCTCAAACAGCAATACTCAACCCTCAGTCCTCGTCCTCAATCCACAACCATCAATCCTCAATCCTCAATATTCAATGATCAATATTCAATCTTCAGTCCTCAATCCTCAATCCTCAATCCTCAATCCTCAATCCTCAATCCTCAATCCTCAATCGTCAATCTTCAACCCTCAATACTCAATCTTCAATCCTCAATCCTCAATCCCCAATACTCAATCCTCATTCTTCAATCCTCAATACCCAATCCTCAATCTTCAATCCTCAAACCTCAATCCTCAATCCTCAATCCTCAATCCTCAATCCTCAATCTTCAATCCTCAGTCACAAATCCTCAATCTTCAATACTCACTCCTCAATCCTCAATCTTCAATCCTCAATACTCAGTCTTCAATCCTCAATCCTCAATCCTCAATCCTCAATCCTCATTCTTCAATCCTCAATACCCAATCCTCAATCTTCAATCCTCAATCCTCAATCCTCAATTCTCAATCCTCAATCCTCAATCCTCAATCCTCAATCCTCAATCCTCAATCCTCAATGTTCAATCCGCAATACCCAATCCTCAATCTTCTATCCGCAATCCTCAATCCTCAGTCCTCAAACCTCAATCCTCAAACCTCAGCCCTCAGCCTCAATCCTCAATCCTCAATCCTCAATCCTCAATCTTCAATCCTCAGTACTCAATTTCAAACCTCAATCCTCAGTCCACAAACATCAATTCTGAATCCTCAATCCTGCATCCTCAATCTTCAGCCCTCAGTCATCAACAATCAGTTGTCAATCCTCAATTCCCAATAGAATATCCTCAGTTCACAGTTTTCAATACTCAATACTCAATCTGCAATCTTCAAATCTCTATCCACAAACATCAATTCTCATCACTCAACCCTGAACGCTCAGTCCTTAATGTTCAATCCTCAATCCTCAATCCTCAATCTTCAATCCTCAATACTCAATCTTCAATCCTCAATCCTCAATTCTCAATCCTCAATGCTCAATCCTCAATCGTCAATCCTCAATCCTCAATCCTCAATTCTCAATCCTCAATCCTCAATCCTCAGACCTCAAACAGCAATACTCAACCCTCAGTCCTTGTACTCAATCCACAACCATCAATCCTCAAACCTCAATATTTAATCATCAATATTCAATCTCCAGTCCTCAATCCTCAATCCTCAATCCTCAATGTTCAATCCGCAATACCCAATCCTCAATCTTCTATCCGCACTCCTCAATCCTCAATCCTCAACCCTCAATCCTCAATCCTCAACCTTCAATCCTCAATACCCAATCTTCAATACTCAATCCTCAATCCTCTATTCTCAATCCTCAATCCTCAATCCTCAGACTTCAAACATCAATACTCAACCCTCAGTCCTCGTCCTCAATTCACAACCCTCAATCCTCAATACTCAATCCTCAATCCTCAGTCCTCAAACCTCAATCCTGAATCCTCAATCCTTAATCCTCAATCTTCAGCCCTCAGTCCGCAACAATCAGTTGTCAATCCTCAATCATCAATAGAATATCCTCAACTCACAGTCTTCAATACTCAATACTCAATCTGCAATCTTCAGATCTCTATCCACAAACATCAATTCTCATCACTCAACCCTCGATACTCAGTCCCCAATCCTCAATCTTCAATCCTCAAACCTCATTCCTCAATCCTCAATCTTAATCTACCAATCCTCAGTACTCAATCTTCAATCCTCAATCCTCAATCCTGAATCGTCAATCCTCAATCTTCAATCCTCAATACTCAATCTTCAATCCTCAATCCTCAATCCTCAATCATCAATCCTCAATCCTCAATCCTCAATCGTCAATTTTCAATCCTCAATACTCAATCATCAATCCTCAATCCTCAATCCTCAATCCTCAATCCTCAATCCTCATTCTTCAATCCTCAATACCCAATCCTCAATCTTCAATACTCAATCCTCAATCCTCAACCTTCAATCCTCAATACTCAATCTTCAATCCTCAATCCTCAACTCTCAATCCTCAATGCTCAATCCTCAATCGTCAATCCTCAATCCCCAATCCTCAATCTTCAATCCTCAATCCTCAATCCTCAATCCTCAATCCTCAATCCTCAATACTCAATCTTCAATCCTCAATACTCAATCTTCAATCAACAATCCTCAGTCCTCAATCCTCAACACTCAATCCTCAATCCTCAATCTTCAATCCTCAATCCTCAATCCTCAATCCTCAATCCTCAATCCTCAATCCCCAATCTTCAATCCTCAATACTCAGTCTTCATTCCTCAATCCTCAGTCTTCAATCCTCAATCCTCAATCCTCAATCCGCAATCCTCATTCTTCAATCCGCAATACCCAATCCTCAATCTTCAATCCTCAACCCTCAAACCTCAATCCTCAACCGTCAGTACTCGTCCTCAATCCTCAACCCTCAATACTCATTCCTCCCATCTTCAATCATCAATACTGAATCTTCAATCCTCAATCCTCAATCCTCAATCCTCAATCCTCAATCCTCAATCCTCAATCCTCAATCTTCTATCCTCAATACTCAATCTTCAATCCTCAATCCTCAATTCTCAATCCTCAATGCACAATCCTCAATCGTCAATCCTCAATCCTCAATCCTCAATTCTCAATCCTCAATCCTCAATCCTCAGACCTCAAACAGCAATACTCAACCCTCAGTCCTCGTCCTCAATTCACAACCCTCAATCCTCAATCCTCAATCCTCAATCCTCAGTCCTCAAACCTCAATCCTGAATCCTCAATCCTTAATCCTCAACCTTAAGCCATCAGTCCTCAACAATCAGTTGTCAATCCTCAATCCTCGGTCCTCAAACCACAATCCTGAATCCTCAATCCTGAATCCTCAACCTTAAGCCCTCAGTCCTCAACAATCAGTTGTCAATCCTCAATCCTCAAGAGAATATCATCAATTCACAGTTTTCAATACTCAATACTCAATCTGCAATCTTCAAATCTCTATCCACAAACATCAATTCTCATCACTCAACCCTCAACACTCAGTCTTCAATCCTCAATCCTCAATCCTCAATCCTCAATCCTCAATCGTCAATCCTCAATCGTCAACCTTCAACCCTCAATACTCAATCTTCAATCCTCAATCCTCAATCCCCAATACTCAATACTCATTCTTCAATCCTCAATACCCAATCCTCAATCTTCAATCCTCAAACCTCAATCCTCAATCCTCAATCCTCAATCCTCAATCCTCAATCCTCAATCTTCAATCCTCAGTCACAAATCCTCAATCTTCAATACTCACTCCTCAATCCTCAATCTTCAATCCTCAATACTCAGTCTTCAATCCTCAATCCTCAATCCTCAATCCTCAATCCTCATTCTTCAATCCTCAATACCCAATCCTCAATCTTCAATCCTCAATCCTCAATCCTCAATTCTCAATCCTCAATCCTCAATCCTCAATCCTCAATCCTCAATCCTCAATCCTCAATGTTCAATCCGCAATACCCAATCCTCAATCTTCTATCCGCAATCCTCAATCCTCAGTCCTCTAACCTCAATCCTCAAACCTCAGCCCTCAGCCTCAATCCTCAATCCTCAATCCTCAGTCCACAAACATCAATTCTGGATCCTCAATCCTGCATCCTCAACCTTCAGCCCTCAGTCCTCAACAATCAGTTGTCAATCCTCAATTCCCAATAGAATATCCTCAATTCACAGTTTTCAATACTCAATACTCAATCTGCAATCTTCAAATCTCCATCCACAAACATCAATTCTCATCACTCAACCCTGAACGCTCAGTCCTTAACGTTCAATCCTCAATCCTCAATCCTCAATCTTCAATCCTCAATACTCAATCCTCAATCCTCAATCCTCAATTCTCAATCCTCAATGCTCAATCCTCAATGTTCAATCCTCAATACCCAATCCTCAGTCTTCAATCCTCAATCCTCAATCCTCAATCCTCAAACCTCAATCCTCAATCCTCAATCCTCTTTCCTCAAACCTCAATCCCGAATCCTAAACCCTGAATCCTCAATCTTCAGCCCTAAGTCCTCAACAATCAGTTGTCAATCCTCAATCCTCAATAGAATATCCTCAATTCACAGTTTTCAATACTCAATACTCAATCTGCAATCTTCAGACCTCTATCCACAAACATCAATTCTCATCACTCAACCCTCAATACTGAGTCCCCAATCCTCAATCTTCAATACTCAATCCTCAATCCTCAATCCTCAATCTCAATCTTCAATCCTCAGTACTCAATCTTCAATCCTCAATCCTCAATCCTCAATCATCAATCCCCAATCTTCAATCCTCAATACTTAATCTTCAATCCTCAATCCTCAATCCTCAATCCTGAATCCTCAATCCTCAATCCTCAATCCTCAATCGTCAATCTTCAATCCTCAATACTCAATCTTCAATCCTCAATCCTCAATACTCAATACTCAATCCTCATTCTTCAATCCTCAATACCCAATCCCCAATCTTCAATCCTCAATCCTCAATTCTCAATCCGCAATCCTCAATCCTCAGTCCTCAAACCTCAATCCTCAAACCTCAGCCCTCAGCCTCAATCCTCAATCCTCAATCCTCAATCCTCAATCTTCAATCCTCAGTACTCAATTTCAAAACTCAATCCTCAGTCCACAAACATCAATTCTGAATCCTCAATCCTGCATCCTCAATCTTCAGCCCTCAGTCCTCAACAATCAGTTGTCAATCCTCAATTCCCAATAGAATATCCTCAATTCACAGTTTTCAATACTCAATACTCAATCTGCAATCTTCAAATCTCTATCCACAAACATCAATTCTCATCACTCAACCCTGAACGCTCAGTCCTTAATGTTCAATCCTCAATCCTCAATCCTCAATCTTCAATCCTCAATACTCAATCCTCAATCCTCAATCCTCAATTCTCAATCCTCAATGCTCAATCCTCAATCGTCAATCCTCAATCCTCAATACTCAATCCTCAATTCTCAATCCTCAATCCTCAATCCTCAGACCTCAAACAGCAATACGCAACCCTCAGTCCTTGTACTCAATCCACAACCATCAATCCTCAAACCTCAATATTCAATCATCAATATTCAATCATCAGTCCTCAATCCTCAATCCTCAATCCTCAATGTTCAATCCGCAATACCCAATCCTCAATCTTCTATCCGCAATCCTCAATCCTCAATCCTCAACCCTCAATCCTCAATCCTCAACCTTCAATCCTCAATACCCAATCTTCAATACTCAATCCTCAATCCTCAATCCTCAATCCTCATTCTTCAATCCTCAACACCCAATCCTCAATCTTCAATCCTCAATCCTCAATCCTCAATTCTCAATCCTCAATCCGCATTCTTCAATCCTCAACACCCAATCCTCAATCTTCAATCCTCAATCCTCAATCCTCAATTCTCAATCCTCAATCGTCAATCCTCAGACCTCAAACATCAATACTCAACCCTCAGTCCTCGTCCTCAATCCACAACCCTCAATCCTCGATCCTCAATCTTCAATCATCAATATTCAATCTTCAATCCTCAATTCTCAATCCTCAATACTCAATCCTCAATCCTCAATCCTCAATTCTCAATCCTCATTCTTCAATCCTCAATACCCAATCCTCAATCTTCAATCCTCAAACCTCAATCCTCAATCCTCAATCCTCAATCCTCAATCCTCAATCTTCAATCCTCAGTCACAAATCCTCAATCTTCAATACTCACTCCTCAATCCTCAATCTTCAATCCTCAATACTCAGTCTTCAATCCTCAATCCTCAATCCTCAATCCTCAATCCTCATTCTTCAATCCTCAATACCCAATCCTCAATCTTCAATCCTCAATCCTCAATCCTCAATTCTCAATCCTCAATCCTCAATCCTCAATCCTCAATCCTCAATCCTCAATCCTCAATGTTCAATCCGCAATACCCAATCCTCAATCTTCTATCCGCAATCCTCAATCCTCAGTCCTCAAACCTCAATCCTCAAACCTCAGCCCTCAGCCTCAATCCTCAATCCTCAATCCTCAATCCTCAATCTTCAATCCTCAGTACTCAATTTCAAACCTCAATCCTCAGTCCACAAACATCAATTCTGAATCCTCAATCCTGCATCCTCAATCTTCAGCCCTCAGTCCTCAACAATCAGTTGTCAATCCTCAATTCCCAATAGAATATCCTCAGTTCACAGTTTTCAATACTCAATACTCAATCTGCAATCTTCAAATCTCTATCCACAAACATCAATTCTCATCACTCAACCCTGAATGCTCAGTCCTTAATGTTCAATCCTCAATCCTCAATCCTCAATCTTCAATCCTCAATACTCAATCTTCAATCCTCAATCCTCAATTCTCAATCCTCAATGCTCAATCCTCAATCGTCAATCCTCAATCCTCAATCCTCAATTCTCAATCCTCAATCCTCAATCCTCAGACCTCAAACAGCAATACTCAACCCTCAGTCCTTGTACTCAATCCACAACCATCAATCCTCAAACCTCAATATTCAATCATCAATATTCAATCTCCAGTCCTCAATCCTCAATCCTCAATCCTCAATGTTCAATCCGCAATACCCAATCCTCAATCTTCTATCCGCATTCCTCAATCCTCAATCCTCAACCCTCAATCCTCAATCCTCAACCTTCAATCCTCAATACCCAATCTTCAAAACTCAATCCTCAATCCTCTATTCTCAATCCTCAATCCTCAATCCTCAGACTTCAAACATCAATACTCAACCCTGAGTCCTCGTCCTCAATTCACAACCCTCAATCCTCAATCCTCAATCCTCAATCCTCAGTCCTCAAACCTCAATCCTGAATCCTCAATCCTTAATCCTCAATCTTCAGCCCTCAGTCCGCAACAATCAGTTGTCAATCCTCAATCATCAATAGAATATCCTCAACTCACAGTCTTCAATACTCAATACTCAATCTGCAATCTTCAGATCTCTATCCACAAACATCAATTCTCATCACTCAACCCTCGATACTCAGTCCCCAATCCTCAATCTTCAATCCTCAAACCTCAATCCTCAATCCTCAATCTTAATCTACCAATCCTCAGTACTCAATCTTCAATCCTCAATCCTCAATCCTGAATCGTCAATCCTCAATCTTCAATCCTCAATACTCAATCTTCAATCCTCAATCCTCAATCCTCAATCATCAATCCTCAATCCTCAATCCTCAATCGTCAATTTTCAATCCTCAATACTCAATCATCAATCCTCAATCCTCAATCCTCAATCCTCAATCCTCAATCCTCATTCTTCAATCCTCAATACCCAATCCTCAATCTTCAATACTCAATCCTCAATCCTCAACCTTCAATCCTCAATACTCAATCTTCAATCCTCAATCCTCAACTCTCAATCCTCAATGCTCAATCCTCAATCGTCAATCCTCAATCCCCAATCCTCAATCTTCAATCCTCAATCCTCAATCCTCAATCCTCAATCCTCAATCCTCAATCCTCAATCTTCAATCCTCAATACTCAATCTTCAATCCACAATCCTCAGTCCTCAATCCTCAACACTCAATCCTCAATCCTCAATCTTCAATCCTCAATCCTCAATCCTCAATCCTCAATCCTCAATCCTCAATCCCCAATCTTCAATCCTCAATACTCAGTCTTCATTCCTCAATCCTCAGTCTTCAATCCTCAATCCTCAATCCTCAATGCGCAATCCTCATTCTTCAATCCGCAATACCCAATCCTCAATCTTCAATCCTCAACCCTCAAGCCTCAATCCTCAACCGTCAGTACTCGTCCTCAATCCTCAACCCTCAATACTCATTCCTCCCATCTTCAATCATCAATACTGAATCTTCAATCCTCAATCCTCAATCCTCAATCCTCAATCCTCAATCCTCAATCTTCTATCCTCAATACTCAATCTTCAATCCTCAATCCTCAATTCTCAATCCTCAATGCTCAATCCTCAATCGTCAATCCTCAATCCTCAATCCTCAATTCTCAATCCTCAATCCTCAATCCTCAGACCTCAAACAGCAATACTCAACCCTCAGTCCTTGTCCTCAATCCACAACCATCAATCCTCAAACCTCAATATTCAATCATCAATATTCAATCTTCAGTCCTCAATCCTCAATCCTCAATCCTCAATGTTCAATCCGCAATACCCAATCCTCAATCTACTATCCGCAATCCTCAATCCTCAATCCTCAACCCTCAATCCTCAATCCTCAACCTTCAATCCTCAATACCCAATCTTCAATACTCAATCCTCAATCCTCAATCCTCAATCCTCATTCTTCAATCCTCAACACCCAATCCTCAATCTTCAATCCTCAATCCTCAATCTTCAATCCTCAATCCTCAATCCTCAATTCTCAATCCTCAATCGTCAATCCTCAGACCTCAAACATCAATACTCAACCCTCAGTCCTCGTCCTCAATCCACAACCCTCAATCCTCGATCCTCAATCTTCAATCATCAATATTCAATCTTCAATCCTCAATCCTCAATCCTCAATACTCAATCCTCAATCCTCAATCCTCAATCCTCAATCCTCAATCCTCAATCCTCAGACTTCAAACATCAATACTCAACCCTCAGTCCTCGTCCTCAATTCACAACCCTCAATCCTCAATCCTCAATCCTCAATCCTCAGTCCTCAAACCTCAATCCTGAATCCTCAATCCTTAATCCTCAACCTTAAGCCCTCAGTCCTCAACAATCAGTTGTCAATCCTCAATCCTCGGTCCTCAAACCACAATCCTGAATCCTCAATCCTGAATCCTCAACCTTAAGCCCTCAGTCCTCAACAATCAGTTGTTAATCCTCAATCCTCAAGAGAATATCATCAATTCACAGTTTTCAATACTCAATACTCAATCTGCAATCTTCAAATCTCTATCCACAAACATCAATTCTCATCACTCAACCCTCAACACTCAGTCTTCAATCCTCAATCCTCAATCCTCAATCCTCAATCCTCAATCGTCAATCCTCAATCGTCAATCTTCAACCCTCAATACTCAATCTTCAATCCTCAATCCTCAATCCCCAATACTCAATACTCATTCTTCAATCCTCAATACCCAATCCTCAATCTTCAATCCTCAAACCTCAATCCTCAATCCTCAATCCTCAATCCTCGATCCTCAATCCTCAATCTTCAATCCTCAGTCACAAATCCTCAATCTTCAATACTCACTCCTCAATCCTCAATCTTCAATCCTCAATACTCAGTCTTCAATCCTCAATCCTCAATCCTCAATCCTCAATCCTCATTCTTCAATCCTCAATACCCAATCCTCAATCTTCAATCCTCAATCCTCAATCCTCAATTCTCAATCCTCAATCCTCAATCCTCAATCCTCAATCCTCAATCCTCAATCCTCAATGTTCAATCCGCAATACCCAATCCTCAATCTTCTATCCGCAATCCTCAATCCTCAGTCCTCAAACCTCAATCCTCAAACCTCAGCCCTCAGCCTCAATCCTCAATCCACAACCCTCAATCCTCGATCCTCAATCTTCAATCATCAATATTCAATCTTCAATCCTCAATTCTCAATCCTCAATACTCAATCCTCAATCCTCAATCCTCAATTCTCAATCCTCAATCCTCAATCCTCAGACTTCAAACATCAATACTCAACCCTCAGTCCTCGTCCTCAATTCACAACCCTCAATCCTCAATCCTCAATCCTCAATCCTCAGTCCTCAAACCTCAATCCTGAATCCTCAATCCTTGATCCTCAATCTTCAGCCCTCAGTCCTCAACAATCAATTGTCAATCCTCAGTCCTCCATAGAATATCCACAATTCACAGTTTTCAATACTCAATCCCCATTCTTCGATCTTCAAATCTCAATCCACAAACATCAATTCTCATCACTCAACCCTCAACACTCAGTCCTCAATCTTCAATCCTCAATCCTCAATCCTCAATCTTCTATCCTCAATACTCAATCTTCAATCCTCAATCCTCAATTCTGAATCCTCAATGGTCAATCCTCAATCGTCAATCCTCAATCCTCAATCCTCAATTCTCAATCCTCAATCCTCAATCCTCAGACATCAAACAGCAATACTCAACCCTCAGTCCTCGTCCTCAATCCACAACCCTCAATCCTCAATCCTCAATATTCAGTCATTAATATTCAACCTTCAATCCTCAATCCTCAATCCTCTATTCACAACACTCAATCCTCAATGTTCAATCCTCAATACCCAATCCTCAGTCTTCAATCCTCAATCCTCAATCCTCAATCCTCAATCCTCAATCCTCAATCCTCAATCCTCTTTCCTCAAACCTCAATCCCGAATCCTAAACGCTGAATCCTCAATCTTCAGCCCTAAGTCCTCAACAATCAGTTGTCAATCCTCAATCCTCAATAGAATATCCTCAATTCACAGTTTTCAATACTCAATACTCAATCTGCAGTCTTCAGACCTCTATCCACAAACATCAATTCTCATCACTCAACCCTCAATACTGAGTCCCCAATCCTCAATCTTCAATACTCAATCCTCAATCCTCAATCCTCAATCTCAATCTTCAATCCTCAGTACTCAATCTTCAATCCTCAATCCTCAATCCTCAATCATCAATCCGCAATCTTCAATCCTCAATACTTAATCTTCAATCCTCAATCCTCAATCCTCAATCCTGAATCCTCAATCCTCAATCCTCAATCCTCAATCCTCAATCGTCAATCTTCAATCCTCAATACTCAATCTTCAATCCTCAATCCTCAACTCTCAATCCTCAATGCTCAATCCTCAATCGTCAATCCTCAATCCCCAATCCTCAATCTTCAATCCTCAATCCTCAATCCTCAATCCTCAGTCCTCAATTTTCGATCCTCAATACTCAATCTGCAATCCTCAATCCTCAATCCTCAATCCTCAGTCCTCAATCCTCAATCCTCAATCTTCAATCCTCAATACTCAATCCTCAATACCCAATCCTCAATCCTCAATCCTCAATCCTCAATCCTCAATCCTCAATCCTCAGACTTCAAACATCAATACTCAACCCTCAGTCCTCGTCCTCAATTCACAACCCTCAATCCTCAATCCTCAATCCTCAATCCTCAGTCCTCAAACCTCAATCCTGAATCCTCAATCCTTGATCCTCAATCTTCAGCCCTCAGTCCTCAACAATCAATTGTCAATCCTCAGTCCTCCATAGAATATCCACAATTCACAGTTTTCAATACTCAATCCCCATTCTTCGATCTTCAAATCTCAATCCACAAACATCAATTCTCATCACTCAACCCTCAACACTCAGTCCTCAATCTTCAATCCTCAATCCTCAATCCTCAATCTTCTATTCTCAATACTCAATCTTCAATCCTCAATCCTCAATTCTCAATCCTCAATGCTCAATCCTCAATCGTCAATCCTCAATCCTCAATCCTCAATTCTCAATCCTCAATCCTCAATCCTCAGACATCAAACAGCAATACTCAACCCTCAGTCCTCGTCCTCAATCCACAACCCTCAATCCTCAATCCTCAATATTCAGTCATTAATATTCAACCTTCAATCCTCAATCCTCAATCCTCTATTCACAACACTCAATCCTCAATGTTCAATCCTCAATACCCAATCCTCAGTCTTCAATCCTCAATCCTCAATCCTCAATCCTCAATCCTCAATCCTCAATCCTCAATCCTCTTTCCTCAAACCTCAGTCCCGAATCCTAAACGCTGAATCCTCAATCTTCAGCCCTAAGTCCTCAACAATCAGTTGTCAATCCTCAATCCTCAATAGAATATCCTCAATTCACAGTTTTCAATACTCAATACTCAATCTGCAGTCTTCAGACCTCTATCCACAAACATCAATTCTCGTCACTCAACCCTCAATACTGAGTCCCCAATCCTCAATCTTCAATACTCAATCCTCAATCCTCAATCCTCAATCTCAATCTTCAATCCTCAGTACTCAATCTTCAATCCTCAATCCTCAATCCTCAATCATCAATCCCCAATCTTCAATCCTCAATACTTAATCTTCAATCCTCAATCCTCAATCCTCAATCCTGAATCCTCAATCCTCAATCCTCAATCCTCAATCCTCAATCGTCAATCTTCAATCCTCAATACTCAATCTTCAATCCTCAATCCTCAACTCTCAATCCTCAATGCTCAATCCTCAATCGTCAATCCTCAATCCCCAATCCTCAATCTTCAATCCTCAATCCTCAATCCTCAATCCTCAGTCCTCAATTTTCGATCCTCAATACTCAATCTGCAATCCTCAATCCTCAATCCTCAATCCTCAGTCCTCAATCCTCAATCCTCAATCTTCAATCCTCAATACTCAATCCTCAATACCCAATCCTCAATCTTCAATCCTCAATCCTCAATCCTCAATCCTCAATCCTCAATCCTCAATCCTCAGTCCTCAAACCTCAATCCTGAATCATCAATCCTGAATCATTAATCTTCTGCCTTCAGTCCTCAACAATCAGTTGTCAATCCTCAATCCTCAATATAATATCATCAATTCACAGCTTTCAATACTCAATACTCAATCTGCAATCTTCAAATCTCTATCCACAAACATCAATTCTAATCACTCAACCCTCAACACTCAGTCACCAATCCTCAATCTTCAATCCTCAATCCTCAATCCTCAATCCTCAATCCTCAATCCTCAGTCCTCAAACCTCAATCCTGAATCCTCAATCCTGAATCATCAATCTTCAGCCTTCAGTCCTCAACAATCAGTTGTCAGTCCTCAATCCTCAGTAGAATATCCTCAATTCACAGTTTTCAATACTCAATCCCCATCCTTCAATCTTCAAATCTCAATCCACAAACATCAATTCTCATCACTCAACCCTCAACACTCAGTCCTCAATCTTCAGTCCTCAATCCTCAATCCTCAATCTTCTATCCTCAATACTCAATCTTCAATCCTCAATCCTCAATTCTCAATCCTCAATGCTCAATCCTCAATCCTCAATCCTCAATCCTCAATCCTCAATTCTCAATCCTCAATCCTCAATCCTCAGACCTCAAACAGCAATACTCAACCCTCAGTCCTTGTCCTCAATCCACAACCATCAATCCTCAAACCTCAATATTCAATCATCAATATTCAATCTTCAGTCCTCAATCCTCAATCCTCAATCCTCAATGTTCAATCCGCAATACCCAATCCTCAATCTTCTATCCGCAATCCTCAATCCTCAATCCTCAACCCTCAATCCTCAATCCTCAACCTTCAATCCTCAATACCCAATCTTCAATACTCAATCCTCAATCCTCAATCCTCAATCCTCATTCTTCAATCCTCAACACCCAATCCTCAATCTTCAATCCTCAATCCTCAATCTTCAATCCTCAATCCTCAATCCTCAATTCTCAATCCTCAATCGTCAATCCTCAGACCTCAAACATCAATACTCAACCCTCAGTCCTCGTCCTCAATCCACAACCCTCAATCCTCGATCCTCAATCTTCAATCATCAATATTCAATCTTCAATCCTCAATCCTCAATCCTCAGTACTCAATCCTCAATCCTCAATCCTCAATCCTCAATCCTCAATCCTCAATCCTCAGACTTCAAACATCAATACTCAACCCTCAGTCCTCGTCCTCATTTCACAACCCTCAATCCTCAATCGTCAATCCTCAATACTCAGTCCTCAAACCTCAATCCTGAATCCTCAATCCTTAATCCTCAATCTTCAGCCCTCAGTCCGCAACAATCAGTTGTCAATCCTCAATCCTCAATAGAATATCCTCAACGCACAGTTTTCAATACTCAATACTCAATCTGCAATCTTCAGATCTCTATCCACAAACATCAATTCTCATCACTCAGCCCTGAATACTCAGTCCCCAATCCTCAATCTTCAATCCTCAATCCTCAATCTTCAATCCTCAGTACTCAATCTTCAATCCTCAATCCTCAATCCTCAATCATCAATCCCCAATCTTCAATCCTCAATACTTAATCTTCAATCCTCAATCCTCAATCCTCAATCCTGAATCCTCAATCCTCAATCCTCAATCGTCAATCTTCAATCCTCAATACTCAATCTTCAATCCTCAATCCTCAATCCTCAATCCTCAATCCTCAATGTTCAATCCGCAATACCCAATCCTCAATCTTCTATCCGCAATCCTCAATCCTCAGTCCTCAAACCTCAATCCTCAAACCTCAGCCCTCAGCCTCAATCCTCAATCCTCAATCCTCAATCCTCAATCTTCAATCCTCAGTACTCAATTTCAAACCTCAATCCTCAGTCCACAAACATCAATTCTGAATCCTCAATCCTGCATCCTCAATCTTCAGCCCTCAGTCCTCAACAATCAGTTGTCAATCCTCAATTCCCAATAGCATATCCTCAGTTCACAGTTTTCAATACTCAATACTCAATCTGCAATCTTCAAATCTCTATCCACAAACATCAATTCTCATCACTCAACCCTGAACGCTCAGTCCTTAATGTTCAATCCTCAATCCTCAATCCTCAATCTTCAATCCTCAATACTCAATCTTCAATCCTCAATCCTCAATTCTCAATCCTCAATGCTCAATCCTCAATCCTCAATATTCAGTCATTAATATTCAACCTTCAATCCTCAATCCTCAATCCTCTATTCTCAACACTCAATCCTCAATGTTCAATCCTCAATACCCAATCCTCAGTCTTCAATCCTCAATCCTCAATCCTCAATCCTCAATCCTCAATCCTCAATCCTCAATCCTCTTTCCTCAAACCTCAATCCCGAATCCTAAACCCTGCATCCTCAATCTTCAGCCCTAAGTCCTCAACAATCAGTTGTCAATCCTCAATCCTCAATAGAATATCCTCAATTCACAGTTTTCAATACTCAATACTCAATCTGCAATCTTCAGACCTCTATCCACAAACATCAATTCTCATCACTCAACCCTCAATACTGAGTCCCCAATCCTCAATCTTCAATACTCAATCCTCAATCCTCAATCCTCAATCTCAATCTTCAATCCTCAGTACTCAATCTTCAATCCTCAATCCTCAATCCTCAATCCTCAATCGTCAATCCTCAATCGTCAATCTTCAACCCCCAATACTCAATCTTCAATCCTCAATCCTCAATCCCCAATACTCAATACTCATTCTTCAATCCTCAATACCCAATCCTCAATCTTCAATCCTCAAACCTCAATCCTCAATCCTCAGTCCTCAATCCTCAATCCTCAATCTTCAATCCTCAATACTCAGTCTTCAATCCTCAATCCTCAATCCTCAATCCTCAATCCTCATTCTTCAATCCTCAATACCCAATCCTCAATCTTCAATCCTCAATCCTCAATCCTCAATTCTCAATCCTCAATCCTCAATCCTCAATCCTCAATCCTCAATCCTCAATCCTCAATGTTCAATCCGCAATACCCAATCCTCAATCTTCTATCCGCAATCCTCAATCCTCAGTCCTCAAACCTCAATCCTCAAACCTCAGCCCTCAGCCTCAATCCTCAATCCTCAATCCTCAATCCTCAATCTTCAATCCTCAGTACTCAATTTCAAACCTCAATCCTCAGTCCACAAACATCAATTCTGAATCCTCAATCCTGCATCCTCAATCTTCAGCTCTCAGTCCTCAACAATCAGTTGTCAATCCTCAATTCCCAATAGAATATCCTCAATTCACAGTTTTCAATACTCAATACTCAATCTGCAATCTTCAAATCTCCATCCACAAACATCAATTCTCATCACTCAACCCTGAACGCTCAGTCCCTAATGTTCAATCCTCAATCCTCAATCCTCAATCTTCAATCCTCAATACTCAATCCTCAATCCTCAATCCTCAATTCTCAATCCTCAATGCTCAATCCTCAATGTTCAATCCTCAATACCCAATCCTCAGTCTTCAATCCTCAATCCTCAATCCTCAATCCTCAATCCTCAATCCTCAATCCTCAATCCTCTTTCCTCAAACCTCAATCCCGAATACTAAACCCTGAATCCTCAATCTTCAGCCCTAAGTCCTCAACAATCAGTTGTCAATCCTCAATCCTCAATAGAATATCCTCAATTCACAGTTTTCAATACTCAATACTCAATCTGCAATCTTCAGACCTCTATCCACAAACATCAATTCTCATCACTCAACCCTCAATACTGAGTCCCCAATCCTCAATCTTCAATACTCAATCCTCAATCCTCAATCCCCAATCTCAATCTTCAATCCTCAGTACTCAATCTTCAATCCTCAATCCTCAATCCTCAATCATCAATCCCCAATCTTCAATCCTCAATACTTAATCTTCAATCCTCAATCCTCAATCCTCAATCCTGAATCCTCAATCCTCAATCCTCAATCGTCAATCTTCAATCCTCAATACTCAATCCTCAATCCTCAATCCTCAATCCTCAGTCCTCAAACCTCAATCCTGAATCATCAATCCTGAATCATTAATCTTCTGCCTTCAGTCCTCAACAATCAGATGTCAATCCTCAATCCTCAATATAATATCATCAATTCACAGCTTTCAATACTCAATACTCAATCTGCAATCTTCAAATCTCTATCCACAAACATCAATTCTAATCACTCAACCCTCAACACTCAGTCACCAATCCTCAATCTTCAATCCTCAATCCTCAATCCTCAATCCTCAATCCTCAATCCTCAATCCTCAAGCCTCAATCCTCAGACCTCAAACAGCAATACTCAACCCTCAGTCCTTGTCCTCAATCCACAACCATCAATCCTCAAACCTCAATATTCAATCATCAATATTCAATCTTCAGTCCTCAATCCTCAATCCTCAATCCTCAATGTTCAATCCGCAATACCCAATCCTCAATCTTCTATCCGCAATCCTCAATCCTCAATCCTCAACCCTCAATCCTCAATCCTCAACCTTCAATCCTCAATCCTCAATACTCAATCCTCAATCCTCAATCCCCAATTCTGAATCCTCAATCCTCAATCCTCAGACTTCAAACATCAATACTCAACCCTCAGTCCTCGTCCTCAATCCACAACCCTCAATCCTCAATCCTCAATCCTCAATCCTCAGTCCTCAAACCTCAATCCTGAATCCTCAATCCTTAATCCTCAATCTTCAGCCCTCAGTCCGCAACAATCAGTTGTCAATCCTCAAACCTCAGTAGAATATCCTCAACGCACAGTTTTCAATACTCAATACTCAATCTGCAATCTTCAGATCTCTATCCACAAACATCAATTCTCATCACTCAACCCTCAATACTCAGTCCCCAATCCTCAATCTTCAATCCTCAATCCTCAATCCTCAATCCTCAATCTTAATCTTCAATCCTCAGTACTCAATCTTCAATCCTCAACCCTCAGTCCTGAATCCTCAATCCTCAATCTTCAATCCTCAATACTCAATCTTCAATCCTCAATCCTCAATCCTCAATCATCAATCCTCAATCCTCAATCCTCAATCGTCAATCTTCAATCCTCAATACTCAATCTTCAATCCTCAATCCTCAATCCTCAATGCTCAATCCTCAATCGTCAATCCTCAATCCCCAATCCTCAATCTTCAATCCTCAATCCTCAATCCTCAATCCTCAGTCCTCAATCTTCGATCCTCAATACTCAATCTGCAATCCTCAATCCTCAATCCTCAATCCTCAGTCCTCAATCCTCAATCCTCAATCTTCAATCCTCAATACTCAATCCTCAATACCCAATCCTCAATCTTCAATCCTCAATCCTCAATCCTCAATCCTCAATCCTCAATCCTCAATCCTCAGTCCTCAAACCTCAATCCTGAATCATCAATCCTGAATCATTAATCTTCTGCCTTCAGTCCTCAACAATCAGTTGTCAATCCTCAATCCTCAATATAATATCGTCAATTCACAGCTTTCAATACTCAATACTCAATCTGCAATCTTCAAATCTGTATCCACAAACATCAATTCTAATCACTCAACCCTCAACACTCAGTCACCAATCCTCAATCTTCAATCCTCAATCCTCAATCCTCAATCCTCAATCCTCAATCCTCAATCCTCAATCCTCAATCCTCAGACCTCAAACAGCAATACTCAACCCTCAGTCCTTGTCCTCAATCCACAACCATCAATCCTCAAACCTCAATATTCAATCATCAATATTCAATCTTCAGTCCTCAATCCTCAATCCTCAATCCTCAATGTTCAATCCGCAATACCCAATCCTCAATCTTCTATCCGCAATCCTCAATCCTCAATCCTCAACCCTCAATCCTCAATCCTCAACCTTCAATCCTCAATACCCAATCTTCAATACTCAATCCTCAATCCTCAATCCTCAATCCTCATTCTTCAATCCTCAACACCCAATCCTCAATCTTCAATCCTCAATCCTCAATCTTCAATCCTCAATCCTCAATCCTCAATTCTCAATCCTCAATCGTCAATCCTCAGACCTCAAACATCAATACTCAACCCTCAGTCCTCGTCCTCAATCCACAACCCTCAATCCTCGATCCTCAATCTTCAATCATCAATATTCAATCTTCAATCCTCAATCCTCAATCCTCAATACTCAATCCTCAATCCTCAATCCTCAATCCTCAATCCTCAATCCTCAGACTTCAAACATCAATACTCAACCCTCAGTCCTCGTCCTCATTTCACAACCCTCAATCCTCAATCGTCAATCCTCAATCCTCAGTCCTCAAACCTCAATCCTGAATCCTCAATCCTTAATCCTCAATCTTCAGCCCTCAGTCCGCAACAATCAGTTGTCAATCCTCAATCCTCAATAGAATATCCTCAACGCACAGTTTTCAATACTCAATACTCAATCTGCTATCTTCAGATCTCTATCCACAAACATCAATTCTCATCACTCAGCCCTCAATACTCAGTCCCCAATCCTCAATCTTCAATCCTCAATCCTCAATCCTCAATCCTCAATCTTAATCTTCAATCCTCAGTACTCAATCTTCAATCCTCAATCCTCAATCCTGAATCCTCAATCCTCAATCTTCAATCCTAAATACTCCATCTTCAATCCTCAATCCTCAATCCTCAATCATCAATCCTCAATCCTCAATCCTCATTCGTCAATCTTCAATCCTCAATACTCAATCTTCAATCCTCAATCCTCAATCCTCAATCCTCAACCCTCATTCTTCAATCCTCAATACCCAATCCTCAATCTTCAATACTCAATCCTCAATCCTCAACCTTCAATCCTCAATACTCAATCTTCAATCCTCAATCCTCAACTCTCAATCCTCAATCCTCAATCCTCAATCCTCAGTCCTCACTCCTCAATCCTCATTCTTCAATCCTCAATACCGAATCCTCAATCTTCAATCCTCAATCCTCAATCCTCAATTCTCAATCCTCAATCCTCAATCCTCAATCTTCAATCCTCAATACTCAACCCTCAGTCCTCGTCCTCAATCCACAACCCTCAATCCTCAATCCTCAATATTCAGTCATTAATATTCAACCTTCAATCCTCAATCCTCAATCCTCTATCCTCAACACTCAATCCTCAATGTTCAATCCTCAATACCCAATCCTCAGTCTTCAATCCTCAATCCTCAATCCTCAATCCTCAATCCTCAATCCTCAATCCTCAATCCTCAATCCTCAATCCTCAATCCTCTTTCCTCAAACCTCAATCCCGAATCCTAAACCCTGAATCCTCAATCTTCAGCCCTAAGTCCTCAACCATCAGTTGTCAATCCTCAATCCTCAATAGAATATCCTCAATTCACAGTTTTCAATACTCAATACTCAATCTGCAATCTTCAGACCTCTATCCACAAACATCAATTCTCATCACTCAACCCTCAATACTGAGTCCCCAATCCTCAATCTTCAATACTCAATCCTCAATCCTCAATCCTCAATCTCAATCTTCAATCCTCAGTACTCAATCTTCAATCCTCAATCCTCAATCCCCAATCTTCAATCCTCAATACTTAATCTTCAATCCTCAATCCTCAATCCTCAATCCTGAATCCTCAATCCTCAATCCTCAATCGTCAATCTTCAATCCTCAATACTCAATCTTCAATCCTCAATCCTCAATCCTCAATTCTCAACCCTCAATCCTCAATCCTCAGACCTCAAACATCAATACTCAACCGTCAGTACTCGTGCTCAATCCACAACCCCCAATACTCAATCCTCAATCCTCAATCCTCAATCCTCAATCTTCAATCCTCAGTCACAAATCCTCAATCTTCAATACTCACTCCTCAATCCTCAATCTTCAATCCTCAATACTCAGTCTTCAATCCTCAATCCTCAATCCTCAATCCTCAATCCTCATTCTTCAATCCTCAATACCCAATCCTCAATCTTCAATCCTCAATCCTCAATCCTCAATTCTCAATCCTCAATCCTCAATCCTCAATCCTCAATCCTCAATCCTCAATCCTCAATGTTCAATCCGCAATACCCAATCCTCAATCTTCTATCCGCAATCCTCAATCCTCAGTCCTCAAACCTCAATCCTCAAACCTCAGCCCTCAGCCTCAATCCTCAATCCTCAATCCTCAATCCTCAATCTTCAATCCTCAGTACTCAATTTCAAACCTCAATCCTCAGTCCACAAACATCAATTCTGAATCCTCAATCCTGCATCCTCAATCTTCAGCCCTCAGTCATCAACAATCAGTTGTCAATCCTCAATTCCCAATAGAATATCCTCAGTTCACAGTTTTCAATACTCAATACTCAATCTGCAATCTTCAAATCTCTATCCACAAACATCAATTCTCATCACTCAACCCTGAACGCTCAGTCCTTAATGTTCAATCCTCAATCCTCAATCCTCAATCTTCAATCCTCAATACTCAATCTTCAATCCTCAATCCTCAATTCTCAATCCTCAATGCTCAATCCTCAATCGTCAATCCTCAATCCTCAATCCTCAATTCTCAATCCTCAATCCTCAATCCTCAGACCTCAAACAGCAATACTCAACCCTCAGTCCTTGTACTCAATCCACAACCATCAATCCTCAAACCTCAATATTTAATCATCAATATTCAATCTCCAGTCCTCAATCCTCAATCCTCAATCCTCAATGTTCAATCCGCAATACCCAATCCTCAATCTTCTATCCGCACTCCTCAATCCTCAATCCTCAACCCTCAATCCTCAATCCTCAACCTTCAATCCTCAATACCCAATCTTCAATACTCAATCCTCAATCCTCTATTCTCAATCCTCAATCCTCAATCCTCAGACTTCAAACATCAATACTCAACCCTCAGTCCTCGTCCTCAATTCACAACCCTCAATCCTCAATACTCAATCCTCAATCCTCAGTCCTCAAACCTCAATCCTGAATCCTCAATCCTTAATCCTCAATCTTCAGCCCTCAGTCCGCAACAATCAGTTGTCAATCCTCAATCATCAATAGAATATCCTCAACTCACAGTCTTCAATACTCAATACTCAATCTGCAATCTTCAGATCTCTATCCACAAACATCAATTCTCATCACTCAACCCTCGATACTCAGTCCCCAATCCTCAATCTTCAATCCTCAAACCTCATTCCTCAATCCTCAATCTTAATCTACCAATCCTCAGTACTCAATCTTCAATCCTCAATCCTCAATCCTGAATCGTCAATCCTCAATCTTCAATCCTCAATACTCAATCTTCAATCCTCAATCCTCAATCCTCAATCATCAATCCTCAATCCTCAATCCTCAATCGTCAATTTTCAATCCTCAATACTCAATCATCAATCCTCAATCCTCAATCCTCAATCCTCAATCCTCAATCCTCATTCTTCAATCCTCAATACCCAATCCTCAATCTTCAATACTCAATCCTCAATCCTCAACCTTCAATCCTCAATACTCAATCTTCAATCCTCAATCCTCAACTCTCAATCCTCAATGCTCAATCCTCAATCGTCAATCCTCAATCCCCAATCCTCAATCTTCAATCCTCAATCCTCAATCCTCAATCCTCAATCCTCAATCCTCAATACTCAATCTTCAATCCTCAATACTCAATCTTCAATCAACAATCCTCAGTCCTCAATCCTCAACACTCAATCCTCAATCCTCAATCTTCAATCCTCAATCCTCAATCCTCAATCCTCAATCCTCAATCCTCAATCCCCAATCTTCAATCCTCAATACTCAGTCTTCATTCCTCAATCCTCAGTCTTCAATCCTCAATCCTCAATCCTCAATCCGCAATCCTCATTCTTCAATCCGCAATACCCAATCCTCAATCTTCAATCCTCAACCCTCAAACCTCAATCCTCAACCGTCAGTACTCGTCCTCAATCCTCAACTCTCAATACTCATTCCTCCCATCTTCAATCATCAATACTGAATCTTCAATCCTCAATCCTCAATCCTCAATCCTCAATCCTCAATCCTCAATCCTCAATCCTCAATCTTCTATCCTCAATACTCAATCTTCAATCCTCAATCCTCAATTCTCAATCCTCAATGCACAATCCTCAATCGTCAATCCTCAATCCTCAATCCTCAATTCTCAATCCTCAATCCTCAATCCTCAGACCTCAAACAGCAATACTCAACCCTCAGTCCTCGTCCTCAATTCACAACCCTCAATCCTCAATCCTCAATCCTCAATCCTCAGTCCTCAAACCTCAATCCTGAATCCTCAATCCTTAATCCTCAACCTTAAGCCATCAGTCCTCAACAATCAGTTGTCAATCCTCAATCCTCGGTCCTCAAACCACAATCCTGAATCCTCAATCCTGAATCCTCAACCTTAAGCCCTCAGTCCTCAACAATCAGTTGTCAATCCTCAATCCTCAAGAGAATATCATCAATTCACAGTTTTCAATACTCAATACTCAATCTGCAATCTTCAAATCTCTATCCACAAACATCAATTCTCATCACTCAACCCTCAACACTCAGTCTTCAATCCTCAATCCTCAATCCTCAATCCTCAATCCTCAATCGTCAATCCTCAATCGTCAACCTTCAACCCTCAATACTCAATCTTCAATCCTCAATCCTCAATCCCCAATACTCAATACTCATTCTTCAATCCTCAATACCCAATCCTCAATCTTCAATCCTCAAACCTCAATCCTCAATCCTCAATCCTCAATCCTCAATCCTCAATCCTCAATCTTCAATCCTCAGTCACAAATCCTCAATCTTCAATACTCACTCCTCAATCCTCAATCTTCAATCCTCAATACTCAGTCTTCAATCCTCAATCCTCAATCCTCAATCCTCAATCCTCATTCTTCAATCCTCAATACCCAATCCTCAATCTTCAATCCTCAATCCTCAATCCTCAATTCTCAATCCTCAATCCTCAATCCTCAATCCTCAATCCTCAATCCTCAATCCTCAATGTTCAATCCGCAATACCCAATCCTCAATCTTCTATCCGCAATCCTCAATCCTCAGTCCTCTAACCTCAATCCTCAAACCTCAGCCCTCAGCCTCAATCCTCAATCCTCAATCCTCAGTCCACAAACATCAATTCTGGATCCTCAATCCTGCATCCTCAACCTTCAGCCCTCAGTCCTCAACAATCAGTTGTCAATCCTCAATTCCCAATAGAATATCCTCAATTCACAGTTTTCAATACTCAATACTCAATCTGCAATCTTCAAATCTCCATCCACAAACATCAATTCTCATCACTCAACCCTGAACGCTCAGTCCTTAACGTTCAATCCTCAATCCTCAATCCTCAATCTTCAATCCTCAATACTCAATCCTCAATCCTCAATCCTCAATTCTCAATCCTCAATGCTCAATCCTCAATGTTCAATCCTCAATACCCAATCCTCAGTCTTCAATCCTCAATCCTCAATCCTCAATCCTCAAACCTCAATCCTCAATCCTCAATCCTCTTTCCTCAAACCTCAATCCCGAATCCTAAACCCTGAATCCTCAATCTTCAGCCCTAAGTCCTCAACAATCAGTTGTCAATCCTCAATCCTCAATAGAATATCCTCAATTCACAGTTTTCAATACTCAATACTCAATCTGCAATCTTCAGACCTCTATCCACAAACATCAATTCTCATCACTCAACCCTCAATACTGAGTCCCCAATCCTCAATCTTCAATACTCAATCCTCAATCCTCAATCCTCAATCTCAATCTTCAATCCTCAGTACTCAATCTTCAATCCTCAATCCTCAATCCTCAATCATCAATCCCCAATCTTCAATCCTCAATACTTAATCTTCAATCCTCAATCCTCAATCCTCAATCCTGAATCCTCAATCCTCAATCCTCAATCCTCAATCGTCAATCTTCAATCCTCAATACTCAATCTTCAATCCTCAATCCTCAATACTCAATACTCAATCCTCATTCTTCAATCCTCAATACCCAATCCCCAATCTTCAATCCTCAATCCTCAATTCTCAATCCGCAATCCTCAATCCTCAGTCCTCAAACCTCAATCCTCAAACCTCAGCCCTCAGCCTCAATCCTCAATCCTCAATCCTCAATCCTCAATCTTCAATCCTCAGTACTCAATTTCAAAACTCAATCCTCAGTCCACAAACATCAATTCTGAATCCTCAATCCTGCATCCTCAATCTTCAGCCCTCAGTCCTCAACAATCAGTTGTCAATCCTCAATTCCCTATAGAATATCCTCAATTCACAGTTTTCAATACTCAATACTCAATCTGCAATCTTCAAATCTCTATCCACAAACATCAATTCTCATCACTCAACCCTGAACGCTCAGTCCTTAATGTTCAATCCTCAATCCTCAATCCTCAATCTTCAATCCTCAATACTCAATCCTCAATCCTCAATCCTCAATTCTCAATCCTCAATGCTCAATCCTCAATCGTCAATCCTCAATCCTCAATACTCAATCCTCAATTCTCAATCCTCAATCCTCAATCCTCAGACCTCAAACAGCAATACGCAACCCTCAGTCCTTGTACTCAATCCACAACCATCAATCCTCAAACCTCAATATTCAATCATCAATATTCAATCATCAGTCCTCAATCCTCAATCCTCAATCCTCAATGTTCAATCCGCAATACCCAATCCTCAATCTTCTATCCGCAATCCTCAATCCTCAATCCTCAACCCTCAATCCTCAATCCTCAACCTTCAATCCTCAATACCCAATCTTCAATACTCAATCCTCAATCCTCAATCCTCAATCCTCATTCTTCAATCCTCAACACCCAATCCTCAATCTTCAATCCTCAATCCTCAATCCTCAATTCTCAATCCTCAATCCGCATTCTTCAATCCTCAACACCCAATCCTCAATCTTCAATCCTCAATCCTCAATCCTCAATTCTCAATCCTCAATCGTCAATCCTCAGACCTCAAACATCAATACTCAACCCTCAGTCCTCGTCCTCAATCCACAACCCTCAATCCTCGATCCTCAATCTTCAATCATCAATATTCAATCTTCAATCCTCAATTCTCAATCCTCAATACTCAATCCTCAATCCTCAATCCTCAATTCTCAATCCTCATTCTTCAATCCTCAATACCCAATCCTCAATCTTCAATCCTCAAACCTCAATCCTCAATCCTCAATCCTCAATCCTCAATCCTCAATCTTCAATCCTCAGTCACAAATCCTCAATCTTCAATACTCACTCCTCAATCCTCAATCTTCAATCCTCAATACTCAGTCTTCAATCCTCAATCCTCAATCCTCAATCCTCAATCCTCATTCTTCAATCCTCAATACCCAATCCTCAATCTTCAATCCTCAATCCTCAATCCTCAATTCTCAATCCTCAATCCTCAATCCTCAATCCTCAATCCTCAATCCTCAATCCTCAATGTTCAATCCGCAATACCCAATCCTCAATCTTCTATCCGCAATCCTCAATCCTCAGTCCTCAAACCTCAATCCTCAAACCTCAGCCCTCAGCCTCAATCCTCAATCCTCAATCCTCAATCCTCAATCTTCAATCCTCAGTACTCAATTTCAAACCTCAATCCTCAGTCCACAAACATCAATTCTGAATCCTCAATCCTGCATCCTCAATCTTCAGCCCTCAGTCCTCAACAATCAGTTGTCAATCCTCAATTCCCAATAGAATATCCTCAGTTCACAGTTTTCAATACTCAATACTCAATCTGCAATCTTCAAATCTCTATCCACAAACATCAATTCTCATCACTCAACCCTGAATGCTCAGTCCTTAATGTTCAATCCTCAATCCTCAATCCTCAATCTTCAATCCTCAATACTCAATCTTCAATCCTCAATCCTCAATTCTCAATCCTCAATGCTCAATCCTCAATCGTCAATCCTCAATCCTCAATCCTCAATTCTCAATCCTCAATCCTCAATCCTCAGACCTCAAACAGCAATACTCAACCCTCAGTCCTTGTACTCAATCCACAACCATCAATCCTCAAACCTCAATATTCAATCATCAATATTCAATCTCCAGTCCTCAATCCTCAATCCTCAATCCTCAATGTTCAATCCGCAATACCCAATCCTCAATCTTCTATCCGCATTCCTCAATCCTCAATCCTCAACCCTCAATCCTCAATCCTCAACCTTCAATCCTCAATACCCAATCTTCAATACTCAATCCTCAATCCTCTATTCTCAATCCTCAATCCTCAATCCTCAGACTTCAAACATCAATACTCAACCCTGAGTCCTCGTCCTCAATTCACAACCCTCAATCCTCAATCCTCAATCCTCAATCCTCAGTCCTCAAACCTCAATCCTGAATCCTCAATCCTTAATCCTCAATCTTCAGCCCTCAGTCCGCAACAATCAGTTGTCAATCCTCAATCATCAATAGAATATCCTCAACTCACAGTCTTCAATACTCAATACTCAATCTGCAATCTTCAGATCTCTATCCACAAACATCAATTCTCATCACTCAACCCTCGATACTCAGTCCCCAATCCTCAATCTTCAATCCTCAAACCTCAATCCTCAATCCTCAATCTTAATCTACCAATCCTCAGTACTCAATCTTCAATCCTCAATCCTCAATCCTGAATCGTCAATCCTCAATCTTCAATCCTCAATACTCAATCTTCAATCCTCAATCCTCAATCCTCAATCATCAATCCTCAATCCTCAATCCTCAATCGTCAATTTTCAATCCTCAATACTCAATCATCAATCCTCAATCCTCAATCCTCAATCCTCAATCCTCAATCCTCATTCTTCAATCCTCAATACCCAATCCTCAATCTTCAATACTCAATCCTCAATCCTCAACCTTCAATCCTCAATACTCAATCTTCAATCCTCAATCCTCAACTCTCAATCCTCAATGCTCAATCCTCAATCGTCAATCCTCAATCCCCAATCCTCAATCTTCAATCCTCAATCCTCAATCCTCAATCCTCAATCCTCAATCCTCAATCCTCAATCTTCAATCCTCAATACTCAATCTTCAATCCACAATCCTCAGTCCTCAATCCTCAACACTCAATCCTCAATCCTCAATCTTCAATCCTCAATCCTCAATCCTCAATCCTCAATCCTCAATCCTCAATCCCCAATCTTCAATCCTCAATACTCAGTCTTCATTCCTCAATCCTCAGTCTTCAATCCTCAATCCTCAATCCTCAATGCGCAATCCTCATTCTTCAATCCGCAATACCCAATCCTCAATCTTCAATCCTCAACCCTCAAGCCTCAATCCTCAACCGTCAGTACTCGTCCTCAATCCTCAACCCTCAATACTCATTCCTCCCATCTTCAATCATCAATACTGAATCTTCAATCCTCAATCCTCAATCCTCAATCCTCAATCCTCAATCCTCAATCTTCTATCCTCAATACTCAATCTTCAATCCTCAATCCTCAATTCTCAATCCTCAATGCTCAATCCTCAATCGTCAATCCTCAATCCTCAATCCTCAATTCTCAATCCTCAATCCTCAATCCTCAGACCTCAAACAGCAATACTCAACCCTCAGTCCTTGTCCTCAATCCACAACCATCAATCCTCAAACCTCAATATTCAATCATCAATATTCAATCTTCAGTCCTCAATCCTCAATCCTCAATCCTCAATGTTCAATCCGCAATACCCAATCCTCAATCTACTATCCGCAATCCTCAATCCTCAATCCTCAACCCTCAATCCTCAATCCTCAACCTTCAATCCTCAATACCCAATCTTCAATACTCAATCCTCAATCCTCAATCCTCAATCCTCATTCTTCAATCCTCAACACCCAATCCTCAATCTTCAATCCTCAATCCTCAATCTTCAATCCTCAATCCTCAATCCTCAATTCTCAATCCTCAATCGTCAATCCTCAGACCTCAAACATCAATACTCAACCCTCAGTCCTCGTCCTCAATCCACAACCCTCAATCCTCGATCCTCAATCTTCAATCATCAATATTCAATCTTCAATCCTCAATCCTCAATCCTCAATACTCAATCCTCAATCCTCAATCCTCAATCCTCAATCCTCAATCCTCAATCCTCAGACTTCAAACATCAATACTCAACCCTCAGTCCTCGTCCTCAATTCACAACCCTCAATCCTCAATCCTCAATCCTCAATCCTCAGTCCTCAAACCTCAATCCTGAATCCTCAATCCTTAATCCTCAACCTTAAGCCCTCAGTCCTCAACAATCAGTTGTCAATCCTCAATCCTCGGTCCTCAAACCACAATCCTGAATCCTCAATCCTGAATCCTCAACCTTAAGCCCTCAGTCCTCAACAATCAGTTGTTAATCCTCAATCCTCAAGAGAATATCATCAATTCACAGTTTTCAATACTCAATACTCAATCTGCAATCTTCAAATCTCTATCCACAAACATCAATTCTCATCACTCAACCCTCAACACTCAGTCTTCAATCCTCAATCCTCAATCCTCAATCCTCAATCCTCAATCGTCAATCCTCAATCGTCAATCTTCAACCCTCAATACTCAATCTTCAATCCTCAATCCTCAATCCCCAATACTCAATACTCATTCTTCAATCCTCAATACCCAATCCTCAATCTTCAATCCTCAAACCTCAATCCTCAATCCTCAATCCTCAATCCTCGATCCTCAATCCTCAATCTTCAATCCTCAGTCACAAATCCTCAATCTTCAATACTCACTCCTCAATCCTCAATCTTCAATCCTCAATACTCAGTCTTCAATCCTCAATCCTCAATCCTCAATCCTCAATCCTCATTCTTCAATCCTCAATACCCAATCCTCAATCTTCAATCCTCAATCCTCAATCCTCAATTCTCAATCCTCAATCCTCAATCCTCAATCCTCAATCCTCAATCCTCAATCCTCAATGTTCAATCCGCAATACCCAATCCTCAATCTTCTATCCGCAATCCTCAATCCTCAGTCCTCAAACCTCAATCCTCAAACCTCAGCCCTCAGCCTCAATCCTCAATCCACAACCCTCAATCCTCGATCCTCAATCTTCAATCATCAATATTCAATCTTCAATCCTCAATTCTCAATCCTCAATACTCAATCCTCAATCCTCAATCCTCAATTCTCAATCCTCAATCCTCAATCCTCAGACTTCAAACATCAATACTCAACCCTCAGTCCTCGTCCTCAATTCACAACCCTCAATCCTCAATCCTCAATCCTCAATCCTCAGTCCTCAAACCTCAATCCTGAATCCTCAATCCTTGATCCTCAATCTTCAGCCCTCAGTCCTCAACAATCAATTGTCAATCCTCAGTCCTCCATAGAATATCCACAATTCACAGTTTTCAATACTCAATCCCCATTCTTCGATCTTCAAATCTCAATCCACAAACATCAATTCTCATCACTCAACCCTCAACACTCAGTCCTCAATCTTCAATCCTCAATCCTCAATCCTCAATCTTCTATCCTCAATACTCAATCTTCAATCCTCAATCCTCAATTCTGAATCCTCAATGGTCAATCCTCAATCGTCAATCCTCAATCCTCAATCCTCAATTCTCAATCCTCAATCCTCAATCCTCAGACATCAAACAGCAATACTCAACCCTCAGTCCTCGTCCTCAATCCACAACCCTCAATCCTCAATCCTCAATATTCAGTCATTAATATTCAACCTTCAATCCTCAATCCTCAATCCTCTATTCACAACACTCAATCCTCAATGTTCAATCCTCAATACCCAATCCTCAGTCTTCAATCCTCAATCCTCAATCCTCAATCCTCAATCCTCAATCCTCAATCCTCAATCCTCTTTCCTCAAACCTCAATCCCGAATCCTAAACGCTGAATCCTCAATCTTCAGCCCTAAGTCCTCAACAATCAGTTGTCAATCCTCAATCCTCAATAGAATATCCTCAATTCACAGTTTTCAATACTCAATACTCAATCTGCAGTCTTCAGACCTCTATCCACAAACATCAATTCTCATCACTCAACCCTCAATACTGAGTCCCCAATCCTCAATCTTCAATACTCAATCCTCAATCCTCAATCCTCAATCTCAATCTTCAATCCTCAGTACTCAATCTTCAATCCTCAATCCTCAATCCTCAATCATCAATCCGCAATCTTCAATCCTCAATACTTAATCTTCAATCCTCAATCCTCAATCCTCAATCCTGAATCCTCAATCCTCAATCCTCAATCCTCAATCCTCAATCGTCAATCTTCAATCCTCAATACTCAATCTTCAATCCTCAATCCTCAACTCTCAATCCTCAATGCTCAATCCTCAATCGTCAATCCTCAATCCCCAATCCTCAATCTTCAATCCTCAATCCTCAATCCTCAATCCTCAGTCCTCAATTTTCGATCCTCAATACTCAATCTGCAATCCTCAATCCTCAATCCTCAATCCTCAGTCCTCAATCCTCAATCCTCAATCTTCAATCCTCAATACTCAATCCTCAATACCCAATCCTCAATCCTCAATCCTCAATCCTCAATCCTCAATCCTCAATCCTCAGACTTCAAACATCAATACTCAACCCTCAGTCCTCGTCCTCAATTCACAACCCTCAATCCTCAATCCTCAATCCTCAATCCTCAGTCCTCAAACCTCAATCCTGAATCCTCAATCCTTGATCCTCAATCTTCAGCCCTCAGTCCTCAACAATCAATTGTCAATCCTCAGTCCTCCATAGAATATCCACAATTCACAGTTTTCAATACTCAATCCCCATTCTTCGATCTTCAAATCTCAATCCACAAACATCAATTCTCATCACTCAACCCTCAACACTCAGTCCTCAATCTTCAATCCTCAATCCTCAATCCTCAATCTTCTATTCTCAATACTCAATCTTCAATCCTCAATCCTCAATTCTCAATCCTCAATGCTCAATCCTCAATCGTCAATCCTCAATCCTCAATCCTCAATTCTCAATCCTCAATCCTCAATCCTCAGACATCAAACAGCAATACTCAACCCTCAGTCCTCGTCCTCAATCCACAACCCTCAATCCTCAATCCTCAATATTCAGTCATTAATATTCAACCTTCAATCCTCAATCCTCAATCCTCTATTCACAACACTCAATCCTCAATGTTCAATCCTCAATACCCAATCCTCAGTCTTCAATCCTCAATCCTCAATCCTCAATCCTCAATCCTCAATCCTCAATCCTCAATCCTCTTTCCTCAAACCTCAGTCCCGAATCCTAAACGCTGAATCCTCAATCTTCAGCCCTAAGTCCTCAACAATCAGTTGTCAATCCTCAATCCTCAATAGAATATCCTCAATTCACAGTTTTCAATACTCAATACTCAATCTGCAGTCTTCAGACCTCTATCCACAAACATCAATTCTCGTCACTCAACCCTCAATACTGAGTCCCCAATCCTCAATCTTCAATACTCAATCCTCAATCCTCAATCCTCAATCTCAATCTTCAATCCTCAGTACTCAATCTTCAATCCTCAATCCTCAATCCTCAATCATCAATCCCCAATCTTCAATCCTCAATACTTAATCTTCAATCCTCAATCCTCAATCCTCAATCCTGAATCCTCAATCCTCAATCCTCAATCCTCAATCCTCAATCGTCAATCTTCAATCCTCAATACTCAATCTTCAATCCTCAATCCTCAACTCTCAATCCTCAATGCTCAATCCTCAATCGTCAATCCTCAATCCCCAATCCTCAATCTTCAATCCTCAATCCTCAATCCTCAATCCTCAGTCCTCAATTTTCGATCCTCAATACTCAATCTGCAATCCTCAATCCTCAATCCTCAATCCTCAGTCCTCAATCCTCAATCCTCAATCTTCAATCCTCAATACTCAATCCTCAATACCCAATCCTCAATCTTCAATCCTCAATCCTCAATCCTCAATCCTCAATCCTCAATCCTCAATCCTCAGTCCTCAAACCTCAATCCTGAATCATCAATCCTGAATCATTAATCTTCTGCCTTCAGTCCTCAACAATCAGTTGTCAATCCTCAATCCTCAATATAATATCATCAATTCACAGCTTTCAATACTCAATACTCAATCTGCAATCTTCAAATCTCTATCCACAAACATCAATTCTAATCACTCAACCCTCAACACTCAGTCACCAATCCTCAATCTTCAATCCTCAATCCTCAATCCTCAATCCTCAATCCTCAATCCTCAGTCCTCAAACCTCAATCCTGAATCCTCAATCCTGAATCATCAATCTTCAGCCTTCAGTCCTCAACAATCAGTTGTCAGTCCTCAATCCTCAGTAGAATATCCTCAATTCACAGTTTTCAATACTCAATCCCCATCCTTCAATCTTCAAATCTCAATCCACAAACATCAATTCTCATCACTCAACCCTCAACACTCAGTCCTCAATCTTCAGTCCTCAATCCTCAATCCTCAATCTTCTATCCTCAATACTCAATCTTCAATCCTCAATCCTCAATTCTCAATCCTCAATGCTCAATCCTCAATCCTCAATCCTCAATCCTCAATCCTCAATTCTCAATCCTCAATCCTCAATCCTCAGACCTCAAACAGCAATACTCAACCCTCAGTCCTTGTCCTCAATCCACAACCATCAATCCTCAAACCTCAATATTCAATCATCAATATTCAATCTTCAGTCCTCAATCCTCAATCCTCAATCCTCAATGTTCAATCCGCAATACCCAATCCTCAATCTTCTATCCGCAATCCTCAATCCTCAATCCTCAACCCTCAATCCTCAATCCTCAACCTTCAATCCTCAATACCCAATCTTCAATACTCAATCCTCAATCCTCAATCCTCAATCCTCATTCTTCAATCCTCAACACCCAATCCTCAATCTTCAATCCTCAATCCTCAATCTTCAATCCTCAATCCTCAATCCTCAATTCTCAATCCTCAATCGTCAATCCTCAGACCTCAAACATCAATACTCAACCCTCAGTCCTCGTCCTCAATCCACAACCCTCAATCCTCGATCCTCAATCTTCAATCATCAATATTCAATCTTCAATCCTCAATCCTCAATCCTCAGTACTCAATCCTCAATCCTCAATCCTCAATCCTCAATCCTCAATCCTCAATCCTCAGACTTCAAACATCAATACTCAACCCTCAGTCCTCGTCCTCATTTCACAACCCTCAATCCTCAATCGTCAATCCTCAATACTCAGTCCTCAAACCTCAATCCTGAATCCTCAATCCTTAATCCTCAATCTTCAGCCCTCAGTCCGCAACAATCAGTTGTCAATCCTCAATCCTCAATAGAATATCCTCAACGCACAGTTTTCAATACTCAATACTCAATCTGCAATCTTCAGATCTCTATCCACAAACATCAATTCTCATCACTCAGCCCTGAATACTCAGTCCCCAATCCTCAATCTTCAATCCTCAATCCTCAATCTTCAATCCTCAGTACTCAATCTTCAATCCTCAATCCTCAATCCTCAATCATCAATCCCCAATCTTCAATCCTCAATACTTAATCTTCAATCCTCAATCCTCAATCCTCAATCCTGAATCCTCAATCCTCAATCCTCAATCGTCAATCTTCAATCCTCAATACTCAATCTTCAATCCTCAATCCTCAATCCTCAATCCTCAATCCTCAATGTTCAATCCGCAATACCCAATCCTCAATCTTCTATCCGCAATCCTCAATCCTCAGTCCTCAAACCTCAATCCTCAAACCTCAGCCCTCAGCCTCAATCCTCAATCCTCAATCCTCAATCCTCAATCTTCAATCCTCAGTACTCAATTTCAAACCTCAATCCTCAGTCCACAAACATCAATTCTGAATCCTCAATCCTGCATCCTCAATCTTCAGCCCTCAGTCCTCAACAATCAGTTGTCAATCCTCAATTCCCAATAGCATATCCTCAGTTCACAGTTTTCAATACTCAATACTCAATCTGCAATCTTCAAATCTCTATCCACAAACATCAATTCTCATCACTCAACCCTGAACGCTCAGTCCTTAATGTTCAATCCTCAATCCTCAATCCTCAATCTTCAATCCTCAATACTCAATCTTCAATCCTCAATCCTCAATTCTCAATCCTCAATGCTCAATCCTCAATCCTCAATATTCAGTCATTAATATTCAACCTTCAATCCTCAATCCTCAATCCTCTATTCTCAACACTCAATCCTCAATGTTCAATCCTCAATACCCAATCCTCAGTCTTCAATCCTCAATCCTCAATCCTCAATCCTCAATCCTCAATCCTCAATCCTCAATCCTCTTTCCTCAAACCTCAATCCCGAATCCTAAACCCTGCATCCTCAATCTTCAGCCCTAAGTCCTCAACAATCAGTTGTCAATCCTCAATCCTCAATAGAATATCCTCAATTCACAGTTTTCAATACTCAATACTCAATCTGCAATCTTCAGACCTCTATCCACAAACATCAATTCTCATCACTCAACCCTCAATACTGAGTCCCCAATCCTCAATCTTCAATACTCAATCCTCAATCCTCAATCCTCAATCTCAATCTTCAATCCTCAGTACTCAATCTTCAATCCTCAATCCTCAATCCTCAATCCTCAATCGTCAATCCTCAATCGTCAATCTTCAACCCCCAATACTCAATCTTCAATCCTCAATCCTCAATCCCCAATACTCAATACTCATTCTTCAATCCTCAATACCCAATCCTCAATCTTCAATCCTCAAACCTCAATCCTCAATCCTCAGTCCTCAATCCTCAATCCTCAATCTTCAATCCTCAATACTCAGTCTTCAATCCTCAATCCTCAATCCTCAATCCTCAATCCTCATTCTTCAATCCTCAATACCCAATCCTCAATCTTCAATCCTCAATCCTCAATCCTCAATTCTCAATCCTCAATCCTCAATCCTCAATCCTCAATCCTCAATCCTCAATCCTCAATGTTCAATCCGCAATACCCAATCCTCAATCTTCTATCCGCAATCCTCAATCCTCAGTCCTCAAACCTCAATCCTCAAACCTCAGCCCTCAGCCTCAATCCTCAATCCTCAATCCTCAATCCTCAATCTTCAATCCTCAGTACTCAATTTCAAACCTCAATCCTCAGTCCACAAACATCAATTCTGAATCCTCAATCCTGCATCCTCAATCTTCAGCTCTCAGTCCTCAACAATCAGTTGTCAATCCTCAATTCCCAATAGAATATCCTCAATTCACAGTTTTCAATACTCAATACTCAATCTGCAATCTTCAAATCTCCATCCACAAACATCAATTCTCATCACTCAACCCTGAACGCTCAGTCCCTAATGTTCAATCCTCAATCCTCAATCCTCAATCTTCAATCCTCAATACTCAATCCTCAATCCTCAATCCTCAATTCTCAATCCTCAATGCTCAATCCTCAATGTTCAATCCTCAATACCCAATCCTCAGTCTTCAATCCTCAATCCTCAATCCTCAATCCTCAATCCTCAATCCTCAATCCTCAATCCTCTTTCCTCAAACCTCAATCCCGAATACTAAACCCTGAATCCTCAATCTTCAGCCCTAAGTCCTCAACAATCAGTTGTCAATCCTCAATCCTCAATAGAATATCCTCAATTCACAGTTTTCAATACTCAATACTCAATCTGCAATCTTCAGACCTCTATCCACAAACATCAATTCTCATCACTCAACCCTCAATACTGAGTCCCCAATCCTCAATCTTCAATACTCAATCCTCAATCCTCAATCCCCAATCTCAATCTTCAATCCTCAGTACTCAATCTTCAATCCTCAATCCTCAATCCTCAATCATCAATCCCCAATCTTCAATCCTCAATACTTAATCTTCAATCCTCAATCCTCAATCCTCAATCCTGAATCCTCAATCCTCAATCCTCAATCGTCAATCTTCAATCCTCAATACTCAATCTTCAATCCTCAATCCTCAATACTCAATACTCAATCCTCATTCTTCAATCCTCAATACCCAATCCCCAATCTTCAATCCTCAATCCTCAATTCTCAATCCGCAATCCTCAATCCTCAGTCCTCAAACCTCAATCCTCAAACCTCAGCCCTCAGCCTCAATCCTCAATCCTCAATCCTCAATCCTCAATCTTCAATCCTCAGTACTCAATTTCAAACCTCAATCCTCAGTCCACAAACATCAATTCTGAATCCTCAATCCTGCATCCTCAATCTTCAGCCCTCAGTCCTCAACAATCAGTTGTCAATCCTCAATTCCCAATAGAATATCCTCAATTCACAGCTTTCAATACTCAATACTCAATCTGCAATCTTCAAATCTCTATCCACAAACATCAATTCTCATCACTCAACCCTGAACGCTCAGTCCTTAATGTTCAATCCTCAATCCTCAATCCTCAATCTTCAATCCTCAATACTCAATCCTCAATCCTCAATCCTCAATTCCCAATCCTCAATGCTCAATCCTCAATCGTCAATCCTCAATCCTCAATCCTCAATTCTCAATCCTCAATCCTCAATCCTCAGACCTCAAACCGCAATACTCAACCCTCAGTCCTTGTACTCAATCCACAACCATCAATCCTCAAACCTCAATATTCAATCATCAATATTCAATCATCAGTCCTCAATCCTCAATCCTCAATCCTCAATGTTCAATCCGCAATACCCAATCCTCAATCTTCTATCCGCAATCCTCAATCCTCAATCCTCAACCCTCAATCCTCAATCCTCAACCTTCAATCCTCAATACCCAATCTTCAATACTCAATCCTCAATCCTCAATCCTCAATCCTCATTCTTCAATCCTCAACACCCAATCCTCAATCTTCAATCCTCAATCCTCAATCCTCAATTCTCAATCCTCAATCGTCAATCCTCAGACCTCAAACATCAATACTCAACCCTCAGTCCTCGTCCTCAATCCACAACCCTCAATCCTCGATCCTCAATCTTCAATCATCAATATTCAATCTTCAATCCTCAATCCTCAATCCTCAATCCTCAATACTCAATCCTCAATCCTCAATCCTCAATTCTCAATCCTCAATCCTCAATCCTCAGACTTCAAACATCAATACTCAACCCTCAGTCCTCGTCCTCAATCCTCAACCCTCAATCCTCAATCCTCAATCCTCAGTCCTCAAACCTCAATCCTGAATCCTCAATCCTTAATCCTCAATCTTCAGCCCTCAGTCCGCAACAATCAGTTGTCAATCCACAATTCCCAATAGAATATCCTCAATTCACAGTTTTCAATACTCAATACTCAACCTGCAATCTTCAAATCTCTATCCACAAACATCAATTCTCATCACTCAACCCTGAACGCTCAGTCCTCAATGTTCAATCCTCAATCTTCAATTCTCAATCTTCAAACCTCAATACTGAATCTTCAATCCTCAATCCCCAATTATCAATCCACAATCGTCAATCCTCAATCCTCAGTAATCGATCCTCAATCTTCAATACTCAATCGTCAATCCTCAGTCCTCAATCCTCAATCCTCAATCCTCGTTCCTCAAACCTCAACCCTCAGCCCTCAGTCCTCATCCTCAATTCTCAATTCTCAATCCTCAATCCGCATTCTTCAATCCTCAACACCCAATCCTCAATCTTCAATCCTCAATCCTCAATCCTCAATTCTCAATCCTCAATCGTCAATCCTCAGACCTCAAACATCAATACTCAACCCTCAGTCCTCGTCCTCAATCCTCAATCCTCAATCCTCAATCCTCATTCTTCAATCCTCAACACCCAATCCTCAATATTCAATCCTCAATCCTCAATCTTCAATCCTCAATCCTCAATCCTCAATTCTCAATCCTCAATCGTCAATCCTCAGACCTCAAACATCAATACTCAACCCTCAGTCCTCGTCCTCAATCCACAACCCTCAATCCTCGATCCTCAATCTTCAATCATCAATATTCAATCTTCAATCCTCAATCCTCAATCCTCAATACTCAATCCTCAATCCTCAATCCTCAATTCTCAATCCTCAATCCTCAATCCTCAGACTTCAAACATCAATACTCAACCCTCAGTCCTCGTCCTCAATTCACAACCCTCAATCCTCAATCCTCAATCCTCAATCCTCAGTCCTCAAACCTCAATCCTGAATCCTCAATCCTTAATCCTCAATCTTCAGCCCTCAGTCCGCAACAATCAGTTGACAATCCTCAATCCTCAATAGAATATGCTCAACGCACAGTTTTCAATACTCAATACTCAATCTGCAATCTTCAGATCTCTATCCACAAACATCAATTCTCATCACTCAGCCCTCAATACTCAGTCCCCAATCCTCAATCTTCAATCCTCAATCCTCAATCCTCAATCCTCAATCTTAATCTTGAATCCTCAGTACTCAATCTTCAATCCTCAATCCTCAATCCTGAATCCTCAATCCTCAATCTTCAATCCTAAATACTCCATCTTCAATCCTCAATCCTCAATCCTCAATCATCAATCCTCAATCCTCAATCCTCATTCGTCAATCTTCAATCCTCAATACTCAATCTTCAATCCTCAATCCTCAATCCTCAATCCTCAATACTCATTCTTCAATCCTCAATACCCAATCCTCAATCTTCAATACTCAATCCTCAATCCTCAACCTTCAATCCTCAATACTCAATCTTCAATCCTCAATCCTCAACTCTCAATCCTCAATCCTCAATCCTGAATCCTCAGTCCTCAATCCTCAATCCTCAATGTTCAATCCGCAATACCCAATCCTCAATCTTCTATCCGCAATCCTCAATCCTCAGTCCTCAAACCTCAATCCTCAAACCTCAGCCCTCAGCCTCAATCCTCAATCCTCAATCCTCAATCCTCAATCTTCAATCCTCAGTACTCAATTTCAAACCTCAATCCTCAGTCCACAAACATCAATTCTGAATCCTCAATCCTGCATCCTCAATCTTCAACCCTCAGTCCTCAACAATCAGTTGTCAATCCTCAATTCCCAATAGCATATCCTCAGTTCACAGTTTTCAATACCCAATACTCAATCTGCAATCTTCAAATCTCTATCCACAAACATCAATTCTCATCACTCAACCCTCAACACTCAGTCACCAATCCTCAATCTTCAATCCTCAATCCTCAATCCTCAATCCTCAATCCTCAATCCTCAGTCCTCAAACCTCAATCCTGAATCCTCAATCCTGAATCATCAATCTTCAGCCTTCAGTCCTCAACAATCAGTTGTCAATCCTCAATCCTCAATAGAATATCCTCAATTCACAGTTTTCAATACTCAATCCCCATTCTTCAATCTTCAAATCTCAATACACAGACATCAATTCTCATCACTCAACCATCAACACTCAGTCCTCAATCCTCAATCCTCAATCTACAATCCTCAATCCTCAATCCTCAATCCTCAATCCTCAATCCTCAGTCCTCAAACCTCAATTCTGAATCCTCAATCCTGAATCATCAATCTTCAGCCTTCAGTCCTCAACAATCAGTTGTCAATCCTCAATCCTCAATAGAATATCCTCAATTCACAGTTTTCAATACTCAATCCCCATTCTTCAATCTTCAAATCTCAATCCACAAACATCAATTCTCATCCCTCAACCATCAACACTCAGTCCTCAATCATCAATCCTCAATCCTCAATACTCAATCTTCAACACTCAACCCTCAATCCTCAACCCTCAATCCTCATTCTTCAATCCTCAACACCCAATCCTCAATCTTCAATCCTCAATCCTCAATCCTCAATTCTCAATCATCAATCCTCAATCCTCAGACCTCAAACATCAATACTCAACCCTCAGTCCTCGGCCTCAATCCACAACCCTCAATCCTCGATCCTCAATCTTCAATACTCAATCCTCAATCCTCAATCCTCAATCCTCAATCCTCAATCCTCAATGCTCAATCGTCAATCTTCAATCCTCAATACTCAATCTTCAATCCTCAATCCCCAATCCTCAATCCTCAATCCTCATTCTTCAATCCTCAATACCCAATCCTCAATCTTCTATCCTCAATCCTCAATCCTCAATCCTCAATCCTCAATCTTCAATCCTCAGTCCCAAATCCTCAATCTTCAATACTCACACCTCAATCCTCAATCTTCAATCCTCAATACTCAGTCTTCAATCCTCAATCCTCAATCCTCAATCCTCAATCCTCATTCTTCAATCCTCAATACCCAATCCTCAATCTTCAATCCTCACTCCTCAATCCTGAATTCTCAATCCTCAATCCTCAATCCTCAGACCTCAAACAGCAATACTCAACCCTCAGTCCTCGTCCTTAATCCACAACCGTCAATCCTCAATCCTCAATCTTCAATCATCAATATTCAATCTTCAGTCCTCAATCCTCAATCCTCAATCCTCATTCCTCAATCCTCAATCCTCAATCCTCAATCCTCAACCTTCAATCCTCAATACTCAATCTTCAATCCTCAATCCTCAATCCTCAATCCTCAATCCTCAATATTCAACACAAAACCCTCAACCATCAATCCTCAATACTCAACCATCAATCCTCACTTCTCAATACTCAATAGAATATCCTGAATTCTCATGGTTCAATAATCAATCCACGAAATTCAATAATCAAATCTCAATTCTCAAACATCAATTCTCAACACTCAATCCTCAATACTCAGTCCTCTCTCTTCAATCCTCAATCCTCAATCCTCAGTCCTCAATCCTCAATACTCAATCTTCAATCCTCAATCCTCAGTCCTCAATCCTCAATACTCAATCCTCAACTCTCAATCCTCAATCCACAATCTTCAATCCTCAATACTCAATATTCAATCCTCAATCCTCAATACTCAATCTTCAATCCTCAATCCTCAATAATCAATCCTCAATCCTCATTCTTCAATCCTCAATACCCAATCCTAAATCTTCAATTCTCAATCCTCAATCCTCAATTCTCAATCCTCAATCCTCAGTCCTCAGTCCTCAAACCTCAATCCTCAACCCTCAGCCCTCATTCTCAATCCTCAATCCTCAATACTCAATCCTCAATCCTCAATCCTCAATCTTCAATCCTCAATACTCGATCTTCAATAATCAATCCTCAATTCTCAACACTCAATACTCAATCCTCAATCGTCAAACCTCAGTCCCCAATCCTCAATCATCAATCCTCAATCCTCAATCCTCAATCGTGAATCCTCAATCTTCAATCCTCAATACTCAATCTTCAATCCTCAATCCTCAATCCTCAGTCCTCATTCCTCAATCCTCAATCCCCAATCTTCAACCCTCAATACTCAATCTTCAATCCTCAATCCTCAATCCTCAATCCTCAATCCTCATTCTTCAATCCTCAATACCCAATCCTCAATCTTCAATCCTCAACCCTCAAACCTCAATCCTCAATCGTCAGTACTCGTCCTCAATCCTCAACCCTCAATACTCATTCCTCCCATCTTCAATCATCAATACTGAATCTTTAATCCTCAATCCTCAATCCTCAATCCTCAATCCTCAATCCTCAATACTCAACGCACAACCCTCAACCATCAATCCTCAATACTCAACCATCAATCCTCAATTCTCAATACTCAATAGAATATCCTGAATCCTTATGGTTCAATACTCAATCCACAATATCCAATAATCAAATCTCAATCCTCTAACATCAATTCTCAACACCCAATCCTCAACACTCAGTCCTCTCTCTTCAATCCTCCATCCTCAATCCTCAATCCTCAAGCGTCAATCCTCAATCCCCAATCCTCAACCCTCAATCCTCAGTCCTCAAAACTCAATCCCGAATCCTCAATCCTGAATCCACAATCTTCAGCTCTCAGTCCTCAACAATCAATTGTCAATCCTCAGTCCTCCATAGAATATCCTCAATTCACAGTATTCAATACTCAATCCCCATTCTTCAACCTTGAAATCTCAATCCACAAACATCAATTCTCATCACTCAACCCTCAACACTCAGTCCTCAACCTTCAATCCTCAATCCTCAATCCTCAATCTTCAATCCTCAATACCCAATCCTCAATCTTCAATCCTCAATCCTCAATCCTCAATTCTCGATCCTCAATCCTCAATCCTCAGACCTCAAACAGCAATACTCAACCCTCAGTCCTCGTCCTCAATCCACAACCATCAATCCTCAATCCTCAATATTCAATCATCAATATTCAATCTTCAGTCCTCAATCCTCAATCCTCAGTCCTCAATCCTCAATCCTCAATGTTCAATCCGCAATACCCAATCCTCAATATTCTATCCGCAATCCCCAATCCTCAATCCTCAACCCTCAAACCTCAATCCTCAATCTTCAATCCTCAATACTCAATCTTCAATCCTCAATCCTCAATCCTCAATCCTCAATCCACAATATTCAACACAAAACCCTCAACCATCAATCCTCAATACTCAACCATCAATCCTCACTTCTCAATACTCAATAGAATATCCTGAATTCTCATGGTTCAATACTCAATCCACAAAATTCAATAATCAAATCTCAATTCTCAAACATCAATTCTCAACACTCAATCCTCAATACTCAGTCCTCTCTCTTCAATCCTCAATCCTCAATCCTCAGTCCTCAATCCTCAATACTCAATCTTCAATCCTCAATCCTCAGTCCTCAATCCTCAATACTCAATCCTCAACCCTCAATCCTCAATCCACAATCTTCAATCCTCAATACTCAATATTCAATCCTCAATCCTCAATACTCAATCTTCAATCCTCAATCCTCAATAATCAGTCCTCAATCCTCATTCTTCAATCCTCAATACCCAAACCTCAATCTTCAATTCTCAATCCTCAATCCTCAATTCTCAATCCTCAATCCTCAGTCCTCAGTCCTCAAACCTCAATCCTCAACCCTCAGCCCTCATTCTCAATCCTCAATCCTCAATCCTCAATCCTCAATCCTCAATCCTCGATCTTCAATCCTCAATACTCAATCTTCAATAATCAATCCTCAATTCTCAACACTCAATACTCAATCCTCAATCGTCAAACCTCAGTCCCCAATCCTCAATCATCAATCCTCAATCCTCAATCCTCAAACCTCAATCCTCAACCGTCAGTACTCGTCCTCAATCCTCAACCCTCAATACTCATTCCTCCCATCTTCAATCATCAATACTGAATCTTCAATCCTCAATCCTCAATCCTCAATCCTCAATCCTCAATCCTCAATCTTCTATCCTCAATACTCAATCTTCAATCCTCAATCCTCAATTCTCAATCCTCAATGCTCAATCCTCAATCGTCAATCCTCAATCCTCAATCCTCAATTCTCAATCCTCAATCCTCAATCCTCAGACCTCAAACAGCAATACTCAACCCTCAGTCCTTGTCCTCAATCCACAACCATCAATCCTCAAACCTCAATATTCAATCATCAATATTCAATCTTCAGTCCTCAAACCTCAATCCTCAATCCTCAATGTTCAATCCGCAATACCCAATCCTCAATCTACTATCCGCAATCCTCAATCCTCAATCCTCAACCCTCAATCCTCAATCCTCAACCTTCAATCCTCAATACCCAATCTTCAATACTCAATCCTCAATCCTCAATCCTCAATCCTCATTCTTCAATCCTGAACACCCAGTCCTCAATCTTCAATCCTCAATCCTCAATCTTCAATCCTCAATCCTCAATCCTCAATTCTCAATCCTCAATCGTCAATCCTCAGACCTCAAACATCAATACTCAACCCCCAGTCCTCGTCCTCAATCCACAACCCTCAATCCTCGATCCTCAATCTTCAATCATCAATATTCAATCTTCAATCCTCAATCCTCAATCCTCAATACTCAATCCTCAATCCTCAATCCTCAATCCTCAATCCTCAATCCTCAATCCTCAGACTTCAAACATCAATACTCAACCCTCAGTCCTCGTCCTCAATTCACAACCCTCAATCCTCAATCCTCAATCCTCAATCCTCAGTCCTCAAACCTCAATCCTGAATCCTCAATCCTTAATCCTCAACCTTAAGCCCTCAGTCCTCAACAATCAGTTGTCAATCCTCAATCCTCGGTCCTCAAACCACAATCCTGAATCCTCAATCCTGAATCCTCAACCTTAAGCCCTCAGTCCTCAACAATCAGTTGTCAATCCTCAATCCTCAAGAGAATATCATCAATTCACAGTTTTCAATACTCAATACTCAATCTGCAATCTTCAAATCTCTATCCACAAACATCAATTCTCATCACTCAACCCTCAACACTCAGGCTTCAATCCTCAATCCTCAATCCTCGATCCTCAATCCTCAATCGTCAATCCTCTATCGTCAATCTTCAACCCTCAATACTCAATCTTCAATCCTCAATCCTCAATCCCCTATACTCAATACTCATTCTTCAATCCTCAATACCCAATCCTCAATCTTCAATCCTCAAACCTCAATCCTCAATCCTCAATCCTCAATCCTCAATCCTCAATCTTCAATCCTCAGTCACAAATCCTCAATCTTCAATACTCACTCCTCAATCCTCAATCTTCAATCCTCGATACTCAGTCTTCAATCCTCAATCCTCAATCCTCAATCCTCAATCCTCATTCTTCAATCCTCAATACCCAATCCTCAATCTTCAATCCTCAATCCTCAATCCTCAATTCTCAATCCTCAATCCTCAGTCCTCAATCCTCAATCCTCAATCCTCAATCCTCAATGTTCAATCCGCAATACCCAATCCTCAACCTTCTGTCCGCAATCCTCAATCCTCAGTCCTCAAACCTCAATCCTCAAACCTCAGCCCTCAGCCTCAATCCTCAATTCTCAATCCTCAGTCCACAAACATCAATTCTGAATCCTCAATCCCGCATCGTCAATCTTCAGCCCTCAGTCCTCAACAATCAGTTGTCAATCCTCAATTCCCAATAGAATATCCTCAATTCACAGTTTTCAATACTCAATACTCAATCTGCAATCTTCAAATCTCCATCCACAAACATCAATTCTCATCACTCAACCCTGAACGCTCAATCCTCAATCCTCAATTCTCAATCCTCAATCCTCAATCTTCAATCCTCAATACTCAATCCTCAATCCTCAATCCTCAATTCTCAATCCTCAATGCTCAATCCTCAATGTTCAATCCTCAATACCCAATCCTCAGTCTTCAATCCTCAATCCTCAATCCTCAATCCTCAATCCTCAATCCTCAATCCTCAATCCTCAATCCTCTTTCCTCAAACCTCAATCCTCAGACTTCAAACAGCAATACTCAACCCTCAGTCCTCTTCCTCAATCCACAACCCTCAATCCTGAATCCTCAATCCTCAGTCCTCAAACCTCAATCCTGAATCCTCAATCCTTAATCCTCAATCTTCAGCCCTCAGTCCGCAACAATCAGTTGTCAATCCACAATTCCCAATAGAATATCCTCAATTCACAGTTTTCAATACTCAATACTCAACTTGCAATCTTCAAATCTCTATCCACAAACATCAATTCTCATCACTCAACCCTGAACGCTCAGTCCTCAATGTTCAATCCTCAATCTTCAATTCTCAATCTTCAAACCTCAATAATGAATCTTCAATCCTCAATCCCCAATTATCAATCCACAATCGTCAATCCTCAATCCTCAGTAATCGATCCTCAATCTTCAATACTCAATCGTCAATCCTCAGTCCTCAATCCTCAATCCTCAATCCTCGTTCCTCAAACCTCAATCCTCAACCCTCAGTCCTCATCCTCAATTCTCAATTCTCAATCCTCAATCCGCATTCTTCAATCCTCAACACCCAATCCTCAATCTTCAATCCTCAATCCTCAATCCTCAATTCTCAATCCTCAATCGTCAATCCTCAGACCTCAAACATCTATACTCAACCCTCAGTCCTCGTCCTCAATCCTCAATCCTCAATCCTCAATCCTCATTCTTCAATCCTCAACACCCAATCCTCAATATTCAATCCTCAATCCTCAATCTTCAATCCTCAATCCTCAATCCTCAATTCTCAATCCTCAATCGTCAATCCTCAGACCTCAAACATCAATACTCAACCCTCAGTCCTCGTCCTCAATCCACAACCCTCAATCCTCGATCCTCAATCTTCAATCATCAATATTCAATCTTCAATCCTCAATCCTCAATCCTCAATACTCAATCCTCAATCCTCAATCCTCAATCCTCAATCCTCAATCCTCAATCCTCAGACTTCAAACATCAATACTCAACCCTCAGTCCTCGTCCTCAATGCACAACCCTCAATCCTCAATCCTCAATCCTCAATCCTCAGTCCTCAAACCTCAATCCTGAATCCTCAATCCTTAATCCTCAATCTTCAGCCCTCAGTCCGCAACAATCAGTTGACAATCCTCAATCCTCAATAGAATATGCTGAACGCACAGTTTTCAATACTCAATACTCAATCTGCAATCTTCAGATCTCTATCCACAAACATCAATTCTCATCACTCAGCCCTCAATACTCAGTCCCCAATCCTCAATCTTCAATCCTCAATCCTCAATCCTCAATCCTCAATCTTAATCTTGAATCCTCAGTACTCAATCTTCAATCCTCAATCCTCAATCCTGAATCCTCAATCCTCAATCTTCAATCCTAAATACTCCATCTTCAATCCTCAATCCTCAATCCTCAATCATCAATCCTCAATCCTCAATCCTCATTCGTCAATCTTCAATCCTCAATACTCAATCTTCAATCCTCAATCCTCAATGCTCAATCCTCAATCCTCATTCTTCAATCCTCAATACCCAATCCTCAATCTTCAATACTCAATCCTCAATCCTCAACCTTCAATCCTCAATACTCAATCTTCAATCCTCAATCCTCAACTCTCAATCCTCAATCCTCAATCCTGAATCCTCAGTCCTCACTCCTCAATCCTCATTCTTCAATCCTCAATACCGAATCCTCAATCTTCAATCCTCAATCCTCAATCCTCAATTCTCAATCCTCAATCCTCAATCCTCAATCTTCAATCCTCAATACTCAACCCTCAGTCCTCGTCCTCAATCCACAACCCTCAATCCTCAATCCTCAATATTCAGTCATTAATATTCAACCTTCAATCCTCAATCCTCAATCCTCTATTCTCAACACTCAATCCTCAATGTTCAATCCTCAATACCCAATCCTCGGTCTTCAATCCTCAATCCTCAATCCTCAATCCTCAATCCTCAATCCTCAATCCTCAATCCTCTTTCCTCAAACCTCAATCCCGAATCCTAAACCCTGAATCCTCAATCTTCAGCCCTAAGTCCTCAACAATCAGTTGTCAATCCTCAATCCTCAATAGAATATCCTCAATTCACAGTTTTCAATACTCAATACTCAATCTGCAGTCTTCAGACCTCTATCCACAAACATCAATTCTCATCACTCAACCCTCAATACTGAGTCCCCAATCCTCAATCTTCAATACTCAATCCTCAATCCTCAATCCTCAATCTCAATCTTCAATCCTCAGTACTCAATCTTCAATCCTCAATCCTCAATCCTCAATCATCAATCCCCAATCTTCAATCCTCAATACTTAATCTTCAATCCCCAATCCTCAATCCTCAATCCTGAATCCTCAATCCTCAATCCTCAATCGTCAATCTTCAATCCTCAATACTCAATCTTCAATCCTCAATCCTCAATCCTCAATCCTCAATCCTCAATGTTCAATCCGCAATACCCAATCCTCAATCTTCTATCCGCAATCCTCAATCCTCAGTCCTCAAACCTCAATCCTCAAACCTCATCCCTCAGCCTCAATCCTCAATCCTCAATCCTCAATCCTCAATCATCAATCCTCAGTACTCAATTTCAAACCTCAATCCTCAGTCCACAAACATCAATTCTGAATCCTCAATCCTGCATCCTCAATCTTCAGCCCTCAGTCCTCAACAATCAATTGTCAATCCTCAATTCCCAATAGCATATCCTCAGTTCACAGTTTTCAATACTCAATACTCAATCTGCAATCTTCAAATCTCTATCCACAAACATCAATTCTCATCACTCAACCCTGAACGCTCAGTCCTTAATGTTCAATCCTCAATCCTCAATCCTCAATCTTCAATCCTCAATACTCAATCTTCAATCCTCAATCCTCAATTCTCAATCCTCAATGCTCAATCCTCAATCCTCAATATTCAGTCATTAATATTCAACCTTCAATCCTCAATCCTCAATCCTCTATTCTCAACACTCAATCCTCAATGTTCAATCCTCAATACCCAATCCTCAGTCTTCAATCCTCAATCCTCAATCCTCAATCCTCAATCCTCAATCCTCAATCCTCAATCCTCTTTCCTCAAACCTCAATCCCGAATCCTAAACCCTGAATCCTCAATCTTCAGCCCTAAGTCCTCAACAATCAGTTGTCAATCCTCAATCCTCAATAGAATATCCTCAATTCACAGTTTTCAATACTCAATACTCAATCTGCAATCTTCAGACCTCTATCCACAAACATAAATTCTCATCACTCAACCCTCAATACTCAGTCCCCAATCCTCAATCTTCAATCCTCAATCCTCAATTCTCAATCCTCAATCGTCAGGCTTCAATCCTCAATACTCAATCTTCAATCCTCAATCCTCAATCCTCAATCCTCAATACTCAATCCTCAATACTCAACCATCAATCCTCAATTCTCAATACTCAATAGAATATCCTGAATTCTCAGGATTCTATACTCAAACCTCAATCCTCAACCCTCAGGACTCATTCTCAACCCTCAATCCACAATCCTCAAACCTCAATCCTAAACCGTCAGTACTCGTCCTCAATCCTCAAACCTCAAACCTCAATCCTCCCATCTTCAATCATCAATACTCAATCTTCAATCCTCAATCCTCAATCCTCAATGCTCAATCCTCAATCCTCAGTATTCAACACTCAACCCTCAACCATCAGTCCTCAATACTCAATCATCAATCCTCAGTTCTCAATACTCAATAGAATATCCTGAATTCTCATGCTTCAATACTCAATCCACAATATTCAATAATCAAATCTCAATCCTCAAACATCAATTCTCAACACTCAATCCTCAACACTCAGTCCTCTCTCTTCAATCCTCCATCCTCAATCCTCAATCCTCAAGCGTCAATCCTCAATCCTCAATCCTCAACACTCAATCCTCAGTCCTCAAAACTCAATCCCGAATCCTCAATCCTGTATCCTCAATCTTCAGACCTCAGTCCTCAACAATCAATTGTCGATCCTCAGTCCTCCATAGAATATCCTCAATTCGCTGTTTTCAATGCTCAATCCCCATTCATCAATCTTCAAATCTCAATACACAAACATCAATTCTCATCACTCAACCCTCAACACTCAGTCCTCAATCCTCAATCCTCAATCCTCAATCCTCAATCTTCAATCCTCAATACTCAATCTTGAATCCTCAATCCTCAATTCTCAATCCTCAATGCTCAATCCTCAATCGTCAATCCTCAATCCCCAATCCTCAATCTTCAATCCTCAATCCTCAATCCTCAATCCTCAATCCTCCATCTTCAATCCTCAATACTCAATCTCCAATCCTCAATCCTCAATCCTCAATTCTCAATCCTCAATCCTCAATCCTCAATCCTCAATCCTCAATCTTCAATCCTCAATACTCAATCTGGAATCCTCAACCCTCAGTCCTCACTCCTAAATCCTCATTCTTCAATCCTCCTTACCGAATCCTCAATCTTCAATCCTCAATCCTCAATCCTCAATTCAAAATCCTCAATCCTGAATCCTCAGACTTCAAACATCAATACTCAACCCTCAGTCCTCGTCCTCAATCCTCACTATTCAGTCATTAATATTCAACCTTCAATCCTCAATCCTCAATCCTCTATCCTCAACACTCAATCCTCTATGTTCAATCCTCAATCCTCAATTCTCAACCTTCAATCCTCAATACTGAATCTTCAATCCTCAATCCTCAATCCTCAACCCTCAATCCTCAATCCTCTGTAATCAATCCTCAATCTTCAATACTCAATCGTCAATCCTCAGTCCTCAATCCTCAATCCTCAATCCTCAGTCCTCAGTCCGCAAACCTCAATCCTCAACCCTCAGCCCTCATCCTAAATCCTGAATCCTCAATCCTCAATCCTCAATCTTCAATCCTCAATACTCAATCTTCAATCCTTAGTCCTCAATCCTCGGTCCTCAATCCTCAATCGTCAATCTCCAATCCTGAATACTCAATCTTCAATCCTCAATCCTCAATCCTCAATCCTCAATCCTCAATCCTCATTCTTCATTCCTCAATACCCAATCCTCAATCTTCAATCTTCAATCCTCAATCCTCAATTCTCAACCCTCAATCCTCAGTCCTCAGTCCTCAAACATCAATCCTCAAACCTCAGCCCTCATCATCAATCCTCAATCCTCAATCCTCAATCCTCAATCTTCAATCCTCAATACTCAATATTCAATCCTCAGTCCTCAGTCCTCGATCTTCAATTCTGAATCCTCAATCCTGCATCCTCAATCTTCAGCCCTCAGTCCTCAACAATCAGTTGTCGGTCCTCAATCCCCAATAGAATATCATCAATTCACTGCTTTCAATGCTCAATACTCAATCTGCCATCTTCAAATCTCTATCCAGAAACATCAATTCTCATCACTCAACCCTGGACGCACAGTCCTCAATGATCAATCCTCAATCCTCAATTCTCAACCTTCAATCCTCAATACTGAATCTTCAATCCTCAATCACCAATCTTCAATCCTCAATACTTAATCTTCAATCCTCAATCCTCAATCCTCAATCCTCATTCCTCAATCCTCAATCCTAAATCCTCAATCGTCAATCTTCAATCCTCAATACTCAATCTTCAATCCACAATCCTCAATACTCAATACTCAATCCTCATTCTTCAATCCTCAATACCCAATCCCCAATCTTCAATCCTCAATCCTCAATACCCAATCCTCAATCTTCAATACTCAATCCTCAATCCTCATTCTTCAATCCTCAATACCCAATCCCCAATCTTCAATCCTCAATCCTCAATACCCAATCCTCAATCTTCAATACTCAATCCTCAATCCTCAATCTTCAATCCTCAATACTCAATCCTCAATCCTCAATCCTCAATCCTCAATCGTCAATCTTCAATCCTCAATACTCCATCTTCAATCCTCAATCCCCAATCCTCAATCCTCAATCCTCATTCTTCAATCCTCAATACCCAATCCTCAATCTTCAATCCTCAATTCTCAATCCTCAATCCTCAATCCTCAATCTTCAATCCTCAGTCCCAAATCCTCAATCTTCAATACTCACGCCTCAATCCTCAATCTTCAATCCTCAATACTCAGTCTCCAATCCTCAATCCTCAATCCTCAATCCTCAATCCTCATTCTTCAATCCTCAATACCCAATCCTCAATCTTCAATCCTCTATCCTCAGTCCTGAATTCTCAATCCTCAATCCTCAATCCTCAGACCTCAAACAGCAATACTCAACCCTCAGTACTCGTCCTCAATCCAGAACCATCAATCCTCAATCCTCAAAGTTCAATCATCAATATTCAATCTTCAGTCCTCAATCCTCAATCCTCAATCCTCATTCCTCAATCCTCAATCCTCAATCCTCAATCCTCAATCTTCAATCCTCAATACTCAATCTTCAATCCTAAATCCTCAATCCTAAATCCTCAATCCTCATCCTTCAATCCTCAATACCCAATCCTCCATCTTCAATCCTCAATCGTCAATCCTCAATTCTCAATCCTCAATCCTCAATCCTCAGACCTCAAACATCAATACTCAACCCTCAGTCCTCGTCCTCAATCCACAACCCTCAATCCTCGATCCTCAATCTTCAATCAGCAATATTCAATCTTCAATCCTCAATCCTCAATACTCAATACTCAATCCTCAATCCTCAATTCTCAATCCTCAATCCTCAATCCTCAATCTTCAATCCTCAATACTCAATCTTCATTCCTCAATCCTCAATCCTCAATCCACAATCCTCAATCCTCAATCCTCAATCGTCAATCTTCAATCCTCAATACTCAATCTTCAATCCTCAATCCTCAATCCCCAATCCTCAGTCCTCAATACTCAATCTTCATTCCTCAATCCTCAATCCTCAATCCTCAATCCTCAATCCTCAATCCTCAATGCTCAATCCTCAATCCGCAATCCTCAGCCCTCAATCCTCAATCCTCAATCCTCAATCTTCAATCCTCAATTCCCAATCTTCAATCCTAAATCCTCAATCCTAAATCCTCAATCCTCATCCTTCAATCCTCAATACCCAATCCTCCATCTTCAATCCTCAATCGTCAATCCTCAATTCTCAATCCTCAATCCTCAATCCTCAGACCTCAAACATCAATACTCAACCCTCAGTCCTCGTCCTCAATCCACAACCCTCAATCCTCGATCCTCAATCTTCAATCAGCAATATTCAATCTACAATCCTCAATCCTCAATCCTCAATACTCAATCCTCAATCCTCAATTCTCAATCCTCAATCCTCAATCCTCAATCTTCAATCCTCAATACTCAATCTTCATTCCTCAATCCTCAATCCTCAATCCACAATCCTCAATCCTCAATCCTCAATCGTCAATCTTCAATCCTCAATACTCAATCTTCAATCCTCAATCCTCAATCCCCAATCCTCAGTCCTCAATACTCAATCTTCATTCCTCAATCCTCAATCCTCAATCCTCAGTCCTCAATCCTCAATCCTCAATGCTCAATCCTCAATCCGCAATCCTCAGCCCTCAATCCTCAATCCTCAATCCCCAAACCTCAATCCTCAGCCGTCAGTCCTCGTCCTCAATCCTCAACCCTCAATCCTCAATCCACAATCTTCAATCCTCAATACTCAATATTCAATCCTCAATCCTCAATACTCAATACTCAATCCTCATTCTTCAATCCTCAATACCCAATCCTCAATCTTCAATCCTCAATCCTCAATTCTCAATCCTCAATCCTCAATCCTCAGACCTCAAACATCAATACTCAACCCTCAGTCCTCGTCCTCAATCCACAACGCCCACTACTCAATCCTCAATCTTCAATTCTCAATCTTCAATCTTCAATCCTCAATCCTCGGTCCTCAAACCACAATCCTGAATCCTCAATCCTGAATCCTCAACCTTCAGCCCTCAGTCCTCAACAATCAGTTGTCAATCCTCAATCCTCAAGAGAATATCATCAATTCACAGTTTTCAATACTCAATACTCAATCTGCAATCTTCAAATCTCTTTCCACAAACATCAATTCTCATCACTCATCCCTCAACACTCAATCCTCAATCTTCAATCCTCAATCCTCAATCCTCAATCCTCAATCCTCATTCTTCAATCCTCAATACACAATCCTCAATACCCAATCTTCAATCCTCAATCCTCAATCCTCAATCCTCAATCCTCATTCTTCAATCCTCCATACCCAATCCTCAATCTTCGATCCTCAATCCTCAATCCTCAATCCTCAATCCTCAATCCTCAATCCTCAATCCTCAATCTTCAATCCTCAGTCCCAAATCCTCAATCTTCAATACTCACTCCTCAATCCTCAATCTTCAATCATCAATACTCAGTCTTCAATCCTCAATCCTCAATCCTCAATCCTCTATCCTCATTCTTCAATCCTCAATACTCAATCCTCAATCTTCAATCCTCAATCCTCAATCCTCAATTCTCAATCCTCAAGCGTCAATTCGCAATCCTCAATCCTCAATCCTCAATGGTCAATCCGCAATACCCAATCCTCAACATTCTATCCGCAATCCTCAATCCTCAATCCTCAATCCTCAATCCTCAATCCTCAATCCTCAATCCTCAATCCTGAATCCACAATCCTGAACCCTCAATATTCAGCCCTCAGACCTCAACAATCAGTTGTGAATCCTCAATCCTCAATAGGATATCCTCAATTCACAGGTATCAATACTCAATACTCAGCCTGCAATTTTCAAATCTCTATCCACAAACATCAATTCTCATCACTCAAACCTCAATATTCAACGCACAACCCTCAACCATCAATCCTCAATACTCAATCCTCAATCCTCAGTCCTCAAACCTCAATCCTGAATCCTCAATCCTTAATCCTCAATCTTCAGCCCTCAGTCCGCAACAATCAGTTGTCAATCCACAATTCCCAATAGAATATCCTCAATTCACAGTTTTCACTACTCAATACTCAACCTGCAATCTTCAAATCTCTATCCACAAACATCAATTCTCATCACTCAACCCTGAACGCTCAGTCCTCAATGTTCAATCCTCAATCTTCAATTCTCAATCTTCAAACCTCAATACTGAATCTTCAATCCTCAATCCCCAATTATCAATCCACAATCGTCAATCCTCAATCCTCAGTAATCGATCCTCAATCTTCAATACTCAATCGTCAATCCTCAGTCCTCAATCCTCAATCCTCAATCCTCGTCCCTCAAACCTCAATCCTCAACCCTCAGTCCTCATCCTCAATTCTCAATTCTCAATCCTCAATCCGCATTCTTCAATCCTCAACACCCAATCCTCAATCTTCAATCCTCAATCCTCAATCCTCAATTCTCAATCCTCAATCGTCAATCCTCAGACCTCAAACATCTATACTCAACCCTCAGTCCTCGTCCTCAATCCTCAATCCTCAATCCTCAATCCTCATTCTTCAATCCTCAACACCCAATCCTCAATATTCAATCCTCAATCCTCAATCTTCAATCCTCAATCCTCAATCCTCAATTCTCAATTCTCAATCCTCAATCGTCAATCCTCAGACCTCAAACATCAATCCTCAAACCTCAGCCCTCAGCCTCAATCCTCAATCCTCAATCCTCAATCCTCAATCTTCAATCCTCAGTACTCAATTTCAAACCTCAATCCTCAGTCCACAAACATCAATTCTGAATCCTCAATCCTGCATCCTCAATCTTCAGCCCTCAGTCCTCAACAATCAATTGTCAATCCTCAATTCCCAATAGCATATCCTCAGTTCACAGTTTTCAATACTCAATACTCAATCTGCAATCTTCAAATCTCTATCCACAAACATCAATTCTCATCACTCAACCCTGAACGCTCAGTCCTTAATGTTCAATCCTCAATCCTCAATCCTCAATCTTCAATCCTCAATACTCAATCTTCAATCCTCAATCCTCAATTCTCAATCCTCAATGCTCAATCCTCAATCCTCAATATTCAGTCATTAATATTCAACCTTCAATCCTCAATCCTCAATCCTCTATTCTCAACACTCAATCCTCAATGTTCAATCTTCAATACCCAATCCTCAGTCTTCAATCCTCAATCCTCAATCCTCAATCCTCAATCCTCAATCCTCAATCCTCAATCCTCTTTCCTCAAACCTCAATCCCGAATCCTAAACCCTGAATCCTCAATCTTCAGCCCTAAGTCCTCAACAATCAGTTGTCAATCCTCAATCCTCAATAGAATATCCTCAATTCACAGTTTTCAATACTCAATACTCAATCTGCAATCTTCAGACCTCTATCCACAAACATAAATTCTCATCACTCAACCCTCAATACTGAGTCCCCAATCCTCAATCTTCAATACTCAATCCTCAATCCTCAATCCTCAATCTCAATCTTCAATCCTCAGTACTCAATCTTCAATCCTCAATCCTCAATCTTCATTCTTCAATCCTCAACACCCAATCCTCAATCTTCAATCCTCAATCCTCAATCCTCAATTCTCAATCCTCAATCGTCAATCCTCAGACCTCAAACATCAATACTCAACCCTCAGTCCTCGTCCTCAATCCACAACCCTCAATCCTCGATCCTCAATCTTCAATCATCAATATTCAATCTTCAATCCTCAATCCTCAATCCTCAATACTCAATCCTCAATCCTCAATCCTCAATTCTCAATCCTCAATCCTCAATCCTCAGACTTCAAACATCAATACTCAACCCTCAGTCCTCGTCCTCAATCCACAACCCTCAATCCTCAATCCTCAATCCTCAATCCTCAGTCCTCAAACCTCAATCCTGAATCCTCAATCCTTAATCCTCAATCTTCAGCCCTCAGTCCGCAACAATCAGTTGTCAATCCTCAAACCTCAATAGAATATCCTCAACGCACAGTTTTCAATACTCAATACTCAATCTGCAATCTTCAGATCTCTATCCACAAACATCAATTCTCATCACTCAACCCTCAATACTCAGTCCCCAATCCTCAATCTTCAATCCTCAATCCTCAATTCTCAATCCTCAATCGTCAGGCTTCAATCCTCAATGCTCAATCTTCAATCCTCAATCCTCAATCCTCAATCCTCAATACTCAATCCTCAATACTCAACCATCAATCCTCAATTCTCAATACTCAATAGAATATCCTGAATTCTCAAGATTCTATACTCAAACCTCAATCCTCAACCCTCAGGACTCATTCTCAACCCTCAATCCACAATCCTCAAACCTCAAACCTCAATCCTCCCATCTTCAATCATCAATACTCAATCTTCAATCCTCAATCCTCAATCCTCAATGCTCAATCCTCAATCCTCAGTATTCAACACTCAACCCTCAACCATCAGTCCTCAATACTCAATCATCAATCCTCAGTTCTCAATACTCAATAGAATATCCTGAATTCTCATGCTTCAATACTCAATCCACAATATTCAATAATCAAATCTCAATCCTCAAACATCAATTCTCAACACTCAATCCTCAACACTCAGTCCTCTCTCTTCAATCCTCCATCCTCAATCCTCAATCCTCAAGCGTCAATCCTCAATCCTCAATCCTCAACACTCAATCCTCAGTCCTCAAAACTCAATCCCGAATCCTCAATCCTGTATCCTCAATCTTCAGACCTCAGTCCTCAACAATCAATTGTCGATCCTCAGTCCTCCATAGAATATCCTCAATTCGCTGTTTTCAATGCTCAATCCCCATTCTTCAATCTTCAAATCTCAATACACAAACATCAATTCTCATCACTCAACCCTCAACACTCAGTCCTCAATCCTCAATCCTCAATCCTCAATCCTCAATCTTCAATCCTCAATACTCAATCTTGAATCCTCAATCCTCAATTCTCAATCCTCAATGCTCAATCCTCAATCGTCAATCCTCAATCCCCAATCCTCAATCTTCAATCCTCAATCCTCAATCCTCAATCCTCAATCCTCCATCTTCAATCCTCAATACTCAATCTCCAATCCTCAATCCTCAATCCTCAATTCTCAATCCTCAATCCTCAATCCTCAATCCTCAATCCTCAATCTTCAATCCCCAATACTCAATCTGGAATCCTCAACCCTCAGTCCTCACTCCTAAATCCTCATTCTTCAATCCTCCTTACCGAATCCTCAATCTTCAATCCTCAATCCTCAATCCTCAATTCAAAATCCTCAATCCTGAATCCTCAGACTTCAAACATCAATACTCAACCCTCAGTCCTCGTCCTCAATCCTCACTATTCAGTCATTAATATTCAACCTTCAATCCTCAATCCTCAATCCTCTATCCTCAACACTCAATCCTCTATGTTCAATCCTCAATCCTCAATTCTCAACCTTCAATCCTCAATACTGAATCTTCAATCCTCAATCCTCAATCCTCAACCCTCAATCCTCAATCCTCTGTAATCAATCCTCAATCTTCAATACTCAATCGTCAATCCTCAGTCCTCAATCCTCAATCCTCAATCCTCAGTCCTCAGTCCGCAAACCTCAATCCTCAACCCTCAGCCCTCATCCTAAATCCTGAATCCTCAATCCTCAATCCTCAATCTTCAATCCTCAATACTCAATCTTCAATCCTTAGTCCTCAATCCTCGGTCCTCAATCCTCAATCGTCAATCTCCAATCCTGAATACTCAATCTTCAATCCTCAATCCTCAATCCTCAATCCTCAATCCTCAATCCTCATTCTTCATTCCTCAATACCCAATCCTCAATCTTCAATCTTCAATCCTCAATCCTCAATTCTCAACCCTCAATCCTCAGTTCTCAGTCCTCAAACATCAATCCTCAAACCTCAGCCCTCATCATCAATCCTCAATCCTCAATCCTCAATCCTCAATCTTCAATCCTCAATACTCAATATTCAATCCTCAGTCCTCAGTCCTCGATCTTCAATTCTGAATCCTCAATCCTGCATCCTCAATCTTCAGCCCTCAGTCCTCAACAATCAGTTGTCGGTCCTCAATCCCCAATAGAATATCATCAATTCACTGCTTTCAATGCTCAATACTCAATCTGCCATCTTCAAATCTCTATCCAGAAACATCAATTCTCATCACTCAACCCTGGACGCACAGTCCTCAATGTTCAATCCTCAATCCTCAATTCTCAACCTTCAATCCTCAATACTGAATCTTCAATCCTCAATCACCAATCTTCAATCCTCAATACTTAATCTTCAATCCTCAATCCTCAATCCTCAATCCTCATTCCTCAATCCTCAATCCTAAATCCTCAATCGTCAATCTTCAATCCTCAATACTCAATCTTCAATCCACAATCCTCAATACTCAATACTCAATCCTCATTCTTCAATCCTCAATACCCAATCCCCAATCTTCAATCCTCAATCCTCAATACCCAATCCTCAATCTTCAATACTCAATCCTCAATCCTCATTCTTCAATCCTCAATACCCAATCCCCAATCTTCAATCCTCAATCCTCAATACCCAATCCTCAATCTTCAATACTCAATCCTCAATCCTCAATCTTCAATCCTCAATACTCAATCCTCAATCCTCAATCCTCAATCCTCAATCGTCAATCTTCAATCCTCAATACTCCATCTTCAATCCTCAATCCCCAATCCTCAATCCTCAATCCTCATTCTTCAATCCTCAATACCCAATCCTCAATCTTCAATCCTCAATTCTCAATCCTCAATCCTCAATCCTCAATCTTCAATCCTCAGTCCCAAATCCTCAATCTTCAATACTCACGCCTCAATCCTCAATCTTCAATCCTCAATACTCAGTCTCCAATCCTCAATCCTCAATCCTCAATCCTCAATCCTCATTCTTCAATCCTCAATACCCAATCCTCAATCTTCAATCCTCTATCCTCAGTCCTGAATTCTCAATCCTCAATCCTCAATCCTCAGACCTCAAACAGCAATACTCAACCCTCAGTACTCGTCCTCAATCCAGAACCATCAATCCTCAATCCTCAAAGTTCAATCATCAATATTCAATCTTCAGTCCTCAATCCTCAATCCTCAATCCTCATTCCTCAATCCTCAATCCTCAATCCTCAATCCTCAATCTTCAATCCTCAATACTCAATCTTCAATCCTAAATCCTCAATCCTAAATCCTCAATCCTCATCCTTCAATCCTCAATACCCAATCCTCCATCTTCAATCCTCAATCGTCAATCCTCAATTCTCAATCCTCAATCCTCAATCCTCAGACCTCAAACATCAATACTCAACCCTCAGTCCTCGTCCTCAATCCACAACCCTCAATCCTCGATCCTCAATCTTCAATCAGCAATATTCAATCTTCAATCCTCAATCCTCAATACTCAATACTCAATCCTCAATCCTCAATTCTCAATCCTCAATCCTCAATCCTCAATCTTCAATCCTCAATACTCAATCTTCATTCCTCAATCCTCAATCCTCAATCCACAATCCTCAATCCTCAATCCTCAATCGTCAATCTTCAATCCTCAATACTCAATCCTCAATTCTCAATCCTCAATCGTCAATCCTCAGACCTCAAACATCAATACTCAACCCTCAGTCCTCGTCCTCAATCCACAACCCTCAATCCTCGATCCTCAATCTTCAATCAGCAATATTCAATCTACAATCCTCAATCCTCAATCCTCAATACTCAATCCTCAATCCTCAATTCTCAATCCTCAATCCTCAATCCTCAATCTTCAATCCTCAATACTCAATCTTCATTCCTCAATCCTCAATCCTCAATCCACAATCCTCAATCCTCAATCCTCAATCGTCAATCTTCAATCCTCAATACTCAATCTTCAATCCTCAATCCTCAATCCCCAATCCTCAGTCCTCAATACTCAATCTTCATTCCTCAATCCTCAATCCTCAATCCTCAGTCCTCAATCCTCAATCCTCAATGCTCAATCCTCAATCCGCAATCCTCAGCCCTCAATCCTCAATCCTCAATCCCCAAACCTCAATCCTCAGCCGTCAGTCCTCGTCCTCAATCCTCAACCCTCAATCCTCAATCCACAATCTTCAATCCTCAATACTCAATATTCAATCCTCAATCCTCAATACTCAATACTCAATCCTCATTCTTCAATCCTCAATACCCAATCCTCAATCTTCAATCCTCAATCCTCAATTCTCAATCCTCAATCCTCAATCCTCAGACCTCAAACATCAATACTCAACCCTCAGTCCTCGTCCTCAATCCACAACGCCCACTACTCAATCCTCAATCTTCAATTCTCAATCTTCAATCTTCAATCCTCAATCCTCGGTCCTCAAACCACAATCCTGAATCCTCAATCCTGAATCCTCAACCTTCAGCCCTCAGTCCTCAACAATCAGTTGTCAATCCTCAATCCTCAAGAGAATATCATCAATTCACAGTTTTCAATACTCAATACTCAATCTGCAATCTTCAAATCTCTTTCCACAAACATCAATTCTCATCACTCATCCCTCAACACTCAATCCTCAATCTTCAATCCTCAATCCTCAATCCTCAATCCTCAATCCTCATTCTTCAATCCTCAATACACAATCCTCAATACCCAATCTTCAATCCTCAATCCTCAATCCTCAATCCTCAATCCTCATTCTTCAATCCTCAATACCCAATCCTCAATCTTCGATCCTCAATCCTCAATCCTCAATCCTCAATCCTCAATCCTCAATCCTCAATCCTCAATCTTCAATCCTCAGTCCCAAATCCTCAATCTTCAATACTCACTCCTCAATCCTCAATCTTCAATCATCAATACTCAGTCTTCAATCCTCAATCCTCAATCCTCAATCCTCTATCCTCATTCTTCAATCCTCAATACTCAATCCTCAATCTTCAATCCTCAATCCTCAATCCTCAATTCTCAATCCTCAAGCGTCAATTCGCAATCCTCAATCCTCAATCCTCAATGGTCAATCCGCAATACCCAATCCTCAACATTCTATCCGCAATCCTCAATCCTCAATCCTCAATCCTCAATCCTCAATCCTCAATCCTCAATCCTCAATCCTGAATCCACAATCCTGAACCCTCAATATTCAGCCCTCAGACCTCAACAATCAGTTGTGAATCCTCAATCCTCAATAGGATATCCTCAATTCACAGGTATCAATACTCAATACTCAGCCTGCAATTTTCAAATCTCTATCCACAAACATCAATTCTCATCACTCAACCCTCAATATTCAACGCACAACCCTCAACCATCAATCCTCAATACTCAATCCTCAATCCTCAGTCCTCAAACCTCAATCCTGAATCCTCAATCCTTAATCCTCAATCTTCAGCCCTCAGTCCGCAACAATCAGTTGTCAATCCACAATTCCCAATAGAATATCCTCAATTCACAGTTTTCACTACTCAATACTCAACCTGCAATCTTCAAATCTCTATCCACAAACATCAATTCTCATCACTCAACCCTGAACGCTCAGTCCTCAATGTTCAATCCTCAATCTTCAATTCTCAATCTTCAAACCTCAATACTGAATCTTCAATCCTCAATCCCCAATTATCAATCCACAATCGTCAATCCTCAATCCTCAGTAATCGATCCTCAATCTTCAATACTCAATCGTCAATCCTCAGTCCTCAATCCTCAATCCTCAATCCTCGTCCCTCAAACCTCAATCCTCAACCCTCAGTCCTCATCCTCAATTCTCAATTCTCAATCCTCAATCCGCATTCTTCAATCCTCAACACCCAATCCTCAATCTTCAATCCTCAATCCTCAATCCTCAATTCTCAATCCTCAATCGTCAATCCTCAGACCTCAAACATCTATACTCAACCCTCAGTCCTCGTCCTCAATCCTCAATCCTCAATCCTCAATCCTCATTCTTCAATCCTCAACACCCAATCCTCAATATTCAATCCTCAATCCTCAATCTTCAATCCTCAATCCTCAATCCTCAATTCTCAATTCTCAATCCTCAATCGTCAATCCTCAGACCTCAAACATCAATCCTCAAACCTCAGCCCTCAGCCTCAATCCTCAATCCTCAATCCTCAATCCTCAATCTTCAATCCTCAGTACTCAATTTCAAACCTCAATCCTCAGTCCACAAACATCAATTCTGAATCCTCAATCCTGCATCCTCAATCTTCAGCCCTCAGTCCTCAACAATCAATTGTCAATCCTCAATTCCCAATAGCATATCCTCAGTTCACAGTTTTCAATACTCAATACTCAATCTGCAATCTTCAAATCTCTATCCACAAACATCAATTCTCATCACTCAACCCTGAACGCTCAGTCCTTAATGTTCAATCCTCAATCCTCAATCCTCAATCTTCAATCCTCAATACTCAATCTTCAATCCTCAATCCTCAATTCTCAATCCTCAATGCTCAATCCTCAATCCTCAATATTCAGTCATTAATATTCAACCTTCAATCCTCAATCCTCAATCCTCTATTCTCAACACTCAATCCTCAATGTTCAATCTTCAATACCCAATCCTCAGTCTTCAATCCTCAATCCTCAATCCTCAATCCTCAATCCTCAATCCTCAATCCTCAATCCTCTTTCCTCAAACCTCAATCCCGAATCCTAAACCCTGAATCCTCAATCTTCAGCCCTAAGTCCTCAACAATCAGTTGTCAATCCTCAATCCTCAATAGAATATCCTCAATTCACAGTTTTCAATACTCAATACTCAATCTGCAATCTTCAGACCTCTATCCACAAACATAAATTCTCATCACTCAACCCTCAATACTGAGTCCCCAATCCTCAATCTTCAATACTCAATCCTCAATCCTCAATCCTCAATCTCAATCTTCAATCCTCAGTACTCAATCTTCAATCCTCAATCCTCAATCTTCATTCTTCAATCCTCAACACCCAATCCTCAATCTTCAATCCTCAATCCTCAATCCTCAATTCTCAATCCTCAATCGTCAATCCTCAGACCTCAAACATCAATACTCAACCCTCAGTCCTCGTCCTCAATCCACAACCCTCAATCCTCGATCCTCAATCTTCAATCATCAATATTCAATCTTCAATCCTCAATCCTCAATCCTCAATACTCAATCCTCAATCCTCAATCCTCAATTCTCAATCCTCAATCCTCAATCCTCAGACTTCAAACATCAATACTCAACCCTCAGTCCTCGTCCTCAATCCACAACCCTCAATCCTCAATCCTCAATCCTCAATCCTCAGTCCTCAAACCTCAATCCTGAATCCTCAATCCTTAATCCTCAATCTTCAGCCCTCAGTCCGCAACAATCAGTTGTCAATCCTCAAACCTCAATAGAATATCCTCAACGCACAGTTTTCAATACTCAATACTCAATCTGCAATCTTCAGATCTCTATCCACAAACATCAATTCTCATCACTCAACCCTCAATACTCAGTCCCCAATCCTCAATCTTCAATCCTCAATCCTCAATTCTCAATCCTCAATCGTCAGGCTTCAATCCTCAATGCTCAATCTTCAATCCTCAATCCTCAATCCTCAATCCTCAATACTCAATCCTCAATACTCAACCATCAATCCTCAATTCTCAATACTCAATAGAATATCCTGAATTCTCAAGATTCTATACTCAAACCTCAATCCTCAACCCTCAGGACTCATTCTCAACCCTCAATCCACAATCCTCAAACCTCAAACCTCAATCCTCCCATCTTCAATCATCAATACTCAATCTTCAATCCTCAATCCTCAATCCTCAATGCTCAATCCTCAATCCTCAGTATTCAACACTCAACCCTCAACCATCAGTCCTCAATACTCAATCATCAATCCTCAGTTCTCAATACTCAATAGAATATCCTGAATTCTCATGCTTCAATACTCAATCCACAATATTCAATAATCAAATCTCAATCCTCAAACATCAATTCTCAACACTCAATCCTCAACACTCAGTCCTCTCTCTTCAATCCTCCATCCTCAATCCTCAATCCTCAAGCGTCAATCCTCAATCCTCAATCCTCAACACTCAATCCTCAGTCCTCAAAACTCAATCCCGAATCCTCAATCCTGTATCCTCAATCTTCAGACCTCAGTCCTCAACAATCAATTGTCGATCCTCAGTCCTCCATAGAATATCCTCAATTCGCTGTTTTCAATGCTCAATCCCCATTCTTCAATCTTCAAATCTCAATACACAAACATCAATTCTCATCACTCAACCCTCAACACTCAGTCCTCAATCCTCAATCCTCAATCCTCAATCCTCAATCTTCAATCCTCAATACTCAATCTTGAATCCTCAATCCTCAATTCTCAATCCTCAATGCTCAATCCTCAATCGTCAATCCTCAATCCCCAATCCTCAATCTTCAATCCTCAATCCTCAATCCTCAATCCTCAATCCTCCATCTTCAATCCTCAATACTCAATCTCCAATCCTCAATCCTCAATCCTCAATTCTCAATCCTCAATCCTCAATCCTCAATCCTCAATCCTCAATCTTCAATCCCCAATACTCAATCTGGAATCCTCAACCCTCAGTCCTCACTCCTAAATCCTCATTCTTCAATCCTCCTTACCGAATCCTCAATCTTCAATCCTCAATCCTCAATCCTCAATTCAAAATCCTCAATCCTGAATCCTCAGACTTCAAACATCAATACTCAACCCTCAGTCCTCGTCCTCAATCCTCACTATTCAGTCATTAATATTCAACCTTCAATCCTCAATCCTCAATCCTCTATCCTCAACACTCAATCCTCTATGTTCAATCCTCAATCCTCAATTCTCAACCTTCAATCCTCAATACTGAATCTTCAATCCTCAATCCTCAATCCTCAACCCTCAATCCTCAATCCTCTGTAATCAATCCTCAATCTTCAATACTCAATCGTCAATCCTCAGTCCTCAATCCTCAATCCTCAATCCTCAGTCCTCAGTCCGCAAACCTCAATCCTCAACCCTCAGCCCTCATCCTAAATCCTGAATCCTCAATCCTCAATCCTCAATCTTCAATCCTCAATACTCAATCTTCAATCCTTAGTCCTCAATCCTCGGTCCTCAATCCTCAATCGTCAATCTCCAATCCTGAATACTCAATCTTCAATCCTCAATCCTCAATCCTCAATCCTCAATCCTCAATCCTCATTCTTCATTCCTCAATACCCAATCCTCAATCTTCAATCTTCAATCCTCAATCCTCAATTCTCAACCCTCAATCCTCAGTTCTCAGTCCTCAAACATCAATCCTCAAACCTCAGCCCTCATCATCAATCCTCAATCCTCAATCCTCAATCCTCAATCTTCAATCCTCAATACTCAATATTCAATCCTCAGTCCTCAGTCCTCGATCTTCAATTCTGAATCCTCAATCCTGCATCCTCAATCTTCAGCCCTCAGTCCTCAACAATCAGTTGTCGGTCCTCAATCCCCAATAGAATATCATCAATTCACTGCTTTCAATGCTCAATACTCAATCTGCCATCTTCAAATCTCTATCCAGAAACATCAATTCTCATCACTCAACCCTGGACGCACAGTCCTCAATGTTCAATCCTCAATCCTCAATTCTCAACCTTCAATCCTCAATACTGAATCTTCAATCCTCAATCACCAATCTTCAATCCTCAATACTTAATCTTCAATCCTCAATCCTCAATCCTCAATCCTCATTCCTCAATCCTCAATCCTAAATCCTCAATCGTCAATCTTCAATCCTCAATACTCAATCTTCAATCCACAATCCTCAATACTCAATACTCAATCCTCATTCTTCAATCCTCAGTACCCAATCCCCAATCTTCAATCCTCAATCCTCAATACCCAATCCTCAATCTTCAATACTCAATCCTCAATCCTCATTCTTCAATCCTCAATACCCAATCCCCAATCTTCAATCCTCAATCCTCAATACCCAATCCTCAATCTTCAATACTCAATCCTCAATCCTCAATCTTCAATCCTCAATACTCAATCCTCAATCCTCAATCCTCAATCCTCAATCGTCAATCTTCAATCCTCAATACTCCATCTTCAATCCTCAATCCCCAATCCTCAATCCTCAATCCTCATTCTTCAATCCCCAATACCCAATCCTCAATCTTCAATCCTCAATTCTCAACCCTCAATCCTCAATGCTCAATCTTCAATCCTCAGTCCCAAATCCTCAATCTTCAATACTCACACCTCAATCCTCAATCTTCAATCCTCAATACTCAGTCTCCAATCCTCAATCCTCAATCCTCAATCCTCAATCCTCATTCTTCAATCCTCAATACCCAATCCTCAATCTTCAATCCTCTATCCTCAGTCCTCAATTCTCAATCCTCAATCCTCAATCCTCAGACCTCAAACAGCAATACTCAACCCTCAGTACTCGTCCTCAATCCAGAACCATCAATCCTGAATCCTCAAAGTTCAATCATCAATATTCAATCTTCAGTCCTCAATCCTCAATCCTCAATCCTCATTCCTCAATCCTCAATCCTCAATCCTCAATCCTCAATCCTCAATCTTCAATCCTCAATACTCAATCTTCAATCCTAAATCCTCAATCCTAAATCCTCAATCCTCATCCTTCAATCCTCAATACCCAATCCTCCATCTTCAATCCTCAATCGTCAATCCTCAATTCTCAATCCTCAATCCTCAATCCTCAGACCTCAATACTCAATCTTCATTCCTCAATCCTCAATCCTCAATCCTCAATCCTCAATCCTCAATCCTCAATGCTCAATCCTCAATCCGCAATCCTCAGCCCTCAATCCTCAATCCTCAATCCCCAAACCTCAATCCTCAGCCGTCAGTCCTCGTCCTCAATCCTCAACCCTCAATCCTCAATCCACAATCTTCAATCCTCAATACTCAATATTCAATCCTCAATCCTCAATACTCAATACTCAATCCTCATTCTTCAATCCTCAATACCCAATCCTCAATCTTCAATCCTCAATCCTCAATTCTCAATCCTCAATCCTCAATCCTCAGACCTCAAACATCAATACTCAACCCTCAGTCCTCGTCCTCAATCCACAACGCCCACTACTCAATCCTCAATCCTCAATCCGCATTCTTCAATCCTCAACACCCAATCCTCAATCTTCAATCCTCAATCCTCAATCCTCAATTCTCAATCCTCAATCGTCAATCCTCAGACCTCAAACATCTATACTCAACCCTCAGTCCTCGTCCTCAATCCTCAATCCTCAATCCTCAATCCTCATTCTTCAATCCTCAACACCCAATCCTCAATATTCAATCCTCAATCCTCAATCTTCAATCCTCAATCCTCAATCCTCAATTCTCAATTCTCAATCCTCAATCGTCAATCCTCAGACCTCAAACATCAATCCTCAAACCTCAGCCCTCAGCCTCAATCCTCAATCCTCAATCCTCAATCCTCAATCTTCAATCCTCAGTACTCAATTTCAAACCTCAATCCTCAGTCCACAAACATCAATTCTGAATCCTCAATCCTGCATCCTCAATCTTCAGCCCTCAGTCCTCAACAATCAATTGTCAATCCTCAATTCCCAATAGCATATCCTCAGTTCACAGTTTTCAATACTCAATACTCAATCTGCAATCTTCAAATCTCTATCCACAAACATCAATTCTCATCACTCAACCCTGAACGCTCAGTCCTTAATGTTCAATCCTCAATCCTCAATCCTCAATCTTCAATCCTCAATACTCAATCTTCAATCCTCAATCCTCAATTCTCAATCCTCAATGCTCAATCCTCAATCCTCAATATTCAGTCATTAATATTCAACCTTCAATCCTCAATCCTCAATCCTCTATTCTCAACACTCAATCCTCAATGTTCAATCTTCAATACCCAATCCTCAGTCTTCAATCCTCAATCCTCAATCCTCAATCCTCAATCCTCAATCCTCAATCCTCAATCCTCTTTCCTCAAACCTCAATCCCGAATCCTAAACCCTGAATCCTCAATCTTCAGCCCTAAGTCCTCAACAATCAGTTGTCAATCCTCAATCCTCAATAGAATATCCTCAATTCACAGTTTTCAATACTCAATACTCAATCTGCAATCTTCAGACCTCTATCCACAAACATAAATTCTCATCACTCAACCCTCAATACTGAGTCCCCAATCCTCAATCTTCAATACTCAATCCTCAATCCTCAATCCTCAATCTCAATCTTCAATCCTCAGTACTCAATCTTCAATCCTCAATCCTCAATCTTCATTCTTCAATCCTCAACACCCAATCCTCAATCTTCAATCCTCAATCCTCAATCCTCAATTCTCAATCCTCAATCGTCAATCCTCAGACCTCAAACATCAATACTCAACCCTCAGTCCTCGTCCTCAATCCACAACCCTCAATCCTCGATCCTCAATCTTCAATCATCAATATTCAATCTTCAATCCTCAATCCTCAATCCTCAATACTCAATCCTCAATCCTCAATCCTCAATTCTCAATCCTCAATCCTCAATCCTCAGACTTCAAACATCAATACTCAACCCTCAGTCCTCGTCCTCAATCCACAACCCTCAATCCTCAATCCTCAATCCTCAATCCTCAGTCCTCAAACCTCAATCCTGAATCCTCAATCCTTAATCCTCAATCTTCAGCCCTCAGTCCGCAACAATCAGTTGTCAATCCTCAAACCTCAATAGAATATCCTCAACGCACAGTTTTCAATACTCAATACTCAATCTGCAATCTTCAGATCTCTATCCACAAACATCAATTCTCATCACTCAACCCTCAATACTCAGTCCCCAATCCTCAATCTTCAATCCTCAATCCTCAATTCTCAATCCTCAATCGTCAGGCTTCAATCCTCAATACTCAATCTTCAATCCTCAATCCTCAATCCTCAATCCTCAATACTCAATCCTCAATACTCAACCATCAATCCTCAATTCTCAATACTCAATAGAATATCCTGAATTCTCAAGATTCTATACTCAAACCTCAATCCTCAACCCTCAGGACTCATTCTCAACCCTCAATCCACAATCCTCAAACCTCAAACCTCAATCCTCCCATCTTCAATCATCAATACTCAATCTTCAATCCTCAATCCTCAATCCTCAATGCTCAATCCTCAATCCTCAGTATTCAACACTCAACCCTCAACCATCAGTCCTCAATACTCAATCATCAATCCTCAGTTCTCAATACTCAATAGAATATCCTGAATTCTCATGCTTCAATACTCAATCCACAATATTCAATAATCAAATCTCAATCCTCAAACATCAATTCTCAACACTCAATCCTCAACACTCAGTCCTCTCTCTTCAATCCTCCATCCTCAATCCTCAATCCTCAAGCGTCAATCCTCAATCCTCAATCCTCAACACTCAATCCTCAGTCCTCAAAACTCAATCCCGAATCCTCAATCCTGTATCCTCAATCTTCAGACCTCAGTCCTCAACAATCAATTGTCGATCCTCAGTCCTCCATAGAATATCCTCAATTCGCTGTTTTCAATGCTCAATCCCCATTCTTCAATCTTCAAATCTCAATACACAAACATCAATTCTCATCACTCAACCCTCAACACTCAGTCCTCAATCCTCAATCCTCAATCCTCAATCCTCAATCTTCAATCCTCAATACTCAATCTTGAATCCTCAATCCTCAATTCTCAATCCTCAATGCTCAATCCTCAATCGTCAATCCTCAATCCCCAATCCTCAATCTTCAATCCTCAATCCTCAATCCTCAATCCTCAATCCTCCATCTTCAATCCTCAATACTCAATCTCCAATCCTCAATCCTCAATCCTCAATTCTCAATCCTCAATCCTCAATCCTCAATCCTCAATCCTCAATCTTCAATCCCCAATACTCAATCTGGAATCCTCAACCCTCAGTCCTCACTCCTAAATCCTCATTCTTCAATCCTCCTTACCGAATCCTCAATCTTCAATCCTCAATCCTCAATCCTCAATTCAAAATCCTCAATCCTGAATCCTCAGACTTCAAACATCAATACTCAACCCTCAGTCCTCGTCCTCAATCCTCACTATTCAGTCATTAATATTCAACCTTCAATCCTCAATCCTCAATCCTCTATCCTCAACACTCAATCCTCTATGTTCAATCCTCAATCCTCAATTCTCAACCTTCAATCCTCAATACTGAATCTTCAATCCTCAATCCTCAATCCTCAACCCTCAATCCTCAATCCTCTGTAATCAATCCTCAATCTTCAATACTCAATCGTCAATCCTCAGTCCTCAATCCTCAATCCTCAATCCTCAGTCCTCAGTCCGCAAACCTCAATCCTCAACCCTCAGCCCTCATCCTAAATCCTGAATCCTCAATCCTCAATCCTCAATCTTCAATCCTCAATACTCAATCTTCAATCCTTAGTCCTCAATCCTCGGTCCTCAATCCTCAATCGTCAATCTCCAATCCTGAATACTCAATCTTCAATCCTCAATCCTCAATCCTCAATCCTCAATCCTCAATCCTCATTCTTCATTCCTCAATACCCAATCCTCAATCTTCAATCTTCAATCCTGAATCCTCAATTCTCAACCCTCAATCCTCAGTTCTCAGTCCTCAAACATCAATCCTCAAACCTCAGCCCTCATCATCAATCCTCAATCCTCAATCCTCAATCCTCAATCTTCAATCCTCAATACTCAATATTCAATCCTCAGTCCTCAGTCCTCGATCTTCAATTCTGAATCCTCAATCCTGCATCCTCAATCTTCAGCCCTCAGTCCTCAACAATCAGTTGTCGGTCCTCAATCCCCAATAGAATATCATCAATTCACTGCTTTCAATGCTCAATACTCAATCTGCCATCTTCAAATCTCTATCCAGAAACATCAATTCTCATCACTCAACCCTGGACGCACAGTCCTCAATGTTCAATCCTCAATCCTCAATTCTCAACCTTCAATCCTCAATACTGAATCTTCAATCCTCAATCACCAATCTTCAATCCTCAATACTTAATCTTCAATCCTCAATCCTCAATCCTCAATCCTCATTCCTCAATCCTCAATCCTAAATCCTCAATCGTCAATCTTCAATCCTCAATACTCAATCTTCAATCCACAATCCTCAATACTCAATACTCAATCCTCATTCTTCAATCCTCAGTACCCAATCCCCAATCTTCAATCCTCAATCCTCAATACCCAATCCTCAATCTTCAATACTCAATCCTCAATCCTCATTCTTCAATCCTCAATACCCAATCCCCAATCTTCAATCCTCAATCCTCAATACCCAATCCTCAATCTTCAATACTCAATCCTCAATCCTCAATCTTCAATCCTCAATACTCAATCCTCAATCCTCAATCCTCAATCCTCAATCGTCAATCTTCAATCCTCAATACTCCATCTTCAATCCTCAATCCCCAATCCTCAATCCTCAATCCTCATTCTTCAATCCTCAATACCCAATCCTCAATCTTCAATCCTCAATTCTCAATCCTCAATCCTCAATCCTCAATCTTCAATCCTCAGTCCCAAATCCTCAATCTTCAATCCTCAATCCTCAATCCTCAATCCTCAATCCTCAATCCTCAGTCCTCAAACCTCAATCCTGATTCCTCAATCCTGAATCATCAATCTTCAGCCTTCAGTCCTCAACAATCTGTTGTCAATCCTCAATCCTCAATAGAATATCCTCAATTCACAGTTTTCAATACTCAATCCCCATTCTTCAATCTTCAAATCTCAATCCACAAACATCAATTCTCATCCCTCAACCATCAACACTCAGTCCTCAATCATCAATCCTCAATCCTCAATACTCAATCTTCAACACTCAACCCTCAATCCTCAACCCTCAATCCTCATTCTTCAATCCTCAACACCCAATCCTCAATCTTCAATCCTCAATCCTCAATCCTCAATTCTCAATCATCAATCCTCAATTCTCAGACCTCAAACATCAATACTCAACCCTCAGTCCTCGGCCTCAATCCACAACCCTCAATCCTCGATCCTCAATCTTCAATACTCAATCCTCAATCCTCAATCCTCAATCCTCAATCCTCAATCCTCAATCCTCAATCGTCAATCTTCAATCCTCAATACTCAATCTTCAATCCTCAATCCCCAATCCTCAATCCTCAATCCTCATTCTTCAATCCTCAATACCCAATCCTCAATCTTCTATCCTCAATCCTCAATCCTCAATCCTCAATCCTCAATCTTCAATCCTCAGTCCCAAATCCTCAATCTTCAATACTCACACCTCAATCCTCAATCTTCAATCCTCAATACTCAGTCTTCAATCCTCAATCCTCAATCCTCAATCCTCAATCCTCATTCTTCAATCCTCAATACCCAATCCTCAATCTTCAATCCTCACTCCTCAATCCTGAATTCTCAATCCTCAATCCTCAATCCTCAGACCTCAAACAGCAATACTCAACCCTCAGTCCTCGTCCTTAATCCACAACCGTCAATCCTCAATCCTCAATCTTCAATCATCAATATTCAATCTTCAGTCCTCAATCCTCAATCCTCAATCCTCATTCCTCAATCCTCAATCCTCAATCCTCAATCCTCAACCTTCAATCCTCAATACTCAATCTTCAATCCTCAATCCTCAATCCTCAATCCTCAATCCTCAATATTCAACACAAAACCCTCAACCATCAATCCTCAATACTCAACCATCAATCCTCACTTCTCAATACTCAATAGAATATCCTGAATTCTCATGGTTCAATACTCAATCCACGAAATTCAATAATCAAATCTCAATTCTCAAACATCAATTCTCAACACTCAATCCTCAATACTCAGTCCTCTCTCTTCAATCCTCAATCCTCAATCCTCAGTCCTCAATCCTCAATACTCAATCTTCAATCCTCAATCCTCAGTCCTCAATCCTCAATACTCAATCCTCAACTCTCAATCCTCAATCCACAATCTTCAATCCTCAATACTCAATATTCAATCCTCAATCCTCAATACTCAATCTTCAATCCTCAATCCTCAATAATCAATCCTCAATCCTCATTCTTCAATCCTCAATACCCAATCCTAAATCTTCAATTCTCAATCCTCAATCCTCAATTCTCAATCCTCAATCCTCAGTCCTCAGTCCTCAAACCTCAATCCTCAACCCTCAGCCCTCATTCTCAATCCTCAATCCTCAATACTCAATCCTCAATCCTCAATCCTCAATCTTCAATCCTCAATACTCGATCTTCAATAATCAATCCTCAATTCTCAACACTCAATACTCAATCCTCAATCGTCAAACCTCAGTCCCCAATCCTCAATCATCAATCCTCAATCCTCAATCCTCAATCGTGAATCCTCAATCTTCAATCCTCAATACTCAATCTTCAATCCTCAATCCTCAATCCTCAGTCCTCATTCCTCAATCCTCAATCCCCAATCTTCAACCCTCAATACTCAGTCTTCAATCCTCAATCCTCAATCCTCAATCCTCAATCCTCATTCTTCAATCCTCAATACCCAATCCTCAATCTTCAATCCTCAACCCTCAAACCTCAATCCTCAATCGTCAGTACTCGTCCTCAATCCTCAACCCTCAATACTCATTCCTCCCATCTTCAATCATCAATACTGAATCTTCAATCCTCAATCCTCAATCCTCAATCCTCAATCCTCAATCCTCAATATTCAACGCACAACCCTCAACCATCAATCCTCAATACTCAACCAACAATCCTCAATTCTCAATACTCAATAGAATATCCTGAATCCTCATGGTTCAATACTCAATCCACAATATCCAATAATCAAATCTCAATCCTCTAACATCAATTCTCAACACCCAATCCTCAACACTCAGTCCTCTCTCTTCAATCCTCCATCCTCAATCCTCAATCCTCAAGCGTCAATCCTCAATCCCCAATCCTCAACCCTCAATCCTCAGTCCTCAAAACTCAATCCCGAATCCTCAATCCTGAATCCACAATCTTCAGCTCTCAGTCCTCAACAATCAATTGTCAATCCTCAGTCCTCCATAGAATATCCTCAATTCACAGTATTCAATACTCAATCCCCATTCTTCAACCTTGAAATCTCAATCCACAAACATCAATTCTCATCACTCAACCCTCAACACTCAGTCCTCAACCTTCAATCCTCAATCCTCAATCCTCAATCTTCAATCCTCAATACCCAATCCTCAATCTTCAATCCTCAATCCTCAATCCTCAATTCTCGATCCTCAATCCTCAATCCTCAGACCTCAAACAGCAATACTCAACCCTCAGTCCTCGTCCTCAATCCACAACCATCAATCCTCAATCCTCAATATTCAATCATCAATATTCAATCTTCAGTCCTCAATCCTCAATCCTCAGTCCTCAATCCTCAATCCTCAATGTTCAATCCGCAATACCCAATCCTCAATATTCTATCCGCAATCCCCAATCCTCAATCCTCAATCCTCAATCCTCAATCCTCAATCTTCAATCCTCAATACTCAATCTTCAATCCTCAATCCTCAATCCTCAATCCTCAATCCACAATATTCAACACAAAACCCTCAACCATCAATCCTCAATACTCAACCATCAATCCTCACTTCTCAATACTCAATAGAATATCCTGAATTCTCATGGTTCAATACTCAATCCACAAAATTCAATAATCAAATCTCAATTCTCAAACATCAATTCTCAACACTCAATCCTCAATACTCAGTCCTCTCTCTTCAATCCTCAATCCTCAATCCTCAGTCCTCAATCCTCAATACTCAATCTTCAATCCTCAATCCTCAGTCCTCAATCCTCAATACTCAATCCTCAACCCTCAATCCTCAATCCACAATCTTCAATCCTCAATACTCAATATTCAATCCTCAATCCTCAATACTCAACCTTCAATCCTCAATCCTCAATAATCAGTCCTCAATAATCATTCTTCAATCCTCAATACCCAATCCTCAATCTTCAATTCTCAATCCTCAATCCTCAATTCTCAATCCTCAATCCTCAGTCCTCAGTCCTCAAACCTCAATCCTCAACCCTCAGCCCTCATTCTCAATCCTCAATCCTCAATCCTCAATCCTCAATCCTCAATCCTCGATCTTCAATCCTCAATACTCAATCTTCAATAATCAATCCCCAATTCTCAACACTCAATACTCAATACTCAATCGTCAAACCTCAGTCCCCAATCCTCAATCATCAATCCTCAATCCTCAATCCTCAATCGTCAATCCTCAATCTTCAATCCTCAATACTCAATCTTCAATCCTCAATCCTCAATCCTCAGTCCTCATTCCTCAATCCTCAATCCCCAATCTTCAATCCTCAATACTCAGTCTTCAATCCTCAATCCTCAATCCTCAATCCTCAATCCTCATTCTTCAATCCTCAATACCTAATCCTCAATCTTCAATCCTCAACCCTCAAACCTCAGTCCTCAATCGTCAGTACTCGTCCTCAATCCTCAACCCTCAATACTCATTCCTCCCATCTTCAATCATCAGTACTGAATCTTCAATCCTCAATCCTCAATCCTCAATCCTCAATCCTCAATCCTCAATCCTCAATCCTCAATATTCAACGCACAACCCTCAACCATCAATCCTCAATACTCAACCATCAATCCTCAATTCTCAATACTCAATAGAATATCCTGAATTCTCATGGTTCAATACTGAATCCACAATACCCAATAATCAAATCTCAATCCTCTAACATCAATTCTCAACACTCAATCCTCAACACTCAGTCCTCTCTCTTCAATCCTCCATCCTCAATCCTCAACCCTCAATCCTCAGTCCTCAAAACTCAATCCCGAATCCTCAATCCTGAATCCTCAATCTTCAGCTCTCAGTCCTCAACAATCAATTGTCAATCCTCAGTCCTCCATAGAATATCCTCAATTCACAGTATTCAATACTCAATCCCCATTCTTCAACCTTGAAATCTCAATCCACAAACATCAATTCTCATCACTCAACCCTCAACACTTAGTCCTCAATCTTCAATCCTCAATCCTCAATCCTCAATCTTCAATCCTCAATACCCAATCCTCAATCTTCAATCCTCAATCCTCAATCCTCAATTCTCGATCCTCAATCCTCAATCCTCAGACCTCAAACAGCAATACTCAACCCTCAGTCCTCGTCCTCAATCCACAACCATCAATCCTCAATCCTCAATATTCAATCATCAATATTCAATCTTCAGTCCTCAATCCTCAATCCTCAATCCTCAATCCTCAATCCTCAATGTTCAATCCGCAATACCCAATCCTCAATATTCTATCCGCAATCCCCAATCCTCAATCCTCAATCCTCAATCCTCAACCCTCAATCTTCAATCCTCAATACTCAATCTTCAATCCTCAATCCTCAATCCTCAATCCTCAATCCTCGTTCTTCAATCCTCAACACCCAATCCTCAATCTTCAATCCTCAATCCTCAATCCTCAATTCTCGATCCTCAATCCTCAATCCTCAGACCTCAAACATAAATACTCAACCCTCAGTCCTCGTCCTCAATCCACAACCCTCAATCCTCGATCCTCAATCTTCAATCATCAATATTCAATCTTCAATCCTGAATCCTCAATCCTCAATACTCAATCCTCAATACTCTATGTTCTATCCTCAATACGCAATCCTCAATCTTCAATCCTCAATCCTCAATCCTCAATCCTCAATCCTCAATCTTCAATCCTCAATACTCAATCTTCAATCCTCAATCCTCAATCCTCAATCCTCAATCCTCAATCCTCAATCCTCAATCCTCAATCTTCAATCCTGAATGCTCAGTCTTCAATACTCAATCCTCAATCCTCAATCCTCAATCAACATTCTTCAATCCTCAATACCCAATCCTCAATCTTCAATGCTCAATCCTCAATCCTGAATTCTCAATCCTCAATCCTCAATCCTCAATCCTCAATCCTCAATCCTCAATCCTCAATACTCAATCTTCAATCCTCAATCTTCAATCCTCAGTCCTCAATCTTCAATCCTCAATACTCAATCTTCAATCCTAAATCCTCAATCCGCAATCCTCAATCCTCATTCTTCAATCCTCAAAACCCAATCCTCAATCTTCAATCCTCAATCCTCAATCCTCAATTCTCAATCCTCAATCCTCAATCCTCAGACCTCAAACATCAATACTCAACCATCAGTCCTCGTCCTCAATCCACAACCCTCAATCCTCGATCCCCAATCTTCGATCAGCAATATTCAATCTTCAATCCCCAATCCTCAATCCTCAATCCTCAATACTCAATCCTCAATCCTCAATGTTCTATCCTCAATACGCAATCCTCATTCTTCAATCCTCAATCCCCAATCCTCAATCCTCAATCCTCAATCCTCAATCCTCAGTCCTCAAACCTCAATCCTGAATCATCAATCCTGAATCACCAATCTTCTGCCTTCAGTCCTCAACAGTCAGTTGTCAAGCCTCAATCCTCAATAGAATGTCATCAATTCACAGTTTTCAATACTCAATACTCAATCTGCAATCTTCAAATCTCTACCCACAAACATCAATTCTCATCACTCAACCCTCAACACTCAGTCACCAATCCTCAATCTTCAATTCTCAATCCTCAATCCTCAATCCTCAACCCTCAATCCTCAGTCCTCAAACCTCAATCCTGAATCCTCAATCCTGAATCATCAATCTTCAGCCTTCAGTCCTCAACAATCAGTTGTCAATCCTCAATCCGCAATAGAATATCATCAATTCACAGTTTTCGATACTCAATCCCCATTCCTCAATTTTCAAATCTCAATCCACAAACATATATTCTCATCACTCAACCATCAACGCTCAGTCCTCAATCATCAATCCTCAATCCTCAATCCTCAATCCTCAATCTTCAATCCTCAATCCTCAATCCTCAATCCTCAATCCTCATTCTTCAATCCTCAATACCCAATCCTCAATCTTCAATCCTCAACCCTCAATCCTCAATTCTCGATCCTCAATCCAGAATCCTCAGACCTCAAACAGCAATACTCAACCCTCAGTCCTCGTACTCAATCCACAACCATCAATCCTCAATCCTCAATATTCAATCATCAATATTCAATCTTCAGTCCTCAATCCTCAATCCTCAATCCTCAATCCTCAATCCACAATGTTCAATCCGCAATACCCATTCCTCAATATTCTATCCGCAATCCCCAATCCTCAATCCTCAATCATCAATCCTCAATCCTCAATCCTCAATCTTCAATCCACAATACTCAATCTTCAATCCTCAATCCTCAATCCTGAATCCTCAATCCTCATTCTTCAATCCTCAACACCCAATCCTCAATCTTCAATCCTCAATCCTCAATCCTCAATTCTCAATCCTCAATCCTCAATCCTCAGACCTCAAACATCAATACTCAACCCTCAGTCCTCGTCCTCAATCCACAACCCTCAATCCTCGATCCTCAATCTTCAATCCTCAATCCTCAATCCTCAATACTCAATCCTCAATGCTCAATGTTCTATCCTCAATACGCAATCCTCAATCTTCAATCCTCAATCCTCAATCCTCAATCCTCAATCCTCAATCTTCAATCCTCAATACTCAATCTTCAATCCTCAATCCCCAATCCTCAATCCTCAATCCTCAATCGTCAACCCTCAATCCCCATTCCTCAATCTTCAATCCTCAATCCTCAATCCACAATCCTCAATCCTCAATATTCAACACAAAAACCTCAACCATCAATCCTCAATACTCAACCATCAATCCTCACTTCTCAATACTCAATAGAATATCCTTAATTCTCATGGTTCAATACTCAATCCACAAAATTCAATAATCAAATCTCAATTCTCAAACATCAATTCTCAACACTCAATCCTCAATACTCAGTCCTCTCTCTTCAATCCTCAATCCTCAATCCTCAGTCCTCAATCCTCAATACTCAATCTTCAATCCTCAATCCTCAGTCCTCAATCCTCAATACTCAATCCTCAACCCTCAATCCTCAATCCACAATCTTCAATCCACAATACTCAATATTCAATCCTCAATCCTCAATACTCAATCTTCAATCCTCAATCCTCAATAATCAATCCTCAATCCTCATTCTTCAATCCGCCATACCCAATCCTCAATCTCCATTCCTCATTCCTCAATCCTCAATTCTCAATCCTCAATCCTCAGTCCTCAGTCCTCAAACCTCAATCCTCAACCCTCAGCCCTCATTCTCAATCCTCAATCCTCAATCCTCAATCCTCAATCCTCAATCCTCAATCTTCAATCCTCAATACTCAATCTTCAATAATCAATCCTCAATTCTCAACACTCAATACTCAATCCTCAATCGTCAAACCTCAGTCCCCAATCCTCAATCATCAATCCTCAATCCTCAATCCTCAATCCTCAATCCTCAATCCTCAATCTTCAATCCTCAATACTCAATCTTCAATAATCAATCCTCAATTCTCAACACTCAATACTCAATCCTCAATCGTCAAACCTCAGTCCCCAATCCTCAATCATCAATCCTCAATCCTCAATCCTCAATCGTCAATCTTCAATCCTCAATCCTCAATCCTCAACCTTCAATACTCAATCCTCATTCTTCAATCCTCAAAACCCAATCCTCAATCTTCAATCCTCAATCCTCAATCCTCAATTCTCAATCCTCAATCCTCAATCCTCAATCCTCAGACCTCAAACATCAATACTCAACCATCAGTCCTCGTCCTCAATCCACAACCCTCAATCCTCGATCCTCAATCTTGAATCAGCAATATTCAATCTTCAATCCCCAATCCTCAATCCTCAATCCTCAATACTCAATCCTCAATCCTCAATGTTCTATCCTCAATACGCAATCCTCATTCTTCAATCCTCAATCCCCAATCCTCAATCCTCAATCCTCAATCCTCAATCCTCAGTCCTCAAACCTCAATCCTGAATCATCAATCCTGAATCATCAATCTTCTGCCTTCAGTCCTCAACAATCAGTTGTCAATCCTCAATCCTCAATAGAATGTTATCAATTCACAGTTTTCAATACTCAATACTCAATCAGCAATCTTCAAATCTCTATCCACAAACATCAATTCTCATCACTCAACCCTCAACACTCAGTCACCAATCCTCAATCTTCAATTCTCAATCCTCAATCCTCAATCCTCAACCCTCAATCCTCAGTCCTCAAACCTCAATCCTGAATCCTCAATCCTGAATCATCAATCTTCAGCCTTCAGTCCTCAACAATCAGTTGTCAATTCTCAATCCTCAATAGAATATCCTCAATTCACAGTTCTCAATACTCAATCCCCATTCCTCAATTTTCAAATCTCAATCCACAAACATCTATTCTCATCACTCAACCATCAACACTCAGTCCTCAATCATCAATCCTCAATCCTCAATCCTCAATCTTCAATCCTCAATCCTCAATCCTCAATCCTCAATCCTCAATTCTCAATCCTCTATACTCAATCCTCAATCGTCAACCCTCAATCCCCATTCCTCAATCTTCAATCCTCAATCCTCAATCCTCAATCCTCAATTCTCAATATTCAACACAAAAACCTCAACCATCAATCCTCAATACTCAACCATCAATCCTCACTTCTCAATACTCAATAGAATATCCTGAATTCTCATGGTTCAATACTCAATCCACAAAATTCAATAATCAAATCTCAATTCTCAAACATCAATTCTCGACACTCAATCCTCAAGACTTAGTCCTCTCTCTTCAATCCTCAATCCTCAATCCTCAGTCCTCAATCCTCAATACTCAATCTTCAATCCTCAATCCTCAGTCCTCAATCCTCAATACTCAATCCTCAACCCTCAATCCTCAATCCACAATCTTCAATCCTCAATACTCAATATTCAATCCTCAATCCTCAATACTCAATCTTCAATCCTCAATCCTCAATAATCAATCCTCAATCCTCATTCCTCAATCCGCAATACCCAATCCTCAATCTCCATTCCTCATTCCTCAATCCTCAATTCTCAATCCTGAATCCTCAGTCCTCAGTCCTCAAACCTCAATCCTCAACCCTCAGCCCTCATTCTCAATCCTCAATCCTCAATCCTCAATCTTCAATCCTCAATCCTCAATCCTCAATCATCAATCCTCAATTCTCAATCCTCAATCCTCAATCCTCAATCCTCAATCGTCAATCTTCAATCCTCAATACTCAATCTTCAATCCTCAATCCCCAATCCTCAATCCTCAATCCTCATTCTTCAATCCTCAATCCCCAATCCTCAATCCTCAATCCTCATTCTTCAATCCTCAATACCCAATCCTCAATCTTCTATCCTCAATCCTCAATCCTCAATCCTCAATCCTCAATCTTCAATCCTCAGTCCCAAATCCTCAATCTTCAATACTCACACCTCCATCCTCAATCTTCAATCCTCAATACTCAGTCTTCAATCCTCAATCCTCAATCCTCAATCCTCAATCCTCATTCTTCAATCCTCAATACACAATCCACAATCTTCAATCCTCACTCCTCAATCCTGAATTCTCAATCCTCAATCCTCAATCCTCAGACCTCAAACAGCAATACTCAACCCTCAGTCCTCGTCCTCAATCCACAACAGTCAATCCTCAATCCTCAATCTTCAATCATCAATATTCAATCTTCAGTCCTCAATCCTCAATCCTCAATCCTCATTCCTCAATCCTCAATCCTCAATCCTCAATCCTCAATCTTCAATCCTCAATACTCAATCTTCAATCCTAAATCCTCAATCCTCAATCCTCAATCCTCAATCCTCATTCTTCAATCCTCAAAACCCAATCCTCAATCTTCAATCCTCAATCCTCAATCCTCAATTCTCAATCCTCAATCCTCAATCCTCAGACCTCAAACATCAATACTCAACCATCAGTCCTTGTCCTCAATCCACAACCCTCAATCCTCGATCCTCAATCTTCAATCAGCAATATTCAATCTTCAATCCTCAATCCTCAATCCTCAATCCTCAATACTCAATCCTCAATCCTCAATGTTCTATCCTCAATACGCAATCCTCATTCTTCAATCCTCAATCCCCAATCCTCAATCCTCAATCCTCAATCCTCAATCCTCAGTCCTCAAACCTCAATCCTGAATCATCAATCCTGAATCATCAATCTTCTGCCTTCAGTCCTCAACAATCAGTTATCAATCCTCAATCCTCAATAGAATGTCATCAATTCACAGTTTTCAATACTCAATACTCAATCTGCAATCTTCAAATCTCTATCCACAAACATCAATTCTCATCACTCAACCCTCAACACTCAGTCACCAATCCTCAATCTTCAATCCTCAATCCTCAATCCTCAATCCTCAACCCTCAATCCTCAGTCCTCAAACCTCAATCCTGAATCCTCAATCCTGAATCATCAATCTTCAGCCTTCAGTCCTCAACAATCAGTTGTCAATCCTCAATCCTCAATAGAATATCCTCATTTCACAGTTTTCAATACTCAATCCCCATTCCTCAATCTTCAAATCTCAATCCACAAACATCAATTCTCATCACTGAACCATCAACACTCAGTCCTCAATCATCAATCCTCAAACCTCAATCCTCAAACTTCAATCCTCAATACTCAATCCTCAATCCTCAATCCTCAATTCTCAATCCTCTATACGCAATCCTCAATCGTCAACCCTCAATCCCCATTCCTCAATCTTCAATCCTCAATCCTCAATCCTCAATCCTCAATCCTCAATATTCAACACAAAAACCTCAACCATCAATCCTCAATGCTCAACCATCAATCCTCACTTCTCAATACTCAATAGAATATCCTGAATTCTCATGGTTCAATACTGAATCCACGAAATTCAATAATCAAATCTCAATTCTCAAACATCAATTCTCAACACTCAATCCTCAATACTCAGTCCTCTCTCTTCAATCCTCAATCCTCAATCCTCAGTCCTCAATCCTCAATACTCAATCTTCAATCCTCAATCCTCAGTCCTCAATCCTCAATACTCAATCCTCAACCCTCAATCCTCAATCCACAATCTTCAATCCTCAATACTCAACATTCAATCCTCAATCCTCAATACTCAATCTTCAATCCTCAATCCTCAATAATCAATCCTCAATCCTCATTCTTCAATCCTCAATACCCAATCCTCAATCTTCAATTCTCAATCCTCAATCCTCAATTCTCAATCCTCAATCCTCAGTCCTCAGTCCTCAAACCTCAATCCTCAACCCTCAGCCCTCATTCTCAATCCTCAATCCTCAATCCTCAATCCTCAATCCTCAATCCTCAATCTTCAATCCTCAATACTCGATCTTCAATAATCAATCCTCAATTCTCAACACTCAATACTCAATCCTCAATCGTCAAACCTCAGTCCCCAATCCTCAATCATCAATCCTCAATCCTCAATCCTCAATCGTCAATCCTCAATCCTCAATCCTCATTCTTCAATCCTCAATACCCAATCCTCAATCTTCAATCCTCAACCCTCAAACCTCAATCCTCAATCGTCAGTACTCGTCCTCAATCCTCAACCCTCAATACTCATTCCTCCCATCTTCAATCATCAATACTGAATCTTCAATCCTCAATCCTCAATCCTCAATCCTCAATCCTCAATCCTCAATATTCAACGCACAACCCTCAACCATCAATCCTCAATACTCAACCATCAATCCTCAATTCTCAATACTCAATAGAATATCCTGAATTCTCATGGTTCAATACTCAATCCACAATATCCAATAATCAAATCTCAATCCTCTAACATCAATTCTCAACACTCAATCCTCAACACTCAGTCCTCTCTCTTCAATCCTCCATCCTCAATCCTCAATCCTCAAGCGTCAATCCTCAATCCCCAATCCTCAACCCTCAATCCTCAGTCCTCAAAACTCAATCCCGAATCCTCAATCCTGAATCCACAATCTTCAGCTCTCAGTCCTCAACAATCAATTGTCAATCCTCAGTCCTCCATAGAATATCCTCAATTCACAGTATTCAATACTCAATCCCCATTCTTCAACCTTGAAATCTCAATCCACAAACATCAATTCTCATCACTCAACCCTCAACACTCAGTCCTCAATCTTCAATCCTCAATCCTCAATCCTCAATCCTCAATCTTCAATCCTCAATACCCAATCCTCAATCTTCAATCCTCAATCCTCAATCCTCAATTCTCGATCCTCAATCCTCAATCCTCAGACCTCAAACAGCAATACTCAACCCTCAGTCCTCGTCCTCAATCCACAACCATCAATCCTCAATCCTCAATATTCAATCATCAATATTCAATCTTCAGTCCTCAATCCTCAATCCTCAATCCTCAATCCTCAATCCTCAATGTTCAATCCGCAATACCCAATCCTCAATATTCTATCCGCAATCCCCAATCCTCAATCCTCTATCCTCAATCCTCAATCCTGAATCTTCAATCCTCAATACTCAATCTTCAATCCTCAATCCTCAATCCTCAATCCTCAATCCTCATTCTTCAATCCTCAACACCCAATCCTCAATCTTCAATCCTCAATCCTCAATCCTCAATTCTCGATCCTCAATCCTCAATCCTCAGACCTCAAACATAAATACTCAACCCTCAGTCCTCGTCCTCAATCCACAACCCTCAATCCTCGATCCTCAATCTTCAATCATCAATATTCAATCTTCAATCCTGAATCCTCAATCCTCAATACTCAATCCTCAATACTCTATGTTCTATCCTCAATACGCAATCCTCAATCTTCAATCCTCAATCCTCAATCCTCAATCCTCAATCCTCAATCTTCAATCCTCAATACTCAATCTTCAATCCTCAATCCTCAATCCTCAATCCTCAATCCTCAATCCTCAATCCTCAATCCTCAATCTTCTATCCTGAATGCTCAGTCTTCAATACTCAATCCTCAATCCTCAATCCTCAATCAACATTCTTCAATCCTCAATACCCAATCCTCAATCTTCAATCCTCAATCCTCAATCCTCAATTCTCAATCCTCAATCCTCAATCCTCAATCCTCAATCCTCAATCCTCAATCCTCAATACTCAATCTTCAATCCTCAATCTTCAATCCTCAGTCCTCAATCTTCAATCCTCAATACTCAATCTTCAATCCTAAATCCTCAATCCGCAATCCTCAATCCTCATTCTTCAATCCTCAAAACCCAATCCTCAATCTTCAATCCTCAATCCTCAATCCTCAATTCTCAATCCTCAATCCTCAATCCTCAGACCTCAAACATCAATACTCAACCATCAGTCCTCGTCCTCAATCCACAACCCTCAATCCTCGATCCCCAATCTTCAATCAGCAATATTCAATCTTCAATCCCCAATCCTCAATCCTCAATCCTCAATACTCAATCCTCAATCCTCAATGTTCTATCCTCAATACGCAATCCTCATTCTTCAATCCTCAATCCCCAATCCTCAACCCTCAATCCTCAATCCTCAATCCTCAGTACTCAAACCTCAATCCTGAATCATCAATCCTGAATCACCAATCTTCTGCCTTCAGTCCTCAACAGTCAGTTGTCAAGCCTCAATCCTCAATAGAATGTCATCAATTCACAGTTTTCAATACTCAATACTCAATCTGCAATCTTCAAATCTCTATCCACAAACATCAATTCTCATCACTCAACCCTCAACACTCAGTCACCAATCCTCAATCTTCAATTCTCAATCCTCAATCCTCAATCCTCAACCCTCAATCCTCAGTCCTCAAACCTCAATCCTGAATCCTCAATCCTGAATCATCAATCTTCAGCCTTCAGTCCTCAACAATCAGTTGTCAATCCTCAATCCGCAATAGAATATCCTCAATTCACAGTTTTCGATACTCAATCCCCATTCCTCAATTTTCAAATCTCAATCCACAAACATATATTCTCATCACTCAACCATCAACGCTCAGTCCTCAATCATCAATCCTCAATCCTCAATCCTCAATCCTCAATCTTCAATCCTCAATCCTCAATCCTCAATCCTCAATCCTCATTCTTCAATCCTCAATACCCAATCCTCAATCTTCAATCCTCAACCCTCAATCCTCAATTCTCGATCCTCAATCCACAATCCTCAGACCTCAAACAGCAATACTCAACCCTCAGTCCTCGTACTCAATCCACAACCATCAATCCTCAATCCTCAATATTCAATCATCAATATTCAATCTTCAGTCCTCAATCCTCAATCCTCAATCCTCAATCCTCAATCCTCAATGTTCAATCCGCAATACCCATTCCTCAATATTCTATCCGCAATCCCCAATCCTCAATCCTCAATCATCAATCCTCAATCCTCAATCCTCAATCTTCAATCCACAATACTCAATCTTCAATCCTCAATCCTCAATCCTCAATCCTCAATCCTCATTCTTCAATCCTCAACACCCAATCCTCAATCTTCAATCCTCAATCCTCAATCCTCAATTCTCAATCCTCAATCCTCAATCCTCAGACCTCAAACATCAATACTCAACCCTCAGTCCTCGTCCTCAATCCACAACCCTCAATCCTCGATCCTCAATCTTCAATCATCAATATTCAATCTTCAATCCTCAATCCTCAATCCTCAATACTCAATCCTCAATCCTCAATGTTCTATCCTCAATACGCAATCCTCAATCTTCAATCCTCAATCCTCAATCCTCAATCCTCAATCCTCAATCTTCAATCCTCAATACTCAATCTTCAATCCTCAATCCCCAATCCTCAATCCTCAATCCTCAATCGTCAACCCTCAATCCCCATTCCTCAATCTTCAATCCTCAATCCTCAATCCACAATCCTCAATCCTCAATATTCAACACAAAAACCTCAACCATCAATCCTCAATACTCAACCATCAATCCTCACTTCTCAATACTCAATAGAATATCCTGAATTCTCATGGTTCAATACTCAATCCACAAAATTCAATAATCAAATCTCAATTCTCAAACATCAATTCTCAACACTCAATCCTCAATACTCAGTCCTCTCTCTTCAATCCTCAATCCTCAATCCTCAGTCCTCAATCCTCAATACTCAATCTTCAATCCTCAATCCTCAGTCCTCAATCCTCAATACTCAATCCTCAACCCTCAATCCTCAATCCACAATCTTCAATCCTCAATACTCAATATTCAATCCTCAATCCTCAATACTCAATCTTCAATCCTCAATCCTCAATAATCAATCCTCAATCCTCATTCTTCAATCCGCCATACCCAATCCTCAAACTCCATTCCTCATTCCTCAATCCTCAATTCTCAATCCTCAATCCTCAGTCCTCTATCCTCAAACCTCAATCCTCAACCCTCAGCCCTCATTCTCAATCCTCAATCCTCAATCCTCAATCCTCAATCCTCAATCCTCAATCTTCAATCCTCAATACTCAATTTTCAATAATCAATCCTAAATTCTCAACACTCAATACTCAATCCTCAATCGTCAAACCTCAGTCCCCAATCCTCAATCATCAATCCTCAATCCTCAATTCTCAATCCTCAATCCTCAATCCTCAGACCTCAAACATCAATACTCAACCATCAGTCCTCGTCCTCAATCCACAACCCTCAATCCTCGATCCTCAATCTTGAATCAGCAATATTCAATCTTCAATCCCCAATCCTCAATCCTCAATCCTCAATACTCAATCCTCAATCCTCAATGTTCTATCCTCAATACGCAATCCTCATTCTTCAATCCTCAATCCCCAATCCTCAATCCTCAATCCTCAATCCTCAATCCTCAATCCTCAATCGTCAATCCTCAATCGTCAACCTTCAACCCTCAATACTCAATCTTCAATCCTCAATCCTCAATCCCCAATACTCAATACTCATTCTTCAATCCTCAATACCCAATCCTCAATCTTCAATCCTCAAACCTCAATCCTCAATCCTCAATCCTCAATCCTCAATCCTCAATCCTCAATCTTCAATCCTCAGTCACAAATCCTCAATCTTCAATACTCACTCCTCAATCCTCAATCTTCAATCCTCAATACTCAGTCTTCAATCCTCAATCCTCAATCCTCAATCCTCAATCCTCATTCTTCAATCCTCAATACCCAATCCTCAATCTTCAATCCTCAATCCTCAATCCTCAATTCTCAATCCTCAATCCTCAATCCTCAATCCTCAATCCTCAATCCTCAATCCTCAATGTTCAATCCGCAATACCCAATCCTCAATCTTCTATCCGCAATCCTCAATCCTCAGTCCTCTAACCTCAATCCTCAAACCTCAGCCCTCAGCCTCAATCCTCAATTCTCAATCCTCAGTCCACAAACATCAATTCTGGATCCTCAATCCTGCATCCTCAACCTTCAGCCCTCAGTCCTCAACAATCAGTTGTCAATCCTCAATTCCCAATAGAATATCCTCAATTCACAGTTTTCAATACTCAATACTCAATCTGCAATCTTCAAATCTCCATCCACAAACATCAATTCTCATCACTCAACCCTGAACGCTCAGTCCTTAATGTTCAATCCTCAATCCTCAATCCTCAATCTTCAATCCTCAATACTCAATCCTCAATCCTCAATCCTCAATTCTCAATCCTCAATGCTCAATCCTCAATGTTCAATCCTCAATACCCAATCCTCAGTCTTCAATCCTCAATCCTCAATCCTCAATCCTCAAACCTCAATCCTCAATCCTCAATCCTCTTTCCTCAAACCTCAATCCCGAATCCTAAACCCTGAATCCTCAATCTTCAGCCCTAAGTCCTCAACAATCAGTTGTCAATCCTCAATCCTCAATAGAATATCCTCAATTCACAGTTTTCAATACTCAATACTCAATCTGCATTCTTCAGACCTCTATCCACAAACATCAATTCTCATCACTCAACCCTCAATACTGAGTCCCCAATCCTCAATCTTCAATACTCAATCCTCAATCCTCAATCCTCAATCTCAATCTTCAATCCTCAGTACTCAATCTTCAATCCTCAATCCTCAATCCTCAATCATCAATCCCCAATCTTCAATCCTCAATACGTAATCTTCAATCCTCAATCCTCAATCCTCAATCCTGAATCCTCAATCCTCAATCCTCAATCCTCAATCGTCAATCTTCAATCCTCAATACTCAATCTTCAATCCTCAATCCTCAATACTCAATACTCAATCCTCATTCTTCAATCCTCAATACCCAATCCCCAATCTTCAATCCTCAATCCTCAATTCTCAATCCGCAATCCTCAATCCTCAGTCCTCAAACCTCAATCCTCAAACCTCAGCCCTCAGCCTCAATCCTCAATCCTCAATCCTCAATCCTCAATCTTCAATCCTCAGTACTCAATTTCAAACCTCAATCCTCAGTCCACAAACATCAATTCTGAATCCTCAATCCTGCATCCTCAATCTTCAGCCCTCAGTCCTCAACAATCAGTTGTCAATCCTCAATTCCCAATAGCATATCCTCAGTTCACAGTTTTCAATACTCAATACTCAATCTGCAATCTTCAAATCTCTATCCACAAACATCAATTCTCATCACTCAACCCTCAACACTCAGTCACCAATCCTCAATCTTCAATCCTCAATCCTCAATCCTCAATCCTCAATCCTCAATCCTCAATCCTCAATGTTCAATCCGCAATACCCAATCCTCAATATTCTATCCGCAATCCCCAATCCTCAATCCTCTATCCTCAATCCTCAATCCTGAATCTTCAATCCTCAATACTCAATCTTCAATCCTCAATCCTCAATCCTCAATCCTCAATCCTCATTCTTCAATCCTCAACACCCAATCCTCAATCTTCAATCCTCAATCCTCAATCCTCAATTCTCGATCCTCAATCCTCAATCCTCAGACCTCAAACATAAATACTCAACCCTCAGTCCTCGTCCTCAATCCACAACCCTCAATCCTCGATCCTCAATCTTCAATCATCAATATTCAATCTTCAATCCTGAATCCTCAATCCTCAATACTCAATCCTCAATACTCTATGTTCTATCCTCAATACGCAATCCTCAATCTTCAATCCTCAATCCTCAATCCTCAATCCTCAATCCTCAATCTTCAATCCTCAATACTCAATCTTCAATCCTCAATCCTCAATCCTCAATCCTCAATCCTCAATCCTCAATCCTCAATCCTCAATCTTCTATCCTGAATGCTCAGTCTTCAATACTCAATCCTCAATCCTCAATCCTCAATCAACATTCTTCAATCCTCAATACCCAATCCTCAATCTTCAATCCTCAATCCTCAATCCTCAATTCTCAATCCTCAATCCTCAATCCTCAATCCTCAATCCTCAATCCTCAATCCTCAATACTCAATCTTCAATCCTCAATCTTCAATCCTCAGTCCTCAATCTTCAATCCTCAATACTCAATCTTCAATCCTAAATCCTCAATCCGCAATCCTCAATCCTCATTCTTCAATCCTCAAAACCCAATCCTCAATCTTCAATCCTCAATCCTCAATCCTCAATTCTCAATCCTCAATCCTCAATCCTCAGACCTCAAACATCAATACTCAACCATCAGTCCTCGTCCTCAATCCACAACCCTCAATCCTCGATCCCCAATCTTCAATCAGCAATATTCAATCTTCAATCCCCAATCCTCAATCCTCAATCCTCAATACTCAATCCTCAATCCTCAATGTTCTATCCTCAATACGCAATCCTCATTCTTCAATCCTCAATCCCCAATCCTCAACCCTCAATCCTCAATCCTCAATCCTCAGTCCTCAAACCTCAATCCTGAATCATCAATCCTGAATCACCAATCTTCTGCCTTCAGTCCTCAACAGTCAGTTGTCAAGCCTCAATCCTCAATAGAATGTCATCAATTCACAGTTTTCAATACTCAATACTCAATCTGCAATCTTCAAATCTCTATCCACAAACATCAATTCTCATCACTCAACCCTCAACACTCAGTCACCAATCCTCAATCTTCAATTCTCAATCCTCAATCCTCAATCCTCAACCCTCAATCCTCAGTCCTCAAACCTCAATCCTGAATCCTCAATCCTGAATCATCAATCTTCAGCCTTCAGTCCTCAACAATCAGTTGTCAATCCTCAATCCGCAATAGAATATCCTCAATTCACAGTTTTCGATACTCAATCCCCATTCCTCAATTTTCAAATCTCAATCCACAAACATATATTCTCATCACTCAACCATCAACGCTCAGTCCTCAATCATCAATCCTCAATCCTCAATCCTCAATCCTCAATCTTCAATCCTCAATCCTCAATCCTCAATCCTCAATCCTCATTCTTCAATCCTCAATACCCAATCCTCAATCTTCAATCCTCAACCCTCAATCCTCAATTCTCGATCCTCAATCCACAATCCTCAGACCTCAAACAGCAATACTCAACCCTCAGTCCTCGTACTCAATCCACAACCATCAATCCTCAATCCTCAATATTCAATCATCAATATTCAATCTTCAGTCCTCAATCCTCAATCCTCAATCCTCAATCCTCAATCCTCAATGTTCAATCCGCAATACCCATTCCTCAATATTCTATCCGCAATCCCCAATCCTCAATCCTCAATCATCAATCCTCAATCCTCAATCCTCAATCTTCAATCCACAATACTCAATCTTCAATCCTCAATCCTCAATCCTCAATCCTCAATCCTCATTCTTCAATCCTCAACACCCAATCCTCAATCTTCAATCCTCAATCCTCAATCCTCAATTCTCAATCCTCAATCCTCAATCCTCAGACCTCAAACATCAATACTCAACCCTCAGTCCTCGTCCTCAATCCACAACCCTCAATCCTCGATCCTCAATCTTCAATCATCAATATTCAATCTTCAATCCTCAATCCTCAATCCTCAATACTCAATCCTCAATCCTCAATGTTCTATCCTCAATACGCAATCCTCAATCTTCAATCCTCAATCCTCAATCCTCAATCCTCAATCCTCAATCTTCAATCCTCAATACTCAATCTTCAATCCTCAATCCCCAATCCTCAATCCTCAATCCTCAATCGTCAACCCTCAATCCCCATTCCTCAATCTTCAATCCTCAATCCTCAATCCACAATCCTCAATCCTCAATATTCAACACAAAAACCTCAACCATCAATCCTCAATACTCAACCATCAATCCTCACTTCTCAATACTCAATAGAATATCCTGAATTCTCATGGTTCAATACTCAATCCACAAAATTCAATAATCAAATCTCAATTCTCAAACATCAATTCTCAACACTCAATCCTCAATACTCAGTCCTCTCTCTTCAATCCTCAATCCTCAATCCTCAGTCCTCAATCCTCAATACTCAATCTTCAATCCTCAATCCTCAGTCCTCAATCCTCAATACTCAATCCTCAACCCTCAATCCTCAATCCACAATCTTCAATCCTCAATACTCAATATTCAATCCTCAATCCTCAATACTCAATCTTCAATCCTCAATCCTCAATAATCAATCCTCAATCCTCATTCTTCAATCCGCCATACCCAATCCTCAAACTCCATTCCTCATTCCTCAATCCTCAATTCTCAATCCTCAATCCTCAGTCCTCTATCCTCAAACCTCAATCCTCAACCCTCAGCCCTCATTCTCAATCCTCAATCCTCAATCCTCAATCCTCAATCCTCAATCCTCAATCTTCAATCCTCAATACTCAATTTTCAATAATCAATCCTCAATTCTCAACACTCAATACTCAATCCTCAATCGTCAAACCTCAGTCCCCAATCCTCAATCATCAATCCTCAATCCTCAATTCTCAATCCTCAATCCTCAATCCTCAGACCTCAAACATCAATACTCAACCATCAGTCCTCGTCCTCAATCCACAACCCTCAATCCTCGATCCTCAATCTTGAATCAGCAATATTCAATCTTCAATCCCCAATCCTCAATCCTCAATCCTCAATACTCAATCCTCAATCCTCAATGTTCTATCCTCAATACGCAATCCTCATTCTTCAATCCTCAATCCCCAATCCTCAATCCTCAATACTCAATCCTCAATCCTCAATCCTCAATCCTCAATCCTCAATCCTCAATCCTCAGACTTCAAACATCAATACTCAACCCTCAGTCCTCGTCCTCAATTCACAACCCTCAATCCTCAATCCTCAATCCTCAATCCTCAGTCCTCAAACCTCAATCCTGAATCCTCAATCCTTAATCCTCAACCTTAAGCCCTCAGTCCTCAACAATCAGTTGTCAATCCTCAATCCTCGGTCCTCAAACCACAATCCTGAATCCTCAATCCTGAATCCTCAACCTTAAGCCCTCAGTCCTCAACAATCAGTTGTCAATCCTCAATCCTCAAGAGAATATCATCAATTCACAGTTTTCAATACTCAATACTCAATCTGCAATCTTCAAATCTCTATCCACAAACATCAATTCTCATCACTCAACCCTCAACACTCAGTCTTCAATCCTCAATCCTCAATCCTCAATCCTCAATCCTCAATCGTCAATCCTCAATCGTCAACCTTCAACCCTCAATACTCAATCTTCAATCCTCAATCCTCAATCCCCAATACTCAATACTCATTCTTCAATCCTCAATACCCAATCCTCAATCTTCAATCCTCAAACCTCAATCCTCAATCCTCAATCCTCAATCCTCAATCCTCAATCCTCAATCTTCAATCCTCAGTCACAAATCCTCAATCTTCAATACTCACTCCTCAATCCTCAATCTTCAATCCTCAATACTCAGTCTTCAATCCTCAATCCTCAATCCTCAATCCTCAATCCTCATTCTTCAATCCTCAATACCCAATCCTCAATCTTCAATCCTCAATCCTCAATCCTCAATTCTCAATCCTCAATCCTCAATCCTCAATCCTCAATCCTCAATCCTCAATCCTCAATGTTCAATGCGCAATACCCAATCCTCAATCTTCTATCCGCAATCCTCAATCCTCAGTCCTCTAACCTCAATCCTCAAACCTCAGCCCTCAGCCTCAATCCTCAATCCTCAATCCTCAGTCCACAAACATCAATTCTGGATCCTCAATCCTGCATCCTCAACCTTCAGCCCTCAGTCCTCAACAATCAGTTGTCAATCCTCAATTCCCAATAGAATATCCTCAATTCACAGTTTTCAATACTCAATACTCAATCTGCAATCTTCAAATCTCCATCCACAAACATCAATTCTCATCACTCAACCCTGAACGCTCAGTCCTTAATGTTCAATCCTCAATCCTCAATCCTCAATCTTCAATCCTCAATACTCAATCCTCAATCCTCAATCCTCAATTCTCAATCCTCAATGCTCAATCCTCAATGTTCAATCCTCAATACCCAATCCTCAGTCTTCAATCCTCAATCCTCAATCCTCAATCCTCAAACCTCAATCCTCAATCCTCAATCCTCTTTCCTCAAACCTCAATCCCGAATCCTAAACCCTGAATCCTCAATCTTCAGCCCTAAGTCCTCAACAATCAGTTGTCAATCCTCAATCCTCAATAGAATATCCTCAATTCACAGTTTTCAATACTCAATACTCAATCTGCAATCTTCAGACCTCTATCCACAAACATCAATTCTCATCACTCAACCCTCAATACTGAGTCCCCAATCCTCAATCTTCAATACTCAATCCTCAATCCTCAATCCTCAATCTCAATCTTCAATCCTCAGTACTCAATCTTCAATCCTCAATCCTCAATCCTCAATCATCAATCCCCAATCTTCAATCCTCAATACGTAATCTTCAATCCTCAATCCTCAATCCTCAATCCTGAATCCTCAATCCTCAATCCTCAATCCTCAATCGTCAATCTTCAATCCTCAATACTCAATCTTCAATCCTCAATCCTCAATACTCAATACTCAATCCTCATTCTTCAATCCTCAATACCCAATCCCCAATCTTCAATCCTCAATCCTCAATTCTCAATCCGCAATCCTCAATCCTCAGTCCTCAAACCTCAATCCTCAAACCTCAGCCCTCAGCCTCAATCCTCAATCCTCAATCCTCAATCCTCAATCTTCAATCCTCAGTACTCAATTTCAAACCTCAATCCTCAGTCCACAAACATCAATTCTGAATCCTCAATCCTGCATCCTCAATCTTCAGCCCTCAGTCCTCAACAATCAGTTGTCAATCCTCAATTCCCAATAGCATATCCTCAGTTCACAGTTTTCAATACTCAATACTCAATCTGCAATCTTCAAATCTCTATCCACAAACATCAATTCTCATCACTCAACCCTGAACGCTCAGTCCTTAATGTTCAATCCTCAATCCTCAATCCTCAATCTTCAATCCTCAATACTCAATCTTCAATCCTCAATCCTCAATTCTCAATCCTCAATGCTCAATCCTCAATCCTCAATATTCAGTCATTAATATTCAACCTTCAATCCTCAATCCTCAATCCTCTATTCTCAACACTCAATCCTCAATGTTCAATCCTCAATACCCAATCCTCAGTCTTCAATCCTCAATCCTCAATCCTCAATCCTCAATCCTCAATCCTCAATCCTCAATCCTCTTTCCTCAAACCTCAATCCCGAATCCTAAACCCTGAATCCTCAATCTTCAGCCCTAAGTCCTCAACAATCAGTTGTCAATCCTCAATCCTCAATAGAATATCCTCAATTCACAGTTTTCAATACTCAATACTCAATCTGCAATCTTCAGACCTCTATCCACAAACATAAATTCTCATCACTCAACCCTCAATACTGAGTCCCCAATCCTCAATCTTCAATACTCAATCCTCAATCCTCAATCCTCAATCTCAATCTTCAATCCTCAGTACTCAATCTTCAATCCTCAATCCTCAATCTTCATTCTTCAATCCTCAACACCCAATCCTCAATCTTCAATCCTCAATCCTCAATCCTCAATTCTCAATCCTCAATCGTCAATCCTCAGACCTCAAACATCAATACTCAACCCTCAGTCCTCGTCCTCAATCCACAACCCTCAATCCTCGATCCTCAATCTTCAATCATCAATATTCAATCTTCAATCCTCAATCCTCAATCCTCAATACTCAATCCTCAATCCTCAATCCTCAATTCTCAATCCTCAATCCTCAATCCTCAGACTTCAAACATCAATACTCAACCCTCAGTCCTCGTCCTCAATCCACAACCCTCAATCCTCAATCCTCAATCCTCAATCATCAGTCCTCAAACCTCAATCCTGAATCCTCAATCCTTAATCCTCAATCTTCAGCCCTCAGTCCGCAACAATCAGTTGTCAATCCTCAAACCTCAATAGAATATCCTCAACGCACAGTTTTCAATACTCAATACTCAATCTGCAATCTTCAGATCTCTATCCACAAACATCAATTCTCATCACTCAACCCTCAATACTCAGTCCCCAATCCTCAATCTTCAATCCTCAATCCTCAATTCTCAATCCTCAATCGTCAGGCTTCAATCCTCAATACTCAATCTTCAATCCTCAATCCTCAATCCTCAATCCTCAATACTCAATCCTCAATACTCAACCATCAATCCTCAATTCTCAATACTCAATAGAATATCCTGAATTCTCAGGATTCTATACTCAAACCTCAATCCTCAACCCTCAGGACTCATTCTCAACCCTCAATCCACAATCCTCAAACCTCAAACCTCAATCCTCCCATCTTCAATCATCAATACTCAATCTTCAATCCTCAATCCTCAATCCTCAATGCTCAATCCTCAATCCTCAGTATTCAACACTCAACCCTCAACCATCAGTCCTCAATACTCAATCATCAATCCTCAGTTCTCAATACTCAATAGAATATCCTGAATTCTCATGCTTCAATACTCAATCCACAATATTCAATAATCAAATCTCAATCCTCAAACATCAATTCTCAACACTCAATCCTCAACACTCAGTCCTCTCTCTTCAATCCTCCATTCTCAATCCTCAATCCTCAAGCGTCAATCCTCAATCCTCAATCCTCAACACTCAATCCTCAGTCCTCAAAACTCAATCCCGAATCCTCAATCCTGTATCCTCAATCTTCAGACCTCAGTCCTCAACAATCAATTGTCGATCCTCAGTCCTCCATAGAATATCCTCAATTCGCTGTTTTCAATGCTCAATCCCCATTCTTCAATCTTCAAATCTCAATACACAAACATCAATTCTCATCACTCAACCCTCAACACTCAGTCCTCAATCCTCAATCCTCAATCCTCAATCCTCAATCTTCAATCCTCAATACTCAATCTTGAATCCTCAATCCTCAATTCTCAATCCTCAATGCTCAATCCTCAATCGTCAATCCTCAATCCCCAATCCTCAATCTTCAATCCTCAATCCTCAATCCTCAATCCTCAATCCTCCATCTTCAATCCTCAATACTCAATCTCCAATCCTCAATCCTCAATCCTCAATTCTCAATCCCCAATCCTCAATCCTCAATCCTCAATCCTCAATCTTCAATCCCCAATACTCAATCTGGAATCCTCAACCCTCAGTCCTCACTCCTAAATCCTCATTCTTCAATCCTCCTTACCGAATCCTCAATCTTCAATCCTCAATCCTCAATACTCAATTCAAAATCCTCAATCCTGAATCCTCAGACTTCAAACATCAATACTCAACCCTCAGTCCTCGTCCTCAATCCTCACTATTCAGTCATTAATATTCAACCTTCAATCCTCAATCCTCAATCCTCTATCCTCAACACTCAATCCTCTATGTTCAATCCTCAATCCTCAATTCTCAACCGTCAATCCTCAATACTGAATCTTCAATCCTCAATCCTCAATCCTCAACCCTCAATCCTCAATCCTCTGTAATCAATCCTCAATCTTCAATACTCAATCGTCAATCCTCAGTCCTCAATCCTCAATCCTCAATCCTCAGTCCTCAGTCCGCAAACCTCAATCCTCAACCCTCAGCCCTCATCCTAAATCCTGAATCCTCAATCCTCAATCCTCAATCTTCAATCCTCAATACTCAATCTTCAATCCTTAGTCCTCAATCCTCGGTCCTCAATCCTCAATCGTCAATCTCCAATCCTGAATACTCAATCTTCAATCCTCAATCCTCAATCCTCAATCCTCAATCCTCAATCCTCATTCTTCATTCCTCAATACCCAATCCTCAATCTTCAATCTTCAATCCTCAATCCTCAATTCTCAACCCTCAATCCTCAGTCCTCAGTCCTCAAACATCAATCCTCAAACCTCAGCCCTCATCATCAATCCTCAATCCTCAATCCTCAATCCTCAATCTTCAATCCTCAATACTCAATATTCAATCCTCAGTCCTCAGTCCTCGATCTTCAATTCTGAATCCTCAATCCTGCATCCTCAATCTTCAGCCCTCAGTCCTCAACAATCAGTTGTCGGTCCTCAATCCCCAATAGAATATCATCAATTCACTGCTTTCAATGCTCAATACTCAATCTGCCATCTTCAAATCTCTATCCAGAAACATCAATTCTCATCACTCAACCCTGGACGCACAGTCCTCAATGTTCAATCCTCAATCCTCAATTCTCAACCTTCAATCCTCAATACTGAATCTTCAATCCTCAATCACCAATCTTCAATCCTCAATACTTAATCTTCAATCCTCAATCCTCAATCCTCAATCCTCATTCCGCAATCCTCAATCCTAAATCCTCAATCGTCAATCTTCAATCCTCAATACTCAATCTTCAATCCACAATCCTCAATACTCAATACTCAATCCTCATTCTTCAATCCTCAATACCCAATCCCCAATCTTCAATCCTCAATCCTCAATACCCAATCCTCAATCTTCAATACTCAATCCTCAATCCTCATTCTTCAATCCTCAATACCCAATCCCCAATCTTCAATCCTCAATCCTCAATACCCAATCCTCAATCTTCAATACTCAATCCTCAATCCTCAATCTTCAATCCTCAATACTCAATCCTCAATCCTCAATCCTCAATCCTCAATCGTCAATCTTCAATCCTCAATACTCCATCTTCAATCCTCAATCCCCAATCCTCAATCCTCAATCCTCATTCTTCAATCCTCAATACCCAATCCTCAATCTTCAATCCTCAATTCTCAATCCTCAATCCTCAATCCTCAATCTTCAATCCTCAGTCCCAAATCCTCAATCTTCAATACTCACACCTCAATCCTCAATCTTCAATCCTCAATACTCAGTCTCCAATCCTCAATCCTCAATCCTCAATCCTCAATCCTCATTCTTCAATCCTCAATACCCAATCCTCAATCTTCAATCCTCTATCCTCAGTCCTCAATTCTCAATCCTCAATCCTCAATCCTCAGACCTCAAACAGCAATACTCAACCCTCAGTACTCGTCCTCAATCCAGAACCATCAATCCTGAATCCTCAAAGTTCAATCATCAATATTCAATCTTCAGTCCTCAATCCTCAATCCTCAATCCTCATTCCTCAATCCTCAATCCTCAATCCTCAATCCTCAATCTTCAATCCTCAATACTCAATCTTCAATCCTAAATCCTCAATCCTAAATCCTCAATCCTCATCCTTCAATCCTCAATACCCAATCCTCCATCTTCAATCCTCAATCGTCAATCCTCAATTCTCAATCCTCAATCCTCAATCCTCAGACCTCAAACATCAATATTCAATCTTCAGTCCTCAATCCTCAATCCTCAATCCTCATTCCTCAATCCTCAATCCTCAATCCTCAATCCTCAATCTTCAATCCTCAATACTCAATCTTCAATCCTAAATCCTCAATCCTCAATCCTCAATCCTCATTCTTCAATCCTCAAAACCCAATCCTCAATCTTCAATCCTCAATCCTCAATCCTCAATTCTCAATCCTCAATCCTCAATCCTCAGACCTCAAACATCAATACTCAACCATCAGTCCTTGTCCTCAATCCACAACCCTCAATCCTCGATCCTCAATCTTCAATCAGCAATATTCAATCTTCAATCCTCAATCCTCAATCCTCAATCCTCAATACTCAATCCTCAATCCTCAATGTTCTATCCTCAATACGCAATCCTCATTCTTCAATCCTCAATCCCCAATCCTCAATCCTCAATCCTCAATCCTCAATCCTCAGTCCTCAAACCTCAATCCTGAATCATCAATCCTGAATCATCAACCTTCTGCCTTCAGTCCTCAACAATCAGTTGTCAATCCTCAATCCTCAATAGAATGTCATCAATTCACAGTTTTCAATACTCAATACTCAATCTGCAATCTTCAAATCTCTATCCACAAACATCAATTCTCATCACTCAACCCTCAACACTCAGTCACCAATCCTCAATCTTCAATCCTCAATCCTCAATCCTCAATCCTCAACCCTCAATCCTCAGTCCTCAAACCTCAATCCTGAATCCTCAATCCTGAATCATCAATCTTCAGCCTTCAGTCCTCAACAATCAGTTGTCAATCCTCAATCCTCAATAGAATATCCTCATTTCACAGTTTTCAATACTCAATCCCCATTCCTCAATCTTCAAATCTCAATCCACAAACATCAATTCTCATCACTCAACCATCAACACTCAGTCCTCAATCATCAATCCTCAAACCTCAATCCTCAAACTTCAATCCTCAATACTCAATCCTCAATCCTCAATCCTCAATTCTCAATCCTCTATACTCAATCCTCAATCGTCAACCCTCAATCCCCATTCCTCAATCTTCAATCCTCAATCCTCAATCCTCAATCCTCAATCCTCAATATTCAACACAAAAACCTCAACCATCAATCCTCAATACTCAACCATCAATCCTCACTTCTCAATACTCAATAGAATATCCTGAATTCTCATGGTTCAATACTGAATCCACGAAATTCAATAATCAAATCTCAATTCTCAAACATCAATTCTCAACACTCAATCCTCAATACTCAGTCCTCTCTCTTCAATCCTCAATCCTCAATCCTCAGTCCTCAATCCTCAATACTCAATCTTCAATCCTCAATCCTCAGTCCTCAATCCTCAATACTCAATCCTCAACCCTCAATCCTCAATCCACAATCTTCAATCCTCAATACTCAACATTCAATCCTCAATCCTCAATACTCAATCTTCAATCCTCAATCCTCAATAATCAATCCTCAATCCTCATTCTTCAATCCTCAATACCCAATCCTCAATCTTCAATTCTCAATCCTCAATCCTCAATTCTCAATCCTCAATCCTCAGTCCTCAGTCCTCAAACCTCAATCCTCAACCCTCAGCCCTCATTCTCAATCCTCAATCCTCAATCCTCAATCCTCAATCCTCAATCCTCAATCTTCAATCCTCAATACTCGATCTTCAATAATCAATCCTCAATTCTCAACACTCAATACTCAATCCTCAATCGTCAAACCTCAGTCCCCAATCCTCAATCATCAATCCTCAATCCTCAATCCTCAATCGTCAATCCTCAATCCTCAATCCTCATTCTTCAATCCTCAATACCCAATCCTCAATCTTCAATCCTCAACCCTCAAACCTCAATCCTCAATCGTCAGTACTCGTCCTCAATCCTCAACCCTCAATACTCATTCCTCCCATCTTCAATCATCAATACTGAATCTTCAATCCTCAATCCTCAATCCTCAATCCTCAATATTCAACGCACAACCCTCAACCATCAATCCTCAATACTCAACCATCAATCCTCAATTCTCAATACTCAATAGAATATCCTGAATTCTCATGGTTCAATACTCAATCCACAATATCCAATAATCAAATCTCAATCCTCTAACATCAATTCTCAACACTCAATCCTCAACACTCAGTCCTCTCTCTTCAATCCTCAATCCTCAATCCTCAATCCTCAATCTTCAATCCTCAATACTCAATATTCAATCCTCAGTCCTCAGTCCTCGATCTTCAATTCTGAATCCTCAATCCTGCATCCTCAATCTTCAGCCCTCAGTCCTCAACAATCAGTTGTCGGTCCTCAATCCCCAATAGAATATCATCAATTCACTGCTTTCAATGCTCAATACTCAATCTGCCATCTTCAAATCTCTATCCAGAAACATCAATTCTCATCACTCAACCCTGGACGCACAGTCCTCAATGTTCAATCCTCAATCCTCAATTCTCAACCTTCAATCCTCAATACTGAATCTTCAATCCTCAATCACCAATCTTCAATCCTCAATACTTAATCTTCAATCCTCAATCCTCAATCCTCAATCCTCATTCCGCAATCCTCAATCCTAAATCCTCAATCGTCAATCTTCAATCCTCAATACTCAATCTTCAATCCACAATCCTCAATACTCAATACTCAATCCTCATTCTTCAATCCTCAATACCCAATCCCCAATCTTCAATCCTCAATCCTCAATACCCAATCCTCAATCTTCAATACTCAATCCTCAATCCTCATTCTTCAATCCTCAATACCCAATCCCCAATCTTCAATCCTCAATCCTCAATACCCAATCCTCAATCTTCAATACTCAATCCTCAATCCTCAATCTTCAATCCTCAATACTCAATCCTCAATCCTCAATCCTCAATCCTCAATCGTCAATCTTCAATCCTCAATACTCCATCTTCAATCCTCAATCCCCAATCCTCAATCCTCAATCCTCATTCTTCAATCCTCAATACCCAATCCTCAATCTTCAATCCTCAATTCTCAATCCTCAATCCTCAATCCTCAATCTTCAATCCTCAGTCCCAAATCCTCAATCTTCAATACTCACACCTCAATCCTCAATCTTCAATCCTCAATACTCAGTCTCCAATCCTCAATCCTCAATCCTCAATCCTCAATCCTCATTCTTCAATCCTCAATACCCAATCCTCAATCTTCAATCCTCTATCCTCAGTCCTCAATTCTCAATCCTCAATCCTCAATCCTCAGACCTCAAACAGCAATACTCAACCCTCAGTACTCGTCCTCAATCCAGAACCATCAATCCTGAATCCTCAAAGTTCAATCATCAATATTCAATCTTCAGTCCTCAATCCTCAATCCTCAATCCTCATTCCTCAATCCTCAATCCTCAATCCTCAATCCTCAATCTTCAATCCTCAATACTCAATCTTCAATCCTAAATCCTCAATCCTAAATCCTCAATCCTCATCCTTCAATCCTCAATACCCAATCCTCCATCTTCAATCCTCAATCGTCAATCCTCAATTCTCAATCCTCAATCCTCAATCCTCAGACCTCAAACATCAATATTCAATCTTCAGTCCTCAATCCTCAATCCTCAATCCTCATTCCTCAATCCTCAATCCTCAATCCTCAATCCTCAATCTTCAATCCTCAATACTCAATCTTCAATCCTAAATCCTCAATCCTCAATCCTCAATCCTCATTCTTCAATCCTCAAAACCCAATCCTCAATCTTCAATCCTCAATCCTCAATCCTCAATTCTCAATCCTCAATCCTCAATCCTCAGACCTCAAACATCAATACTCAACCATCAGTCCTTGTCCTCAATCCACAACCCTCAATCCTCGATCCTCAATCTTCAATCAGCAATATTCAATCTTCAATCCTCAATCCTCAATCCTCAATCCTCAATACTCAATCCTCAATCCTCAATGTTCTATCCTCAATACGCAATCCTCATTCTTCAATCCTCAATCCCCAATCCTCAATCCTCAATCCTCAATCCTCAATCCTCAGTCCTCAAACCTCAATCCTGAATCATCAATCCTGAATCATCAACCTTCTGCCTTCAGTCCTCAACAATCAGTTGTCAATCCTCAATCCTCAATAGAATGTCATCAATTCACAGTTTTCAATACTCAATACTCAATCTGCAATCTTCAAATCTCTATCCACAAACATCAATTCTCATCACTCAACCCTCAACACTCAGTCACCAATCCTCAATCTTCAATCCTCAATCCTCAATCCTCAATCCTCAACCCTCAATCCTCAGTCCTCAAACCTCAATCCTGAATCCTCAATCCTGAATCATCAATCTTCAGCCTTCAGTCCTCAACAATCAGTTGTCAATCCTCAATCCTCAATAGAATATCCTCATTTCACAGTTTTCAATACTCAATCCCCATTCCTCAATCTTCAAATCTCAATCCACAAACATCAATTCTCATCACTCAACCATCAACACTCAGTCCTCAATCATCAATCCTCAAACCTCAATCCTCAAACTTCAATCCTCAATACTCAATCCTCAATCCTCAATCCTCAATTCTCAATCCTCTATACTCAATCCTCAATCGTCAACCCTCAATCCCCATTCCTCAATCTTCAATCCTCAATCCTCAATCCTCAATCCTCAATCCTCAATATTCAACACAAAAACCTCAACCATCAATCCTCAATACTCAACCATCAATCCTCACTTCTCAATACTCAATAGAATATCCTGAATTCTCATGGTTCAATACTGAATCCACGAAATTCAATAATCAAATCTCAATTCTCAAACATCAATTCTCAACACTCAATCCTCAATACTCAGTCCTCTCTCTTCAATCCTCAATCCTCAATCCTCAGTCCTCAATCCTCAATACTCAATCTTCAATCCTCAATCCTCAGTCCTCAATCCTCAATACTCAATCCTCAACCCTCAATCCTCAATCCACAATCTTCAATCCTCAATACTCAACATTCAATCCTCAATCCTCAATACTCAATCTTCAATCCTCAATCCTCAATAATCAATCCTCAATCCTCATTCTTCAATCCTCAATACCCAATCCTCAATCTTCAATTCTCAATCCTCAATCCTCAATTCTCAATCCTCAATCCTCAGTCCTCAGTCCTCAAACCTCAATCCTCAACCCTCAGCCCTCATTCTCAATCCTCAATCCTCAATCCTCAATCCTCAATCCTCAATCCTCAATCTTCAATCCTCAATACTCGATCTTCAATAATCAATCCTCAATTCTCAACACTCAATACTCAATCCTCAATCGTCAAACCTCAGTCCCCAATCCTCAATCATCAATCCTCAATCCTCAATCCTCAATCGTCAATCCTCAATCCTCAATCCTCATTCTTCAATCCTCAATACCCAATCCTCAATCTTCAATCCTCAACCCTCAAACCTCAATCCTCAATCGTCAGTACTCGTCCTCAATCCTCAACCCTCAATACTCATTCCTCCCATCTTCAATCATCAATACTGAATCTTCAATCCTCAATCCTCAATCCTCAATCCTCAATATTCAACGCACAACCCTCAACCATCAATCCTCAATACTCAACCATCAATCCTCAATTCTCAATACTCAATAGAATATCCTGAATTCTCATGGTTCAATACTCAATCCACAATATCCAATAATCAAATCTCAATCCTCTAACATCAATTCTCAACACTCAATCCTCAACACTCAGTCCTCTCTCTTCAATCCTCCATCCTCAATCCTCAATCCTCAAGCGTCAATCCTCAATCCCCAATCCTCAACCCTCAATCCTCAGTCCTCAAAACTCAATCCCGAATCCTCAATCCTGAATCCACAATCTTCAGCTCTCAGTCCTCAACAATCAATTGTCAATCCTCAGTCCTCCATAGAATATCCTCAATTCACAGTATTCAATACTCAATCCCCATTCTTCAACCTTGAAATCTCAATCCACAAACATCAATTCTCATCACTCAACCCTCAACACTCAGTCCTCAATCTTCAATCCTCAATCCTCAATCCTCAATCCTCAATCTTCAATCCTCAATACCCAATCCTCAATCTTCAATCCTCAATCCTCAATCCTCAATTCTCGATCCTCAATCCTCAATCCTCAGACCTCAAACAGCAATACTCAACCCTCAGTCCTCGTCCTCAATCCACAACCATCAATCCTCAATCCTCAATATTCAATCATCAATATTCAATCTTCAGTCCTCAATCCTCAATCCTCAATCCTCAATCCTCAATCCTCAATGTTCAATCCGCAACACCCAATCCTCAATATTCTATCCGCAATCCCCAATCCTCAATCCTCAATCCTCAATCCTCAATCCTCAATCCTCAATCTTCAATCCTCAATACTCAATCTTCAATCCTCAATCCTCAATCCTCAATCCTCAATCCTCAATATTCAACACAAAACCCTCAACCATCAATCCTCAATACTCAACCATCAATACTCACTTCTCAATACTCAATAGAATATCCTGAATTCTCATGGTTCAATACTCAATCCACAAAATTCAATAATCAAATCTCAATTCTCAAACATCAATTCTCAACACTCAATCCTCAATACTCAGTCCTCTCTCTTCAATCCTCAATCCTCAATCCTCAGTCCTCAATCCTCAATACTCAGTCTTCAATCGTCAATCCTCAGTCCTCAATCCTCAATACTCAATCCTCAAACCTCAATCCTCAATCCACAATCTTCAATCCTCAATACTCAATATTCAATCCTCAATCCTCAATACTCAATCCTCAATACTCAATCCTCAATAATCAGTCCTCAATCCTCATTCTTCAATCCTCAATACCCAATCCTCAATCTTCAATTCTCAATCCTCAATCCTCAATTCTCAATCCTCAATCCTCAGTCCTCAGACCTGAAACCTCAATCCTCAACCCTCAGCCCTCATTCTCAATCCTCAATCCTCAATCCTCAATCCTCAATCCTCAATCCTCATTCTTCAATCCTCAATACCTAATCCTCAATCTTCAATCCTCAACCCTCAAACCTCAATCCTCAATCGTCAGTACTCGTCCTCAATCCTCAACCTCAATACTCATTCCTCCCATCTTCAATCATCAATACTGAATCTTCAATCCTCAATCCTCAATCCTCAATCCTCAATCCTCAATCCTCAATATTCAACGCACAACCCTCAACCATCAATCCTCAATACTCAACCATCAATACTCAATTCTCAATACTCAATAGAATATCCTGAATTCTCATGGTTCAATACTGAATCCACAATATCCAATAATCAAATCTCAATCCTCTAACATCAATTCTCAACACTCAATCCTCAACACTCAGTCCTCTCTCTTCAATCCTCCATCCTCAATCCTCAACCCTCAATCCTCAGTCCTCAAAACTCAATCCCGTATCCTCAGTCCTGAATCCTCAATCTTCAGCTCTCAGTCCTCAACAATCAATTGTCAATCCTCAGTCCTCCATAGAATATCCTCAATTCACAGTATTCAATACTCAATCCCCATTCTTCAACCTTGAAATCTCAATCCACAAACATCAATTCTCATCACTCAACCCTCAACACTTAGTCCTCAATCTTCAATCCTCAATCCTCAATCCTCAATCTTCAATCCTCAATACCCAATCCTCAATCTTCAATCCTCAATCCTCAATCCTCAATTCTCGATCCTCAATCCTCAATCCTCAGACCTCAAACAGCAATACTCAACCCTCAGTCCTCGTCCTCAATCCACAACCATCAATCCTCAATCCTCAATATTCAGTCATCAATATTCAATCTTCAGTCCTCAATCCTCAATCCTCAATCCTCAATCCTCAATCCTCAATGTTCAATCCGCAATACCCAATCCTCAATCTTCTATCCGCAATCCTCAATCCTCAGTCCTCAAACCTCAATCCTCAAACCTCAGCCCTCAGCCTCAATCCTCAATCCTCAATCCTCAATCCTCAATCTTCAATCCTCAGTACTCAATTTCAAACCTCAATCCTCAGTCCACAAACATCAATTCTGAATCCTCAATCCTGCATCCTCAATCTTCAGCCCTCAGTCCTCAACAATCAGTTGTCAATCCTCAATTCCCAATAGAATATCCTCAGTTCACAGTTTTCAATACTCAATACTCAATCTGCAATCTTCAAATCTCTATCCACAAACATCAATTCTCATCACTCAACCCTGAACGCTCAGTCCTTAATGTTCAATCCTCAATCCTCAATCCTCAATCTTCAATCCTCAATACTCAATCTTCAATCCTCAATCCTCAATTCTCAATCCTCAATGCTCAATCCTCAATCGTCAATCCTCAATCCTCAATCCTCAATTCTCAATCCTCAATCCTCAATCCTCAGACCTCAAACAGCAATACTCAACCCTCAGTCCTTGTACTCAATCCACAACCATCAATCCTCAAACCTCAATATTCAATCATCAATATTCAATCTCCAGTCCTCAATCCTCAATCCTCAATCCTCAATGTTCAATCCGCAATACCCAATCCTCAATCTTCTATCCGCATTCCTCAATCCTCAATCCTCAACCCTCAATCCTCAATCCTCAACCTTCAATCCTCAATACCCAATCTTCAATACTCAATCCTCAATCCTCTATTCTCAATCCTCAATCCTCAATCCTCAGACTTCAAACATCAATACTCAACCCTGAGTCCTCGTCCTCAATTCACAACCCTCAATCCTCAATCCTCAATCCTCAATCCTCAGTCCTCAAACCTCAATCCTGAATCCTCAATCCTTAATCCTCAATCTTCAGCCCTCAGTCCGCAACAATCAGTTGTCAATCCTCAATCATCAATAGAATATCCTCAACTCACAGTCTTCAATACTCAATACTCAATCTGCAATCTTCAGATCTCTATCCACAAACATCAATTCTCATCACTCAACCCTCGATACTCAGTCCCCAATCCTCAATCTTCAATCCTCAAACCTCAATCCTCAATCCTCAATCTTAATCTACCAATCCTCAGTACTCAATCTTCAATCCTCAATCCTCAATCCTGAATCGTCAATCCTCAATCTTCAATCCTCAATCCTCAATCTTCAATCCTCAATCCTCAATCCTCAATCATCAATCCTCAATCCTCAATCCTCAATCGTCAATTTTCAATCCTCAATACTCAATCATCAATCCTCAATCCTCAATCCTCAATCCTCAATCCTCAATCCTCATTCTTCAATCCTCAATACCCAATCCTCAATCTTCAATACTCAATCCTCAATCCTCAACCTTCAATCCTCAATACTCAATCTTCAATCCTCAATCCTCAACTCTCAATCCTCAATGCTCAATCCTCAATCGTCAATCCTCAATCCCCAATCCTCAATCTTCAATCCTCAATCCTCAATCCTCAATCCTCAATCCTCAATCCTCAATCCTCAATCTTCAATCCTCAATACTCAATCTTCAATCCACAATCCTCAGTCCTCAATCCTCAACACTCAATCCTCAATCCTCAATCTTCAATCCTCAATCCTCAATCCTCAATCCTCAATCCTCAATCCTCAATCCCCAATCTTCAATCCTCAATACTCAGTCTTCATTCCTCAATCCTCAGTCTTCAATCCTCAATCCTCAATCCTCAATCCGCAATCCTCATTCTTCAATCCGCAATACCCAATCCTCAATCTTCAATCCTCAACCCTCAAGCCTCAATCCTCAACCGTCAGTACTCGTCCTCAATCCTCAACCCTCAATACTCATTCCTCCCATCTTCAATCATCAATACTGAATCTTCAATCCTCAATCCTCAATCCTCAATCCTCAATCCTCAATCCTCAATCTTCTATCCTCAATACTCAATCTTCAATCCTCAATCCTCAATCCTCAATCCTCAATCCTCAATCCTCAATCCTCAATCCTCAGACTTCAAACATCAATACTCAACCCTCAGTCCTCGTCCTCAATTCACAACCCTCAATCCTCAATCCTCAATCCTCAATCCTCAGTCCTCAAACCTCAATCCTGAATCCTCAATCCTTAATCCTCAACCTTAAGCCCTCAGTCCTCAACAATCAGTTGTCAATCCTCAATCCTCGGTCCTCAAACCACAATCCTGAATCCTCAATCCTGAATCCTCAACCTTAAGCCCTCAGTCCTCAACAATCAGTTGTTAATCCTCAATCCTCAAGAGAATATCATCAATTCACAGTTTTCAATACTCAATACTCAATCTGCAATCTTCAAATCTCTATCCACAAACATCAATTCTCATCACTCAACCCTCAACACTCAGTCTTCAATCCTCAATCCTCAATCCTCAATCCTCAATCCTCAATCGTCAATCCTCAATCGTCAATCTTCAACCCTCAATACTCAATCTTCAATCCTCAATCCTCAATCCCCAATACTCAATACTCATTCTTCAATCCTCAATACCCAATCCTCAATCTTCAATCCTCAAACCTCAATCCTCAATCCTCAATCCTCAATCCTCGATCCTCAATCCTCAATCTTCAATCCTCAGTCACAAATCCTCAATCTTCAATACTCACTCCTCAATCCTCAATCTTCAATCCTCAATACTCAGTCTTCAATCCTCAATCCTCATTCTTCAATCCTCAATACCCAATCCTCAATCTTCAATCCTCAATCCTCAATCCTCAATTCTCAATCCTCAATCCTCAATCCTCAATCCTCAATCCTCAATCCTCAATCCTCAATGTTCAATCCGCAATACCCAATCCTCAATCTTCTATCCGCAATCCTCAATCCTCAGTCCTCAAACCTCAATCCTCAAACCTCAGCCCTCAGCCTCAATCCTCAATCCACAACCCTCAATCCTCGATCCTCAATCTTCAATCATCAATATTCAATCTTCAATCCTCAATTCTCAATCCTCAAAACTCAATCCTCAATCCTCAATCCTCAATTCTCAATACTCAATCCTCAATCCTCAGACTTCAAACATCAATACTCAACCCTCAGTCCTCGTCCTCAATTCACAACCCTCAATCCTCAATCCTCAATCCTCAATCCTCAGTCCTCAAACCTCAATCCTGAATCCTCAATCCTTGATCCTCAATCTTCAGCCCTCAGTCCTCAACAATCAATTGTCAATCCTCAGTCCTCCATAGAATATCCACAATTCACAGTTTTCAATACTCAATCCCCATTCTTCGATCTTCAAATCTCAATCCACAAACATCAATTCTCATCACTCAACCCTCAACACTCAGTCCTCAATCTTCAATCCTCAATCCTCAATCCTCAATCTTCTATCCTCAATACTCAATCTTCAATCCTCAATCCTCAATTCTCAATCCTCAATGCTCAATCCTCAATCGTCAATCCTCAATCCTCAATCCTCAATTCTCAATCCTCAATCCCCAATCCTCAGACATCAAACAGCAATACTCAACCCTCAGTCCTCGTCCTCAATCCACAACCCTCAATCCTCAATCCTCAATATTCAGTCATTAATATTCAACCTTCAATCCTCAATCCTCAATCCTCTATTCACAACACTCAATCCTCAATGTTCAATCCTCAATACCCAATCCTCAGTCTTCAATCCTCAATCCTCAATCCTCAATCCTCAATCCTCAATCCTCAATCCTCAATCCTCTTTCCTCAAACCTCAATCCCGAATCCTAAACGCTGAATCCTCAATCTTCAGCCCTAAGTCCTCAACAATCAGTTGTCAATCCTCAATCCTCAATAGAATATCCTCAATTCACAGTTTTCAATACTCAATACTCAATCTGCAGTCTTCAGACCTCTATCCACAAACATCAATTCTCATCACTCAACCCTCGATACTGAGTCCCCAATCCTCAATCTTCAATACTCAATCCTCAATCCTCAATCCTCAATCTCAATCTTCAATCCTCAGTACTCAATCTTCATTCCTCAATCCTCAATCCTCAATCATCAATCCCCAATCTTCAATCCTCAATACTTAATCTTCAATCCTCAATCCTCAATCCTCAATCCTGAATCCTCAATCCTCAATCCTCAATCCTCAATCCTCAATCGTCAATCTTCAATCCTCAATACTCAATCTTCAATCCTCAATCCTCAACTCTCAATCCTCAATGCTCAATCCTCAATCGTCAATCCTCAATCCCCAATCCTCAATCTTCAATCCTCAATCCTCAATCCTCAATCCTCAGTCCTCAATTTTCGATCCTCAATACTCAATCTGCAATCCTCAATCCTCAATCCTCAATCCTCAGTCCTCAATCCTCAATCCTCAATCTTCAATCCTCAATACTCAATCCTCAATACCCAATCCTCAATCTTCAATCCTCAATCCTCAATCCTCAATCCTCAATCCTCAATCCTCAATCCTCAGTCCTCAAACCTCAATCCTGAATCATCAATCCTGAATCATTAATCTTCTGCCTTCAGTCCTCAACAATCAGTTGTCAATCCTCAATCCTCAATATAATATCATCAATTCACAGCTTTCAATACTCAATACTCAATCTGCAATCTTCAAATCTCTATCCACAAACATCAATTCTAATCACTCAACCCTCAACACTCAGTCACCAATCCTCAATCTTCAATCCTCAATCCTCAATCCTCAATCCTCAATCCTCAATCCTCAATCCCCAATCTTCAATCCTCAATACTCAGTCTTCATTCCTCAATCCTCAGTCTTCAATCCTCAATCCTCAATCCTCAATCCGCAATCCTCATTCTTCAATCCTCAACACCCAATCCTCAATCTTCAATCCTCAATCCTCAATCTTCAATCCTCAATCCTCAATCCTCAATTCTCAATCCTCAATCGTCAATCCTCAGACCTCAAACATCAATACTCAACCCTCAGTCCTCGTCCTCAATCCACAACCCTCAATCCTCGATCCTCAATCTTCAATCATCAATATTCAATCTTCAATCCTCAATCCTCAATCCTCAATACTCAATCCTCAATCCTCAATCCTCAATCCTCAATCCTCAATCCTCAATCCTCAGACTTCAAACATCAATACTCAACCCTCAGTCCTCGTCCTCAATTCACAACCCTCAATCCTCAATCCTCAATCCTCAATCCTCAGTCCTCAAACCTCAATCCTGAATCCTCAATCCTTAATCCTCAACCTTAAGCCCTCAGTCCTCAACAATCAGTTGTCAATCCTCAATCCTCGGTCCTCAAACCACAATCCTGAATCCTCAATCCTGAATCCTCAACCTTAAGCCCTCAGTCCTCAACAATCAGTTGTTAATCCTCAATCCTCAAGAGAATATCATCAATTCACAGTTTTCAATACTCAATACTCAATCTGCAATCTTCAAATCTCTATCCACAAACATCAATTCTCATCACTCAACCCTCAACACTCAGTCTTCAATCCTCAATCCTCAATCCTCAATCCTCAATCCTCAATCGTCAATCCTCAATCGTCAATCTTCAACCCTCAATACTCAATCTTCAATCCTCAATCCTCAATCCCCAATACTCAATACTCATTCTTCAATCCTCAATACCCAATCCTCAATCTTCAATCCTCAAACCTCAATCCTCAATCCTCAATCCTCAATCCTCGATCCTCAATCCTCAATCTTCAATCCTCAGTCACAAATCCTCAATCTTCAATACTCACTCCTCAATCCTCAATCTTCAATCCTCAATACTCAGTCTTCAATCCTCAATCCTCATTCTTCAATCCTCAATACCCAATCCTCAATCTTCAATCCTCAATCCTCAATCCTCAATTCTCAATCCTCAATCCTCAATCCTCAATCCTCAATCCTCAATCCTCAATCCTCAATGTTCAATCCGCAATACCCAATCCTCAATCTTCTATCCGCAATCCTCAATCCTCAGTCCTCAAACCTCAATCCTCAAACCTCAGCCCTCAGCCTCAATCCTCAATCCACAACCCTCAATCCTCGATCCTCAATCTTCAATCATCAATATTCAATCTTCAATCCTCAATTCTCAATCCTCAATACTCAATCCTCAATCCTCAATCCTCAATTCTCAATACTCAATCCTCAATCCTCAGAATTCAAACATCAATACTCAACCCTCAGTCCTCGTCCTCAATTCACAACCCTCAATCCTCAATCCTCAATCCTCAATCCTCAGTCCTGAAACCTCAATCCTGAATCCTCAATCCTTGATCCTCAATCTTCAGCCCTCAGTCCTCAACAATCAATTGTCAATCCTCAGTCCTCCATAGAATATCCACAATTCACAGTTTTCAATACTCAATCCCCATTCTTCGATCTTCAAATCTCAATCCACAAACATCAATTCTCATCACTCAACCCTCAACACTCAGTCCTCAATCTTCAATCCTCAATCCTCAATCCTCAATCTTCTATCCTCAATACTCAATCTTCAATCCTCAATCCTCAATTCTCAATCCTCAATGCTCAATCCTCAATCGTCAATCCTCAACCCTCAATCCTCAATTCTCAATCCTCAATCCTCAATCCTCAGACATCAAACAGCAATACTCAACCCTCAGTCCTCGTCCTCAATCCACAACCCTCAATCCTCAATCCTCAATATTCAGTCATTAATATTCAACCTTCAATCCTCAATCCTCAATCCTCTATTCACAACACTCAATCCTCAATGTTCAATCCTCAATACCCAATCCTCAGTCTTCAATCCTCAATCCTCAATCCTCAATCCTCAATCCTCAATCCTCAATCCTCAATCCTCTTTCCTCAAACCTCAATCCCGAATCCTAAACGCTGAATCCTCAATCTTCAGCCCTAAGTCCTCAACAATCAGTTGTCAATCCTCAATCCTCAATAGAATATCCTCAATTCACAGTTTTCAATACTCAATACTCAATCTGCAGTCTTCAGACCTCTATCCACAAACATCAATTCTCATCACTCAACCCTCGATACTGAGTCCCCAATCCTCAATCTTCAATACTCAATCCTCAATCCTCAATCCTCAATCTCAATCTTCAATCCTCAGTACTCAATCTTCAATCCTCAATCCTCAATCCTCCATCATCAATCCCCAATCTTCAATCCTCAATACTTAATCTTCAATCCTCAATCCTCAATCCTCAATCCTGAATCCTCAATCCTCAATCCTCAATCCTCAATCCTCAATCGTCAATCTTCAATCCTCAATACTCAATCTTCAATCCTCAATCCTCAACTCTCAATCCTCAATGCTCAATCCTCAATCGTCAATCCTCAATCCCCAATCCTCAATCTTCAATCCTCAATCCTCAATCCTCAATCCTCAGTCCTCAATTTTCGATCCTCAATACTCAATCTGCAATCCTCAATCCTCAATCCTCAATCCTCAGTCCTCAATCCTCAATCCTCAATCTTCAATCCTCAATACTCAATCCTCAATACCCAATCCTCAATCTTCAATCCTCAATCCTCAATCCTCAATCCTCAATCCTCAATCCTCAATCCTCAGTCCTCAAACCTCAATCCTGAATCATCAATCCTGAATCATTAATCTTCTGCCTTCAGTCCTCAACAATCAGTTGTCAATCCTCAATCCTCAATATAATATCATCAATTCACAGCTTTCAATACTCAATACTCAATCTGCAATCTTCAGATCTCTATCCACAAACATCAATTCTAATCACTCAACCCTCAACACTCAGTCACCAATCCTCAATCTTCAATCCTCAATCCTCAATCCTCAATCCTCAATCCTCAATCCTCAATCCCCAATCTTCAATCCTCAATACTCAGTCTTCATTCCTCAATCCTCAGTCTTCAATCCTCAATCCTCAATCCTCAATCCGCAATCCTCATTCTTCAATCCTCAACACCCAATCCTCAATCTTCAATCCTCAATCCTCAATCTTCAATCCTCAATCCTCAATCCTCAATTCTCAATCCTCAATCGTCAATCCTCAGACCTCAAACATCAATACTCAACCCTCAGTCCTCGTCCTCAATCCACAACCCTCAATCCTCGATCCTCAATCTTCAATCATCAATATTCAATCTTCAATCCTCAATCCTCAATCCTCAATACTCAATCCTCAATCCTCAATCCTCAATCCTCAATCCTCAATCCTCAATCCTCAGACTTCAAACATCAATACTCAACCCTCAGTCCTCGTCCTCAATTCACAACCCTCAATCCTCAATCCTCAATCCTCAATCCTCAGTCCTCAAACCTCAATCCTGAATCCTCAATCCTTAATCCTCAACCTTAAGCCCTCAGTCCTCAACAATCAGTTGTCAATCCTCAATCCTCGGTCCTCAAACCACAATCCTGAATCCTCAATCCTGAATCCTCAACCTTAAGCCCTCAGTCCTCAACAATCAGTTGTTAATCCTCAATCCTCAAGAGAATATCATCAATTCACAGTTTTCAATACTCAATACTCAATCTGCAATCTTCAAATCTCTATCCACAAACATCAATTCTCATCACTCAACCCTCAACACTCAGTCTTCAATCCTCAATCCTCAATCCTCAATCCTCAATCCTCAATCGTCAATCCTCAATCGTCAATCTTCAACCCTCAATACTCAATCTTCAATCCTCAATCCTCAATCCCCAATACTCAATACTCATTCTTCAATCCTCAATACCCAATCCTCAATCTTCAATCCTCAAACCTCAATCCTCAATCCTCAATCCTCAATCCTCGATCCTCAATCCTCAATCTTCAATCCTCAGTCACAAATCCTCAATCTTCAATACTCACTCCTCAATCCTCAATCTTCAATCCTCAATACTCAGTCTTCAATCCTCAATCCTCATTCTTCAATCCTCAATACCCAATCCTCAATCTTCAATCCTCAATCCTCAATCCTCAATTCTCAATCCTCAATCCTCAATCCTCAATCCTCAATCCTCAATCCTCAATCCTCAATGTTCAATCCGCAATACCCAATCCTCAATCTTCTATCCGCAATCCTCAATCCTCAGTCCTCAAACCTCAATCCTCAAACCTCAGCCCTCAGCCTCAATCCTCAATCCACAACCCTCAATCCTCGATCCTCAATCTTCAATCCTCAATCCTCAATCCTCAATCTTCTATCCTCAATACTCAATCTTCAATCCTCAATCCTCAATTCTCAATCCTCAATGCTCAATCCTCAATCGTCAATCCTCAATCCTCAATCCTCAATTCTCAATCCTCAATCCTCAATCCTCAGACATCAAACAGCAATACTCAACCCTCAGTCCTCGTCCTCAATCCACAACCCTCAATCCTCAATCCTCAATATTCAGTCATTAATATTCAACCTTCAATCCTCAATCCTCAATCCTCTATTCACAACACTCAATCCTCAATGTTCAATCCTCAATACCCAATCCTCAGTCTTCAATCCTCAATCCTCAATCCTCAATCCTCAATCCTCAATCCTCAATCCTCAATCCTCTTTCCTCAAACCTCAATCCCGAATCCTAAACGCTGAATCCTCAATCTTCAGCCCTAAGTCCTCAACAATCAGTTGTCAATCCTCAATCCTCAATAGAATATCCTCAATTCACAGTTTTCAATACTCAATACTCAATCTGCAGTCTTCAGACCTCTATCCACAAACATCAATTCTCATCACTCAACCCTCGATACTGTGTCCCCAATCCTCAATCTTCAATACTCAATCCTCAATCCTCAATCCTCAATCTCAATCTTCAATCCTCAGTACTCAATCTTCAATCCTCAATCCTCAATCCTCAATCATCAATCCCCAATCTTCAATCCTCAATACTTAATCTTCAATCCTCAATCCTCAATCCTCAATCCTGAATCCTCAATCCTCAATCCTCAATCCTCAATCCTCAATCGTCAATCTTCAATCCTCAATACTCAATCTTCAATCCTCAATCCTCAACTCTCAATCCTCAATGCTCAATCCTCAATCGTCAATCCTCAATCCCCAATCCTCAATCTTCAATCCTCAATCCTCAATCCTCAATCCTCAGTCCTCAATTTTCGATCCTCAATACTCAATCTGCAATCCTCAATCCTCAATCCTCAATCCTCAGTCCTCAATCCTCAATCCTCAATCTTCAATCCTCAATACTCAATCCTCAATACCCAATCCTCAATCTTCAATCCTCAATCCTCAATCCTCAATCCTCAATCCTCAATCCTCAATCCTCAGTCCTCAAACCTCAATCCTGAATCATCAATCCTGAATCATTAATCTTCTGCCTTCAGTCCTCAACAATCAGTTGTCAATCCTCAATCCTCAATATAATATCATCAATTCACAGCTTTCAATACTCAATACTCAATCTGCAATCTTCAAATCTCTATCCACAAACATCAATTCTAATCACTCAACCCTCAACACTCAGTCACCAATCCTCAATCTTCAATCCTCAATCCTCAATCCTCAATCCTCAATCCTCAATCCTCAATCCTCAATCTTCTATCCTCAATACTCAATCTTCAATCCTCAATCCTCAATTCTCAATCCTCAATGCTCAATCCTCAATCGTCAATCCTCAATCCTCAATCCTCAATTCTCAATCCTCAATCCTCAATCCTCAGACCTCAAACAGCAATACTCAACCCTCAGTCCTTGTCCTCAATCCACAACCATCAATCCTCAAACCTCAATATTCAATCATCAATATTCAATCTTCAGTCCTCAATCCTCAATCCTCAATCCTCAATGTTCAATCCGCAATACCCAATCCTCAATCTACTATCCGCAATCCTCAATCCTCAATCCTCAACCCTCAATCCTCAATCCTCAACCTTCAATCCTCAATACCCAATCTTCAATACTCAATCCTCAATCCTCAATCCTCAATCCTCATTCTTCAATCCTCAACACCCAATCCTCAATCTTCAATCCTCAATCCTCAATCTTCAATCCTCAATCCTCAATCCTCAATTCTCAATCCTCAATCGTCAATCCTCAGACCTCAAACATCAATACTCAACCCTCAGTCCTCGTCCTCAATCCACAACCCTCAATCCTCGATCCTCAATCTTCAATCATCAATATTCAATCTTCAATCCTCAATCCTCAATCCTCAATACTCAATCCTCAATCCTCAATCCTCAATCCTCAATCCTCAATCCTCAATCCTCAGACTTCAAACATCAATACTCAACCCTCAGTCCTCGTCCTCAATTCACAACCCTCAATCCTCAATCCTCAATCCTCAATCCTCAGTCCTCAAACCTCAATCCTGAATCCTCAATCCTTAATCCTCAACCTTAAGCCCTCAGTCCTCAACAATCAGTTGTCAATCCTCAATCCTCGGTCCTCAAACCACAATCCTGAATCCTCAATCCTGAATCCTCAACCTTAAGCCCTCAGTCCTCAACAATCAGTTGTTAATCCTCAATCCTCAAGAGAATATCATCAATTCACAGTTTTCAATACTCAATACTCAATCTGCAATCTTCAAATCTCTATCCACAAACATCAATTCTCATCACTCAACCCTCAACACTCAGTCTTCAATCCTCAATCCTCAATCCTCAATCCTCAATCCTCAATCGTCAATCCTCAATCGTCAATCTTCAACCCTCAATACTCAATCTTCAATCCTCAATCCTCAATCCCCAATACTCAATACTCATTCTTCAATCCTCAATACCCAATCCTCAATCTTCAATCCTCAAACCTCAATCCTCAATCCTCAATCCTCAATCCTCGATCCTCAATCCTCAATCTTCAATCCTCAGTCACAAATCCTCAATCTTCAATACTCACTCCTCAATCCTCAATCTTCAATCCTCAATACTCAGTCTTCAATCCTCAATCCTCATTCTTCAATCCTCAATACCCAATCCTCAATCTTCAATCCTCAATCCTCAATCCTCAATTCTCAATCCTCAATCCTCAATCCTCAATCCTCAATCCTCAATCCTCAATCCTCAATGTTCAATCCGCAATACCCAATCCTCAATCTTCTATCCGCAATCCTCAATCCTCAGTCCTCAAACCTCAATCCTCAAACCTCAGCCCTCAGCCTCAATCCTCAATCCACAACCCTCAATCCTCGATCCTCAATCTTCAATCATCAATATTCAATCTTCAATCCTCAATTCTCAATCCTCAATACTCAATCCTCAATCCTCAATCCTCAATTCTCAATCCTCAATCCTCAATCCTCAGACTTCAAACATCAATACTCAACCCTCAGTCCTCGTCCTCAATTCACAACCCTCAATCCTCAATCCTCAATCCTCAATCCTCAGTCCTCAAACCTCAATCCTGAATCCTCAATCCTTGATCCTCAATCTTCAGCCCTCAGTCCTCAACAATCAATTGTCAATCCTCAGTCCTCCATAGAATATCCACAATTCACAGTTTTCAATACTCAATCCCCATTCTTCGATCTTCAAATCTCAATCCACAAACATCAATTCTCATCACTCAACCCTCAACACTCAGTCCTCAATCTTCAATCCTCAATCCTCAATCCTCAATCTTCTATCCTCAATACTCAATCTTCAATCCTCAATCCTCAATTCTCAATCCTCAATGCTCAATCCTCAATCGTCAATCCTCAATCCTCAATCCTCAATTCTCAATCCTCAATCCTCAATCCTCAGACATCAAACAGCAATACTCAACCCTCAGTCCTCGTCCTCAATCCACAACCCTCAATCCTCAATCCTCAATATTCAGTCATTAATATTCAACCTTCAATCCTCAATCCTCAATCCTCTATTCACAACACTCAATCCTCAATGTTCAATCCTCAATACCCAATCCTCAGTCTTCAATCCTCAATCCTCAATCCTCAATCCTCAATCCTCAATCCTCAATCCTCAATCCTCTTTCCTCAAACCTCAATCCCGAATCCTAAACGCTGAATCCTCAATCTTCAGCCCTAAGTCCTCAACAATCAGTTGTCAATCCTCAATCCTCAATAGAATATCCTCAATTCACAGTTTTCAATACTCAATACTCAATCTGCAGTCTTCAGACCTCTATCCACAAACATCAATTCTCATCACTCAACCCTCGATACTGAGTCCCCAATCCTCAATCTTCAATACTCAATCCTCAATCCTCAATCCTCAATCTCAATCTTCAATCCTCAGTACTCAATCTTCAATCCTCAATCCTCAATCCTCGATCATCAATCCCCAATCTTCAATCCTCAATACTTAATCTTCAATCCTCAATCCTCAATCCTCAATCCTGAATCCTCAATCCTCAATCCTCAGTCCTCAATCCTCAATCGTCAATCTTCAATCCTCAATACTCAATCTTCAATCCTCAATCCTCAACTCTCAATCCTCAATGCTCAATCCTCAATCGTCAATCCTCAATCCCCAATCCTCAATCTTCAATCCTCAATCCTCAATCCTCAATCCTCAGTCCTCAATTTTCGATCCTCAATACTCAATCTGCAATCCTCAATCCTCAATCCTCAATCCTCAGTCCTCAATCCTCAATCCTCAATCTTCAATCCTCAATACTCAATCCTCAATACCCAATCCTCAATCTTCAATCCTCAATCCTCAATCCTCAATCCTCAATCCTCAATCCTCAATCCTCAGTCCTCAAACCTCAATCCTGAATCATCAATCCTGAATCATTAATCTTCTGCCTTCAGTCCTCAACAATCAGTTGTCAATCCTCAATCCTCAATATAATATCATCAATTCACAGCTTTCAATACTCAATACTCAATCTGCAATCTTCAAATCTCTATCCACAAACATCAATTCTAATCACTCAACCCTCAACACTCAGTCACCAATCCTCAATCTTCAATCCTCAATCCTCAATCCTCAATCCTCAATCCTCAATCCTCAGTCCTCAAACCTCAATCCTGAATCCTCAATCCTGAATCATCAATCTTCAGCCTTCAGTCCTCAACAATCAGTTGTCAGTCCTCAATCCTCAGTAGAATATCCTCAATTCACAGTTTTCAATACTCAATCCCCATCCTTCAATCTTCAAATCTCAATCCACAAACATCAATTCTCATCACTCAACCCTCAACACTCAGTCCTCAATCTTCAGTCCTCAATCCTCAATCCTCAATCTTCTATCCTCAATACTCAATCTTCAATCCTCAATCCTCAATTCTCAATCCTCAATGCTCAATCCTCAATCCTCAATCCTCAATCCTCAATCCTCAATTCTCAATCCTCAATCCTCAATCCTCAGACCTCAAACAGCAATACTCAACCCTCAGTCCTTGTCCTCAATCCACAACCATCAATCCTCAAACCTCAATATTCAATCATCAATATTCAATCTTCAGTCCTCAATCCTCAATCCTCAATCCTCAATGTTCAATCCGCAATACCCAATCCTCAATCTTCTATCCGCAATCCTCAATCCTCAATCCTCAACCCTCAATCCTCAATCCTCAACCTTCAATCCTCAATACCCAATCTTCAATACTCAATCCTCAATCCTCAATCCTCAATCCTCATTCTTCAATCCTCAACACCCAATCCTCAATCTTCAATCCTCAATCCTCAATCTTCAATCCTCAATCCTCAATCCTCAATTCTCAATCCTCAATCGTCAATCCTCAGACCTCAAACATCAATACTCAACCCTCAGTCCTCGTCCTCAATCCACAACCCTCAATCCTCGATCCTCAATCTTCAATCATCAATATTCAATCTTCAATCCTCAATCCTCAATCCTCAGTACTCAATCCTCAATCCTCAATCCTCAATCCTCAATCCTCAGACTTCAAACATCAATACTCAACCCTCAGTCCTCGTCCTCATTTCACAACCCTCAATCCTCAATCGTCAATCCTCAATACTCAGTCCTCAAACCTCAATCCTGAATCCTCAATCCTTAATCCTCAATCTTCAGCCCTCAGTCCGCAACAATCAGTTGTCAATCCTCAATCCTCAATAGAATATCCTCAACGCACAGTTTTCAATACTCAATACTCAATCTGCAATCTTCAGATCTCTATCCACAAACATCAATTCTCATCACTCAGCCCTGAATACTCAGTCCCCAATCCTCAATCTTCAATCCTCAATCCTCAATCTTCAATCCTCAGTACTCAATCTTCAATCCTCAATCCTCAATCCTCAATCATCAATCCCCAATCTTCAATCCTCAATACTTAATCTTCAATCCTCAATCCTCAATCCTCAATCCTGAATCCTCAATCCTCAATCCTCAATCGTCAATCTTCAATCCTCAATACTCAATCTTCAATCCTCAATCCTCAATCCTCAATCCTCAATCCTCAATGTTCAATCCGCAATACCCAATCCTCAATCTTCTATCCGCAATCCTCAATCCTCAGTCCTCAAACCTCAATCCTCACACCTCAGCCCTCAGCCTCAATCCTCAATCCTCAATCCTCAATCCTCAATCTTCAATCCTCAGTACTCAATTTCAAACCTCAATCCTCAGTCCACAAACATCAATTCTGAATCCTCAATCCTGCATCCTCAATCTTCAGCCCTCAGTCCTCAACAATCAGTTGTCAATCCTCAATTCCCAATAGCATATCCTCAGTTCACAGTTTTCAATACTCAATACTCAATCTGCAATCTTCAAATCTCTATCCACAAACATCAATTCTCATCACTCAACCCTGAACGCTCAGTCCTTAATGTTCAATCCTCAATCCTCAATCCTCAATCTTCAATCCTCAATACTCAATCTTCAATCCTCAATCCTCAATTCTCAATCCTCAATGCTCAATCCTCAATCCTCAATATTCAGTCATTAATATTCAACCTTCAATCCTCAATCCTCAATCCTCTATTCTCAACACTCAATCCTCAATGTTCAATCCTCAATACCCAATCCTCAGTCTTCAATCCTCAATCCTCAATCCTCAATCCTCAATCCTCAATCCTCAATCCTCAATCCTCTTTCCTCAAACCTCAATCCCGAATCCTAAACCCTGAATCCTCAATCTTCAGCCCTAAGTCCTCAACAATCAGTTGTCAATTCTCAATCCTCAATAGAATATCCTCAATTCACAGTTTTCAATACTCAATACTCAATCTGCAATCTTCAGACCTCTATCCACAAACATCAATTCTCATCACTCAACCCTCAATACTGAGTCCCCAATCCTCAATCTTCAATACTCAATCCTCAATCCTCAATCCTCAATCTCAATATTCAATCCTCAGTACTCAATCTTCAATCCTCAATCCTCAATCCTCAATCCTCAATCGTCAATCCTCAATCGTCAATCTTCAACCCCCAATACTCAATCTTCAATCCTCAATCCTCAATCTCCAATACTCAATACTCATTCTTCAATCCTCAATACCCAATCCTCAATCTTCAATCCTCAAACCTCAATCCTCAATCCTCAGTCCTCAATCCTCAATCCTCAATCTTCAATCCTCAATACTCAGTCTTCAATCCTCAATCCTCAATCCTCAATCCTCAATCCTCATTCTTCAATCCTCAATACCCAATCCTCAATCTTCAATCCTCAATCCTCAATCCTCAATTCTCAATCCTCAATCCTCAATCCTCAATCCTCAATCCTCAATCCTCAATCCTCAATGTTCAATCCGCAATACCCAATCCTCAATCTTCTATCCGCAATCGTCAATCCTCAGTCCTCAAACCTCAATCCTCAAACCTCAGCCCTCAGCCTCAATCCTCAATCCTCAATCCTCAATCCTCAATCTTCAATCCTCAGTACTCAATTTCAAACCTCAATCCTCAGTCCACAAACATCAATTCTGAATCCTCAATCCTCAATCCTCAATCCTCTTTCCTCAAACCTCAATCCCGAATACTAAACCCTGAATCCTCAATCTTCAGCCCTAAGTCCTGAACAATCAGTTGTCAATCCTCAATCCTCAATAGAATATCCTCAATTCACAGTTTTCAATACTCAATACTCAATCTGCAATCTTCAGACCTCTATCCACAAACATCAATTCTCATCACTCAACCCTCAATACTGAGTCCCCAATCCTCAATCTTCAATACTCAATCCTCAATCCTCAATCCTCAATCTCAATCTTCAATCCTCAGTACTCAATCTTCAATCCTCAATCCTCAATCCTCAATGCTCAATCGTCAATCCTCAATCGTCAATCTTCAACCCCCAATACTCAATCTTCAATCCTCAATCCTCAATCTCCAATACTCAATACTCATTCTTCAATCCTCAATAGCCAATCCTCAATCTTCAATCCTCAAACCTCAATCCTCAGTCCTCAAACCTCAATCCTCAAACCTCAGCCCTCAGCCTCAATCCTCAATCCTCAATCCTCAATCCTCAATCTTCAATCCTCAGTACTCAATTTCAAACCTCAATCCTCAGTCCACAAACATCAATTCTGAATCCTCAATCCTGCATCCTCAATCTTCAGCCCTCAGTCCTCAACAATCAGTTGTCAATCCTCAATTCCCAATAGAATATCCTCAATTCACAGCTTTCAATACTCAATACTCAATCTGCAATCTTCAAATCTCTATCCACAAACATCAATTCTCATCACTCAACCCTGAACGCTCAGTCCTTAATGTTCAATCCTCAATCCTCAATCCTCAATCTTCAATCCTCAATACTCAATCCTCAATCCTCAATCCTCAATTCTCATTCCTCAATGCTCAATCCTCAATCGTCAATCCTCAATCCTCAATCCTCAATTCTCAATCCTCAATCCTCAATCCTCAGACCTCAAACCGCAATACTCAACCCTCAGTCCTTGTACTCAATCCACAACCATCAATCCTCAAACCTCAATATTCAATCATCAATATTCAATCATCAGTCCTCAATCCTCAATCCTCAATCCTCAATGTTCAATCCGCAATACCCAATCCTCAATCTTCTATCCGCAATCCTCAATCCTCAATCCTCAACACTCAATCCTCAATCCTCAACCTTCAATCCTCAATACCCAATCTTCAATACTCAATCCTCAATCCTCAATCCTCAATCCTCATTCTTCAATCCTCAACACCCAATCCTCAATCTTCAATCCTCAATCCTCAATCCTCAATTCTCAATCCTCAATCGTCAATCCTCAGACCTCAAACATCAATACTCAACCCTCAGTCCTCGTCCTCAATCCACAACCCTCAATCCTCGATCCTCAATCTTCAATCATCAATATTCAATCTTCAATCCTCAATCCTCAATCCTCAATCCTCAATACTCAATCCTCAATCCTCAATCCTCAATTCTCAATCCTCAATCCTCAATCCTCAGACTTCAAACATCAATACTCAACCCTCAGTCCTCGTCCTCAATCCACAACCCTCAATCCTCAATCCTCAATCCTCAGTCCTCAAACCTCAATCCTGAATCCTCAATCCTTAATCCTCAATCTTCAGCCCTCAGTCCGCAACAATCAGTTGTCAATCCACAATTCCCAATAGAATATCCTCAATTCACAGTTTTCAATACTCAATACTCAACCTGCAATCTTCAAATCTCTATCCACAAACATCAATTCTCATCACTCAACCCTGAACGCTCAGTCCTCAATGTTCAATCCTCAATCTTCAATTCTCAATCTTCAAACCTCAATACTGAATCTTCAATCCTCAATCCCCAATTATCAATCCACAATCGTCAATCCTCAATCCTCAGTAATCGATCCTCAATCTTCAATACTCAATCGTCAATCCTCAGTCCTCAATCCTCAATCCTCAATCCTCGTTCCTCAAACCTCAACCCTCAACCCTCAGTCCTCATCCTCAATTCTCAATTCTCAATCCTCAATCCGCATTCTTCAATCCTCAACACCCAATCCTCAATCTTCAATCCTCAATCCTCAATCCTCAATTCTCAATCCTCAATCGTCAATCCTCAGACCTCAAACATCAATACTCAACCCTCAGTCCTCGTCCTCAATCCTCAATCCTCAATCCTCAATCCTCATTCTTCAATCCTCAACACCCAATCCTCAATATTCAATCCTCAATCCTCAATCTTCAATCCTCAATCCTCAATCCTCAATTCTCAATCCTCAATCGTCAATCCTCAGACCTCAAACATCAATACTCAACCCTCAGTCCTCGTCCTCAATCCACAACCCTCAATCCTCGATCCTCAATCTTCAATCATCAATATTCAATCTTCAATCCTCAATCCTCAATCCTCAATACTCAATCCTCAATCCTCAATCCTCAATTCTCAATCCTCAATCCTCAATCCTCAGACTTCAAACATCAATACTCAACCCTCAGTCCTCGTCCTCAATTCACAACCCTCAATCCTCAATCCTCAATCCTCAATCCTCAGTCCTCAAACCTCAATCCTGAATCCTCAATCCTTAATCCTCAATCTTCAGCCCTCAGTCCGCAACAATCAGTTGACAATCCTCAATCCTCAATAGAATATGCTCAACGCACAGTTTTCAATACTCAATACTCAATCTGCAATCTTCAGATCTCTATCCACAAACATCAATTCTCATCACTCAGCCCTCAATACTCAGTCCCCAATCCTCAATCTTCAATCCTCAATCCTCAATCCTCAATCGTCAATCTTAATCTTGAATCCTCAGTACTCAATTTTCAATCCTCAATCCTCAATCCTGAATCCTCAATCCTCAATCTTCAATCCTAAATACTCCATCTTCAATCCTCAATCCTCAATCCTCAATCATCAATCCTCAATCCTCAATCCTCATTCGTCAATCTTCAATCCTCAATACTCAATCTTCAATCCTCAATCCTCAATCCTCAATCCTCAATCCTCATTCTTCAATCCTCAATACCCAATCCTCAATCTTCAATACTCAATCCTCAATCCTCAACCTTCAATCCTCAATACTCAATCTTCAATCCTCAATCCTCAACTCTCAATCCTCAATCCTCAATCCTGAATCCTCAGTCCTCAATCCTCAATCCTCAATGTTCAATCCGCAATACCCAATCCTCAATCTTCTATCCGCAATCCTCAATCCTCAGTCCTCAAACCTCAATCCTCAAACCTCAGCCCTCAGCCTCAATCCTCAATCCTCAATCCTCAATCCTCAATCTTCAATCCTCAGTACTCAATTTCAAACCTCAATCCTCAGTCCACAAACATCAATTCTGAATCCTCAATCCTGCATCCTCAATCTTCAGCCCTCAGTCCTCAACAATCAGTTGTCAATCCTCAATTCCCAATAGCATATCCTCGGTTCACAGTTTTCAATACTCAATACTCAATCTGCAATCTTCAAATCTCTATCCACAAACATCAATTCTCATCACTCAACCCTCAACACTCAGTCACCAATTCTCAATCTTCAATCCTCAATCCTCAATCCTCAATCCTCAATCCTCAATCCTCAGTCCTCAAACCTCAATCCTGAATCCTCAATCCTGAATCATCAATCTTCAGCCTTCAGTCCTCAACAATCAGTTGTCAATCCTCAATCCTCAATAGAATATCCTCAATTCACAGTTTTCAATACTCAATCCCCATTCTTCAATCTTCAAATCTCAATACACAGACATCAATTCTCATCACTCAACCATCAACACTCAGTCCTCAATCCTCAATCCTCAATCTACAATCCTCAATCCTCAATCCTCAATCCTCAATCCTCAATCCTCAGTCCTCAAACCACAATTCTGAATCCTCAATCCTGAATCATCAATCTTCAGCCTTCAGTCCTCAACAATCAGTTGTCAATCCTCAATCCTCAATAGAATATCCTCAATTCACAGTTTTCAATACTCAATCCCCATTCTTCAATCTTCAAATCTCAATCCACAAACATCAATTCTCATCCCTCAACCATCAACACTCAGTCCTCAATCATCAATCCTCAATCCTCAATACTCAATCTTCAACACTCAACCCTCAATCCTCAACCCTCAATCCTCATTCTTCAATCCTCAACACCCAGTCCTCAATCTTCAATCCTCAATCCTCAATCCTCAATTCTCAATCATCAATCCTCAATCCTCAGACCTCAAACATCAATACTCAACCCTCTGTCCTCGGCCTCAATCCACAACCCTCAATCCTCGATCCTCAATCTTCAATACTCAATCCTCAATCCTCAATCCTCAATCCTCAATCCTCAATCCTCAATGCTCAATCGTCAATCTTCAATCCTCAATACTCAATCTTCAATCCTCAATCCCCAATCCTCAATCCTCAATCCTCATTCTTCAATCCTCAATACCCAATCCTCAATCTTCTATCCTCAATCCTCAATCCTCAATCCTCAATCCTCAATCTTCAATCCTCAGTCCCAAATCCTCAATCTTCAATACTCACACCTCAATCCTCAATCTTCAATCCTCAATACTCAGTCTTCAATCCTCAATCCTCAATCCTCAATCCTCAATCCTCATTCTTCAATCCTCAATACCCAATCCTCAATCTTCAATCCTCACTCCTCAATCCTGAATTCTCAATCCTCAATCCTCAATCCTCAGACCTCAAACAGCAATACTCAACCCTCAGTCCTCGTCCTTAATCCACAACCGTCAATCCTCAATCCTCAATCTTCAATCATCAATATTCAATCTTCAGTCCTCAATCCTCAATCCTCAATCCTCATTCCTCAATCCTCAATCCTCAATCCTCAATCCTCAACCTTCAATCCTCAATACTCAATCTTCAATCCTCAATCCTCAATCCTCAATCCTCAATCCTCAATATTCAACACAAAACCCTCAACCATCAATCCTCAATACTCAACCATCAATCCTCACTTCTCAATACTCAATAGAATATCCTGAATTCTCATGGTTCAATACTCAATCCACGAAATTCAATAATCAAATCTCAGTTCTCAAACATCAATTCGCAACACTCAATCCTCAATACTCAGTCCTCTCTCTTCAATCCTCAATCCTCAATCCTCAGTCCTCAATCCTCAATACTCAATCTTCAATCCTCAATCCTCAGTCCTCAATCCTCAATACTCAATCCTCAACTCTCAATCCTCAATCCACAATCTTCAATCCTCAATACTCAATATTCAATCCTCAATCCTCAATACTCAATCTTCAATCCTCAATCCTCAATAATCAATCCTCAATCCTCATTCTTCAATCCTCAATACCCAATCCTAAATCTTCAATTCTCAATCCTCAATCCTCAATTCTCAATCCTCAATCCTCAGTCCTCAGTCCTCAAACCTCAATCCTCAACCCTCAGCCCTCATTCTCAATCCTCAATCCTCAATACTCAATCCTCAATCCTCAATCCTCAATCTTCAATCCTCAATACTCGATCTTCAATAATCAATCCTCAATTCTCAACACTCAATACTCAATCCTCAATCGTCAAACCTCAGTCCCCAATCCTCAATCATCAATCCTCAATCCTCAATCCTCAATCGTGAATCCTCAATCTTCAATCCTCAATACTCAATCTTCAATCCTCAATCCTCAATCCTCAGTCCTCATTCCTCAATCCTCAATCCCCAATCTTCAACCCTCAATACTCAATCTTCAATCCTCAATCCTCAATCCTCAATCCTCAATCCTCATTCTTCAATCCTCAATACCCAATCCTCAATCTTCAATCCTCAACCCTCAAACCTCAATCCTCAATCGTCAGTACTCGTCCTCAATCCTCAACCCTCAATACTCATTCCTCCCATCTTCAATCATCAATACTGAATCTTCAATCCTCAATCCTCAATCCTCAATACTCAACGCACAACCCTCAACCATCAATCCTCAATACTCAACCATCAATCCTCAATTCTCAATACTCAATAGAATATCCTGAATCCTCATGGTTCAATACTCAATCCACAATATCCAATAATCAAATCTCAATCCTCTAACATCAATTCTCAACACCCAATCCTCAACACTCAGTCCTCTCTCTTCAATCCTCCATCCTCAATCCTCAATCCTCAAGCGTCAATCCTCAATCCCCAATCCTCAACCCTCAATCCTCAGTCCTCAAAACTCAATCCCGAATCCTCAATCCTGAATCCACAATCTTCAGCTCTCAGTCCTCAACAATCAATTGTCAATCCTCAGTCCTCCATAGAATATCCTCAATTCACAGTATTCAATACTCAATCCCCATTCTTCAACCTTGAAATCTCAATCCACAAACATCAATTCTCATCACTCAACCCTCAACACTCAGTCCTCAACCTTCAATCCTCAATCCTCAATCCTCAATCTTCAATCCTCAATACCCAATCCTCAATCTTCAATCCTCAATCCTCAATCCTCAATTCTCGATCCTCAATCCTCAATCCTCAGACCTCAAACAGCAATACTCAACCCTCAGTCCTCGTCCTCAATCCACAACCATCAATCCTCAATCCTCAATATTCAATCATCAATATTCAATCTTCAGTCCTCAATCCTCAATCCTCAGTCCTCAATCCTCAATCCTCAATGTTCAATCCGCAATACCCAATCCTCAATATTCTATCCGCAATCCCCAATCCTCAATCCTCAATCCTCAATCCTCAATCCTCAATCTTCAATCCTCAATACTCAATCTTCAATCCTCAATCCTCAATCCTCAATCCTCAATCCACAATATTCAACACAAAACCCTCAACCATCAATCCTCAATACTCAACCATCAATCCTCACTTCTCAATACTCAATAGAATATCCTGAATTCTCATGGTTCAATACTCAATCCACAAAATTCAATAATCAAATCTCAATTCTCAAACATCAATTCTCAACACTCAATCCTCAATACTCAGTCCTCTCTCTTCAATCCTCAATCCTCAATCCTCAGTCCTCAATCCTCAATACTCAATCTTCAATCCTCAATCCTCAGTCCTCAATCCTCAATACTCAATCCTCAACCCTCAATCCTCAATCCACAATCTTCAATCCTCAATACTCAATATTCAATCCTCAATCCTCAATACTCAATCTTCAATCCTCAATCCTCAATAATCAGTCCTCAATCCTCATTCTTCAATCCTCAATACCCAATCCTCAATCTTCAATTCTCAATCCTCAATCCTCAATTCTCAATCCTCAATCCTCAGTCCTCAGTCCTCAAACCTCAATCCTCAACCCTCAGTCCTCATCCTCAATTCTCAATTCTCAATCCTCAATCCGCATTCTTCAATCCTCAACACCCAATCCTCAATCTTCAATCCTCAATCCTCAATCCTCAATTCTCAATCCTCAATCGTCAATCCTCAGACCTCAAACATCAATACTCAACCCTCAGTCCTCGTCCTCAATCCTCAATCCTCAATCCTCAATCCTCATTCTTCAATCCTCAACACCCAATCCTCAATATTCAATCCTCAATCCTCAATCTTCAATCCTCAATCCTCAATCCTCAATTCTCAATCCTCAATCGTCAATCCTCAGACCTCAAACATCAATACTCAACCCTCAGTCCTCGTCCTCAATCCACAACCCTCAATCCTCGATCCTCAATCTTCAATCATCAATATTCAATCTTCAATCCTCAATCCTCAATCCTCAATACTCAATCCTCAATCCTCAATCCTCAATTCTCAATCCTCAATCCTCAATCCTCAGACTTCAAACATCAATACTCAACCCTCAGTCCTCGTCCTCAATTCACAACCCTCAATCCTCAATCCTCAATCCTCAATCCTCAGTCCTCAAACCTCAATCCTGAATCCTCAATCCTTAATCCTCAATCTTCAGCCCTCAGTCCGCAACAATCAGTTGACAATCCTCAATCCTCAATAGAATATGCTCAACGCACAGTTTTCAATACTCAATACTCAATCTGCAATCTTCAGATCTCTATCCACAAACATCAATTCTCATCACTCAGCCCTCAATACTCAGTCCCCAATCCTCAATCTTCAATCCTCAATCCTCAATCCTCAATCGTCAATCTTAATCTTGAATCCTCAGTACTCAATCTTCAATCCTCAATCCTCAATCCTGAATCCTCGATCCTCAATCTTCAATCCTAAATACTCCATCTTCAATCCTCAATCCTCAATCCTCAATCATCAATCCTCAATCCTCAATCCTCATTCGTCAATCTTCAATCCTCAATACTCAATCTTCAATCCTCAATCCTCAATCCTCAATCCTCAATCCTCATTCTTCAATCCTCAATACCCAATCCTCAATCTTCAATACTCAATCCTCAATCCTCAACCTTCAATCCTCAATACTCAATCTTCAATCCTCAATCCTCAACTCTCAATCCTCAATCCTCAATCCTGAATCCTCAGTCCTCAATCCTCAATCCTCAATGTTCAATCCGCAATACCCAATCCTCAATCTTCTATCCGCAATCCTCAATCCTCAGTCCTCAAACCTCAATCCTCAAACCTCAGCCCTCAGCCTCAATCCTCAATCCTCAATCCTCAATCCTCAATCTTCAATCCTCAGTACTCAATTTCAAACCTCAATCCTCAGTCCACAAACATCAATTCTGAATCCTCAATCCTGCATCCTCAATCTTCAGCCCTCAGTCCTCAACAATCAGTTGTCAATCCTCAATTCCCAATAGCATATCCTCAGTTCACAGTTTTCAATACTCAATACTCAATCTGCAATCTTCAAATCTCTATCCACAACATCAATTCTCATCACTCAACCCTCAACACTCAGTCACCAATCCTCAATCTTCAATCCTCAATCCTCAATCCTCAATCCTCAATCCTCAATCCTCAGTCCTCAAACCTCAATCCTGAATCCTCAATCCTGAATCATCAATCTTCAGCCTTCAGTCCTCAACAATCAGTTGTCAATACTCAATCCTCAATAGAATATCCTCAATTCACAGTTTTCAATACTCAATCCCCATTCTTCAATCTTCAAATCTCAATACACAGACATCAATTCTCATCACTCAACCATCAACACTCAGTCCTCAATCCTCAATCCTCAATCTACAATCCTCAATCCTCAATCCTCAATCCTCAATCCTCAATCCTCAGTCCTCAAACCTCAATTCTGAATCCTCAATCCTGAATCATCAATCTTCAGCCTTCAGTCCTCAACAATCAGTTGTCAATCCTCAATCCTCAATATAATATCCTCAATTCACAGTTTTCAATACTCAATCCCCATTCTTCAATCTTCAAATCTCAATCCACAAACATCAATTCTCATCCCTCAACCATCAACACTCAGTCCTCAATCATCAATCCTCAATCCTCAATACTCAATCTTCAACACTCAACCCTCAATCCTCAACCCTCAATCCTCATTCTTCAATCCTCAACACCCAATCCTCAATCTTCAATCCTCAATCCTCAATCCTCAATTCTCAATCATCAATCCTCAATCCTCAGACCTCAAACATCAATACTCAACCCTCAGTCCTCGGCCTCAATCCACAACCCTCAATCCTCGATCCTCAATCTTCAATACTCAATCCTCAATCCTCAATCCTCAATCCTCAATCCTCAATCCTCAATGCTCAATCGTCAATCTTCAATCCTCAATACTCAATCTTCAATCCTCAATCCCCAATCCTCAATCCTCAATCCTCATTCTTCAATCCTCAATACCCAATCCTCAATCTTCTATCCTCAATCCTCAATCCTCAATCCTCAATCCTCAATCTTCAATCCTCAGTCCCAAATCCTCAATCTTCAATACTCACACCTCAATCCTCAATCTTCAATCCTCAATACTCAGTCTTCAATCCTCAATCCTCAATCCTCAATCCTCAATCCTCATTCTTCAATCCTCAATACCCAATCCTCAATCTTCAATCCTCTATCCTCAGTCCTCAATTCTCAATCCTCAATCCTCAATCCTCAGACCTCAAACAGCAATACTCAACCCTCAGTACTCGTCCTCAATCCAGAACCATCAATCCTGAATCCTCAAAGTTCAATCATCAATATTCAATCTTCAGTCCTCAATCCTCAATCCTCAATCCTCATTCCTCAATCCTCAATCCTCAATCCTCAATCCTCAATCTTCAATCCTCAATACTCAATCTTCAATCCTAAATCCTCAATCCTAAATCCTCAATCCTCATCCTTCAATCCTCAATACCCAATCCTCCATCTTCAATCCTCAATCGTCAATCCTCAATTCTCAATCCTCAATCCTCAATCCTCAGACCTCAAACATCAATACTCAACCCTCAGTCCTCGTCCTCAATCCACAACCCTCAATCCTCGATCCTCAATCTTCAATCAGCAATATTCAATCTTCAATCCTCAATCCTCAATCCTCAATACTCAATCCTCAATCCTCAATTCTCAATCCTCAATCCTCAATCCTCAATCTTCAATCCTCAATACTCAATCTTCATTCCTCAATCCTCAATCCTCAATCCACAATCCTCAATCCTCAATCCTCAATCGTCAATCTTCAATCCTCAATACTCAATCTTCAATCCTCAATCCCCAATCCTCAGTCCTCAATACTCAATCTTCATTCCTCAATCCTCAATCCTCAATCCTCAATCCTCAATCCTCAATCCTCAATGCTCAATCCTCAATCCGCAATCCTCAGCCCTCAATCCTCAATCCTCAATCCCCAAATCTCAATCCTCAGCCGTCAGTCCTCGTCCTCAATCCTCAACCCTCAATCCTCAATCCACAATCTTCAATCCTCAATACTCAATATTCAATCCTCAATCCTCAATACTCAATACTCAATCCTCATTCTTCAATCCTCAATACCCAATCCTCAATCTTCAATCCTCAATCCTCAATTCTCAATCCTCAATCCTCAATCCTCAGACCTCAAACATCAATACTCAACCCTCAGTCCTCGTCCTCAATCCACAACGCCCACTACTCAATCCTCAATCTTCAATTCTCAATCTTCAATCTTCAATCCTCAATCCTCGGTCCTCAAACCACAATCCTGAATCCTGAATCCTGAATCCTCAACCTTCAGCCCTCAGTCCTCAACAATCAGTTGTCAATCCTCAATCCTCAAGAGAATATCATCAATTCACAGTTTTCAATACTCAATACTCAATCTGCAATCTTCAAATCTCTTTCCACAAACATCAATTCTCATCACTCATCCCTCAACACTCAATCCTCAATCTTCAATCCTCAATCCTCAATCCTCAATCCTCAATCCTCATTCTTCAATCCTCAATACACAATCCTCAATACCCAATCTTCAATCCTCAATCCTCAATCCTCAATCCTCAATCCTCATTCTTCAATCCTCAATACCCAATCCTCAATCTTCGATCCTCAATCCTCAATCCTCAATCCTCAATCCTCAATCCTCAATCCTCAATCTTCAATCCTCAGTCCCAAATCCTCAATCTTCAATACTCACTCCTCAATCCTCAATCTTCAATCATCAATACTCAGTCTTCAATCCTCAATCCTCAATCCTCAATCCTCTATCCTCATTCTTCAATCCTCAATACTCAATCCTCAATCTTCAATCCTCAATCCTCAATCCTCAATTCTCAATCCTCAAGCGTCAATTCGCAATCCTCAATCCTCAATCCTCAATGGTCAATCCGCAATACCCAATCCTCAACATTCTATCCGCAATCCTCAATCCTCAATCCTCAATCCTCAATCCTCAATCCTCAATCCTCAATCCTCAATCCTGAATCCACAATCCTGAACCCTCAATATTCAGCCCTCAGACCTCAACAATCAGTTGTGAATCCTCAATCCTCAATAGGATATCCTCAATTCACAGGTATCAATACTCAATACTCAGCCTGCAATTTTCAAATCTCTATCCACAAACATCAATTCTCATCACTCAACCCTCAATATTCAACGCACAACCCTCAACCATCAATCCTCAATACTCAACCATCAATCCTCAATTCTCAATACTCAATAGAATATCCTGAATTCTCATGGTTCAATACTCAATCCACAATATCCAATAATCAAATCTCAATCCTCAAACATCAGTTCTCAACACTCAATCCTCAACACTCAGCCCTCTCTCTTCAATCCTCCATCCTCAATCCTCAATCCTCAAGCGTCAATCCTCAATCCTCAATCCTCAACACTCAATCCACAGTCCTCAAAACTCAATCCCGAATCCTCAATCCTGAATCCTCAATCTTCAGACCTCAGTCCTCAAACCTCAATCCTGAAACATCAATCCTGAATCCTCAATCTTCAGCCTTCTGTCCTCAACAATCAGTTGTCAATTCTCAATCCTCAATCCTCAATCCTCAGTCCTCAATCTTCGATCCTCAATACTCAATTTGCAATCCTCAATCCTCAATCCTCAATCCTCAGTCCTCAATCCTCAATCCTCAATCTTCAATCCTCAATACTCAATCCTCAATACCCAATCCTCAATCTTCAATCCTCAATCCTCAATCCACAATCCTCAATCCTCAATCTTCAATCCTCAATCCTCAATCCTCAATCCTCAATCCTCAATCTTCAATCCTCAACACTCAATCTTCATTCCTCAATCCTCAAAACCCAATCCTCAATCTTCAATCCTCAATCCTCAATCCTCATTCTTCAATCCTCAAAACCCAATCCTCAAACTTCAATCCTCAATCCTCAATCCTCAATTCTCAATCCTCAATCCTCAATCCTCAGACCTCAAACATCAATACTCAACCCTCGGTCCTCGTCCTCAATCCACAACCCTCAATCCTCGATCCTCAATCTTCAATCAGCAATATTCAATCTTCAATCCTCAATCCTCAATCCTCAATCCTCAATACTCAATCCTCAATCCTCAATGTTCTGTCCTCAATACGCAATCCTCATTCTTCAATCCTCAATCCTCAATCCTCAATCCTCAATCCTCAATCCTCAATCCTCAGTCCTCAAACCTCTATCCTGAATCATCAATCCTGAATCATCAATCTTCTGCCTTCAGTCCTCAACAATCAGTTGTCAATCCTCAATCCTCAATAGAATACCATCAATTCACAGTTTTCAATACTCAATACTCAATCTGCAATCTTCAAATCTCTATCCACAAACATCAATTCTCATCACTCAACCCTCAACACTCAGTCACCAATCCTCAATCTTCAATCCTCAATCCTCAATCCTCAACCCTCAATCCTCAATCCTCAGTCCTCAAACCTCAATCCTGATTCCTCAATCCTGAATCATCAATCTTCAGCCTTCAGTCCTCAACAATCAGTTGTCAATCCTCAATCCTCAATAGAATATCCTCAATTCACAGTTTTCAATACTCAATCCCCATTCTTCAATCTTCAAATCTCAATACACAGACATCAATTCTCATTACTCAACCATCAACACTCAGTCCTCAATCCTCAATCCTCAATCTACAATCCTCAATCCTCAATCCTCAATCCTCAATCCTCAATCCTCAGTCCTCAAACCTCAATTCTGAATCCTCAATCCTGAATCATCAATCTTCAGCCTTCAGTCCTCAACAATCAGTTGTCAATCCTCAATCCTCAATAGAATATCCTCAATTCACAGTTTTCAATACTCAATCCCCATTCTTCAATCTTCAAATCTCAATCCACAAACATCAATTCTCATCCCTCAACCATCAACACTCAGTCCTCAATCATCAATCCTCAATCCTCAATACTCAATCTTCAACACTCAACCCTCAATCCTCAACCCTCAATCCTCATTCTTCAATCCTCAACACCCAATCCTCAATCTTCAATCCTCAATCCTCAATCCTCAATTCTCAATCATCAATCCTCAATTCTCAGACCTCAAACATCAATACTCAACCCTCAGTCCTCGGCCTCAATCCACAAGCCTCAATCCTCGATCCTCAATCTTCAATACTCAATCCTCAATCCTCAATCCTCAATCCTCAATCCTCAATCCTCAATCCTCAATCGTCAATCTTCAATCCTCAATACTCAATCTTCAATCCTCAATCCCCAATCCTCAATCCTCAATCCTCATTCTTCAATCCTCAATACCCAATCCTCAATCTTCTATCCTCAATCCTCAATCCTCAATCCTCAATCCTCAATCTTCAATCCTCAGTCCCAAATCCTCAATCTTCAATACTCACACCTCAATCCTCAATCTTCAATCCTCAATACTCAGTCTTCAATCCTCAATCCTCAATCCTCAATCCTCAATCCTCATTCTTCAATCCTCAATACCCAATCCTCAATCTTCAATCCTCACTCCTCAATCCTGAATTCTCAATCCTCAATCCTCAATCCTCAGACCTCAAACAGCAATACTCAACCCTCAGTCCTCGTCCTTAATCCACAACCGTCAATCCTCAATCCTCAATCTTCAATCATCAATATTCAATCTTCAGTCCTCAATCCTCAATCCTCAATCCTCATTCCTCAATCCTCAATCCTCAATCCTCAATCCTCAACCTTCAATCCTCAATACTCAATCTTCAATCCTCAATCCTCAATCCTCAATCCTCAATCCTCAATATTCAACACAAAACCCTCAACCATCAATCCTCAATACTCAACCATCAATCCTCACTTCTCAATACTCAATAGAATATCCTGAATTCTCATGGTTCAATACTCAATCCACGAAATTCAGTAATCAAATCTCAATTCTCAAACATCAATTCTCAACACTCAATCCTCAATACTCAGTCCTCTCTCTTCAATCCTCAATCCTCAATCCTCAGTCCTCAATCCTCAATACTCAATCTTCAATCCTCAATCCTCAGTCCTCAATCCTCAATACTCAATCCTCAACTCTCAATCCTCAATCCACAATCTTCAATCCTCAATACTCAATATTCAATCCTCAATCCTCAATACTCAATCTTCAATCCTCAATCCTCAATAATCAATCCTCAATCCTCATTCTTCAATCCTCAATACCCAATCCTAAATCTTCAATTCTCAATCCTCAATCCTCAATTCTCAATCCTCAATCCTCAGTCCTCAGTCCTCAAACCTCAATCCTCAACCCTCAGCCCTCATTCTCAATCCTCAATCCTCAATACTCAATCCTCAATCCTCAATCCTCAATCTTCAATCCTCAATACTCGATCTTCAATAATCAATCCTCAATTCTCAACACTCAATACTCAATCCTCAATCGTCAAACCTCAGTCCCCAATCCTCAATCATCAATCCTCAATCCTCAATCCTCAATCGTGAATCCTCAATCTTCAATCCTCAATACTCAATCTTCAATCCTCAATCCTCAATCCTCAGTCCTCATTCCTCAATCCTCAATCCCCAATCTTCAACCCTCAATACTCAGTCTTCAATCCTCAATCCTCAATCCTCAATCCTCATTCTTCAATCCTCAATATCCAATCCTCAATCTTCAATCCTCAACCCTCAAACCTCAATCCTCAATCGTCAGTACTCGTCCTCAATCCTCAACCCTCAATACTCATTCCTCCCATCTTCAATCATCAATACTGAATCTTCAATCCTCAATCCTCAATCCTCAATCCTCAATCCTCAATCCTCAATATTCAACGCACAACCCTCAACCATCAATCCTCAATACTCAACCAACAATCCTCAATTCTCAATACTCAATAGAATATCCTGAATCCTCATGGTTCAATACTCAATCCACAATATCCAATAATCAAATCTCAATCCTCTAACATCAATTCTCAACACCCAATCCTCAACACTCAGTCCTCTCTCTTCAATCCTCCATTCTCAATCCTCAATCCTCAAGCGTCAATCCTCAATCCCCAATCCTCAACCCTCAATCCTCAGTCCTCAAAACTCAATCCCGAATCCTCAATCCTGAATCCACAATCTTCAGCTCTCAGTCCTCAACAATCAATTGTCAATCCTCAGTCCTCCATAGAATATCCTCAATTCACAGTATTCAATACTCAATCCCCATTCTTCAACCTTGAAATCTCAATCCACAAACATCAATTCTCATCACTCAACCCTCAACACTCAGTCCTCAACCTTCAATCCTCAATCCTCAATCCTCAATCTTCAATCCTCAATACCCAATCCTCAATCTTCAATCCTCAATCCTCAATCCTCAATTCTCGATCCTCAATCCTCAATCCTCAGACCTCAAACAGCAATACTCAACCCTCAGTCCTCGTCCTCAATCCACAACCATCAATCCTCAATCCTCAATATTCAATCATCAATATTCAATCTTCAGTCCTCAATCCTCAATCCTCAGTCCTCAATCCTCAATCCTCAATGTTCAATCCGCAATACCCAATCCTCAATATTCTATCCGCAATCCCCAATCCTCAATCCTCAATCCTCAATCCTCAATCCTCAATCCACAATATTCAACACAAAACCCTCAACCATCAATCCTCAATACTCAACCATCAATCCTCACTTCTCAATACTCAATAGAATATCCTGAATTCTCATGGTTCAATACTCAATCCACAAAATTCAATAATCAAATCTCAATTCTCAAACATCAATTCTCAACACTCAATCCTCAATACTCAGTCCTCTCTCTTCAATCCTCAATCCTCAATCCTCAGTCCTCAATCCTCAATACTCAATCTTCAATCCTCAATCCTCAGTCCTCAATCCTCAATACTCAATCCTCAACCCTCAATCCTCAATCCACAATCTTCAATCCTCAATACTCAATATTCAATCCTCAATCCTCAATACTCAACCTTCAATCCTCAATCCTCAATAATCAGTCCTCAATCCTCATTCTTCAATCCTCAATAACCAATCCTCAATCTTCAATTCTCAATCCTCAATCCTCAATTCTCAATCCTCAATCCTCAGTCCTCAGTCCTCAAACCTCAATCCTCAACCCTCAGCCCTCATTCTCAATCCTCAATCCTCAATCCTCATTCCTCAATCCTCAATCCTCGATCTTCAATCCTCAATACTCAATCTTCAATAATCAATCCTCAATTCTCAACACTCAATACTCAATCCTCAATCGTCAAACCTCAGTCCCCAATCCTCAATCATCAATCCTCAATCCTCAATCCTCAATCGTCAATCCTCAATCTTCAATCCTCAATACTCAATCTTCAATCCTCAATCCTCAATCCTCAGTCCTCATTCCTCAATCCTCAATCCCCAATCTTCAATCCTCAATACTCAGTCTTCAATCCTCAATCCTCAATCCTCAATCCTCAATCCTCATTCTTCAATCCTCAATACCTAATCCTCAATCTTCAATCCTCAACCCTCAAACCTCAATCCTCAATCGTCAGTACTCGTCCTCAATCCTCAACCCTCAATACTCATTCCTCCCATCTTCAATCATCAATACTGAATCTTCAATCCTCAATCCTCAATCCTCAATCCTCAATCCTCAATCCTCAATCCTCAATCCTCAATATTCAACGCACAACCCTCAACCATCAATCCCCAATACTCAACCATCAATCCTCAATTCTCAATACTCAATAGAATATCCTGAATTCTCATGGTTCAATACTGAATCCACAATACCCAATAATCAAATCTCAATCCTCTAACATCAATTCTCAACACTCAATCCTCAACACTCAGTCCTCTCTCTTCAATCCTCCATCCTCAATCCTCAACCCTCAATCCTCAGTCCTCAAAACTCAATCCCGAATCCTCAATCCTGAATCCTCAATCTTCAGCTCTCAGTCCTCAACAATCAATTGTCAATCCTCAGTCCTCCATAGAATATCCTCAATTCACAGTATTCAATACTCAATCCCCATTCTTCAACCTTGAAATCTCAATCCACAAACATCAATTCTCATCACTCAACCCTCAACACTTAGTCCTCAATCTTCAATCCTCAATCCTCAATCCTCAATCTTCAATCCTCAATACCCAATCCTCAATCTTCAATCCTCAATCCTCAATCCTCAATTCTCGATCCTCAATCCTCAATCCTCAGACCTCAAACAGCAATACTCAACCCTCAGTCCTCGTCCTCAATCCACAACCATCAATCCTCAATCCTCAATATTCAATCATCAATATTCAATCTTCAGTCCTCAATCCTCAATCCTCAATCCTCAATCCTCAATCCTCAATGTTCAATCCGCAATACCCAATCCTCAATATTCTATCCGCAATCCCCAATCCTCAATCCTCAATCCTCAATCCTCAATCCTCAATCTTCAATCCTCAATACTCAATCTTCAATCCTCAATCCTCAATCCTCAATCCTCAATCCTCGTTCTTCAATCCTCAACACCCAATCCTCAATCTTCAATCCTCAATCCTCAATCCTCAATTCTCGATCCTCAATCCTCAATCCTCAGACCTCAAACATAAATACTCAACCCTCAGTCCTCGTCCTCAATCCACAACCCTCAATCCTCGATCCTCAATCTTCAATCATCAATATTCAATCTTCAATCCTGAATCCTCAATCCTCAATACTCAATCCTCAATACTCAATCCTCAATCCTCAATCTTCAATCCTCAATACTCAATCTTCAATCCTCAATCCTCAATCCTCAATCCTCAATCCTCAATCCTCAATCCTCAATCCTCAATCTTCAATCCTGAATGCTCAGTCTTCAATACTCAATCCTCAATCCTCAATCCTCAATCAACATTCTTCAATCCTCAATACCCAATCCTCAATCTTCAATCCTCAATCCTCAATCCTCAATTCTCAATCCTCAATCCTCAATCCTCAATCCTCAATCCTCAATCCTCAATCCTCAATACTCAATCTTCAATCCTCAATCTTCAATCCTCAGTCCTCAATCTTCAATCCTCAATACTCAATCTTCAATCCTAAATCCTCAATCCGCAATCCTCAATCCTCATTCTTCAATCCTCAAAACCCAATCCTCAATCTTCAATCCTCAATCCTCAATCCTCAATTCTCAATCCTCAATCCTCAATCCTCAGACCTCAAACATCAATACTCAACCATCAGTCCTCGTCCTCAATCCACAACCCTCAATCCTCGATCCCCAATCTTCAATCAGCAATATTCAATCTTCAATCCCCAATCCTCAATCCTCAATCCTCAATACTCAATCCTCAATCCTCAATGTTCTATCCTCAATACGCAATCCTCATTCTTCAATCCTCAATCCCCAATCCTCAACCCTCAATCCTCAATCCTCAATCCTCAGTCCTCAAACCTCAATCCTGAATCATCAATCCTGAATCACCAATCTTCTGCCTTCAGTCCTCAACAGTCAGTTGTCAAGCCTCAATCCTCAATAGAATGTCATCAATTCACAGTTTTCAATACTCAATACTCAATCTGCAATCTTCAAATCTCTATCCACAAACATCAATTCTCATCACTCAACCCTCAACACTCAGTCACCAATCCTCAATCTTCAATTCTCAATCCTCAATCCTCAATCCTCAACCCTCAATCCTCAGTCCTCAAACCTCAATCCTGAATCCTCAATCCTGAATCATCAATCTTCAGCCTTCAGTCCTCAACAATCAGTTGTCAATCCTCAATCCGCAATAGAATATCCTCAATTCACAGTTTTCGATACTCAATCCCCATTCCTCAATTTTCAAATCTCAATCCACAAACATATATTCTCATCACTCAACCATCAACGCTCAGTCCTCAATCATCAATCCTCAATCCTCAATCCTCAATCCTCAATCTTCAATCCTCAATCCTCAATCCTCAATCCTCAATCCTCATTCTTCAATCCTCAATACCCAATCCTCAATCTTCAATCCTCAACCCTCAATCCTCAATTCTCGATCCTCAATCCACAATCCTCAGACCTCAAACAGCAATACTCAACCCTCAGTCCTCGTACTCAATCCACAACCATCAATCCTCAATCCTCAATATTCAATCATCAATATTCAATCTTCAGTCCTCAATCCTCAATCCTCAATCCTCAATCCTCAATCCTCAATGTTCAATCCGCAATACCCATTCCTCAATATTCTATCCGCAATCCCCAATCCTCAATCCTCAATCATCAATCCTCAATCCTCAATCCTCAATCTTCAATCCACAATACTCAATCTTCAATCCTCAATCCTCAATCCTCAATCCTCAATCCTCATTCTTCAATCCTCAACACCCAATCCTCAATCTTCAATCCTCAATCCTCAATCCTCAATTCTCAATCCTCAATCCTCAATCCTCAGACCTCAAACATCAATACTCAACCCTCAGTCCTCGTCCTCAATCCACAACCCTCAACCCTCGATCCTCAATCTTCAATCATCAATATTCAATCTTCAATCCTCAATCCTCAATCCTCAATACTCAATCCTCAATCCTCAATGTTCTATCCTCAATACGCAATCCTCAATCTTCAATCCTCAATCCTCAATCCTCAATCCTCAATCCTCAATCTTCAATCCTCAATACTCAATCTTCAATCCTCAATCCCCAATCCTCAATCCTCAATCCTCAATCGTCAACCCTCAATCCCCATTCCTCAATCTTCAATCCTCAATCCTCAATCCACAATCCTCAATCCTCAATATTCAACACAAAAACCTCAACCATCAATCCTCAATACTCAACCATCAATCCTCACTTCTCAATACTCAATAGAATATCCTGAATTCTCATGGTTCAATACTCAATCCACAAAATTCAATAATCAAATCTCAATTCTCAAACATCAATTCTCAACACTCAATCCTCAATACTCAGTCCTCTCTCTTCAATCCTCAATCCTCAATCCTCAGTCCTCAATCCTCAATACTCAATCTTCAATCCTCAATCCTCAGTCCTCAATCCTCAATACTCAATCCTCAACCCTCAATCCTCAATCCACAATCTTCAATCCTCAATACTCAATATTCAATCCTCAATCCTCAATACTCAATCTTCAATCCTCAATCCTCAATAATCAATCCTCAATCCTCATTCTTCAATCCGCCATACCCAATCCTCAATCTCCATTCCTCATTCCTCAATCCTCAATTCTCAATCCTCAATCCTCAGTCCTCTATCCTCAAACCTCAATCCTCAACCCTCAGCCCTCATTCTCAATCCTCAATCCTCAATCCTCAATCCTCAATCCTCAATCCTCAATCTTCAATCCTCAATACTCAATTTTCAATAATCAATCCTCAATTCTCAACACTCAATACTCAATCCTCAATCGTCAAACCTCAGTCCCCAATCCTCAATCATCAATCCTCAATCCTCAATTCTCAATCCTCAATCCTCAATCCTCAGACCTCAAACATCAATACTCAACCATCAGTCCTCGTCCTCAATCCACAACCCTCAATCCTCGATCCTCAATCTTGAATCAGCAATATTCAATCTTCAATCCCCAATCCTCAATCCTCAATCCTCAATACTCAATCCTCAATCCTCAATGTTCTATCCTCAATACGCAATCCTCATTCTTCAATCCTCAATCCCCAATCCTCAATCCTCAATCCTCAATCCTCAATCCTCAGTCCTCAAACCTCAATCCTGAATCATCAATCCTGAATCATCAATCTTCTGCCTTCAGTCCTCAACAATCAGTTGTCAATCCTCAATCCTCAATAGAATGTCATCAATTCACAGTTTTCAATACTCAATACTCAATCTGCAATCTTCAAATCTCTATCCACAAACATCAATTCTCATCACTCAACCCTCAACACTCAGTCACCAATCCTCAATCTTCAATTCTCAATCCTCAATCCTCAATCCTCAACCCTCAATCCTCAGTCCTCAAACCTCAATCCTGAATCCTCAATCCTGAATCATCAATCTTCAGCCTTCAGTCCTCAACAATCAGTTGTCAATCCTCAATCCTCAATAGAATATCCTCAATTCACAGTTTTCAATACTCAATCCCCATTCCTCAATTTTCAAATCTCAATCCACAAACATCTATTCTCATCACTCAACCATCAACACTCAGTCCTCAATCATCAATCCTCAATCCTCAATCCTCAATCTTCAATCCTCAATCCTCAATCCTCAATCCTCAATCCTCAATTCTCAATCCTCTATACTCAATCCTCAATCGTCAACCCTCAATCCCCATTCCTCAATCTTCAATCCTCAATCCTCAATCCTTAATCCTCAATTCTCAATATTCAACACAAAAACCTCAACCATCAATCCTCAATACTCAACCATCAATCCTCACTTCTCAATACTCAATAGAATATCCTGAATTCTCATGGTTCAATACTCAATCCACAAAATTCAATAATCAAATCTCAATTCTCAAACATCAATTCTCAACACTCAATCCTCAAGACTCAGTCCTCTCTCTTCAATCCTCAATCCTCAATCCTCAGTCCTCAATCCTCAATACTCAATCTTCAATCCTCAATCCTCAGTCCTCAATCCTCAATACTCAATCCTCAACCCTCAATCCTCAATACTCAACATTCAATCCTCAATCCTCAATACTCAATCTTCAATCCTCAATCCTCAATAATCAATCCTCAATCCTCATTCTTCAATCCTCAATACCCAATCCTCAATCTTCAATTCTCAATCCTCAATCCTCAATTCTCAATCCTCAATCCTCAGTCCTCAGTCCTCAAACCTCAATCCTCAACCCTCAGCCCTCATTCTCAATCCTCAATCCTCAATCCTCAATCCTCAATCCTCAATCCTCAATCTTCAATCCTCAATACTCGATCTTCAATAATCAATCCTCAATTCTCAACACTCAATACTCAATCCTCAATCGTCAAACCTCAGTCCCCAATCCTCAATCATCAATCCTCAATCCTCAATCCTCAATCGTCAATCCTCAATCCTCAATCCTCATTCTTCAATCCTCAATACCCAATCCTCAATCTTCAATCCTCAACCCTCAAACCTCAATCCTCAATCGTCAGTACTCGTCCTCAATCCTCAACCCTCAATACTCATTCCTCCCATCTTCAATCATCAATACTGAATCTTCAATCCTCAATCCTCAATCCTCAATCCTCAATCCTCAATCCTCAATATTCAACGCACAACCCTCAACCATCAATCCTCAATACTCAACCATCAATCCTCAATTCTCAATACTCAATAGAATATCCTGAATTCTCATGGTTCAATACTCAATCCACAATATCCAATAATCAAATCTCAATCCTCTAACATCAACCCTCAACACTCAATCCTCAACACTCAGTCCTCTCTCTTCAATCCTCCATCCTCAATCCTCAATCCTCAAGCGTCAATCCTCAATCCCCAATCCTCAACCCTCAATCCTCAGTCCTCAAAACTCAATCCCGAATCCTCAATCCTGAATCCACAATCTTCAGCTCTCAGTCCTCAACAATCAATTGTCAATCCTCAGTCCTCCATAGAATATCCTCAATTCACAGTATTCAATACTCAATCCCCATTCTTCAACCTTGAAATCTCAATCCACAAACATCAATTCTCATCACTCAACCCTCAACACTCAGTCCTCAATCTTCAATCCTCAATCCTCAATCCTCAATCCTCAATCTTCAATCCTCAATACCCAATCCTCAATCTTCAATCCTCAATCCTCAATCCTCAATTCTCGATCCTCAATCCTCAATCCTCAGACCTCAAACAGCAATACTCAACCCTCAGTCCTCGTCCTCAATCCACAACCATCAATCCTCAATCCTCAATATTCAATCATCAATATTCAATCTTCAGTCCTCAATCCTCAATCCTCAATCCTCAATCCTCAATCCTCAATGTTCAATCCGCAACACCCAATCCTCAATATTCTATCCGCAATCCCCAATCCTCAATCCTCAATCCTCAATCCTCAATCCTCAATCTTCAATCCTCAATACTCAATCTTCAATCCTCAATCCTCAATCCTCAATCCTCAATCCTCAATATTCAACACAAAACCCTCAACCATCAATCCTCAATACTCAACCATCAATACTCACTTCTCAATACTCAATAGAATATCCTGAATTCTCATGGTTCAATACTCAATCCACAAAATTCAATAATCAAATCTCAATTCTCAAACATCAATTCTCAACACTCAATCCTCAATACTCAGTCCTCTCTCTTCAATCCTCAATCCTCAATCCTCAGTCCTCAATCCTCAATACTCAGTCTTCAATCGTCAATCCTCAGTCCTCAATCCTCAATACTCAATCCTCAAACCTCAATCCTCAATCCACAATCTTCAATCCTCAATACTCAATATTCAATCCTCAATCCTCAATACTCAATCCTCAATACTCAATCCTCAATAATCAGTCCTCAATCCTCATTCTTCAATCCTCAATACCCAATCCTCAATCTTCAATTCTCAATCCTCAATCCTCAATTCTCAATCCTCAATCCTCAGTCCTCAGTCCTGAAACCTCAATCCTCAACCCTCAGCCCTCATTCTCAATCCTCAATCCTCAATCCTCAATCCTCAATCCTCAATCCTCATTCTTCAATCCTCAATACCTAATCCTCAATCTTCAATCCTCAACCCTCAAACCTCAATCCTCAATCGTCAGTACTCGTCCTCAATCCACAACCCTCAATCCTCGATCCTCAATCTTCAATCAGCAATATTCAATCTTCAATCCCCAATCCTCAATCCTCAATCCTCAATACTCAATCCTCAATCCTCAATGTTCTATCCTCAATACGCAATCCTCATTCTTCAATCCTCAATCCCCAATCCTCAATCCTCAATCCTCAATCCTCAATCCTCAGTCCTCAAACCTCAATCCTGAATCATCAATCCTGAATCACCAATCTTCTGCCTTCAGTCCTCAACAGTCAGTTGTCAATCCTCAATCCTCAATAGAATGTCATCAATTCACAGTTTTCAATACTCAATACTCAATCTGCAATCTTCAAATCTCTATCCACAAACATCAATTCTCATCACTCAACCCTCAACACTCAGTCACCAATCCTCAATCTTCAATTCTCAATCCTCAATCCTCAATCCTCAACCCTCAATCCTCAGTCCTCAAAACTCAATCCCTAATCCTCAATCCTGAGTCCTCAATCTTCAGCCCTCAGTCCTCAACAATCAATTGGCAATCCTCAGTCCTCCATAGAATATCCTCAATTCACAGTTTTCAATACTCAATCCCCATTCTTCAATCTTCAAATCTCAATCCACAAACATCAATTTTCATCACTCAACCCTCAACACTCAGTCCTCAATCTTCAATCCTCAATCATCAATCCTCAATCTTCAATCCTCAATACTCAATCTTCAATCCTCAATCCTCAATTCTCAATCCTCAGTGCTCAACCCTCAATCGTCAATCCTCAATCCCCAATCCTCAAACTTCAATCCTCAATCCTCAATCCTCAATCCTCAGTCCTCAATCTTCGATCCTCAACACTCAATCTGCAATCCTCAATCCTCAGTCCTCACTCCTCAATCCTCACTCTTCAATACTCAATACCGAATCCTCAATCCTCAATCCTCAATCCTCAATTCTCAATCATCAATCCTGAATCCTCAGACTTCAAACATCAATACTCAATCCTCAATCCTCAATCCTCAATCCTCAATCCTCAATCCTCAATCCTCAATCCTCAATCCTCAATCCTCATTCTTCAATCCTCAATACCCAATCCTCAATCTTCAAACCTCAATCCTCGTTCCTGAATTCTCAATCCTCAATCCTCAATCCTCAGACCTCAAACAGCAATACTTAACCCTCAGTCCTCGTCCTCAATCCACAACCCTCAATCCTCGATCCTCAATCTTCAATCAGCAATATTCAATATTCAATCCTCAATCCTCAATCCTCAATACTCAATCCTCAATCCTCAATCCTCAATCCTCAATCCTCAATCCTCAATCCTCAATCTTCAATCCTCAATCCTCAGTCCTCAAACCTCAATCCTCAATCCTCAATCCTCAATCGTCAATATTCAATCCTCAATACTCAATCTTCAATCCTCAATCCTCAATCCTCAATACTCAATACTCAATCCTCATTCTTCAATCCTCAATACCCTATCCTCAATCTTCAATCCTCAATCGTCAATTCTCAATCCTCAATCCTCAATCCTCAGACCTCAAACATCAATACTCAACCCTCAGTCCTCGTCCTCAGTCCACAACCCCCAATACTCAATCCTCAATCTTCAATTCTCAATCTTCAATCCTCAATCCTCAATCCTCGGTCCTCAAACCACAATCCTGAATCCTCAATCCTGAATCCTCAACCTTCAGCCCTCAGTCCTCAACAATCAGTTGTCAATGCTCAATCCTCAAGAGAATATCATCAATTCACAGTTTTCAATACTCAATACTCAATCTGCAATCTACAAATCTCTATCCACAAACATCAATTCTCATCACTCATCCCTCAACACTCAATCCTCAATCTTCAATCCTCAATCCTCAATCCTCAATCCTCAATCCTCATTCTTCAATGCTCAATACCCAATCCTCAATACCCAATCTTCAATCCTCAATCCTCAATCCTCAATCCTCAATCCTCAATCCTCATTCTTCAATCCTCAACACCCAATCCTCAACCTTCAATCATGAATCCTCAATCCTCAATTCTCAATCCTCATTCCTCAATCCTCAGTCCTCAAACATCAGTCGTCAACCCTCAGGCCTCAAAACTCAACCCCTAATCCTCAATACTGAATCCTCAATCTTCAGCCCTCAGTCCTCAACAATCAATAGTCAATCCTCAGTCCTCCATAGAGTATCCTCAATTCACAGTTTTCAATACTCAATCCCCATTCGTCAATCTTCAAATCTCAATCAACAAGCATCAATTCTCCTCACTCAACCCTCAAAACTCAGTCCTCAATCTTCAATCCTCAATCATCAATCCTCAATCTTCAATCCTCAATACTCAATCTTCAATCCTCAATCCTCAATTCTCAATCCTCAATGCTCAACCCTCAATCGTCAATCCTCAATCCCCAATCCTCTATTTTCAATCCTCAATCCTCAATCCTCAATCCTCAGTGCTCAATCTTCGATCCTCAATACTCAATCTGCAATCCTCAATCCTCAGTCCTCACTCCTCAATCCTCATTCTTCAGTCCTCAATATCGAATCCGCAATCTTCAATCCTCAATCCTCAATCCTCAATTCTCAATCCTCAATCCTGAATCTTCAGACTTCAAACATCAATACTCAACCCTCAGTCCTCGTCCTCAATCCACAACCCTCAATCCTCAATCCTCAATATTCAGTCATTAATATTCAACCTTCAATCCTCAATGCTCAATCCTCTATCCTCAACACTCAATCCTCAATGTTCAATCCTCAATACCCAATCCTCAGTCTTCAGTCCTCAATCCTCAATCCTCAATCCTCAATCCTCAATCCTCAGTCCTCAATCCTCAATACTCAATCCTCAATACTCAATCCTCAATCCTCAATCCTCAATCCTCAATCCTCAATCCTCAATCGTCAATCTTCAGTCCTCAATACTCAATCTTCAATCCTCAATCCTCAATACTCAATACTCAATCCTCATTCTTCAATCCTCAATACCCAATCCTCAATCTTCAACCCTCAATCCTCAATGCTCAATCCTCAATCCTCAATCTTCAATCCTCAATCCTCAATCCTCAATCCTCAATCCTCAATCCTCAATCTTCAATCCTCAATACTCAATCTTCAATCCTCAATCCTCAATCCTCAATCCTCAATCCTCAATCCTCAATCCTCAATCGTCAATCTTCAACCCTCAATACTCAATCTTCAATACTCAATCCTCAATCCCCAATCCTCAATCCTCATTCTTTAATCCTCAATACCCAATCCTCAATCTTCAATCCTCAAACCTCAATCCTCAATCCTCAATCCTCAATTCTCAATCCTCAATCCTCAATCTTCAATCCTCAGTCACAAATCCTCAATCTTCAATACTCACTCCTCAATCCTCAATCTTCAATCCTGAATACTCAGTCTTCAATCCTCAATCCTCAATCCTCAATCCTCAATCAACATTCTTCAATCCTCAATACCCAATCCTCAATCTTCAATCCTCAATCCTCAATCCTCAATGTTCTATCCTCAATACGCAATCCTCAATCTTCAATTGTCAATCCTCAATCCTCAATCCTCAATCCTCAATCCTCAGTCCTCAAACCTCAATACTCAACCCTCAGTCCTCGTCCTCAATCCACAACCCTCAATCCTCAATCCTCAATCTTCAATCATCAATATTCAATCCTCAATCCTCAATCCTCAATCCTCATTCTTCAATCCTCAACACCCAATCCTGAATCTTCAATCCTCAATCCTCAATCCTCAATTCTCAACCCTCATTCCTCAATCCTCAGTCCTCAATCCTCAATCTTCAATCCACAATACTCAATCTTCAATCCTCAATCCTCAATCCTCAATCCTCAATCCTCAATCCTCAATCCTCAATCCTCAATCCTCAATCGTCAATATTCAATTCTCAATACTCAATCTTCAATCCTCAATCCTCAATACTCAATACTAAATCCTCATTCTTCAATCCTCAATACCCAATCCTCAATCTTCAGTCCTCAATCCTCAATTCTCAATCCTCAATCCTCAATCCTCAGACCTCAAGCATCAATACTCAACCCTCAGTCCTAGTCCTCAATCCACAACCCCCAATACTCAATCCTCAATCTTCAATTCTCAATCTTCAATCCTCAATCCTCAATCCTCGGTCCTCAAACCACAATCCTGAATCCTCAATCCGGAATCCTCAACCTTCAGCCCTCAGTCCTCAACAATCAGTTGGCAATCCTCAATCCTCAAGAGAATATCATCAATTCACAGTTTTCAATACTCAATACTCAATCTGCAATCTTCAAATCTCAATCCACAAACATCAATTCTCATCACTCATCCCTCAACAATCCATCCTCAATCTTCAATCCTCAATCCTCAATCCTCAATCCTCAATCCTCATTCTTCAATCCTCAATACCCAATCCTCAATACCCAATCTCCAATCCTCAATCCTCAATCCTCAATCCTCAATCCTCAATCAACATTCTTCAATCCTCAATACCCAATCCTCAATCTTCAATCCTCAATCCTCAATCCTCAATTCTCAATCCTCAATCCTCAATCCTCAATCCTCAATCCTCAATCATCAATCCTCAATCCTCAATGTACAATCCGCAATACCCAATCCTCAATCTTCTATCCGCAATCCTCAATCCTCAATCCTCAATCCTCAATCCTCAATCCTCAATCTTGAATCCTCAATACTCAATCTTCAATCCTCAATCCTCAATCCTCAATCCTCAATCCTCATTCTTCAATCCTCAACACCCAATCCTGAATCTTCAATCCTCAATCCTCAATCCTCAATTCTCAACCCTCATTCCTCAATCCTCAGTCCTCAAACATCAATAGTCAACCCTCAGTACTCGTCCTCAATCCACAACCCTCAATCCTCAATACTCAATCATCAATCCTCAATCCTCAATGTACAATCCGCAATACCCAATCCTCAATCTTCTATCCGCAATCCTCAATCCTCAATCCTCAATCCTCAATCCTCAATCCTCAATCTTCAATCCTCAATACTCAATCTTCAATCCTCATTCCTCAATCCTCAATCCTCAATCCTCATTCTTCAATCCTCAATACTCAATCCTCAATCCTCAATCCTCAATTCTCAATCCTATATACTCAATCCTCAATCGTCAACCCTCAATCCCCTATCCTCAATCTTCAAACCTCAATACTGAATCTTCAATCGTCAATCCCCAATCCTCAACCCTCAATCGTCAATCCTCAATCCTCAGTAATCAATCCTCAATCTTCAATACTCAATCGTCAATCCCCAGTCCTCAATCCTCAATCCTCAATCCTCGTTCCTCAAACCTCAATCCTCAACCCTCAGTCCTCATCCTCAATTCTCAATTCTCAATCCTCAATCCTCAATCCTCAATCTTCAATCCTCAATAATCAATCTCCAATCCTAGATCCTCAATCCCCAATCCTCAATCCTTAATGCTCAATCTTCGATCCTCAATCCCCAGTCCTCAATCTTCAATCCTCAATGCTCAATCCTCAATCCTGAACCCTCAGTCCTCAATCCTCAATCCTCAATCCCCAAACCTCAATCCTCAGCCGTCAGTCCTCGTCCTCAATCCTCAAACCTCAATCCTCAATCCACAATCTTCAATCCTCAATACTCAATATTCAATCCTCAATCCTCAATACTCAATCTTCAATCCTCAATCCTCAATACTCAATACTCAATCCTCATTCTTCAATCCTCAATACCCGATCCTCAATCTTCAATCCTCAATCCTCAAATCTCAATCCTCAATCCTCAATCCTCAGACCTCAAACATCAATACTCAACCCTCAGTCCTCGTCCTCAATCCACAACCCCCAATACTCAATCCTCAATCTTCAATTCTCAATCTTCAATCCTCAATCCTCAATCCTCGGTCCTCAAACCACAATCCTGAATCCTCAATCCTGAATCCTCAACCTTCAGCCCTCAGTCCTCAACAATCAGTTGTCAATCCTCAATCCTCAAGAGAATATCATCAATTCACAGTTTTCAATACTCAGTACTCAATCTGCAATCTTCAAATCTCTATCCACAAACATCAATTCTCATCACTCATCCCTCAACACTCAATCCTCAATCTTCAATCCTCAATCCTCAATCCTCAATCCTCAATCCTCATTCTTCAATCCTCAATACCCAATCCTCAATACCCAATCTTCAATCCTCAATCCTCAATCCTCAATCTTCAATCCTCAATCCTCATTCTTCAATCCTCAACACCCACTCCTCAATCTTCAATCCTCAATCCTCAATCCTCAATTCTCAATCCTCATTCCTCAATCCTCAGTCCTCAAACATCAATCGTCAAACCTCAGTCCTCAAAACTCAATCCCTAATCCTCAATACTGAATCCTCAATCTTCAGCCCTCAGTCCTCAACAATCAATAGTCAATCCTCAGTCCTCCATAGAATATCCTCAATTCACAGTTTTCAATGCTCAATCCCCATTCTTCAATCTTCAAATCTCAATCCACAAACATCAATCCTCATCACTCAACCCTCAACACTCAGTCCTCAATCTTCAATACTCAATCATCAATCCTCACTCTTCAATCCTCAATACTCAATCTTCAATCCTCAATCCTCAATTCTCAATCCTCAATGCTCAACCCTCAATCGTCAATCCTCAATCCCCAATCCTCTATCTTCAATCCTCAATCCTCAATCCTCAATCCTCAGTCCTCAACCTTCGATCCTCAATACTCAATCTGCAATCCTCAATCCTCAGCCCTCACTCCTCAATCCTCGTTCTTCAATCCTCAATATCGAATCCTCAATCTTCAATCCTCAATCCTCAATCCTCAATTCTCAATCCTCAATCCTGAATCCTCAGACTTCAAACATCAATACTCAACCCTCAGTCCTCGTCCTCAATCCACAACCCTCAATCCTCAATCCTCAATATTCAGTCATTAATATTCAACCTTCAATCCTCAATGCTCAATCCTCTATCCTCAACACTCAATCCTCAATGTTCAATCCTCAATACCCAATCCTCAGTCTTCAATCCTCAATCCTCAATCCTCAATTCTCAATCCTCAATCCTCAGTCCTCAATCCTCAATCCTCAATCCTCAATCCTCAATCCTCAATCCTCAATCCTCAATCCTCAATCCTCAATCCTCAATCGTCAATCTTCAGTCCTCAATACTCAATCTTCAATCCTCAATCCTCAATCCTCATTCTTCAATCCTCAACACCCAATCCTCAATCTTCTATCCGCAATCCTCAATCCTCATTCTTCAATCCTCAATACCCAATCCTCAATCTTCAATCCTCAAACCTCAATCCTCACTCCTCAATCCTCAATCCTCAATCCTCAATCTTCAATCCTCAGTCACAAATCCTCAATCGTCAATACTCACTCCTCAATCCTCAATCCTCAATCCTGAATAATCAGTCTTCAATCCTCAATCCTCAATCCTCAATCCTCAATCAACATTCTTCAATCCTCAATCCTCAATCCTCAACCCTCAATCCTCAATCCTCAATCTTCAATCCTCAATACTCAATCTTCAATCCTCAATCCTCAATCCTCAATCCTCAATCCTCATTCTTCAATCCTCAACACCCAATCCTCAATCTTCAATCCTCAATCCTCAATCCTCAATTCTCAACCCTCATTCATCAATCCTCAGTCCTCAAACATCAATAGTCAACCCTCAGTCCTCGTCCTCAATCCACAACCCTCAATCCTCGATCCTCAATCTTCAATCATCAATATTCAATCATCAACCCTCAATCCTCAATCCTCAATACTCAATCCTCAATCCCCAATGTTCTATCCTCAATACGCAATCCTCAACCTTCAATCCTCAATCCTCAATCCTCAATCCTCGATCCTCAATCCTCAATCCTCAGTCCTCAAACCTCAATCCTGAATCCACAATCCTGAACCCTCAATATTCAGCCCTCAGACCTCAACCATCAGTTGTGAATCCTCAATCCTCAATAGAATATCCTCAATTCACAGGTTTCAATACTCAATACTCAGCCTGCAATCTTCAAATCTCTATCCACAAACATCAAATATCATCACTCAACCCTCAATATTCAACGCACAACCCTCAACCATCAATCCTCAATACTCAACCATCAATCCTCAATTCTCAATACTCAATAGAATATCCTGAATTCTCACGGTTCAATACTCAATCCACCATATCCAATAATCAAATCTCAATCCTCAAACATCAATTCTCAACACTCAATCCTCAACACTCAGTCCTCTCTCTTCAATCCTCCATCCTCAAACCTCAATCTTCAAGCGTCAATCCTCAATACTCAATCCTCAACCCTCAACACTCAGTCCTCAATCTCCAATCCTCAATCATCAATCCTCAATCTTCAATGCTCAATCCTCAATCCTCAATTCTCAATCCTCAATCCTGAATCCTCAGACTTCAAACATCAATACTCAACCCTCAGTCCTCGTCCTCAATCCACAACCCTCAATCCTCAATCCTCAATATTCAGTCATTAATATTCAACCTTCAATCCTCAATGCTCAATCCTCTATCCTCAACACTCAATCCTCAATGTTCAATCCTCAATACCCAATCCTCAGTCTTCAATCCTCTACCCTCAATCCTCAATCCTCAATCCTCAATCCTCAGTCCTCAAACCTCAATCCTGAATCCTCAACCCTGAATCCTCAATCTTCGTCCCTAAGTCCTCAACGATCAGTTGTCATTCCTCAATCCTCAATAGAGTATCCTCAATTCACAGTTTTCAATACTCAATACTCAATCTGCAATCTTCAGACCTCTATCCACAAACATCAATTCTCATCACTCAACCCTCAATACTCAGTCCCCAATCCTCAATCTTCAATCCTCAATCCTCAATCCTCAATCCTCAATCTTAATCTTCAATCCTCAGTACTTAATCTTCAATCCTCAATCCTCAATCCTCAATCCTCAATCTTTATCTTCAATCCTCAGTACTCAATCTTCAATCCTCAATCCTCAATCCTCAATCCTCAATGTTCTATCCTCAATACGCAATCCTCAATCTTCAATCCTCAATCCTCAATCCTCAATCCTCAATCCTCAATCCTCAATCTTAATCTTCAATTCTCAGTACTCAATCTTCAATCCTCAATCCTCAATCCTCAATCCTCAATCCTCAATCCTCAATCTTCAATCCTCAATACTCAATCTTCAATCCTCAATCCTCAATCCTCAATCCTCAATCCCCAATCCTCAATCCTCATTCTTCAATCCTCATTACCGAATCCTCAATCTTCAATCCTCAATCCTCAATCCTCAATTCTCAATCCTCAATCCTGAATCCTCAGACTTCAAACATCAATACTCAACCCTCAGTCCTCGTCCTCAATCCTCAATATTCAGTCATTAATATTCAACCTTCAATCCTCAATCCTCAATCCTCTATCCTCAACACTCAATCCTCAATGTTCAATCCTCAATACCCAATCCTCAGTCTTCAATCCTCAATCCTCAATCCTCAAACCTCAATCCTCAATCCTCAGTCCTCAAACCTCAATCCTGATTCCTCAACCCTGAATCCTCAATGTTCAGCCCTAAGTCCTCAACAGTCAGTTCTCAATCCTCAATCCTCAATAGAATATCCTCAATTCACGGTTTTCAATACTCAACACTCAATCTGCAATCTTCAGACCTCCATCCACAAACATCAATTCTCATCACTCAACCCTCAATACTCAGTCCCCAATCCTCAATCTTCAATCCTCAATCCTCTATCCTCAACACTCAATCCTCAATGTTCAATCCTCAATACCCAACCCTCAGTCTTCAATCCTCAATCCTCAATCCTCAATCCTCAATCCTCAATCCTCAATCCTCAATCCTCAATCCTCAATCGTCAATATTCAATTCTCAATACTCAATCTTCAATCCTCAATCCTCAATACTCAATACTCTATCCTCATTCTTCAATCCTCAATACCCAATCCTCAATCTTCAATCCTCAATCCTCAATTCTCAATCCTCAATCCTCAATCCTCAGACCTCAAACATCAATACTCAACCCTCAGTCCTCGTCCTCAATCCACAACCCCTAATACTCAATCCTCAATCTTCAATTCTCAATCTTCAATCCTCAATCCTCAATCCTCAATCCTCATTCTTCAATCCTCAATACCCAATCCTCAATACCCAATCTCCAATCCTCAATCCTCAATCCTCAATCCTCAATCCTCAATCCTCATTCTTCAATCCTCAACACCCAATCCTCAATCTTCAATCCACAATCCTCAATCCTCAATTCTCAATCCTCATTCCTCAATCCTCAGTCCTCAAACATCAATCGTCAACCCTCAGTCCTCAAAACTCAATCCCGAATCCTCAATACTGAATCCTCAATCTTCATTCCTCAGTCCTCAACAATCAATAGTCAATCCTCAGTCGTCCATAGAATATCCTCAATTCACAGTTTTCAATACTCAATCCCCATTCTTCAATCTTCAAATCTCAATCCACAAACATCAATTCTCATCACTCAACCCTCAACACTCAGCCCTCAATCTTCAATCCTCAATCCTCAATCCTCAATCCTCAATCCTCATCCTACAATCCTCAATACCCAATCCTGAATACCCAATCTCCAATCCTCAATCCTCAATCCTCAATCCTCAATCCTCAATCAACATTCTTCAATCCTCAATACCCAATCCTCAATCTTCAATCCTCAATGCTCAATCCTCAATTCTCAATCCTCAATCCTCAATCCGCAATCCTCAATCCTCAATCATCAATCCTCAATCCTCAATGTACAATCCGCAATACCCAATCCTCAATCTTCTATCCGCAATCCTCAATCCTCAATCCTCAATCCTCAATCCTCAATCCTCAATCTTGAATCCTCAATACTCAATCTTCAATCCTCAATCCTCAATCCTCAATCCTCAATCCTCATTCTTCAATCCTCAACACCCAATCCTGAATCTTCAATCCTCAATCCTCAATCCTCAATTCTCAACCCTCATTCCTCAATCCTCAGTCCTCAAACATCAATACTCAACCCTCAGTACTCGTCCTCAATCCACAACCCTCAATCCTCAATCCTCAATCATCAATCCTCAATCCTCAATGTACAATCCGCAATACACAATCCTCAATCTTCTATCCGCAATCCTCAATCCTCAATCCTCAATCCTCAATACTCAATCTTCAATCCTCAATCCTCAATACTCAATACTCAATCCTCATTCTTCAATCCTCAATACCCGATCCTCAATCTTCAATCCTCAATCCTCAAATCTCAATCCTCAATCCTCAATCCTCAGACCTCAAACATCAATACTCAACCCTCAGTCCTCGTCCTCAATCCACAACCCCCAATACTCAATCCTCAATCTTCAATTCTCAATCTTCAATCCTCAATCCTCAATCCTCGGTCCTCAAACCACAATCCTGAATCCTCAATCCTGAATCCTCAACCTTCAGCCCTCAGTCCTCAACAATCAGTTGTCAATCCTCAATCCTCAAGAGAATATCATCAATTCACAGTTTTCAATACTCAGTACTCAATCTGCAATCTTCAAATCTCTATCCACAAACATCAATTCTCATCACTCATCCCTCAACACTCAATCCTCAATCTTCAATCCTCAATCCTCAATCCTCAATCCTCAATCCTCATTCTTCAATCCTCAATACCCAATCCTCAATACCCAATCTTCAATCCTCAATCCTCAATCCTCAATCTTCAATCCTCAATCCTCATTCTTCAATCCTCAACACCCACTCCTCAATCTTCAATCCTCAATCCTCAATCCTCAATTCTCAATCCTCATTCCTCAATCCTCTGTCCTCAAACATCAATCGTCAAACCTCAGTCCTCAAAACTCAATCCCTAATCCTCAATACTGAATCCTCAATCTTCAGCCCTCAGTCCTCAACAATCAATAGTCAATCCTCAGTCCTCCATAGAATATCCTCAATTCACAGTTTTCAATGCTCAATCCCCATTCTTCAATCTTCAAATCTCAATCCACAAACATCAATCCTCATCACTCAACCCTCAACACTCAGTCCTCAATCTTCAATACTCAATCATCAATCCTCACTCTTCAATCCTCAATACTCAATCTTCAATCCTCAATCCTCAATTCTCAATCCTCAATGCTCAACCCTCAATCGTCAATCCTCAATCCCCAATCCTCTATCTTCAATCCTCAATCCTCAATCCTCAATCCTCAGTCCTCAACCTTCGATCCTCAATACTCAATCTGCAATCCTCAATCCTCAGCCCTCACTCCTCAATCCTCATTCTTCAATCCTCAATATCGAATCCTCAATCTTCAATCCTCAATCCTCAATCCTCAATTCTCAATCCTCAATCCTGAATCCTCAGACTTCAAACATCAATACTCAACCCTCAGTCCACGTCCTCAATCCACAACCCTCAATCCTCAATCCTCAATATTCAGTCATTAATATTCAACCTTCAATCCTCAATGCTCAATCCTCTATCCTCAACACTCAATCCTCAATGTTCAATCCTCAATACCCAATCCTCAGTCTTCAATCCTCAATCCTCAATCCTCAATTCTCAATCCTCAATCCTCAGTCCTCAATCCTCAATCCTCAATCCTCAATCCTCAATCCTCAATCCTCAATCCTCAATCCTCAATCCTCAATCCTCAATCGTCAATCTTCAGTCCTCAATACTCAATCTTCAATCCTCAATCCTCAATCCTCATTCTTCAATCCTCAACACCCAATCCTCAATCTTCTATCCGCAATCCTCAATCCTCATTCTTCAATCCTCAATACCCAATCCTCAATCTTCAATCCTCAAACCTCAATCCTCACTCCTCAATCCTCAATCCTCAATCCTCAATCTTCAATCCTCAGTCACAAATCCTCAATCGTCAATACTCACTCCTCAATCCTCAATCTTCAACCCTGAATAATCAGTCTTCAATCCTCAATCCTCAATCCTCAATCCTCAATCAACATTCTTCAATCCTCAATACCCAATCCTCAATCTTCAATCCTCAATCCTCAATCCTCAATTCTCAATACTCAATCCTCAATCCTCAATCCTCAATCATCAATCCTCAATCCTCAATGTTCAATCCGCAATACCCAATCCTCAATCTTCTATCCGCAATCCTCAATCCTCAATCCTCAATCCTCAACCCTCAATCCTCAATCCTCAATCTTCAATCCTCAATACTCAATCTTCAATCCTCAATCCTCAATCCTCAATCCTCAATCCTCATTCTTCAATCCTCAACACCCAATCCTCAATCTTCAATCCTCAATCCTCAATCCTCAATTCTCAACCCTCATTCATCAATCCTCAGTCCTCAAACATCAATAGTCAACCCTCAGTCCTCGTCCTCAATCCACAACCCTCAATCCTCGATCCTCAATCTTCAATCATCAATATTCAATCATCAACCCTCAATCCTCAATCCTCAATACTCAATCCTCAATCCCCAGTGTTCTATCCTCAATACGCAATCCTCAACCTTCAATCCTCAATCCTCAATCCTCAATCCTCGATCCTCAATCCTCAATCCTCATTCCTCAAACCTCAATCCTGAATCCACAATCCTGAACCCTCAATATTCAGCCCTCAGACCTCAACCATCAGTTGTGAATCCTCAATCCTCAATAGAATATCCTCAATTCACAGGTTTCAATACTCAATACTCAGCCTGCAATCTTCAAATCTCTATCCACAAACATCAAATATCATCACTCAACCCTCAATATTCAACGCACAACCCTCAACCATCAATCCTCAATACTCAACCATCAATCCTCAATTCTCAATACTCAATAGAATATCCTGAATTCTCACGGTTCAATACTCAATCCACCATATCCAATAATCAAATCTCAATCCTCAAACATCAATTCTCAACACTCAATCCTCAACACTCAGTCCTCTCTCTTCAATCCTCCATCCTCAAACCTCAATCTTCAAGCGTCAATCCTCAATACTCAATCCTCAACCCTCAACACTCAGTCCTCAATCTCCAATCCTCAATCATCAATCCTCAATCTTCAATGCTCAATCCTCAATCCTCAATTCTCAATCCTCAATCCTGAATCCTCAGACTTCAAACATCAATACTCAACCCTCAGTCCTCGTCCTCAATCCACAACCCTCAATCCTCAATCCTCAATATTCAGTCATTAATATTCAACCTTCAATCCTCAATGCTCAATCCTCTATCCTCAACACTCAATCCTCAATGTTCAATCCTCAATACCCAATCCTCAGTCTTCAATCCTCTACCCTCAATCCTCAATCCTCAATCCTCAATCCTCAGTCCTCAAACCTCAATCCTGAATCCTCAACCCTGAATCCTCAATCTTCGTCCCTAAGTCCTCAACGATCAGTTGTCATTCCTCAATCCTCAATAGAGTATCCTCAATTCACAGTTTTCAATACTCAATACTCAATCTGCAATCTTCAGACCTCTATCCACAAACATCAATTCTCATCACTCAACCCTCAATACTCAGTCCCCAATCCTCAATCTTCAATCCTCAATCCTCAATCCTCAATCCTCAATCTTAATCTTCAGTCCTCAGTACTCAATCTTCAATCCTCAATCCTCAATCCTCAATCCTCAATCTTTATCTTCAATCCTCAGTACTCAATCTTCAATCCTCAATCCTCAATCCTCAATCCTCAATGTTCTATCCTCAATACGCAATCCTCAATCTTCAATCCTCAATCCTCAATCCTCAATCCTCAATCCTCAATCCTCAATCTTAATCTTCAATTCTCAGTACTCAATCTTCAATCCTCAATCCTCAATCCTCAATCCTCAATCCTCAATCCTCAATCTTCAATCCTCAATACTCAATCTTCAATCCTCAATCCTCAATCCTCAATCCTCAATCCTCAATCCTCAATCCTCATTCTTCAATCCTCATTACCGAATCCTCAATCTTCAATCCTCAATCCTCAATTCTCAATCCTCAATCCTCAATCCTCAGACCTCAAACATCAATACTCAACCCTCAGTCCTCGTCCTCAATCCACAACCCCTAATACTCAATCCTCAATCTTCAATTCTCAATCTTCAATCCTCAATCCTCAATCCTCAATCCTCATTCTTCAATCCTCAATACCCAATCCTCAATACCCAATCTCCAATCCTCAATCCTCAATCCTCAATCCTCAATCCTCAATCCTCATTCTTCAATCCTCAACACCCAATCCTCAATCTTCAATCCACAATCCTCAATCCTCAATTCTCAATCCTCATTCCTCAATCCTCAGTCCTCAAACATCAATCGTCAACCCTCAGTCCTCAAAACTCAATCCCGAATCCTCAATACTGAATCCTCAATCTTCAGCCCTCAGTCCTCAACAATCAATAGTCAATCCTCAGTCGTCCATAGAATATCCTCAATTCACAGTTTTCAATACTCAATCCCCATTCTTCAATCTTCAAATCTCAATCCACAAACATCAATTCTCATCACTCAACCCTCAACACTCAGCCCTCAATCTTCAATCCTCAATCCTCAATCCTCAATCCTCAATCCTCATCCTACAATCCTCAATACCCAATCCTGAATACCCAATCTCCAATCCTCAATCCTCAATCCTCAATCCTCAATCCTCAATCAACATTCTTCAATCCTCAATACCCAATCCTCAATCTTCAATCCTCAATGCTCAATCCTCAATTCTCAATCCTCAATCCTCAATCCGCAATCCTCAATCCTCAATCATCAATCCTCAATCCTCAATGTACAATCCGCAATACCCAATCCTCAATCTTCTATCCGCAATCCTCAATCCTCAATCCTCAATCCTCAATCCTCAATCCTCAATCTTGAATCCTCAATACTCAATCTTCAATCCTCAATCCTCAATCCTCAATCCTCAATCCTCATTCTTCAATCCTCAACACGCAATCCTGAATCTTCAATCCTCAATCCTCAATCCTCAATTCTCAACCCTCATTCCTCAATCCTCAGTCCTCAAACATCAATAGTCAACCCTCAGTACTCGTCCTCAATCCACAACCCTCAATCCTCAATCCTCAATCATCAATCCTCAATCCTCAATGTACAATCCGCAATACACAATCCTCAATCTTCTATCCGCAATCCTCAATCCTCAATCCTCAATCCTCAATCCTCAATCCTCAATCTTCTATCCTCAATACTCAATCTTCAATCCTCATTCCTCAATCCTCAATCCTCAATCCTCATCCTTCAATCCTCAATACTCAATCCTCAATCCTCAGTCCTCACTCCTCAATCCTCATTCTTCAATCCTCAATATCGAATCCTCAATCTTCAATCCTCAATCCTCAATCCTCAATTCTCAATCCTCAATCCTGAATCCTCAGACTTCAAACATCAATACTCAACCCTCAGTCCTCGTCCTCAATCCACAACCCTCAATCCTCAATCCTCAATATTCAGTCATTAATATTCAACCTTCAATCCTCAATGGTCAATCCTCTATCCTCAACACTCAATCCTCAATGTTCAATTCTCAATACCCAATACTCAGTCTTCAATCCTCAATCCTCAATCCTCAATTCTCAATCCTCAATCCTCAGTCCTCAATCCTCAATCCTCAATCCTCAATCCTCAATCCTCAATCCTCAATCCTCAATCCTCAATCCTCAATCCTCAGTCCTCAAACCTCAATCCTGATTCCTCAACCCTGAATTCTCAATGCTCAGCCCTAAGTCCTCAACAGTCAGTTGTCAATCCTCAATCCTCAATAGAATATCCTCAGTTCACGGTTTTCAATACTCAATACTCAATCTGCAATCTTCACACCTCTATCCACAAACATCAATTCTCATCACTCAACCCTCAATACTCAGTCCCCAATCCTCAATCTTCAATCCTCAATCCTCTATCCTCAACACTCAATCCTCAATGTTCAATCCTCAATACCCAACCCTCAGTCTTCTATACTCAATCCTCAATCCTCAATCCTCAATCCTCAATCCTCAATCCTCAATCCTCAATCCTCAATCCTCAATCCTCAATCCTCAATCCTCAATCCTCAATCCTCAATCCTCAATCTTCAATCCTCAATACTCAATCTTCAATCCTCAATCCTCAATCCTCAATCCTCAATCCTCAATCCTCAATCCTCAATCGTCAATCTTCAACCCTCAATACTCAATCTACAATCCTCAATCCTCAATCCCTAATCCTCAATCCTCATTCTTCAAACCTCAATACTCAATCCTCAATCTTCAATCCTCAAACCTCAATCCTCAATCCTCAATCCTCAATCCTCAATCCTCAATTTTCAATCCTCAGTCACAAATCCTCAATCGTCAATACTCACTCCTCAATCCTCAATCTTCAATCCTGAATAATCAGTCTTCAATCCTCAATCCTCAATCCTCAATCCTCAATCAACATTCTTCAATCCACAATACTTAATCCTCAATCTTCAATCCTCAATCCTCAATCCTCAATTCTCAATACTCAATCCTCAATCCTCAATCCTCAATCATCAATCCTCAATCCTCAATGTTCAATCCGCAATACCCAATCCTCAATCTTCTATCCGCAATCCTCAATCCTCAATCCTCAATCCTCAATCCTCGATCCTCAATCCTCAATCTTCAATCCTCAATACTCAATCTTCAATCCTCAATCCTCAATCCTCAATCCTCAATCCTCATTCTTGAATCCTCAACACCCAATCCTCAATCTTCAATCCTCAATCCTCAATCCTCAATTCTCAACCCTCATTCCTCAATCCTCAGACCGCAAACAGCAATACTCAATCCTCAGTCCTCGTCCTCAATCCTCAATATTCAGTCATTAATATTCAACCTTCAATCCTCAATCCTCAATCCTCTATCCTCAACACTCAATCCTCAATCCTCAATCCTCAACCCTCAATACTCAGTCCTCAAACCTCAATCCTGATTCCTCAAACCTGAATCCTCAATGTTCAGAACTAAGTCCTCAACAGTCAGTTGTCAATCCTCAATGCTCAATAGAATATCCTCAATTCACGGTTTTCAATAATCAATACTCAATCTGCAATTATCAGATCTCTATCCACAAACATCAATTCTCATCACTCAACCCTCAATACTCAGTCCCCAATCCTGAATCTTCAATCCTCAATACTCAACCTTCAATCCTCAATCCAGAATCCTCAATCCTCAATCCTCAATCCTCAATCCTCAATCGTCAATATTCAATCCTCAATACTCAATCTTCAATCCTCAATCCTCAATACTCAATACTCAATCCTCATTCTTCAATCCTCAATACCCAATCCTCAATCTTCAATCCTCAAACCTCAATTCTCAATCCTCAATCCTCAATCCTCAGACCTCAAACATCAATACTCAACCCTCAGTCCTCGTCCTCAATCCACAACCCCCAATACTCAATCTTCAATCTTCAATTCTCAATCTTCAATCCTCAATCCTCAATCCTCAATCCTCAATCTTCAATCCTCAGTCACAAATCCTCAATCGTCAATACTCACTCCTCAATCCTCAATCCTCAATCCTGAATAATCAGTCTTCAATCCTCAATCCTCAATCCTCAATCCTCAATCAACATTCTTCAATCCTCAATCCTCAATCCTCAACCCTCAATCCTCAATCCTCAATCTTCAATCCTCAATACTCAATCTTCAATCCTCAATCCTCAATCCTCAATCCTCAATCCTCATTCTTCAATCCTCAACACCCAATCCTCAATCTTCAATCCTCAATCCTCAATCCTCAATTCTCAACCCTCATTCATCAATCCTCAGTCCTCAAACATCAATAGTCAACCCTCAGTCCTCGTCCTCAATCCACAACCCTCAATCCTCGATCCTCAATCTTCAATCATCAATATTCAATCATCAACCCTCAATCCTCAATCCTCAATACTCAATCCTCAATCCCCAATGTTCTATCCTCAATACGCAATCCTCAACCTTCAATCCTCAATCCTCAATCCTCAATCCTCGATCCTCAATCCTCAATCCTCAGTCCTCAAACCTCAATCCTGAATCCACAATCCTGAACCCTCAATATTCAGCCCTCAGACCTCAACCATCAGTTGTGAATCCTCAATCCTCAATAGAATATCCTCAATTCACAGGTTTCAATACTCAATACTCAGCCTGCAATCTTCAAATCTCTATCCACAAACATCAAATATCATCACTCAACCCTCAATATTCAACGCACAACCCTCAACCATCAATCCTCAATACTCAACCATCAATCCTCAATTCTCAATACTCAATAGAATATCCTGAATTCTCACGGTTCAATACTCAATCCACCATATCCAATAATCAAATCTCAATCCTCAAACATCAATTCTCAACACTCAATCCTCAACACTCAGTCCTCTCTCTTCAATCCTCCATCCTCAAACCTCAATCTTCAAGCGTCAATCCTCAATACTCAATCCTCAACCCTCAACACTCAGTCCTCAATCTCCAATCCTCAATCATCAATCCTCAATCTTCAATGCTCAATCCTCAATCCTCAATTCTCAATCCTCAATCCTGAATCCTCAGACTTCAAACATCAATACTCAACCCTCAGTCCTCGTCCTCAATCCACAACCCTCAATCCTCAATCCTCAATATTCAGTCATTAATATTCAACCTTCAATCCTCAATGCTCAATCCTCTATCCTCAACACTCAATCCTCAATGTTCAATCCTCAATACCCAATCCTCAGTCTTCAATCCTCTACCCTCAATCCTCAATCCTCAATCCTCAATCCTCAGTCCTCAAACCTCAATCCTGAATCCTCAACCCTGAATCCTCAATCTTCGTCCCTAAGTCCTCAACGATCAGTTGTCATTCCTCAATCCTCAATAGAGTATCCTCAATTCACAGTTTTCAATACTCAATACTCAATCTGCAATCTTCAGACCTCTATCCACAAACATCAATTCTCATCACTCAACCCTCAATACTCAGTCCCCAATCCTCAATCTTCAATCCTCAATCCTCAATCCTCAATCCTCAATCTTAATCTTCAATCCTCAGTACTTAATCTTCAATCCTCAATCCTCAATCCTCAATCCTCAATCTTTATCTTCAATCCTCAGTACTCAATCTTCAATCCTCAATCCTCAATCCTCAATCCTCAATGTTCTATCCTCAATACGCAATCCTCAATCTTCAATCCTCAATCCTCAATCCTCAATCCTCAATCCTCAATCCTCAATCTTAATCTTCAATTCTCAGTACTCAATCTTCAATCCTCAATCCTCAATCCTCAATCCTCAATCCTCAATCCTCAATCTTCAATCCTCAATACTCAATCTTCAATCCTCAATCCTCAATCCTCAATCCTCAATCCCCAATCCTCAATCCTCATTCTTCAATCCTCATTACCGAATCCTCAATCTTCAATCCTCAATCCTCAATCCTCAATTCTCAATCCTCAATCCTGAATCCTCAGACTTCAAACATCAATACTCAACCCTCAGTCCTCGTCCTCAATCCTCAATATTCAGTCATTAATATTCAACCTTCAATCCTCAATCCTCAATCCTCTATCCTCAACACTCAATCCTCAATGTTCAATCCTCAATACCCAATCCTCAGTCTTCAATCCTCAATCCTCAATCCTCAAACCTCAATCCTCAATCCTCAGTCCTCAAACCTCAATCCTGATTCCTCAACCCTGAATCCTCAATGTTCAGCCCTAAGTCCTCAACAGTCAGTTCTCAATCCTCAATCCTCAATAGAATATCCTCAATTCACGGTTTTCAATACTCAACACTCAATCTGCAATCTTCAGACCTCCATCCACAAACATCAATTCTCATCACTCAACCCTCAATACTCAGTCCCCAATCCTCAATCTTCAATCCTCAATCCTCTATCCTCAACACTCAATCCTCAATGTTCAATCCTCAATACCCAACCCTCAGTCTTCAATCCTCAATCCTCAATCCTCAATCCTCAATCCTCAATCCTCAATCCTCAATCCTCAATCCTCAATCGTCAATATTCAATTCTCAATACTCAATCTTCAATCCTCAATCCTCAATACTCAATACTCTATCCTCATTCTTCAATCCTCAATACCCAATCCTCAATCTTCAATCCTCAATCCTCAATTCTCAATCCTCAATCCTCAATCCTCAGACCTCAAACATCAATACTCAACCCTCAGTCCTCGTCCTCAATCCACAACCCCTAATACTCAATCCTCAATCTTCAATTCTCAATCTTCAATCCTCAATCCTCAATCCTCAATCCTCATTCTTCAATCCTCAATACCCAATCCTCAATACCCAATCTCCAATCCTCAATCCTCAATCCTCAATCCTCAATCCTCAATCCTCATTCTTCAATCCTCAACACCCAATCCTCAATCTTCAATCCACAATCCTCAATCCTCAATTCTCAATCCTCATTCCTCAATCCTCAGTCCTCAAACATCAATCGTCAACCCTCAGTCCTCAAAACTCAATCCCGAATCCTCAATACTGAATCCTCAATCTTCATTCCTCAGTCCTCAACAATCAATAGTCAATCCTCAGTCGTCCATAGAATATCCTCAATTCACAGTTTTCAATACTCAATCCCCATTCTTCAATCTTCAAATCTCAATCCACAAACATCAATTCTCATCACTCAACCCTCAACACTCAGCCCTCAATCTTCAATCCTCAATCCTCAATCCTCAATCCTCAATCCTCATCCTACAATCCTCAATACCCAATCCTGAATACCCAATCTCCAATCCTCAATCCTCAATCCTCAATCCTCAATCCTCAATCAACATTCTTCAATCCTCAATACCCAATCCTCAATCTTCAATCCTCAATGCTCAATCCTCAATTCTCAATCCTCAATCCTCAATCCGCAATCCTCAATCCTCAATCATCAATCCTCAATCCTCAATGTACAATCCGCAATACCCAATCCTCAATCTTCTATCCGCAATCCTCAATCCTCAATCCTCAATCCTCAATCCTCAATCCTCAATCTTGAATCCTCAATACTCAATCTTCAATCCTCAATCCTCAATCCTCAATCCTCAATCCTCATTCTTCAATCCTCAACACCCAATCCTGAATCTTCAATCCTCAATCCTCAATCCTCAATTCTCAACCCTCATTCCTCAATCCTCAGTCCTCAAACATCAATACTCAACCCTCAGTACTCGTCCTCAATCCACAACCCTCAATCCTCAATCCTCAATCATCAATCCTCAATCCTCAATGTACAATCCGCAATACACAATCCTCAATCTTCTATCCGCAATCCTCAATCCTCAATCCTCAATCCTCAATACTCAATCTTCAATCCTCAATCCTCAATACTCAATACTCAATCCTCATTCTTCAATCCTCAATACCCGATCCTCAATCTTCAATCCTCAATCCTCAAATCTCAATCCTCAATCCTCAATCCTCAGACCTCAAACATCAATACTCAACCCTCAGTCCTCGTCCTCAATCCACAACCCCCAATACTCAATCCTCAATCTTCAATTCTCAATCTTCAATCCTCAATCCTCAATCCTCGGTCCTCAAACCACAATCCTGAATCCTCAATCCTGAATCCTCAACCTTCAGCCCTCAGTCCTCAACAATCAGTTGTCAATCCTCAATCCTCAAGAGAATATCATCAATTCACAGTTTTCAATACTCAGTACTCAATCTGCAATCTTCAAATCTCTATCCACAAACATCAATTCTCATCACTCATCCCTCAACACTCAATCCTCAATCTTCAATCCTCAATCCTCAATCCTCAATCCTCAATCCTCATTCTTCAATCCTCAATACCCAATCCTCAATACCCAATCTTCAATCCTCAATCCTCAATCCTCAATCTTCAATCCTCAATCCTCATTCTTCAATCCTCAACACCCACTCCTCAATCTTCAATCCTCAATCCTCAATCCTCAATTCTCAATCCTCATTCCTCAATCCTCTGTCCTCAAACATCAATCGTCAAACCTCAGTCCTCAAAACTCAATCCCTAATCCTCAATACTGAATCCTCAATCTTCAGCCCTCAGTCCTCAACAATCAATAGTCAATCCTCAGTCCTCCATAGAATATCCTCAATTCACAGTTTTCAATGCTCAATCCCCATTCTTCAATCTTCAAATCTCAATCCACAAACATCAATCCTCATCACTCAACCCTCAACACTCAGTCCTCAATCTTCAATACTCAATCATCAATCCTCACTCTTCAATCCTCAATACTCAATCTTCAATCCTCAATCCTCAATTCTCAATCCTCAATGCTCAACCCTCAATCGTCAATCCTCAATCCCCAATCCTCTATCTTCAATCCTCAATCCTCAATCCTCAATCCTCAGTCCTCAACCTTCGATCCTCAATACTCAATCTGCAATCCTCAATCCTCAGCCCTCACTCCTCAATCCTCATTCTTCAATCCTCAATATCGAATCCTCAATCTTCAATCCTCAATCCTCAATCCTCAATTCTCAATCCTCAATCCTGAATCCTCAGACTTCAAACATCAATACTCAACCCTCAGTCCACGTCCTCAATCCACAACCCTCAATCCTCAATCCTCAATATTCAGTCATTAATATTCAACCTTCAATCCTCAATGCTCAATCCTCTATCCTCAACACTCAATCCTCAATGTTCAATCCTCAATACCCAATCCTCAGTCTTCAATCCTCAATCCTCAATCCTCAATTCTCAATCCTCAATCCTCAGTCCTCAATCCTCAATCCTCAATCCTCAATCCTCAATCCTCAATCCTCAATCCTCAATCCTCAATCCTCAATCCTCAATCGTCAATCTTCAGTCCTCAATACTCAATCTTCAATCCTCAATCCTCAATCCTCATTCTTCAATCCTCAACACCCAATCCTCAATCTTCTATCCGCAATCCTCAATCCTCATTCTTCAATCCTCAATACCCAATCCTCAATCTTCAATCCTCAAACCTCAATCCTCACTCCTCAATCCTCAATCCTCAATCCTCAATCTTCAATCCTCAGTCACAAATCCTCAATCGTCAATACTCACTCCTCAATCCTCAATCTTCAACCCTGAATAATCAGTCTTCAATCCTCAATCCTCAATCCTCAATCCTCAATCAACATTCTTCAATCCTCAATACCCAATCCTCAATCTTCAATCCTCAATCCTCAATCCTCAATTCTCAATACTCAATCCTCAATCCTCAATCCTCAATCATCAATCCTCAATCCTCAATGTTCAATCCGCAATACCCAATCCTCAATCTTCTATCCGCAATCCTCAATCCTCAATCCTCAATCCTCAACCCTCAATCCTCAATCCTCAATCTTCAATCCTCAATACTCAATCTTCAATCCTCAATCCTCAATCCTCAATCCTCAATCCTCATTCTTCAATCCTCAACACCCAATCCTCAATCTTCAATCCTCAATCCTCAATCCTCAATTCTCAACCCTCATTCATCAATCCTCAGTCCTCAAACATCAATAGTCAACCCTCAGTCCTCGTCCTCAATCCACAACCCTCAATCCTCGATCCTCAATCTTCAATCATCAATATTCAATCATCAACCCTCAATCCTCAATCCTCAATACTCAATCCTCAATCCCCAGTGTTCTATCCTCAATACGCAATCCTCAACCTTCAATCCTCAATCCTCAATCCTCAATCCTCGATCCTCAATCCTCAATCCTCATTCCTCAAACCTCAATCCTGAATCCACAATCCTGAACCCTCAATATTCAGCCCTCAGACCTCAACCATCAGTTGTGAATCCTCAATCCTCAATAGAATATCCTCAATTCACAGGTTTCAATACTCAATACTCAGCCTGCAATCTTCAAATCTCTATCCACAAACATCAAATATCATCACTCAACCCTCAATATTCAACGCACAACCCTCAACCATCAATCCTCAATACTCAACCATCAATCCTCAATTCTCAATACTCAATAGAATATCCTGAATTCTCACGGTTCAATACTCAATCCACCATATCCAATAATCAAATCTCAATCCTCAAACATCAATTCTCAACACTCAATCCTCAACACTCAGTCCTCTCTCTTCAATCCTCCATCCTCAAACCTCAATCTTCAAGCGTCAATCCTCAATACTCAATCCTCAACCCTCAACACTCAGTCCTCAATCTCCAATCCTCAATCATCAATCCTCAATCTTCAATGCTCAATCCTCAATCCTCAATTCTCAATCCTCAATCCTGAATCCTCAGACTTCAAACATCAATACTCAACCCTCAGTCCTCGTCCTCAATCCACAACCCTCAATCCTCAATCCTCAATATTCAGTCATTAATATTCAACCTTCAATCCTCAATGCTCAATCCTCTATCCTCAACACTCAATCCTCAATGTTCAATCCTCAATACCCAATCCTCAGTCTTCAATCCTCTACCCTCAATCCTCAATCCTCAATCCTCAATCCTCAGTCCTCAAACCTCAATCCTGAATCCTCAACCCTGAATCCTCAATCTTCGTCCCTAAGTCCTCAACGATCAGTTGTCATTCCTCAATCCTCAATAGAGTATCCTCAATTCACAGTTTTCAATACTCAATACTCAATCTGCAATCTTCAGACCTCTATCCACAAACATCAATTCTCATCACTCAACCCTCAATACTCAGTCCCCAATCCTCAATCTTCAATCCTCAATCCTCAATCCTCAATCCTCAATCTTAATCTTCAGTCCTCAGTACTCAATCTTCAATCCTCAATCCTCAATCCTCAATCCTCAATCTTTATCTTCAATCCTCAGTACTCAATCTTCAATCCTCAATCCTCAATCCTCAATCCTCAATGTTCTATCCTCAATACGCAATCCTCAATCTTCAATCCTCAATCCTCAATCCTCAATCCTCAATCCTCAATCCTCAATCTTAATCTTCAATTCTCAGTACTCAATCTTCAATCCTCAATCCTCAATCCTCAATCCTCAATCCTCAATCCTCAATCTTCAATCCTCAATACTCAATCTTCAATCCTCAATCCTCAATCCTCAATCCTCAATCCTCAATCCTCAATCCTCATTCTTCAATCCTCATTACCGAATCCTCAATCTTCAATCCTCAATCCTCAATTCTCAATCCTCAATCCTCAATCCTCAGACCTCAAACATCAATACTCAACCCTCAGTCCTCGTCCTCAATCCACAACCCCTAATACTCAATCCTCAATCTTCAATTCTCAATCTTCAATCCTCAATCCTCAATCCTCAATCCTCATTCTTCAATCCTCAATACCCAATCCTCAATACCCAATCTCCAATCCTCAATCCTCAATCCTCAATCCTCAATCCTCAATCCTCATTCTTCAATCCTCAACACCCAATCCTCAATCTTCAATCCACAATCCTCAATCCTCAATTCTCAATCCTCATTCCTCAATCCTCAGTCCTCAAACATCAATCGTCAACCCTCAGTCCTCAAAACTCAATCCCGAATCCTCAATACTGAATCCTCAATCTTCAGCCCTCAGTCCTCAACAATCAATAGTCAATCCTCAGTCGTCCATAGAATATCCTCAATTCACAGTTTTCAATACTCAATCCCCATTCTTCAATCTTCAAATCTCAATCCACAAACATCAATTCTCATCACTCAACCCTCAACACTCAGCCCTCAATCTTCAATCCTCAATCCTCAATCCTCAATCCTCAATCCTCATCCTACAATCCTCAATACCCAATCCTGAATACCCAATCTCCAATCCTCAATCCTCAATCCTCAATCCTCAATCCTCAATCAACATTCTTCAATCCTCAATACCCAATCCTCAATCTTCAATCCTCAATGCTCAATCCTCAATTCTCAATCCTCAATCCTCAATCCGCAATCCTCAATCCTCAATCATCAATCCTCAATCCTCAATGTACAATCCGCAATACCCAATCCTCAATCTTCTATCCGCAATCCTCAATCCTCAATCCTCAATCCTCAATCCTCAATCCTCAATCTTGAATCCTCAATACTCAATCTTCAATCCTCAATCCTCAATCCTCAATCCTCAATCCTCATTCTTCAATCCTCAACACGCAATCCTGAATCTTCAATCCTCAATCCTCAATCCTCAATTCTCAACCCTCATTCCTCAATCCTCAGTCCTCAAACATCAATAGTCAACCCTCAGTACTCGTCCTCAATCCACAACCCTCAATCCTCAATCCTCAATCATCAATCCTCAATCCTCAATGTACAATCCGCAATACACAATCCTCAATCTTCTATCCGCAATCCTCAATCCTCAATCCTCAATCCTCAATCCTCAATCCTCAATCTTCTATCCTCAATACTCAATCTTCAATCCTCATTCCTCAATCCTCAATCCTCAATCCTCATCCTTCAATCCTCAATACTCAATCCTCAATCCTCAGTCCTCACTCCTCAATCCTCATTCTTCAATCCTCAATATCGAATCCTCAATCTTCAATCCTCAATCCTCAATCCTCAATTCTCAATCCTCAATCCTGAATCCTCAGACTTCAAACATCAATACTCAACCCTCAGTCCTCGTCCTCAATCCACAACCCTCAATCCTCAATCCTCAATATTCAGTCATTAATATTCAACCTTCAATCCTCAATGGTCAATCCTCTATCCTCAACACTCAATCCTCAATGTTCAATTCTCAATACCCAATACTCAGTCTTCAATCCTCAATCCTCAATCCTCAATTCTCAATCCTCAATCCTCAGTCCTCAATCCTCAATCCTCAATCCTCAATCCTCAATCCTCAATCCTCAATCCTCAATCCTCAATCCTCAATCCTCAGTCCTCAAACCTCAATCCTGATTCCTCAACCCTGAATTCTCAATGCTCAGCCCTAAGTCCTCAACAGTCAGTTGTCAATCCTCAATCCTCAATAGAATATCCTCAGTTCACGGTTTTCAATACTCAATACTCAATCTGCAATCTTCACACCTCTATCCACAAACATCAATTCTCATCACTCAACCCTCAATACTCAGTCCCCAATCCTCAATCTTCAATCCTCAATCCTCTATCCTCAACACTCAATCCTCAATGTTCAATCCTCAATACCCAACCCTCAGTCTTCTATACTCAATCCTCAATCCTCAATCCTCAATCCTCAATCCTCAATCCTCAATCCTCAATCCTCAATCCTCAATCCTCAATCCTCAATCCTCAATCCTCAATCCTCAATCCTCAATCTTCAATCCTCAATACTCAATCTTCAATCCTCAATCCTCAATCCTCAATCCTCAATCCTCAATCCTCAATCCTCAATCGTCAATCTTCAACCCTCAATACTCAATCTACAATCCTCAATCCTCAATCCCTAATCCTCAATCCTCATTCTTCAAACCTCAATACTCAATCCTCAATCTTCAATCCTCAAACCTCAATCCTCAATCCTCAATCCTCAATCCTCAATCCTCAATTTTCAATCCTCAGTCACAAATCCTCAATCGTCAATACTCACTCCTCAATCCTCAATCTTCAATCCTGAATAATCAGTCTTCAATCCTCAATCCTCAATCCTCAATCCTCAATCAACATTCTTCAATCCACAATACTTAATCCTCAATCTTCAATCCTCAATCCTCAATCCTCAATTCTCAATACTCAATCCTCAATCCTCAATCCTCAATCATCAATCCTCAATCCTCAATGTTCAATCCGCAATACCCAATCCTCAATCTTCTATCCGCAATCCTCAATCCTCAATCCTCAATCCTCAATCCTCGATCCTCAATCCTCAATCTTCAATCCTCAATACTCAATCTTCAATCCTCAATCCTCAATCCTCAATCCTCAATCCTCATTCTTGAATCCTCAACACCCAATCCTCAATCTTCAATCCTCAATCCTCAATCCTCAATTCTCAACCCTCATTCCTCAATCCTCAGACCGCAAACAGCAATACTCAATCCTCAGTCCTCGTCCTCAATCCTCAATATTCAGTCATTAATATTCAACCTTCAATCCTCAATCCTCAATCCTCTATCCTCAACACTCAATCCTCAATCCTCAATCCTCAACCCTCAATACTCAGTCCTCAAACCTCAATCCTGATTCCTCAAACCTGAATCCTCAATGTTCAGAACTAAGTCCTCAACAGTCAGTTGTCAATCCTCAATGCTCAATAGAATATCCTCAATTCACGGTTTTCAATAATCAATACTCAATCTGCAATTATCAGATCTCTATCCACAAACATCAATTCTCATCACTCAACCCTCAATACTCAGTCCCCAATCCTGAATCTTCAATCCTCAATACTCAACCTTCAATCCTCAATCCAGAATCCTCAATCCTCAATCCTCAATCCTCAATCCTCAATCGTCAATATTCAATCCTCAATACTCAATCTTCAATCCTCAATCCTCAATACTCAATACTCAATCCTCATTCTTCAATCCTCAATACCCAATCCTCAATCTTCAATCCTCAAACCTCAATTCTCAATCCTCAATCCTCAATCCTCAGACCTCAAACATCAATACTCAACCCTCAGTCCTCGTCCTCAATCCACAACCCCCAATACTCAATCTTCAATCTTCAATTCTCAATCTTCAATCCTCAATCCTCAATCCTCAATCCTCAATCCCCAATCCTCAACCCTCAATCCGCGGTCCTCAAACCTCAATCCTGAATCCTCAATCCTCAATCCTCAATTCTCAATCCTCAATCCTCAATCCTCAGACCTCAGTCCTCAAACCTCAATCCTCAACCCTCAGCCCTCATCCTCAATCCTCAATCCTCAATCCTCGGTCCTCAATCTTCAATACTCAATACTCAATCTTCAATCCTCAATCCTCAATCCTCGGTCCTCAATCCTCAATCGTCAATCTCCAATCCTGAATACACAATCTTCAATCCTCAATCCTCAATCCTCAATCCTCAATCCTCAATCCTCATTCTTCATTCCTCTATACCCAATCCTCAATCTTCAATCCTCAATCCTCAATCCTCAATTCTCAACCCTCAACCCTCAGTCCTCAGTCCTCAACCATCAATCCTCAAACCTCAGCCCTCATCATCAATCCTCAATCCTCAATCCTCAATCCTCAATGTTCAATCCTCAATACTCAATACTCAATCCTCAATCCTCAGTCCTCACCCTCAATCCTGCATTCTCAATCCTCAATCCTCAATCCTCAATCTTCAATCCTCAATAATCAATCTCCAATCCTAGATCCTCAATCCCCAATACTCAATCCTTAATCCTCAATATTCAATCCTCAATCCCCAGTACTCAATCTTCAATCCTCAATGCTCAATCCTCAATCCCCAATCCTCAGTCCCCAATCCTCAATCCTCAATCCTCAAACCTCAACCCTCAACCGTCAGTCCTCGTCCTGAATCCTCAACACTCAATCCTCAATCCTCAATCTTCAATCATCAATACTCAATATTCAATCCTCAATCCTCAATCCTCAGTCCTCAATCCTCAATCCTCAATCCTCAATCCTCAATCATCAACCCTCAATCCTCATTCTACAATCCTCAATACCCAATCCTCAATCTTCAAACCTCAATCCTCAATCCTCAATTCCCAATCCTCAATCCTCAGTCCTCAGTCCTCAAGCCTCAATCCTCAACCCTCAGCCCTCATCATCAATCCTCAATCCTTAATCCTCAATCCTCAATCCTCATTCTTCAATATTCAATACCCAATCCTCAATCTTCAATGCTCAATCCTCAATCCTCAATCCTCAATCCTCAATCATCAATCCTCAATCCTCAATCCTCAATCCTCAATCCTCAGTCCCAAATACTCAATCTTCAATACTCAATCCTCAATCCTCAATCTTCAATCCTCAATACTCAATCTTCAATCCTCAATCCTCAATCCTCAGTCCTCAATCCTCTTTCTTCAATCCTCAATACCCAATACTCAATCTTCAATCCTCAATACTGAATCTTCAATCCTCAATCCTCAATCCTCAATCCTCAATCCTCAATCCTCTGTAATCAATCCTCAATCTTCAATACTCAATCGTCAATCCTCAGTCCTCAATCCTCAATCCTCAATCCTCGTTCCTCAAACCTCAATCCTCAACCCTCAGTCCTCACCCTCAATTCTCAATTCTCAATCCTCAATCCTCACTCCTCAATCTTCAATCCTCAATAATCAATCTCCAATCCTAGATCCTCAATCCCCAATACTCAATCCTTAGTCCTCAATCTTCAATCCTCAATCCCCAGTACTCAATCTTCAATCCTCAATGCTCAATCCTCAATCCCCAATCCTCAGTCCTCAGTCCTCAATCCTCAACCCTCAAACCTCAATCCTCAACCGTCAGTCCTCGTCCTGAATCCTCGACCCTCAATCCTCAATCCTCAATCTTCAATCCTCAATACTCAATATTCAATCCTCAATCCTCAATCCTCAGTCCTCACTAATCAATCCTCAATCCTCAATCCTCAATCCTCAATCCTCATCCTCAATCCTCATTCTACAATCCTCAATACCCAATCCTCAATCTTCAATCCTCAATCCTCAATCCTCAATTCTCAATCCTCAATCCTCTGTCCTCAGTCCTCAAACCTCAATCCTCAACCCTCAGCCCTCATCCTCAATCCTCAATCCTCAATCCTCAATCCGCAGTCTTCAATCCTCGATACTCAATCTTCAATCCTTAATCCTCAATCCTCGGTCCTCAATCCTCAATCGTCAATCTCCAATCCTGAATACTCAATCTTCAATCCTCAATCCTCAATCCTCAATCCTCAATCCTCAATACTCATTCTTGATTCCTCAATACCCAATCCTCAATCTTCAATCCTCAATCCTCAATCCTCAATTCTCAACCCTCAATCCTCAGTCCTCAGTCCTCAAACATCAATCCTCAAACCTCAGCCCTCATCATCAATCCTCAATCCTCAATCCTCAATCCTCAATCTTCAATCCTCAATACTCAATATTCAATCCTGAATCCTCAGTCCTCAAATCTCAATTCTGAATCCTCAAACCTGCATCCTCAATCCTCAGCCCTCAGTCCTCAACAATCATTTGTCAATCCTCAATCCTCAATAGAATATCATCAATTCACAGTATTCAATACTCAGTACTCAATCTGCAATCATCAAATCTCTATCCACAAACATCAATTCTCATCACTCAACCTTCGACACTCAGTCTTCAATCCTCAATCCTCAATCCTCAGTCCTCAATCCGCAATGTTCAATCCGCAATACCCAATCCTCAATCTTCTATCCGCAATCCTCAAACCTCAATCCTCAATCCTCAATCCTCAATCCTCAATCTTCAATCCTCAATACTCAATCTTCAATCCTCATTCCTCAATCCTCAATCCTCAATCCTCATTCTTCGATCCTCAACACCCAATCCTCAATCTTCAATCCTCAATCCTCAATCCTCAACTCTCAATCCTCAATCCTCAATCCTCAGACCTCAAACATCAATACTCAACCCTCAGTCCTCGTCCTCAATCCACAACCCTCAATCCTCGATCCTCAATCTTCAATCATCAATATGCAATCTTCAATCCTCAATCCTCAATCCTCAATACTCAATCCTCAATCCTCAATGTTCTATCCTCAATACGCAATCCTCAATCTTCAATCCTCAATCCTCAATCCTCAATCCTCAATCCTCAATCCTCAATCTTAATCTTCAATCCTCAATACTCAATCTTCAATCCTCAATCCTCAATCCTCAATCCTCAATCCTCAATCCTCAATCCTCAATCCTCAATCTACAATCCTCAATACTCAATCTGCAATCCTCAATCCTCAGTTCTCACTCGTCAATCCTCATTCTTCAATCCTCCTTACCGAATCCTCAATCTTCAATCCTCAAACCTCAATCCTCAATTCAAAATCCTCAATCCTGAATCCTCAGACTTCAAACATCAATACTCAACCCTCAGTCCTCGTCCTCAATCCTCAATATTCAGTCATTAATATTCAACCTTCAATCCTCAATCCTCAATCCTCTATCCTCAACACTCAATCCTCAATCCTCAATCCTCAACCCTCAATACTCAGTCCTCAAACCTCAATCCTGATTCCTCAAACCTGAATCCTCAATGTTCAGAACTAAGTCCTCAACAGTCAGTTGTCAATCCTCAATGCTCAATAGAATATCCTCAATTCACGGTTTTCAATACTCAATACTCAATCTGCAATTATCAGATCTCTATCCACAAACATCAATTCTCATCACTCAACCCTCAATACTCAGTCCCCAATCCTGAATCTTCAATCCTCAATACTCAACCTTCAATCCTCAATCCAGAATCCTCAATCCTCAATCCTCAATCCTCAATCCTCAATCGTCAATATTCAATCCTCAATACTCAATCTTCAATCCTCAATCCTCAATACTCAATACTCAATCCTCATTCTTCAATCCTCAATACCCAATCCTCAATCTTCAATCCTCAAACCTCAATTCTCAATCCTCAATCCTCAATCCTCAGACCTCAAACATCAATACTCAACCCTCAGTCCTCGTCCTCAATCCACAACCCCCAATACTCAATCTTCAATCTTCAATTCTCAATCTTCAATCCTCAATCCTCAATCCTCAATCCTCAATCCCCAATCCTCAACCCTCAATCCGCGGTCCTCAAACCTCAATCCTGAATCCTCAATCCTCAATCCTCAATTCTCAATCCTCAATCCTCAATCCTCAGACCTCAGTCCTCAAACCTCAATCCTCAACCCTCAGCCCTCATCCTCAATCCTCAATCCTCAATCCTCGGTCCTCAATCTTCAATACTCAATACTCAATCTTCAATCCTCAATCCTCAATCCTCGGTCCTCAATCCTCAATCGTCAATCTCCAATCCTGAATACTCAATCTTCAATCCTCAATCCTCAATCCTCAATCCTCAATCCTCAATCCTCATTCTTCATTCCTCAATACCCAATCCTCAATCTTCAATCCTCAATCCTCAATCCTCAATTCTCAACCCCCAACCCTCAGTCCTCAGTCCTCAACCATCAATCCTCAAACCTCAGCCCTCATCATCAATCCTCAATCCTCAATCCTCAATCCTCAATGTTCAATCCTCAATACTCAATACTCAATCCTCAATCCTCAGTCCTCACCCTCAATCCTGCATTCTCAATCCTCAATCCTCAATCCTCAATCTTCAATCCTCAATAATCAATCTCCAATCCTAGATCCTCAATCCCCAATACTCAATCCTTAATCCTCAATATTCAATCCTCAATCCCCAGTACTCAATCTTCAATCCTCAATGCTCAATCCTCAATCCCCAATCCTCAGTCCCCAATCCTCAATCCTCAATCCTCAAACCTCAACCCTCAACCGTCAGTCCTCGTCCTGAATCCTCAACACTCAATCCTCAATCCTCAATCTTCAATCATCAATACTCAATATTCAATCCTCAATCCTCAATCCTCAGTCCTCAATTCTCAATCCTCAATCCTCAATCCTCAATCATCAACCCTCAATCCTCATTCTACAATCCTCAATACCCAATCCTCAATCTTCAAACCTCAATCCTCAATCCTCAATTCCCAATCCTCAATCCTCAGTCCTCAGTCCTCAAGCCTCAATCCTCAACCCTCAGCCCTCATCATCAATCCTCAATCCTTAATCCTCAATCCTCAATCCTCATTCTTCAATATTCAATACCCAATCCTCAATCTTCAATGCTCAATCCTCAATCCTCAATCCTCAATCCTCAATCATCAATCCTCAATCCTCATTCCTCAATCCTCAATCCTCAGTCCCAAATACTCAATCTCTAATACTCAATCCTCAATCCTCAATCTTCAATCCTCAATACTCAATCTTCAATCCTCAATCCTCAATCCTCAGTCCTCAATCCTCTTTCTTCAATCCTCAATACCCAATACTCAATCTTCAATCCTCAATACTGAATCTTCAATCCTCAATCCTCAATCCTCAATCCTCAATCCTCAATCCTCTGTAATCAATCCTCAATCTTCAATACTCAATCGTCAATCCTCAGTCCTCAATCCTCAATCCTCAATCCTCGTTCCTCAAACCTCAATCCTCAACCCTCAGTCCTCACCCTCAATTCTCAATTCTCAATCCTCAATCCTCACTCCTCAATCTTCAATCCTCAATAATCAATCTCCAATCCTAGATCCTCAATCCCCAATACTCAATCCTTAGTCCTCAATCTTCAATCCTCAATCCCCAGTACTCAATCTTCAATCCTCAATGCTCAATCCTCAATCCCCAATCCTCAGTCCTCAGTCCTCAATCCTCAACCCTCAAACCTCAATCCTCAACCGTCAGTCCTCGTCCTGAATCCTCGACCCTCAATCCTCAATCCTCAATCTTCAATCCTCAATACTCAATATTCAATCCTCAATCCTCAATCCTCAGTCCTCAATAATCAATCCTCAATCCTCAATCCTCAATCCTCAATCCTCATCCTCAATCCTCATTCTACAATCCTCAATACCCAATCCTCAATCTTCAATCCTCAATCCTCAATCCTCAATTCTCAATCCTCAATCCTCTGTCCTCAGTCCTCAAACCTCAATCCTCAACCCTCAGCCCTCATCCTCAATCCTCAATCCTCAATCCTCAATCCGCAGTCTTCAATCCTCGATACTCAATCTTCAATCCTTAATCCTCAATCCTCGGTCCTCAATCCTCAATCGTCAATCTCCAATCCTGAATACTCAATCTTCAATCCTCAATCCTCAATCCTCAATCCTCAATCCTCAATACTCATTCTTGATTCCTCAATACCCAATCCTCAATCTTCAATCCTCAATCCTCAATCCTCAATTCTCAACCCTCAATCCTCAGTCCTCAGTCCTCAAACATCAATCCTCAAACCTCAGCCCTCATCATCAATCCTCAATCCTCAATCCTCAATCCTCAATCTTCAATCCTCAATACTCAATATTCAATCCTGAATCCTCAGTCCTCAAATCTCAATTCTGAATCCTCAAACCTGCATCCTCAATCCTCAGCCCTCAGTCCTCAACAATCATTTGTCAATCCTCAATCCTCAATAGAATATCATCAATTCACAGTATTCAATACTCAATACTCAATCTGCAATCATCAAATCTCTATCCACAAACATCAATTCTCATCACTCAACCTTCGACACTCAGTCTTCAATCCTCAATCCTCAATCCTCAATCCTCAATCCTCATTCTTCAATCCTCAATACCCAATCCTCAATCTTCAATCCTCAATCCTCAATCCTCAATTCTCAATCCTCAATCCTCAGGCCTCAGACTTCAAACAGCAATACTCAACCCTCAGCCCTCGTCCTCAATCCACAACCATCAATCCTCAATCCTCAATCTTCAATCATCAATATTCAATCTTCAGTCCTCAATCCTCAATCCTCAATCCTCAATCCTCAATCCTCAATGTTCAATCCGCAATACCCAATCCTCAATCTTCAATCCTCAATCCTCAATCCTCAATACTCAATCCTCAATCCTCAATCTTCAATCCTCAATACACAATCTTCAACCCTCAACCCTCAATCCTCAACCCTCAATCCTCATTCTTCAATCCTCAACACCCAATCCTCAATCTTCAATCCTCAATCCTCAATCCTCAATCCTCAATTCTCAATCCTCAATCCTTAATCCTCAGACCTCAAACATCAATACTCAACCCACAGTCCTCGTCCTCAATCCACAACCCTCAATCCTCGATCCTCAATCTTCAATACTCAATCCACAATCCTCAATGTTCAATCCTCAATACCCAATCCTGAATCCTGAATCCTCAATCCTCAATCCTCAGTCCTCAATCCTCAATCCTCAATCCTCGTTCCTCAAACCTCAATCCTCAACCCTCAGTTCTCACCCTCAATTCTCAATTCTCAATCCTCAATCCTCAATCCTCAATCTTCTATCCTCAGTCCTCAGTCCTCAAACCTCAATTCTCAACCCTCAGCCCTCATCCTCAATCCTCAATCCTCAATCCTCAATGTTCAATCCGCAATACCCAATCCTCAATCTTCAATCCTCAATCCTCAATCTTCAATCCTCAATACTCAATCTTCAACGCTCAACCCTCAATCCTCAACCCTCAATCCTCATTCTTCAATCCTCAACACCCAATCCTCAATCTTCAATCCTCAATCCTCAATCCTCAATTCTCAATCCTCAATCCTCAATCCTCAGACCTCAGTCCTCAAACCTCAATCCTCAACCCTCAGCCCTCACCCTCAATCCTCAATCCTCAATCCTCGGTCCTCAATCTTCAATACTCAATACTCAATCTTCAATCCTTAATCCTCAATCCTCGGTCCTCAATCCTTAATCGTCAATCTCCAATCCTGAATACTCAATCTTCAATCCTCAATCCTCAATCCTCAATCCTCAATCCTCAATCCTCAATCCTCATTCTTCATTCCTCAATACACAATCCTCAATCTTCAATCCTCAATCCTCAATCCTCAATTCTCAACCCTCAACCCTCAGTCCTCAGTCCTCAAACATCAATCCTCAAACCTCAGCCCTCATCATCAATCCTCAATACTCAATCCTCAATCCACAACCTTCAATCCTCAATACTCAATATTCAATCCTCAATCCTCAGTCCTCACCCTCAATTCTGAATTCTCAATCCTCAATCCTCAATCCTCAATCTTCAATCCTGAATAATCAATCTCCAATCCTAGATACTCAATCCCCAATACTCAATCCTTAATCCTCAATATTCAATCCTCAATCCCGAGTACTAAATCTTCAATCCTCAATGCTCAATCCTCAATCCCCAATACTCAGTCCTCAATCCTCAATCCTCAATCCTCAAACCTCAACCCTCAACCGTCAGACCTCGTCCTGAATCCTCAACCCTCAATCCTCAATCCACAATCTTCAATCATCAATACTCAATATTCAATACTCAATCCTCAATCCTCAGTCCTCAATCCTCAATCCTCAATCCTCAATCCTCAATCATCAACCCTCAATCCTCATTCTACGATCCTCAATACCCAATCCTCTATCTTCAATCCTCAATCCTCAATCCTCAATTCCCAATCCTCAATCCTCAGTCCTCAGTCCTCAAACCTCAATCCTCAACCCTCAGCCCTCATCCTCAATCGTCTATCCTTAATCATCAATCCTCAATCCTCATTCTTCAATATTCAATACCCAATCCTCAATCTTCAATCCTCAATCCTCAATCCTCAATCCTCAATCCTCAATCCTCAATCCTCAATCCTAAATCCTCAGTCCCAAATACTCAATCTTCAATACTCAATCCTCAATCCTCAATCTACTATCCTCAACACTCAATCTTCAATCCTCAATCCTCAATCCTCAGTCCTCAATCCTCTTTCCTCAATCCTCAATACACAATACCCAATCTTCAGTCCTCAATCCTCAATCCTCAATTCTCAATCCTCAATCCTCAATCCTCTGACGTCAAACATCAATACTCAACCCTCAGTCTTCATCCTCAATCCACAAACCTCAATCCTCAATCCTCAATCTTCAATTCTCAATCCTCAATCCTCAATCCTCAATCCTCAATCCTCAGTCCTCAACCCTCAATTCTGAATCCTCAATCCTGCATCCTCAATCTTCAGCCCTCAGTCCTCAACAATCAGTTGTCAGTCCTCAATCCCCAATAGAATATCATCAGTTCACTGTCTTCAATGCTCAATACTCAATCTGCAATCTTCAAATCTCTATCCAGAAACATCAATTCTCACCACTCAACCCTGGACGCTCAGTCCTCAATGTTCAATCCTCAATCCTCAACTCTCAACCTTCAATCCTCAATACTGAATCTCCAATCCTCAATCCTCAATCCTCAATCCTCAATCCTCAATCCTCAATCCTCTGTAATCAATCCTCAATCATCAATACTCAATCGTCAATCCTCAGTCCTCAATCCTCAATCCTCAATCCTCGTTCCTCAAACCTCAATCCTCAACCCTCAGTCCTCACCCACAATTCTCAATTCTCAGTCCTCAATCCTCAATCCTCAATCTTCAATCCTGAATAATCAATCTCCAATCCTGTATCCTCAATCCCCAATACTCAATCCTTAATCCTCAATATTCAATCCTCAATACCCAGTACTTAATCTTCAATCCTCAATGCTCAATCCTCAATCCCCAATCCTCAGTCCTCAATCCTCAATCCTCAATCCTCAAACCTGAACCCTCAACCGTCAGTCCTCGTCCTGAATCGTCAACCCTCAATCCCCAATCCTCAATCTTCAATCATCAATACTCAATATTCAATCCTCAATCCTCAATCCTCAGTCCTCAATCCTCTATCCTCAATCCTCAATCCTCAATCATCAATCCTCAATCCTCATTCTACAATCCTCAATACCCAATCCTCAATCTTCAATCCTCAATCCTCAATCCTCAATTCTCAATCCTCAATCCTCAGTCCTCAGTCCTCAAACCTCAATCCTCAACCCTCAGCCCTCATCCTCAATCCTCAATCCTCAATCCTCAATGTCCAATCCGCAATACCCAATCCTCAATCTTCAATCCTCAATCCTCAATCCTCAATCCTCAATCCTCAATCCTCAATCCTCAATCTTCAATCCTCAATACTCAATCTTCAACCCTCAACCCTCAATCCTCAACCCTCAATCCTCAATCCTCAATCCTCAGTCCCAAATACTCAATCTTCAATACTCAATCCTCAATCCTCAATCTTCAATCCTCAACACTCAATCTTCAATCCTCAATTCTCAATCCTCAGTCCTCAATCTTCTTTCCTCAATCCTCAATACCCAATACTCAATCTTCAATCCTCAATCCTCAATCCTCAATTCTCAATCCTCAATCCTCAATCCTCTGACGTCAAACATCAATACTGAACCCTCAGTCTTCATCCTCATTCCACAACCCTCAATCCTCAATCCTCAATCTTCAATTCTCAATCCTCAATCCTCAATCCTCAATCCTCAATCCTCAGTCCTCAACCCTCAATTCTGAATCCTCAATCCTGCATCCTCAATCTTCAGCCCTCAGTCCTCAACAATCAGTTGTCAGTCCTCAATCCCCAATAGAATATCATCAATTCACTGTCTTCAATGCTCAATACTCAATCTGCAATCTTCAAATCTCTATCGAGTAACATCAATTCTCACCACTCAACCCTGGACGCTCAGTCCTCAATTTTCAATTCTCAATCCTCAACTCTCAACCTTCAATCCTCAATACTGAATCTTCAATCCTCAATACTCAATTCCCAATACTCAATCCTCAGTCCTTAGTCCTCAAGCCTCAATCCTCAACCCTCATTCTACAATCCTCAATACCCAATCCTCTATCTTCAATCCTCAATCCTCAATCCTCTATTCCCAATCCTCAATCCTCAGTTCTCAGTCCTCAAACCTCAATCCTCAACCCTCAGCCCTCATCCTCAATCGTCAATCCTTAATCATCAATCCTCAATCCTCATTCTTCAATATTCAGTACCCAATCCTCAATCTTCAATCCTCAATCCTCAATCCTCAGTCCTCAATCCTCAATCCTCAATCCTCAATCCTCAATCCTCAATCCTCAGTCCCAAATACTCAATCTTCAATACTCAATCCTCAATCCTCAATCTTCAATCCTCAACACTCAATCTTCAATCCTCAATTCTCAATCCTCAGTCCTCAATCCTCTTTCCTCAATCCTCAATACCCAATACTCAATCTTCAATCCTCAATCCTCAATTCTCAGTCCTCAATCCTCAATGCTCTGACGTCAAACATCAATACTGAACCCTCAGTCTTCATCCTCAATCCACAACCCTCAATCCTCAATCCTCAATCTTCAATTCTCAATCCTCAATCCTCAAACCTCAATCCTCAATCCTCAGTCCTCAACCCTCAATTCTGAATCCTCAATCCTGCATCCTCAATATTCAGCCCTCAGTCCTCAACAATCAGTTGTCAGTCCTCAATCCCCAATAGAATATCATCAATTCACTGTCTTCAATGCTCAATACTCAATCTGCAATCTTCAAATCTCTATCCAGAAACATCAATTCTCACCACTCAACCCTGGACGCTCAGTCCTCAATGTTCAATTCTCAATCCTCAACTCTCAACCTTCAATCCTCAATACTGAATCTTCAATCCTCAATACTCAATTCCCAATCCTCAATCCTCAGTCCTCAGTCCTCAAGCCTCAATCCTAAACCCTCAGCCCTCATCCTCAATCCTCAATCCTTAATCCTCAATCCTCAATCCTCATTCTTCAATATTCAATACCCAATCCTCAATCTTCAATGCTCAATCCTCAATCCTCAATCCTCAATCCTCTGTAATCAATCCTCAATCTTCAATACTCAATCGTCAATCCTCAGTCCTCAATCCTCAATCCTCAATCCTCGTTCCTCAAACCTCAATCCTCAACCCTCAGTCCTCACCCTCAATTCTCAATTCTCAATCCTCAATCATCACTCCTCAATCTTCAATCCTCAATAATCAATCTCCAATCCTAGATCCTCAATCCCCAATACTCAATCCTTAGTCCTCAATCTTCAATCCTCAATCCCCAGTACTCAATCTTCAATCCTCAATGCTCAATCCTCAATCCCCAATCCTCAGTCCTCAGTCCTCAATCCTCAATCCTCAAACCTCAATCCTCAACCGTCAGTCCTCGTCCTGAATCCTCGACCCTCAATCCTCAATCCTCAATCTTCAATCCTCAATACTCAATATTCAATCCTCAATCCTCAATCCTCAGTCCTCAATACTCAATCCTCAATCCTCAATCCTCAATCCTCAATCCTCATCCTCAATCCTCATTCTACAATCCTCAATACCCAATCCTCAATCCTCAGTCCTCAATTCTCAATCCTCAATCCTCAATCCTCAGACCTCAGTCCTCAAACCTCAATTCTCAACCCTCAGCCCTCATCCTCAATCCTCAATCCTCAATCCTCGATCCTCAATCTTCAATACTCAATACTCAATCTTCAATCCTTAATCCTCAATCCTCGGTCCTCAATCCTCAATCGTCAATCTCCAATCCTGAATACTCAATCTTCAATCCTCAATCCTCAATCCTCAATCCTCAATCCTCAATCCTCATTCTTCATTCCTCAATACCCAATCCTCAATCTTCAATCCTCAATCCTCAATCCTCAATTCTCAACCTTCAATCCTCAATACTCAATACACAATCCTCAGTCCTCAGTCCTCAGTCCTCAAACATCAATCCTCAAACCTCAGCCCTCATCATCAATCCTCAATCCTCAATCCTCAATCCTCAATCTTCAATCCTCAATAGTCAATATTCAATCATCAATCCTCAATCCTCATTCTACAATCCTCAATACCCAATCCTCAAACTTCAATCCTCAATCGTCAATCCTCAATTCTCAATCCTCAATCCTCAGTCCTCAGTCCTCAAACCTCAACCCTCAACCCTCAGCCCTCATCCTCAATCCTCAATCCTCAATCCTCAATGTTCAATCCGCAATACCCAATCCTCAATCTTCAATCCTCAATCCTCAATCCTCAATCCTCAATCCTCAATCCTCAATCTTCAATCCTCAATACTCAATCTTCAACCCTCAACCCTCAATCCTCAACCCTCAATCCTCATTCTTCAATCCTCAACACCCAATCCTCAATCTTCAATCCTCAATCCTCAATCCTCAATCCTCAATTCCCAATCCTCAATCCTCAGTCCTCAGTCCTCAAACCTCAATCCTCAACCCTCAGCCCTCATCCTCAATCGTCTATCCTTAATCATCAATCCTCAATCCTCATTCTTCAATATTCAATACCCAATCCTCAATCTTCAATCCTCAATCCTCAATCCTCAATCCTCAATCCTCAATCCTCAATCCTCAATCCTAAATCCTCAGTCCCAAATACTCAATCTTCAATACTCAATCCTCAATCCTCAATCTACTATCCTCAACACTCAATCTTCAATCCTCAATCCTCAATCCTCAGTCCTCAATCCTCTTTCCTCAATCCTCAATACACAATACCCAATCTTCAGTCCTCAATCCTCAATCCTCAATTCTCAATCCTCAATCCTCAATCCTCTGACGTCAAACATCAATACTCAACCCTCAGTCTTCATCCTCAATCCACAAACCTCAATCCTCAATCCTCAATCTTCAATTCTCAATCCTCAATCCTCAATCCTCAATCCTCAATCCTCAGTCCTCAACCCTCAATTCTGAATCCTCAATCCTGCATCCTCAATCTTCAGCCCTCAGTCCTCAACAATCAGTTGTCAGTCCTCAATCCCCAATAGAATATCATCAGTTCACTGTCTTCAATGCTCAATACTCAATCTGCAATCTTCAAATCTCTATCCAGAAACATCAATTCTCACCACTCAACCCTGGACGCTCAGTCCTCAATGTTCAATCCTCAATCCTCAACTCTCAACCTTCAATCCTCAATACTGAATCTCCAATCCTCAATCCTCAATCCTCAATCCTCAATCCTCAATCCTCAATCCTCTGTAATCAATCCTCAATCATCAATACTCAATCGTCAATCCTCAGTCCTCAATCCTCAATCCTCAATCCTCGTTCCTCAAACCTCAATCCTCAACCCTCAGTCCTCACCCACAATTCTCAATTCTCAGTCCTCAATCCTCAATCCTCAATCTTCAATCCTGAATAATCAATCTCCAATCCTGTATCCTCAATCCCCAATACTCAATCCTTAATCCTCAATATTCAATCCTCAATACCCAGTACTTAATCTTCAATCCTCAATGCTCAATCCTCAATCCCCAATCCTCAGTCCTCAATCCTCAATCCTCAATCCTCAAACCTGAACCCTCAACCGTCAGTCCTCGTCCTGAATCGTCAACCCTCAATCCCCAATCCTCAATCTTCAATCATCAATACTCAATATTCAATCCTCAATCCTCAATCCTCAGTCCTCAATCCTCTATCCTCAATCCTCAATCCTCAATCATCAATCCTCAATCCTCATTCTACAATCCTCAATACCCAATCCTCAATCTTCAATCCTCAATCCTCAATCCTCAATTCTCAATCCTCAATCCTCAGTCCTCAGTCCTCAAACCTCAATCCTCAACCCTCAGCCCTCATCCTCAATCCTCAATCCTCAATCCTCAATGTCCAATCCGCAATACCCAATCCTCAATCTTCAATCCTCAATCCTCAATCCTCAATCCTCAATCCTCAATCCTCAATCCTCAATCTTCAATCCTCAATACTCAATCTTCAACCCTCAACCCTCAATCCTCAACCCTCAATCCTCAATCCTCAATCCTCAGTCCCAAATACTCAATCTTCAATACTCAATCCTCAATCCTCAATCTTCAATCCTCAACACTCAATCTTCAATCCTCAATTCTCAATCCTCAGTCCTCAATCTTCTTTCCTCAATCCTCAATACCCAATACTCAATCTTCAATCCTCAATCCTCAATCCTCAATTCTCAATCCTCAATCCTCAATCCTCTGACGTCAAACATCAATACTGAACCCTCAGTCTTCATCCTCATTCCACAACCCTCAATCCTCAATCCTCAATCTTCAATTCTCAATCCTCAATCCTCAATCCTCAATCCTCAATCCTCAGTCCTCAACCCTCAATTCTGAATCCTCAATCCTGCATCCTCAATCTTCAGCCCTCAGTCCTCAACAATCAGTTGTCAGTCCTCAATCCCCAATAGAATATCATCAATTCACTGTCTTCAATGCTCAATACTCAATCTGCAATCTTCAAATCTCTATCGAGTAACATCAATTCTCACCACTCAACCCTGGACGCTCAGTCCTCAATTTTCAATTCTCAATCCTCAACTCTCAACCTTCAATCCTCAATACTGAATCTTCAATCCTCAATACTCAATTCCCAATACTCAATCCTCAGTCCTTAGTCCTCAAGCCTCAATCCTCAACCCTCATTCTACAATCCTCAATACCCAATCCTCTATCTTCAATCCTCAATCCTCAATCCTCTATTCCCAATCCTCAATCCTCAGTTCTCAGTCCTCAAACCTCAATCCTCAACCCTCAGCCCTCATCCTCAATCGTCAATCCTTAATCATCAATCCTCAATCCTCATTCTTCAATATTCAGTACCCAATCCTCAATCTTCAATCCTCAATCCTCAATCCTCAGTCCTCAATCCTCAATCCTCAATCCTCAATCCTCAATCCTCAATCCTCAGTCCCAAATACTCAATCTTCAATACTCAATCCTCAATCCTCAATCTTCAATCCTCAACACTCAATCTTCAATCCTCAATTCTCAATCCTCAGTCCTCAATCCTCTTTCCTCAATCCTCAATACCCAATACTCAATCTTCAATCCTCAATCCTCAATTCTCAGTCCTCAATCCTCAATGCTCTGACGTCAAACATCAATACTGAACCCTCAGTCTTCATCCTCAATCCACAACCCTCAATCCTCAATCCTCAATCTTCAATTCTCAATCCTCAATCCTCAAACCTCAATCCTCAATCCTCAGTCCTCAACCCTCAATTCTGAATCCTCAATCCTGCATCCTCAATATTCAGCCCTCAGTCCTCAACAATCAGTTGTCAGTCCTCAATCCCCAATAGAATATCATCAATTCACTGTCTTCAATGCTCAATACTCAATCTGCAATCTTCAAATCTCTATCCAGAAACATCAATTCTCACCACTCAACCCTGGACGCTCAGTCCTCAATGTTCAATTCTCAATCCTCAACTCTCAACCTTCAATCCTCAATACTGAATCTTCAATCCTCAATACTCAATTCCCAATCCTCAATCCTCAGTCCTCAGTCCTCAAGCCTCAATCCTAAACCCTCAGCCCTCATCCTCAATCCTCAATCCTTAATCCTCAATCCTCAATCCTCATTCTTCAATATTCAATACCCAATCCTCAATCTTCAATGCTCAATCCTCAATCCTCAATCCTCAATCCTCTGTAATCAATCCTCAATCTTCAATACTCAATCGTCAATCCTCAGTCCTCAATCCTCAATCCTCAATCCTCGTTCCTCAAACCTCAATCCTCAACCCTCAGTCCTCACCCTCAATTCTCAATTCTCAATCCTCAATCATCACTCCTCAATCTTCAATCCTCAATAATCAATCTCCAATCCTAGATCCTCAATCCCCAATACTCAATCCTTAGTCCTCAATCTTCAATCCTCAATCCCCAGTACTCAATCTTCAATCCTCAATGCTCAATCCTCAATCCCCAATCCTCAGTCCTCAGTCCTCAATCCTCAATCCTCAAACCTCAATCCTCAACCGTCAGTCCTCGTCCTGAATCCTCGACCCTCAATCCTCAATCCTCAATCTTCAATCCTCAATACTCAATATTCAATCCTCAATCCTCAATCCTCAGTCCTCAATACTCAATCCTCAATCCTCAATCCTCAATCCTCAATCCTCATCCTCAATCCTCATTCTACAATCCTCAATACCCAATCCTCAATCCTCAGTCCTCAATTCTCAATCCTCAATCCTCAATCCTCAGACCTCAGTCCTCAAACCTCAATTCTCAACCCTCAGCCCTCATCCTCAATCCTCAATCCTCAATCCTCGATCCTCAATCTTCAATACTCAATACTCAATCTTCAATCCTTAATCCTCAATCCTCGGTCCTCAATCCTCAATCGTCAATCTCCAATCCTGAATACTCAATCTTCAATCCTCAATCCTCAATCCTCAATCCTCAATCCTCAATCCTCATTCTTCATTCCTCAATACCCAATCCTCAATCTTCAATCCTCAATCCTCAATCCTCAATTCTCAACCTTCAATCCTCAATACTCAATACACAATCCTCAGTCCTCAGTCCTCAGTCCTCAAACATCAATCCTCAAACCTCAGCCCTCATCATCAATCCTCAATCCTCAATCCTCAATCCTCAATCTTCAATCCTCAATAGTCAATATTCAATCATCAATCCTCAATCCTCATTCTACAATCCTCAATACCCAATCCTCAAACTTCAATCCTCAATCGTCAATCCTCAATTCTCAATCCTCAATCCTCAGTCCTCAGTCCTCAAACCTCAACCCTCAACCCTCAGCCCTCATCCTCAATCCTCAATCCTCAATCCTCAATGTTCAATCCGCAATACCCAATCCTCAATCTTCAATCCTCAATCCTCAATCCTCAATCCTCAATCCTCAATCCTCAATCTTCAATCCTCAATACTCAATCTTCAACCCTCAACCCTCAATCCTCAACCCTCAATCCTCATTCTTCAATCCTCAACACCCAATCCTCAATCTTCAATCCTCAATCCTCAATCCTCAATTCTCAATTCTCAATCCTCAATCCTCAGACCTCAAACATCAATACTCAACCCTCATTCGTCTTCCTCAATCCACAACCCTCAATCCTCGATCCTCAATCTTCAATACTCAATCCCCAATCCTCAATGTTCAATCTTCAATACCCAATCCTCAATCTTCAATCCTCAATACCCAATACTCAATCTTCAATCCTCAATCCTCAATCCTCAATTCTCAATCCTCAATCCTCAATCCTCTGACGTCAATCATCAATACTCAATCCTCAGTCTTCATCCTCAATCCACAACCCTCAATCCTCAATCCTCAATCTTCAATTCTCAATCCTCAATCCTCAATCCTCAATCTTCAATCCTCAGTCCTCAACCCTCAATCCTGAATCCACAATCCTGAATCCTCAATCTTCAGCCCTCAGTCCTCAACAATCAGTCGTCAATCCTCAATCCTCAATAGAATATCCTCAATTCACAGGTTTCAATACTCAATACTCAACCTGCAATCTTCAAATCTCTATCCACAAACATCAATTCTCATCACTCAACCCTCAACACTCAGTCCCCAATCCTCAATCTTCAATCCTCAATCCTCAATCCTCAATCATCAATTATCAATCTTCAATCCTCAATACTCAATTTTCAATCCTCAATCCACAATCCTCGGTACTCAATCCTCAATCCACAATCTCCAACCCTGAATACTCAATCTCCAATCCTCAATCCTCAATCCTCAATCCTCATTCTTCAATCCTCAACACCCAATCCTCAATCTTCAATCCTCAATCCTCAATCCTCAATTCTCAATCCTCAATCCTCAATCCTCTGACCTCAAACATCAATACTCAACCCACAGTCCTCGTCCTCAATCCACAACCCTCAATCCTCGATCCTCAATCTTCAATACTCATTCCTCAATCCTCAATATTCAATCCTCAATCCTCAATCCTCAATCCTCAATCATCAACCCTCAATCCTCATTCTACAATCCTCAATACCCAATCCTCAGTCTTCAATCCTGAATCCTCAATCCTCAATTCCCAATCCTCAATCCTCAGCCCTCAGTCCTCAAACCTCAATCCTCAACCCTCAGCCCTCATCCTCAATCCTCAATCCTTAATCCTCAATCCTCAATCCTCATTCTTCAATATTCAATACCCAATCCTCAATCTTCAATGCTCAATCCTCAATCCTCAATCCTCAATCCTCAATCCTCAATACTCAATCCTCAATCCTCAATCCTCAATCCTCAATCCTCAGTCCGAAATACTCAATCTTCAATACTCAATCCTCAATCCTCAATCTTCAATCCTCAATACTCAATCTTCAATCCTCAATCCTCAATCCTCAGTCCTCAATCCTCTTTCTTCAATCCTCAATACCCAATACTCAATCTTCAATCCTCAATACTGAATCTTCAATCCTCAATCCTCAATCCTCAATCCTCAATCCTCAATCCTCTGTAATCAATCCTCAATCTTCAATACTCAATCGTCAATCCTCAGTCCACAATCCGCAATCCTCAATCCTCGTTCCTCAAACATCAATCCTCAACCCTCAGTACTCACCCTCAATTCTCAATTCTCAATCCTCAATCCTCAATCCTCAATCTTCAATCCTCAATAATCAATCTCCAATCCCAGATCCTCAATCCCCAATCCTCAATCCTTAATCCTCAATCTTCAATCCTCAGACATTATTCATCAATACTCAACCCTCAGACCTCGTCCTCAATCCACAAACCTCAATCCTCAATACTCAATCATCAATCATTAACATTCAATCTTCAATCCTCAATACTCAATCCTCAATTCTCAACCCTCAATCCTCAATGTTCAATCCTCAGTACCCAATCCTCAGTCTTCAATCCTCAATCCTCAATCCTCAATCCTCAATCCTCAATCCTCAATCCTCAATCCTCAGACCTCAAACCTCAATCCTGAATCCTTAATACTGAATCCTCAATCTTCAGCCCTTAGTCCTCAACAATCAGTTGCCAATCCTCAATCCTCAATAGAATATCCTCAATTCACAGTTTTCAATACTCAATCGTCTATCTGCAATCTTCAGATCTCTATCCACAAACATCAATTCTCATCACTCAACCCTCAATACTCAGTCCCCAATCCTCAATCTTCAACCCTCAATCCTCAACCCTCAATCCTCAATCTTAATCTTCAATCCTCAATACTCAATCTTCAATCCTCAATCCTCAATCCTCAATCCTCAATCCTCAATCTTCAATCCTCAATACTCAATCTTCAATCCTCAATCCTCAATCCTCAATCCTCAAACCTCAATCCTCAATCCTCAATCGTCAATCTTCAATCCTCAATACTCAATCTTCTATCCTCAATCCTTAATCCTCAATCCTCTATCCTCATTCTTCAATCCTCAATACCCAATCCTCAATTTTCAACCCTCAATCCTCAATCCTCAATCCTCAATCCTCAATCCTCTATCTTCAATCCTCAGTTCCAAAATGTCAATCTTCAATACTCAATCCTCAATCCTCAATCTTCAATCCTCAATACTCAATCTTCAATCCTCATTCCTCAGTCCTCAGTCCTCAATCCTATTTCTTCAATCCTCAATACCCAATACTCTATCTTCAATCCTCAATCCTCAATCCTCAATTCTCAATCCTCAATCCTCAATCCTCTGACGTCAAACGTCAATACTCAATCCTCAGTCTTCATCCTCAATCCTCAATCCTTAATCCTCAATCCTCAATCCTCATTCTTCAATCCTCAATACCCAATCCTCAATCTTCAATCCTCAATCCTCAATCCTCAATTCTCAACCCTCAACCCTCAGTCCTCAGTCCTCAACCATCAATCCTCAAACCTCAGCCCTCATCATCAATCCTCAATCCTCAATCCTCAATCCTCAATCCTCAATCACCAACCCTCAATCATCATTCTACAATCCTCAATACCCAATCCTCAATCTTTAATCCTCAATCCTCAATCCTCAATTCCCAATCCTCAATCCTCAGTCCTCAGTCCTCAAACCTCAATCCTCAACCCTCAGACCTCATCCTCAATCCTCAATCCTTAATCCTCAATCCTCAATCCTCATTCTTCAATATTCAATACCCAATCCTCAATCTTCAATGCTCAATCCTCAATCCTCAATCCTCAATCCTCAATCCTCAATCCTCAATCCTCAATCCTCAATCCTCAATCCTCAATCCTCAGTCCCAAATACTCAATCTTCAATACTCAATCCTCAATCCTCAATCCTCAGTCCTCAATACTCAATCCTCAATCCTCAATCCTCGATCCTCAATCTTCAATACTCAATACTCAATCTTCAATACTTAATCCTCAATCCTCGGTCCTCAATCCTCAATCGTCAACCTCCAATCCTGAATACTCAATCTTCAATCCTCAATCCTCAATCCTCAATCCTCAATCCTCTGTCCTCATTCTTCATTCCTCAATACCCAATCCTCAATCTTCAATCCTCAATCCTCAATCCCCAATTCTCAACCCTCAACCCTCAGTCCTCAGTCCTCAACCATCAATCCTCAAACCTCAGCCCTTATCATCAATCCTCAATCCTCAATCCTCAATCCTCAATCTTCAATCCTCAATACTCAATACTCAATCCTCAATCCTCAGTCGTCACCCTCAATTCTGCATTCTCAATCCTCAATCCTCAATCCTCAATCTTCAATCCTCAATAATCAATCTCCAATCCTAGATCCTCAATCCCCAATACTGAATCCTTAATCCTCAATATTCAATCCTCAATCCCCAGTACTCAATCTTTAATCCTCAATGCTCAATCCTCAATCCCCAATCCTCTGTCCCCAATCCTCAATCCTCAATCCTCAAACCTCAACCCTCAACCGTCAGTCCTCGTCCTGAATCCTCAACACTCAATCCTCAATCCTCAATCTTCAATCATCAATACTCAATATTCAATCCTCAATCCTCAATCCTCAGTCCTCAATCCTCAGCCCTCATCCGCAATCGTCAATCCTTAATCATCAATCCTCAATCCTCATTCTTCAATATTCAATACCCAATCCTCAATCTTCAATCCTCAATCCTCAATCCTCAATCCTCAATCCTCAATCCTCAATCCTCAATCCTCAATCCTCAATCCTCAATCCTCAGTCCCAAATACTCAATCTTCAATACTCAATCCTCAATCCTAAATCTTCAATCCTCAACACTCAATCTTCAATCCTCAATCCTCAATCCTCAGTCCTCAATCCTCTTTCCTCAATCCTCAATACACAATACCCAATCTTCAATCCTCAATCCTCAATCCTCAATTCTCAATCCTCAATCCTCAATCCTCTGACGTCAAACATCAATCCTCAACCCTCAGTCTTCATCCTCAATCCACAACCCTCAATCCTCAATTCTCAATCTTCAGTTCTCAATCCTCAATCCTCAATCCTCAATCCTCAATCCTCAGTCCTCAACCCTCAATTCTGAATCCTCAATCCTGCATCCTCAATCTTCAGCCCTCAGTCCTCAACAATCAGTTGTGAGTCCTCAATCCCCAATAGAATATCATCAATTCACTGTCTTCAATGCTCAATACTCAATCTGCAATCTTCAAACCTCTATTCAGAAACATCAATTCTCACCACTCAACCCTGGACGCTCAGTCCTCAATGTTCAATCCTCAATCCTCAACTCTCAACCTTCAATCCTCAATACTGAATCTTCAATCCTCAATCGTCAATCCTCAATCCTCAATCCTCAATCCTCTGTAATCAATCCTCAATCATCAATACTCAATCGTCAATCCTCAGTCCTCAATCCTCAATCCTCAATCCTCGTTCCTCAAACCTCAATCCTCAACCCTCAGTCCTCACCCTCAATTCTCAATTCTCAGTCCTCAATCCTCAATCCTCAATCTTCAATCCTCAATAATCAATCTCCAATCCTATATCCTCAATCCCCAATACTCAATCCTTAATCCTCAATCTTCAATCCTCAGACGACAAACATCAATACTCAACCCTCAGACCTCGTCCTCAATCCACAAACCTCAATCCTCAATCCTCAATCATCAATCATTAACATTCAATCTTCAATCCTCAATACTCAATCCTCAATTCTCAACCCTCAATCCTCAATGTTCAATCCTCAGTACCCAATCCTCAGTCTTCGATCCTCAATCCTCAATCCTCAATCCTCAATCCTCAATCATCAATCCTCAATAATCAATCTCCAATCCTAGATCCTCAATCCCCAAAACTCAATCCTTAATCCTCAATATTCAATCCTCAATCCCCAGTACTCAATCTTCAATCCTCAATGCTCAATCCTCAATCCCCAACCCTCAGTCCTCAATCCTCAATCCTCAATCACCAACCCTCAATCCTCATTCTACAATCCTCAATACCCAATCCTCAATCTTCAATCCTCAATCCTCAATCCTCAATTCCCAATCCTCAATCCTCAGTCCTCAGTCCTCAAACCTCAATCCTCAACCCTCAGACCTCATCCTCAATCCTCAATCTTCAATGCTCAATCCTCAATCCTCAATCCTCAATCCTCAATCCTCAATCCTCAATCCTCAATCCTCAATCCTCAATCCTCAATCCTCAATCCTCGTTCCTCAAACCTCAATCCTCAACCCTCAGTCCTCACCCTCAATTCTCAATTCTCAGTCCTCAATCCTCAATCCTCAATCTTCAATCCTCAATAATCAATCTCCAATCCTATATCCTCAATCCCCAATACTCAATCCTTAATCCTCAATCTTCAATCCTCAGACGACAAACATCAATACTCAACCCTCAGACCTCGTCCTCAATCCACAAACCTCAATCCTCAATCCTCAATCATCAATCATTAACATTCAATCTTCAATCCTCAATACTCAATCCTCAATTCTCAACCCTCAATCCTCAATGTTCAATCCTCAGTACCCAATCCTCAGTCTTCGATCCTCAATCCTCAATCCTCAATCCTCAATCCTCAATCATCAATCCTCAATAATCAATCTCCAATCCTAGATCCTCAATCCCCAAAACTCAATCCTTAATCCTCAATATTCAATCCTCAATCCCCAGTACTCAATCTTCAATCCGCAATGCTCAATCCTCAATCCCCAACCCTCAGTCCTCAATCCTCAATCCTCAATCCTCAAACCTCAACCCTCAACCGTCAGTCCTCGTCCTGAATCCTCAACCCTCAATCCTCAATCCTCAATCTTCAATCATCAAGACTCAATATTCAATCCTCAATCCTCAATCCTCAGTCCTCAATCCTCAATCCTCAATCCTCAATCCTCAATCCTCAATCCTCAATCCTCATTCTTCAATATTCAATACCCAATCCTCAATCTTCAATGCTCAATCCTCAATCCTCAATCCTCAATCCTCAATCCTCAATCCTCAATCCTCAATCCTCAATCCTCAATCCTCAATCCTCAGTCCAAAATACTCAATCTTCAATACTCAATCCTCAATCCTCAATCTTCAATCCTCAATACTCAATCTTCAATCCTCAATCCTCAATCCTCAGTTCTCAATCCTCTTTCTTCAATCCTCAATACCCAATACTCAATCTTCAATCCTCAATACTGAATCTTCAATCCTCAATCCTCAATCCTCAATCCTCAATCCTCAATCCTCAATCACCAACCCTCAATCCTCATTCTACAATCCTCAATACCCAATCCTCAATCTTCAATCCTCAATCCTCAATCCTCAATTCCCAATCCTCAATCCTCAGTCCTCAGTCCTCAAACCTCAATCCTCAACCCTCAGACCTCATCCTCAATCCTCAATCTTCAATGCTCAATCCTCAATCCTCAATCCTCAATCCTCAATCCTCAATCCTCAATCCTCAATCCTCAATCCTCAATCCTCAATCCTCAATCCTCAGTCCTCAATCCTCAATCCTCAATCCTCAATCCCCACTCCTCAACCCTCAATCCTCAGTCCTTAAACCTCAATCCTGAATCCTCAATCCTGCACCCTCAATCCTCAGCCCTCAGTCCTCAACAATCAGTTGTCAATCCTCAATCCCCAATAGAATATCCTCAATTCACAGTTTTCAATACTCAATACTCAATCTGCAATCTTCAAATCTCTATCCAGGAACATCAATTCTCATCACTCAACCCTGAACGCTCAGTCCTCAATGTTTAATCCTCAATCCTCAATTCTCAATCTTCAATCCTCAATACTGAGTCTTCAATCCTCAATCCTCAGTCCTCAATTCTCAATCCTCAATCCTCAATCCTCAATCCTCAACCTTCAATACTCAATCGTCAATCCTCAGTCCACAATCCGCAATCCTCAATCCTCGTTCCTCAAACATCAATCCTCAACCCTCAGTACTCACCCTCAATTCTCAATTCTCAATCCTCAATCCTCAATCCTCAATCTTCAATCCTCAATAATCAATCTCCAATCCCAGATCCTCAATCCCCAATCCTCAATCCTTAATCCTCAATCTTCAATCCTCAGACATTATTCATTAATACTCAACCCTCAGACCTCGTCCTCAATCCACAAACCTCAATCCTCAATACTCAATCATCAATCATTAACATTCAATCTTCAATCCTCAATACTCAATCCTCAATTCTCAACCCTCAATCCTCAATGTTCAATCCTCAGTACCCAATCCTCAGTCTTCAATCCTCAATCCTCAATCCTCAATCCTCAATCCTCAATCCTCAATCCTCAATCCTCAGACCTCAAACCTCAATCCTGAATCCTTAATACTGAATCCTCAATCTTCAGCCCTTAGTCCTCAACAATCAGTTGCCAATCCTCAATCCTCAATAGAATATCCTCAATTCACAGTTTTCAATACTCAATCGTCTATCTGGAATCTTCAGATCTCTATCCACAAACATCAATTCTCATCACTCAACCCTCAATACTCAGTCCCCAATCCTCAATCTTCAACCCTCAATCCTCAACCCTCAATCCTCAATCTTAATCTTCAATCCTCAATACTCAATCTTCAATCCTCAATCCTCAATCCTCAATCCTCAATCCTCAATCTTCAATCCTCAATACTCAATCTTCAATCCTCAATCCTCAATCCTCAATCCTCAAACCTCAATCCTCAATCCTCAATCGTCAATCTTCAATCCTCAATACTCAATCTTCTATCCTCAATCCTTAATCCTCAATCCTCTATCCTCATTCTTCAATCCTCAATACCCAATCCTCAATTTTCAACCCTCAATCCTCAATCCTCAATCCTCAATCCTCAATCCTCTATCTTCAATCCTCAGTTCCAAAATGTCAATCTTCAATACTCAATCCTCAATCCTCAATCTTCAATCCTCAATACTCAATCTTCAATCCTCATTCCTCAGTCCTCAGTCCTCAATCCTATTTCTTCAATCCTCAATACCCAATACTCTATCTTCAATCCTCAATCCTCAATCCTCAATTCTCAATCCTCAATCCTCAATCCTCTGACGTCAAACGTCAATACTCAATCCTCAGTCTTCATCCTCAATCCTCAATCCTTAATCCTCAATCCTCAATCCTCATTCTTCAATCCTCAATACCCAATCCTCAATCTTCAATCCTCAATCCTCAATCCTCAATTCTCAACCCTCAACCCTCAGTCCTCAGTCCTCAACCATCAATCCTCAAACCTCAGCCCTCATCATCAATCCTCAATCCTCAATCCTCAATCCTCAATCCTCAATCACCAACCCTCAATCATCATTCTACAATCCTCAATACCCAATCCTCAATCTTCAATCCTCAATCCTCAATCCTCAATTCCCAATCCTCAATCCTCAGTCCTCAGTCCTCAAACATCAATCCTCAACCCTCAGACCTCATCCTCAATCCTCAATCCTTAATCCTCAATCCTCAATCCTCATTCTTCAATATTCAATACCCAATCCTCAATCTTCAATGCTCAATCCTCAATCCTCAATCCTCAATCCTCAATCCTCAATCCTCAATCCTCAATCCTCAATCCTCAATCCTCAATCCTCAATCCTCAGTCCCAAATACTCAATCTTCAATACTCAATCCTCAATCCTCAATCCTCAGTCCTCAATACTCAATCCTCAATCCTCAATCCTCGATCCTCAATCTTCAATACTCAATACTCAATCTTCAATACTTAATCCTCAATCCTCGGTCCTCAATCCTCAATCGTCAATCTCCAATCCTGAATACTCAATCTTCAATCCTCAATCCTCAATCCTCAATCCTCAATCCTCTGTCCTCATTCTTCATTCCTCAATACCCAATCCTCAATCTTCAATCCTCAATCCTCAATCCCCAATTCTCAACCCTCAACCCTCAGTCCTCAGTCCTCAACCATCAATCCTCAAACCTCAGCCCTTATCATCAATCCTCAATCCTCAATCCTCAATCCTCAATCTTCAATCCTCAATACTCAATACTCAATCCTCAATCCTCAGTCGTCACCCTCAATTCTGCATTCTCAATCCTCAATCCTCAAGCCTCAATCTTCAATCCTCAATAATCAATCTCCAATCCTAGATCCTCAATCCCCAATACTGAATCCTTAATCCTCAATATTCAATCCTCAATCCCCAGTACTCAATCTTTAATCCTCAATGCTCAATCCTCAATCCCCAATTCTCAGTCCCCAATCCTCAATCCTCAATCCTCAAACCTCAACCCTCAACCGTCAGTCCTCGTCCTGAATCCTCAACACTCAATCCTCAATCCTCAATCTTCAATCATCAATACTCAATATTCAATCCTCAATCCTCAATCCTCAGTCCTCAATCCTCAATCTTCAATCCTCAATCCTCAATCATCAACCCTCAATCCTCATTCTACAATCCTCAATACCCAATCCTCAAACTTCAATCCTCAATCCTCAATCCTCAATTCCCAATCCTCAATCCTCAGTCCTCAGTCCTCAAACCTCAATCCTCAACCCTCAGCCCTCATCCTCAATCCTCAATCCTTAATCCTCAATCCTCAATCCTCATTCTTCAATATTCAATACCCAACTCTCAATCTTCAATGCTCAATCCTCAATCCTCAATCCTCAATCCTCAATCCTCAATCCTCAATCCTCAATCCTCAATCCTCAATCCTCAATCCTCAATCCTCAGTCCTCTATCCTCAATCCTCAATCCTCAATCCTCAATCATCAACCCTCAATCCTCATTCTACAATCCTCAATACCCAATCCCCTATCTTCAATCCTCAATCCTCAATCCTCAATTCCCAATCCTCAATCCTCAGTCCTCAGTCCTCAAACCTCAATCCTCAACCCTCAGCCCTCATCCGCAATCGTCAATCCTTAATCATCAATCCTCAATCCTCATTCTTCAATATTCAATACCCAATCCTCAATCTTCAATCCTCAATCCTCAATCCTCAATCCTCAATCCTCAATCCTCAATCCTCAATCCTCAATCCTCAATCCTCAATCCTCAGTCCCAAATACTCAATCTTCAATACTCAATCCTCAATCCTAAATCTTCAATCCTCAACACTCAATCTTCAATCCTCAATCCTCAATCCTCAGTCCTCAATCCTCTTTCCTCAATCCTCAATACACAATACCCAATCTTCAATCCTCAATCCTCAATTCTCAATCCTCAATCCTCAATCCTCTGACGTCAAACATCAATCCTCAACCCTCAGTCTTCATCCTCAATCCACAACCCTCAATCCTCAATTCTCAATCTTCAGTTCTCAATCCTCAATCCTCAATCCTCAATCCTCAATCCTCAGTCCTCAACCCTCAATTCTGAATCCTCAATCCTGCATCCTCAATCTTCAGCCCTCAGTCCTCAACAATCAGTTGTGAGTCCTCAATCCCCAATAGAATATCATCAATTCACTGTCTTCAATGCTCAATACTCAATCTGCAATCTTCAAACCTCTATTCAGAAACATCAATTCTCACCACTCAACCCTGGACGCTCAGTCCTCAATGTTCAATCCTCAATCCTCAACTCTCAACCTTCAATCCTCAATACTGAATCTTCAATCCTCAATCGTCAATCCTCAATCCTCAATCCTCAATCCTCTGTAATCAATCCTCAATCATCAATACTCAATCGTCAATCCTCAGTCCTCAATCCTCAATCCTCAATCCTCGTTCCTCAAACCTCAATCCTCAACCCTCAGTCCTCACCCTCAATTCTCAATTCTCAGTCCTCAATCCTCAATCCTCAATCTTCAATCCTCAATAATCAATCTCCAATCCTATATCCTCAATCCCCAATACTCAATCCTTAATCCTCAATCTTCAATCCTCAGACGACAAACATCAATACTCAACCCTCAGACCTCGTCCTCAATCCACAAACCTCAATCCTCAATCCTCAATCATCAATCATTAACATTCAATCTTCAATCCTCAATACTCAATCCTCAATTCTCAACCCTCAATCCTCAATGTTCAATCCTCAGTACCCAATCCTCAGTCTTCGATCCTCAATCCTCAATCCTCAATCCTCAATCCTCAATCATCAATCCTCAATAATCAATCTCCAATCCTAGATCCTCAATCCCCAATACTCAATCCTTAATCCTCAATATTCAATCCTCAATCCCCAGTACTCAATCTTCAATACTCAATGCTCAATCCTCAATCCCCAACCCTCAGTCCTCAATCCTCAATCCTCAATCCTCAAACCTCAACCCTCAACCGTCAGTCCTCGTCCTGAATCCTCAACCCTCAATCCTCAATCCTCAATCTTCAATCATCAAGACTCAATATTCAATCCTCAATCCTCAATCCTCAGTCCTCAATCCTCAATCCTCAATCCTCAATCCTCAATCCTCAATCCTCAATCCTCATTCTTCAATATTCAATACCCAATCCTCAATCTTCAATGCTCAATCCTCAATCCTCAATCCTCAACCCTCAATCCTCAATCCTCAATCCTCAATCCTCAACCCTCAGTCCCAAATACTCAATCTTCAATACTCAATCCTCAATCCTCAATCTTCAATCCTCAATACTCAATCTTCAATCCTCAATCCTCAATCCTCAGTTCTCAATCCTCTTTCTTCAATCCTCAATACCCAATACTCAATCTTCAATCCTCAATACTGAATCTTCAATCCTCAATCCTCAATCCTCAATCCTCAATCCTCAATCCTCAATCACCAACCCTCAATCCTCATTCTACAATCCTCAATACCCAATCCTCAATCTTCAATCCTCAATCCTCAATCCTCAATTCCCAATCCTCAATCCTCAGTCCTCAGTCCTCAAACCTCAATCCTCAACCCTCAGACCTCATCCTCAATCCTCAATCTTCAATGCTCAATCCTCAATCCTCAATCCTCAATCCTCAATCCTCAATCCTCAATCCTCAATCCTCAATCCTCAATCCTCAATCCTCAATCCTCAGTCCTCAATCCTCAATCCTCAATCCTCAATCCCCACTCCTCAACCCTCAATCCTCAGTCCTTAAACCTCAATCCTGAATCCTCAATCCTGCACCCTCAATCCTCAGCCCTCAGTCCTCAACAATCAGTTGTCAATCCTCAATCCCCAATAGAATATCCTCAATTCACAGTTTTCAATACTCAATACTCAATCTGCAATCTTCAAATCTCTATCCAGAAACATCAATTCTCATCACTCAACCCTGAACGCTCAGTCCTCAATGTTTAATCCTCAATCCTCAATTCTCAATCTTCAATCCTCAATACTGAGTCTTCAATCCTCAATCCTCAGTCCTCAATTCTCAATCCTCAATCCTCAATCCTCAATCCTCAACCTTCAATACTCAATCGTCAATCCTCAGTCCACAATCCGCAATCCTCAATCCTCGTTCCTCAAACATCAATCCTCAACCCTCAGTACTCACCCTCAATTCTCAATTCTCAATCCTCAATCCTCAATCCTCAATCTTCAATCCTCAATAATCAATCTCCAATCCCAGATCCTCAATCCCCAATCCTCAATCCTTAATCCTCAATCTTCAATCCTCAGACATTATTCATCAATACTCAACCCTCAGACCTCGTCCTCAATCCACAAACCTCAATCCTCAATACTCAATCATCAATCATTAACATTCAATCTTCAATCCTCAATACTCAATCCTCAATTCTCAACCCTCAATCCTCAATGTTCAATCCTCAGCACCCAATCCTCAGTCTTCAATCCTCAATCCTCAATCCTCAATCCTCAATCCTCAATCCTCAATCCTCAATCCTCAGACCCCAAACCTCAATCCTGAATCCTTAATACTGAATCCTCAATCTTCAGCCCTTAGTCCTCAACATTCAGTTGCCAATCCTCAATCCGAAATAGAATATCCTCAATTCACAGTTTTCAATACTCAATCGTCTATCTGCAATCTTCAGATCTCTATCCACAAACATCAATTCTCATCACTCAACCCTCAATACTCAGTCCCCAATCCTCAATCTTCAACCCTCAATCCTCAACCCTCAATCCTCAATCTTAATCTTCAATCCTCAATACTCAATCTTCAATCCTCAATCCTCAATCCTCAATCCTCAATCCTCAATCTTCAATCCTCAATACTCAATCTTCAATCCTCAATCCTCAATCCTCAATCCTCAAACCTCAATCCTCAATCCTCAATCGTCAATCTTCAATCCTCAATACTCAATCTTCTATCCTCAATCCTTAATCCTCAATCCTCTATCCTCATTCTTCAATCCTCAATACCCAATCCTCAATTTTCAACCCTCAATCCTCAATCCTCAATCCTCAATCCTCAATCCTCTATCTTCAATCCTCAGTTCCAAAATGTCAATCTTCAATACTCAATCCTCAATCCTCAATCTTCAATCCTCAATACTCAATCTTCAATCCTCATTCCTCAGTCCTCAGTCCTCAATCCTATTTCTTCAATCCTCAATACCCAATACTCTATCTTCAATCCTCAATCCTCAATCCTCAATTCTCAATCCTCAATCCTCAATCCTCTGACGTCAAACGTCAATACTCAATCCTCAGTCTTCATCCTCAATCCTCAATCCTTAATCCTCAATCCTCAATCCTCATTCTTCAATCCTCAATACCCAATCCTCAATCTTCAATCCTCAATCCTCAATCCTCAATTCTCAACCCTCAACCCTCAGTCCTCAGTCCTCAACCATCAATCCTCAAACCTCAGCCCTCATCATCAATCCTCAATCCTCAATCCTCAATCCTCAATCCTCAATCACCAACCCTCAATCATCATTCTACAATCCTCAATACCCAATCCTCAATCTTCAATCCTCAATCCTCAATCCTCAATTCCCAATCCTCAATCCTCAGTCCTCAGTCCTCAAACATCAATCCTCAACCCTCAGACCTCATCCTCAATCCTCAATCCTTAATCCTCAATCCTCAATCCTCATTCTTCAATATTCAATACCCAATCCTCAATCTTCAATGCTCAATCCTCAATCCTCAATCCTCAATCCTCAATCCTCAATCCTCAATCCTCAATCCTCAATCCTCAATCCTCAATCCTCAATCCTCAATCCTCAGTCCCAAATACTCAATCTTCAATACTCAATCCTCAATCCTCAATCCTCAGTCCTCAATACTCAATCCTCAATCCTCAATCCTCGATCCTCAATCTTCAATACTCAATACTCAATCTTCAATACTTAATCCTCAATCCTCGGTCCTCAATCCTCAACCGTCAATCTCCAATCCTGAATACTCAATCTTCAATCCTCAATCCTCAATCCTCAATCCTCAATCCTCTGTCCTCATTCTTCATTCCTCAATACCCAATCCTCAATCTTCAATCCTCAATCCTCAATCCCCAATTCTCAACCCTCAACCCTCAGTCCTCAGTCCTCAACCATCAATCCTCAAACCTCAGCCCTTATCATCAATCCTCAATCCTCAATCCTCAATCCTCAATCTTCAATCCTCAATACTCAATACTCAATCCTCAATCCTCAGTCGTCACCCTCAATTCTGCATTCTCAATCCTCAATCCTCAATCCTCAATCTTCAATCCTCAATAATCAATCTCCAATCCTAGATCCTCAATCCCCAATACTGAATCCTTAATCCTCAATATTCAATCCTCAATCCCCAGTACTCAATCTTTAATCCTCAATGCTCAATCCTCAATCCCCAATCCTCAGTCCCCAATCCTCAATCCTCAATCCTCAGACCTCAACCCTCAACCGTCAGTCCTCGTCCTGAATCCTCAACACTCAATCCTCAATCCTCAATCTTCAATCATCAATACTCAATATTCAATCCTCAATCCTCAATCCTCAGTCCTCAATCCTCAATCTTCAATCCTCAATCCTCAATCATCAACCCTCAATCCTCATTCTACAATCCTCAATACCCAATCCTCAAACTTCAATCCTCAATCCTCAATCCTCAATTCCCAATCCTCAATCCTCAGTCCTCAGTCCTCAAACCTCAATCCTCAACCCTCAGCCCTCATCCTCAATCCTCAATCCTTAATCCTCAATCCTCAATCCTCATTCTTCAATATTCAATACCCAACTCTCAATCTTCAATGCTCAATCCTCAATCCTCAATCCTCAATCCTCAATCCTCAATCCTCAATCCTCAATCCTCAATCCTCAATCCTCAATCCTCAATCCTCAGTCCTCTATCCTCAATCCTCAATCCTCAATCCTCAATCATCAACCCTCAATCCTCATTCTACAATCCTCAATACCCAATCCCCTATCTTCAATCCTCAATCCTCAATCCTCAATTCCCAATCCTCAATCCTCAGTCCTCAGTCCTCAAACCTCAATCCTCAACCCTCAGCCCTCATCCGCAATCGTCAATCCTTAATCATCAATCCTCAAGCCTCATTCTTCAATATTCAATACCCAATCCTCAATCTTCAATCCTCAATCCTCAATCCTCAATCCTCAATCCTCAATCCTCAATCCTCAATCCTCAGTCCCAAATACTCAATCTTCAATACTCAATCCTCAATCCTAAATCTTCAATCCTCAACACTCAATCTTCAATCCTCAATCCTCAATCCTCAGTCCTCAATCCTCTTTCCTCAATCCTCAATACACAATACCCAATCTTCAATCCTCAATCCTCAATCCTCAATTCTCAATCCTCAATCCTCAATCCTCTGACGTCAAACATCAATCCTCAACCCTCAGTCTTCATCCTCAATCCACAACCCTCAATCCTCAATTCTCAATCTTCAGTTCTCAATCCTCAACCCTCAATCCTCAATCCTCAATCCTCAGTCCTCAACCCTCAATTCTGAATCCTCAATCCTGCATCCTCAATCTTCAGCCCTCAGTCCTCAACAATCAGTTGTGAGTCCTCAATCCCCAATAGAATATCATCAATTCACTGTCTTCAATGCTCAATACTCAATCTGCAATCTTCAAACCTCTATTCAGAAACATCAATTCTCACCACTCAACCCTGGACGCTCAGTCCTCAATGTTCAATCCTCAATCCTCAACTCTCAACCTTCAATCCTCAATACTGAATCTTCAATCCTCAATCGTCAATCCTCAATCCTCAATCCTCAATCCTCTGTAATCAATCCTCAATCATCAATACTCAATCGTCAATCCTCAGTCCTCAATCCTCAATCCTCAATCCTCGTTCCTCAAACCTCAATCCTCAACCCTCAGTCCTCACCCTCAATTCTCAATTCTCAGTCCTCAATCCTCAATCCTCAATCTTCAATCCTCAATAATCAATCTCCAATCCTATATCCTCAATCCCCAATACTCAATCCTTAATCCTCAATCTTCAATCCTCAGACGACAAACATCAATACTCAACCCTCAGACCTCGTCCTCAATCCACAAACCTCAATCCTCAATCCTCAATCATCAATCATTAACATTCAATCTTCAATCCTCAATACTCAATCCTCAATTCTCAACCCTCAATCCTCAATGTTCAATCCTCAGTACCCAATCCTCAGTCTTCGATCCTCAATCCTCAATCCTCAATCCTCAATCCTCAATCATCAATCCTCAATAATCAATCTCCAATCCTAGATCCTCAATCCCCAATACTCAATCCTTAATCCTCAATATTCAATCCTCAATCCCCAGTACTCAATCTTCAATCCTCAATGCTCAATCCTCAATCCCCAACCCTCAGTCCTCAATCCTCAATCCTCAATCCTCAAACCTCAACCCTCAACCGTCAGTCCTCGTCCTGAATCCTCAACCCTCAATCCTCAATCCTCAATCTTCAATCATCAAGACTCAATATTCAATCCTCAATCCTCAATCCTCAGTCCTCAATCCTCAATCCTCAATCCTCAATCCTCAATCCTCAATCCTCAGTCCTCATTCTTCAATATTCAATACCCAATCCTCAATCTTCAATGCTCAATCCTCAATCCTCAATCCTCAATCCTCAATCCTCAATCCTCAATCCTCAATCCTCAATCCTCAATCCTCAATCCTCAGTCCCAAATACTCAATCTTCAATACTCAATCCTCAATCCTCAATCTTCAATCCTCAATACTCAATCTTCAATCCTCAATCCTCAATCCTCAGTTCTCAATCCTCTTTCTTCAATCCTCAATACCCAATACTCAATCTTCAATCCTCAATACTGAATCTTCAATCCTCAATCCTCAATCCTCAATCCTCAATCCTCAATCCTCAATCACCAACCCTCAATCCTCATTCTACAATCCTCAATACCCAATCCTCAATCTTCAATCCTCAATCCTCAATCCTCAATTCCCAATCCTCAATCCTCAGTCCTCAGTCCTCAAACCTCAATCCTCAACCCTCAGACCTCATCCTCAATCCTCAATCTTCAATGCTCAACCCGCAATCCTCAATCCTCAATCCTCAATCCTCAATCCTCAATCCTCAATCCTCAATCCTCAATCCTCAATCCTCAATACTCAATCCTCAGTCCTCAATCCTCAATCCTCAATCCTCAATCCCCACTCCTCAACCCTCAATCCTCAGTCCTTAAACCTCAATCCTGAATCCTCAATCCTGCACCCTCAATCCTCAGCCCTCAGTCCTCAACAATCAGTTGTCAATCCTCAATCCCCAATAGAATATCCTCAATTCACAGTATTCAATACTCAATACTCAATCTGCAATCTTCAAATCTCTATCCAGAAACATCAATTCTCATCACTCAACCCTGAACGCTCAGTCCTCAATGTTTAATCCTCAATCCTCAATTCTCAATCTTCAATCCTCAATACTGAGTCTTCAATCCTCAATCCTCAGTCCTCAATTCTCAATCCTCAATCCTCAATCCTCAATCCTCAACCTTCAATACTCAATCGTCAATCCTCAATCCTCAATCCTCAATTCTCAATCCTCAATCCTCAATCCTCTGACGTCAAATATCAATACTCAACCCTCAGTCTTCGTCCTCAATCCACAACCCTCAATCCTCAATGCTCAATCTTCAATTCTCAATCCTCAATCCTCAATCCTCAATCCTCAATCCTCAATCCTCAGACCTCAACCCTCAATCCTGAATCCTCAATCTTCTGCCCTCAGTCCTCAACAATCAGTTGTCAATCCTCAATCCTCAATCTTCAATCCTCAATCCTCAATCTTCAATTCTCAATCCTCAATCCTCAATCCTCAATCCTCAATCCTCAGTCCTCAACCCTCAATCCTGAATCCTCAATCTTCAGCCCTCAGTCCTCAACAATCAGTTGTCAATCCTCAATCCTCAATCTTCAATCCTCAATACTCAATCTTCAACCATCAACCCTCAATCCTCAACCCTCAATCCTCATTCTTCAATCCTCAACACCCAATCCTCAATCTTCAATCCTCAATCCTCAATCCTCAATTCTCAATCCTCAATCCTCAATCCTCAGACCTCAGTCCTCAAACCTCAATCCTCAACCCTCAGCCCTCATCCTCAATCCTCAATCCTCAATCCTCGATCCTCAATCTTCAATACTCAATACTCAATCTTCAATCCTTAATCCTCAATCCTCGGTCCTCAATCCTCAATCGTCAATCTCCAATCCTGAATACTCAATCTTCAATCCTCAATCCTCAATCCCCAATCCTCAATCCTCAATCCTCATTCTTCATTCCTCAATACCCAATCCTCAATTTTCAATCCTCAATCCTCAATCCTCAATTCTCAACCCTCAACCCTCAGTCCTCAGTCCTCAACCATCAATCCTCAAACCTCAGCCCTCGTCATCAATCCTCAATCCTCAATCCTGAATCCTCAACCTTCAATCCTCAAAACTCAATACTCAATCCTCAATCCTCAGTCCTCACCCTCAATTCTGCATTCTCAATCCTCAATCCTCAATCCTCAATCTTCAATCCTCAATAATCAATCTCCAATCCTAGATCCTCAATCCCCAATACCCAATCCTTAATCCTCAATATTCAATCCTCAATCCCCAGTACTCAATCTTCAATCCTCAATGCTCAATCCTCAATCCCCAATCCTCAGTCCCCAATCCTCAATCCTCAATCCTCAAACCTCAACCCTCAACCGTCAGTCCTCGTCCTGAATCCTCAACACTCAATCCTCAATCCTCAATCTTCAATCATCAATACTCAATATTCAATCCTCAATCCTCAATCCTCAGTCCTCAATCCTCAATCCTCAATCCTCAATCCTCAATCATCAACCCTCAATCCTCATTCTACAATCCTCAATACCCAATTCTCAATCTTCAATCCTCAATCCTCAATCCTCAATTCCCAATCCTCAATCCTCAGTCCTCAGTCCTCAAACCTCAATCCTCAACCCGCAGCCCTCATCCTCAATCCTCAATCCTTAATCCTCAATCCTCAATCCTCATTCTTCAATATTCAATACCCAATCCTCAATCTTCAATGCTCAATCCTCAATCCTCAATCCTCAATCCTCAATCCTCATTCTTCAATATTCAATACCCAATCCTCAATCTTCAATGCTCAATCCTCAATCCTCAATCCTCAATCCTCAATCCTCAATCCTCAATCCTCAATCCTCAATCCTCAATCCTCAATCCTCAGTCCCAAATACTCAATCTTCAATACTCAATCCTCAATCCTCAATCTTCAATCCTCAGCCCCAAATCCTCAATCTTCAATACTCAATCCTCAATCCTCAATCTTCAATCCTCAATACTCAATCTTCAATCCTCAATCCTCAATCCTCAGTTCTCAATCCTCTTTCTTCAATCCTCAATACCCAATACTCAATCTTCAATCCTCAATACTGAATCTTCAATCCTCAATTCTCAATCCTCAATCCTCAATCCTCAATCCTCAATCACCAACCCTCAATCCTCATTCTACAATCCTCAATACCCAATCCTCAATCTTCAATCCTCAATCCTCAATCCTCAATTCCCAATCCTCAATCCTCAGTCCTCAGTCCTCAAACCTCAATCCTCAACCCTCAGACCTCATCCTCAATCCTCAATCTTCACTGCTCAATCCTCAATCCTCAATCCTCAATCCTCAATCCTCAATCCTCAATCCTCAATCCTCAATCCTCAATCCTCAGTCCTCAGTCCTCAATCCTCAATCCTCAATCCCCACTCCTCAACCCTCAATCCTCAGTCCTTAAACCTCAATCCTGAATCCTCAATCCTGCACCGTCAATCCTCAGCCCTCAGTCCTCAACAATCAGTTGTCAATCCTCAATCCCCAATAGAATATCCTCAATTCACAGTTTTCAATACTCAATACTCAATCTGCAATCTTCAAATCTCTATCCAGAAACATCAATTCTCATCACTCAACCCTGAACGCTCAGTCCTCAATGTTTAATCCACAAACCTCAATCCTCAATCCTCAATCATCAATCATTAACATTCAATCTTCAATCCTCAATACTCAATCCTCAATTCTCAACCCTCAATCCTCAATGTTCAATCCTCAGTACCCAATCCTCAGTCTTCAATCCTCAATCCTCAATCCTCAATCCTCAATCCTCAATCCTCAATCCTCAATCCTCAGACCTCAAACCTCAATCCTGAATCCTCAATACTGAATCCTCAATCTTCAGCCCTTAGTCCTCAACAATCAGTTGCCAATCCTCAATCCTCAATAGAATATCCTCAATTCACAGTTTTCAATACTCAATCCTCTATCTGCAATCTTCAGATCTCTATCCACAAACATCAATTCTCATCGCTCAACCCTCAATACTCAGTCCCCAATCCTCAATCTTCGACCCTCAATCCTCAACCCTCAATCCTCAATCTTAATCTTCAATCCTCAATACTCAATCTTCAATCCTCAATCCTCAATCCTCAATCCTCAATCCTCAATCTTCAATCCTCAATACTCAATCTTCAATCCTCAATCCTCAATCCTCAATCCTCAAACCTCAATCCTCAATCCTCAATCGTCAATCTTCAATCCTCAATACTCAATCTTCAATCCTCAATCCTTAATCCTCAATCCTCTATCCTCATTCTTCAATCCTCAATACCCAATCCTCAATCTTCAACCCTCAATCCTCAATCCTCAATCCTCAATCCTCAATCCTCTATCTTCAATCCTCAGTTCCAAATTGTCAATCTTCAATACTCAATCCTCAATCCTCAATCTTCAATCCTCAATACTCAATCTTCAATCCTCATTCCTCAGTCCTCAGTCCTCAATCCTATTTCTTCAATCCTCAATACCCAATACTCTATCTTCAATCCTCAATCCTCAATCCTCAATTCTCAATCCTCAATCCTCAATCCTCTGACGTCAAACATCAATACTCAATCCTCAGTCTTCATCCTCAATCCTCTATCCTTAATCCTCAATCCTCAATCCTCATTCTTCAATCCTCAATACCCAATCCTCAATCTTCAATCCTCAATCCTCAATCCTCAATTCTCAACCCTCAACCCTCAGTCCTCAGTCCTCAACCATCAATCCTCAAACCTCAGCCCTCATCATCAATCCTCAATCCTCAATCCTCAATCCTCAATACTCAATCACCAACCCTCAATCCTCATTCTACAATCCTCAATACCCAATCCTCAATCTTCAATCCTCAATCCGCAATCCTCAATTCCCAATCCTCAATCCTCAGTCCTCAGTCCTCAAACCTCAATCCTCAACCCTCAGACCTCATCCTCAATCCTCAATCCTTAATCCTCAATCCTCAATCCTCATTCTTCAATATTCAATACCCAATCCTCAATCTTCAATGCTCAATCCTCAATCCTCAATCCTCAATCCTCAATCCTCAATCCTCAATCCTCAGTCCCAAATACTCAATCTTCAATACTCAATCCTCAATCCTCAATCTTCAATCCTCAATACTCAATCTTCAATCCTCAATCCTCAATCCTCAGTTCTCAATCCTCTTTCTTCAATCCTCAATACCCAATACTCAATCTTCAATCCTCAATACTGAATCTTCAATCCTCAATTCTCAATCCTCAATCCTCAATCCTCAATCCTCAATCACCAACCCTCAATCCTCATTCTACAATCCTCAATACCCAATCCTCAATCTTCAATCCTCAATCCTCAATCCTCAATTCCCAATCCTCAATCCTCAGTCCTCAGTCCTCAAACCTCAATCCTCAACCCTCAGACCTCATCCTCAATCCTCAATCTTCAATGCTCAATCCTCAATCCTCAATCCTCAATCCTCAATCCTCAATCCTCAATCCTCAATCCTCAATCCTCAATCCTCAATCCTCAGTCCTCAATCCTCAATCCTCAATCCTCAATCCCCACTCCTCAACCCTCAATCCTCAGTCCTTAAACCTCAATCCTGAATCCTCAATCCTGCACCCTCAATCCTCAGCCCTCAGTCCTCAACAATCAGTTGTCAATCCTCAATCCCCAATAGAATATCCTCAATTCACAGTTTTCAATACTCAATACTCAATCTGCAATCTTCAAATCTCTATCCAGAAACATCAATTCTCATCACTCAACCCTGAACGCTCAGTCCTCAATGTTTAATCCTCAATCCTCAATTCTCAATCTTCAATCCTCAATACTGAGTCTTCAATCCTCAATCCTCAATCCTCAATTCTCAATACTCAATCCTCAATCCTCAATCCTCAACCTTCAATACTCAATCGTCAATCCTCAGTCCACAATCCGCAATCCTCAATCCTCGTTCCTCAAACATCAATCCTCAACCCTCAGTACTCACCCTCAATTCTCAATTCTCAATCCTCAATCCTCAATCCTCAATCTTCAATCCTCAATAATCAATCTCCAATCCTAGATCCTCAATCCCCAATACTCAATCCTTACTCCTCAATATTCAATCCTCAATCCCCAGTACTCAATCTTCAATCCTCAATGCTCAATCCTCAATCCCCAATCCTCAGTCCCCAATCCTCAATCCTCAATCCTCAAACCTCAACCCTCAACCGTCAGTCCTCGTCCTGAATCCTCAACACTCAATCCTCAATCCTCAATCTTCAATCATCAATACTCAATATTCAATCCTCAATCCTCAATCCTCAGTCCTCAATCCTCAATCCTCAATCCTCAATCCTCAATCACCAACCCTCAATCCTCATTCTACAATCCTCAATACCCAATCCTCAATCTTCAATCCTCAATCCTCAATCCTCAATTCCCAATCCTCAATCCTCAGTCCTCAGTCCTCAAACCTCAATCCTCAACCCTCAGACCTCATCCTCAATCCTCAATCTTCAATGCTCAATCCTCAATCCTCAATCCTCAATCCTCAATCCTCAATCCTCAATCCTCAATCCTCAATCCTCAATCCTCAATCCTCAGTCCTCAATCCTCAATCCTCAATCCTCAATCCTCAATCCCCACTCCTCAACCCTCAATCCTCAGTCCTTAAACCTCAATCCTGAATCCTCAATCCTGCACCCTCAATCCTCAGCCCTCAGTCCTCAACAATCAGTTGTCAATCCTCAATCCCCAATAGAATATCCTCAATTCACAGTTTTCAATACTCAATACTCAATCTGCAATCTTCAAATCTCTATCCAGAAACATCAATTCTCATCACTCAACCCAGAACGCTCAGTCCTCAATGTTTAATCCTCAATCCTCAATTCTCAATCTTCAATCCTCAATACTGAGTCTTCAATCCTCAATCCTCAATCCTCAATTCTCAATACTCAATCCTCAATCCTCAATCCTCAACCTTCAATACTCAATCGTCAATCCTCAGTCCACAATCCGCAATCCTCAATCCTCGTTCCTCAAACATCAATCCTCAACCCTCAGTACTCACCCTCAATTCTCAATTCTCAATCCTCAATCCTCAATCCTCAATCTTCAATCCTCAATAATCAATCTCCAATCCTAGATCCTCAATCCCCAATACTCAATCCTTAATCCTCAATATTCAATCCTCAATCCCCAGTACTCAATCTTCAATCCTCAATGCTCAATCCTCAATCCCCAATCCTCAGTCCCCAATCCTCAATCCTCAATCCTCAAACCTCAACCCTCAACCGTCAGTCCTCGTCCTGAATCCTCAACACTCAATCCTCAATCCTCAATCTTCAATCATCAATACTCAATATTCAATCCTCAATCCTCAATCCTCAGTCCTCAATCCTCAATCCTCAATCCTCAATCCTCAATCACCAACCCTCAATCCTCATTCTACAATCCTCAATACCCAATCCTCAATCTTCAATCCTCAAACCTCAATCCTCAATTCCCAATACTCAATCCTCAGTCCTCAGTCCTCAAACCTCAATCCTCAACCCTCAGACCTCATCCTCAATCCTCAATCCTTAATCCTCAATTCTCAATCCTCATTCTTCAATATTCAATACCCAATCCTCAATCTTCAATGCTCAATCCTCAATCCTCAATCCTCAATCCTCAATCCTCAATCCTCAATCCTCAATCCTCAATCCTCAATCCTCAATCCTCAGTCCCAAATACTCAATCTTCAATACTCAATCCTCAATCCTCAATCTTCAATCCTCAATACTCAATCTTCAATCCTCAATCCTCAATCCTCAGTTCTCAATCCTCTTTCTTCAATCCTCAATACCCAATACTCAATCTTCAATCCTCAATACTGAATCTTCAATCCTCAATTCTCAATCCTCAATCCTCAATCCTCAATCCTCAATCACCAACCCTCAATCGTCATTCTACAATCCTCAATACCCAATCCTCAATCTTCAATCCTCAATCCTCAATCCTCAATTCCCAATCCTCAATCCTCAGTCCTCAGTCCTCAGTCCTCAATCCTCAATCCTCAATCCCCACTCCTCAACCCTCAATCCTCAGTCCTTAAACCTCAATCCTGAATCCTCAATCCTGCACCGTCAATCCTCAGCCCTCAGTCCTCAACAATCAGTTGTCAATCCTCAATCCCCAATAGAATATCCTCAATTCACAGTTTTCAATACTCAATACTCAATCTGCAATCTTCAAATCTCTATCCAGAAACATCAATTCTCATCACTCAACCCTGAACGCTCAGTCCTCAATGTTTAATCCACAAACCTCAATCCTCAATCCTCAATCATCAATCATTAACATTCAATCTTCAATCCTCAATACTCAATCCTCAATTCTCAATCCTCAATCCTCAATCCTCAATCCTCAATCCTCAATCCTCAATCCTCAGTCCTCAGTCCTCAATCCTCAATCCTCAATCCCCACTCCTCAACCCTCAATCCTCAGTCCTTAAACCTCAATCCTGAATCCTCAATCCTGCACCGTCAATCCTCAGCCCTCAGTCCTCAACAATCAGTTGTCAATCCTCAATCCCCAATAGAATATCCTCAATTCACAGTTTTCAATACTCAATACTCAATCTGCAATCTTCAAATCTCTATCCAGAAACATCAATTCTCATCACTCAACCCTGAACGCTCAGTCCTCAATGTTTAATCCACAAACCTCAATCCTCAATCCTCAATCATCAATCATTAACATTCAATCTTCAATCCTCAATACTCAATCCTCAATTCTCAACCCTCAATCCTCAATGTACAATCCTCAGTACCCAATCCTCAGTCTTCAATCCTCAATCCTCAATCCTCAATCCTCAATCCTCAATCCTCAATCCTCAATCCTCAGACCTCAAACCTCAATCCTGAATCCTCAATCCTGCACCGTCAATCCTCAGCCCTCAGTCCTCAACAATCAGTTGTCAATCCTCAATCCCCAATAGAATATCCTCAATTCACAGTTTTCAATACTCAATACTCAATCTGCAATCTTCAAATCTCTATCCAGAAACATCAATTCTCATCACTCAACCCTGAACGCTCAGTCCTCAATGTTTAATCCACAAACCTCAATCCTCAATCCTCAATCATCAATCATTAACATTCAATCTTCAATCCTCAATACTCAATCCTCAATTCTCAACCCTCAATCCTCAATGTTCAATCCTCAGTACCCAATCCTCAGTCTTCAATCCTCAATCCTCAATCCTCAATCCTCAATCCTCAATCCTCAATCCTCAATCCTCAGACCTCAAACCTCAATCCTGAATCCTCAATACTGAATCCTCAATCTTCAGCCCTTAGTCCTCAACAATCAGTTGCCAATCCTCAATCCTCAATAGAATATCCTCAATTCATAGATTTCAATACTCAATCCTCTATCTGCAATCTTCAGATCTCTATCCACAAACATCAATTCTCATCACTCAACCCTCAATACTCAGTCCCCAATCCTCAATCTTCGACCCTCAATCCTCAACCCTCAATCCTCAATCTTAATCTTCAATCCTCAATACTCAATCTTCAATCCTCAATCCTCAATCCTCAATCCTCAATCCTCAATCTTCAATCCTCAATACTCAATCTTCAATCCTCAATCCTCAATCCTCAATCATCAAACCTCAATCCTCAATCCTCAATCGTCAATCTTCAATCCTCAATACTCAATCTTCAATCCTCAATCCTTAATCCTCAATCCTCTATCCTCATTCTTCAATCCTCAATACCCAATCCTCAATCTTCAACCCTCAATCCTCAATCCTCAATCCTCAATCCTCAATCCTCTATCTTCAATCCTCAGTTCCAAATTGTCAATCTTCAATACTCAATCCTCAATCCTCAATCTTCAATCCTCAATACTCAATCTTCAATCCTCATTCCTCAGTCCTCAGTCTTCAATCCTATTTCTTCAATCCTCAATACCCAATACTCTATCTTCAATCCTCAATCCTCGATCCTCAATTCTCAATCCTCAATCCTCAATCCTCTGACGTCAAACATCAATACTCAATCCTCAGTCTTCATCCTCAATCCTCTATCCTTAATCCTCTATCCTCAATCCTCATTCTTCAATCCTCAATACCCAATCCTCAATCTTCAATCCTCAATCCTCAATCCTCAATTCTCAACCCTCAACCCTCAGTCCTCAGTCCTCAACCATCAATCCTCAAACCTCAGCCCTCATCATCAATCCTCAATCCTCAATCCTCAATCCTCAATACTCAATCACCAACCCTCAATCCTCATTCTACAATCCTCAATACCCAATCCTCAATCTTCAATCCTCAATCCTCAATCCTCAATTCCCAATCCTCAATCCTCAGTCCTCAGTCCTCAAACCTCAATCCTCAACCCTCAGACCTCATCCTCAATCCTCAATCCTTAATCCTCAATCCTCAATCCTCATTCTTCAATATTCAATACCCAATCCTCAATCTTCAATGCTCAATCCTCAATCCTCAATCCTCAATCCTCAATCCTCAATCCTCAATCCTCAATCCTCAATCCTCAATCCTCAATCCTCAGTCCCAAATACTCAATCTTCAATACTCAATCCTCAATCCTCAATCCTCAGTCCTCAATACTCAATCCTCAATCCTCAATCCTCGATCCTCAATCTTCAATACTCAATACTCAATCTTCAATCCTTAATCCTCAATCCTCGGTCCTCAATCCTCAATCGTCAATCTCCAATCCTGAATACTCAATCTTCAATCCTCAATCCTCAATCCTCAATCCTCAATCCTCTGTCCTCATTCTTCATTCTTCAATACCCAATCCTCAATCTTCAATCCTCAATCCCCAATCCCCAATTCCCAAACCTCAACCCTCAGTCCTCAGTCCTCAACCATCAATCCTCAAACCTCAGCCCTTATCATCAATCCTCAATCCTCAATCCTCAATCCTCAATCCTCAATCCTCAATCTTCAATCCTCAATAATCAATCTCCAATCCTAAATCCTCAATCCCCAATACTCAATCCTTAATCCTCAATATTCAATCCTCAATCCCCAGTACTCAATCTTCAATCCTCAATGCTCAATCCTCAATCCCCAATCCTCAGTCCCCAATCCTCAATCCTCAATCCTCAAACCTCAACCCTCAACCGTCAGTCCTCGTCCTGAATCCTCAACACTCAATCCTCAATCCTCAATCTTCAATCATCAATACTCAATATTCAATCCTCAATCCTCAATCCTCAGTCCTCAATCCTCAATCCTCAATCCTCAATCCTCAATCATCAACCCTCAATCCTCATTCTACAATCCTCAATACCCAATCCTCAAACTTCAATCCTCAATCCTCAATCCTCAATTCCCAATCCTCAATCCTCAGTCCTCAGTCCTCAAACCTCAATCCTCAACCCTCAGCCCTCATCCTCAATCCTCAATCCTTAATCCTCAATCCTCAATCCTCATTCTTCAATATTCATTACCCAACTCTCAATCTTCAATGCTCAATCCTCAATCCTCAATCCTCAATCCTCAATCCTCAATCCTCAATCCTCAATCCTCAATCCTCAATCCTCAATCCTCAGTCCTCAATCCTCAATCCTCAATCCTCAATCCTCAATGATCAACCCTCAATCCTCATTCTACAATCCTCAATACCCAATCCCCTATCTTCAATCCTCAATCCTCAATCCTGAATTCCCAATCCTCAATCCTCAGTCCTCAGTCCTCAAACCTCAATCCTCAACCCTCAGCCCTCATCCGCAATCGTCAATCCTTAATCATCAATCCTCAATCCTCATTCTTCAATATTCAATACCCAATTCTCAATCTTCAATCCTCAATCCTCAATCCTCAATCCTCAATCCTCAATCCTCAATCCTCAATCCTCAATCCTCAATCCTCAGTCCCAAATACTCAATCTTCAATACTCAATCCTCAATCCTCAATCTTCAATCCTCAACACTCAATCTTCAATCCTCAATCCTCAATCCTCAGTCCTCAATCCTCTTTCCTCAATCCTCAATACACAATACCCAATCTTCAATCCTCAATCCTCAATCCTCAATTCTCAATCCTCAATCCTCAATCCTCTGACGTCAAACTTCAATACTCAACCCTCAGTCTTCATCCTCAATCCACAACCCTCAATCCTCAATCCTCAATCTTCAATTCTCAATCCTCAATCCTCAATCCTCAATCCTCAATCCTCAGTCCTCAACCCTCAATTCTGAATCCTCAATCCTGCATCCTCAATCTTCAGCCCTCAGTCATCAACAATCAGTTGTGAGTCCTCAATCCCCAATAGAATATCATCAATTCACTGCCTTCAATGCTCAATACTCAATCTGCAATCTTCAAATCTCTATCCAGAAACATCAATTCTCACCACTCAACCCTGGACGCTCAGTCCTCAATGTTCAATCCTCAATCCTCAACTCTCAACCTTCAATCCTCAATACTGAATCTTCAATCCTCAATCGTCAATCCTCAATCCTCAATCCTCAATCCTCTGTAATCAATCCTCAATCATCAATACTCAACCGTCAATCCTCAGTCCTCAATCCTCAATCCTCAATCCTCGTTCCTCAAACCTCAATCCTCAACCCTCAGTCCTCACCCTCAATTCTCAATTCTCAGTCCTCAATCCTCAATCCTCAATCTTCAATCCTCAATAATCAATCTCCAATCCTATATCCTCAATCCCCAATACTCAATCCTTAATCCTCAATATTCAATCCTCAATCCCCAGTACTCAATCTTCAATCCTCAATGCTCAATCCTCAATCCCCAATCCTCAGTCCTCAATCCTCAAACCTGAACCCTCAACCATCAGTCCTCGTCCTGAATCGTCAACCCTCAATCCCCAATCCTCAATCTTCAATCATCAATACTCAATATTCAATCCTCAATCCTCAATCCTCAGTCCTCAATCCTCAATCCTCAATCTTCAATCCTCAATCATCAATCCTCAATCCTCATTCTACAATCCTCAATACCCAATCCTCAATCTTCAACCTCAATCCTCAATCCTCAATTCTCAATCCTCAATCCTCAGTCCTCAGTCCTCAAACCTCAATCCTCAGCCCTCAGTCCTCAACAATCAGTTGTCAATCCTCAATCCCCAATAGAATATCCTCAATTCACAGTTTTCAATACTCAATACTCAATCTGCAATCTTCAAATCTCTATCCAGAAACATCAATTCTCATCACTCAACCCTGAACGCTCAGTCCTCAATGTTTAATCCTCAATCCTCAATTCTCAATCTTCAATCCTCAATACTGAGTCTTCAATCCTCAATTCTCAATCCTCAATCCTCAATCCTCAATCCTCAACCTTCATTACTCAATCGTCAATCCTCAGTCCACAATCCGCAATCCTCAATCCTCGTTCCTCAAACATCAATCCTCAACCCTCAGTACTCACCCTCAATTCTCAATTCTCAATCCTCAATCCTCAATTCTCAATCTTCAATCCTCAATAATCAATCTCCAATCCCAGATCCTCAATCCCCAATCCTCAATCCTTAATACTCAATCTTCAATCCTCAGACGACAAACATCAATACTCAAACCTCAGACCTCGTCCTCAATCCACAAACCTCAATCCTCAATCCTCAATCATCAATCATTAACATTCAATCTTCAATCCTCAATACTCAATCCTCAATTCTCAACCCTCAATCCTCAATGTTCAATCCTCAGTACCCAATCCTCAGTCTTCGATCCTCAATCCTCAATCCTCAATCCTCAATCCTCAATCATCAATCCTCAATAATCAATCTCCAATCCTAGATCCTCAATCCCCAATACTCAATCCTTAATCCTCAATATTCAATCCTCAATCCCCAGTACTCAATCTTCAATCCTCAATGCTCAATCCTCAATCCCCAACCCTCAGTCCTCAATCCTCAATCCTCAATCCTCAAACCTCAACCCTCAACCGTCAGTCCTCGTCCTGAATCCTCAACCCTCAATCCTCAATCCTCAATCTTCAATCATCAAGACTCAATATTCAATCCTCAATCCTCAATCCTCAGTCCTCAATCCTCAATCCTCAATCCTCAATCCTCAATCCTCAATCCTCAATCCCCAATCCTCAATCCTCATTCTACAACCCTCAATACCCAGTCCTCAATCTTCAATCCTCAATCCTCAATCCTCAATTCTCAATCCTCAATCCTCAGTCCTCAGTCCTCAAACCTCAATCCTCAACCCTCAGCCCTCATCCTCAATCCTCAATCCTCATTCTTCAATCCCCAATACCCAATCCTCAATCTTCATTCCTCAATCCTCAATCCTCAATCCTCAATCCTCAATCCTCAATCCTCAATCTTCAATCCTCAGTCCCAAATCCTCAATCTTCAATACTCAATCCTCAATCCTCAATCTTCAATCCTCAACACTCAATCTTCAATCCTCAATCCTCAATCCTCAATCCTCAATCCTCAATTCTCAATCCTCAATCCTCAATCCTCTGACGTCAAACATCAATACTCAACCCTCAGTCTTCGTCCTCAATCCACAACCCTCAATCCTCAATGCTCAATCTTCAATTCTCAATCCTCAATCCTCAATCCTCAATCCTAAGACCTCAACCTTAATCCTGAATCCTCAATCTTCTGCCCTCAGTCCTCAACAATCAGTTGTCAATCCTCAATCCTCAATCTTCAATCCTCAATCCTCAATCTTCAATTCTCAATCTTCAGTCCTCAATCCTTAATCCTCAATCTTCGGTCCTCAATCCTCAATCGTCAATCTCCAATCCTGAATACTCAATCTTCAATCCTCAATCCTCAATCCTCAATCCTCAATCCTCAATCCTCATTCTTCATTCCTCAGTCCCCAATCCTCAATCTTCAATACTCAATCCTCAATCCCCAATTCTCAACCCTCAACCCTCAGTCCTCAGTCCTCAACCATCAATCCTCAAACCTCAGCCCTCATCATCAATCCTCAATCCTCAATCCACAACCCTCAATCCTCAATGCTCAATCTTCAATTCTCAATCCTCAATCCTCAATCCTCAATCCTCAATCCTCAATCCTCAGACCTCAACCCTCAATCCTGAATCCTCAATCTTCTGCCCTCAGTCCTCAACAATCAGTTGTCAATCCTCAATCCTCAATCTTCAATCCTCAATCCTCAATCTTCAATTCTCAATCCTCAATCCTCAATCCTGAATCCTCAATCCTCAGTCCTCAACCCTCAATCCTGAATCCTCAATCTTCAGCCCTCAGTCCTCAACAATCAGTTGTCAATCCTCAATCCTCAATCTTCAATCCTCAATACTCAATCTTCAACCATCAACACTCAATCCTCAACCCTCAATCCTCATTCTTCAATCCTCAACACCCAATCCTCAATCTTCAATCCTCAATCCTCAATCCTCAATTCTCAATCCTCAATCCTCAATCCTCTGACGTCAAACATCAATACTCAACACTCAGTCTTCGTCCTCAATCCACAACTCTCAATCCTCAATGCTCAATCTTCAATTCTCAATCCTCAATCCTCAATCCTCAATCCTCAATCCTCAGTCCTCAACCCTCAATCCTGAATCCTCAATCTTCAGCCCTCAGTCCTCAACAATCAGTTGTCAATCCTCAATCCTCAATCTTCAATCCTCAATACTCAATCTTCAACCATCAACACTCAATCCTCAACCCTCAATCCTCATTCTTCAATCCTCAACACCCAATCCTCAATCTTCAATCCTCAATCCTCAACCCTCAGCCCTCATCCTCAATCCTCAATCCTCAATCCTCGATCCTCAATCTTCAATACTCAATACTCAATCTTCAATCCTTAATCCTCAATCCTCGGTCCTCAATCCTCAATCGTCAATCTCCAATCCTGAATACTCAATCTTCAATCCTCAATCATCAATCCTCAATCCTCCATCCTCAATCCTCAATCACCAACCCTCAATCCTCATTCTACAATCCTCAATACCCAATCCTCTATCTTCAATCCTCAATCCTCAATCCTCAATTCCCAATCCTCAATCCTCAGTCCTCAGTCCTCAAACCTCAATCCTCAACCCTCATACCTCATACTCAATCCTCAATCCTTAATCCTCAATCCTCAATCCTCATTCTTCAATATTCAATACACAATCCTCAATCTTCAATGCTCAATCCTCAATCCTCAATCCTCAATCCTCAATCCTCAATCCTCAATCCTCAATCCTCAATCCTCAATCCTCAGTCCCAAATACTCAATCTTCAATACTCAATCCCCAATCCTCAATCCTCAGTCCTCAATACTCAATCCTCAATCCTCAATCCTCGATCCTCAATCTTCAATACTCAATACTCAATCTTCAATCCTTAATCCTCAATCCTCGGTCCTCAATCCTCAATCGTCAATCTCCAATCCTGAATACTCAATCTTCAATCCTCAATCCTCAATCCTCAATCCTCAATCCTCAATCCTCATTCTACAATCCTCAATACCCAATCCTCAATCTTCAATCCTCAATCCTCAATCCTCAATTCCCAATCCTCAATCCTCAGTCCTCAGTCCTCAAACCTCAATCCTCAACCCTCAGCCCTCATCCTCAATCCTCAATCCTTAATCCTCAATCCTCAATCCTCATTCTTCAATATTCAATACCCAATCCTCAATCTTCAATGCTCAATCCTCAATCCTCAATCCTCAATCCTCAATCCTCAATCCTCAATCCTCAATCCTCAATCCTCAATCCTCAATCCTCAGTCCCAAATACTCAATCTTCAATACTCAATCCTCAATCCTCAATCTTCAATCCTCAATACTCAATCTTCAATCCTCAATCCTCAATCCTCAGTCCTCAATCCTCTTTCTTCAATCCTCAATACCCAATACTCAATCTTCAATCCTCAATACTGAATCTTCAATCCTCAATCCTCAATCCTCAATCCTCAATCCTCAATCCTCAATCCTCTGTAATCAATCCTCAATCTTCAATACTCAATCGTCAATCCTCAGTCCTCAATCCTCAACCCTCAATCCTCGTTCCTCAAACCTCAATCCTCAACCCTCAGTCCTCACCCTCAATTCTCAATTCTCAATCCTCAATCCTCACTCCTCAATCTTCAATCCTCAATAATCAATCTCCAATCCTAGATCCTCAATCCCCAATACTCAATCCTTAGTCCTCAATCTTCAATCCTCAATCCCCAGTACTCAATCTTCAATCATCAATGCTCAATCCTCAATCCCCAATCCTCAGTCCTCAGTCCTCAATCCTCAATCCTCAAACCTCAATCCTCAACCGTCAGTCCTCGTCCTGAATCCTCGACCCTCAATCCTCAATCCTCAATCTTCAATCATCAATACTCAATATTCAATCCTCAATCCTCAATCCTCAGTCCTCAATCCTCAATCCTCAATCCTCAATCCTCAATCATCAACCCTCAATCATCATTCTACAATCCTCAATACCCAATCCTCAATCTTCAATCCTCAATCCTCAATCCTCAATTCCGAATCCTCAATCCTCAGTCCTCAGTCCTTAAACCTCAATCCTCAACCCTCAGCCCTCATCCTCAATCCTCAATCCTTAATCCTCAATCCTCAATCCTCATTCTTCAATATTCAATACCCAATCCTCAATCTTCAATGCTCAATCCTCAATCCTCAACCCTCAATCCTCAATCCTCAATCCTCAATCCTCAATCCTCAATCCTCAATCCTCAATCCTCAGTCCTCAATCCTCATTCTTCATTCCTCAATACCCAATCCTCAATCTTCAATCCTCAATCCTCAATCCTCAATTCTCAACCCTCAATCCTCAGTCCTCAGTCCTCAAACATCAATCCTCAAACCTCAGCCCTCATCATCAATCCTCAATGCTCAATCCTCAATCCTCAATCTTCAATCCTCAATAGTCAATATTCAATCATCAATCCTCAATCCTCATTCTACAATCCTCAATACCCAATCCCCAATCTTTAATCCTCAATCGTCAATCCTCAATTCTCAATCCTCAATCCTCAGTCCTCAGTCCTCAAACCTCAACCCTCAACCCTCAGCCCTCATCCTCAATCCTCAATCCTCAATCCTCAATGTTCAATCCGCAATACCCAATCCTCAATCTTCAATCCTCAATCCTCAATCCTCAATCCTCAATCCTCAATCCTCAATCTTCAATCCTCAATACTCAATCTTCAACCCTCAACCCTCAATCCTCAACCCTCAATCCTCATTCTTCAATCCTCAACACCCAATCCTCAATCTTGAATCCTCAATCCTCAATCCTCAATTCTCAATTCTCAATCCTCAATCCTCAGACCTCAAACATCAATACTCAACCCTCAGTCGTCTTCCTCAATCCACAACCCTCAATCCTCGATCCTCAATCTTCAATACTCAATCCTCAATCCTCAATGTTCAGTCTTCAATACCCAATCCTCAATCTTCAATCCTCAATACCCAATACTCAATCTTCAATCCTCAATCCTCAATCCTCAATTCTCAATCCTCAATCCTCAATCCTCTGACGTCAAACATCAATACTCAATCCTCAGTCTTCATCCTCAATCCACAACCCTCAGTCCTCAATCCTCAATCTTCAATTCTCAATCCTCAATCCTCAATCCTCAATCCTCAATCCTCAGTCCTCATTCTTCATTCCTCAATACCCAATCCTCAATCTTCAATCCTCAATCCTCAATCCTCAATTCTCAACCCTCAACCCTCAGTCCTCAGTCCTCAACCATCAATCCTCAAACCTCAGCCCTCATCATCAATCCTCAATCCTCGATCTTCAATTCTCAATCCTCAATCCTTAATCCTCAATCCTCAATCCTCAGTCCTCAACCCTCAATTCTGAATCCTCAATCCTGCATCCTCAATCTTCAGCCCTCAGTCCTCAACAATCAGTTGTCAGTCCTCAATCCCCAATAGAATATCATCAATTCACTGTTTTCAATGCTCAATACTCAATCTGCAACCTTCAATCTCTATCCAGAAACATCAATTCTCTTCACTCAACCCTGGACGCTCAGTCCTCAATCTTCAATCCTCAATCCTCAATCCTCAATTCTCAACCTTCAAATCTCTATCCAGAAACATCAATTCTCTTCACTCAACCCTGGACGCTCAGTCCTCAATCTTCAATCCTCAATCCTCAATCCTCAATTCTCAATCCTCAATCCTCAATCCTCAGATCTCAGTCCTCAAACCTCAATCCTCAACCCTCAGCCCTCATCCTCAATCCTCAATTCTCAATCCTCGATCCTCAATCTTCAATACTCAATAATCAATCTTCAATCCTTAATCCTCAATCCTCGGTCCTCAATCCTCAATCGTCAATCTCCAATCCTGAATACTCAATCTTCAATCCTCAATCCTCAATCCTCAATCCTCAATCCTCAATCCTCACTCTTCATTCCTCAATACCCAATCCTCAATCTTCAATCCTCAATCCTCAATCCTCAATTCTCAACCCTCAACCCTCAGTCCTCAATCCTCAAACATCAATCCTCAAACCTCAGCCCTCATCATCAATCCTCAATCCTCAATCCTCAATCCTCAATCTTCAATCCTCAATACTCAATATTCAATCCTCAATCCTCAGTCCTCACCCTCAATTCTGAATTCTCAATCCTCAACCCTCAATCCTCAATCATCAATCCTCAATAATCAATCTCCAATCCTAGATCCTCAATCCCCAATACTCAATCCTTAATCCTCAATATTCAATCCTCAATCCCCAGTACTCAATCTTCAATCCTCAATGCTCAATCCTCAATCCCCAACCCTCAGTCCTCAATCCTCAATCCTCAATCCTCAATCCTCAATCCTCAATCCTCAATCCTCATTCTACAACCCTCAATACCCAGTCCTCAATCTTCAATCCTCAATCCTCAATCCTCAATTCTCAATCCTCAATCCTCAGTCCTCAGTCCTCAAAACTCAATCCTAAACCCTCAGCCCTCATCCTCAATCCTCAATCCTTAATCCTCAATCCTCAATCCTCATTCTTCAATCCTCAATACCCAGTCCTCAATCTTCATTCCTCAATCCTCAATCCTCAATCCTCAATCCTCAATCCTCAATCCTCAATCTTCAATCCTCAGTCCCAAATCCTCAATCTTCAATACTCAATCCTCAATCCTCAATCTTCAATCCTCAACACTCAATCTTCAATCCTCAATCCTCAATCCTCAATCCTCAATCCTCAATTCTCAATCCTCAATCCTCAATCCTCTGACGTCAAACATCAATACTCAACCCTCAGTCTTCGTCCTCAATCCACAACCCTCAATCCTCAATGCTCAATCTTCAATTCTCAATCCTCAATCCTCAATCCTCAATCCTCAATCCTCAATCCTCAGACCTCAACCCTCAATCCTGAATCCTCAATCTTCTGCCCTCAGTCCTCAACAATCAGTTGTCAATCCTCAATCCTCAATCTTCAATTCTCAATCCTCAATCCTCAATCCTCAATCCTCAATCCTCAGTCCTCAACCCTCAATCCTGAATCCTCAATCTTCAGCCCTCAGTCCTCAACAATCAGTTGTCAATCCTCAATCCTCAATCTTCAATCCTCAATACTCAATCTTCAACCATCAACCCTCAAACCTCAACCCTCAATCCTCATTCTTCAATCCTCAACACCCAACCCTCAATCTTCAATCCTCAATCCTCAATCCTCAATTCTCAATCCTCAATCCTCAATCCTCAGACCTCAGTCCTCAAACCTCAATCCTCAACCCTCAGCCCTCATCCTCAATCCTCAATCCTCAATCCTCGATCCTCAATCTTCAATACTCAATACTCAATCTTCAATCCTTAATCCTCAATCCTCGGTCCTCAATCCTCAATCGTCAATCTCCAATCCTGAATACTCAATCTTCAATCCTCAATCCTCAATCCCCAATCCTCAATCCTCAATCCTCATTCTTCATTCCTCAATACCCAATCCTCAATCTTCAATCCTCAATCCTCAATCCTCAATTCTCAACCCTCAACCCTCAGTCCTCAGTCCTCAACCATCAATCCTCAAACCTCAGCCCTCGTCATCAATCCTCAATCCTCAATCCTCAATCCTCAACCTTCAATCCTCAATACTCAATACTCAATCCTCAATCCTCAGTCCTCACCCTCAATTCTGCATTCTCAATCCTCAATCCTCAATCCTCAATCTTCAATCCTCAATAATCAATCTCCAATCCTAGATCCTCAATCCCCAATACCCAATCCTTAATCCTCAATATTCAATCCTCAATCCCCAGTACTCAATCTTCAATCCTCAATGCTCAATCCTCAATCCCCAATCCTCAGTCCCCAATCCTCAATCCTCAATCCTCAAACCTCAACCCTCAACCGTCAGTCCTCGTCCTGAATCCTCAACACTCAATCCTCAATCCTCAATCTTCAATCATCAATACTCAATATTCAATCCTCAATCCTCAATCCTCAGTCCTCAATCCTCAATCCTCAATCCTCAATCCTCAATCATCAACCCTCAATCCTCATTCTACAATCCTCAATACCCAATTCTCAATCTTCAATCCTCAATCCTCAATCCTCAATTCCCAATCCTCAATCCTCAGTCCTCAGTCCTCAAACCTCAATCCTCAACCCTCAGCCCTCATCCTCAATCCTCAATCCTTAATCCTCAATCCTCAATCCTCATTCTTCAATATTCAATACCCAATCCTCAATCTTCAATGCTCAATCCTCAATCCTCAATCCTCAATCCTCAATCCTCATTCTTCAATATTCAATACCCAATCCTCAATCTTCAATGCTCAATCCTCAATCCCCAATCCTCAATCCTCAATCCTCAATCCTCAATCCTCAATCCTCAATCCTCAATCCTCAATCCTCAGTCCCAAATACTCAATCTTCAATACTCAATCCTCAATCCTCAATCTTCAATCCTCAATACTCAATCTTCAATCCTCATTCCTCAGTCCTCAGTCCTCAATCCTATTTCTTCAATCCTCAATACCCAATACTCTATCTTCAATCCTCAATCCTCAATCCTCAATTCTCAATCCTCAATCCTCAATCCTCTGACGTCAAACATCAATACTCAATCCTCAGTCTCCATCCTCAATCCTCAATCCTTAATCCTCAATCCTCAATCCTCATTCTTCAATCCTCAATACCCAATCCTCAATCTTCATTCCTCAATCCTCAATCCTCAATCCTCAATCCTCAATCCTCAATCCTCAATCTTCAATCCTCAGTCCCAAATCCTCAATCTTCAATGCTCAATCCTCAATCCTCAATCCTCAATCCTCAATCCTCATTCTTCAATATTCAATACCCAATCCTCAATCTTCAATGCTCAATCCTCAATCCCCAATCCTCAATCCTCAATCCTCAATCCTCAATCCTCAATCCTCAATCCTCAATCCTCAATCCTCAGTCCCAAATACTCAATCTTCAATACTCAATCCTCAATCCTCAATCTTCAATCCTCAATACTCAATCTTCAATCCTCATTCCTCAGTCCTCAGTCCTCAATCCTATTTCTTCAATCCTCAATACCCAATACTCTATCTTCAATCCTCAATCCTCAATCCTCAATTCTCAATCCTCAATCCTCAATCCTCTGACGTCAAACATCAGTACTCAATCCTCAGTCTCCATCCTCAATCCTCAATCCTTAATCCTCAATCCTCAATCCTCATTCTTCAATCCTCAATACCCAATCCTCAATCTTCATTCCTCAATCCTCAAACCTCAATCCTCAATCCTCAATCCTCAATCCTCAATCTTCAATCCTCAGTCCCAAATCCTCAATCTTCAATACTCAATCCTCAATCCTCAATCTTCAATCCTCAACACTCAATGTTCAATCCTCAATCCTCAGTCCTCAGTCCTCAAACGTCAATCCTCAATCCTCAATCCCCACTCCTCAACCCTCAATCCTCAGTCCTTAAACCTCAATCCTGAATCCTCAATCCTGCACCCTCAATCCTCAGCCCTCAGTCCTCAACAATCAGTTGTCAATCCTCAATCCCCAATAGAATATCCTCAATTCACAGTTTTCAATACTCAATACTCAATCTGCAATCTTCAAATCTCTATCCAGAGACATCAATTCTCATCACTCAACCCTGAACGCTCAGTCCTCAATGTTTAATCCTCAATCCTCAATTCTCAATCTTCAATCCTCAATACTGAGTCTTCAATCCTCAATCCTCAATCCTCAATTCTCAATCCTCAATCCTCAATACTCAATCCTCAACCTTCAATACTCAATCGTCAATCCTCAGTCCACAATTCGCAATCCTCAATCCTCGTTCCTCAAACATCAATCCTCAACCCTCAGTACTCACACTCAATTCTCAATTCTCAATCCTCAATCCTCAATCCTCAATCTTCAATCCTCAATAATCAATCTCCAATCCCAGATCCTCAATCCCCAATCCTCAATCCTTAATCCTCAATCTTCAATCCTCAGACATCAAACATCAATACTCAACCCTCAGACCTCGTCCTCAATCCACAAACCTCAATCCTCAATCCTCAATCATCAATCATTAACATCCAATCTTCAATCCTCAATACTCAATCCTCAATTCTCAACCCTCAATCCTCAATGTTCAATCCTCAGTACCCAATCCTCAGTCTTCAATCCTCAATCCTCAGTCCTCAATCCTCAATCCTCAATCCTCAATCCTCAATCCTCAGACCTCAAACCTCAATCCTGAATCCTCAATACTGAATCCTCAATCTTCAGCCCTTAGTCCTCAACAGTCAGTTGCCAATCCTCAATCCTCAATAGAATATCCTCAATTCACAGTTTTCAATACTCAATCCTCTATCTGCAATCTTCAGATCTCTATCCACAAACATCAATTCTCATCACTCAACCCTCAATACTCAGTCCCCAATCCTCAATCTTCAACCCTCAATCCTCAACCCTCAATCCTCAATCTTAATCTTCAATCCTCAATACTCAATCTTCAATCCTCAATCCTCAATCCTCAATCCTCAATCCTCAATCTTCAATCCTCAATACTCAATCCTCAATCCTCAGTCCTCAGTCCTCAAACCTCAATCCTCAATCCTCAATCCTCAATCCTCAATTCCCAATCCTCAATCCTCAGTCCTCAGTCCTCAAACCTCAATCCTCAACCCTCAGCCCTCATCCTCAATCCTCAATCCTTAATCCTCAATCCTCAATCCTCATTCTTCAATATTCAATACCCAACTCTCAATCTTCAATGCTCAATCCTCAATCCTCAATCCTCAATCCTCAATCCTCAATCCTCAATCCTCAATCCTCAATCCTCAATCCTCAATCCTCAGTCCTCAATCCTCAATCCTCAATCCTCAATCCTCAATCCTCAATCCTCAATCCTCAATCCTCAATCCTCAATCCTCAATCCTCAATCCTCAGTCCCAAATACTCAATCTTCAATACTCAATCCCCAATCCTCAATCCTCAGTCCTCAATACTCAATCCTCAATCCTCAATCCTCGATCCTCAATCTTCAATACTCAATACTCAATCTTCAATCCTTAATCCTCAATCCTCGGTCCTCAATCCTCAATCGTCAATCTCCAATCCTGAATACTCAATCTTCAATCCTCAATCCTCAATCCTCAATCCTCAATCCTCAATCCTCATTCTACAATCCTCAATTACCCAATCCTCAATCTTCAATCCTCAATCCTCAATCCTCAATTCCCAATCCTCAATCCTCAGTCCTCAGTCCTCAAACCTCAATCCTCAACCCTCAGCCCTCATCCTCAATCCTCAATCCTTAATCCTCAATCCTCAATCCTCATTCTTCAATATTCAATACCCAATCCTCAATCTTCAATGCTCAATCCTCAATCCTCAATCCTCAATCCTCAATCCTCAATCCTCAATCCTCAATCCCCAATCCTCAGTCCCAAATACTCAATCTTCAATACTCAATCCCCAATCCTCAATCCTCAGTCTTCAATACTCAATCCTCAATCCTCAATCCTCGATCCTCAATCTTCAATACTCAATACTCAATCTTCAATCCTTAATCCTCAATCCTCGGTCCTCAATCCTCAATCGTCAATCTCCAATCCTGAATACTCAATCTTCAATCCTCAATCCTCAATCCTCAATCCTCAATCCTCAATCCTCATTCTACAATCCTCAATACCCAATCCTCAATCTTCAATCCTCAATTCTCAATCCTCAATTCCCAATCCTCAATCCTCAGTCCTCAGTCCTCAACCCTCAATCCTGAATCCTCAATCTTCAGCCCTCAGTCCTCAACAATCAGTTGTCAATCCTCAATCCTCAATCTTCAATCCTCAATACTCAATCTTCAACCAACAACCCTCAATCCTCAACCCTCAATCCTCATTCTTCAATCCTCAACACCCAATCCTCAATCTTCAATCCTCAATCCTCAATCCTCAATCCTCAATTCTCAATCCTCAATCCTCAATCCTCAGACCTCAGTCCTCAAACCTCAATCCTCAACCCTCAGCCCTCATCCTCAATCCTCAATCCTCAATCCTCGATCCTCAATCTTCAATACTCAATACTCAATCTTCAATCCTTAATCCTCAATCTTCGGTCCTCAATCCTCAATCGTCAATCTCCAATCCTGAATACTCAATCTTCAATCCTCAATCCTCAATCCTCAATCCTCAATCCTCAATCCTCATTCTTCATTCCTCAGTCCCCAATCCTCAATCTTCAATACTCAATCCTCAATCCCCAATTCTCAACCCTCAACCCTCAGTCCTCAGTCCTCAACCATCAATCCTCAAACCTCAGCCCTCATCATCAATCCTCAATCCTCAATCCACAACCCTCAATCCTCAATGCTCAATCTTCAATTCTCAATCCTCAATCCTCAATCCTCAATCCTCAATCCTCAATCCTCAGACCTCAACCCTCAATCCTGAATCCTCAATCTTCTGCCCTCAGTCCTCAACAATCAGTTGTCAATCCTCAATCCTCAATCTTCAATCCTCAATCCTCAATCTTCAATTCTCAATCCTCAATCCTCAATCCTGAATCCTCAATCCTCAGTCCTCAACCCTCAATCCTGAATCCTCAATCTTCAGCCCTCAGTCCTCAACAATCAGTTGTCAATCCTCAATCCTCAATCTTCAATCCTCAATACTCAATCTTCAACCATCAACACTCAATCCTCAACCCTCAATCCTCATTCTTCAATCCTCAACACCCAATCCTCAATCTTCAATCCTCAATCCTCAATCCTCAATTCTCAATCCTCAATCCTCAATCCTCTGACGTCAAACATCAATACTCAACCCTCAGTCTTCGTCCTCAATCCACAACTCTCAATCCTCAATGCTCAATCTTTAATTCTCAATCCTCAATCCTCAATCCTCAATCCTCAATCCTCAGTCCTCAACCCTCAATCCTGAATCCTCAATCTTCAGCCCTCAGTCCTCAACAATCAGTTGTCAATCCTCAATCCTCAATCTTCAATCCTCAATACTCAATCTTCAACCATCAACACTCAATCCTCAACCCTCAATCCTCATTCTTCAATCCTCAACACCCAATCCTCAATCTTCAATCCTCAATCCTCAACCCTCAGCCCTCATCCTCAATCCTCAATCCTCAATCCTCGATCCTCAATCTTCAATACTCAATACTCAATCTTCAATCCTTAATCCTCAATCCTCGGTCCTCAATCCTCAATCGTCAATCTCCAATCCTGAATACTCAATCTTCAATCCTCAATCATCAATCCTCAATCCTCAATCCTCAATCCTCAATCACCAACCCTCAATCCTCATTCTACAATCCTCAATACCCAATCCTCTATCTTCAATCCTCAATCCTCAATCCTCAATTCCCAATCCTCAATCCTCAGTCCTCAGTCCTCAAACCTCAATCCTCAACCCTCATACCTCATACTCAATCCTCAATCCTTAATCCTCAATCCTCATTCTTCAATATTCAATACACAATCCTCAATCTTCAATGCTCAATCCTCAATCCTCAATCCTCAATCCTCAATCCTCAATCCTCAATCCTCAATCCTCAATCCTCAATCCTCAGTCCCAAATACTCAATCTTCAATACTCAATCCCCAATCCTCAATCCTCAGTCCTCAATACTCAATCCTCAATCCTCAATCCTCGATCCTCAATCTTCAATACTCAATACTCAATCTTCAATCCTTAATCCTCAATCCTCGGTCCTCAATCCTCAATCGTCAATCTCCAATCCTGAATACTCAATCTTCAATCCTCAATCCTCAATCCTCAATCCTCAATCCTCAATCCTCATTCTACAATCCTCAATACCCAATCCTCAATCTTCAATCCTCAATCCTCAATCCTCAATTCCCAATCCTCAATCCTCAGTCCTCAGTCCTCAAACCTCAATCCTCAACCCTCAGCCCTCATTCTTCAATATTCAATACACAATCCTCAATCTTCAATGCTCAATCCTCAATCCTCAATCCTCAATCCTCAATCCTCAATCCTCAATCCTCAATCCTCAATCCTCAATCCTCAGTCCCAAATACTCAATCTTCAATACTCAATCCCCAATCCTCAATCCTCAGTCCTCAATACTCAATCCTCAATCCTCAATCCTCGATCCTCAATCTTCAATACTCAATACTCAATCTTCAATCCTTAATCCTCAATCCTCGGTCCTCAATCCTCAATCGTCAATCTCCAATCCTGAATACTCAATCTTCAATCCTCAATCCTCAATCCTCAATCCTCAATCCTCAATCCTCATTCTACAATCCTCAATACCCAATCCTCAATCTTCAATCCTCAATCCTCAATCCTCAATTCCCAATCCTCAATCCTCAGTCCTCAGTCCTCAAACCTCAATCCTCAACCCTCAGCCCTCATCCTCAATCCTCAATCCTTAATCCTCAATCCTCAATCCTCATTCTTCAATATTCAATACCCAATCCTCAATCTTCAATGCTCAATCCTCAATCCTCAATCCTCAATCCTCAATCCTCAATCCTCAATCCTCAATCCTCAATCCTCAATCCTCAATCCTCAGTCCCAAATACTCAATCTTCAATACTCAATCCTCAATCCTCAATCTTCAATCCTCAATACTCAATCTTCAATCCTCAATCCTCAATCCTCAGTCCTCAATCCTCTTTCTTCAATCCTCAATACCCAATACTCAATCTTCAATCCTCAATACTGAATCTTCAATCCTCAATCCTCAATCCTCAATCCTCAATCCTCAATCCTCAATCCTCTGTAATCAATCCTCAATCTTCAATACTCAATCGTCAATCCTCAGTCCTCAATCCTCAACCCTCAATCCTCGTTCCTCAAACCTCAATCCTCAACCCTCAGTCCTCACCCTCAATTCTCAATTCTCAATCCTCAATCCTCACTCCTCAATCTTCAATCCTCAATAATCAATCTCCAATCCTAGATCCTCAATCCCCAATACTCAATCCTTAGTCCTCAATCTTCAATCCTCAATCCCCAGTACTCAATCTTCAATCATCAATGCTCAATCCTCAATCCCCAATCCTCAGTCCTCAGTCCTCAATCCTCAATCCTCAAACCTCAATCCTCAACCGTCAGTCCTCGTCCTGAATCCTCGACCCTCAATCCTCAATCCTCAATCTTCAATCATCAATACTCAATATTCAATCCTCAATCCTCAATCCTCAGTCCTCAATCCTCAATCCTCAATCCTCAATCCTCAATCATCAACCCTCAATCATCATTCTACAATCCTCAATACCCAATCCTCAATCTTCAATCCTCAATCCTCAATCCTCAATTCCGAATCCTCAATCCTCAGTCCTCAGTCCTTAAACCTCAATCCTCAACCCTCAGCCCTCATCCTCAATCCTCAATCCTTAATCCTCAATCCTCAATCCTCATTCTTCAATATTCAATACCCAATCCTCAATCTTCAATGCTCAATCCTCAATCCTCAACCCTCAATCCTCAATCCTCAATCCTCAATCCTCAATCCTCAATCCTCAATCCTCAATCCTCAGTCCTCAATCCTCATTCTTCATTCCTCAATACCCAATCCTCAATCTTCAATCCTCAATCCTCAATCCTCAATTCTCAACCCTCAATCCTCAGTCCTCAGTCCTCAAACATCAATCCTCAAACCTCAGCCCTCATCATCAATCCTCAATGCTCAATCCTCAATCCTCAATCTTCAATCCTCAATAGTCAATATTCAATCATCAATCCTCAATCCTCATTCTACAATCCTCAATACCCAATCCCCAATCTTTAATCCTCAATCGTCAATCCTCAATTCTCAATCCTCAATCCTCAGTCCTCAGTCCTCAAACCTCAACCCTCAACCCTCAGCCCTCATCCTCAATCCTCAATCCTCAATCCTCAATGTTCAATCCGCAATACCCAATCCTCAATCTTCAATCCTCAATCCTCAATCCTCAATCCTCAATCCTCAATCCTCAATCTTCAATCCTCAATACTCAATCTTCAACCCTCAACCCTCAATCCTCAACCCTCAATCCTCATTCTTCAATCCTCAACACCCAATCCTCAATCTTGAATCCTCAATCCTCAATCCTCAATTCTCAATTCTCAATCCTCAATCCTCAGACCTCAAACATCAATACTCAACCCTCAGTCGTCTTCCTCAATCCACAACCCTCAATCCTCGATCCTCAATCTTCAATACTCAATCCTCAATCCTCAATGTTCAATCTTCAATACCCAATCCTCAATCTTCAATCCTCAATACCCAATACTCAATCTTCAATCCTCAATCCTCAATCCTCAATTCTCAATCCTCAATCCTCAATCCTCTGACGTCAAACATCAATACTCAATCCTCAGTCTTCATCCTCAATCCACAACCCTCAATCCTCAATCCTCAATCTTCAATTCTCAATCCTCAATCCTCAATCCTCAATCCTCAATCCTCAGTCCTCATTCTTCATTCCTCAATACCCAATCCTCAATCTTCAATCCTCAATCCTCAATCCTCAATTCCCAATCCTCAATCCTCAGTCCTCAGTCCTCAAACCTCAATCCTCAACCCTCAGCCCTCATCCTCAATCCTCAATCCTTAATCCTCAATCCTCAATCCTCATTCTTCAATATTCAATACCCAATCCTCAATCTTCAATGCTCAATCCTCAATCCTCAATCCTCAATCCTCAATCCTCAATCCTCAATCCTCAATCCCCAATCCTCAGTCCCAAATACTCAATCTTCAATACTCAATCCCCAATCCTCAATCCTCAGTCTTCAATACTCAATCCTCAATCCTCAATCCTCGATCCTCAATCTTCAATACTCAATACTCAATCTTCAATCCTTAATCCTCAATCCTCGGTCCTCAATCCTCAATCGTCAATCTCCAATCCTGAATACTCAATCTTCAATCCTCAATCCTCAATCCTCAATCCTCAATCCTCAATCCTCATTCTACAATCCTCAATACCCAATCCTCAATCTTCAATCCTCAATTCTCAATCCTCAATTCCCAATCCTCAATCCTCAGTCCTCAGTCCTCAACCCTCAATCCTGAATCCTCAATCTTCAGCCCTCAGTCCTCAACAATCAGTTGTCAATCCTCAATCCTCAATCTTCAATCCTCAATACTCAATCTTCAACCAACAACCCTCAATCCTCAACCCTCAATCCTCATTCTTCAATCCTCAACACCCAATCCTCAATCTTCAATCCTCAATCCTCAATCCTCAATCCTCAATTCTCAATCCTCAATCCTCAATCCTCAGACCTCAGTCCTCAAACCTCAATCCTCAACCCTCAGCCCTCATCCTCAATCCTCAATCCTCAATCCTCGATCCTCAATCTTCAATACTCAATACTCAATCTTCAATCCTTAATCCTCAATCTTCGGTCCTCAATCCTCAATCGTCAATCTCCAATCCTGAATACTCAATCTTCAATCCTCAATCCTCAATCCTCAATCCTCAATCCTCAATCCTCATTCTTCATTCCTCAGTCCCCAATCCTCAATCTTCAATACTCAATCCTCAATCCCCAATTCTCAACCCTCAACCCTCAGTCCTCAGTCCTCAACCATCAATCCTCAAACCTCAGCCCTCATCATCAATCCTCAATCCTCAATCCACAACCCTCAATCCTCAATGCTCAATCTTCAATTCTCAATCCTCAATCCTCAATCCTCAATCCTCAATCCTCAATCCTCAGACCTCAACCCTCAATCCTGAATCCTCAATCTTCTGCCCTCAGTCCTCAACAATCAGTTGTCAATCCTCAATCCTCAATCTTCAATCCTCAATCCTCAATCTTCAATTCTCAATCCTCAATCCTCAATCCTGAATCCTCAATCCTCAGTCCTCAACCCTCAATCCTGAATCCTCAATCTTCAGCCCTCAGTCCTCAACAATCAGTTGTCAATCCTCAATCCTCAATCTTCAATCCTCAATACTCAATCTTCAACCATCAACACTCAATCCTCAACCCTCAATCCTCATTCTTCAATCCTCAACACCCAATCCTCAATCTTCAATCCTCAATCCTCAATCCTCAATTCTCAATCCTCAATCCTCAATCCTCTGACGTCAAACATCAATACTCAACCCTCAGTCTTCGTCCTCAATCCACAACTCTCAATCCTCAATGCTCAATCTTTAATTCTCAATCCTCAATCCTCAATCCTCAATCCTCAATCCTCAGTCCTCAACCCTCAATCCTGAATCCTCAATCTTCAGCCCTCAGTCCTCAACAATCAGTTGTCAATCCTCAATCCTCAATCTTCAATCCTCAATACTCAATCTTCAACCATCAACACTCAATCCTCAACCCTCAATCCTCATTCTTCAATCCTCAACACCCAATCCTCAATCTTCAATCCTCAATCCTCAACCCTCAGCCCTCATCCTCAATCCTCAATCCTCAATCCTCGATCCTCAATCTTCAATACTCAATACTCAATCTTCAATCCTTAATCCTCAATCCTCGGTCCTCAATCCTCAATCGTCAATCTCCAATCCTGAATACTCAATCTTCAATCCTCAATCATCAATCCTCAATCCTCAATCCTCAATCCTCAATCACCAACCCTCAATCCTCATTCTACAATCCTCAATACCCAATCCTCTATCTTCAATCCTCAATCCTCAATCCTCAATTCCCAATCCTCAATCCTCAGTCCTCAGTCCTCAAACCTCAATCCTCAACCCTCATACCTCATACTCAATCCTCAATCCTTAATCCTCAATCCTCATTCTTCAATATTCAATACACAATCCTCAATCTTCAATGCTCAATCCTCAATCCTCAATCCTCAATCCTCAATCCTCAATCCTCAATCCTCAATCCTCAATCCTCAATCCTCAGTCCCAAATACTCAATCTTCAATACTCAATCCCCAATCCTCAATCCTCAGTCCTCAATACTCAATCCTCAATCCTCAATCCTCGATCCTCAATCTTCAATACTCAATACTCAATCTTCAATCCTTAATCCTCAATCCTCGGTCCTCAATCCTCAATCGTCAATCTCCAATCCTGAATACTCAATCTTCAATCCTCAATCCTCAATCCTCAATCCTCAATCCTCAATCCTCATTCTACAATCCTCAATACCCAATCCTCAATCTTCAATCCTCAATCCTCAATCCTCAATTCCCAATCCTCAATCCTCAGTCCTCAGTCCTCAAACCTCAATCCTCAACCCTCAGCCCTCATTCTTCAATATTCAATACACAATCCTCAATCTTCAATGCTCAATCCTCAATCCTCAATCCTCAATCCTCAATCCTCAATCCTCAATCCTCAATCCTCAATCCTCAATCCTCAGTCCCAAATACTCAATCTTCAATACTCAATCCCCAATCCTCAATCCTCAGTCCTCAATACTCAATCCTCAATCCTCAATCCTCGATCCTCAATCTTCAATACTCAATACTCAATCTTCAATCCTTAATCCTCAATCCTCGGTCCTCAATCCTCAATCGTCAATCTCCAATCCTGAATACTCAATCTTCAATCCTCAATCCTCAATCCTCAATCCTCAATCCTCAATCCTCATTCTACAATCCTCAATACCCAATCCTCAATCTTCAATCCTCAATCCTCAATCCTCAATTCCCAATCCTCAATCCTCAGTCCTCAGTCCTCAAACCTCAATCCTCAACCCTCAGCCCTCATCCTCAATCCTCAATCCTTAATCCTCAATCCTCAATCCTCATTCTTCAATATTCAATACCCAATCCTCAATCTTCAATGCTCAATCCTCAATCCTCAATCCTCAATCCTCAATCCTCAATCCTCAATCCTCAATCCTCAATCCTCAATCCTCAATCCTCAGTCCCAAATACTCAATCTTCAATACTCAATCCTCAATCCTCAATCTTCAATCCTCAATACTCAATCTTCAATCCTCAATCCTCAATCCTCAGTCCTCAATCCTCTTTCTTCAATCCTCAATACCCAATACTCAATCTTCAATCCTCAATACTGAATCTTCAATCCTCAATCCTCAATCCTCAATCCTCAATCCTCAATCCTCAATCCTCTGTAATCAATCCTCAATCTTCAATACTCAATCGTCAATCCTCAGTCCTCAATCCTCAACCCTCAATCCTCGTTCCTCAAACCTCAATCCTCAACCCTCAGTCCTCACCCTCAATTCTCAATTCTCAATCCTCAATCCTCACTCCTCAATCTTCAATCCTCAATAATCAATCTCCAATCCTAGATCCTCAATCCCCAATACTCAATCCTTAGTCCTCAATCTTCAATCCTCAATCCCCAGTACTCAATCTTCAATCATCAATGCTCAATCCTCAATCCCCAATCCTCAGTCCTCAGTCCTCAATCCTCAATCCTCAAACCTCAATCCTCAACCGTCAGTCCTCGTCCTGAATCCTCGACCCTCAATCCTCAATCCTCAATCTTCAATCATCAATACTCAATATTCAATCCTCAATCCTCAATCCTCAGTCCTCAATCCTCAATCCTCAATCCTCAATCCTCAATCATCAACCCTCAATCATCATTCTACAATCCTCAATACCCAATCCTCAATCTTCAATCCTCAATCCTCAATCCTCAATTCCGAATCCTCAATCCTCAGTCCTCAGTCCTTAAACCTCAATCCTCAACCCTCAGCCCTCATCCTCAATCCTCAATCCTTAATCCTCAATCCTCAATCCTCATTCTTCAATATTCAATACCCAATCCTCAATCTTCAATGCTCAATCCTCAATCCTCAACCCTCAATCCTCAATCCTCAATCCTCAATCCTCAATCCTCAATCCTCAATCCTCAATCCTCAGTCCTCAATCCTCATTCTTCATTCCTCAATACCCAATCCTCAATCTTCAATCCTCAATCCTCAATCCTCAATTCTCAACCCTCAATCCTCAGTCCTCAGTCCTCAAACATCAATCCTCAAACCTCAGCCCTCATCATCAATCCTCAATGCTCAATCCTCAATCCTCAATCTTCAATCCTCAATAGTCAATATTCAATCATCAATCCTCAATCCTCATTCTACAATCCTCAATACCCAATCCCCAATCTTTAATCCTCAATCGTCAATCCTCAATTCTCAATCCTCAATCCTCAGTCCTCAGTCCTCAAACCTCAACCCTCAACCCTCAGCCCTCATCCTCAATCCTCAATCCTCAATCCTCAATGTTCAATCCGCAATACCCAATCCTCAATCTTCAATCCTCAATCCTCAATCCTCAATCCTCAATCCTCAATCCTCAATCTTCAATCCTCAATACTCAATCTTCAACCCTCAACCCTCAATCCTCAACCCTCAATCCTCATTCTTCAATCCTCAACACCCAATCCTCAATCTTGAATCCTCAATCCTCAATCCTCAATTCTCAATTCTCAATCCTCAATCCTCAGACCTCAAACATCAATACTCAACCCTCAGTCGTCTTCCTCAATCCACAACCCTCAATCCTCGATCCTCAATCTTCAATACTCAATCCTCAATCCTCAATGTTCAATCTTCAATACCCAATCCTCAATCTTCAATCCTCAATACCCAATACTCAATCTTCAATCCTCAATCCTCAATCCTCAATTCTCAATCCTCAATCCTCAATCCTCTGACGTCAAACATCAATACTCAATCCTCAGTCTTCATCCTCAATCCACAACCCTCAATCCTCAATCCTCAATCTTCAATTCTCAATCCTCAATCCTCAATCCTCAATCCTCAATCCTCAGTCCTCATTCTTCATTCCTCAATACCCAATCCTCAATCTTCAATCCTCAATCCTCAATCCTCAATTCTCAACCCTCAACCCTCAGTCCTCAGTCCTCAACCATCAATCCTCAAACCTCAGCCCTCATCATCAATCCTCAATCCTCGATCTTCAATTCTCAATCCTCAATCCTTAATCCTCAATCCTCAATCCTCAGTCCTCAACCCTCAATTCTGAATCCTCAATCCTGCATCCTCAATCTTCAGCCCTCAGTCCTCAACAATCAGTTGTCAGTCCTCAATCCCCAATAGAATATCATCAATTCACTGTTTTCAATGCTCAATACTCAATCTGCAACCTTCAATCTCTATCCAGAAACATCAATTCTCTTCACTCAACCCTGGACGCTCAGTCCTCAATCTTCAATCCTCAATCCTCAATCCTCAATTCTCAACCTTCAAATCTCTATCCAGAAACATCAATTCTCTTCACTCAACCCTGGACGCTCAGTCCTCAATCTTCAATCCTCAATCCTCAATCCTCAATTCTCAATCCTCAATCCTCAATCCTCAGATCTCAGTCCTCAAACCTCAATCCTCAACCCTCAGCCCTCATCCTCAATCCTCAATTCTCAATCCTCGATCCTCAATCTTCAATACTCAATAATCAATCTTCAATCCTTAATCCTCAATCCTCGGTCCTCAATCCTCAATCGTCAATCTCCAATCCTGAATACTCAATCTTCAATCCTCAATCCTCAATCCTCAATCCTCAATCCTCAATCCTCACTCTTCATTCCTCAATACCCAATCCTCAATCTTCAATCCTCAATCCTCAATCCTCAATTCTCAACCCTCAACCCTCAGTCCTCAATCCTCAAACATCAATCCTCAAACCTCAGCCCTCATCATCAATCCTCAATCCTCAATCCTCAATCCTCAATCTTCAATCCTCAATACTCAATATTCAATCCTCAATCCTCAGTCCTCACCCTCAATTCTGAATTCTCAATCCTCAATCCTCAATCCTCAATCATCAATCCTCAATAATCAATCTCCAATCCTAGATCCTCAATCCCCAATACTCAATCCTTAATCCTCAATATTCAATCCTCAATCCCCAGTACTCAATCTTCAATCCTCAATGCTCAATCCTCAATCCCCAACCCTCAGTCCTCAATCCTCAATCCTCAATCCTCAATCCTCAATCCTCAATCCTCAATCCTCATTCTACAACCCTCAATACCCAGTCCTCAATCTTCAATCCTCAATCCTCAATCCTCAATTCTCAATCCTCAATCCTCAGTCCTCAGTCCTCAAAACTCAATCCTAAACCCTCAGCCCTCATCCTCAATCCTCAATCCTTAATCCTCAATCCTCAATCCTCATTCTTCAATCCTCAATACCCAGTCCTCAATCTTCATTCCTCAATCCTCAATCCTCAATCCTCAATCCTCAATCCTCAATCCTCAATCTTCAATCCTCAGTCCCAAATCCTCAATCTTCAATACTCAATCCTCAATCCTCAATCTTCAATCCTCAACACTCAATCTTCAATCCTCAATCCTCAATCCTCAATCCTCAATCCTCTATTCTCAATCCTCAATCCTCAATCCTCTGACGTCAAACATCAATACTCAACCCTCAGTCTTCGTCCTCAATCCACAACCCTCAATCCTCAATGCTCAATCTTCAATTCTCAATCCTCAATCCTCAATCCTCAATCCTCAATCCTCAATCCTCAGACCTCAACCCTCAATCCTGAATCCTCAATCTTCTGCCCTCAGTCCTCAACAATCAGTTGTCAATCCTCAATCCTCAATCTTCAATTCTCAATCCTCAATCCTCAATCCTCAATCCTCAATCCTCAGTCCTCAACCCTCAATCCTGAATCCTCAATCTTCAGCCCTCAGTCCTCAACAATCAGTTGTCAATCCTCAATCCTCAATCTTCAATCCTCAATACTCAATCTTCAACCATCAACCCTCAATCCTCAACCCTCAATCCTCATTCTTCAATCCTCAACACCCAACCCTCAATCTTCAATCCTCAATCCTCAATCCTCAATTCTCAATCCTCAATCCTCAATCCTCAGACCTCAGTCCTCAAACCTCAATCCTCAACCCTCAGCCCTCATCCTCAATCCTCAATCCTCAATCCTCGATCCTCAATCTTCAATACTCAATACTCAATCTTCAATCCTTAATCCTCAATCCTCGGTCCTCAATCCTCAATCGTCAATCTCCAATCCTGAATACTCAATCTTCAATCCTCAATCCTCAATCCCCAATCCTCAATCCTCAATCCTCATTCTTCATTCCTCAATACCCAATCCTCAATCTTCAATCCTCAATCCTCAATCCTCAATTCTCAACCCTCAACCCTCAGTCCTCAGTCCTCAACCATCAATCCTCAAACCTCAGCCCTCGTCATCAATCCTCAATCCTCAATCCTCAATCCTCAACCTTCAATCCTCAATACTCAATACTCAATCCTCAATCCTCAGTCCTCACCCTCAATTCTGCATTCTCAATCCTCAATCCTCAATCCTCAATCTTCAATCCTCAATAATCAATCTCCAATCCTAGATCCTCAATCCCCAATACCCAATCCTTAATCCTCAATATTCAATCCTCAATCCCCAGTACTCAATCTTCAATCCTCAATGCTCAATCCTCAATCCCCAATCCTCAGTCCCCAATCCTCAATCCTCAATCCTCAAACCTCAACCCTCAACCGTCAGTCCTCGTCCTGAATCCTCAACACTCAATCCTCAATCCTCAATCTTCAATCATCAATACTCAATATTCAATCCTCAATCCTCAATCCTCAGTCCTCAATCCTCAATCCTCAATCCTCAATCCTCAATCATCAACCCTCAATCCTCATTCTACAATCCTCAATACCCAATTCTCAATCTTCAATCCTCAATCCTCAATCCTCAATTCCCAATCCTCAATCCTCAGTCCTCAGTCCTCAAACCTCAATCCTCAACCCTCAGCCCTCATCCTCAATCCTCAATCCTTAATCCTCAATCCTCAATCCTCATTCTTCAATATTCAATACCCAATCCTCAATCTTCAATGCTCAATCCTCAATCCTCAATCCTCAATCCTCAATCCTCATTCTTCAATATTCAATACCCAATCCTCAATCTTCAATGCTCAATCCTCAATCCCCAATCCTCAATCCTCAATCCTCAATCCTCAATCCTCAATCCTCAATCCTCAATCCTCAATCCTCAGTCCCAAATACTCAATCTTCAATACTCAATCCTCAATCCTCAATCTTCAATCCTCAATACTCAATCTTCAATCCTCATTCCTCAGTCCTCAGTCCTCAATCCTATTTCTTCAATCCTCAATACCCAATACTCTATCTTCAATCCTCAATCCTCAATCCTCAATTCTCAATCCTCAATCCTCAATCCTCTGACGTCAAACATCAATACTCAATCCTCAGTCTCCATCCTCAATCCTCAATCCTTAATCCTCAATCCTCAATCCTCATTCTTCAATCCTCAATACCCAATCCTCAATCTTCATTCCTCAATCCTCAATCCTCAATCCTCAATCCTCAATCCTCAATCCTCAATCTTCAATCCTCAGTCCCAAATCCTCAATCTTCAATGCTCAATCCTCAATCCTCAATCCTCAATCCTCAATCCTCATTCTTCAATATTCAATACCCAATCCTCAATCTTCAATGCTCAATCCTCAATCCCCAATCCTCAATCCTCAATCCTCAATCCTCAATCCTCAATCCTCAATCCTCAATCCTCAATCCTCAGTCCCAAATACTCAATCTTCAATACTCAATCCTCAATCCTCAATCTTCAATCCTCAATACTCAATCTTCAATCCTCATTCCTCAGTCCTCAGTCCTCAATCCTATTTCTTCAATCCTCAATACCCAATACTCTATCTTCAATCCTCAATCCTCAATCCTCAATTCTCAATCCTCAATCCTCAATCCTCTGACGTCAAACATCAATACTCAATCCTCAGTCTCCATCCTCAATCCTCAATCCTTAATCCTCAATCCTCAATCCTCATTCTTCAATCCTCAATACCCAATCCTCAATCTTCATTCCTCAATCCTCAAACCTCAATCCTCAATCCTCAATCCTCAATCCTCAATCTTCAATCCTCAGTCCCAAATCCTCAATCTTCAATACTCAATCCTCAATCCTCAATCTTCAATCCTCAACACTCAATGTTCAATCCTCAATCCTCAGTCCTCAGTCCTCAAACGTCAATCCTCAATCCTCAATCCCCACTCCTCAACCCTCAATCCTCAGTCCTTAAACCTCAATCCTGAATCCTCAATCCTGCACCCTCAATCCTCAGCCCTCAGTCCTCAACAATCAGTTGTCAATCCTCAATCCCCAATAGAATATCCTCAATTCACAGTTTTCAATACTCAATACTCAATCTGCAATCTTCAAATCTCTATCCAGAGACATCAATTCTCATCACTCAACCCTGAACGCTCAGTCCTCAATGTTTAATCCTCAATCCTCAATTCTCAATCTTCAATCCTCAATACTGAGTCTTCAATCCTCAATCCTCAATCCTCAATTCTCAATCCTCAATCCTCAATACTCAATCCTCAACCTTCAATACTCAATCGTCAATCCTCAGTCCACAATCCGCAATCCTCAATCCTCGTTCCTCAAACATCAATCCTCAACCCTCAGTACTCACACTCAATTCTCAATTCTCAATCCTCAATCCTCAATCCTCAATCTTCAATCCTCAATAATCAATCTCCAATCCCAGATCCTCAATCCCCAATCCTCAATCCTTAATCCTCAATCTTCAATCCTCAGACATCAAACATCAATACTCAACCCTCAGACCTCGTCCTCAATCCACAAACCTCAATCCTCAATCCTCAATCATCAATCATTAACATCCAATCTTCAATCCTCAATACTCAATCCTCAATTCTCAACCCTCAATCCTCAATGTTCAATCCTCAGTACCCAATCCTCAGTCTTCAATCCTCAATCCTCAGTCCTCAATCCTCAATCCTCAATCCTCAATCCTCAATCCTCAGACCTCAAACCTCAATCCTGAATCCTCAATACTGAATCCTCAATCTTCAGCCCTTAGTCCTCAACAGTCAGTTGCCAATCCTCAATCCTCAATAGAATATCCTCAATTCACAGTTTTCAATACTCAATCCTCTATCTGCAATCTTCAGATCTCTATCCACAAACATCAATTCTCATCACTCAACCCTCAATACTCAGTCCCCAATGCTCAATCTTCAACCCTCAATCCTCAACCCTCAATCCTCAATCTTAATCTTCAATCCTCAATACTCAATCTTCAATCCTCAATCCTCAATCCTCAATCCTCAATCCTCAATCTTCAATCCTCAATACTCAATCCTCAATCCTCAGTCCTCAGTCCTCAAACCTCAATCCTCAATCCTCAATCCTCAATCCTCAATTCCCAATCCTCAATCCTCAGTCCTCAGTCCTCAAACCTCAATCCTCAACCCTCAGCCCTCATCCTCAATCCTCAATCCTTAATCCTCAATCCTCAATCCTCATTCTTCAATATTCAATACCCAACTCTCAATCTTCAATGCTCAATCCTCAATCCTCAATCCTCAATCCTCAATCCTCAATCCTCAATCCTCAATCCTCAATCCTCAATCCTCAATCCTCAGTCCTCAATCCTCAATCCTCAATCCTCAATCCTCAATCCTCAATCCTCAATCCTCAATCCTCAATCCTCAATCCTCAATCCTCAATCCTCAGTCCCAAATACTCAATCTTCAATACTCAATCCCCAATCCTCAATCCTCAGTCCTCAATACTCAATCCTCAATCCTCAATCCTCGATCCTCAATCTTCAATACTCAATACTCAATCTTCAATCCTTAATCCTCAATCCTCGGTCCTCAATCCTCAATCGTCAATCTCCAATCCTGAATACTCAATCTTCAATCCTCAATCCTCAATCCTCAATCCTCAATCCTCAATCCTCATTCTACAATCCTCAATACCCAATCCTCAATCTTCAATCCTCAATCCTCAATCCTCAATTCCCAATCCTCAATCCTCAGTCCTCAGTCCTCAAACCTCAATCCTCAACCCTCAGCCCTCATCCTCAATCCTCAATCCTTAATCCTCAATCCTCAATCCTCATTCTTCAATATTCAATACCCAATCCTCAATCTTCAATGCTCAATCCTCAATCCTCAATCCTCAATCCTCAATCCTCAATCCTCAATCCTCAATCCCCAATCCTCAGTCCCAAATACTCAATCTTCAATACTCAATCCCCAATCCTCAATCCTCAGTCCTCAATACTCAATCCTCAATCCTCAATCCTCGATCCTCAATCTTCAATACTCAATACTCAATCTTCAATCCTTAATCCTCAATCCTCGGTCCTCAATCCTCAATCGTCAATCTCCAATCCTGAATACTCAATCTTCAATCCTCAATCCTCAATCCTCAATCCTCAATCCTCAATCCTCATTCTACAATCCTCAATACCCAATCCTCAATCTTCAATCCTCAATTCTCAATCCTCAATTCCCAATCCTCAATCCTCAGTCCTCAGTCCTCAAACCTCAATCCTCAACCCTCAGCCCTCATCCTCAATCCTCAATCCTTAATCCTCAATCCTCAATCCTCATTCTTCAATATTCAATACCCAATCCTCAATCTTCAATGCTCAATCCTCAATCCTCAATCCTCAATCCTCAATCCTCAATCCTCATTCTTCATTCCTCAATACCCAATCCTCAATCTTCAATCCTCAATCCTCAATCCTCAATTCTCAACCCTCAACCCTCAGTCCTCAGTCCTCAACCATCAATCCTCAAACCTCAGCCCTCATCATCAGTCCTCAATACTCAATCCTCAATCCTCAATCCTCAATCACCAACCCTCAATCCTCATTCTACAATCCTCAATACCCAATCCTCAATCTTCAATCCTCAATCCTCAATCCTCAATTCCCAATCCTCAATCCTCAGTCCTCAGTCCTCAAACCTCAATCCTCAACCCTCATACCTCATACTCAATCCTCAATCCTTAATCCTCAATCATCAATCCTCATTCTTCAATATTCAATACCCAATCCTCAATCTTCAATGCTCAATCCTCAATCCTCAATCCTCAATCCTCAATCCTCAATCCTCAATCCTCAATCCTCAATCCTCAATCCTCAATCCTCAGTCCCAAATACTCAATCTTCAATACTCAATCCCCAATCCTCAATCCTCAGTCCTCAATACTCAATCCTCAATCCTTAATCCTCGATCCTCAATCTTCAATACTCAATACTCAATCTTCAATCCTTAATCCTCAATCCTCGGTCCTCAATCCTCAATCGTCAATCTCCAATCCTGAATACTCAATCTTCAATCCTCAATCCTCAATCCTCAATCCTCAATCCTCAATCCTCATTCTACAATCCTCAATACCCAATCCTCAATCTTCAATCCTCAATCCTCAATCCTCAATTCCCAATCCTCAATCCTCAGTCCTCAGTCCTCAAACCTCAATCCTCAACCCTCAGCCCTCATCCTCAATCCTCAATCCTTAATCCTCAATCCTCAATCCTCATTCTTCAATATTCAATACCCAATCCTCAATCTTCAATGCTCAATCCTCAATCCTCAATCCTCAATCCTCAATCCTCAATTCTCAATCCTCAATCCTCAATCCTCAATCCTCAATCCTCAATCCTCAATCCTCAATCCTCAGACCTCAACCCTCAATCCTGAATCCTCAATCTTCTGCCCTCAGTCCTCAACAATCAGTTGTCAATCCTCAATCCTCAATCTTCAATTCTCAATCCTCAATCCTCAATCCTCAATCCTCAATCCTCAGTCCTCAACCCTCAATCCTGAATCCTCAATCTTCAGCCCTCAGTCCTCAACAATCAGTTGTCAATCCTCAATCCTCAATCTTCAATCCTCAATACTCAATCTTCAACCATCAACCCTCAATCCTCAACCCTCAATCCTCATTCTTCAATCCTCAACACCCAACCCTCAATCTTCAATCCTCAATCCTCAATCCTCAATTCTCAATCCTCAATCCTCAATCCTCAGACCTCAGTCCTCAAACCTCAATCCTCAACCCTCAGCCCTCATCCTCAATCCTCAATCCTCAATCCTCGATCCTCAATCTTCAATACTCAATACTCAATCTTCAATCCTTAATCCTCAATCCTCGGTCCTCAATCCTCAATCGTCAATCTCCAATCCTGAATACTCAATCTTCAATCCTCAATCCTCAATCCCCAATCCTCAATCCTCAATCCTCATTCTTCATTCCTCAATACCCAATCCTCAATCTTCAATCCTCAATCCTCAATCCTCAATTCTCAACCCTCAACCCTCAGTCCTCAGTCCTCAACCATCAATCCTCAAACCTCAGCCCTCGTCATCAATCCTCAATCCTCAATCCTCAATCCTCAACCTTCAATCCTCAATACTCAATACTCAATCCTCAATCCTCAGTCCTCACCCTCAATTCTGCATTCTCAATCCTCAATCCTCAATCCTCAATCTTCAATCCTCAATAATCAATCTCCAATCCTAGATCCTCAATCCCCAATACCCAATCCTTAATCCTCAATATTCAATCCTCAATCCCCAGTACTCAATCTTCAATCCTCAATGCTCAATCCTCAATCCCCAATCCTCAGTCCCCAATCCTCAATCCTCAATCCTCAAACCTCAACCCTCAACCGTCAGTCCTCGTCCTGAATCCTCAACACTCAATCCTCAATCCTCAATCTTCAATCATCAATACTCAATATTCAATCCTCAATCCTCAATCCTCAGTCCTCAATCCTCAATCCTCAATCCTCAATCCTCAATCATCAACCCTCAATCCTCATTCTACAATCCTCAATACCCAATTCTCAATCTTCAATCCTCAATCCTCAATCCTCAATTCCCAATCCTCAATCCTCAGTCCTCAGTCCTCAAACCTCAATCCTCAACCCTCAGCCCTCATCCTCAATCCTCAATCCTTAATCCTCAATCCTCAATCCTCATTCTTCAATATTCAATACCCAATCCTCAATCTTCAATGCTCAATCCTCAATCCTCAATCCTCAATCCTCAATCCTCATTCTTCAATATTCAATACCCAATCCTCAATCTTCAATGCTCAATCCTCAATCCCCAATCCTCAATCCTCAATCCTCAATCCTCAATCCTCAATCCTCAATCCTCAATCCTCAATCCTCAGTCCCAAATACTCAATCTTCAATACTCAATCCTCAATCCTCAATCTTCAATCCTCAATACTCAATCTTCAATCCTCATTCCTCAGTCCTCAGTCCTCAATCCTATTTCTTCAATCCTCAATACCCAATACTCTATCTTCAATCCTCAATCCTCAATCCTCAATTCTCAATCCTCAATCCTCAATCCTCTGACGTCAAACATCAATACTCAATCCTCAGTCTCCATCCTCAATCCTCAATCCTTAATCCTCAATCCTCAATCCTCATTCTTCAATCCTCAATACCCAATCCTCAATCTTCATTCCTCAATCCTCAATCCTCAATCCTCAATCCTCAATCCTCAATCCTCAATCTTCAATCCTCAGTCCCAAATCCTCAATCTTCAATGCTCAATCCTCAATCCTCAATCCTCAATCCTCAATCCTCATTCTTCAATATTCAATACCCAATCCTCAATCTTCAATGCTCAATCCTCAATCCCCAATCCTCAATCCTCAATCCTCAATCCTCAATCCTCAATCCTCAATCCTCAATCCTCAATCCTCAGTCCCAAATACTCAATCTTCAATACTCAATCCTCAATCCTCAATCTTCAATCCTCAATACTCAATCTTCAATCCTCATTCCTCAGTCCTCAGTCCTCAATCCTATTTCTTCAATCCTCAATACCCAATACTCTATCTTCAATCCTCAATCCTCAATCCTCAATTCTCAATCCTCAATCCTCAATCCTCTGACGTCAAACATCAATACTCAATCCTCAGTCTCCATCCTCAATCCTCAATCCTTAATCCTCAATCCTCAATCCTCATTCTTCAATCCTCAATACCCAATCCTCAATCTTCATTCCTCAATCCTCAAACCTCAATCCTCAATCCTCAATCCTCAATCCTCAATCTTCAATCCTCAGTCCCAAATCCTCAATCTTCAATACTCAATCCTCAATCCTCAATCTTCAATCCTCAACACTCAATGTTCAATCCTCAATCCTCAGTCCTCAGTCCTCAAACGTCAATCCTCAATCCTCAATCCCCACTCCTCAACCCTCAATCCTCAGTCCTTAAACCTCAATCCTGAATCCTCAATCCTGCACCCTCAATCCTCATCCCTCAGTCCTCAACAATCAGTTGTCAATCCTCAATCCCCAATAGAATATCCTCAATTCACAGTTTTCAATACTCAATACTCAATCTGCAATCTTCAAATCTCTATCCAGAGACATCAATTCTCATCACTCAACCCTGAACGCTCAGTCCTCAATGTTTAATCCTCAATCCTCAATTCTCAATCTTCAATCCTCAATACTGAGTCTTCAATCCTCAATCCTCAATCCTCAATTCTCAATCCTCAATCCTCAATACTCAATCCTCAACCTTCAATACTCAATCGTCAATCCTCAGTCCACAATCCGCAATCCTCAATCCTCGTTCCTCAAACATCAATCCTCAACCCTCAGTACTCACACTCAATTCTCAATTCTCAATCCTCAATCCTCAATCCTCAATCTTCAATCCTCAATAATCAATCTCCAATCCCAGATCCTCAATCCCCAATCCTCAATCCTTAATCCTCAATCTTCAATCCTCAGACATCAAACATCAATACTCAACCCTCAGACCTCGTCCTCAATCCACAAACCTCAATCCTCAATCCTCAATCATCAATCATTAACATCCAATCTTCAATCCTCAATACTCAATCCTCAATTCTCAACCCTCAATCCTCAATGTTCAATCCTCAGTACCCAATCCTCAGTCTTCAATCCTCAATCCTCAGTCCTCAATCCTCAATCCTCAATCCTCAATCCTCAATCCTCAGACCTCAAACCTCAATCCTGAATCCTCAATACTGAATCCTCAATCTTCAGCCCTTAGTCCTCAACAGTCAGTTGCCAATCCTCAATCCTCAATAGAATATCCTCAATTCACAGTTTTCAATACTCAATCCTCTATCTGCAATCTTCAGATCTCTATCCACAAACATCAATTCTCATCACTCAACCCTCAATACTCAGTCCCCAATCCTCAATCTTCAACCCTCAATCCTCAACCCTCAATCCTCAATCTTAATCTTCAATCCTCAATACTCAATCTTCAATCCTCAATCCTCAATCCTCAATCCTCAATCCTCAATCTTCAATCCTCAATACTCAATCCTCAATCCTCAGTCCTCAGTCCTCAAACCTCAATCCTCAATCCTCAATCCTCAATTCCCAATCCTCAATCCTCAGTCCTCAGTCCTCAAACCTCAATCCTCAACCCTCAGCCCTCATCCTCAATCCTCAATCCTTAATCCTCAATCCTCAATCCTCATTCTTCAATATTCAATACCCAACTCTCAATCTTCAATGCTCAATCCTCAATCCTCAATCCTCAATCCTCAATCCTCAATCCTCAATCCTCAATCCTCAATCCTCAATCCTCAATCCTCAGTCCTCAATCCTCAATCCTCAATCCTCAATCCTCAATCCTCAATCCTCAATCCTCAATCCTCAATCCTCAATCCTCAATCCTCAATCCTCAGTCCCAAATACTCAATCTTCAATACTCAATCCCCAATCCTCAATCCTCAGTCCTCAATACTCAATCCTCAATCCTCAATCCTCGATCCTCAATCTTCAATACTCAATACTCAATCTTCAATCCTTAATCCTCAATCCTCGGTCCTCAATCCTCAATCGTCAATCTCCAATCCTGAATACTCAATCTTCAATCCTCAATCCTCAATCCTCAATCCTCAATCCTCAATCCTCATTCTACAATCCTCAATACCCAATCCTCAATCTTCAATCCTCAATCCTCAATCCTCAATTCCCAATCCTCAATCCTCAGTCCTCAGTCCTCAAACCTCAATCCTCAACCCTCAGCCCTCATCCTCAATCCTCAATCCTTAATCCTCAATCCTCAATCCTCATTCTTCAATATTCAATACCCAATCCTCAATCTTCAATGCTCAATCCTCAATCCTCAATCCTCAATCCTCAATCCTCAATCCTCAATCCTCAATCCCCAATCCTCAGTCCCAAATACTCAATCTTCAATACTCAATCCCCAATCCTCAATCCTCAGTCCTCAATACTCAATCCTCAATCCTCAATCCTCGATCCTCAATCTTCAATACTCAATACTCAATCTTCAATCCTTAATCCTCAATCCTCGGTCCTCAATCCTCAATCGTCAATCTCCAATCCTGAATACTCAATCTTCAATCCTCAATCCTCAATCCTCAATCCTCAATCCTCAATCCTCATTCTACAATCCTCAATACCCAATCCTCAATCTTCAATCCTCAATTCTCAATCCTCAATTCCCAATCCTCAATCCTCAGTCCTCAGTCCTCAAACCTCAATCCTCAACCCTCAGCCCTCATCCTCAATCCTCAATCCTTAATCCTCAATCCTCAATCCTCATTCTTCAATATTCAATACCCAATCCTCAATCTTCAATGCTCAATCCTCAATCCTCAATCCTCAATCCTCAATCCTCAATCCTCATTCTTCATTCCTCAATACCCAATCCTCAATCTTCAATCCTCAATCCTCAATCCTCAATTCTCAACCCTCAACCCTCAGTCCTCAGTCCTCAACCATCAATCCTCAAACCTCAGCCCTCATCATCAGTCCTCAATACTCAATCCTCAATCCTCAATCCTCAATCACCAACCCTCAATCCTCATTCTACAATCCTCAATACCCAATCCTCAATCTTCAATCCTCAATCCTCAATCCTCAATTCCCAATCCTCAATCCTCAGTCCTCAGTCCTCAAACCTCAATCCTCAACCCTCATACCTCATACTCAATCCTCAATCCTTAATCCTCAATCATCAATCCTCATTCTTCAATATTCAATACCCAATCCTCAATCTTCAATGCTCAATCCTCAATCCTCAATCCTCAATCCTCAATCCTCAATCCTCAATCCTCAATCCTCAATCCTCAATCCTCAATCCTCAGTCCCAAATACTCAATCTTCAATACTCAATCCCCAATCCTCAATCCTCAGTCCTCAATACTCAATCCTCAATCCTTAATCCTCGATCCTCAATCTTCAATACTCAATACTCAATCTTCAATCCTTAATCCTCAATCCTCGGTCCTCAATCCTCAATCGTCAATCTCCAATCCTGAATACTCAATCTTCAATCCTCAATCCTCAATCCTCAATCCTCAATCCTCAATCCTCATTCTACAATCCTCAATACCCAATCCTCAATCTTCAATCCTCAATCCTCAATCCTCAATTCCCAATCCTCAATCCTCAGTCCTCAGTCCTCAAACCTCAATCCTCAACCCTCAGCCCTCATCCTCAATCCTCAATCCTTAATCCTCAATCCTCAATCCTCATTCTTCAATATTCAATACCCAATCCTCAATCTTCAATGCTCAATCCTCAATCCTCAATCCTCAATCCTCAATCCTCAATTCTCAATCCTCAATCCTCAATCCTCAATCCTCAGTCCCAAATACTCAATCTTCAATCCTCAATCCTCAATCCTCAATCCTCAATCCTCAATCCTCACTCTTCATTCCTCAATCCTCAATCCTCAAACCTCAACCCTCAACCGTCAGTCCTCGTCCTGAATCCTCAACCCTCAATCCTCAATCCTCAATCTTCAATCATCAAGACTCAATATTCAATCCTCTATCCTCAATCCTCAGTCCTCAATCCTCAATCCTCAATCCTCAATCCTCAATCCTCAATCCTCAAACCACATTCTTCAATTCTCAATACTCTATATTCAATCCTCAATCCTCAGTCCTCACCCTCAAATCTGAATTCTCAATCCTCAATCCTCAATCCTCAATCTTCAATCCTGAATAATCAATCTCCAATCCTAGATCCTCAATCCCCGATACTCAATCCTTAATCTTCAATATTCAATCCTCAATCCCCAGTACTCAATCTTCAATCCTCAATGCTCAATCCTCAATCCCCAATACTCAGTCCTCAATCCTCAATCCTCAATCCTCAAACCTCAACCCTCAACCATCAGTCCTCGTCCTGAATCCTCAACCCTCAATCCTCAATCCACAATCTTCAATCATCAATACTCAATATTCAATACTCAATCCTCAATCCTCAGTCCTCAATCCTCAATCCTCAATCCTCAATCCTCAATCCTCAATCATCAACCCTCAATACTCATTCTACAATCCTCAATACCCAATCCTCTATCTTCAATCCTCAATCCTCAATCCTCAATTCCCAATCCTCAATCCTCAGTCCTCAGTCCTCAGACCTCAATCCTCAACCCTCAGCCCTCATCCTCAATCGTCAAACCTTAATCATCAATCCTCAGTCCTCATTCTTCAATATTCAATACCCAATCCTCAATCTTCAATCCTCAATCCTCAATCCTCAATCCTCAATCCTCAATCCTCAGTCCTCAATCCTCTTTCCTCAATCCTCAATACACAATACTCTATCTTCAATCCTCAATCCTCAATCCTCAATTCTCAATCCTCAATCCTCAATCCTCTGACGTCAAACATCAATACTCAATCCTCAGTCTTCATCCTCAATCCACAACCCTCAATCCTCAATCCTCAATCTTCAATTCTCAAGCCTCAATCAACAATCCTCAATCCTCAATCCTCAATCCTCAATCCTCAATCTTCAATACTCAATCCTCAATCCTCAATCCTCAATCCTCAATCCTCAGTCCTCAACCCTCAATTCTGAATCCTCAATCCTGCATCCTCAATCTTCAGCCCTCAGTCCTCAACAATCAGTTGTCAGTCCTCAATCCCCAATAGAATATAATCAATTCACTGTTTTCAATGCTCAATACTCAATCTGCAACCTTCAAATCTCTATCCAGAAACATCAATTCTCTTCACTCAACCCTGGACGCTCAGTCCTCAATCTTCAATCCTCAATCCTCAATCCTCAATTCTCAACCTTCAAATCTCTATCCAGAAACATCAATTCTCTTCACTCAACCCTGGGCGCTCAGTCCTCAATCTTCAATCCTCAATCCTCAATCCTCAATTCTCAATCCTCAATCCTCAATCCTCAGATCTCAGTCCTCAAACCTCAATCCTCAACCCTCAGCCCTCATTCTCAATCCTCAATTCTCAATCCTCGATCCTCAATCTTCAATACTCAATACTCAATCTTCAATCCTTAATCCTCAATCCTCGGTCCTCAATCCTCAATCGTCAATCTCCAATCCTGAATACTCAATCTTCAATCCTCAATCCTCAATCCTCAATCCTCAATCCTCAATCCTCACTCTTCATTCCTCAATACCCAATCCTCAATCTTCAATCCTCAATCCTCAATTCTCAACCCTCAACCCTCAGTCCTCAATCCTCAAACATCAATCCTCAAACCTAATCCCTCATCATCAATCCTCAATCCTCAATCCTCAATCCTCAATCTTCAATCCTCAATACTCAATATTCAATCCTCAATCCTCAGTCCTCACCCTCAATTCTGAATTCTCAATCCTCAATCCTCAATCCTCAATCATCGATCCTCAATAATCAATCTCCAATCCTAGATCCTCAATCCCCAATACTCAATCCTTAATCCTCAATATTCAATCCTCAATCCCCAGTACTCAATCTTCAATCCTCAATGCTCAATCCTCAATCCCCAAACCTCAGTCCTCAATCCTCAATCCTCAATCCTCAAACCTCAACCCTCAACCGTCAGTCCTCGTCCTGAATCCTCAACCCTCAATCCTCAATCCTCAATCTTCAATCATCAAGACTCAATATTCAATCCTCTATCCTCAATCCTCTGTCCTCAATCCTCAATCCTCAATCCTCAATCCTCAATCCTCAATCCTCAATCCTCAATCCTCATTCTACAATCCTCAATACCCAATCCTCAATCTTCAATCCTCAATCCTCAATCCTCAATTCTCAATCCTCAATCCTCAATCCTCAATCCTCAATCCTCAATCCTCAGTCCCAAATACTCAATCTTCAATACTCAATCCCCAATCCTCAATCCTCAGTCCTCAATCCTCAATACCCAATCCTCAATCTTCAATCCTCAATCCTCAATCCTCAATTCCCAATCCTCAATCCTCAGTCCTCAGTCCTCAAACCTCAATCCTCAACCCTCAGCCCTCATCCTCAATCCTCAATCCTTAATCCTCAATCCTCAATCCTCATTCTTCAATATTCAATACCCAATCCTCAATCTTCAATGCTCAATCCTCAATCCTCAATCCTCAATCCTCAATCCTCAATCCTCAATCCTCAATCCTCAATCCTCAGTCCCAAATACTCAATCTTCAATACTCAATCCCCAATCCTCAATCCTCAGTCCTCAATACTCAATCCTCAATCCTCAATCCTCGATCCTCAATCTTCAATACTCAATACTCAATCTTCAATCCTTAATCCTCAATCCTCGGTCCTCAATCCTCAATCGTCAATCTCCAATCCTGAATACTCAATCTTCAATCCTCAATCCTCAATCCTCAATCCTCAATCCTCAATCCTCATTCTACAATCCTCAATACCCAATCCTCAATCTTCAATCCTCAATTCTCAATCCTCAATTCCCAATCCTCAATCCTCAGTCCTCAGTCCTCAAACCTCAATCCTCAACCCTCAGCCCTCATCCTCAATCCTCAATCCTTAATCCTCAATCCTCAATCCTCATTCTTCAATATTCAATACCCAATCCTCAATCTTCAATGCTCAATCCTCAATCCTCAATCCTCAATCCTCAATCCTCAATCCTCATTCTTCATTCCTCAATACCCAATCCTCAATCTTCAATCCTCAATCCTCAATCCTCAATTCTCAACCCTCAACCCTCAGTCCTCAGTCCTCAACCATCAATCCTCAAACCTCAGCCCTCATCATCAGTCCTCAATACTCAATCCTCAATCCTCAATCCTCAATCACCAACCCTCAATCCTCATTCTACAATCCTCAATACCCAATCCTCAATCTTCAATCCTCAATCCTCAATCCTCAATTCCCAATCCTCAATCCTCAGTCCTCAGTCCTCAAACCTCAATCCTCAACCCTCATACCTCATACTCAATCCTCAATCCTTAATCCTCAATCCTCAATCCTCATTCTTCAATATTCAATACCCAATCCTCAATCTTCAATGCTCAATCCTCAATCCTCAATCCTCAATCCTCAATCCTCAATCCTCAATCCTCAATCCTCAATCCTCAATCCTCAATCCTCAGTCCCAAATACTCAATCTTCAATACTCAATCCCCAATCCTCAATCCTCAGTCCTCAATACTCAATCCTCAATCCTTAATCCTCGATCCTCAATCTTCAATACTCAATACTCAATCTTCAATCCTTAATCCTCAATCCTCGGTCCTCAATCCTCAATCGTCAATCTCCAATCCTGAATACTCAATCTTCAATCCTCAATCCTCAATCCTCAATCCTCAATCCTCAATCCTCATTCTACAATCCTCAATACCCAATCCTCAATCTTCAATCCTCAATCCTCAATCCTCAATTCCCAATCCTCAATCCTCAGTCCTCAGTCCTCAAACCTCAATCCTCAACCCTCAGCCCTCATCCTCAATCCTCAATCCTTAATCCTCAATCCTCAATCCTCATTCTTCAATATTCAATACCCAATCCTCAATCTTCAATGCTCAATCCTCAATCCTCAATCCTCAATCCTCAATCCTCAATTCTCAATCCTCAATCCTCAATCCTCAATCCTCAGTCCCAAATACTCAATCTTCAATCCTCAATCCTCAATCCTCAATCCTCAATCCTCAATCCTCACTCTTCATTCCTCAATTCTCAATCCTCAAACCTCAACCCTCAACCGTCAGTCCTCGTCCTGAATCCTCAACCCTCAATCCTCAATCCTCAATCTTCAATCATCAAGACTCAATATTCAATCCTCTATCCTCAATCCTCAGTCCTCAATCCTCAATCCTCAATCCTCAATCCTCAATCCTCAATCCTCAAACCACATTCTTCAATTCTCAATACTCTATATTCAATCCTCAATCCTCAGTCCTCACCCTCAAATCTGAATTCTCAATCCTCAATCCTCAATCCTCAATCTTCAATCCTGAATAATCAATCTCCAATCCTAGATCCTCAATCCCCGATACTCAATCCTTAATCTTCAATATTCAATCCTCAATCCCCAGTACTCAATCTTCAATCCTCAATGCTCAATCCTCAATCCCCAATACTCAGTCCTCAACCCTCAATCCTCAATCCTCAAACCTCAACCCTCAACCATCAGTCCTCGTCCTGAATCCTCAACACTCAATCCTCAATCCACAATCTTCAATCATCAATACTCAATATTCAATACTCAATCCTCAATCCTCAGTCCTCAATCCTCAATCCTCAATCCTCAATCCTCAATCCTCAATCATCAACCCTCAATACTCATTCTACAATCCTCAATACCCAATCCTCTATCTTCAATCCTCAATCCTCAATCCTCAATTCCCAATCCTCAATCCTCAGTCCTCAGTCCTCAGACCTCAATCCTCAACCCTCAGCCCTCATCCTCAATCGTCAAACCTTAATCATCAATCCTCAGTCCTCATTCTTCAATATTCAATACCCAATCCTCAATCTTCAATCCTCAATCCTCAATCCTCAATCCTCAATCCTCAATCCTCAATCCTCAGTCCTCAATCCTCTTTCCTCAATCCTCAATACACAATACTCTATCTTCAATCCTCAATCCTCAATCCTCAATTCTCAATCCTCAATCCTCAATCCTCTGACGTCAAACATCAATACTCAATCCTCAGTCTTCATCCTCAATCCACAACCCTCAATCCTCAATCCTCAATCTTCAATTCTCAAGCCTCAACCAACAATCCCCAATCCTCAATCCTCAATCCTCAATCTTCAATACTCAATCCTCAATCCTCAATCCTCAATCCTCAATCCTCAGTCCTCAACCCTCAATTCTGAATCCTCAATCCTGCATCCTCAATCTTCAGCCCTCAGTCCTCAACAATCAGTTGTCAGTCCTCAATCCCCAATAGAATAAAATCAATTCACTGTTTTCAATGCTCAATACTCAATCTGCAACCTTCAAATCTCTATCCAGAAACATCAATTCTCTTCACTCAACCCTGGACGCTCAGTCCTCAATCTTCAATCCTCAATCCTCAATCCTCAATTCTCAACCTTCAAATCTCTATCCAGAAACATCAATTCTCTTCACTCAACCCTGGGCGCTCAGTCCTCAATCTTCAATCCTCAATCCTCAATCCTCAATTCTCAATCCTCAATCCTCAATCCTCAGATCTCAGTCCTCAAACCTCAATCCTCAACCCTCAGCCCTCATTCTCAATCCTCAATTCTCAATCCTCGATCCTCAATCTTCAATACTCAATACTCAATCTTCAATCCTTAATCCTCAATCCTCGGTCCTCAATCCTCAATCGTCAATCTCCAATCCTGAATACTCAATCTTCAATCCTCAATCCTCAATCCTCAATCCTCAATCCTCAATCCTCACTCTTCATTCCTCAATACCCAATCCTCAATCTTCAATCCTCAATCCTCAATTCTCAACCCTCAACCCTCAGTCCTCAATCCTCAAACATCAATCCTCAAACCTAATCCCTCATCATCAATCCTCAATCCTCAATCCTCAATCCTCAATCTTCAATCCTCAATACTCAATATTCAATCCTCAATCCTCAGTCCTCACCCTCAATTCTGAATTCTCAATCCTCAATCCTCAATCCTCAATCATCGATCCTCAATAATCAATCTCCAATCCTAGATCCTCAATCCCCAATACTCAATCCTTAATCCTCAATATTCAATCCTCAATCCCCAGTACTCAATCTTCAATCCTCAATGCTCAATCCTCAATCCCCAAACCTCAGTCCTCAATCCTCAATCCTCAATCCTCAAACCTCAACCCTCAACCGTCAGTCCTCGTCCTGAATCCTCAACCCTCAATCCTCAATCCTCAATCTTCAATCATCAAGACTCAATATTCAATCCTCTATCCTCAATCCTCTGTCCTCAATCCTCAATCCTCAATCCTCAATCCTCAATCCTCAATCCTCAATCCTCAATCCTCATTCTACAATCCTCAATACCCAATCCTCAATCTTCAATCCTCAATCCTCAATCCTCAATTCTCAATCCTCAATCCTCAGTCCTCAGTCCTCAAACCTCAATCCTCAACCCACAGCCCTCATCCTCAATCCTCAATACTTAATCCTCAACCCTCAATCCTCATTCTTCAATCCTCAATACCCAATCCTCAATCTTCATTCCTCAATCCTCAATCCTCAATCCTCAATCCTCAATCCTCAATCCTCAATCTCCAATCCTCAGTCCCAAATCCTCAATCTTCAATACTCAATCCTCAATCCTCAATCTTCAATCCTCAACACTCAATCTTCAATCCTCAATCCTCAATCCTCAGTCCTCAGTCCTCAACCCTCAATCCTGAATCCTCAATCTTCAGCCCTCAGTCCTCAACAATCAGTTGTCAATCCTCAATCCTCAATCTTCAATCCTCTATACTCAATCTTCAACCCTCAATCCTCAATCCTCAACCCTCAATCCTCATTCTTCAATCCTCAACACCCAATCCTCAATCTTCAATCCTCAATCCTCAATCCTCAATTCTCAATCCTCAATCCTCAATCCTCAGACCTCAGTCCTCAAACCTCAATCCTCAACCCTCAGCCCTCATCCTCAATCCTCAATCCTCAATCCTCGATCCTCAATCTTCAATACTCAATACTCAATCTTCAATCCTTAATCCTCAATCCTCGGTCCTCAATCCTCAATCGTCAATCTCCAATCCTGAATACTCAATCATCAATCCTCAATCCTCAATACTCAATCCTCAATCCTCAATCCTCATTCTTCATTCCTCAATACCCAATCCTCAATCTTCAATCCTCAATCCTCAATCCTCAATTCTCAACCCTCAACCCTCAGTCCTCAGTCCTCAACCATCAATCCTCAAACCTCAGCCCTCATCATCAATCCTCAATCCTCGATCTTCAATTGTCAATCCTCAATCCTCAATCCTCAATCCTCAATCCTCAGTCCTCAACCCTCAATTCTGAATCCTCAATCCTGCATCCTCAATCTTCAGCCCTCAGTCCTCAACAATCAGTTGTCAGTCCTCAATCCCCAATAGAATATCATCAATTCACTGTTTTCAATGCTCAATACTCAATCTGCAACCTTCAAATCTCTATCCAGAAACATCAATTCTCTTCACTCAACCCTGGACGCTCAGTCCTCAATCTTCAATCCTCAATCCTCAATCCTCAATTCTCAACCTTCAAATCTCTATCCAGAAACATCAATTCTCTTCACTCAACCCTGGACGCTCAGTCCTCAATCTTCAATCCTCAATCCTCAATCCTCAATTCTCAATCCTCAATCCTCAATCCTCAGATCTCAGTCCTCAAACCTCAATCCTCAACCCTCAGCCCTCATCCTCAATCCTCAATTCTCAATCCTCGATCCTCAATCTTCAATACTCAATAATCAATCTTCAATCCTTAATCCTCAATCCTCGGTCCTCAATCCTCAATCGTCAATCTCCAATCCTGAATACTCAATCTTCAATCCTCAATCCTCAATCCTCAATCCTCAATCCTCAATCCTCACTCTTCATTCCTCAATACCCAATCCTCAATCTTCAATCCTCAATCCTCAATCCTCAATTCTCAACCCTCAACCCTCAGTCCTCAATCCTCAAACACCAATCCTCAAACCTCAGCCCTCATCATCAATCCTCAATCCTCAATCCTCAATCCTCAATCTTCAATCCTCAATACTCAATATTCAATCCTCAATCCTCAGTCCTCACCCTCAATTCTGAATTCTCAATCCTCAATCCTCAATCCTCAATCATCAATCCTCAATAATCAATCTCCAATCCTAGATCCTCAATCCCCAATACTCAATCCTTAATCCTCAATATTCAATCCTCAATCCCCAGTACTCAATCTTCAATCCTCAATGCTCAATCCTCAATCCCCAACCCTCAGTCCTCAATCCTCAATCCTCAATCCTCAAACCTCAACCCTCAACCGTCAGTCCTCGTCCTGAATCCTCAACCCTCATTCCTCAATCCTCAATCTTCAATCATCAAGACTCAATATTCAATCCTCAATCCTCAATCCTCAGTCCTCAATCCTCAATCCTCAATCCTCAATCCTCAATCCTCAATCCTCAATCCTCAATCCTCATTCTACAATCCTCAATACCCAATCCTCAATCTTCAATCCTCAATCCTCAATCCTCAATTCTCAATCCTCAATCCTCAGTCCTCAGTCCTCAAACCTCATTCCTCAACCCTCAGCCCTCATTCTCAATCCTCAATCCTTAGTCCTCAATCCTCAATCCTCATTCTTCAATCCTCAATACCCAATCCTCAATACCCAATCCTCAATCTTCATTCCTCAATCCTCAAACCTCAATCCACAATCCTCAATCCTCAATCCTCAATCCTCAATCTTCAATCCTCAGTCCCAAATCCTCAATCTTCAATACTCAATCCTCAATCCTCAATCTTCAATCCTCAACACTCAATCTTAAATCCTCAATCCTCAATCCTCAGTCCTCAATCCTCTTTCCTCAATCCTCAATACCCAATACTCAATCTTCAATCCTCAATCCTCAATCCTCAATTCTCAATCCTCAATCCTCAATCCTCTGACGTCAAACATCAATACTCAACCCTCAGTCTTCGTCCTCAATCCACAACTCTCAATCCTCAATGCTCAATCTTCAATTCTCAATCCTCAATCCTCAATCCTCAATCCTCAATCCTCAGTCCTCAACCCTCAATCCTGAATCCTCAATCTTCTGCCCTCAGTCCTCAACAATCAGTTGTCAATCCTCAATCCTCAATCTTCAATCCTCAATCCTCAATCTTTAATTCTCAATCCTCAATCCTCAATCCTCAATCCTCAATCCTCAGTCCTCAACCCTCAACCCTGAATCCTCAATCTTCAGCCCTCAGTCCTCAACAATCAGTTGTCAATCCTCAATCCTCAATCTTCAATCCTCAATACTCAATCTTCAACCCTCAACCCTCAATCCTCATTCGTCAATCCTCAACACCCAATCCTCAATCTTCAATCCTCAATCCTCAATCCTCAATTCTCAATCCTCAATCCTCAATCCTCAGACCTCAGTCCTCAAACCTCAATCCTCAACCCTCAGCCCTCATCCTCAATCCTCAATCCTCAATCCTCGATCCTCAATCTTCAATACTCAATACTCAATCTTCAATCCTTAATCCTCAATCCTCGGTCCTCAATCCTCAATCGTCAATCTCCAATCCTGAATACTCAATCTTCAATCCTCAATCCTCATCCTCAATCCTCAATCCTCAATCCTCATTCTTCATTCCTCAATACCCAATCCTCAATCTTCAATCCTCAATCCTCAATCCTCAATTCTCAACCCTCAACCCTCAGTCCTCAGTCCTCAACCATCAATCCTCAAACCTCAGCCCTCATCATCAATCCTCAATCCTCAATCCTAAATCCTCAATCTTCAATCCTCAATACTCAATACTCAATCGTCAATCCTCAGTCCTCACCCTCAATTCGGCATTCTCAATCCTCAATCCTCAATCCTCAATCTTCAATCCTCAATAATCAATCTCCAATCCTAGATCCTCAATCCCCAATACCCAATCCTTAATCCTCAATATTCAATCCTCAATCCCCAGTACTCAATCTTCAACCCTCAATGCTCAATCCTCAATCCCCAATCCTCAGTCCCCAATCCTCAATCCTCAATCCTCAAACCTCAACCCTCAACCGTCAGTCCTCGTCCTGAATCCTCAACACTCAATCCTCAATCCTCAATCTTCAACCATCAATACTCAATATTCAATCCTCAATCCTCAATCCTCAGTCCTCAATCCTCAATCCTCAATCCTCAATCCTCAATCATCAACCCTCAATCCTCATTCTACAATCCTCAATACCCAATCCTCAATCTTCAATCCTCAATCCTCAATCCTCAATTCCCAATCCTCAATCCTCAGTCCTCTGTCCTCAAACCTCAATCCTCAACCCTCAGCCCTCATCCTCAATCCTCAATCCTTAATCCTCAATCCTCAATCCTCATTCTTCAATATTCAATACCCAATCCTCAATCTTCAATGCTCAATCCTCAATCCTCAATCCTCAATCCTCAATCTTCAATCCTCAATCCTCAATCCTCAATCCTCAATCCTCAGTCCCAAATACTCAATCTTCAATACTCAATCCTCAATCCTCAATCTTCAATCCTCAATACTCAATCTTCAATCCTCAATCCTCAATCCTCAGTCCTCAATCCTCTTTCTTCAATCCACAATACCCAACACTCAATCTTCAATCCTCAATACTGAATCTTCAATGCTCAATCCTCAATCCTGAATCCTCAATCCTCAATCCTCAATCCTCAATCCTCAATCCTCAATCCTCAATCCTCAATCCTCAGTCCTCAATACTCAATCCTCAATCCTCAATCCTCGATCCTCAATCTTCAATACTCAATACTCAATCTTCAATCCTTAATCCTCAATCCTCGGTCCTCAATCCTCAATCGTCAATCTCCAATCCTGAATACTCAATCTTCAATCCTCAATCCTCAATCCTCAATCCTCAATCCTCAATCCTCATTCTTCATTCCTCAATACCCAATCCTCAATCTTCAATCCTCAATCCTCAATCCCCAATTCTCAACCCTCAACCCTCAGTCCTCAGTCCTCAACCATCAATCCTCAAACCTCAGCCCTCATCATCAATCCTCAATCCTCAATCCTCAATCCTCAATCTTCAATCCTCAATACTCAATACTCAATCCTCAATCCTCAGTGGTCACCCTCAATTCTGCATTCTCAATCCTCAATCCTCAATCCTCAATCTTCAATCCTCAATAATCAATCTCCAATCCTAGATCCTCAATCCCCAATACTCAATTCTTAATCCTCAATATTCAATCCTCAATCCCCAGTACTCAATCTTCAATCCTCAATGCTCAATCCTCAATCCCCAATCCTCAGTCCCCAATCCTCAATCCTCAATCCTCAAACCTCAACCCTCAACCGTCAGTCCTCGTCCTGAATCCTCAACACTCAATCCTCAATCCTCAATCTTCAATCATCAATACTCAATATTCAATCCTCAATCCTCAATCCTCAGTCCTCAATCCTCAATCCTCAATCCTCAATCCTCAATCCTCAATCCTCTGTAATCAATCCTCAATCATCAATACTCAATCGTCAATCCTCAGTCCTCAATCCTCAATCCTCAATCCTCGTTCCTCAAACCTCAATCCTCAACCCTCAGTTCTCACCCTCAATTCTCAATTCTCAATCCTCAATCCTCAATCCTCAATAATCAATCTCCAATCCTATGTCCTCAATCCCCGATACTCAATCCTTAATCCTCAATATTCAATCCTCAGTCCCCAGTACTCAATCTTCAATCCTCAATGCTCAATCCTCAATCCCCAATCCTCAGTCCTCAATCCTCAATCCTCAATCCTCAAACCTCAACCCTCAACCGTCAGTCCTCGTCCTGAATCGTCAACCCTCAATCCTCTATCCTCAATCTTCAATCATCAATACTCAATATTCAATCCTCAATCCTCAATCCTCAATCATCAATTCTCAATCCTCATTCTACAATCCTCAATACCCAATCCTCAATCTTCAATCCTCAATCGTCAATCCTCAATTCTCAATCCTCAATCCTCAGTCCTCAGTCCTCAAACCTCAACCCTCAACCCTCAGCCCTCATCCTCAATCCTCAATCATCAATCCTCAATGTTCAATCCGCAATACCCTATCCTCAATCTTCAATCCTCAATCCTCAATCCTCAATTCTCAATTCTCAATCCTCAATTCTCAGACCTCAAACATCAATACTCAACCCTCAGTCGTCGTCCTCAATCCACAACCCTCAATCCTCGATCCTCAATCTTCAATACTCAATCCTCAATCCTCAATGTTCAATCTTCAATACCCAATCCTCAATCTTCAATCCTCAATCCTCAATCCTCAATCCCCAATCCTCAACCCTCAATCCGCAGTCCTCAAACCTCAATCCTGAATCCTCAATCCTGAATCCTCAATCTTCAGCCCTCAGTCCTCAACAATCAGTTGTCAATCCTCAATCCTCAATAGAGTATCCTCAATTCACAGGTTTCAATACTCAATACTCAACCTGCAATCTTCAAATCTCTATCCACGAACACCAATTCTCATCACTCAACCCTCAACACTCAGTCCCCAATCCTCAATCTTCAATCCTCAATCCTCAATCCTCAATTATCAATCTTCAATCCTCAATACTCAATCTTCAATCCTCAATCCTCAATCCTCGGTACTCAATCCTCAATCCTCAATCTCCAACCCTGAATACTCAATCTTCAATCCTCAATCCTCAATCCTCAATCCTCAATCCTGAATCCTCATTCTTCAATCCTTAATACCCAATCCTCAATCCTCAATCCTCAATCCTCAATCCTCAATCCTCAATCCTCAATCCTCAATCCTCAACCTTCAATACTCAATCGTAAATCCTCAGTCCACAATCCGCAATCCTCAATCCTCGTTCCTCAAACATCAATCCTCAACCCTCAGTACTCACCCCCAATTCTCAATTCTCAATCCTCAATCCTCAATCCTCAATCTTCAATCCTCAATAATCAATCTCCAATCCCAAATCCTCAATCCCCAATCCTCAATCCTTAATCCTCAATCTTCAATCCTCAGACATCAAACATCAATACTCAACCCTCAGACCTCGTCCTCAATTCACAAACCTCAATCCTCAATCATCAATCATTAACATTCAATCTTCAATCCTCAAAACTCAATCCTCAATTCTCAACCCTCAATCCTCAATGTTCAATCCTCAATACCCAATCCTCAGTCTTCAATCCTCAATCCTCAATCCTCAATCCTCAATCCTCAATCCTCTGTAATCAATCCTCAATCATCAATACTCAATCGTCAATCCTCAGTCCTCAATCCTCAATCCTCAATCCTCGTTCCTCAAACCTCAATCCTCAACCCTCAGTTCTCACCCTCAATTCTCAATTCTCAATCCTCAATCCTCAATCCTCAATCTTCAATCCTCAATAATCAATCTCCAATCCTATGTCCTCAATCCCCGATACTCAATCCTTAATCCTCAATATTCAATCCTCAGTCCCCAGTACTCAATCTTCAATCCTCAATGCTCAATCCTCAATCCCCAATCCTCAGTCCTCAATCCTCAATCCTCAATCCTCAAACCTCAACCCTCAACCGTCAGTCCTCGTCCTGAATCATCAACCCTCAATCCTCTATCCTCAATCTTCAATCATCAATACTCAATATTCAATCCTCAATCCTCAATCCTCAATCATCAATTCTCAATCCTCATTCTACAATCCTCAATACCCAATCCTCAATCTTCAATCCTCAATCGTCAATCCTCAATTCTCAATCCTCAATCCTCAGTCCTCAGTCCTCAAACCTCAACCCTCAACCCTCAGCCCTCATCCTCAATCCTCAATCCTCAATCCTCAATGTTCAATCCGCAATACCCTATCCTCAATCTTCAATCCTCAATCCTCAATCCTCAATTCTCAATTCTCAATCCTCAATCCTCAGACCTCAAACATCAATACTCAACCCTCAGTCGTCGTCCTCAATCCACAACCCTCAATCCTCGATCCTCAATCTTCAATACTCAATCCTCAATCCTCAATGTTCAATCTTCAATACCCAATCCTCAATCTTCAATCCTCAATCCTCAATCCTCAATCCCCAATCCTCAACCCTCAATCCGCAGTCCTCAAACCTCAATCCTGAATCCTCAATCCTGAATCCTCAATCTTCAGCCCTCAGTCCTCAACAATCAGTTGTCAATCCTCAATCCTCAATAGAGTATCCTCAATTCACAGGTTTCAATACTCAATACTCAACCTGCAATCTTCAAATCTCTATCCACGAACACCAATTCTCATCACTCAACCCTCAACACTCAGTCCCCAATCCTCAATCTTCAATCCTCAATCCTCAATCCTCAAATTATCAATCTTCAATCCTCAATACTCAATCTTCAATCCTCAATCCTCAATCCTCGGTACTCAATCCTCAATCCTCAATCTCCAACCCTGAATACTCAATCTTCAATCCTCAATTCTCAATCCTCAATCCTCAATCCTGAATCCTCATTCTTCAATCCTTAATACCCAATCCTCAATCCTCAATCCTCAATCCTCAATCCTCAATCCTCAATCCTCAATCCTCAATCCTCAACCTTCAATACTCAATCGTCAATCCTCAGTCCACAATCCGCAATCCTCAATCCTCGTTCCTCAAACATCAATCCTCAACCCTCAGTACTCACCCCCAATTCTCAATTCTCAATCCTCAATCCTCAATCCTCAATCTTCAATCCTCAATAATCAATCTCCAATCCCAGATCCTCAATCCCCAATCCTCAATCCTTAATCCTCAATCTTCAATCCTCAGACATCAAACATCAATACTCAACCCTCAGACCTCGTCCTCAATTCACAAACCTCAATCCTCAATCATCAATCATTAACATTCAATCTTCAATCCTCAAAACTCAATCCTCAATTCTCAACCCTCAATCCTCAATGTTCAATCCTCAATACCCAATCCTCAGTCTTCAATCCTCAATCCTCAATCCTCAATCCTCAATCCTCAATCCTCAGACCTCAAACCTCAATCCTGAATCCTCAATACTGAATCCTCAATCCTCAGCCCTCAGTCCTCAACAATCATTTGTCAATCCTCAATCCTCAATAGAATATCATCAATTCACAGTATTCAATACTCAATACTCAATCTGCAATCATCAAATCTCTATCCACAAACATCAATTCTCATCACTCAACCTTCGACACTCAGTCTTCAATCCTCAATCCTCAATCCTCAATCCTCAATCCTCATTCTTCAATCCTCAATACCCAATCCTCAATCTTCAATCCTCAATCCTCAAACCTCAATTCTCAATCCTCAATCCTCAGGCCTCAGACTTCAAACAGCAATACTCAACCCTCAGTCCTCGTCCTTAATCCACAACCATCAATCCTCAATCCTCAATCTTCAATCATCAATATTCAATCTTCAGTCCTCAATCCTCAATCCTCAATCCTCAATCCTCAATCCTCAATGTTCAATCCGCAATACCCAATCCTCAATCTTCAATCCTCAATCCTCAATCATCAATACTCAATCCTCAATCCTCAATCTTCAATCCTCAATACTCAATCTTCAACCCTCAACCCTCAATCCTCAACCCTCAATCCTCATTCTTCAATCCTCAACACCCAATCCTCAATCTTCAATCCTCGATCCTCAATCCTCAATTCTCAATCCTCAATCCTCAATCCTCAGACCTCAAACATCAATACTCAACCCACACTCCTCGTCCTCAATCCACAACCCTCAATCCTCGATCCTCAATCTTCAATACTCAATCCTCAATTCTCAATCCTCAATCCTCAATCCTCAGACCTCAGTCCTCAAACCTCAATCCTCAATCATCAATTCTCAATCCTCATTCTACAATCCTCAATACCCAATCCTCAATCTTCAATCCTCAATCGTCAATCCTCAATTCTCAATCCTCAATCCTCAGTCCTCAGTCCTCAAACCTCAACCCTCAACCCTCAGCCCTCATCCTCAATCCTCAATCCTCAATCCTCAATGTCCAATCCGCAATACCCTATCCTCAATCTTCAATCCTCAATCCTCAATCCTCAATTCTCAATTCTCAATCCTCAATCCTCAGACCTCAAACATCAATACTCAACCCTCAGTCGTCGTCCTCAATCCACAACCCTCAATCCTCGATCCTCAATCTTCAATACTCAATCCTCAATCCTCAATGTTCAATCTTCAATACCCAATCCTCAATCTTCAATCCTCAATCCTCAATCCTCAATCCCCAATCCTCAACCCTCAATCCGCAGTCCTCAAACCTCAATCCTGAATCCTCAATCCTGAATCCTCAATCTTCAGCCCTCAGTCCTCAACAATCAGTTGTCAATCCTCAATCCTCAATAGAGTATCCTCAATTCACAGGTTTCAATACTCAATACTCAACCTGCAATCTTCAAATCTCTATCCACGAACACCAATTCTCATCACTCAACCCTCAACACTCAGTCCCCAATCCTCAATCTTCAATCCTCAATCCTCAATCCTCAATTATCAATCTTCAATCCTCAATACTCAATCTTCAATCCTCAATCCTCAATCCTCGGTACTCAATCCTCAATCCTCAATCTCCAACCCTGAATACTCAATCTTCAATCCTCAATCCTCAATCCTCAATCCTCAATCCTGAATCCTCATTCTTCAATCCTTAATACCCAATCCTCAATCCTCAATCCTCAATCCTCAATCCTCAATCCTCAATCCTCAATCCTCAATCCTCAACCTTCAATACTCAATCGTCAATCCTCAGTCCACAATCCGCAATCCTCAATCCTCGTTCCTCACACATCAATCCTCAACCCTCAGTACTCACCCCCAATTCTCAATTCTCAATCCTGAATCCTCAATCCTCAATCTTCAATCCTCAATAATCAATCTCCAATCCCAGATCCTCAATCCCCAATCCTCAATCCTTAATCCTCAATCTTCAATCCTCAGACATCAAACATCAATACTCAACCCTCAGACCTCGTCCTCAATTCACAAACCTCAATCCTCAATCATCAATCATTAACATTCAATCTTCAATCCTCAAAACTCAATCCTCAATTCTCAACCCTCAATCCTCAATGTTCAATCCTCAATACCCAATCCTCAGTCTTCAATCCTCAATCCTCAATCCTCAATCCTCAATCCTCAATCCTCAGACCTCAAACCTCAATCCTGAATCCTCAATACTGAATCCTCAATCCTCAGCCCTCAGTCCTCAACAATCATTTGTCAATCCTCAATCCTCAATAGAATATCATCAATTCACAGTATTCAATACTCAATACTCAATCTGCAATCATCAAATCTCTATCCACAAACATCAATTCTCATCACTCAACCTTCGACACTCAGTCTTCAATCCTCAATCCTCAATCCTCAATCCTCAATCCTCATTCTTCAATCCTCAATACCCAATCCTCAATCTTCAATCCTCAATCCTCAAACCTCAATTCTCAATCCTCAATCCTCAGGCCTCAGACTTCAAACAGCAATACTCAACCCTCAGTCCTCGTCCTTAATCCACAACCATCAATCCTCAATCCTCAATCTTCAATCATCAATATTCAATCTTCAGTCCTCAATCCTCAATCCTCAATCCTCAATCCTCAATCCTCAATGTTCAATCCGCAATACCCAATCCTCAGTCTTCAATCCTCAATCCTCAATCATCAATACTCAATCCTCAATCCTCAATCTTCAATCCTCAATACTCAATCTTCAACCCTCAACCCTCAATCCTCAACCCTCAATCCTCATTCTTCAATCCTCAACACCCAATCCTCAATCTTCAATCCTCGATCCTCAATCCTCAATTCTCAATCCTCAATCCTCAATCCTCAGACCTCAAACATCAATACTCAACCCACAGTCCTCGTCCTCAATCCACAACCCTCAATCCTCGATCCTCAATCTTCAATACTCAATCCTCAATTCTCAATCCTCAATCCTCAATCCTCAGACCTCAGTCCTCAAACCTCAATCCTCAATCATCAATTCTCAATCCTCATTCTACAATCCTCAATACCCAATCCTCAATCTTCAATCCTCAATCGTCAATCCTCAACTCTCAATCCTCAATCCTCAGTCCTCAGTCCTCAAACCTCAACCCTCAACCCTCAGCCCTCATCCTCAATCCTCAATCCTCAATCCTCAATGTCCAATCCGCAATACCCTATCCTCAATCTTCAATCCTCAATCCTCAATCCTCAATTCTCAATTCTCAATCCTCAATCCTCAGACCTCAAACATCAATACTCAACCCTCAGTCGTCGTCCTCAATCCACAACCCTCAATCCTCGATCCTCAATCTTCAATACTCAATCCTCAATCCTCAATGTTCAATCTTCAATACCCAATCCTCAATCTTCAATCCTCAATCCTCAATCCTCAATCCCCAATCCTCAACCCTCAATCCGCAGTCCTCAAACCTCAATCCTGAATCCTCAATCCTGAATCCTCAATCTTCAGCCCTCAGTCCTCAACAATCAGTTGTCAATCCTCAATCCTCAATAGAGTATCCTCAATTCACAGGTTTCAATACTCAATACTCAACCTGCAATCTTCAAATCTCTATCCACGAACACCAATTCTCATCACTCAACCCTCAACACTCAGTCCCCAATCCTCAATCTTCAATCCTCAATCCTCAATCCTCAATTATCAATCTTCAATCCTCAATACTCAATCTTCAATCCTCAATCCTCAATCCTCGGTACTCAATCCTCAATCCTCAATCTCCAACCCTGAATACTCAATCTTCAATCCTCAATCCTCAATCCTCAATCCTCAATCCTGAATCCTCATTCTTCAATCCTTAATACCCAATCCTCAATCGTCAATCCTCAATCCTCAATCCTCAATCCTCAATCCTCAATCCTCAATCCTCAACCTTCAATACTCAATCGTCAATCCTCAGTCCACAATCCGCAATCCTCAATCCTCGTTCCTCAAACATCAATCCTCAACCCTCAGTACTCACCCCCAATTCTCAATTCTCAATCCTGAATCCTCAATCCTCAATCTTCAATCCTCAATAATCAATCTCCAATCCCAGATCCTCAATCCCCAATCCTCAATCCTTAATCCTCAATCTTCAATCCTCAGACATCAAACATCAATACTCAACCCTCAGACCTCGTCCTCAATTCACAAACCTCAATCCTCAATCATCAATCATTAACATTCAATCTTCAATCCTCAAAACTCAATCCTCAATTCTCAACCCTCAATCCTCAATGTTCAATCCTCAATACCCAATCCTCAGTCTTCAATCCTCAATCCTCAATCCTCAATCCTCAATCCTCAATCCTCAGACCTCAAACCTCAATCCTGAATCCTCAATACTGAATCCTCAATCCTCAGCCCTCAGTCCTCAACAATCATTTGTCAATCCTCAATCCTCAATAGAATATCATCAATTCACAGTATTCAATACTCAATACTCAATCTGCAATCATCAAGTCTCTATCCACAAACATCAATTCTCATCACTCAACCTTCGACACTCAGTCTTCAATCCTCAATCCTCAATCCTCAATCCTCAATCCTCATTCTTCAATCCTCAATACCCAATCCTCAATCTTCAATCCTCAATCCTCAAACCTCAATTCTCAATCCTCAATCCTCAGGCCTCAGACTTCAAACAGCAATACTCAACCCTCAGTCCTCGTCCTTAATCCACAACCATCAATCCTCAATCCTCAATCTTCAATCATCAATATTCAATCTTCAGTCCTCAATCCTCAATCCTCAATCCTCAATCCTCAATCCTCAATGTTCAATCCGCAATACCCAATCCTCAATCTTCAATCCTCAATCCTCAATCATCAATACTCAATCCTCAATCCTCAATCCTCAATCTTCAATCCTCAATACTCAATCTTCAACCCTCAACCCTCAATCCTCAACCCTCAATCCTCATTCTTCAATCCTCAACACCCAATCCTCAATCTTCAATCCTCGATCCTCAATCCTCAATTCTCAATCCTCAATCCTCAATCCTCAGACCTCAAACATCAATACTCAACCCACAGTCCTCGTCCTCAATCCACAACCCTCAATCCTCGATCCTCAATCTTCAATACTCAATCCTCAATTCTCAATCCTCAATCCTCAATCCTCAGACCTCAGTCCTCAAACCTCAATCCTCAACCCTCAGCCCTCATCCTCAATCCTCAATCCTCAATCCTCGATCCTCAATCTTCAATACTCAATACTCAATCTTCAATCCTTAATCCTCAATCCTCGGTCCTCAATCCTCAATCGTCAATCTCCAATCCTGAATACTCAATCTTCAATCCTCAATCCTCATCCTCAATCCTCAATCGTCAATCCTCATTCTTCATTGCTCAATACCCAATCCTCAATCTTCAATCCTCAATCCTCAATCCTCAATTCTCAACCCTCAACCCTCAGTCCTCAGTCCTCAACCATCAATCCTCAAACCTCAGCCCTCATCATCAATCCTCAATCCTCAATCCTCAATCCTCAATCTTCAATCCTCAATACTCAATACTCAATCGTCAATCCTCAGTCCTCACCCTCAATTCGGCATTCTCAATCCTCAATCCTCAATCCTCAATCTTCAATCCTCAATAATCAATCTCCAATCCTAGATCCTCAATCCCCAATACTCAATCCTTAATCCTCAATATTCAATCCTCAATCCCCAGTACTCAATCTTCAATCCTCAATGCTCAATCCTCAATCCCCAATCCTCAGTCCCCAATCCTCAATCCTCAATCCTCAAACCTCAACCCTCAACCGTCAGTCCTCGTCCTGAATCCTCAACACTCAATCCTCAATCCTCAATCTTCAACCATCAATATTCAATATTCAATCCTCAATCCTCAATCCTCAGTCCTCAATCCTCAATTCTCAATCCTCAATCCTCAATCATCAACCCTCAATCCTCATTCTACAATCCTCAATACCCAATCCTCAATCTTCAATCCTCAATCCTCAATCCTCAATTCCCAATCCTCAATCCTCAGTCCTCAGTCCTCAAACCTCAATCCTCAACCCTCAGCCCTCATCCTCAATCCTCAATCCTTAATCCTCAATCCTCAATCCTCATTCTTCAATATTCAATACCCAATCCTCAATCTTCAATGCTCAATCCTCAATCCTCAATCCTCAATCCTCAATCCTCAATCCTCAATCCTCAATCCTCAATCCTCAATCCTCAATCCTCAGTCCCAAATACTCAATCTTCAATACTCAATCCTCAATCCTCAATCTTCAATCCTCAATCCTCAATCCTCAATCCTCAGTCCTCAGTCCTCAACCCTCAATCCTGAATCCTCAATCTTCTGCCCTCAGTCCTCAACAATCAGTTGTCAATCCTCAATCCTCAATCTTCAATCCTCAATCCTCAATCTTCAATTCTCAATCCTCAATCCTCAATCCTCAATCCTCAATCCTCAGTCCTCAACCCTCAATCCTGAATCCTCAATCTTCAGCCCTCAGTCCTCAACAATCAGTTGTCAATCCTCAATCCTCAATCTTCAATCCTCTATACTCAATCTTCAACCCTCAACCCTCAATCCTCAACCCTCAATCCTCATTCTTCAATCCTCAACACCCAATCCTCAATCTTCAATCCTCAATCCTCAATCCTCAATTCTCAATCCTCAATCCTCAATCCTCAATCCTCAGACCTCAGTCCTCAAACCTCAATCCTCAACCCTCAGCCCTCATCCTCAATCCTCAATCCTCAATCCTCGATCCTCAATCTTCAATACTCAATACTCAATCTTCAATCCTTAATCCTCAATCCTCGGTCCTCAATCCTCAATCGTCAATCTCCAATCCTGAATACTCAATCTTCAATCCTCAATCCTCATCCTCAATCCTCAATCCTCAATCCTCATTCTTCATTGCTCAATACCCAATCCTCAATCTTCAATCCTCAATCCTCAATCCTCAATTCTCAACCCTCAACCCTCAGTCCTCAGTCCTCAACCATCAATCCTCAAACCTCAGCCCTCATCATCAATCCTCAATCCTCAATACTCAATCCTCAATCTTCAATCCTCTATACTCAATACTCAATCGTCAATCCTCAGTCCTCACCCTCAATTCGGCATTCTCAATCCTCAATCCTCAATCCTCAATCTTCAATCCTCAATAATCAATCTCCAATCCTAGATCCTCAATCCCCAATGCTCAATCCTTAATCCTCAATATTCAATCCTCAATCCCCAGTACTCAATCTTCAATCCTCAATGCTCAATCCTCAATCCCCAATCCTCAGTCCCCAATCCTCAATCCTCAATCCTCAAACCTCAACCCTCAACCGTCAGTCCTCGTCCTGAATCCTCAACACTCAATCCTCAATCCTCAATCTTCAATCATCAATACTCAATATTCAATCCTCAATCCTCAATCCTCAGTCCTCAATCCTCAATCCTCAATCCTCAATCCTCAATCATCAACCCTCAATCCTCATTCTACAATCCTCAATCCACAATCCTCGGTACTCAATCCTCAATCCTCAATCTCCAACCCTGAATACTCAATCTTCAATCCTCAATCCTCAATCCTCAATCCTCAATCCTGAATCCTCATTCTTCAGTCCTCAAATCCCAATCCTCAATCTTCAATCCTCAATCCTTAATCCTCAATCCTCAATCCTCATTCTTCAATATTCAATACCCAATCCTCAATCTTCAATGCTCAATCCTCAATCCTCAATCCTCAATCCTCAATCCTCAATCCTCAATCCTCAATCCTCAATCCTCAATCCTCAATCCTCAGTCCCAAATACTCAATCTTCAATACTCAATCCTCAATCCTCAATCTTCAATCCTCAATCCTCAATCCTCAATCCTCAGTCCTCAGTCCTCAACCCTCAATCCTGAATCCTCAATCTTCTGCCCTCAGTCCTCAACAATCAGTTGTCAATCCTCAATCCTCAATCTTCAATCCTCAATCCTCAATCTTCAATTCTCAATCCTCAATCCTCAATCCTCAATCCTCAATCCTCAGTCCTCAACCCTCAATCCTGAATCCTCAATCTTCAGCCCTCAGTCCTCAACAATCAGTTGTCAATCCTCAATCCTCAATCTTCAATCCTCTATACTCAATCTTCAACCCTCAACCCTCAATCCTCAACCCTCAATCCTCATTCTTCAATCCTCAACACCCAATCCTCAATCTTCAATCCTCAATCCTCAATCCTCAATTCTCAATCCTCAATCCTCAATCCTCAATCCTCAGACCTCAGTCCTCAAACCTCAATCCTCAACCCTCAGCCCTCATCCTCAATCCTCAATCCTCAATCCTCGATCCTCAATCTTCAATACTCAATACTCAATCTTCAATCCTTAATCCTCAATCCTCGGTCCTCAATCCTCAATCGTCAATCTCCAATCCTGAATACTCAATCTTCAATCCTCAATCCTCATCCTCAATCCTCAATCCTCAATCCTCATTCTTCATTGCTCAATACCCAATCCTCAATCTTCAATCCTCAATCCTCAATCCTCAATTCTCAACCCTCAACCCTCAGTCCTCAGTCCTCAACCATCAATCCTCAAACCTCAGCCCTCATCATCAATCCTCAATCCTCAATACTCAATCCTCAATCTTCAATCCTCTATACTCAATACTCAATCGTCAATCCTCAGTCCTCACCCTCAATTCGGCATTCTCAATCCTCAATCCTCAATCCTCAATCTTCAATCCTCAATAATCAATCTCCAATCCTAGATCCTCAATCCCCAATGCTCAATCCTTAATCCTCAATATTCAATCCTCAATCCCCAGTACTCAATCTTCAATCCTCAATGCTCAATCCTCAATCCCCAATCCTCAGTCCCCAATCCTCAATCCTCAATCCTCAAACCTCAACCCTCAACCGTCAGTCCTCGTCCTGAATCCTCAACACTCAATCCTCAATCCTCAATCTTCAATCATCAATACTCAATATTCAATCCTCAATCCTCAATCCTCAGTCCTCAATCCTCAATCCTCAATCCTCAATCCTCAATCATCAACCCTCAATCCTCATTCTACAATCCTCAATCCACAATCCTCGGTACTCAATCCTCAATCCTCAATCTCCAACCCTGAATACTCAATCTTCAATCCTCAATCCTCAATCCTCAATCCTCAATCCTGAATCCTCATTCTTCAGTCCTCAAATCCCAATCCTCAATCTTCAATCCTTAATCCTCAATCCTCAATTCTCGACCCTCAATCCTCAGTCCTCAGACCTCAAACCTCAATCCTCAAACCTCAGCCCTCATCATCAATCCTCAATCCTCAATCCTCAATCCTTAATCTTCAATCCTCAATACTCAATATTCAATACTGAATCCTCAGTCCTCAAATCTCAATTCTGAATCCTCAAACCTGCATCCTCAATCCTCAGCCCTCAGTCCTCAACAATCATTTGTCAATCCTCAATCCTCAATAGAATATCATCAATTCACAGTATTCAATACTCAATACTCAATCTGCAATCATCAAATCTCTATCCACAAACATCAATTCTCATCACTCAACCTTCGACACTCAGTCTTCAATCCTCAATCCTCAATCCTCAATCCTCAATCCTCATTCTTCAATCCTCAATACCCAATCCTCAATCTTCAATCCTCAATCGTCAATCCTCAATTCTCAATCCTCAATCCTCAGGCCTCAGACTTCAAACAGCAATACTCAACCCTCAGTCCTCGTCCTCAATCCACAACCATCAATCCTCAATCCTCAATCTTCAATCATCAATATTCAATCTTCAGTCCTCAATCCTCAATCCTCAATCCTCAATCCTCACTCCTCAATGTTCAATCCGCAATACCCAATCCTCAATCTTCAATCCTCAATCCTCAATCCTCAATTCTCAACCCTCAACCCTCAGTCCTCAGTCCTCAACCATCAATCCTCAAACCTCAGCCCTCATCATCAATCCTCAATCCTCAATCCTCAATCCTCAATCTTCAATCCTCAATACTCAATACTCAATCGTCAATCCTCAGTCCTCACCCTCAATTCGGCATTCTCAATCCTCAATCCTCAATCCTCAATCTTCAATCCTCAATAATCAATCTCCAATCCTAGGTCCTCAATCCCCAATACTCAATCCTTAATCCTCAATATTCAATCCTCAATCCCCAGTACTCAATCTTCAATCCTCAATGCTCAATCCTCAATCCCCAATCCTCAGTCCCCAATCCTCAATCCTCAATCCTCAAACCTCAACCCTCAACCGTCAGTCCTCGTCCTGAATCCTCAACACTCAATCCTCAATCCTCAATCTTCAACCATCAATATTCAATATTCAATCCTCAATCCTCAATTCTCAATCCTCAATCCTCAATCATCAACCCTCAATCCCCATTCTACAATCCTCAATACCCAATCCTCAATCTTCAATCCTCAATCCTCAATCCTCAATTCCCAATCCTCAATCCTCAGTCCTCAGTCCTCAAACCTCAATCCTCAACCCTCAGCCCTCATCCTCAATCCTCAATTCTTAATCCTCAATCCTCAATCCTCATTCTTCAATATTCAATACCCAATCCTCAATCTTCAATGCTCAATCCTCAATCCTCAATACTCAATCCTCAATCCTCAATCCTCAATCCTCAATCCTCAATCCTCAATCCTCAATCCTCAGTCCCAAATACTCAATCTTCAATACTCAATCCTCAATCCTCAATCTTCAATCCTCAATACTCAATCTTCAATCCTCAATCCTCAATCCTCAGTCCTCAATCCTCTTTCTTCAATCCTCAATACCCAACACTCAATCTTCAATCCTCAATACTGAATCTTCAACCCTCAATCCTCAATCCTCAATCCTCAATCCTCAATCCTCTGTAATCAATCCTCAATCTTCAATACTCAATCGTCAATCCTCAGTCCTCAATCCTCAATCCTCAATCCTCGTTCCTCAAACCTCAATCCTCAACCCTCAGTCCTCACCCTCAATTCTCAATTCTCAATCCTCAATCCTCACTCCTCAATCTTCAATCCTCAATAATCAATCTCCAATCCTAGATCCTCAATCCCCTATACTCAATCCTTAGTCCTCAATCTTCAATCCTCAATCCCCAGTACTCAATCTTCAATCCTCAATGCTCAATCCTCAATCCCCAATCCTCAGTCCTCAGTCCTCAACCCTCAATCCTCAAACCTCAATCCTCAACCGTCAGTCCTCGTCCTGAATCCTCGACCCTCAATCCTCAATCCTCCATCTTCAATCCTCAATACTCAATATTCAATCCTCAATCCTCAATCCTCAGTCCTCAATACTCAATCCTCAATCCTCAATCCTCGATCCTCAATCTTCAATACTCAATACTCAATCTTCAATCCTTAATCCTCAATCCTCGGTCCTCAATCCTCAATCGTCAATCTCCAATCCTGAATACTCAATCTTCAATCCTCAATCCTCAATCCTCAATCCTCAATCCTCAATCCTCATTCTTCATTCCTCAATACCCAATCCTCAATGTTCAATCCTCAATCCTCAATCCCCAATTCTCAACCCTCAACCCTCAGTCCTCAGTCCTCAACCATCAATTCTCAAACATCAGCCCTCATCATCAATCCTCAATCCTCAATCCTCAATCCTCAATCTTCAATCCTCAATACTCAATACTCAATCCTCAATCCTCAGTCGTCACCCTCAATTCTGCATTCTCAATCCTCAATCCTCAATCCTCAATCTTCAATCCTCAATAATCAATCTCCAATCCTAGATCCTCAATCCCCAATACTCAATCCTTAATTCTCAATATTCAATCCTCAATCCCCAGTACTCAATCTTCAATCCTCAATGCTCAATCCTCAATCCCCAATCCTCAGTCCCCAATCCTCAATCCTCAATCCTCAAACCTCAACCCTCAACCGTCAGTCCTCGTCCTGAATCCTCAACACTCAATCCTCAATCCTCAATCTTCAATCATCAATACTCAATATTCAATCCTCAATCCTCAATCCTCAGTCCTCAATCCTCAATCCTCAATCCTCAATCCTCAATCATCAACCCTCAATCCTCATTCTACAATCCTCAATCCACAATCCTCGGTACTCAATCCCCAATCCTCAATCTCCAACCCTGAATACTCAATCTTCAATCCTCAATCCTCAATCCTCAATCCTCAATCCTGAATCCTCATTCTTCAGTCCTCAAATCCCAATCCTCAATCTTCAATCCTTAATCCTCAATCCTCAATTCTCGACCCTCAACCCTCAGTCCTCAGACCTCAAACCTCAATCCTCAAACCTCAGCCCTCATCATCAATCCTCAATCCTCAATCCTCAATCCTTAATCTTCAATCCTCAATACTCAATATTCAATCCTGAATCCTCAGTCCTCAAATCTCAATTCTGAATCCTCAAACCTGCATCCTCAATCCTCAGCCCTCAGTCCTCAACAATCATTTGTCAATCCTCAATCCTCAATAGAATATCATCAATTCACAGTATTCAATACTCAATACTCAATCTGCAATCATCAAATCTCTATCCACAAACATCAATTCTCATCACTCAACCTTCGACACTCAGTCTTCAATCCTCAATCCTCAATCCTCAATCCTCAATCCTCATTCTTCAATCCTCAATACCCAATCCTCAATCTTCAATCCTCAATCGTCAATCCTCAATTCTCAATCCTCAATCCTCAGGCCCCAGACTTCAAACAGCAATACTCAACCCTCAGTCCTCGTCCTCAATCCACAACCATCAATCCTCAATCCTCAATCTTCAATCATCAATATTCAATCTTCAGTCCTCAATCCTCAATCCTCAATCCTCAATCCTCACTCCTCAATGTTCAATCCGCAATACCCAATCCTCAATCTTCAATCCTCAATCCTCAATCCTCAATACTCAATCCTCAATCCTCAATCTTCAATCCTCAATATTCAATCCTCAATCCTCAGTCCTCACCCTCAATTCTGAATTCTCAATCCTCAATCCTCAATCCTCAATCATCAATCCTCAATAATCAATCTCCAATCCTAGATCCCCAATCCCCAATACTCAATCCTTAATCCTCAATATTCAATCCTCAATCCCCAGTACTCAATCTTCAATCCTCAATGCTCAATCCTCAATCCCCAACCCTCAGTCCTCAATCCTCAATCCTCAATCCTCAAACCTCAACCCTCAACCGTCAGTCCTCGTCCTGAATCCTCAACCCTCATTCCTCAATCCTCAATCTTCAATCATCAAGACTCAATATTCAATCCTCAATCCTCAATCCTCAGTCCTCAATCCTCAATCCTCAATCCTCAATCCTCAATCCTCAATCCTCAATCCTCAATCCTCATTCTACAATCCTCAATACCCAATCCTCAATCTTCAATCCTCAATCCTCAATCCTCAATTCTCAATCCTCAATCCTCAGTCCTCAGTCCTCAAACCTCATTCCTCAACCCTCAGCCCTCATTCTCAATCCTCAATCCTTAGTCCTCAATCCTCAATCCTCATTCTTCAATCCTCAATACCCAATCGTCAATACCCAATCCTCAATCTTCATTCCTCAATCCTCAAACCTCAATCCACAATCCTCAATCCTCAATCCTCAATCCTCAATCTTCAATCCTCAGTCCCAAATCCTCAATCTTCAATACTCAATCCTCAATCCTCAATCTTCAATCCTCAACACTCAATCTTCAATCCTCAATCCTCAATCCTCAGTCCTCAATCCTCTTTCCTCAATCCTCAATACCCAATACTCAATCTTCAATCCTCAATCCTCAATCCTCAATTCTCAATCCTCAATCCTCAATCCTCTGACGTCAAACATCAATACTCAACCCTCAGTCTTCGTCCTCAATCCACAACTCTCAATCCTCAATGCTCAATCTTCAATTCTCAATCCTCAATCCTCAATCCTCAATCCTCAATCCTCAGTCCTCAACCCTCAATCCTGAATCCTCAATCTTCTGCCCTCAGTCCTCAACAATCAGTTGTCAATCCTCAATCCTCAATCTTCAATCCTCAATCCTCAATCTTTAATTCTCAATCCTCAATCCTCAATCCTCAATCCTCAATCCCCAGTCCTCAACCCTCAATCCTGAATCCTCAATCTTCAGCCCTCAGTCCTCAACAATCAGTTGTCAATCCTCAATCCTCAATCTTCAATCCTCAATACTCAATCTTCAACCCTCAACCCTCAATCCTCAACCCTCAATCCTCATTCTTCAATCCTCAACACCCAATCCTCAATCTTCAATCCTCAATCCTCAATCCTCAATTCTCAATCCTCAATCCTCAATCCTCAGACCTCAGTCCTCAAACCTCAATCCTCAACCCTCAGCCCTCATCCTCAATCCTCAATCCTCAATCCTCGATCCTCAATCTTCAATTCTCAATACTCAATCTTCAATCCTTAATCCTCAATCCTCGGTCCTCAATCCTCAATCGTCAATCTCCAATCCTGAATACTCAATCTTCAATCCTCAATCCTCATCCTCAATCCTCAATCCTCAATCCTCATTCTTCATTCCTCAATACCCAATCCTCAATCTTCAATCCTCAATCCTCAATCCTCAATTCTCAACCCTCAACCCTCAGTCCTCAGTCCTCAACCATCAATCCTCAAACCTCAGCCCTCATCATCAATCCTCAATCCTCAATCCTCAATCCTCAATCTTCAATCCTCAATACTCAATACTCAATCGTCAATCCTCAGTCCTCACCCTCAATTCGGCATTCTCAATCCTCAATCCTCAATCCTCAATCTTCAATCCTCAATAATCAATCTCCAATCCTAGATCCTCAATCCCCAATACCCAATCCTTAATCCTCAATATTCAATCCTCAATCCCCAGTACTCAATCTTCAATCCTCAATGCTCAATCCTCAATCCCCAATCCTCAGTCCCCAATCCTCAATCCTCAATCCTCAAACCTCAACCCTCAACCGTCAGTCCTCGTCCTGAATCCTCAACACTCAATCCTCAATCCTCAATCTTCAACCATCAATACTCAATATTCAATCCTCAATCCTCAATCCTCAGTCCTCAATCCTCAATCCTCAATCCTCAATCCTCAATCATCAACCCTCAATCCTCATTCTACAATCCTCAATACCCAATCCTCAATCTTCAATCCTCAATCCTCAATCCTCAATTCCCAATCCTCAATCCTCAGTCCTCAGTCCTCAAACCTCAATCCTCAACCCTCAGCCCTCATCCTCAATCCTCAATCCTTAATCCTCAATCCTCAATCCTCATTCTTCAATATTCAATACCCAATCCTCAATCTTCAATGCTCAATCCTCAATCCTCAATCCTCAATCCTCAATCCTCAATCCTCAATCCTCAATCCTCAATCCTCAATCCTCAGTCCCAAATACTCAGTCTTCAATACTCAATCCTCAATCCTCAATCTTCAATCCTCAATACTCAATCTTCAATCCTCAATCCTCAATCCTCAGTCCTCAATCCTCTTTCTTCAATCCTCAATACCCAACACTCAATCTTCAATCCTCAATACTGAATCTTCAATGCTCAATCCTCAATCCTCAATCCTCAATCCCCAATCCTCAATCCTCAATCCTCAATCCTCAATCCTCAATCCTCAATCCTCAGTCCTCAATACTCAATCCTCAATCCTCAATCCTCGATCCTCAATCTTCAATACTCAATACTCAATCTTCAATCCTTAATCCTCAATCCTCAATTCTTAATCCTCAATCCTCAATCCTCATTCTTCAATATTCAATACCCAATCCTCAATCTTCAATGCTCAATCCTCAATCCTCAATACTCAATCCTCAATCCTCAATCCTCAATCCTCAATCCTCAATCCTCAATCCTCAATCCTCAGTCCCAAATACTCAATCTTCAATACTCAATCCTCAATCCTCAATCTTCAATCCTCAATACTCAATCTTCAATCCTCAATCCTCAATCCTCAGTCCTCAATCCTCTTTCTTCAATCCTCAATACCCAACACTCAATCTTCAATCCTCAATACTGAATCTTCAATCCTCAATCCTCAATCCTCAATTCCCAATCCTCAATCCTCAGTCCTCAGTCCTCAAACCTCAATCCTCAACCCTCAGCCCTCATCCTCAATCCTCAATTCTTAATCCTCAATCCTCAATCCTCATTCTTCAATATTCAATACCCAATCCTCAATCTTCAATGCTCAATCCTCAATCCTCAATACTCAATCCTCAATCCTCAATCCTCAATCCTCAATCCTCAATCCTCAATCCTCAATCCTCAGTCCCAAATACTCAATCTTCAATACTCAATCCTCAATCCTCAATCTTCAATCCTCAATACTCAATCTTCAATCCTCAATCCTCAATCCTCAGTCCTCAATCCTCTTTCTTCAATCCTCAATACCCAACACTCAATCTTCAATCCTCAATACTGAATCTTCAACCCTCAATCCTCAATCCTCAATCCTCAATCCTCAATCCTCTGTAATCAATCCTCAATCTTCAATACTCAATCGTCAATCCTCAGTCCTCAATCCTCAATCCTCAATCCTCGTTCCTCAAACCTCAATCCTCAACCCTCAGTCCTCACCCTCAATTCTCAATTCTCAATCCTCAATCCTCACTCCTCAATCTTCAATCCTCAATAATCAATCTCCAATCCTAGATCCTCAATCCCCTATACTCAATCCTTAGTCCTCAATCTTCAATCCTCAATCCCCAGTACTCAATCTTCAATCCTCAATGCTCAATCCTCAATCCCCAATCCTCAGTCCTCAGTCCTCAACCCTCAATCCTCAAACCTCAATCCTCAACCGTCAGTCCTCGTCCTGAATCCTCGACCCTCAATCCTCAATCCTCCATCTTCAATCCTCAATACTCAATATTCAATCCTCAATCCTCAATCCTCAGTCCTCAATACTCAATCCTCAATCCTCAATCCTCGATCCTCAATCTTCAATACTCAATACTCAATCTTCAATCCTTAATCCTCAATCCTCGGTCCTCAATCCTCAATCGTCAATCTCCAATCCTGAATACTCAATCTTCAATCCTCAATCCTCAATCCTCAATCCTCAATCCTCAATCCTCATTCTTCATTCCTCAATACCCAATCCTCAATGTTCAATCCTCAATCCTCAATCCCCAATTCTCAACCCTCAACCCTCAGTCCTCAGTCCTCAACCATCAATTCTCAAACATCAGCCCTCATCATCAATCCTCAATCCTCAATCCTCAATCCTCAATCTTCAATCCTCAATACTCAATACTCAATCCTCAATCCTCAGTCGTCACCCTCAATTCTGCATTCTCAATCCTCAATCCTCAATCCTCAATCTTCAATCCTCAATAATCAATCTCCAATCCTAGATCCTCAATCCCCAATACTCAATCCTTAATTCTCAATATTCAATCCTCAATCCCCAGTACTCAATCTTCAATCCTCAATGCTCAATCCTCAATCCCCAATCCTCAGTCCCCAATCCTCAATCCTCAATCCTCAAACCTCAACCCTCAACCGTCAGTCCTCGTCCTGAATCCTCAACACTCAATCCTCAATCCTCAATCTTCAATCATCAATACTCAATATTCAATCCTCAATCCTCAATCCTCAGTCCTCAATCCTCAATCCTCAATCCTCAATCCTCAATCATCAACCCTCAATCCTCATTCTACAATCCTCAATCCACAATCCTCGGTACTCAATCCCCAATCCTCAATCTCCAACCCTGAATACTCAATCTTCAATCCTCAATCCTCAATCCTCAATCCTCAATCCTGAATCCTCATTCTTCAGTCCTCAAATCCCAATCCTCAATCTTCAATCCTTAATCCTCAATCCTCAATTCTCGACCCTCAACCCTCAGTCCTCAGACCTCAAACCTCAATCCTCAAACCTCAGCCCTCATCATCAATCCTCAATCCTCAATCCTCAATCCTTAATCTTCAATCCTCAATACTCAATATTCAATCCTGAATCCTCAGTCCTCAAATCTCAATTCTGAATCCTCAAACCTGCATCCTCAATCCTCAGCCCTCAGTCCTCAACAATCATTTGTCAATCCTCAATCCTCAATAGAATATCATCAATTCACAGTATTCAATACTCAATACTCAATCTGCAATCATCAAATCTCTATCCACAAACATCAATTCTCATCACTCAACCTTCGACACTCAGTCTTCAATCCTCAATCCTCAATCCTCAATCCTCAATCCTCATTCTTCAATCCTCAATACCCAATCCTCAATCTTCAATCCTCAATCGTCAATCCTCAATTCTCAATCCTCAATCCTCAGGCCCCAGACTTCAAACAGCAATACTCAACCCTCAGTCCTCGTCCTCAATCCACAACCATCAATCCTCAATCCTCAATCTTCAATCATCAATATTCAATCTTCAGTCCTCAATCCTCAATCCTCAATCCTCAATCCTCACTCCTCAATGTTCAATCCGCAATACCCAATCCTCAATCTTCAATCCTCAATCCTCAATCCTCAATACTCAATCCTCAATCCTCAATCTTCAATCCTCAATATTCAATCCTCAATCCTCAGTCCTCACCCTCAATTCTGAATTCTCAATCCTCAATCCTCAATCCTCAATCATCAATCCTCAATAATCAATCTCCAATCCTAGATCCCCAATCCCCAATACTCAATCCTTAATCCTCAATATTCAATCCTCAATCCCCAGTACTCAATCTTCAATCCTCAATGCTCAATCCTCAATCCCCAACCCTCAGTCCTCAATCCTCAATCCTCAATCCTCAAACCTCAACCCTCAACCGTCAGTCCTCGTCCTGAATCCTCAACCCTCATTCCTCAATCCTCAATCTTCAATCATCAAGACTCAATATTCAATCCTCAATCCTCAATCCTCAGTCCTCAATCCTCAATCCTCAATCCTCAATCCTCAATCCTCAATCCTCAATCCTCAATCCTCATTCTACAATCCTCAATACCCAATCCTCAATCTTCAATCCTCAATCCTCAATCCTCAATTCTCAATCCTCAATCCTCAGTCCTCAGTCCTCAAACCTCATTCCTCAACCCTCAGCCCTCATTCTCAATCCTCAATCCTTAGTCCTCAATCCTCAATCCTCATTCTTCAATCCTCAATACCCAATCGTCAATACCCAATCCTCAATCTTCATTCCTCAATCCTCAAACCTCAATCCACAATCCTCAATCCTCAATCCTCAATCCTCAATCTTCAATCCTCAGTCCCAAATCCTCAATCTTCAATACTCAATCCTCAATCCTCAATCTTCAATCCTCAACACTCAATCTTCAATCCTCAATCCTCAATCCTCAGTCCTCAATCCTCTTTCCTCAATCCTCAATACCCAATACTCAATCTTCAATCCTCAATCCTCAATCCTCAATTCTCAATCCTCAATCCTCAATCCTCTGACGTCAAACATCAATACTCAACCCTCAGTCTTCGTCCTCAATCCACAACTCTCAATCCTCAATGCTCAATCTTCAATTCTCAATCCTCAATCCTCAATCCTCAATCCTCAATCCTCAGTCCTCAACCCTCAATCCTGAATCCTCAATCTTCTGCCCTCAGTCCTCAACAATCAGTTGTCAATCCTCAATCCTCAATCTTCAATCCTCAATCCTCAATCTTTAATTCTCAATCCTCAATCCTCAATCCTCAATCCTCAATCCTCAGTCCTCAACCCTCAATCCTGAATCCTCAATCTTCAGCCCTCAGTCCTCAACAATCAGTTGTCAATCCTCAATCCTCAATCTTCAATCCTCAATACTCAATCTTCAACCCTCAACCCTCAATCCTCAACCCTCAATCCTCATTCTTCAATCCTCAACACCCAATCCTCAATCTTCAATCCTCAATCCTCAATCCTCAATTCTCAATCCTCAATCCTCAATCCTCAGACCTCAGTCCTCAAACCTCAATCCTCAACCCTCAGCCCTCATCCTCAATCCTCAATCCTCAATCCTCGATCCTCAATCTTCAATTCTCAATACTCAATCTTCAATCCTTAATCCTCAATCCTCGGTCCTCAATCCTCAATCGTCAATCTCCAATCCTGAATACTCAATCTTCAATCCTCAATCCTCATCCTCAATCCTCAATCCTCAATCCTCATTCTTCATTCCTCAATACCCAATCCTCAATCTTCAATCCTCAATCCTCAATCCTCAATTCTCAACCCTCAACCCTCAGTCCTCAGTCCTCAACCATCAATCCTCAAACCTCAGCCCTCATCATCAATCCTCAATCCTCAATCCTCAATCCTCAATCTTCAATCCTCAATACTCAATACTCAATCGTCAATCCTCAGTCCTCACCCTCAATTCGGCATTCTCAATCCTCAATCCTCAATCCTCAATCTTCAATCCTCAATAATCAATCTCCAATCCTAGATCCTCAATCCCCAATACCCAATCCTTAATCCTCAATATTCAATCCTCAATCCCCAGTACTCAATCTTCAATCCTCAATGCTCAATCCTCAATCCCCAATCCTCAGTCCCCAATCCTCAATCCTCAATCCTCAAACCTCAACCCTCAACCGTCAGTCCTCGTCCTGAATCCTCAACACTCAATCCTCAATCCTCAATCTTCAACCATCAATACTCAATATTCAATCCTCAATCCTCAATCCTCAGTCCTCAATCCTCAATCCTCAATCCTCAATCCTCAATCATCAACCCTCAATCCTCATTCTACAATCCTCAATACCCAATCCTCAATCTTCAATCCTCAATCCTCAATCCTCAATTCCCAATCCTCAATCCTCAGTCCTCAGTCCTCAAACCTCAATCCTCAACCCTCAGCCCTCATCCTCAATCCTCAATCCTTAATCCTCAATCCTCAATCCTCATTCTTCAATATTCAATACCCAATCCTCAATCTTCAATGCTCAATCCTCAATCCTCAATCCTCAATCCTCAATCCTCAATCCTCAATCCTCAATCCTCAATCCTCAATCCTCAGTCCCAAATACTCAATCTTCAATACTCAATCCTCAATCCTCAATCTTCAATCCTCAATACTCAATCTTCAATCCTCAATCCTCAATCCTCAGTCCTCAATCCTCTTTCTTCAATCCTCAATACCCAACACTCAATCTTCAATCCTCAATACTGAATCTTCAATGCTCAATCCTCAATCCTCAATCCTCAATCCCCAATCCTCAATCCTCAATCCTCAATCCTCAATCCTCAATCCTCAATCCTCAGTCCTCAATACTCAATCCTCAATCCTCAATCCTCGATCCTCAATCTTCAATACTCAATACTCAATCTTCAATCCTTAATCCTCAATCCTCAATTCTTAATCCTCAATCCTCAATCCTCATTCTTCAATATTCAATACCCAATCCTCAATCTTCAATGCTCAATCCTCAATCCTCAATACTCAATCCTCAATCCTCAATCCTCAATCCTCAATCCTCAATCCTCAATCCTCAATCCTCAGTCCCAAATACTCAATCTTCAATACTCAATCCTCAATCCTCAATCTTCAATCCTCAATACTCAATCTTCAATCCTCAATCCTCAATCCTCAGTCCTCAATCCTCTTTCTTCAATCCTCAATACCCAACACTCAATCTTCAATCCTCAATACTGAATCTTCAACCCTCAATCCTCAATCCTCAATCCTCAATCCTCAATCCTCTGTAATCAATCCTCAATCTTCAATACTCAATCGTCAATCCTCAGTCCTCAATCCTCAATCCTCAATCCTCGTTCCTCAAACCTCAATCCTCAACCCTCAGTCCTCACCCTCAATTCTCAATTCTCAATCCTCAATCCTCACTCCTCAATCTTCAATCCTCAATAATCAATCTCCAATCCTAGATCCTCAATCCCCTATACTCAATCCTTAGTCCTCAATCTTCAATCCTCAATCCCCAGTACTCAATCTTCAATCCTCAATGCTCAATCCTCAATCCCCAATCCTCAGTCCTCAGTCCTCAACCCTCAATCCTCAAACCTCAATCCTCAACCGTCAGTCCTCGTCCTGAATCCTCGACCCTCAATCCTCAATCCTCCATCTTCAATCCTCAATACTCAATATTCAATCCTCAATCCTCAATCCTCAGTCCTCAATACTCAATCCTCAATCCTCAATCCTCGATCCTCAATCTTCAATACTCAATACTCAATCTTCAATCCTTAATCCTCAATCCTCGGTCCTCAATCCTCAATCGTCAATCTCCAATCCTGAATACTCAATCTTCAATCCTCAATCCTCAATCCTCAATCCTCAATCCTCAATCCTCATTCTTCATTCCTCAATACCCAATCCTCAATGTTCAATCCTCAATCCTCAATCCCCAATTCTCAACCCTCAACCCTCAGTCCTCAGTCCTCAACCATCAATTCTCAAACATCAGCCCTCATCATCAATCCTCAATCCTCAATCCTCAATCCTCAATCTTCAATCCTCAATACTCAATACTCAATCCTCAATCCTCAGTCGTCACCCTCAATTCTGCATTCTCAATCCTCAATCCTCAATCCTCAATCTTCAATCCTCAATAATCAATCTCCAATCCTAGATCCTCAATCCCCAATACTCAATCCTTAATTCTCAATATTCAATCCTCAATCCCCAGTACTCAATCTTCAATCCTCAATGCTCAATCCTCAATCCCCAATCCTCAGTCCCCAATCCTCAATCCTCAATCCTCAAACCTCAACCCTCAACCGTCAGTCCTCGTCCTGAATCCTCAACACTCAATCCTCAATCCTCAATCTTCAATCATCAATACTCAATATTCAATCCTCAATCCTCAATCCTCAGTCCTCAATCCTCAATCCTCAATCCTCAATCCTCAATCATCAACCCTCAATCCTCATTCTACAATCCTCAATCCACAATCCTCGGTACTCAATCCTCAATCCTCAATCTCCAACCCTGAATACTCAATCTTCAATCCTCAATCCTCAATCCTCAATCCTCAATCCTGAATCCTCATTCTTCAGTCCTCAAATCCCAATCCTCAATCTTCAATCCTTAATCCTCAATCCTCAATTCTCGACCCTCAACCCTCAGTCCTCAGACCTCAAACCTCAATCCTCAAACCTCAGCCCTCATCATCAATCCTCAATCCTCAATCCTCAATCCTTAATCTTCAATCGTCAATACTCAATATTCAATCCTGAATCCTCAGTCCTCAAATCTCAATTCTGAATCCTCAAACCTGCATCCTCAATCCTCAGCCCTCAGTCCTCAACAATCATTTGTCAATCCTCAATCCTCAATAGAATATCATCAATTCACAGTATTCAATACTCAATACTCAATCTGCAATCATCAAATCTCTATCCACAAACATCAATTCTCATCACTCAACCTTCGACACTCAGTCTTCAATCCTCAATCCTCAATCCTCAATCCTCAATCCTCATTCTTCAATCCTCAATACCCAATCCTCAATCTTCAATCCTCAATCGTCAATCCTCAATTCTCAATCCTCAATCCTCAGGCCCCAGACTTCAAACAGCAATACTCAACCCTCAGTCCTCGTCCTCAATCCACAACCATCAATCCTCAATCCTCAATCTTCAATCATCAATATTCAATCTTCAGTCCTCAATCCTCAATCCTCAATCCTCAATCCTCACTCCTCAATGTTCAATCCGCAATACCCAATCCTCAATCTTCAATCCTCAATCCTCAATCCTCAATACTCAATCCTCAATCCTCAATCTTCAATCCTCAATATTCAATCCTCAATCCTCAGTCCTCACCCTCAATTCTGAATTCTCAATCCTCAATCCTCAATCCTCAATCATCAATCCTCAATAATCAATCTCCAATCCTAGATCCCCAATCCCCAATACTCAATCCTTAATCCTCAATATTCAATCCTCAATCCCCAGTACTCAATCTTCAATCCTCAATGCTCAATCCTCAATCCCCAACCCTCAGTCCTCAATCCTCAATCCTCAATCCTCAAACCTCAACCCTCAACCGTCAGTCCTCGTCCTGAATCCTCAAACCTCATTCCTCAATCCTCAATCTTCAATCATCAAGACTCAATATTCAATCCTCAATCCTCAATCCTCAGTCCTCAATCCTCAATCCTCAATCCTCAATCCTCAATCCTCAATCCTCAATCCTCAATCCTCATTCTACAATCCTCAATACCCAATCCTCAATCTTCAATCCTCAATCCTCAATCCTCAATTCTCAATCCTCAATCCTCAGTCCTCAGTCCTCAAACCTCATTCCTCAACCCTCAGCCCTCATTCTCAATCCTCAATCCTTAGTCCTCAATCCTCAATCCTCATTCTTCAATCCTCAATACCCAATCGTCAATACCCAATCCTCAATCTTCATTCCTCAATCCTCAAACCTCAATCCACAATCCTCAATCCTCAATCCTCAATCCTCAATCTTCAATCCTCAGTCCCAAATCCTCAATCTTCAATACTCAATCCTCAATCCTCAATCTTCAATCCTCAACACTCAATCTTCAATCCTCAATCCTCAATCCTCAGTCCTCAATCCTCTTTCCTCAATCCTCAATACCCAATACTCAATCTTCAATCCTCAATCCTCAATCCTCAATTCTCAATCCTCAATCCTCAATCCTCTGACGTCAAACATCAATACTCAACCCTCAGTCTTCGTCCTCAATCCACAACTCTCAATCCTCAATGCTCAATCTTCAATTCTCAATCCTCAATCCTCAATCCTCAATCCTCAATCCTCAGTCCTCAACCCTCAATCCTGAATCCTCAATCTTCTGCCCTCAGTCCTCAACAATCAGTTGTCAATCCTCAATCCTCAATCTTCAATCCTCAATCCTCAATCTTTAATTCTCAATCCTCAATCCTCAATCCTCAATCCTCAATCCTCAGTCCTCAACCCTCAATCCTGAATCCTCAATCTTCAGCCCTCAGTCCTCAACAATCAGTTGTCAATCCTCAATCCTCAATCTTCAATCCTCAATACTCAATCTTCAACCCTCAACCCTCAATCCTCAACCCTCAATCCTCATTCTTCAATCCTCAACACCCAATCCTCAATCTTCAATCCTCAATCCTCAATCCTCAATTCCCAATCCTCAATCCTCAATCCTCAGACCTCAGTCCTCAAACCTCAATCCTCAACCCTCAGCCCTCATCCTCAATCCTCAATCCTCAATCCTCGATCCTCAATCTTCAATTCTCAATACTCAATCTTCAATCCTTAATCCTCAATCCTCGGTCCTCAATCCTCAATCGTCAATCTCCAATCCTGAATACTCAATCTTCAATCCTCAATCCTCATCCTCAATCCTCAATCCTCAATCCTCATTCTTCATTCCTCAATACCCAATCCTCAATCTTCAATCCTCAATCCTCAATCCTCAATTCTCAACCCTCAACCCTCAGTCCTCAGTCCTCAACCATCAATCCTCAAACCTCAGCCCTCATCATCAATCCTCAATCCTCAATCCTCAATCCTCAATCTTCAATCCTCAATACTCAATACTCAATCGTCAATCCTCAGTCCTCACCATCAATTCGGCATTCTCAATCCTCAATCCTCAATCCTCAATCTTCAATCCTCAATAATCAATCTCCAATCCTAGATCCTCAATCCCCAATACCCAATCCTTAATCCTCAATATTCAATCCTCAATCCCCAGTACTCAATCTTCAATCCTCAATGCTCAATCCTCAATCCCCAATCCTCAGTCCCCAATCCTCAATCCTCAATCCTCAAACCTCAACCCTCAACCGTCAGTCCTCGTCCTGAATCCTCAACACTCAATCCTCAATCCTCAATCTTCAACCATCAATACTCAATATTCAATCCTCAATCCTCAATCCTCAGTCCTCAATCCTCAATCCTCAATCCTCAATCCTCAATCATCAACCCTCAATCCTCATTCTACAATCCTCAATACCCAATCCTCAATCTTCAATCCTCAATCCTCAATCCTCAATTCCCAATCCTCAATCCTCAGTCCTCAGTCCTCAAACCTCAATCCTCAACCCTCAGCCCTCATCCTCAATCCTCAATCCTTAATCCTCAATCCTCAATCCTCATTCTTCAATATTCAATACCCAATCCTCAATCTTCAATGCTCAATCCTCAATCCTCAATCCTCAATCCTCAATCCTCAATCCTCAATCCTCAATCCTCAATCCTCAATCCTCAGTCCCAAATACTCAATCTTCAATACTCAATCCACAATCCTCAATCTTCAATCCTCAATACTCAATCTTCAATCCTCAATCCTCAATCCTCAGTCCTCAATCCTCTTTCTTCAATCCTCAATACCCAACACTCAATCTTCAATCCTCAATACTGAATCTTCAATGCTCAATCCTCAATCCTCAATCCTCAATCCCCAATCCTCAATCCTCAATCCTCAATCCTCAATCCTCAATCCTCAATCCTCAGTCCTCAATACTCAATCCTCAATCCTCAATCCTCGATCCTCAATCTTCAATACTCAATACTCAATCTTCAATCCTTAATCCTCAATCCTCGGTCCTCAATCCTCAATCGTCAATCTCCAATCCTGAATACTCAATCTTCAATCCTCAATCCTCAATCCTCAGTCCTCAATCCTCAATCCTCAATCCTCAATCCTCAATCATCAACCCTCAATCCTCATTCTACAATCCTCAATCCACAATCCTCGGTACTCAATCCTCAATCCTCAATCTCCAACCCTGAATACTCAATCTTCAATCCTCAATCCTCAATCCTCAATCCTCAATCCTGAATCCTCATTCTTCAGTCCTCAAATCCCAATCCTCAATCTTCAATCCTTAATCCTCAATCCTCAATTCTCGACCCTCAATCCTCAGTCCTCAGACCTCAAACCTCAATCCTCAAACCTCAGCCCTCATCATCAATCCTCAATCCTCAATCCTCAATCCTTAATCTTCAATCCTCAATACTCAATATTCAATCCTGAATCCTCAGTCCTCAAATCTCAATTCTGAATCCTCAAACCTGCATCCTCAATCCTCAACCCTCAGTCCTCAACAATCATTTGTCAATCCTCAATCCTCAATAGAATATCATCAATTCACAATATTCAATACTCAATACTCAATCTGCAATCATCAAATCTCTGTCCACAAACATCAATTCTCATCACTCAACCTTCGACACTCAGTCTTCAATCCTCAATCCTCAATCCTCAATCCTCAATCCTCATTCTTCAATCCTCAATACCCAATCCTCAATCTTCAATCCTCAATCGTCAATCCTCAATTCTCAATCCTCAATCCTCAGACCTCAGTCCTCAAACCTCAATCCTCAACCCTCAGCCCTCATCCTCAATCCTGAATCCTCAATCCTCGATCCTCAATCTTCAATACTCAATACTCAATCTTCAATCCTTAATCCTCAATCCTCGGTCCTCAATCCTCAATCGTCAATCTCCAATCCTGAATACTCAATCTTCAATCCTCAATCCTCATTCTCAATCCTCTATACTCAATCTTCAACCCTCAACCCTCAATCCTCAACCCTCAATCCTCATTCTTCAATCCTCAACACCCAATCCTCAATCTTCAATCCTCAATCCTCAATCCTCAATTCTCAATCCTCAATCCTCAATCCTCAGACCTCAGTCCTCAAACCTCAATCCTCAACCCTCAGCCCTCATCCTCAATCCTCAATCCTCAATCCTCGATCCTCAATCTTCAATACTCAATACTCAATCTTCAATCCTTAATCCTCAATCCTCGGTCCTCAATCCTCAATCGTCAATCTCCAATCCTGAATACTCAATCTTCAATCCTCAATCCTCATCCTCAATCCTCAATCCTCAATCCTCATTCTTCATTGCTCAATACCCAATCCTCAATCTTCAATCCTCAATCCTCAATCCTCAATTCTCAACCCTCAACCCTCAGTCCTCAGTCCTCAACCATCAATCCTCAAACCTCAGCCCTCATCATCAATCCTCAATCCTCAATCCTCAATCCTCAATCTTCAATCCTCAATACTCAATACTCAATCGTCAATCCTCAGTCCTCACCCTCAATTCGGCATTCTCAATCCTCAATCCTCAATCCTCAATCTTCAATCCTCAATAATCAATCTCCAATCCTAGATCCTCAATCCCCAATACTCAATCCTTAATCCTCAATATTCAATCCTCAATCCCCAGTACTCAATCTTCAATCCTCAATGCTCAATCCTCAATCCCCAATCCTCAGTCCCCAATCCTCAATCCTCAATCCTCAAACCTCAACCCTCAACCGTCAGTCCTCGTCCTGAATCCTCAACACTCAATCCTCAATCCTCAATCTTCAATCATCAATACTCAATATTCAATCCTCAATCCTCAATCCTCAGTCCTCAATCCTCAATCCTCAATCCTCAATCCTCAATCATCAACCCTCAATCCTCATTCTACAATCCTCAATCCACAATCCTCGGTACTCAATCCTCAATCCTCAATCTCCAACCCTGAATACTCAATCTTCAATCCTCAATCCTCAATCCTCAATCCTCAATCCTGAATCCTCATTCTTCAGTCCTCAAATCCCAATCCTCAATCATCAATCCTTAATCCTCAATCCTCAATTCTCGACCCTCAACCCTCAGTCCTCAGACCTCAAACCTCAATCCTCAAATCTCAGCCCTCATCATCAATCCTCAATCCTCAATCCTCAATCCTTAATCTTCAATCCTCAATACTCAATATTCAATCCTGAATCCTCAGTCCTCAAATCTCAATTCTGAATCCTCAAACCTGCATCCTCAATCCTCAGCCCTCAGTCCTCATTCTTCAATCCTCAATACCCAATCCTCAATCTTCAATCCTCAATCGTCAATCCTCAATTCTCAATCCTCAATCCTCAGGCCTCAGACTTCAAACAGCAATACTCAACCCTCAGTCCTCGTCCTCAATCCACAACCATCAATCCTCAATCCTCAATCCTCAATCCTCGTTCCTCAAACCTCAGTCCTCAACCCTCAGTTCTCACCCTCAATTCTCAATTCTCAATCCTCAATCCTCAATCCTCAATCTTCAATCTTCAGTCCTCAGTCCTCAAACCTGAATCCTCAACCCTCAGCCCTCATCCTCAATCCTCAATCCTCAATCCTCAATGTTCAATCCGCAATACCCAATCCTCAATCTTCAATCCTCAATCCTCAACCTTCAATCCTCAATACTCAATCTTCAACCCTCAACCCTCAACCCTCAATCCTCAACCCTCAATCCTCATTCTTCAATCCTCAACACCCAATCCTCAATCTTCAATCCTCAATCCTCAATCCTCAATTCTCAATCCTCAATCCTCAATCCTCAGACCTCAGTCCTCAAACCTCAATCCTCAACCCTCAGCCCTCATCCTCAATCCTCAATCCTCAATCCTCGATCCTCAATCTTCAATACTGAATACTCAATCTTCAATCCTTAATCCTCAATCCTCGGTCCTCAATCCTCAATCGTCAATCTCCAATCCTGAATACTCAATCTTCAATCCCCAATCCTCAATCCTCAATCCTCAATCCTCAATCCTCAATCCTCATTCTTCATTCCTCAATACCCAATCCTCAATCTTCAATCCTCAATCCTCAATCCTCAATTCTCAACCCTCAACCCTCAGTCCTCAGTCCTCAAACATCAATCCTCAAACCTCAGCCCTCATCATCAATCCTCAATCCTCAATCCTCAATCCACAATCTTCAATTCTCAATACTCAATATTCAATCCTCAATCCTCAGTCCTCACCCTCAATTCTGAATTCTCAATCCTCAATCCTCAATGCTCAATCTTCAATCCTGAATAATCAATCTCCAATCCTAGATCCTCAATCCCCGATACTCAATCCTTAATCCTCAATATTCTATCCTCAATCCCCAGTACTCAATCTTCAATCCTCAATGCTCAATCCTCAATCCCCAACACTCAGTCCTCAATCCTCAATCCTCAATCCTCAAACCTCAACCCTCAACCATCAGTCCTCGTCCTGAATCCTCAACCCTCAATCCTCAATCCACAATCTTCAATCATCAATACTCAATATTCAATACTCAATCCTCAATCCTCAGTCCTCAATCCTCAATCCTCAATCCTCAATCATCAACCCTCAATCCTCATTCTACAATCCTCAATACCCAATCCTCTATCTTCAATCCTCAATCCTCAATCCTCAATTCCCAACCCTCAATCCTCAGTCCTCAGTCCTCAAACCTCAATCCTCAACCCTCAGCCCTCATCCTCAATCGTCAAACCTTAATCATCAATCCTCAATCCTCATTCTTCAATATTCAATACCCAATCCTCAATCTTCAATCCTCAATCCTCAATCCTCAATCCTCAATCCTCCATCCCCAATCCTCAATCCTCAATCCTCAATCCTCAGCCCCAAATACTCAATCTTCAATACTCAATCCTCAATCCTCAATCTTCAATCCTCAACACTCAATCTTCAATCCTCAATCCTCAATCCTCAGTCCTCAATCCTCTTTCCTCAATCCTCAATACACAATACCCAATCTTCAATCCTCAATCCTCAATCCTCAATCCTCAATCCTCAATCCTCAATCCTCAATCCTCTGTAATCTATCCTCAATCATCAATACTCAATCGTCAATCCTCAGTCCTCAATCCTCAATCCTCAATCCTCGTTCCCCAATCCTCAATCCTCAACCCTCAGTTCTCACCCTCAATTCTCAATTCTCAATCCTCAATCCTCAATCCTCAATCTTCAATCCTCAATAATCAATCTCCAATACTATGTCCTCAATCCCCGATACTCAATCCTTAATCCTCAATATTCAATCCTCAGTCCCCAGTACTCAATCTTCAATCCTCAATGCTCAATCCTCAATCCCCAATCCTCAGTCCCCAATCCTCAATCCTCAATCCTCAAACCTCAACCCTCAACCGTCAGTCCTCGTCCTGAATCGTCAACCCTCAATCCTCTATCCTCAATCTTCAATCATCAATACTCAATATTCAATCCTCAATCCTCAATCCTCAATCATCAATTCTCAATCCTCATTCTACAATCCTCAATACCCAATCCTCAATCTTCAATCCTCAATCGTCAATCCTCAATTCTCAATCCTCAATCCTCAGTCCTCAGTCCTCAAACCTCAACCCTCAACCCTCAGCCCTCATCCTCAATCCTCAATCCTCAATCCTCAATGTTCAATCCGCAATACCCTATCCTCAATCTTCAATCCTCAATCCTCAATCCTCAATTCTCAATTCTCAATCCTCAATCCTCAGACCTCAAACATCAATACTCAACCCTCAGTCGTCGTCCTCAATCCACAACCCTCAATCCTCGATCCTCAATCTTCAATACTCAATCCTCAATCCTCAATGTTCAATCTTCAATACCCAATCCTCAATCTTCAATCCTCAATCCTCAATCCTCAATCCCCAATCCTCAACCCTCAATCCGCAGTCCTCAAACCTCAATCCTGAATCCTCAATCCTGAATCCTCAATCTTCAGCCCTCAGTCCTCAACAATCAGTTGCCAATCCTCAATCCTCAATAGAGTATCCTCAATTCACAGGTTTCAATACTCAATACTCAACCTGCAATCTTCAAATCTCTATCCACGAACATCAATTCTCATCACTCAACCCTCAACACTCAGTCCCCAATCCTCAATCTTCAATCCTCAATCCTCAATCCTCAATTATCAATCTTCAATCCTCAATACTCAATCTTCAATCCTCAATCCTCAATCCTCGGTACTCAATCCTCAATCCTCAATCTCCAACCCTGAATACTCAATCTTCAATCCTCAATCCTCAATCCTCAATCCTCAATCCTGAATCCTCATTCTTCAATCCTTAATACCCAATCCTCAATCCTCAATCCTCAATCCTCAATCCTCAATCCTCAATCCTCAATCCTCAATCCTCAACCTTCAATACTCAATCGTCAATCCTCAGTCCACAATCCGCAATCCTCAATGCTCGTTCCTCAAACATCAATCCTCAACCCTCAGTACTCACCCCCAATTCTCAATTCTCAATCCTCAATCCTTAATCCTCAATCTTCAATCCTCAGACATCAAACATCTATACTCAACCCTCAGACCTCGTCCTCAATTCACAAACCTCAATCCTCAATCATCAATCATTAACATTCAATCTTCAATCCTCAAAACTCAATCCTCAATTCTCAACCCTCAATCCTCAATGTTCAATCCTCAATACCCAATCCTCAGTCTTCAATCCTCAATCCTCAATCCTCAATCCTCAATCCTCAATCCTCAATCCTCAGACCTCAAACCTCAATCCTGAATCCTCAATACTGAATCCTCAATCCTCAGCCCACAGTCCTCAACAATCATTTGTCAATCCTCAATCCTCAATAGAATATCATCAATTCACAGTATTCAATACTCAATACTCAATCTGCAATCATCAAATCTCTATCCACAAACATCAATTCTCATCACTCAACCTTCGACACTCAGTCTTCAATCCTCAATCCTCAATCCTCAATCCTCAATCCTCATTCTTCAATCCTCAATACCCAATCCTCAATCTTCAATCCTCAATCCTCAAACCTCAATTCTCAATCCTCAATCCTCAGGCCTCAGACTTCAAACAGCAATACTTAACCCTCAGTCCTCGTCCTTAATCCACAACCATCAATCCTCAATCCTCAATCTTCAATCATCAATATTCAATCTTCAGTCCTCAATCCTCAATCCTCAATCCTCAATCCTCAATCCTCAATGTTCAATCCGCAATACCCAATCCTCAATCTTCAATCCTCAATCCTCTATCCTCAATACTCAATCCTCAATCCTCAATCTTCAATCCTCAATACTCAATCTTCAACCCTCAACCCTCAATCCTCAACCCTCAATCCTCATTCTTCAATCCTCAACACCCAATCCTCAATCTTCAATCCTCAATCCTCAATCCTCAGTCCTCAATCCTCTTCCCTCAATCCTCAATACCCAATACTCAATCTTCAATCCTCAATCCTCAATCCTCAATTCTCAATCCTCAATCCTCAATCCTCTGACGTCAAACATCAATACTCAACCCTCAGTCTTCATCCTCAATCCACAACCCTCAATCCTCAATCCTCAATCTTCAATTCTCAATCCTCAATCTTCAATCCTCAATCCTCAATCCTCAGTCCTCAACCCTCAATTCTGAATCCTCAATCCTGCATCCTCAATCTTCAGCCCTCAGTCCTCAACAACCAGTTGTCAGTCCTCAATCCCCAATAGAATATCATCAATTCACTGTCTTCAATGCTCAATACTCAATCTGCAATCTTCAAATCTCTATCCAGAGACATCAATTCTCACCACTCAACCCTGGACGCTCAGTCCTCAATGTTCAATTCTCAATCCTCAACTCTCAACCTTCAATCCTCAATACTGAATCTTCAATCCTCAATACTCAATCCTCAATCCTCAATCCTCAATCCTCTGTAATCAATCCTCAATCATCAATCCTCAATCCTCAATCCTCAATCCTCAATCCTCAATCCTCTGTAATCAATCCTCTGTAATCAATCCTCAATCATCAATACTCAATCGTCAATCCTCAGTCCTCAAACCTCAATCCTCAATCCTCGTTCCTCAAACCTCAATCCTCAACCCTCAGTTCTCACCCTCAATTCTCAATTCTCAATCCTCAATCCTCAATCCTCAATCTTCAATCCTCAATAGTCAATCTCCAATCCTATGTCCTCAATCCCCAATACTCAATCCTTAATCCTCAATATTCAATCCTCAATCCCCAGTACTCAATCTTCAATCCTCAATGCTCAATCCTCAATCCCCAACCCTCAGTCCTCAATCCTCAATCCTCAATCCTCAAACCTCAACCATCAACCGTCAGTCCTCGTCCTGAATCGTCAACCCTCAATCCTCTAACCTCAATCTTCAATCATCAATACTCAATATTCAATCATCAATCCTCAATCCTCAATCATCAATCCTCAATCCTCATTCTACAATCCTCAATACCCAATCCTCAATCTTCAATCCTCAATCGTCAATCCTCAATTCTCAATCCTCAATCCTCAGTCCTCAGTCCTCAAGCCTCAACCCTCAACCCTCAGCCCTCATCCTCAATCCTCAATCCTCAAACCTCAATGTTCAATCCGCAATACCCAATCCTCAATCTTCAATCCTCAATCCTCAATCCTCAGTTCTCAATTCTCAATCCTCAATCCTCAGACCTCAAACATCAATACTCAAACCTCAGTCGTCGTCCTCAATCCACAACCCTCCATCCTCGATCCTCAATCTTCAATACTCAATCCTCAATCGTCAATCTTCAATCCTCAATCGTCAATCCTCAATTCTCAATCCTCAATCCTCAGTCCTCAGTCCTCAAACCTCAATCCTCAACCCTCAGCCCTCATCCTCAATCCTCAATCCTCAATCCTGAATGTTCAATCCGCAATACCGAATCCTCAATCTTCAATCCTCAATCCTCAATCCTCAATCCTCAATCCTCAATCCTCAATCCTCAATCTTCAATCCTCAATATTCAATCTTCAACACTCAACCCTGAATCCTCAACCCTCAATCCTCATTCTTCAATCCTCAACACCCAATCCTCAATCTTCAATCCTCAATCCTCAATCCTCAATTCTCAATTCTCAATCCTCAATCCTCAGACCTCAAACATCAATACTTAACCCTCAGTCCTCGTCCACAATCCACAACCCTCAATCCTCGATCCTCAATCTTCAATCCTCAATTCTCAATCCTCAATCCTCAATTATTAATCTTCAATCCTCAATACTCAATCTTCAATCCTCAATCCTCAATCCTCGGTACTCAATCCTCAATCCTCTATCTCCAACCCTGAATACTCAATCTTCAATCCTCAATCCTCAATCCTCAATCCTCAATCCTGAATCCTCATTCTTCAATCCTTAATACCCATTCCTCAATCTTCAATCCTTAATCCTCAATCCTCAATTCTCAACCCTCAATCCTCAGTCCTCAGTCCTCAAACGTCAATCCTCAATCCTCAATCCCCACTCCTCAACCCTCAATCCTCAGTCCTTAAACCTCAATCCTGAATCCTCAATCCTGCACCCTCAATCCTCAGCCCTCAGTCCTCAACAATCAGTTGTCAATCCTCAATCCCCAATAGAATATCCTCAATTCACAGTTTTCAATACTCAATACTCAATCTGCAATCTTCAAATCTCTATCCAGAAACATCAATTCTCATCACTCAACCCTGAACGCTCAGTCCTCAATGTTTAATCCTCAATCCTCAATTCTCAATCTTCAATCCTCAATACTGAGTCTTCAATCCTCAATCCTCAATCCTCAATTCTCAATCCTCAATCCTCAATCCTCAATCCTCAACCTTCAATACTCAATCGTCAATCCTCAGTCCACAATCCGCAATCCTCAATCCTCGTTCCTCAAACATCAATCCTCAACCCTCAGTACTCACCCTCAATTCTCAATTCTCAATCCTCAATCCTCAATCCTCAATCTTCAATCCTCAATAATCAATCTCCAATCCCAGATCCTCAATCCCCAATCCTCAATCCTTAATCCTCAATCTTCAATCCTCAGACATCAAACATCAATACTCAACCCTCAGACCTCGTCCTCAATCCACAAACCTCAATCCTCAATCCTCAACCATCAATCATTAACATTCAATCTTCAATCCTCAATACTCAATCCTCAATTCTCAACCCTCAATCCTCAATGTTCAATCCTCAGTACCCAATCCTCAGTCTTCAATCCTCAATCCTCAATCCTCAATCCTCAATCCTCAATCCTCAATCCTCAACCCTCAGACCTCAAACCTCAATCCTGAATCCTCAATACTGAATCCTCAATCTTCAGCCCTTAGTCCTCAACAATCAGTTGCCAATCCTCAATCCTCAATAGAATATCCTCAATTCACAGTTTTCGATACTCAATCCTCTATCTGCAATCTTCAGATCTCTATCCACAAACATCAATTCTCATCACTCAACCCTCAATACTCAGTCCCCAATCCTCAATCTTCAACCCTCAATCCTCAACCCTCAATCCTCAATCTTAATCTTCAATCCTCAATACTCAATCTTCAATCCTCAATCCTCAATCCTCAATCCTCAATCCTCAATCTTCAATCCTCAATACTCAATCTTCAATCCTCAATCCTCAATCCTCAATCCTCAAACTTCAATCCTCAATCCTCAATCGTCAATCTTCAATCCTCAATACTCAATCCTCAATGTTCAATCCGCAATACCCTATCCTCAATCTTCAATCCTCAATCCTCAATCCTCAATTCTCAATTCTCAATCCTCAATCCTCAGACCTCAAACATCAATACTCAACCCTCAGTCGTCGTCCTCAATCCACAACCCTCAATCCTCGATCCTCAATCTTCAATACTCAATCCTCAATCCTCAATGTTCAATCTTCAATACCCAATCCTCAATCTTCAATCCTCAATCCTCAATCCTCAATCCCCAATCCTCAACCCTCAATCCGCAGCCCTCAAACCTCAATCCTGAATCCTCAATCCTGAATCCTCAATCTTCAGCCCTCAGTCCTCAACAATCAGTTGTCAATCCTCAATCCTCAATAGAGTATCCTCAATTCACAGGTTTCAATACTCAATACTCAACCTGCAATCTTCAAATCTCTATCCACGAACATCAACTCTCATCACTCAACCCTCAACACTCAGTCCCCAATCCTCAATCTTCAATCCTCAATCCTCAATCCTCAATTATCAATCTTCAATCCTCAATACTCAATCTTCAATCCTCAATCCTCAATCCTCGGTACTCAATCCTCAATCCTCAATCTCCAACCCTGAATACTCAATCTTCAATCCTCAATCCTCAATCCTCAATCCTCAATCCTGAATCCTCATTCTTCAATCCTTAATACCCATTCCTCAATCTTCAATCCTTAATCCTCAATCCTCAATTCTCAACCCTCAATCCTCAGTCCTCAGTCCTCAAACGTCAATCCTCAATCCTCAATCCCCACTCCTCAACCCTCAATCCTCAGTCCTTAAACCTCAATCCTGAATCCTCAATCCTGCACCCTCAATCCTCAGCCCTCAGTCCTCAACAATCAGTTGTCAATCCTCAATCCCCAATAGAATATCCTCAATTCACAGTTTTCAATACTCAATACTCAATCTGCAATCTTCAAATCTCTATCCAGAAACATCAATTCTCATCACTCAACCCTGAACGCTCAGTCCTCAATGTTTAATCCTCAATCCTCAATTCTCAATCTTCAATCCTCAATACTGAGTCTTCAATCCTCAATCCTCAATCCTCAATTCTCAATCCTCAATCCTCAATCCTCAATCCTCAACCTTCAATACTCAATCGTCAATCCTCAGTCCACAATCCGCAATCCTCAATCCTCGTTCCTCAAACATCAATCCTCAACCCTCAGTACTCACCCTCAATTCTCAATTCTCAATCCTCAATCCTCAATCCTCAATCTTCAATCCTCAATAATCAATCTCCAATCCCAGATCCTCAATCCCCAATCCTCAATCCTTAATCCTCAATCTTCAATCCTCAGACATCAAACATCAATACTCAACCCTCAGACCTCGTCCTCAATCCACAAACCTCAATCCTCAATCCTCAATCATCAATCATTAACATTCAATCTTCAATCCTCAATACTCAATCCTCAATTCTCAACCCTCAATCCTCAATGTTCAATCCTCAGTACCCAATCCTCAGTCTTCAATCCTCAATCCTCAATCCTCAATCCTCAATCCTCAATCCTCAATCCTCAATCCTCAGACCTCAAACCTCAATCCTGAATCCTCAATACTGAATCCTCAATCTTCAGCCCTTAGTCCTCAACAATCAGTTGCCAATCCTCAATCCTCAATAGAATATCCTCAATTCACAGTTTTCGATACTCAATCCTCTATCTGCAATCTTCAGATCTCTATCCACAAACATCAATTCTCATCACTCAACCCTCAATACTCAGTCCCCAATCCTCAATCTTCAACCCTCAATCCTCAACCCTCAATCCTCAATCTTAATCTTCAATCCTCAATACTCAATCTTCAATCCTCAATCCTCAATCCTCAATCCTCAATCCTCAATCTTCAATCCTCAATACTCAATCTTCAATCCTCAATCCTCAATCCTCAATCCTCAAACCTCAATCCTCAATCCTCAATCGTCAATCTTCAATCCTCAATACTCAATCCTCAATGTTCAATCCGCAATACCCTATCCTCAATCTTCAATCCTCAATCCTCAATCCTCAATTCTCAATTCTCAATCCTCAATCCTCAGACCTCAAACATCAATACTCAACCCTCAGTCGTCGTCCTCAATCCACAACCCTCAATCCTCGATCCTCAATCTTCAATACTCAATCCTCAATCCTCAATGTTCAATCTTCAATACCCAATCCTCAATCTTCAATCCTCAATCCTCAATCCTCAATCCCCAATCCTCAATCCTTAATCCTCAATCTTCAATCCTCAGACATCAAACATCAATACTCAACCCTCAGACCTCGTCCTCAATTCACAAACCTCAATCCTCAATCATCAATCATTAACATTCAATCTTCAATCCTCAAAACTCAATCCTCAATTCTCAACCCTCAGTCCTCAATGTTCAATCCTCAATACCCAATCCTCAGTCTTCAATCCTCAATCCTCAATCCTCAATCCTCAATCCTCAATCCTCAGACCTCAAACCTCAATCCTGAATCCTCAATACTGAATCCTCAATCCTCAGCCCTCAGTCCTCAACAATCATTTGTCAATCCTCAATCCTCAATAGAATATCATAAATTCACAGTATTCAATACTCAATACTCAATCTGCAATCATCAAATCTCTATCCACAAACATCAATTCTCATCACTCAACCTTCGACACTCAGTCTTCAATCCTCAATCCTCAATCCTCAATCCTCAATCCTCATTCTTCAATCCTCAATACCCAATCCTCAATCTTCAATCCTCAATCCTCAAACCTCAATTCTCAATCCTCAATCCTCAGGCCTCAGACTTCAAACAGCAATACTCAACCCTCAGTCCTCGTCCTTAATCCACAACCATCAATCCTCAATCCTCAATCTTCAATCATCAATATTCAATCTTCAGTCCTCAATCCTCAATCATCAATTCTCAATCCTCATTCTACAATCCTCAATACCCAATCCTCAATCTTCAATCCTCAATCGTCAATCCTCAATTCTCAATCCTCAATCCTCAGTCCTCAGTCCTCAAACCTCAACCCTCAACCCTCAGCCCTCATCCTCAATCCTCAATCCTCAATCCTCAATGTTCAATCCGCAATACCCTATCCTCAATCTTCAATCCTCAATCCTCAATCCTCAATTCTCAATTCTCAATCCTCAATCCTCAGACCTCAAACATCAATACTCAACCCTCAGTCGTCGTCCTCAATCCACAACCCTCAATCCTCGATCCTCAATCTTCAATACTCAATCCTCAATCCTCAATGTTCAATCTTCAATACCCAATCCTCAATCTTCAATCCTCAATCCTCAATCCTCAATCCCCAATCCTCAACCCTCAATCCGCAGTCCTCAAACCTCAATCCTGAATCCTCAATCCTGAATCCTCAATCTTCAGCCCTCAGTCCTCAACAATCAGTTGCCAATCCTCAATCCTCAATAGAGTATCCTCAATTCACAGGTTTCAATACTCAATACTCAACCTGCAATCTTCAAATCTCTATCCACGAACATCAATTCTCATCACTCAACCCTCAACACTCAGTCCCCAATCCTCAATCTTCAATCCTCAATCCTCAATCCTCAATTATCAATCTTCAATCCTCAATACTCAATCTTCAATCCTCAATCCTCAATCCTCGGTACTCAATCCTCAATCCTCAATCTCCAACCCTGAATACTCAATCTTCAATCCTCAATCCTCAATCCTCAATCCTCAATCCTGAATCCTCATTCTTCAATCCTTAATACCCAATCCTCAATCCTCAATCCTCAATCCTCAATCCTCAATCCTCAATCCTCAATCCTCAATCCTCAACCTTCAATACTCAATCGTCAATCCTCAGTCCACAATCCGCAATCCTCAATGCTCGTTCCTCAAACATCAATCCTCAACCCTCAGTACTCACCCCCAATTCTCAATTCTCAATCCTCAATCCTTAATCCTCAATCTTCAATCCTCAGACATCAAACATCTATACTCAACCCTCAGACCTCGTCCTCAATTCACAAACCTCAATCCTCAATCATCAATCATTAACATTCAATCTTCAATCCTCAAAACTCAATCCTCAATTCTCAACCCTCAATCCTCAATGTTCAATCCTCAATACCCAATCCTCAGTCTTCAATCCTCAATCCTCAATCCTCAATCCTCAATCCTCAATCCTCAATCCTCAGACCTCAAACCTCAATCCTGAATCCTCAATACTGAATCCTCAATCCTCAGCCCACAGTCCTCAACAATCATTTGTCAATCCTCAATCCTCAATAGAATATCATCAATTCACAGTATTCAATACTCAATACTCAATCTGCAATCATCAAATCTCTATCCACAAACATCAATTCTCATCACTCAACCTTCGACACTCAGTCTTCAATCCTCAATCCTCAATCCTCAATCCTCAATCCTCATTCTTCAATCCTCAATACCCAATCCTCAATCTTCAATCCTCAATCCTCAAACCTCAATTCTCAATCCTCAATCCTCAGGCCTCAGACTTCAAACAGCAATACTTAACCCTCAGTCCTCGTCCTTAATCCACAACCATCAATCCTCAATCCTCAATCTTCAATCATCAATATTCAATCTTCAGTCCTCAATCCTCAATCCTCAATCCTCAATCCTCAATCCTCAATGTTCAATCCGCAATACCCAATCCTCAATCTTCAATCCTCAATCCTCTATCCTCAATACTCAATCCTCAATCCTCAATCTTCAATCCTCAATACTCAATCTTCAACCCTCAACCCTCAATCCTCAACCCTCAATCCTCATTCTTCAATCCTCAACACCCAATCCTCAATCTTCAATCCTCAATCCTCAATCCTCAGTCCTCAATCCTCTTCCCTCAATCCTCAATACCCAATACTCAATCTTCAATCCTCAATCCTCAATCCTCAATTCTCAATCCTCAATCCTCAATCCTCTGACGTCAAACATCAATACTCAACCCTCAGTCTTCATCCTCAATCCACAACCCTCAATCCTCAATCCTCAATCTTCAATTCTCAATCCTCAATCTTCAATCCTCAATCCTCAATCCTCAGTCCTCAACCCTCAATTCTGAATCCTCAATCCTGCATCCTCAATCTTCAGCCCTCAGTCCTCAACAACCAGTTGTCAGTCCTCAATCCCCAATAGAATATCATCAATTCACTGTCTTCAATGCTCAATACTCAATCTGCAATCTTCAAATCTCTATCCAGAGACATCAATTCTCACCACTCAACCCTGGACGCTCAGTCCTCAATGTTCAATTCTCAATCCTCAACTCTCAACCTTCAATCCTCAATACTGAATCTTCAATCCTCAATACTCAATCCTCAATCCTCAATCCTCAATCCTCTGTAATCAATCCTCAATCATCAATCCTCAATCCTCAATCCTCAATCCTCAATCCTCAATCCTCTGTAATCAATCCTCTGTAATCAATCCTCAATCATCAATACTCAATCGTCAATCCTCAGTCCTCAATCCTCAATCCTCAATCCTCGTTCCTCAAACCTCAATCCTCAACCCTCAGTTCTCACCCTCAATTCTCAATTCTCAATCCTCAATCCTCAATCCTCAATCTTCAATCCTCAATAGTCAATCTCCAATCCTATGTCCTCAATCCCCAATACTCAATCCTTAATCCTCAATATTCAATCCTCAATCCCCAGTACTCAATCTTCAATCCTCAATGCTCAATCCTCAATCCCCAACCCTCAGTCCTCAATCCTCAATCCTCAATCCTCAAACCTCAACCATCAACCGTCAGTCCTCGTCCTGAATCGTCAACCCTCAATCCTCTAACCTCAATCTTCAATCATCAATACTCAATATTCAATCATCAATCCTCAATCCTCAATCATCAATCCTCAATCCTCATTCTACAATCCTCAATACCCAATCCTCAATCTTCAATCCTCAATCGTCAATCCTCAATTCTCAATCCTCAATCCTCAGTCCTCAGTCCTCAAACCTCAACCCTCAACCCTCAGCCCTCATCCTCAATCCTCAATCCTCAAACCTCAATGTTCAATCCGCAATACCCAATCCTCAATCTTCAATCCTCAATCCTCAATCCTCAGTTCTCAATTCTCAATCCTCAATCCTCAGACCTCAAACATCAATACTCAAACCTCAGTCGTCGTCCTCAATCCACAACCCTCCATCCTCGATCCTCAATCTTCAATACTCAATCCTCAATCGTCAATCTTCAATCCTCAATCGTCAATCCTCAATTCTCAATCCTCAATCCTCAGTCCTCAGTCCTCAAACCTCAATCCTCAACCCTCAGCCCTCATCCTCAATCCTCAATCCTCAATCCTGAATGTTCAATCCGCAATACCGAATCCTCAATCTTCAATCCTCAATCCTCAATCCTCAATCCTCAATCCTCAATCCTCAATCCTCAATCTTCAATCCTCAATATTCAATCTTCAACACTCAACCCTGAATCCTCAACCCTCAATCCTCATTCTTCAATCCTCAACACCCAATCCTCAATCTTCAATCCTCAATCCTCAATCCTCAGTCCTCAATCCTCTTCCCTCAATCCTCAATACCCAATACTCAATCTTCAATCCTCAATCCTCAATCCTCAATTCTCAATCCTCAATCCTCAATCCTCTGACGTCAAACATCAATACTCAACCCTCAGTCTTCATCCTCAATCCACAACCCTCAATCCTCAATCCTCAATCTTCAATTCTCAATCCTCAATCTTCAATCCTCAATCCTCAATCCTCAGTCCTCAACCCTCAATTCTGAATCCTCAATCCTGCATCCTCAATCTTCAGCCCTCAGTCCTCAACAACCAGTTGTCAGTCCTCAATCCCCAATAGAATATCATCAATTCACTGTCTTCAATGCTCAATACTCAATCTGCAATCTTCAAATCTCTATCCAGAGACATCAATTCTCACCACTCAACCCTGGACGCTCAGTCCTCAATGTTCAATTCTCAATCCTCAACTCTCAACCTTCAATCCTCAATACTGAATCTTCAATCCTCAATACTCAATCCTCAATCCTCAATCCTCAATCCTCTGTAATCAATCCTCAATCATCAATCCTCAATCCTCAATCCTCAATCCTCAATCCTCAATCCTCTGTAATCAATCCTCTGTAATCAATCCTCAATCATCAATACTCAATCGTCAATCCTCAGTCCTCAATCCTCAATCCTCAATCCTCGTTCCTCAAACCTCAATCCTCAACCCTCAGTTCTCACCCTCAATTCTCAATTCTCAATCCTCAATCCTCAATCCTCAATCTTCAATCCTCAATAGTCAATCTCCAATCCTATGTCCTCAATCCCCAATACTCAATCCTTAATCCTCAATATTCAATCCTCAATCCCCAGTACTCAATCTTCAATCCTCAATGCTCAATCCTCAATCCCCAACCCTCAGTCCTCAATCCTCAATCCTCAATCCTCAAACCTCAACCATCAACCGTCAGTCCTCGTCCTGAATCGTCAACCCTCAATCCTCTAACCTCAATCTTCAATCATCAATACTCAATATTCAATCATCAATCCTCAATCCTCAATCATCAATCCTCAATCCTCATTCTACAATCCTCAATACCCAATCCTCAATCTTCAATCCTCAATCGTCAATCCTCAATTCTCAATCCTCAATCCTCAGTCCTCAGTCCTCAAACCTCAACCCTCAACCCTCAGCCCTCATCCTCAATCCTCAATCCTCAAACCTCAATGTTCAATCCGCAATACCCAATCCTCAATCTTCAATCCTCAATCCTCAATCCTCAGTTCTCAATTCTCAATCCTCAATCCTCAGACCTCAAACATCAATGCTCAAACCTCAGTCGTCGTCCTCAATCCACAACCCTCCATCCTCGATCCTCAATCTTCAATACTCAATCCTCAATCGTCAATCTTCAATCCTCAATCGTCAATCCTCAATTCTCAATCCTCAATCCTCAGTCCTCAGTCCTCAAACCTCAATCCTCAACCCTCAGCCCTCATCCTCAATCCTCAATCCTCAATCCTGAATGTTCAATCCGCAATACCGAATCCTCAATCTTCAATCCTCAATCCTCAATCCTCAATCCTCAATCCTCAATCCTCAATCCTCAATCTTCAATCCTCAATATTCAATCTTCAACACGCAACCCTGAATCCTCAACCCTCAATCCTCATTCTTCAATCCTCAACACCCAATCCTCAATCTTCAATCCTCAATCCTCAATCCTCAATTCTCAATTCTCAATCCTCAATCCTCAGACCTCAAACATCAATACTTAACCCTCAGTCCTCGTCCACAATCCACAACCCTCAATCCTCGATCCTCAATCTTCAATCCTCAATTCTCAATCCTCAATCCTCAATTATTAATCTTCAATCCTCAATACTCAATCTTCAATCCTCAATCCTCAATCCTCGGTACTCAATCCTCAATCCTCTATCTCCAACCCTGAATACTCAATCTTCAATCCTCAATCCTCAATCCTCAATCCTCAATCCTGAATCCTCATTCTTCAATCCTTAATACCCATTCCTCAATCTTCAATCCTTAATCCTCAATCCTCAATTCTCAACCCTCAATCCTCAGTCCTCAGTCCTCAAACGTCAATCCTCAATCCTCAATCCCCACTCCTCAACCCTCAATCCTCAGTCCTTAAACCTCAATCCTGAATCCTCAATCCTGCACCCTCAATCCTCAGCCCTCAGTCCTCAACAATCAGTTGTCAATCCTCAATCCCCAATAGAATATCCTCAATTCACAGTTTTCAATACTCAATACTCAATCTGCAATCTTCAAATCTCTATCCAGAAACATCAATTCTCATCACTCAACCCTGAACGCTCAGTCCTCAATGTTTAATCCTCAATCCTCAATTCTCAATCTTCAATCCTCAATACTGAGTCTTCAATCCTCAATCCTCAATCCTCAATTCTCAATCCTCAATCCTCAATCCTCAATCCTCAACCTTCAATACTCAATCGTCAATCCTCAGTCCACAATCCGCAATCCTCAATCCTCGTTCCTCAAACATCAATCCTCAACCCTCAGTACTCACCCTCAATTCTCAATTCTCAATCCTCAATCCTCAATCCTCAATCTTCAATCCTCAATAATCAATCTCCAATCCCAGATCCTCAATCCCCAATCCTCAATCCTTAATCCTCAATCTTCAATCCTCAGACATCAAACATCAATACTCAACCCTCAGACCTCGTCCTCAATCCACAAACCTCAATCCTCAATCCTCAATCATCAATCATTAACATTCAATCTTCAATCCTCAATACTCAATCCTCAATTCTCAACCCTCAATCCTCAATGTTCAATCCTCAGTACCCAATCCTCAGTCTTCAATCCTCAATCCTCAATCCTCAATCCTCAATCCTCAATCCTCAATCCTCAACCCTCAGACCTCAAACCTCAATCCTGAATCCTCAATACTGAATCCTCAATCTTCAGCCCTTAGTCCTCAACAATCAGTTGCCAATCCTCAATCCTCAATAGAATATCCTCAATTCACAGTTTTCGATACTCAATCCTCTATCTGCAATCTTCAGATCTCTATCCACAAACATCAATTCTCATCACTCAACCCTCAATACTCAGTCCCCAATCCTCAATCTTCAACCCTCAATCCTCAACCCTCAATCCTCAATCTTAATCTTCAATCCTCAATACTCAATCTTCAATCCTCAATCCTCAATCCTCAATCCTCAATCCTCAATCTTCAATCCTCAATACTCAATCTTCAATCCTCAATCCTCAATCCTCAATCCTCAAACTTCAATCCTCAATCCTCAATCGTCAATCTTCAATCCTCAATACTCAATCCTCAATGTTCAATCCGCAATACCCTATCCTCAATCTTCAATCCTCAATCCTCAATCCTCAATTCTCAATTCTCAATCCTCAATCCTCAGACCTCAAACATCAATACTCAACCCTCAGTCGTCGTCCTCAATCCACAACCCTCAATCCTCGATCCTCAATCTTCAATACTCAATCCTCAATCCTCAATGTTCAATCTTCAATACCCAATCCTCAATCTTCAATCCTCAATCCTCAATCCTCAATCCCCAATCCTCAACCCTCAATCCGCAGCCCTCAAACCTCAATCCTGAATCCTCAATCCTGAATCCTCAATCTTCAGCCCTCAGTCCTCAACAATCAGTTGTCAATCCTCAATCCTCAATAGAGTATCCTCAATTCACAGGTTTCAATACTCAATACTCAACCTGCAATCTTCAAATCTCTATCCACGAACATCAACTCTCATCACTCAACCCTCAACACTCAGTCCCCAATCCTCAATCTTCAATCCTCAATCCTCAATCCTCAATTATCAATCTTCAATCCTCAATACTCAATCTTCAATCCTCAATCCTCAATCCTCGGTACTCAATCCTCAATCCTCAATCTCCAACCCTGAATACTCAATCTTCAATCCTCAATCCTCAATCCTCAATCCTCAATCCTGAATCCTCATTCTTCAATCCTTAATACCCATTCCTCAATCTTCAATCCTTAATCCTCAATCCTCAATTCTCAACCCTCAATCCTCAGTCCTCAGTCCTCAAACGTCAATCCTCAATCCTCAATCCCCACTCCTCAACCCTCAATCCTCAGTCCTTAAACCTCAATCCTGAATCCTCAATCCTGCACCCTCAATCCTCAGCCCTCAGTCCTCAACAATCAGTTGTCAATCCTCAATCCCCAATAGAATATCCTCAATTCACAGTTTTCAATACTCAATACTCAATCTGCAATCTTCAAATCTCTATCCAGAAACATCAATTCTCATCACTCAACCCTGAACGCTCAGTCCTCAATGTTTAATCCTCAATCCTCAATTCTCAATCTTCAATCCTCAATACTGAGTCTTCAATCCTCAATCCTCAATCCTCAATTCTCAATCCTCAATCCTCAATCCTCAATCCTCAACCTTCAATACTCAATCGTCAATCCTCAGTCCACAATCCGCAATCCTCAATCCTCGTTCCTCAAACATCAATCCTCAACCCTCAGTACTCACCCTCAATTCTCAATTCTCAATCCTCAATCCTCAATCCTCAATCTTCAATCCTCAATAATCAATCTCCAATCCCAGATCCTCAATCCCCAATCCTCAATCCTTAATCCTCAATCTTCAATCCTCAGACATCAAACATCAATACTCAACCCTCAGACCTCGTCCTCAATCCACAAACCTCAATCCTCAATCCTCAATCATCAATCATTAACATTCAATCTTCAATCCTCAATACTCAATCCTCAATTCTCAACCCTCAATCCTCAATGTTCAATCCTCAGTACCCAATCCTCAGTCTTCAATCCTCAATCCTCAATCCTCAATCCTCAATCCTCAATCCTCAATCCTCAATCCTCAGACCTCAAACCTCAATCCTGAATCCTCAATACTGAATCCTCAATCTTCAGCCCTTAGTCCTCAACAATCAGTTGCCAATCCTCAATCCTCAATAGAATATCCTCAATTCACAGTTTTCGATACTCAATCCTCTATCTGCAATCTTCAGATCTCTATCCACAAACATCAATTCTCATCACTCAACCCTCAATACTCAGTCCCCAATCCTCAATCTTCAACCCTCAATCCTCAACCCTCAATCCTCAATCTTAATCTTCAATCCTCAATACTCAATCTTCAATCCTCAATCCTCAATCCTCAATCCTCAATCCTCAATCTTCAATCCTCAATACTCAATCTTCAATCCTCAATCCTCAATCCTCAATCCTCAAACCTCAATCCTCAATCCTCAATCGTCAATCTTCAATCCTCAATACTCAATCCTCAATGTTCAATCCGCAATACCCTATCCTCAATCTTCAATCCTCAATCCTCAATCCTCAATTCTCAATTCTCAATCCTCAATCCTCAGACCTCAAACATCAATACTCAACCCTCAGTCGTCGTCCTCAATCCACAACCCTCAATCCTCGATCCTCAATCTTCAATACTCAATCCTCAATCCTCAATGTTCAATCTTCAATACCCAATCCTCAATCTTCAATCCTCAATCCTCAATCCTCAATCCCCAATCCTCAATCCTTAATCCTCAATCTTCAATCCTCAGACATCAAACATCAATACTCAACCCTCAGACCTCGTCCTCAATTCACAAACCTCAATCCTCAATCATCAATCATTAACATTCAATCTTCAATCCTCAAAACTCAATCCTCAATTCTCAACCCTCAGTCCTCAATGTTCAATCCTCAATACCCAATCCTCAGTCTTCAATCCTCAATCCTCAATCCTCAATCCTCAATCCTCAATCCTCAGACCTCAAACCTCAATCCTGAATCCTCAATACTGAATCCTCAATCCTCAGCCCTCAGTCCTCAACAATCATTTGTCAATCCTCAATCCTCAATAGAATATCATAAATTCACAGTATTCAATACTCAATACTCAATCTGCAATCATCAAATCTCTATCCACAAACATCAATTCTCATCACTCAACCTTCGACACTCAGTCTTCAATCCTCAATCCTCAATCCTCAATCCTCAATCCTCATTCTTCAATCCTCAATACCCAATCCTCAATCTTCAATCCTCAATCCTCAAACCTCAATTCTCAATCCTCAATCCTCAGGCCTCAGACTTCAAACAGCAATACTCAACCCTCAGTCCTCGTCCTTAATCCACAACCATCAATCCTCAATCCTCAATCTTCAATCATCAATATTCAATCTTCAGTCCTCAATCCTCAATCCTCAATCCTCAATCCTCAATCCTCAATGTTCAATCCGCAATACCCAATCCTCAATCTTCAATCCTCAATCCTCAATCCTCAATACTCAATCCTCAATCCTCAATCTTCAATCCTCAATACTCAATCTTCAACCCTCAACCCTCAATCCTCAACCCTCAATCCTCATTCTTCAATCCTCAACACCCAATCCTCAATCTTCAATCCTCAATCCTCAATCCTCAATTCTCTATCCTCAATCCTCAATCCTCAGACCTCAAACATCAATACTCAACCCACAGCCCTCGTCCTCAATCCACAACCCTCAATCCTCGATCCTCAATCTTCAATACTCAATCCTCAATCCTCAATGTTCAATCCTCAATACCCAATCCTGAATCCTGAATCCACAATCCTCAATCCTCAGTCCTCAATCCTCAATCCTCAATCCTCGTTCCTCAAACCTCAATCCTCAACCCTCAGTTCTCACCCTCAATTCTCAATTCTCAATCCTCAATCCTCAATCCTCAATCTTCAATCCTCAGTCCTCAGTCCTCAAACCTCAATCCTCAACCCTCAGCCCTCATCCTCAATCCTCAATCCTCAATCCTCGTTCCTCAAACCTCAATCCTCAACCCTCAGTTCTCACCCTCAATCCTCAATTCTCAATCCTCAATCCTCAATCCTCAATCTTCAATCCTCAATAGTCAATCTCCAATCCTATGTCCTCAATCCCCAATACTCAATCCTTAATCCTCAATATTCAATCCTCAATCCCCAGTACTCAATCTTCAATCCTCAATGCTCAATCCTCAATCCCCAACCCTCAGTCCTCAATCCTCAATCCTCAATCCTCAAACCTCAACCATCAACCGTCAGTCCTCGTCCTGAATCGTCAACCCTCAATCCTCTATCCTCAATCTTCAATCATCAATACTCAATATTCAATCCTCAATCCTCAATCCTCAATCATCAATCCTCAATCCTCATTCTACAATCCTCAATACCCAATCCTCAATCTTCAATCCTCAATCGTTAATCCTCAATTCACAATCCTCAATCCTCAGTCCTCAGTCCTCAAACCTCAACCCTCAACCCTCAGCCCTCATTCTCAATCCTCAATCCTCAAACCTCAATGTTCAATCCGCAATACCCAATCCTCAATCTTCAATCCTCAATCCTCAATCCTCAATTCTCAATTCTCAATCCTCAATCCTCAGACCTCAAACATCAATACTCAAACCTCAGTCGTCGTCCTCAATCCACAACCCTCCATCCTCGATCCTCAATCTTCAATACTCAATCCTCAATCCTCAATCTTCAATCCTCAATCGTCAATCCTCAATTCTCAATCCTCAATCCTCAGTCCTCAGTCCTCAAACCTCAATCCTCAACCCTCAGCCCTCATCCTCAATCCTCAATCCTCAGTCCTGAATGTTCAATCCGCAATACCGAATCCTCAATCTTCAATCCTCAATCCTCAATCCTCAATCCTCAATCCTCAATCCTCAATCCTCAATCTTCAATCCTCAATACTCAATCTTCAACCCTCAACCCTGAATCCTCAACCCTCAATCCTCATTCTTCAATCCTCAACACCCAATCCTCAATCTTCAATCCTCAATCCTCAATCCTCAATTCTCAATTCTCAATCCTCAATCCTCAGGCCTCAAACATCAATACTCAACCCTCAGTCCTCGTCCACAATCCACAACCCTCAATCCTCGATCCTCAATCTTCAATCCTCAATTCTCAATCCTCAATCCTCAATTATTAATCTTCAATCCTCAATACTCAATCTTCAATCCTCAATCCTCAATCCTCGGTACTCAATCCTCAATCCTCAATCTCCAACCCTGAATACTCAATCTTCAATCCTCAATCCTCAGTCCTCAATCCTCAATCCTGAATCCTCATTCTTCAATCCTTAATACCCATTCCTCAATCTTCAATCCTTAATCCTCAATCCTCAATTCTCAACCCTCAATCCTCAGTCCTCAGTCCTCAAACGTCAATCCTCAATCCTCAATCCCCACTCCTCAACCCTCAATCCTCAGTCCTTAAACCTCAATCCTGAATCCTCAATCCTGCACCCTCAATCCTCAGCCCTCAGTCCTCAACAATCAGTTGTCAATCCTCAATCCCCAATAGAATATCCTCAATTCACAGTTTTCAATACTCAATACTCAATCTGCAATCTTCAAATCTCTATCCAGAAACATCAATTCTCATCACTCAACCCTGAACGCTCAGTCCTCAATGTTTAATCCTCAATCGTCAATTCTCAATCTTCAATCCTCAATACTGAGTCTTCAATCCTCAATCCTCAATCCTCAATTCTCAATCCTCAATCCTCAATCCTCAATCCTCAACCTTCAATACTCAATCGTCAATCCTCAGTCCACAATCCGCAATCCTCAATCCTCGTTCCCCAAACATCAATCCTCAACCCTCAGTACTCACCCTCAATTCTCAATTCTCAATCCTCAATCCTCAATCCTCAATCTTCAATCCTCAATAATCAATCTCCAATCCCAGATCCTCAATCCCCAATCATCAATCCTTAATCCTCAATCTTCAATCCTCAGACATCAAACATCAATACTCAACCCTCAGACCTCGTCCTCAATCCACAAACCTCAATCCTCAATCCTCAATCATCAATCATTAACATTCAATCTTCAATCCTCAATACTCAATCCTCAATCCTCAACGCTCAATCCTCAATGTTCAATCCTCAGTACCAAATCCTCAGTCTTCAATCCTCAATCCTCAATCCTCAATCCTCAATCCTCAATCCTCAGTCCTCAATCCTCAGACCTCAAACCTCAATCCTGAATCCTCAATACTGAATCCTCAATCTTCAGCCCTTAGTCCTCAACAATCAGTTGCCAATTCTCAATCCTCAATAGAATATCCTCAATTCACAGTTTTCAATACTCAATCCTCTATCTGCAATCTTCAGATCTCTATCCACAAACATCAATTCTCATCACTCAACCCTCAATACTCAGTCCCCAATCCTCAATCTTCAACCCTCAATCCTCAATACTCAATCCTCAATCCTCAATCCTCAATCTTCAATCCTCAGTTCCAAATTGTCAATCTTCAATACTCAATCCTCAATCCTCAATCTTCAATCCTCAATACTCAATCTTCAATCCTCATTCCTCAGTGCTCAGTCCTCAATCCTATTTCTTCAATCCTCAATACCCAATACTCTATCTTCAATCCTCAATCCTCAATCCTCAATTCTCAATCCTCAATCCTCAATCCTCTGACGTCAAACATCAATACTCAATCCTCAGTCTTCATCCTCAATCCACAACCCTCAATCCTCAATCCTCAATCTTCAATTCTCAATCCTCAATCAACAATCCTCCATCCTCAATCCTCAATCCTCAATCTTCAATTCTCAATCCTCAATCCTCAATCCTCAATCCTCAGTCCTCAACCCTCAATTCTGAATCCTCAATCCTGCATCCTCAATCTTCAGCCCTCAGTCCTCAACAATCAGTTGTCAGTCCTCAATCCCCAATAGAATATCATCAATTCACTGTTTTCAATGCTCAATACTCAATCTGCAACCTTCAAATCTCTATCCAGAAACATCAATTCTCTTCACTCAACCCTGGACGCTCAGTCCTCAATCTTCAATCCTCAATCCTCAATCCTCAATTCTCAACCTTCAAATCTCTATCCAGAAACATCAATTCTCTTCACTCAACCCTGGACGCTCAGTCCTCAATCTTCAATCCTCAATCCTCAATCCTCAATTCTCAATCCTCAATCCTCAATCCTCATTCTTCAATCCTCAATACCCAATCCTTAATCTTCATTCCTCAATCCTCAATCCTCAATCCTCAATCCTCAACCCTCAATCCTCAATCTTCAATCCTCAGTCCCAAATCCTCAATCTTCAATACTCAATCCTCAATCCTCAATCTTCAATCCTCAACACTCAATCTTCAATCCTCAATCCTCAATCCTCAGTCCTCAATCCTCTTTCCTCAATCCTCAATACCCAATACTCAATCTTCAATCCTCAATCCTCAATCCTCAATTCTCAATCCTCAATCCTCAATCCTCTGACGTCAAACATCGATACTCAACCCTCAGTCTTCGTCCTCAATCCACAATTCTCAATCCTCAATGCTCAATCTTCAATTCTCAATCCTCAATCCTCAATCCTCAATCCTCAATCCTCAGTCCTCAACACTCAATCCTGAATCCTCAATCTTCTGCCCTCAGTCCTCAACAATCAGTTGTCAATTCTCAATCCTCAATCTTCAATCCTCAATCCTCAATCTTCAATTCTCAATCCTCAATCCTCAATCCTCAATCCTCAATCCTCAGTCCTCAACCCTCAATCCTGAATCCTCAATCTTCAGCCCTCAGTCCTCAACAATCAGTTGTCAATCCTCAATCCTCAATCTTCAATCCTCAATACTCAATCTTCAACCCTCAACCCTCAATCCTCAACCCTCAATCCTCATTCTTCAATCCTCAACACCCAATCCTCAATCTTCAATCCTCAATCCTCAATCCTCAATTCTCAATCCTCAATCCTCAATCTTCAGACCTCAGTCCTCAAACCTCAATCCTCAACCCTCAGCCCTCATCCTCAATCCTCAATCCTCAATCCTCAATACCCAATCCTCAATCTTCAATCTTCAATCCTCAATCCTCAATTCTCAACCCTCAGCCCTCAGTCCTCAGTCCTCAAACATCAATCCTCAAACCTCAGCCCTCATCATCAATCCTCAATCCACAATCCTCAATCCACAATCTTCAATCCTCAATACTCAATATTCAATCCTCAATCCTCAGTCCTCACCCTCAATTCTGAATTCTCAATCCTCAATCCTCAATCCTCAATCTTCAATCCTGAATAATCAATCTCCAATCCTAGATCCTCAATCCCCAATACTCAATCCTTAATCCTCAATATTCAATCCTCAATCCCCAGTACTCAATCTTCAATCCTCAATGCTCAATCCTCAATCCCCAATCCTCAGTCCTCAATCCTCAATCCTCAATCCTCAAACCTCAACACTCAACCGTCAGTCCTCGTCCTGAATCCTCAACCCTCAATCCTCAATCCACAATCTTCAATCATCAATACTCAATATTCAATACTCAATCCTCAATCCTCAGTCCTCAATCCTCAATCCTCAATCCTCAATCCTCAATCATCAATCCTCAATCCTCAGTCCACAACCCTCAATCCTCAATCCTCAGTCCTCAACACTCAATCCTGAATCCTCAATCTTCTGCCCTCAGTCCTCAACAATCAGTTGTCAATTCTCAATCCTCAATCTTCAATCCTCAATCCTCAATCTTCAATTCTCAATCCTCAATCCTCAATCCTCAATCCTCAATCCTCAGTCCTCAACCCTCAATCCTGAATCCTCAATCTTCAGCCCTCAGTCCTCAACAATCAGTTGTCAATCCTCAATCCTCAATCTTCAATCCTCAATACTCAATCTTCAACCCTCAACCCTCAATCCTCAACCCTCAATCCTCATTCTTCAATCCTCAACACCCAATCCTCAATATTCAATCCTCAATCCTCAATCCTCAATTCTCAATCCTCAATCCTCAATCTTCAGACCTCAGTCCTCAAACCTCAATCCTCAACCCTCAGCCCTCATCCTCAATCCTCAATCCTCAATCCTCAATACCCAATCCTCAATCTTCAATCTTCAATCCTCAATCCTCAATTCTCAACCCTCAGCCCTCAGTCCTCAGTCCTCAAACATCAATCCTCAAACCTCAGCCCTCATCATCAATCCTCAATCCACAATCCTCAATCCACAATCTTCAATCCTCAATACTCAATATTCAATCCTCAATCCTCAGTCCTCACCCTCAATTCTGAATTCTCAATCCTCAATCCTCAATCCTCAATCTTCAATCCTGAATAATCAATCTCCAATCCTAGATCCTCAATCCCCAATACTCAATCCTTAATCCTCAATATTCAATCCTCAATCCCCAGTACTCAATCTTCAATCCTCAATGCTCAATCCTCAATCCCCAATCCTCAGTCCTCAATCCTCAATCCTCAATCCTCAAACCTCAACACTCAACCGTCAGTCCTCGTCCTGAATCCTCAACCCTCAATCCTCAATCCACAATCTTCAATCATCAATACTCAATATTCAATACTCAATCCTCAATCCTCAGTCCTCAATCCTCAATCCTCAATCCTCAATCCTCAATCCTCAATCATCAATCCTCAATCCTCAGTCCACAACCCTCAATCCTGAATCCTCAATCTTCAGCCCTGAGTCCTCAACAATCAGTTGTCAATACTCAATCCTCAATCTTCAATCCTCAATACTCAATCTTCAACCCTCAACCCTCAATCCTCAACCCTCAATCCTCATTCTTCAATCGTAAACACCCAATCCTCAATCTTCAATCCTCAATCCTCAATCCTCAATTCTCAATCCTCAATCCTCAATCTTCAGACCTCAGTCCTCAATCCTCAATCCTCAGTCTTCAATCCTCAGTCCCAAATCCTCAATCTTCAATACTCAATCCTCAATCCTCAATCTTCAATCCTCAACACTCAATCTTCAATCCTCAATCCTCAGTCCTCAGTCCTCAAACGTCAATCCTCAATCCTCAATCCCCACTCCTCAACCCTCAATCCTCAGTCCTTAAACCTCAATCCTGAATCCTCAATCCTGCACCCTCAATCCTCAGCCCTCAGTCCTCAACAATCAGTTGTCAATCCTCAATCCCCAATAGAATATCCTCAATTCACAGTTTTCAATACTCAATACTCAATCTGCAATCTTCAAATCTCTATCCAGAGACATCAATTCTCATCACTCAACCCTGAACGCTCAGTCCTCAATGTTTAATCCTCAATCCTCAATTCTCAATCTTCAATCCTCAATCCTCAATTCTCAATCCTCAATCCTCAATCCTCAATCCTCAACCTTCAATACTCAATCGTCAATCCTCAGTCCACAATCCGCAATCCTCAATCCTCGTTCCTCAAACATCAATCCTCAAACCTCAGTACTCACACTCAATTCTCAATTCTCAATCCTCAATCCTCAATCCTCAATCTTCAATCCTCAATAATCAATCTCCAATCCCAGATCCTCAATCCCCAATCCTCAATCCTTAATCCTCAATCTTCAATCCTCAGACATCAAACATCAATACTCAACCCTCAGACCTCGTCCTCAATCCACAAACCTCAATCCTCAATCCTCAATCATCAATCATTAACATTCAATCTTCAATACTCAATACTCAATCCTCAATTCTCAACCCTCAATCCTCAATGTTCAATCCTCAGTACCCAATCCTCAGTCTTCAATCCTCAATCCTCAGTCCTCAATCCTCAATCCTCAATCCTCAATCCTCAATCCTCAGACCTCAAACCTCAATCCTGAATCCTCAATACTGAATCCTCAATCTTCAGCCCTTAGTCCTCAACAATCAGTTGCCAATCCTCAATCCGCAATAGAATATCCTCAATTCACAGTTTTCAATACTCAATCCTCTATCTGCAATCTTCAGATCTCTATCCACAAACATCAATTCTCATCACTCAACCCTCAATACTCAGTCCCCAATCCTCAATCTTCAACCCTCAATCCTCAACCCTCAATCCTCAATCTTAACCTTCAATCCTCAATACTCAATCTTCAATCCTCAATCCTCAATCCTCAATCCTCAATCCTCAATCTTCAATCCTCAATACTCAATCTTCAATCCTCAATCCTCAATCCTCAATCCTCAAACCTCAATCCTCAATCCTCAATCGTCAATCTTCAATCCTCAATACTCAATCTTCAATCCTCAATCCTTAATCCTCAATCCTCTATCCTCATTCTTCAATCCTCAATACCCAATCCTCAACCTTCAACCCTCAATCCTCAATCCTCAATCCTCAATCCTCAATCCTCTATCTTCAATCCTCAGCTCCAAATTGTCAATCTTCAATACTCAATCCTCAATCCTCAATCTTCAATCCTCAATACTCAATCTTCAATCCGCATTCCTCAGTCCTCAGTCCTCAATCCTATTTCTTCAATCCTCAATACCCAATACTCTATCTTCAATCCTCAATCCTCAATCCTCAATTCTCAATCCTCAATCCTCAATCCTCTGACGTCAAACATCAATACTCAATCCTCAGTCTCCATCCTCAATCCTCAATCCTTAATCCTCAATCCTCAATCCTCATTCTTCAATCCTCAATACCCTATCCTCAATCTTCATTCCTCAATCCTCAATCCTCAATCCTCAATCCTCAATCCTCAATCCTCAATCTTCAATCCTCAGTCCCAAATCCTCAATCTTCAATACTCAATCCTCAATCCTCAATCTTCAATCCTCAACACTCAATCTTCAATCCTCAATCCTCAATCCTCAGTCCTCAATCCTCTTTCCTCAATCCTCAATACCCAATACTCAATCTTCAATCCTCAATCCTCAATCCTCAATTCTCAATCCTCAATCCTCAATCCTCTGACGTCAAACATCAATACTCAACCCTCAGTCTTCGTCCTCAATCCACAACTCTCAATCCTCAATGCTCAATCTTCAATTCTCAATCCTCAATCCTCAATCCTCAATCCTCAATCCTCAGTCCTCAACCCTCAATCCTGAATCCTCAATCTTCTGCCCTCAGTCCTCAACAATCAGTTGTCAATCCTCAATCCTCAATCTTCAATCCTCAATCCTCAATCTTCAATTCTCAATCCTCAAACCTCAATCCTCAATCCTCAATCCTCAGTCCTCAACCCTCAATCCTGAATCCTCAATCGTCAGCCCTCAGTCCTCAACAATCAGTTGTCAATCCTCAAACCTCAATCTTCAATCCTCAATACTCAATCTTCAACCCTCAACCCTCAATCCTCAACCCTCAATCCTCATTCTTCAATCCTCAACACCCAATCCTCAATCTTCAATCCTCAATCCTCAATCCTCAATTCTCAATCCTCAATCCTCAATCCTGAGACCTCAGTCCTCAAACCTCAATCCTCAACCCTCAGCCTTCATCCTCAATCCTCAATCCTCAATCCTCGAACCTCAATCTTCAATACTCAATCCTCAATCTTCAATCCTTGCTCCTCAATACTCGGTCCTCAATCCTCAATCGTCAATCTCCAATCCTGAATACTCAATCTTCGATCCTCAATCCTCAATCCTCAATCCTCAATCCTCAATCCTCATTCTTCATTCCTCAATACCCAATCCTCAATCTTCAATCCTCAATCCTCAATCCTCAATTCTCAACCCTCAACCCTCAGTCCTCAGTCCTCAACCATCAATCCTCAAACCTCAGCCCTCATCATCAATCCTCGATCCTCAATCCTCAATCTTCAATCCTCAATACTCAATACTCAATCGTCAATCCTCAGTCCTCACCCTCAATTCTGCATTCTCAATCCTCAATCCTCAATCCTCAATCTTCAATCCTCAATAATCAATCTCCAATCCTAGATCCTCAATCCCCAATACTCAATCCTTAATCCTCAATATTCAATCCTCAATCCCCAGTACTCAATCTTCAATCCTCAATGCTCAATCCTCAATCCCCAATCCTCAGTCCCCAATCCTCAATCCTCAATCCTCAAACCTCAACCCTCAACCGTCAGTCATCGTCCTGAATCCTCAAAACTCAATCCTCAATCCTCAATCTTCAATCATCAATACTCAATATTCAATCCTCAATCCTCAATCCTCAGTCCTCAATCCTCAATCCTCAATCCTCAATCCTCAATCACCAACCCTCAATCCTCATTCTACAATCCTCAATACCCAATCCTCAATCTTCAATCCTCAATCCTCAATCCTCAATTCCCAATCCTCAATCCTCAGTCCTCAGTCCTCAAACCTCAATCCTCAACCCTCAGACCTCATCCTCAATCCTCAATCCTTAATCCTCAATCCTCAATCCTCATTCTTCAATATTCAATACCCAATCCTCAATCTTCAATGCTCAATCCTCAATCCTCAATCCTCAATCCTCAATCCTCAATCCTCAATCCTCAATCCTCAATCCTCAATCCTCAGTCCCAAATACTCAATCTTCAATACTCAATCCTCAATCCTCAATCTTCAATCCTCAATACTCAATCTTCAATCCTCAATCCTCAATCCTCAGTTCTCAATCCTCTTTCTTCAATCCTCAATACCCAATACTCAATCTTCAATCCTCAATACTGAATCTTCAATCCTCAATCCTCAATCCTCAATCCTCAATCCTCAATCCTCAATCACCAACCCTCAATCCTCATTCTACAATCCTCAATACCCAATCCTCAATCTTCAATCCTCAATCCTCAATCCTCAATTCCCAATCCTCAATCCTCAGTCCTCAGTCCTCAAACCTCAATCCTCAACCCTCAGACCTCATCCTCAATCCTCAATCTTCAATGCTCAATCCTCAATCCTCAATCCTCAATCCTCAATCCTCAATCCTCAATCCTCAATCCTCAATCCTCAATCCTCAATCCTCAATCCTCAGTCCTCAATCCTCAATCCTCAATCCTCAATCCCCACTCCTCAACCCTCAATCCTCAGTCCTTAAACCTCAATCCTGAATCCTCAATCCTGCACCCTCAATCCTCAGCCCTCAGTCCTCAACAATCAGTTGTCAATCCTCAATCCCCAATAGAATATCCTCAATTCACAGTTTTCAATACTCAATACTCAATCTGCAATCTTCAAATCTCTATCCAGAAACATCAATTCTCATCACTCAACCCTGAACGCTCAGTCCTCAATGTTTAATCCTCAATCCTCAATTCTCAATCTTCAATCCTCAATACTGAGTCTTCAATCCTCAATCCTCAGTCCTCAATTCTCAGTCCTCAATCCTCAATCCTCAATCCTCAACCTTCAATACTCAATCGTCAATCCTCAGTCCACAATCCGCAATCCTCAATCCTCGTTCCTCAAACATCAATCCTCAACCCTCAGTACTCACCCTCAATTCTCAATTCTCAATCCTCAATCCTCAATCCTCAATCTTCAATCCTCAATAATCAATCTCCAATCCCAGATCCTCAATCCCCAATCCTCAATCCTTAATCCTCAATCTTCAATCCTCAGACATTATTCATCAATACTCAACCCTCAGACCTCGTCCTCAATCCACAAACCTCAATCCTCAATACTCAATCATCAATCATTAACATTCAATCTTCAATCCTCAATACTCAATCCTCAATTCTCAACCCTCAATCCTCAATGTTCAATCCTCAGTACCCAATCCTCAGTCTTCAATCCTCAATCCTCAATCCTCAATCCTCAATCCCCAATCCTCAATCCTCAATCCTCAGACCTCAAACCTCAATCCTGAATCCTTAATACTGAATCCTCAATCCTCAGCCCTTAGTCCTCAACAATCAGTTGCCAATCCTCAATCCTCAATAGAATATCCTCAATTCACAGTTTTCAATACTCAATCGTCTATCTGCAATCTTCAGATCTCTATCCACAAACATCAATTCTCATCACTCAACCCTCAATACTCAGTCCCCAATCCTCAATCTTCAACCCTCAATCCTCAACCCTCAATCCTCAATCTTAATCTTCAATCCTCAATACTCAATCTTCAATCCTCAATCCTCAATCCTCAATCCTCAATCCTCAATCTTCAATCCTCAATACTCAATCTTCAATCCTCAATCCTCAATCCTCAATCCTCAAACCTCAATCCTCAATCCTCAATCGTCAATCTTCAATCCTCAATACTCAATCTTCTATCCTCAATCCTTAATCCTCAATCCTCTATCCTCATTCTTCAATCCTCAATACCCAATCCTCAATTTTCAACCCTCAATCCTCAATCCTCAATCCTCAATCCTCAATCCTCTATCTTCAATCCTCAGTTCCAAAATGTCAATCTTCAATACTCAATCCTCAATCCTCAATCTTCAATCCTCAATACTCAATCTTCAATCCTCATTCCTCAGTCCTCAGTCCTCAATCCTATTTCTTCAATCCTCAATACCCAATACTCTATCTTCAATCCTCAATCCTCAATCCTCAATTCTCAATCCTCAATCCTCAATCCTCTGACGTCAAACGTCAATACTCAATCCTCAGTCTTCATCCTCAATCCTCAATCCTTAATCCTCAATCCTCAATCCTCATTCTTCAATCCTCAATACCCAATCCTCAATCTTCAATCCTCAATCCTCAATCCTCAATTCTCAACCCTCAACCCTCAGTCCTCAGTCCTCAACCATCAATCCTCAAACCTCAGCCCTCATCATCAATCCTCAATCCTTAATCCTCAATCCTCAATCCTCAATCACCAACCCTCAATCATCATTCTACAATCCTCAATACCCAATCCTCAATCTTCAATCCTCAATCCTCAATCCTCAATTCCCAATCCTCAATCCTCAGTCCTCAGTCCTCAGTCCTCAAACCTCAATCCTCAACCCTCAGACCTCATCCTCAATCCTCAATCCTTAATCCTCAATCCTCAATCCTCATTCTTCAATATTCAATACCCAATCCTCAATCTTCAATGCTCAATCCTCAATCCTCAATCCTCAATCCTCAATCCTCAATCCTCAATCCTCAATCCTCAATCCTCAATCCTCAATCCTCAGTCCCAAATACTCAATCTTCAATACTCAATCCTCAATCCTCAATCCTCAGTCCTCAATACTCAATCCTCAATCCTCAATCCTCGATCCTCAATCTTCAATACTCAATACTCAATCTTCAATACTTAATCCTCAATCCTCGGTCCTCAATCCTCAATCGTCAATCTCCAATCCTGAATACTCAATCTTCAATCCTCAATCCTCAATCCTCTGTCCTCATTCTTCATTCCTCAATACCCAATCCTCAATCTTCAATCCTCAATCCTCAATCCCCAATTCTCAACCCTCAACCCTCAGTCCTCAGTCCTCAACCATCAATCCTCAAACCTCAGCCCTTATCATCAATCCTCAATCCTCAATCCTCAATCCTCAATCTTCAATCCTCAATACTCAATACTCAATCCTCAATCCTCAGTCGTCACCCTCAATTCTGCATTCTCAATCCTCAATCCTCAATCCTCAATCTTCAATCCTCAATAATCAATCTCCAATCCTAGATCCTCAATCCCCAATACTGAATCCTTAATCCTCAATATTCAATCCTCAATCCCCAGTACTCAATCTTTAATCCTCAATGCTCAATCCTCAATCCCCAATCCTCAGTCCCCAATCCTCAATCCTCAATCCTCAAACCTCAACCCTCAACCGTCAGTCCTCGTCCTGAATCCTCAACACTCAATCCTCAATCCTCAATCTTCAATCATCAATACTCAATATTCAATCCTCAATCCTCAATCCTTAGTCCTCAATCCTCAATCTTCAATCCTCAATCCTCAATCATCAACCCTCAATCCTCATTCTACAATCCTCAATACCCAATCCTCAAACTTCAATCCTCAATCCTCAATCCTCAATTCCCAATCCTCAATCCTCAGTCCTCAGTCCTCAAACCTCAATCCTCAACCCTCAGCCCTCATCCTCAATCCTCAATCCTTAATCCTCAATCCTCAATCCTCATTCTTCAATATTCAATACCCAACTCTCAATCTTCAATGCTCAATCCTCAATCCTCAATCCTCAATCCTCAATCCTCAATCCTCAATCCTCAATCCTCAATCCTCAATCCTCAATCCTCAATCCTCAGTCCTCAATCCTCAATCCTCAATCCTCAATCCTCAATCATCAACCCTCAATCCTCATTCTACAATCCTCAATACCCAATTCTCAATCTTCAATCCTCAATCCTCAATCCTCAATTCCCAATCCTCAATCCTCAGTCCTCAGTCCTCAAACCTCAATCCTCAACCCTCAGCCCTCATCCTCAATCCTCAATCCTTAATCCTCAATCCTCAATCCTCATTCTTCAATATTCAATACCCAATCCTCAATCTTCAATGCTCAATCCTCAATCCTCAATCCTCAATCCTCAATCCTCATTCTTCAATATTCAATACCCAATCCTCAATCTTCAATGCTCAATCCTCAATCCTCAATCCTCAATCCTCAATCCTCAATCCTCAATCCTCAATCCTCAATCCTCAATCCTCAATCCTCAATCCTCAGTCCCAAATACTCAATCTTCAATACTCAATCCTCAATCCTCAATCTTCAATCCTCAGCCCCAAATCCTCAATCTTCAGTACTCAATCCTCAATCCTCAATCTTCAATCCTCAACACTCAATCTTCAATCCTCAATCCTCAATCGTCAGTCCTCAATCCTCTTTCCTCAATCCTCAATACCCAATACTCAATCTTCAATCCTCAATCCTCAATCCTCAATTCTCAATCCTCAATCCTCAATCCTCTGACGTCAAACAACAATACTCAACCCTCAGTCTTCGTCCTCAATCCACAACTCTCAATCTTCAACCTCAATCTTCTGCCCTCAGTCCTCAACAATCAGTTGTCAATCCTCAATCCTCAATCTTCAATCCTCAATCCTCAATCTTCAATTCTCAATTCTCAAACCTCAATCCTCAATCCTCAATCCTCAGTCCTCAACCCTCAATCCTGAATCCTCAATCTTCAGCCCTCAGTCCTCAACAATCAGTTGTCAATCCTCAAACCTCAATCTTCAATCCTCAATACTCAATCTTCAACCCTCAACCCTCAATCCTCAACCCTCAATCCTCATTCTTCAATCCTCAACACCCAATCCTCAATCTTCAATCCTCAATCCTCAATCCTCAATTCTCAATCCTCAATCCTCAATCCTCAGACTTCAGTCCTCAAACCTCAATCCTCAACCCTCAGCCCTCATCCTCAATCCTCAATCCTCAATCCTCGAACCTCAATCATCAATACTCAATCCTCAATCTTCAATCTTCAATCCTCAATAATCAATCTCCAATCCTAGATCCTCAATCCCCAATACTCAATCCTTAATCCTCAATATTCAATCCTCAATCCCCAGTACTCAATCTTCAATCCTCAATGCTCAATCCTCAATCCCCAATCCTCAGTCCCCAATCCTCAATCCTCAATCCTCAAACCTCAACCCTCAACCGTCAGTCCTCGTCCTGAATCCTCAACACTCAATCCTCAATCCTCAATCTTCAATCATCAATACTCAATATTCAATCCTCAATCCTCAATCCTCAGTCCTCAATCCTCAATGCTCAATCCTCAATCCTCAATCACCAACCCTCAATCCTCATTCTACAATCCTCAATACCCAATCCTCAATCTTCAATCCTCAATCCTCAATCCTCAATTCCCAATCCTTAATCCTCAGTCCTCAGTCCTCAAACCTCAATCCTCAACCCTCAGACCTCATCCTCAATCCTCAATCCTTAATCCTCAATCCTCAATCCTCATTCTTCAATATTCAATACCCAATCCTCAATCTTCAATGCTCAATCCTCAATCCTCAATCCTCAATCCTCAATCCTCAATCCTCAATCCTCAATCCTCAATCCTCAATCCTCAATCCTCAGTCCCAAATACTCAATCTTCAATACTCAATCCTCAATCCTCAATCTTCAATCCTCAATACTCAATCTTCAATCCTCAATCCTCAATCCTCAGTTCTCAATCCTCTTTCTTCAATCCTCAATACCCAATACTCAATCTTCAATCCTCAATACTGAATCTTCAATCCTCAATACTCAATCCTCAATCCTCAATCCTCAATCCTCAATCACCAACCCTCAATCCTCATTCTACAATCCTCAATACCCAATCCTCAATCTTCAATCCTCAATCCTCAATCCTCAATTCCCAATCCTCAATCCTCAGTCCTCAGTCCTCAAACCTCAATCCTCAACCCTCAGACCTCATCCTCAATCCTCAATCTTCAATGCTCAATCCTCAATCCTCAATCCTCAATCCTCAATCCTCAATCCTCAATCCTCAATCCTCAAACCTCAGCCCTCATCATCAATCCTCAATCCTCAATCCTCAATCCTCAATACTCAATCACCAACCCTCAATCCTCATTCTACAATCCTCAATGCCCAATCCTCAATCTTCAATCCTCAATCCTCAATCCTCAATTCCCAATCCTCAATCCTCAGTCCTCAGTCCTCAAACCTCAATCCTCAACCCTCAGACCTCATCCTCAATCCTCAATCCTTAATCCTCAATCCTCAATCCTCATTCTTCAATATTCAATACCCAATCCTCAATCTTCAATGCTCAATCCTCAATCCTCAATCCTCAATCCTCAATCTTCAATCCTCAATCCTCAATCCTCAATCCTCAATCCTCAATCCTCAGTCCCAAATACTCAATCTTCAATACTCAATCCTCAATCCTCAATCCTCAGTCCTCAATACTCAATCCTCAATCCTCAATCCTCGATCCTCAATCTTCAATACTCAATACTCAATCTTCAATCCTTAGTCCTCAATCCTCGGTCCTCAATCCTCAATCGTCAATCTCCAATCCTGAATACTCAATCTTCAATCCTCAATCCTCAATCCTCAATCCTCAATCCTCTGTCCTCATTCTTCATTCCTCAATACCCAATCCTCAATCTTCAATCCTCAATCCCCAATCCCCAATTCCCAACCCTCAACCCTCAGTCCTCAGTCCTCAACCATCAATCCTCAAACCTCAGCCCTTATCATCAATCCTCAATCCTCAATCCTCAATCCTCAATCCTCAATCCTCAATCTTCAATCCTCAATAATCAATCTCCAATCCTAGATCCTCAATCCCCAATACTCAATCCTTAATCCTCAATATTCAATCCTCAATCCCCAGTACTCAATCTTCAATCCTCAATGCTCAATCCTCAATCCCCAATCCTCAATCCTCAATCCTCAATCCTCAATCCTCAATCCTCAATTCTCAATCCTCAATCCTCAATCCTCTGACGTCAAACTTCAATACTCAACCCTCAGTCTTCATCCTCAATCCACAACCCTCAATCCTCAATCCTCAATCTTCAATTCTCAATCCTCAATCCTCAATCCTCAATCCTCAGTCCTCAACCCTCAATTCTGAATCCTCAATCCTGCATCCTCAATCTTCAGCCCTCAGTCATCAACAATCAGTTGTGAGTCCTCAATCCCCAATAGAATATCATCAATTCACTGTCTTCAATGCTCAATACTCAATCTGCAATCTTCAAATCTCTATCCAGAAACATCAATTCTCAACACTCAACCCTGGACGCTCAGTCCTCAATGTTCAATCCTCAATCCTCAACTCTCAACCTTCAATCCTCAATACTGAATATTCAATCCTCAATCGTCAATCCTCAATCCTCAATCCTCAATCCTCTGTAATCAATCCTCAATCATCAATACTCAATCGTCAATCCTCAGTCCTCAATCCTCAATCCTCAATCCTCGTTCCTCAAACCTCAATCCTCAACCCTCAGTCCTCACCCTCAATTCTCAATTCTCAGTCCTCAATCCTCAATCCTCAATCTTCAATCCTCAATAATCAAAATCCAATCCTATATCCTCAATCCCCAATACTCAATCCTTAATCCTCAATATTCAATCCTCAATCCCCAGTACTCAATCTTCAATCCTCAATGCTCAATCCTCAATCCCCAATCCTCAGTCCTCAATCCTCAAACCTGAACCCTCAACCATCAGTCCTCGTCCTGAATCGTCAACCCTCAATCCCCAATCCTCAATCTTCAATCATCAATACTCAATATTCAATCCTCAATCCTCAATCCTCAGTCCTCAATCCTCAATCCTCAATCTTCAATCCTCAATCATCAATCCTCAATCCTCATTCTACAATCCTCAATACCCAATCCTCAATCTTCAATCCTCAATCCTCAATCATCAATTCTCAATCCTCAATCCTCAGTCCTCAGTCCTCAAACCTCAATCCTCAGCCCTCAGTCCTCAACAATCAGTTGTCAATCCTCAATCACCAATAGAATATCCTCAATTCACAGTTTTCAATACTCAATACTCAATCTGCAATCTTCAAATCTCTATCCAGAAACATCAATTCTCATCACTCAACCCTGAACGCTCAGTCCTCAATGTTTAATCCTCAATCCTCAATTCTCAATCTTCAATCCTCAATACTGAGTCTTCAATCCTCAATCCTCAATCCTCAATTCTCAATACTCAATCCTCAATCCTCAATCCTCAACCTTCAATACTCAATCGTCAATCCTCAGTCCACAATCCGCAATCCTCAATCCTCGTTCCTCAAACATCAATCCTCAACCCTCAGTACTCACCCTCAATTCTCAATTCTCAATCCTCAATCCTCAATCCTCAATCTTCAATCCTCAATAATCAATCTCCAATCCTAGATCCTCAATCCCCAATACTCAATCCTTAATCCTCAATATTCAATCCTCAATCCCCAGTACTCAATCTTCAATCCTCAATGCTCAATCCTCAATCCCCAATCCTCAGTCCCCAATCCTCAATCCTCAATCCTCAAACCTCAACCCTCAACCGTCAGTCCTCGTCCTGAATCCTCAACACTCAATCCTCAATCCTCAATCTTCAATCATCAATACTCAATATTCAATCCTCAATCCTCAATCCTCAGTCCTCAATCCTCAATCCTCAATCCTCAATCCTCAATCACCAACCCTCAATCCTCATTCTACAATCCTCAATACCCAATCCTCAATCTTCAATCCTCAATCCTCAATGCTCAATCCTCAATCCCCAATCCTCAGTCCCCAATCCTCAATCCTCAATCCTCAAACCTCAACCCTCAACCGTCAGTCCTCGTCCTGAATCCTCAACACTCAATCCTCAATCCTCAATCTTCAATCATCAATACTCAATATTCAATCCTCAATCCTCAATCCTCAGTCCTCAATCCTCAATCCTCAATCCTCAATCCTCAATCACCAACCCTCAATCCTCATTCTACAATCCTCAATACCCAATCCTCAATCTTCAATCCTCAATCCTCAATCCTCAATTCCCAATCCTCAATCCTCAGTCCTCAGTCCTCAAACCTCAATCCTCAACCCTCAGACCTCATCCTCAATCCTCAATCCTTAATCCTCAATCCTCAATCCTCATTCTTCAATATTCAATACCCAATCCTCAATCTTCAATGCTCAATCCTCAATCCTCAATCCTCAATCCTCAATCCTCAATCCTCAATCCTCAATCCTCAATACTCAATCCTCAATCCTCAGTCCCAAATACTCAATCTTCAATACTCAATCCTCAATCCTCAATCTTCAATCCTCAATACTCAATCTTCAATCCTCAATCCTCAATCCTCAGTTCTCAATCCTCTTTCTTCAATCCTCAATACCCAATACTCAATCTTCAATCCTCAATACTGAATCTTCAATCCTCAATCCTCAATCCTCAATCCTCAATCCTCAATCCTCAATCACCAACCCTCAATCCTCATTCTACAATCCTCAATACCCAATCCTCAATCTTCAATCCTCAATCCTCAATCCTCAATTCCCAATCCTCAATCCTCAGTCCTCAGTCCTCAAACCTCAATCCTCAACCCTCAGACCTCATCCTCAATCCTCAATCTTCAATGCTCAATCCTCAATCCTCAATCCTCAATCCTCAATCCTCAATCCTCAATCCTCAATCCTCAATCCTCAATCCTCAATCCTCAATCCTCAGTCCTCAATCCTCAATCCTCAATCCTCAATCCCCACTCCTCAACCCTCAATCCTCAGTCCTTAAACCTCAATCCTGAATCCTCAATCCTGCACCCTCAATCCTCAGCCCTCAGTCCTCAACAATCAGTTGTCAATCCTCAATCCCCAATAGAATATCCTCAATTCACAGTTTTCAATACTCAATACTCAATCTGCAATCTTCAAATCTCTATCCAGAAACATCAATTCTCATCACTCAACCCTGAACGCTCAGTCCTCAATGTTTAATCCTCAATCCTCAATTCTCAATCTTCAATCCTCAATACTGAGTCTTCAATCCTCAATCCTCAGTCCTCAATTCTCAATCCTCAATCCTCAATCCTCAATCCTCAACCTTCAATACTCAATCGTCAATCCTCAGTCCACAATCCGCAATCCTCAATCCTCGTTCCTCAAACATCAATCCTCAACCCTCAGTACTCACCCTCAATTCTCAATTCCCAATCCTCAATCCTCAATCCTCAATCTTCAATCCTCAATAATCAATCTCCAATCCCAGATCCTCAATCCCCAATCCTCAATCCTTAATCCTCAATCTTCAATCCTCAGACATTATTCATCAATACTCAACCCTCAGACCTCGTCCTCAATCCACAAACCTCAACCCTCAATACTCAATCATCAATCATTAACATTCAATCTTCAATCCTCAATACTCAATCCTCAATTCTCAACCCTCAGTCCTCAATGTTCAATCCTCAGTACCCAATCCTCAGTCTTCAATCCTCAATCCTCAATCCTCAATCCTCAATCCTCAATCCTCAATCCTCAATCCTCAGACCTCAAACCTCAATCCTGAATCCTTAATACTGAATCCTCAATCTTCAGCCCTTAGTCCTCAACAATCAGTTGCCAATCCTCAATCCTCAATAGAATATCCTCAATTCACAGTTTTCAATACTCAATCGTCTATCTGCAATCTTCAGATCTCTATCCACAAACATCAATTCTCATCACTCAACCCTCAATACTCAGTCCCCAATACTCAATCTTCAACCCTCAATCCTCAACCCTCAATCCTCAATCTTAATCTTCAATCCTCAATACTCAATCTTCAATCCTCAATCCTCAATCCTCAATCCTCAATCCTCAATCTTCAATCCTCAATACTCAATCTTCAATCCTCAATCCTCAATCCTCAATCCTCAAACCTCAATCCTCAATCCTCAATCGTCAATCTTCAATCCTCAATACTCAATCTTCTATCCTCAATCCTTAATCCTCAATCCTCTATCCTCATTCTTCAATCCTCAATACCCAATCCTCAATTTTCAACCCTCAATCCTCAATCCTCAATCCTCAATCCTCAATCCTCTATCTTCAATCCTCAGTTCCAAAATGTCAATCTTCAATACTCAATCCTCAATCCTCAATCTTCAATCCTCAATACTCAATCTTCAATCCTCATTCCTCAGTCCTCAGTCCTCAATCCTATTTCTTCAATCCTCAATACCCAATACTCTATCTTCAATCCTCAATCCTCAATCCTCAATTCTCAATCCTCAATCCTCAATCCTCTGACGTCAAACGTCAATACTCAATCCTCAGTCTTCATCCTCAATCCTCAATCCTTAATCCTCAATCCTCAATCCTCATTCTTCAATCCTCAATACCCAATCCTCAATCTTCAATCCTCAATCCTCAATCCTCAATTCTCAACCCTCAACCCTCAGTCCTCAGTCCTCAACCATCAATCCTCAAACCTCAGCCCTCATCATCAATCCTCAATCCTCAATCCTCAATCCTCAATCCTCAATCACCAACCCTCAATCATCATTCTACAATCCTCAATACCCAATCCTCAATCTTCAATCCTCAATCCTCAATCCTCAATTCCCAATCCTCAATCCTCAGTCCTCAGTCCTCAAACCTCAATCCTCAACCCTCAGACCTCATCCTCAATCCTCAATCCTTAATCCTCAATCCTCAATCCTCATTCTTCAATATTCAATACCCAATCCTCAATCTTCAATGCTCAATCCTCAATCCTCAATCCTCAATCCTCAATCCTCAATCCTGAATCCTCAATCCTCAATCCTCAATCCTCAATCCTCAGTCCCAAATACTCAATCTTCAATACTCAATCCTCAATCCTCAATCCTCAGTCCTCAATACTCAATCCTCAATCCTCAATCCTCGATCCTCAATCTTCAATACTCAATACTCAATCTTCAATACTTAATCCTCAATCCTCGGTCCTCAATCCTCAATCGTCAATCTCCAATCCTGAATACTCAATCTTCAATCCTCAATCCTCAATCCTCAATCCTCAATCCTCTGTCCTCATTCTTCATTCCTCAATACCCAATCCTCAATCTTCAATCCTCAATCCTCAATCCCCAATTCTCAACCCTCAACCCTCAGTCCTCAGTCCTCAACCATCAATCCTCAAACCTCAGCCCTTATCATCAATCCTCAATCCTCAATCCTCAATCCTCAATCTTCAATCCTCAATACTCAATACTCAATCCTCAATCCTCAGTCGTCACCCTCAATTCTGCATTCTCAATCCTCAATCCTCAATCCTCAATCTTCAATCCTCAATAATCAATCTCCAATCCTAGATCCTCAATCCCCAATACTGAATCCTTAATCCTCAATATTCAATCCTCAATCCCCAGTACTCAATCTTTAATCCTCAATGCTCAATCCTCAATCCCCAATCCTCAGTCCCCAATCCTCAATCCTCAATCCTCAAACCTCAACCCTCAACCGTCAGTCCTCGTCCTGAATCCTCAACACTCAATCCTCAATCCTCAATCTTCAATCATCAATACTCAATATTCAATCCTCAATCCTCAATCCTCAGTCCTCAATCCTCAATCTTCAATCCTCAATCCTCAATCATCAACCCTCAATCCTCATTCTACAATCCTCAATACCCAATCCTCAAACTTCAATCCTCAATCCTCAATCCTCAATTCCCAATCCTCAATCCTCAGTCCTCAGTCCTCAAACCTCAATCCTCAACCCTCAGCCCTCATCCTCAATCCTCAATCCTTAATCCTCAATCCTCAATCCTCATTCTTCAATATTCAATACCAAACTCTCAATCTTCAATGCTCAATCCTCAATCCTCAATCCTCAATCCTCAATCCTCAATCCTCAATCCTCAATCCTCAATCCTCAATCCTCAATCCTCAATCCTCAGTCCTCTATCCTCAATCCTCAATCCTCAATCCTCAATCATCAACCCTCAATCCTCATTCTACAATCCTCAATACCCAATCCCCTATCTTCAATCCTCAATCCTCAATCCTCAATTCCCAATCCTCAATCCTCAGTCCTCAGTCCTCAAACCTCAATCCTCAACCCTCAGCCCTCATCCGCAATCGTCAATCCTTAATCATCAATCCTCAATCCTCATTCTTCAATATTCAATACCCAATCCTCAATCTTCAATCCTCAATCCTCAATCCTCAATCCTCAATCCTCAATCCTCAATCCTCAATCCTCAATCCTCAATCCTCAATCCTCAGTCCCAAATACTCAATCTTCAATACTCAATCCTCAATCCTAAATCTTCAATCCTCAACACTCAATCTTCAATCCTCAATCCTCAATCCTCAGTCCTCAATCCTCTTTCCTCAATCCTCAATACACAATACCCAATCTTCAATCCTCAATCCTCAATCCTCAATTCTCAATCCTCAATCCTCAATCCTCTGACGTCAAACATCAATCCTCAACCCTCAGTCTTCATCCTCAATCCACAACACTCAATCCTCAATTCTCAATCTTCAGTTCTCAATCCTCAATCCTCAATCCTCAATCCTCAATCCTCAGTCCTCAAACCTCAATCCTCAGCCCTCAGTCCTCAACAATCAGTTGTCAATCCTCAATCCCCAATAGAATATCCTCAATTCACAGTTTTCAATACTCAATACTCAATCTGCAATCTTCAAATCTCTATCCAGAAACATCAATTCTCATCACTCAACCCTGAACGCTCAGTCCTCAATGTTTAATCCTCAATCCTCAATTCTCAATCTTCAATCCTCAATACTGAGTCTTCAATCCTCAATCCTCAATCCTCAATTCTCAATCCTCAATCCTCAATCCTCAATCCTCAACCTTCAATACTCAATCGTCAATCCTCAGTCCACAATCCGCAATCCTCAATCCTCGTTCCTCAAACATCAATCCTCAACCCTCAGTACTCACCCTCAATTCTCAATTCTCAATCCTCAATCCTCAATCCTCAATCTTCAATCCTCAGTAATCAATCTCCAATCTCAGATCCTCAATCCCCAATCCTCAATCCTTAATCCTCAATCTTCAATCCTCAGACGACAAACATCAATACTCAACCCTCAGACCTCGTCCTCAATCCACAAACCTCAATCCTCAATGTTCAATCCTCAGTACCCAATCCTCAGTCTTCGATCCTCAATCCTCAATCCTCAATCCTCAATCCTCAATCATCAATCCTCAATCCTCAACCCTCAATCCTCATTCTTCAATCCTCAACACCCAATCCTCAATCTTCAATCCTCAATACTCAATACTCAATCCTCAATCCTCAGTCCTCACCCTCAATTCTGCATTCTCAATCCTCAATCCTCAATCCTCAATCTTCAATCCTCAATAATCAATCTCCAATCCTAGATCCTCAATCCCCAATACCCAATCCTTAATCCTCAATATTCAATCCTCAATCCCCAGTACTCAATCTTCAATCCTCAATGCTCAATCCTCAATCCCCAATCCTCAGTCCCCAATCCTCAATCCTCAATCCTCAAACCTCAACCCTCAACCGTCAGTCCTCGTCCTGAATCCTCAACACTCAATCCTCAATCCTCAATCTTCAATCATCAATACTCAATATTCAATCCTCAATCCTCAATCCTCAGTCCTCAATCCTCAATCCTCAATTCCCAATCCTCAATCCTCAGTCCTCAGTCCTCAAACCTCAATCCTCAACCCTCAGCCCTCATCCTCAATCCTCAATCCTTAATCCTCAATCCTCAATCCTCATTCTTCAATATTCAATACCCAATCCTCAATCTTCAATGCTCAATCCTCAATCCTCAATCCTCAATCCTCAATCCTCATTCTTCAATATTCAATACCCAATCCTCAATCTTCAATCCTCAACCCTCAGTCCTCACCCTCAATTCTCAATTCTCAGTCCTCAATCCTCAATCCTCAATCTTCAATCCTCAATAATCAATCTCCAATCCTATATCCTCAATCCCCAATACTCAATCCTTAATCCTCAATATTCAATCCTCAATCCCCAGTACTCAATCTTCAATCCTCAATGCTCAATCCTCAATCCCCAATCCTCAGTCCTCAATCCTCAAACCTGAACCCTCAACCATCAGTCCTCGTCCTGAATCGTCAACCCTCAATCCCCAATCCTCAATCTTCAATCATCAATACTCAATATTCAATCCTCAATCCTCAATCCTCAGTCCTCAATCCTCAATCCTCAGTCTTCAATCCTCAATCATCAATCCTCAATCCTCATTCTACAATCCTCAATACCCAATCCTCAATCTTCAATCCTCAATCCTCAATCCTCAATTCTCAATCCTCAATCCTCAGTCCTCAGTCCTCAAACCTCAATCCTCAGCCCTCAGTCCTCAACAATCAGTTGTCAATCCTCAATCCCCAATAGAATATCCTCAACTCACAGTTTTCAATACTCAATACTCAATCTGCAATCTTCAAATCTCTATCCAGAAACATCAATTCTCATCACTCAACCCTGAACGCTCAGTCCTCAATGTTTAATCCTCAATCCTCAATTCTCAATCTTCAATCCTCAATACTGAGTCTTCAATCCTCAATCCTCAATCCTCAATTCTCAATCCTCAATCCTCAATCCTCAATCCTCAACCTTCAATACTCAATCGTCAATCCTCAGTCCACAATCCGCAATCCTCAATCCTCGTTCCTCAAACATCAATCCTCAACCCTCAGTACTCACCCTCAATTCTCAATTCTCAATCCTCAATCCTCAATCCTCAATCTTCAATCCTCAGTAATCAATCTCCAATCTCAGATCCTCAATCCCCAATCCTCAATCCTTAATCCTCAATCTTCAATCCTCAGACGACAAACATCAATACTCAACCCTCAGACCTCGTCCTCAATCCACAAACCTCAATCCTCAATGTTCAATCCTCAGTACCCAATCCTCAGTCTTCGATCCTCAATCCTCAATCCTCAATCCTCAATCCTCAATCATCAATCCTCAATCCTCAACCCTCAATCCTCATTCTTCAATCCTCAACACCCAATCCTCAATCTTCAATCCTCAATACTCAATACTCAATCCTCAATCCTCAGTCCTCACCCTCAATTCTGCATTCTCAATCCTCAATCCTCAATCCTCAATCTTCAATCCTCAATAATCAATCTCCAATCCTAGATCCTCAATCCCCAATACCCAATCCTTAATCCTCAATATTCAATCCTCAATCCCCAGTACTCAATCTTCAATCCTCAATGCTCAATCCTCAATCCCCAATCCTCAGTCCCCAATCCTCAATCCTCAATCCTCAAACCTCAACCCTCAACCGTCAGTCCTCGTCCTGAATCCTCAACACTCAATCCTCAATCCTCAATCTTCAATCATCAATACTCAATATTCAATCCTCAATCCTCAATCCTCAGTCCTCAATCCTCAATCCTCAATTCCCAATCCTCAATCCTCAGTCCTCAGTCCTCAAACCTCAATCCTCAACCCTCAGCCCTCATCCTCAATCCTCAATCCTTAATCCTCAATCCTCAATCCTCATTCTTCAATATTCAATACCCAATCCTCAATCTTCAATGCTCAATCCTCAATCCTCAATCCTCAATCCTCAATCCTCATTCTTCAATATTCAATACCCAATCCTCAATCTTCAATGCTCAATCCTCAATCCTCAATCCTCAATCCTCAATCCTCAATCCTCAATCCTCAATCCTCAATCCTCAATCCTCAGTCCCAAATACTCAATCTTCAATACTCAATCCTCAATCCTCAATCTTCAATCCTCAGCCCCAAATCCTCAATCTTCAGTACTCAATCCTCAATCCTCAATCTTCAATCCTCAACACTCAATCTTCAATCCTCAATCCTCAATCCTCAGTCCTCAATCCTCTTTCCTCAATCCTCAATACCCAATACTCAATCTTCAATCCTCAATCCTCAATCCTCAATTCTCAATCCTCAATCCTCAATCCTCTGACGTCAAACATCAATACTCAACCCTCAGTCTTCGTCCTCAATCCACAACTCTCAATCCTCAATGCTCAATCTTCAATTCTCAATCCTCAATCCTCAATCCTCAATCCTCAATCCTCAGTCCTTAACCCTCAATCCTGAATCCTCAATCTTCTGCCCTCAGTCCTCAACAATCAGTTGTCAATCCTCAATCCTCAATCTTCAATCCTCAATCCTCAATCTTCAATTCTCAATTCTCAAACCTCAATCCTCAATCCTCAATCCTCAGTCCTCAACCCTCAATCCTGAATCCTCAATCTTCAGCCCTCAGTCCTCAACAATCAGTTGTCAATCCTCAAACCTCAATCTTCAATCCTCAATACTCAATCTTCAACCCTCAACCCTCAATCCTCAACCCTCAAACCTCATTCTTCAATCCTCAACACCCAATCCTCAATCTTCAATCCTCAATCCTCAATCCTCAATTCTCAATCCTCAATCCTCAATCCTCAGACTTCAGTCCTCAAACCTCAATCCTCAACCCTTAGCCCTCATCCTCAATCCTCAATCCTCAATCCTCGAACCTCAATCATCAATACTCAATCCTCAATCTTCAATCTTCAATCCTCAATAATCAATCTCCAATCCTAGATCCTCAATCCCCAATACTCAATCCTTAATCCTCAATATTCAATCCTCAATCCCCAGTACTCAATCTTCAATCCTCAATGCTCAATCCTCAATCCCCAATCCTCAGTCCCCAATCCTCAATCCTCAATCCTCAAACCTCAACCCTCAACCGTCAGTCCTCGTCCTGAATCCTCAACACTCAATCCTCAATCCTCAATCTTCAATCATCAATACTCAATATTCAATCCTCAATCCTCAATCCTCAGTCCTCAATCCTCAATCCTCAATCCTCAATCCTCAATCACCAACCCTCAATCCTCATTCTACAATCCTCAATACCCAATCCTCAATCTTCAATCCTCAATCCTCAATCTTCAATGCTCAATCCTCAATCCTCAATCCTCAATCCTCAATCCTCAATCCTCAATCCTCAATCCTCAATCCTCAATCCTCAATCCTCAGTCCCAAATACTCAATCTTCAATACTCAATCCTCAATCCTCAATCTTCAATCCTCAATACTCAATCTTCAATCCTCAATCCTCAATCCTCAGTTCTCAATCCTCTTCCTTCAATCCTCAATACCCAATACTCAATCTTCAATCCTCAATACTGAATCTTCAATCCTCAATTCTCAATCCTCAATCCTCAATCCTCAATCCTCAATCACCAACCCTCAATCCTCATTCTACAATCCTCAATACCCAATCCTCAATCTTCAATCCTCAATCCTCAATCCTCAATTCCCAATCCTCAATCCTCAGTCCTCAGTCCTCAAACCTCAATCCTCAACCCTCAGACCTCATCCTCAATCCTCAATCTTCACTGCTCAATCCTCAATCCTCAATCCTCAATCCTCAATCCTCAATCCTCAATCCTCAATCCTCAATCCTCAATCCTCAGTCCTCAATCCTCAATCCTCAATCCTCAATCCCCACTCCTCAACCCTCAATCCTCAGTCCTTAAACCTCAATCCTGAATCCTCAATCCTGCACCGTCAATCCTCAGCCCTCAGTCCTCAACAATCAGTTGTCAATCCTCAATCCCCAATAGAATATCTTCAATTCACAGTTTTCAATACTCAATACTCAATCTGCAATCTTCAAATCTCTATCCAGAAACATCAATTCTCATCACTCAACCCTGAACGCTCAGTCCTCAATGTTTAATCCACAAACTTCAATCCTCAATCCTCAATCATCAATCATTAACATTCAATCTTCAATCCTCAATACTCAATCCTCAATTCTCAACCCTCAATCCTCAATGTTCAATCCTCAGTACCCAATCCTCAGTCTTCAATCCTCAATCCTCAATCCTCAATCCTGAATCCTCAATCCTCAATCCTCAATCCTCAGACCTCAAACCTCAATCCTGAATCCTCAATACTGAATCCTCAATCTTCAGCCCTTAGTCCTCAACAATCAGTTGCCAATCCTCAATCCTCAATAGAATATCCTCAATTCACAGTTTTCAATACTCAATCCTCTATCTGCAATCTTCAGATCTCTATCCACAAACATCAATTCTCATCGCTCAACCCTCAATACTCAGTCCCCAATCCTCAATCTTCGACCCTCAATCCTCAACCTTCAATCCTCAATCTTAATCTTCAATCCTCAATACTCAATCTTCAATCCTCAATCCTCAATCCTCAATCCTCAATCCTCAATCTTCAATCCTCAATACTCAATCTTCAATCCTCAATCCTCAATCCTCAATCCTCAAACCTCAATCCTCAATCCTCAATCGTCAATCTTCAATCCTCAATACTCAATCTTCAATCCTCAATCCTTAATCCTCAATCCTCTATCCTCATTCTTCAATCCTCAATACCCAATCCTCAATCTTCAACCCTCAATCCTCAATCCTCAATCCTCAATCCTCAATCCTCTATCTTCAATCCTCAGTTCCAAATTGTCAATCTTCAATACTCAATCCTCAATCCTCAATCTTCAATCCTCAATACTCAATCTTCAATCCTCATTCCTCAGTCCTCAGTCCTCAATCCTATTTCTTCAATCCTCAATACCCAATACTCTATCTTCAATCCTCAATCCTCAATCCTCAATTCTCAATCCTCAATCCTCAATCCTCTGACGTCAAACATCAATACTCAATCCTCAGTCTTCATCCTCAATCCTCTATCCTTAATCCTCAATCCTCAATCCTCATTCTTCAATCCTCAATACCCAATCCTCAATCTTCAATCCTCAATCCTCAATCCTCAATTCTCAACCCTCAACCCTCAGTCCTCAGTCCTCAACCATCAATCCTCAAACCTCAGCCCTCATCATCAATCCTCAATCCTCAATCCTCAATCCTCAATACTCAATCACCAACCCTCAATCCTCATTCTACAATCCTCAATGCCCAATCCTCAATCTTCAATCCTCAATCCTCAATCCTCAATTCCCAATCCTCAATCCTCAGTCCTCAGTCCTCAAACCTCAATCCTCAACCCTCAGACCTCATCCTCAATCCTCAATCCTTAATCCTCAATCCTCAATCCTCATTCTTCAATATTCAATACCCAATCCTCAATCTTCAATGCTCAATCCTCAATCCTCAATCCTCAATCCTCAATCTTCAATCCTCAATCCTCAATCCTCAATCCTCAATCCTCAATCCTCAGTCCCAAATACTCAATCTTCAATACTCAATCCTCAATCCTCAATCCTCAGTCCTCAATACTCAATCCTCAATCCTCAATCCTCGATCCTCAATCTTCAATACTCAATACTCAATCTTCAATCCTTAGTCCTCAATCCTCGGTCCTCAATCCTCAATCGTCAATCTCCAATCCTGAATACTCAATCTTCAATCCTCAATCCTCAATCCTCAATCCTCAATCCTCTGTCCTCATTCTTCATTCCTCAATACCCAATCCTCAATCTTCAATCCTCAATCCCCAATCCCCAATTCCCAACCCTCAACCCTCAGTCCTCAGTCCTCAACCATCAATCCTCAAACCTCAGCCCTTATCATCAATCCTCAATCCTCAATCCTCAATCCTCAATCCTCAATCCTCAATCTTCAATCCTCAATAATCAATCTCCAATCCTAGATCCTCAATCCCCAATACTCAATCCTTAATCCTCAATATTCAATCCTCAATCCCCAGTACTCAATCTTCAATCCTCAATGCTCAATCCTCAATCCCCAATCCTCAATCCTCAATCCTCAATCCTCAATCCTCAATCCTCAATTCTCAATCCTCAATCCTCAATCCTCTGACGTCAAACTTCAATACTCAACCCTCAGTCTTCATCCTCAATCCACAACCCTCAATCCTCAATCCTCAATCTTCAATTCTCAATCCTCAATCCTCATTCCTCAATCCTCAATCCTCAGTTCTCAACCCTCAATTCTGAATCCTCAATCCTGCATCCTCAATCTTCAGCCCTCAGTCATCAACAATCAGTTGTGAGTCCTCAATCCCCAATAGAATATCATCAATTCACTGTCTTCAATGCTCAATACTCAATCTGCAATCTTCAAATCTCTATCCAGAAACATCAATTCTCACCACTCAACCCTGGACGCTCAGTCCTCAATGTTCAATCCTCAATCCTCAACTCTCAACCTTCAATCCTCAATACTGAATCTTCAATCCTCAATCGTCAATCCTCAATCCTCAATCCTCAATCCTCTGTAATCAATCCTCAATCATCAATACTCAATCGTCAATCCTCAGTCCTCAATCCTCAATCCTCAATCCTCGTTCCTCAAACCTCAATCCTCAACCCTCAGTCCTCACCCTCAATTCTCAATTCTCAGTCCTCAATCCTCAATCCTCAATCTTCAATCCTCAATAATCAATCTCCAATCCTATATCCTCAATCCCCAATACTCAATCCTTAATCCTCAATATTCAATCCTCAATCCCCAGTACTCAATCTTCAATCCTCAATGCTCAATCCTCAATCCCCAATCCTCAGTCCTCAATCCTCAAACCTGAACCCTCAACCATCAGTCCTCGTCCTGAATCGTCAACCCTCAATCCCCAATCCTCAATCTTCAATCATCAATACTCAATATTCAATCCTCAATCCTCAATCCTCAGTCCTCAATCCTCAATCCTCAATCTTCAATCCTCAATCATCAATCCTCAATCCTCATTCTACAATCCTCAATACCCAATCCTCAATCTTCAATCCTCAATCCTCAATCCTCAATTCTCAATCCTCAATCCTCAGTCCTCAGTCCTCAAACCTCAATCCTCAGCCCTCAGTCCTCAACAATCAGTTGTCAATCCTCAATCCCCAATAGAATATCTTCAATTCACAGTTTTCAATACTCAATACTCAATCTGCAATCTTCAAATCTCTATCCAGAAACATCAATTCTCATCACTCAACCCTGAACGCTCAGTCCTCAATGTTTAATCCACAAACTTCAATCCTCAATCCTCAATCATCAATCATTAACATTCAATCTTCAATCCTCAATACTCAATCCTCAATTCTCAACCCTCAATCCTCAATGTTCAATCCTCAGTACCCAATCCTCAGTCTTCAATCCTCAATCCTCAATCCTCAATCCTCAATCCTCAATCCTCAATCCTCAATCCTCAGACCTCAAACCTCAATCCTGAATCCTCAATACTGAATCCTCAATCTTCAGCCCTTAGTCCTCAACAATCAGTTGCCAATCCTCAATCCTCAATAGAATATCCTCAATTCACAGTTTTCAATACTCAATCCTCTATCTGCAATCTTCAGATCTCTATCCACAAACATCAATTCTCATCGCTCAACCCTCAATACTCAGTCCCCAATCCTCAATCTTCGACCCTCAATCCTCAACCCTCAATCCTCAATCTTAATCTTCAATCCTCAATACTCAATCTTCAATCCTCAATCCTCAATCCTCAATCCTCAATCCTCAATCTTCAATCCTCAATACTCAATCTTCAATCCTCAATCCTCAATCCTCAATCCTCAAACCTCAATCCTCAATCCTCAATCGTCAATCTTCAATCCTCAATACTCAATCTTCAATCCTCAATCCTTAATCCTCAATCCTCTATCCTCATTCTTCAATCCTCAATACCCAATCCTCAATCTTCAACCCTCAATCCTCAATCCTCAATCCTCAATCCTCAATCCTCTATCTTCAATCCTCAGTTCCAAATTGTCAATCTTCAATACTCAATCCTCAATCCTCAATCTTCAATCCTCAATACTCAATCTTCAATCCTCATTCCTCAGTCCTCAGTCCTCAATCCTATTTCTTCAATCCTCAATACCCAATACTCTATCTTCAATCCTCAATCCTCAATCCTCAATTCTCAATCCTCAATCCTCAATCCTCTGACGTCAAACATCAATACTCAATCCTCAGTCTTCATCCTCAATCCTCTATCCTTAATCCTCAATCCTCAATCCTCATTCTTCAATCCTCAATACCCAATCCTCAATCTTCAATCCTCAATCCTCAATCCTCAATTCTCAACCCTCAACCCTCAGTCCTCAGTCCTCAACCATCAATCCTCAAACCTCAGCCCTCATCATCAATCCTCAATCCTCAATCCTCAATCCTCAATACTCAATCACCAACCCTCAATCCTCATTCTACAATCCTCAATGCCCAATCCTCAATCTTCAATCCTCAATCCTCAATCCTCAATTCCCAATCCTCAATCCTCAGTCCTCAGTCCTCAAACCTCAATCCTCAACCCTCAGACCTCATCCTCAATCCTCAATCCTTAATCCTCAATCCTCAATCCTCATTCTTCAATATTCAATACCCAATCCTCAATCTTCAATGCTCAATCCTCAATCCTCAATCCTCAATCCTCAATCTTCAATCCTCAATCCTCAATCCTCAATCCTCAATCCTCAATCCTCAGTCCCAAATACTCAATCTTCAATACTCAATCCTCAATCCTCAATCCTCAGTCCTCAATACTCAATCCTCAATCCTCAATCCTCGATCCTCAATCTTCAATACTCAATACTCAATCTTCAATCCTTAGTCCTCAATCCTCGGTCCTCAATCCTCAATCGTCAATCTCCAATCCTGAATACTCAATCTTCAATCCTCAATACTCAATCCTCAATCCTCAATCCTCTGTCCTCATTCTTCATTCCTCAATACCCAATCCTCAATCTTCAATCCTCAATCCCCAATCCCCAATTCCCAACCCTCAACCCTCAGTCCTCAGTCCTCAACCATCAATCCTCAAACCTCAGCCCTTATCATCAATCCTCAATCCTCAATCCTCAATCCTCAATCCTCAATCCTCAATCTTCAATCCTCAATAATCAATCTCCAATCCTAGATCCTCAATCCCCAATACTCAATCCTTAATCCTCAATATTCAATCCTCAATCCCCAGTACTCAATCTTCAATCCTCAATGCTCAATCCTCAATCCCCAATCCTCAATCCTCAATCCTCAATCCTCAATCCTCAATCCTCAATTCTCAATCCTCAATCCTCAATCCTCTGACGTCAAACTTCAATACTCAACCCTCAGTCTTCATCCTCAATCCACAACCCTCAATCCTCAATCCTCAATCTTCAATTCTCAATCCTCAATCCTCATTCCTCAATCCTCAATCCTCAGTCCTCAACCCTCAATTCTGAATCCTCAATCCTGCATCCTCAATCTTCAGCCCTCAGTCATCAACAATCAGTTGTGAGTCCTCAATCCCCAATAGAATATCATCAATTCACTGTCTTCAATGCTCAATACTCAATCTGCAATCTTCAAATCTCTATCCAGAAACATCAATTCTCACCACTCAACCCTGGACGCTCAGTCCTCAATGTTCAATCCTCAATCCTCAACTCTCAACCTTCAATCCTCAATACTGAATCTTCAATCCTCAATCGTCAATCCTCAATCCTCAATCCTCAATCCTCTGTAATCAATCCTCAATCATCAATACTCAATCGTCCATCCTCAGTCCTCAATCCTCAATCCTCAATCCTCGTTCCTCAAACCTCAATCCTCAACCCTCAGTCCTCACCCTCAATTCTCAATTCTCAGTCCTCAATCCTCAATCCTCAATCTTCAATCCTCAATAATCAATCTCCAATCCTATATCCTCAATCCCCAATACTCAATCCTTAATCCTCAATATTCAATCCTCAATCCCCAGTACTCAATCTTCAATCCTCAATGCTCAATCCTCAATCCCCAATCCTCAGTCCTCAATCCTCAAACCTGAACCCTCAACCATCAGTCCTCGTCCTGAATCGTCAACCCTCAATCCCCAATCCTCAATCTTCAATCATCAATACTCAATATTCAATCCTCAATCCTCAATCCTCAGTCCTCAATCCTCAATCCTCAATCTTCAATCCTCAATCATCAATCCTCAATCCTCATTCTACAATCCTCAATACCCAATCCTCAATCTTCAATCCTCAATCCTCAATCCTCAATTCTCAATCCTCAATCCTCAGTCCTCAGTCCTCAAACCTCAATCCTCAGCCCTCAGTCCTCAACAATCAGTTGTCAATCCTCAATCACCAATAGAATATCCTCAATTCACAGTTTTCAATACTCAATACTCAATCTGCAATCTTCAAATCTCTATCCAGAAACATCAATTCTCATCACTCAACCCTGAACGCTCAGTCCTCAATGTTTAATCCTCAATCCTCAATTCTCAATCTTCAATCCTCAATACTGAGTCTTCAATCCTCAATCCTCAATCCTCAATTCTCAATACTCAATCCTCAATCCTCAATCCTCAACCTTCAATACTCAATCGTCAATCCTCAGTCCACAATCCGCAATCCTCAATCCTCGTTCCTCAAACATCAATCCTCAACCCTCAGTACTCACCCTCAATTCTCAATTCTCAATCCTCAATCCTCAATCCTCAATCTTCAATCCTCAATAATCAATCTCCAATCCTAGATCCTCAATCCCCAATACTCAATCCTTAATCCTCAATATTCAATCCTCAATCCCCAGTACTCAATCTTCAATCCTCAATGCTCAATCCTCAATCCCCAATCCTCAGTCCCCAATCCTCAATCCTCAATCCTCAAACCTCAACCCTCAACCGTCAGTCCTCGTCCTGAATCCTCAACACTCAATCCTCAATCCTCAATCTTCAATCATCAATACTCAATATTCAATCCTCAATCCTCAATCCTCAGTCCTCAATCCTCAATCCTCAATCCTCAATCCTCAATCACCAACCCTCAATCCTCATTCTACAATCCTCAATACCTAATCCTCAATCTTCAATCCTCAATCCTCAATCCTCAATTCCCAATCCTCAATCCTCGGTCCTCAGTCCTCAAACCTCAATCCTCAACCCTCAGACCTCATCCTCAATCCTCAATCCTTAATCCTCAATCCTCAGTCCTCATTCTTCAATATTCAATACCCAATCCTCAATCTTCAATGCTCAATCCTCAATCCTCAATCCTCAATCCTCAATCCTCAATCCTCAATCCTCAATCCTCAATCCTCAATCCTCAATCCTCAGTCCCAAATACTCAATCTTCAATACTCAATCCTCAATCCTCAATCTTCAATCCTCAATACTCAATCTTCAATCCTCAATCCTCAATCCTCAGTTCTCAATCCTCTTTCTTCAATCCTCAATACCCAATACTCAATCTTCAATCCTCAATACTGAATCTTCAATCCTCAATTCTCAATCCTCAATCCTCAATCCTCAATCCTCAATCACCAACCCTCAATCCTCATTCTACAATCCTCAATACCCAATCCTCAATCTTCAATCCTCAATCCTCAATCCTCAATTCCCAATCCTCAATCCTCAGTCCTCAGTCCTCAAACCTCAATCCTCAACCCTCAGACCTCATCCTCAATCCTCAATCTTCAATGCTCAATCCTCAATCCTCAATCCTCAATCCTCAATCCTCAATCCTCAATCCTCAATCCTCAATCCTCAATCCTCAGTCCTCAATCCTCAATCCTCAATCCTCAATCCCCACTCCTCAACCCTCAATCCTCAGTCCTTAAACCTCAATCCTGAATCCTCAATCCTGCACCGTCAATCCTCAGCCCTCAGTCCTCAACAATCAGTTGTCAATCCTCAATCCCCAATAGAATATCCTCAATTCACAGTTTTCAATACTCAATACTCAATCTGCAATCTTCAAATCTCTATCCAGAAACATAAATTCTCATCACTCAACCCTGAACGCTCAGTCCTCAATGTTTAATCCACAAACCTCAATCCTCAATCCTCAATCATCAATCATTAACATTCAATCTTCAATCCTCAATACTCAATCCTCAATTCTCAACCCTCAATCCTCAATGTTCAATCCTCAGTACCCAATCCTCAGTCTTCAATCCTCAATCCTCAATCCTCAATCCTCAATCCTCAATCCTCAATCCTCAATCCTCAGACCTCAAACCTCAATCCTGAATCCTCAATACTGAATCCTCAATCTTCAGCCCTTAGTCCTCAACAATCAGTTGCCAATCCTCAATCCTCAATAGAATATCCTCAATTCACAGATTTCAATACTCAATCCTCTATCTGCAATCTTCAGATCTCTATCCACAAACATCAATTCTCATCACTCAACCCTCAATACTCAGTCCCCAATCCTCAATCTTCGACCCTCAATCCTCAACCCTCAATCCTCAATCTTAATCTTCAATCCTCAATACTCAATCTTCAATCCTCAATCCTCAATCCTCAATCCTCAATCCTCAATCTTGAATCCTCAATACTCAATCTTCAATCCTCAATCCTCAATCCTCAATCCTCAAACCTCAATCCTCAATCCTCAATCGTCAATCTTCAATCCTCAATACTCAATCTTCAATCCTCAATCCTTAATCCTCAATCCTCTATCCTCATTCTTCAATCCTCAATACCCAATCCTCAATCTTCAACCCTCAATCCTCAATCCTCAATCCTCAATCCTCAATCCTCTATCTTCAATCCTCAGTTCCAAATTGTCAATCTTCAATACTCAATCCTCAATCCTCAATCTTCAATCCTCAATACTCAATCTTCAATCCTCATTCCTCAGTCCTCAGTCCTCAATCCTATTTCTTCAATCCTCAATACCCAATCCTCAATCTTCAATCCTCAATCCTCAATCCTCAATTCCCAATCCTCAATCCTCAGTCCTCAGTCCTCAAACCTCAATCCTCAACCCTCAGACCTCATCCTCAATCCTCAATCCTTAATCCTCAATCCTCAATCCTCATTCTTCAATATTCAATACCCAATCCTCAATCTTCAATGCTCAATCCTCAATCCTCAATCCTCAATCCTCAATCCTCAATCCTCAATCCTCAATCCTCAATCCTCAATCCTCAATCCTCAGTCCCAAATACTCAATCTTCAATACTCAATCCTCAATCCTCAATCCTCAGTCCTCAATACTCAATCCTCAATCCTCAATCCTCGATCCTCAATCTTCAATACTCAATACTCAATCTTCAATCCTTAATCCTCAATCCTCGGTCCTCAATCCTCAATCGTCAATCTCCAATCCTGAATACTCAATCTTCAATCCTCAATCCTCAATCCTCAATCCTCAATCCTCTGTCCTCATTCTTCATTCCTCAATACCCAATCCTCAATCTTCAATCCTCAATCCCCAATCCCCAATTCCCAACCCTCAACCCTCAGTCCTCAGTCCTCAACCATCAATCCTCAAACCTCAGCCCTTATCATCAATCCTCAATCCTCAATCCTCAATCCTCAATCCTCAATCCTCAATCTTCAATCCTCAATAATCAATCTCCAATCCTAGATCCTCAATCCCCAATACTCAATCCTTAATCCTCAATATTCAATCCTCAATCCCCAGTACTCAATCTTCAATCCTCAATGCTCAATCCTCAATCCCCAATCCTCAGTCCCCAATCCTCAATCCTCAATCCTCAAACCTCAACCCTCAACCGTCAGTCCTCGTCCTGAATCCTCAACACTCAATCCTCAATCCTCAATCTTCAATCATCAATACTCAATATTCAATCCTCAATCCTCAATCCTCAGTCCTCAATCCTCAATCCTCAATCCTCAATCCTCAATCATCAACCCTCAATCCTCATTCTACAATCCTCAATACCCAATCCTCAAACTTCAATCCTCAATCCTCAATCCTCAATTCCCAATCCTCAATCCTCAGTCCTCAGTCCTCAAACCTCAATCCTCAACCCTCAGCCCTCATCCTCAATCCTCAATCCTTAATCCTCAATCCTCAATCCTCATTCTTCAATATTCAATACCCAACTCTCAATCTTCAATGCTCAATCCTCAATCCTCAATCCTCAATCCTCAATCCTCAATCCTCAATCCTCAATCCTCAATCCTCAATCCTCAATCCTCAGTCCTCAATCCTCAATCCTCAATCCTCAATCCTCATTCTACAATCCTCAATACCCAATCCCCTATCTTCAATCCTCAATCCTCAATCCTGAATTCCCAATCCTCAATCCTCAGTCCTCAGTCCTCAAACCTCAATCCTCAACCCTCAGCCCTCATCCGCAATCGTCAATCCTTAATCATCAATCCTCAATCCTCATTCTTCAATATTCAATACCCAATCCTCAATCTTCAATCCTCAAACCTCAATCCTCAATCCTCAATCCTCAATCCTCAATCCTCAATCCTCAATCCTCAATCCTCAGTCCCAAATACTCAATCTTCAATACTCAATCCTCAATCCTCAATCTTCAATCCTCAACACTCAATCTTCAATCCTCAATCCTCAATCCTCATTCTCAATCCTCTTTCCTCAATCCTCAATACACAATACCCAATCTTCAATCCTCAATCCTCAATCCTCAATTCTCAATCCTCAATCCTCAATCCTCTGACGTCAAACTTCAATACTCAACCCTCAGTCTTCATCCTCAATCCACAACCCTCAATCCTCAATCCTCAATCTTCAATTCTCAATCCTCAATCCTCAATCCTCAATCCTCAATCCTCAGTCCTCAACCCTCAATTCTGAATCCTCAATCCTGCATCCTCAATCTTCAGCCCTCAGTCATCAACAATCAGTTGTGAGTCCTCAATCCCCAATAGAATATCATCAATTCACTGTCTTCAATGCTCAATACTCAATCTGCAATCTTCAAATCTCTATCCAGAAACATCAATTCTCACCACTCAACCCTGGACGCTCAGTCCTCAATGTTCAATCCTCAATCCTCAACTCTCAACCTTCAATCCTCAATACTGAATCTTCAATCCTCAATCGTCAATCCTCAATCCTCAATCCTCAATCCTCTGTAATCAATCCTCAATCATCAATACTCAATCGTCAATCCTCAGTCCTCAATCCTCAATCCTCAATCCTCGTTCCTCAAACCTCAATCCTCAACCCTCAGTCCTCACCCTCAATTCTCAATTCTCAGTCCTCAATCCTCAATCCTCAATCTTCAATCCTCAATAATCAATCTCCAATCCTATATCCTCAATCCCCAATACTCAATCCTTAATCCTCAATATTCAATCCTCAATCCCCAGTACTCAATCTTCAATCCTCAATGCTCAATCCTCAATCCCCAATCCTCAGTCCTCAATCCTCAAACCTGAACCCTCAACCATCAGTCCTCGTCCTGAATCGTCAACCCTCAATCCCCAATCCTCAATCTTCAATCATCAATACTCAATATTCAATCCTCAATCCTCAATCCTCAGTCCTCAATCCTCAATCCTCAATCTTCAATCCTCAATCATCAATCCTCAATCCTCATTATACAATCCTCAATACCCAATCCTCAATCTTCAATCCTCAATCCTCAATCCTCAATTCTCAATCCTCAATCCTCAGTCCTCAGTCCTCAAACCTCAATCCTCAGCCCTCAGTCCTCAACAATCAGTTGTCAATCCTCAATCCCCAATAGAATATCCTCAATTCACAGTTTTCAATACTCAATACTCAATCTGCAATCTTCAAATCTCTATCCAGAAACATCAATTCTCATCACTCAACCCTGAACGCTCAGTCCTCAATGTTTAATCCTCAATCCTCAATTCTCAATCTTCAATCCTCAATACTGAGTCTTCAACCCTCAATCCTCAATCCTCAATTCTCAATCCTCAATCCTCAATCCTCAATCCTCAACCTTCATTACTCAATCGTCAATCCTCAGTCCACAATCCGCAATCCTCAATCCTCGTTCCTCAAACATCAATCCTCAACCCTCAGTACTCACCCTCAATTCTCAATTCTCAATCCTCAATCCTCAATTCTCAATCTTCAATCCTCAATAATCAATCTCCAATCCCAGATCCTCAATCCCCAATCCTCAATCCTTAATACTCAATCTTCAATCCTCAGACGACAAACATCAATGCTCAAACCTCAGACCTCGTCCTCAATCCACAAACCTCAATCCTCAATCCTCAATCATCAATCATTAACATTCAACCTTCAATCCTCAATACTCAATCCTCAATTCTCAACCCTCAATCCTCAATGTTCAATCCTCAGTACCCAATCCTCAGTCTTCGATCCTCAATCCTCAATCCTCAATCCTCAATCCTCAATCCTCAATCATCAATCCTCAATAATCAATCTCCAATCCTAGATCCTCAATCCCCAATACTCAATCCTTAATCCTCAATATACAATCCTCAATCCCCAGTACTCAATCTTCAATCCTCAATGCTCAATCCTCAATCCCCAACCCTCAGTCCTCAATCCTCAATCCTCAATCCTCAAACCTCAACCCTCAACCGTCAGTCCTCGTCCTGAATCCTCAACCCTCAATCCTCAATCCTCAATCTTCAATCATCAAGACTCAATATTCAATCCTCAATCCTCAATCCTCAGTCCTCAATCCTCAATCCTCAATCCTCAATCCTCAATCCTCAATCCTCAATCCCCAATCCTCAATCCTCATTCTACAACCCTCAATACCCAGTCCTCAATCTTCAATCCTCAATCCTCAATCCTCAATTCTCAATCCTCAATCCTCAGTCCTCAGTCCTCAAACCTCAATCCTCAACCCTCAGCCCTCATCCTCAATCCTCAATCCTCATTCTTCAATCCTCAATACCCAATCCTCAATCTTCATTCCTCAATCCTCAATCCTCAATCCTCAATCCTCAATCCTCAATCCTCAATCTTCAATCCTCAGTCCCAAATCCTCAATCTTCAATACTCAATCCTCAATCCTCAATCTTCAATCCTCAACACTCAATCTTCAATCCTCAATCCTCAATCCTCAATCCTCAATCCTCAATTCTCAATCCTCAATCCTCAATCCTCTGACGTCAAATATCAATACTCAACCCTCAGTCTTCGTCCTCAATCCACAACCCTCAATCCTCAATGCTCAATCTTCAATTCTCAATCCTCAATCCTCAATCCTCAATCCTCAATCCTCAATCCTCAGATCTCAACCCTCAATCCTGAATCCTCAATCTTCTGCCCTCAGTCCTCAACAATCAGTTGTCAATCCTCAATCCTCAATCTTCAATCCTCAATCCTCAATCTTCAATTCTCAATCCTCAATCCTCAATCCTCAATCCCCAATCCTCAGTCCTCAACCCTCAATCCTGAATCCTCAATCTTCAGCCCTCAGTCCTCAACAATCAGTTGTCAATCCTCAATCCTCAATCTTCAATCCTCAATACTCAATCTTCAACCAACAACCCTCAATCCTCAACCCTCAATCCTCATTCTTCAATCCTCAACACCCAATCCTCAATCTTCAATCCTCAATCCTCAATCCTCAATCCTCAATTCTCAATCCTCAATCCTCAATCCTCAGACCTCAGTCCTCAAACCTCAATCCTCAACCCTCAGCCCTCATCCTCAATCCTCAATCCTCAATCCTCGATCCTCAATCTTCAATACTCAATACTCAATCTTCAATCCTTAATCCTCAATCCTCGGTCGTCAATCCTCAATTGTCAATCTCCAATCCTGAATACTCAATCTTCAATCCTCAATCCTCAATCCTCAATCCTCAATCCTCAATCCTCATTCTTCATTCCTCAATACACAATCCTCAATCTTCAATCCTCAATCCTCAATCCTCAATTCTCAACCCTCAACCCTCAGTCCTCAGTCCTCAACCATCAATCCTCAAACCTCAGCCCTCGTCATCAATCCTCAATCCTCAATCCTCAATCCTCAACCTTCAATCCTCAATACTCAATACTCAATCCTCAATCCTCAGTCCTCACCCTCAATTCTGCATTCTCAATCCTCAATCCTCAATCCTCAATCTTCAATCCTCAATAATCAATCTCCAATCCTAGATCCTCAACCCCAATACTCAATCCTTAATCCTCAATATTCAATCCTCAATCCCCAGTACTCAATCTTCAATCCTCAATGCTCAATCCTCAATCCCCAATCCTCAGTCCCCAATCCTCAATCCTCAATCCTCAAACCTCAACCCTCAACCGTCAGTCCTCGTCCTGAATCCTCAACACTCAATCCTCAATCCTCAATCTTCAATCATCAATACTCAATATTCAATCCTCAATCCTCAATCCTCAGTCCTCAATCCTCAATCCTCAATCCTCAATCCTCAATCATCAACCCTCAATCCTCATTCTACAATCCTCAATACCCAATTCTGAATCTTCAATCCTCAATCCTCAATCCTCAATTCCCAATCCTCAATCCTGAGTCCTCAGTCCTCAAACCTCAATCCTCAACCCTCAGCCCTCATCCTCAATCCTCAATCCTTAATCCTCAATCCTCAATCCTCATTCTTCAATATTCAATACCCAATCCTCAATCTTCAATGCTCAATCCTCAATCCTCAATCCTCAATCCTCAATCTTCAATCCTCAATACTCAATCTTCAATCCTCAATCCTCAATCCTCAGTCCTCTATCCTCTTTCTTCAATCCTCAATACCCAATACTCAATCTTCAATCCTCAATACTGAATCTTCGATCCTCAATCCTCAATCCTCAATCCTCAATCCTCAATCCTCTGTAATCAATCCTCAATCTTCAATACTCAATCGTCAATCCTCAGTCCTCAATCCTCAATCCTCAATCCTCGTTCCTCAAACCTCAATCCTCAACCCTCAGTGCTCACCCTCAATTCTCAATTCTCAATCCTCAATCCTCACTCCACAATCTTCAATCCTCAATAATCAATCTCCAATCCTAGATCCTCAATCCCCAATACCCAATCCTTAGTCCTCAACCTTCAATCCTCAATCCCCAGTACTCAATCTTCAATCCTCAATGCTCAATCCTCAATCCCCAATCCTCAGTCCTCAGTCCTCAATCCTCAATCCTCAAACCTCAATCCTCAACCGTCAGTCCTCGTCCTGAATCCTCGACCCTCAATCCTCAATCCTCAATCTTCAATCCTCAATCCTCAGTCCTCAACCCTCAATCCTGAATCCTCAATCTTCAGCCCTCAGTCCTCAACAATCAGTTGTCAATCCTCAATCCTCAATCTTCAATCCTCAATACTCAATCTTCAACCATCAACACTCAATCCTCAACCCTCAATCCTCATTCTTCAATCCTCAACACCCAATCCTCAATCTTCAATCCTCAATCCTCAACCCTCAGCCCTCATCCTCAATCCTCAATCCTCAATCCTCGATCCTCAATCTTCAATACTCAATACTCAATCTTCAATCCTTAATCCTCAATCCTCGGTCCTCAATCCTCAATCGTCAATCTCCAATCCTGAATACTCAATCTTCAATCCTCAATCATCAATCCTCAATCCTCAATCCTCAATCCTCAATCACCAACCCTCAATCCTCATTCTACAATCCTCAATACCCAATCCTCAATCTTCAATCCTCAATCCTCAATCCTCAATTCCCAATCCTCAATCCTCAGTCCTCAGTCCTCAAACCTCAATCCTCAACCCTCATACCTCATACTCAATCCTCAATCCTTAATCCTCAATCCTCAATCCTCATTCTTCAATATTCAATACACAATCCTCAATCTTCAATGCTCAATCCTCAATCCTCAATCCTCAATCCTCAATCCTCAATCCTCAATCCTCAATCCTCAATCCTCAATTCTCAATCCTCAGTCCCAAATACTCAATCTTCAATACTCAATCCCCAATCCTCAATCCTTAATCCTCAATATTCAATCCTCAATCCCCAGTACTCAATCTTCAATCCTCAATGCTCAATCCTCAATCCTCAATCCTCAATCCTCATTCTACAATCCTCAATACCCAATCCTCAATCTTCAATCCTCAATCCTCAATCCTCAATTCCCAATCCTCAATCCTCAGTCCTCAGTCCTCAAACCTCAATCCTCAACCCTCAGCCCTCATCCTCAATCCTCAATCCTCAATCCTCAATCCTCAATCCTCAATCCTCAATCTTCAATCCTCAATAATCAATCTCCAATCATAGATCCTCAATCCCCAATACTCAATCCTTAATCCTCAATATTCAATCCTCAATCCCCAGTACTCAATCTTCAATCCTCAATGCTCAATCCTCAATCCCCAATCCTCAGTCCCCAATCCTCAATCCTCAATCCTCAAACCTCAACCCTCAACCGTCAGTCCTCGTCCTGAATCCTCAACACTCAATCCTCAATCCTCAATCTTCAATCATCAATACTCAATATTCAATCCTCAATCCTCAATCCTCAGTCCTCAATCCTCAATCCTCAATCCTCAATCCTCAATCATCAACCCTCAATCCTCATTCTACAATCCTCAATACCCAATCCTCAAACTTCAATCCTCAATCCTCAATCCTCAATTCCCAATCCTCAATCCTCAGTCCTCAGTCCTCAAACCTCAATCCTCAACCCTCAGCCCTCATCCTCAATCCTCAATCCTTAATCCTCAATCCTCAATCCTCAATCCTCAATCCTCAATCCTCAATCCTCAATCCTCAATCCTCAATCCTCAGTCCTCAATCCTCAATCCTCAATCCTCAATCCTCAATGATCAACCCTCAATCCTCATTCTACAATCCTCAATACCCAATCCCCTATCTTCAATCCTCAATCCTCAATCCTGAATTCCCAATCCTCAATCCTCAGTCCTCAGTCCTCAAACCTCAATCCTCAACCCTCAGCCCTCATCCGCAATCGTCAATCCTTAATCATCAATCCTCAATCCTCATTCTTCAATATTCAATACCCAATCCTCAATCTTCAATCCTCAATCCTCAATCCTCAATCCTCAATCCTCAATCCTCAATCCTCAATCCTCAATCCTCAATCCTCAGTCCCAAATACTCAATCTTCAATACTCAATCCTCAATCCTCAATCTTCAATCCTCAACACTCAATCTTCAATCCTCAATCCTCAATCCTCATTCTCAATCCTCTTTCCTCAATCCTCAATACACAATACCCAATCTTCAATCCTCAATCCTCAATCCTCAATTCTCAATCCTCAATCCTCAATCCTCTGACGTCAAACTTCAATACTCAACCCTCAGTCTTCATCCTCAATCCACAACCCTCAATCCTCAATCCTCAATCTTCAATTCTCAATCCTCAATCCTCAATCCTCAATCCTCAATCCTCAGTCCTCAACCCTCAATTCTGAATCCTCAATCCTGCATCCTCAATCTTCAGCCCTCAGTCATCAACAATCAGTTGTGAGTCCTCAATCCCCAATAGAATATCATCAATTCACTGTCTTCAATGCTCAATACTCAATCTGCAATCTTCAAATCTCTATCCAGAAACATCAATTCTCACCACTCAACCCTGGACGCTCAGTCCTCAATGTTCAATCCTCAATCCTCAACTCTCAACCTTCAATCCTCAATACTGAATCTTCAATCCTCAATCGTCAATCCTCAATCCTCAATCCTCAATCCTCTGTAATCAATCCTCAATCATCAATACTCAATCGTCAATCCTCAGTCCTCAATCCTCAATCCTCAATCCTCGTTCCTCAAACCTCAATCCTCAACCCTCAGTCCTCACCCTCAATTCTCAATTCTCAGTCCTCAATCCTCAATCCTCAATCTTCAATCCTCAATAATCAATCTCCAATCCTATATCCTCAATCCCCAATACTCAATCCTTAATCCTCAATATTCAATCCTCAATCCCCAGTACTCAATCTTCAATCCTCAATGCTCAATCCTCAATCCCCAATCCTCAGTCCTCAATCCTCAAACCTGAACCCTCAACCATCAGTCCTCGTCCTGAATCGTCAACCCTCAATCCCCAATCCTCAATCTTCAATCATCAATACTCAATATTCAATCCTCAATCCTCAATCCTCAGTCCTCAATCCTCAATCCCCAATCTTCAATCCTCAATCATCAATCCTCAATCCTCATTATACAATCCTCAATACCCAATCCTCAATCTTCAATCCTCAACCCTCAATCCTCAATTCTCAATCCTCAATCCTCAGTCCTCAGTCCTCAAACCTCAATCCTCAGCCCTCAGTCCTCAACAATCAGTTGTCAATCCTCAATCCCCAATAGAATATCCTCAATTCACAGTTTTCAATACTCAATACTCAATCTGCAATCTTCAAATCTCTATCCAGAAACATCAATTCTCATCACTCAACCCTGAACGCTCAGTCCTCAATGTTTAATCCTCAATCCTCAATTCTCAATCTTCAATCCTCAATACTGAGTCTTCAATCCTCAATCCTCAATCCTCAATTCTCAATCCTCAATCCTCAATCCTCAATCCTCAACCTTCATTACTCAATCGTCAATCCTCAGTCCACAATCCGCAATCCTCAATCCTCGTTCCTCAAACATCAATCCTCAACCCTCAGTACTCACCCTCAATTCTCAATTCTCAATCCTCAATCCTCAATTCTCAATCTTCAATCCTCAATAATCAATCTCCAATCCCAGATCCTCAATCCCCAATCCTCAATCCTTAATACTCAATCTTCAATCCTCAGACGACAAACATCAATGCTCAAACCTCAGACCTCGTCCTCAATACACAAACCTCAATCCTCAATCCTCAATCATCAATCATTAACATTCAACCTTCAATCCTCAATACTCAATCCTCAATTCTCAACCCTCAATCCTCAATGTTCAATCCTCAGTACCCAATCCTCAGTCTTCGATCCTCAATCCTCAATCCTCAATCCTCAATCCTCAATCCTCAATCATCAATCCTCAATAATCAATCTCCAATCCTAGATCCTCAATCCCCAATACTCAATCCTTAATCCTCAATATACAATCCTCAATCCCCAGTACTCAATCTTCAATCCTCAATGCTCAATCCTCAATCCCCAACCCTCAGTCCTCAATCCTCAATCCTCAATCCTCAAACCTCAACCCTCAACCGTCAGTCCTCGTCCTGAATCCTCAACCCTCAATCCTCAATCCTCAATCTTCAATCATCAAGACTCAATATTCAATCCTCAATCCTCAATCCTCAGTCCTCAATCCTCAATCCTCAATCCTCAATCCTCAATCCTCAATCCTCAATCCCCAATCCTCAATCCTCATTCTACAACCCTCAATACCCAGTCCTCAATCTTCAATCCTCAATCCTCAATCCTCAATTCTCAATCCTCAATCCTCAGTCCTCAGTCCTCAAACCTCAATCCTCAACCCTCAGCCCTCATCCTCAATCCTCAATCCTCATTCTTCAATCCTCAATACCCAATCCTCAATCTTCATTCCTCAATCCTCAATCCTCAATCCTCAATCCTCAATCCTCAATCCTCAATCTTCAATCCTCAGTCCCAAATCCTCAATCTTCAATACTCAATCCTCAATCCTCAATCTTCAATCCTCAACACTCAATCTTCAATCCTCAATCCTCAATCCTCAATCCTCAATCCTCAATTCTCAATCCTCAATCCTCAATCCTCTGACGTCAAATATCAATACTCAACCCTCAGTCTTCGTCCTCAATCCACAACCCTCAATCCTCAATGCTCAATCTTCAATTCTCAATCCTCAATCCTCAATCCTCAATCCTCAATCCTCAATCCTCAGATCTCAACCCTCAATCCTGAATCCTCAATCTTCTGCCCTCAGTCCTCAACAATCAGTTGTCAATCCTCAATCCTCAATCTTCAATCCTCAATCCTCAATCTTCAATTCTCAATCCTCAATCCTCAATCCTCAATCCCCAATCCTCAGTCCTCAACCCTCAATCCTGAATCCTCAATCTTCAGCCCTCAGTCCTCAACAATCAGTTGTCAATCCTCAATCCTCAATCTTCAATCCTCAATACTCAATCTTCAACCAACAACCCTCAATCCTCAACCCTCAATCCTCATTCTTCAATCCTCAACACCCAATCCTCAATCTTCAATCCTCAATCCTCAATCCTCAATCCTCAATTCTCAATCCTCAATCCTCAATCCTCAGACCTCAGTCCTCAAACCTCAATCCTCAACCCTCAGCCCTCATCCTCAATCCTCAATCCTCAATCCTCGATCCTCAATCTTCAATACTCAATACTCAATCTTCAATCCTTAATCCTCAATCCTCGGTCGTCAATCCTCAATTGTCAATCTCCAATCCTGAATACTCAATCTTCAATCCTCAATCCTCAATCCTCAATCCTCAATCCTCAATCCTCATTCTTCATTCCTCAATACCCAATCCTCAATCTTCAATCCTCAATCCTCAATCCTCAATTCTCAACCCTCAACCCTCAGTCCTCAGTCCTCAACCATCAATCCTCAAACCTCAGCCCTCGTCATCAATCCTCAATCCTCAATCCTCAATCCTCAACCTTCAATCCTCAATACTCAATACTCAATCCTCAATCCTCAGTCCTCACCCTCAATTCTGCATTCTCAATCCTCAATCCTCAATCCTCAATCTTCAATCCTCAATAATCAATCTCCAATCCTAGATCCTCAATCCCCAATACTCAATCCTTAATCCTCAATATTCAATCCTCAATCCCCAGTACTCAATCTTCAATCCTCAATGCTCAATCCTCAATCCCCAATCCTCAGTCCCCAATCCTCAATCCTCAATCCTCAAACCTCAACCCTCAACCGTCAGTCCTCGTCCTGAATCCTCAACACTCAATCCTCAATCCTCAATCTTCAATCATCAATACTCAATATTCAATCCTCAATCCTCAATCCTCAGTCCTCAATCCTCAATCCTCAATCCTCAATCCTCAATCATCAACCCTCAATCCTCATTCTACAATCCTCAATACCCAATTCTGAATCTTCAATCCTCAATCCTCAATCCTCAATTCCCAATCCTCAATCCTCAGTCCTCAGTCCTCAAACCTCAATCCTCAACCCTCAGCCCTCATCCTCAATCCTCAATCCTTAATCCTCAATCCTCAATCCTCATTCTTCAATATTCAATACCCAATCCTCAATCTTCAATGCTCAATCCTCAATCCTCAATCCTCAATCCTCAATCTTCAATCCTCAATACTCAATCTTCAATCCTCAATCCTCAATCCTCAGTCCTCTATCCTCTTTCTTCAATCCTCAATACCCAATACTCAATCTTCAATCCTCAATACTGAATCTTCGATCCTCAATCCTCAATCCTCAATCCTCAATCCTCAATCCTCTGTAATCAATCCTCAATCTTCAATACTCAATCGTCAATCCTCAGTCCTCAATCCTCAATCCTCAATCCTCGTTCCTCAAACCTCAATCCTCAACCCTCAGTCCTCACCCTCAATTCTCAATTCTCAATCCTCAATCCTCACTCCACAATCTTCAATCCTCAATAATCAATCTCCAATCCTAGATCCTCAATCCCCAATACCCAATCCTTAGTCCTCAACCTTCAATCCTCAATCCCCAGTACTCAATCTTCAATCCTCAATGCTCAATCCTCAATCCCCAATCCTCAGTCCTCAGTCCTCAATCCTCAATCCTCAAACCTCAATCCTCAACCGTCAGTCCTCGTCCTGAATCCTCGACCCTCAATCCTCAATCCTCAATCTTCAATCCTCAATCCTCAGTCCTCAACCCTCAATCCTGAATCCTCAATCTTCAGCCCTCAGTCCTCAACAATCAGTTGTCAATCCTCAATCCTCAATCTTCAATCCTCAATACTCAATCTTCAACCATCAACACTCAATCCTCAACCCTCAATCCTCATTCTTCAATCCTCAACACCCAATCCTCAATCTTCAAACCTCAATCCTCAACCCTCAGCCCTCATCCTCAATCCTCAATCCTCAATCCTCGATCCTCAATCTTCAATACTCAATACTCAATCTTCAATCCTTAATCCTCAATCCTCGGTCCTCAATCCTCAATCGTCAATCTCCAATCCTGAATACTCAATCTTCAATCCTCGATCATCAATCCTCAATCCTCAATCCTCAATCCTCAATCACCAACCCTCAATCCTCATTCTACAATCCTCAATACCCAATCCTCAATCTTCAATCCTCAATCCTCAATCCTCAATTCCCAATCCTCAATCCTCAGTCCTCAGTCCTCAAACCTCAATCCTCAACCCTCATACCTCATACTCAATCCTCAATCCTTAATCCTCAATCCTCAATCCTCATTCTTCAATATTCAATACACAATCCTCAATCTTCAATGCTCAATCCTCAATCCTCAATACTCAATCCTCAATCCTCAATCCTCGATCCTCAATCTTCAATACTCAATACTCAATCTTCAATCCTTAATCCTCAATCCTCGGTCCTCAATCCTCAATCGTCAATCTCCAATCCTGAATACTCAATCTTCAATCCTCAATCCTCAATCCTCAATCCTCAATCCTCAATCCTCATTCTACAATCCTCAATACCCAATCCTCAATCTTCAATCCTCAATCCTCAATCCTCAATTCCCAATCCTCAATCCTCAGTCCTCAGTCCTCAAACCTCAATCCTCAACCCTCAGCCCTCATCCTCAATCCTCAATCCTTAATCCTCAATCCTCAATCCTCATTCTTCAATATTCAATACCCAATCCTCAATCTTCAATGCTCAATCCTCAATCCTCAATCCTCAATCCTCAATCCTCAATCCTCAATCCTCAATCCTCAATCCTCAATCCTCAGTCCCAAATACTCAATCTTCAATACTCAATCCTCAATCCTCAATCTTCAATCCTCAATACTCAATCTTCAATCCTCAATCCTCAATCCTCAGTCCTCAATCCTCTTTCTTCAATCCTCAATACCCAATACTCAATCTTCAATCCTCAATACTGAATCTTCAATCCTCAATCCTCAATCCTCAATCCTCAATCCTCAATCCTCAATCCTCAATCCTCTGTAATCAATCCTCAATCTTCAATACTCAATCGTCAATCCTCAGTCCTCAATCCTCAACCCTCAATCCTCGTTCCTCAAACCTCAATCCTCAACCCTCAGTCCTCACCCTCAATTCTCAATTCTCAATCCTCAATCCTCACTCCTCAATCTTCAATCCTCAATAATCAATCTCCAATCCTAGATCCTCAATACCCAATACTCAATCCTTAGTCCTCAATCTTCAATCCTCAATCCCCAGTACTCAATCTTCAATCCTCAATCCTCAATCCTCAATTCCGAATCCTCAATCCTCAGTCCTCAGTCCTTAAACCTCAATCCTCAACCCTCAGCCCTCATCCTCAATCCTCAATCCTTAATCCTCAATCCTCAATCCTCATTCTTCAATATTCAATACCCAATCCTCAATCTTCAATGCTCAATCCTCAATCCTCAACCCTCAATCCTCAATCCTCAATCCTCAATCCTCAATCCTCAATCCTCAATCCTCAATCCTCAGTCCTCAATCCTCATTCTTCATTCCTCAATACCCAATCCTCAATCTTCAATCCTCAATCCTCAATCCTCAATTCTCAACCCTCAATCCTCAGTCCTCAGTCCTCAAACATCAATCCTCAAACCTCAGCCCTCATCATCAATCCTCAATGCTCAATCCTCAATCCTCAATCTTCAATCCTCAATAGTCAATATTCAATCATCAATCCTCAATCCTCATTCTACAATCCTCAATACCCAATCCCCAATCTTTAATCCTCAATCGTCAATCCTCAATTCTCAATCCTCAATCCTCAGTCCTCAGTCCTCAAACCTCAACCCTCAACCCTCAGCCCTCATCCTCAATCCTCAATCCTCAATCCTCAATGTTCAATCCGCAATACCCAATCCTCAATCTTCAATCCTCAATCCTCAATCCTCAATCCTCAATCCTCAATCCTCAATCCTCATTCTTCATTCCTCAATACCCAATCCTCAATCTTCAATCCTCAATCCTCAATCCTCAATTCTCAACCATCAACCCTCAGTCCTCAGTCCTCAAACATCAATCCTCAAACCTCAGCCCTCATCATCAATCCTCAATCCTCAATCCTCAATCCACATTCTTCAATTCTCAATACTCAATATTCAATCCTCAATCCTCAGTCCTCACCCTCAATTCTGAATTCTCAATTCTCAATCCTCAATCCTCAATCTTCAATCCTGAATAATCAATCTCCAATCCTAGATCCTCAATCCCCGATACTCAATCCTTAATCTTCAATATTCAATCCTCAATCCCCAGTACTCAATCTTCAATCCTCAATGCTCAATCCTCAATGCCCAATACTCAGTCCTCAATCCTCAATCCTCAATCCTCAAACCTCAACCCTCAACCATCAGTCCTCGTCCTGAATCCTCAACCCTCAATCCTCAATCCACAATCTTCAATCATCAATACTCAATATTCAATACTCAATCCTCAATCCTCAGTCCTCAATCCTCAATCCTCAATCCTCAATCCTCAATCCTCAATCATCAACCCTCAATACTCATTCTACAATCCTCAATACCCAATCCTCTATCTTCAATCATCAATCCTCAATCCTCAATTCCCAATCCTCAATCCTCAGTCCTCAGTCCTCAAACCTCAATCCTCAACACTCAGCCCTCATCCTCAATCGTCAAACCTTAATCATCAATCCTCAGTCCTCATTCTTCAATATTCAATACCCAATCCTCAATCTTCAATCCTCAATCCTCAATCCTCAATCCTCAATCCTCAATCCTCAGTCCTCAATCCTCTTTCCTCAATCCTCAATACACAATACTCTATCTTCAATCCTCAATCCTCAATCCTCAATTCTCAATCCTCAATCCTCAATCCTCTGACGTCAAACATCAATACTCAATCCTCAGTCTTCATCCTCAATCCACAACCCTCAATCCTCAATCCTCAATCTTCAATTCTCAAGCCTCAATCAACAATCCTCAATCCTCAATCCTCAATCCTCAATCTTCAATTCTCAATCCTCAATCCTCAATCCTCAATCCTCAATCCCCAGTACTCAATCTTCAATCCTCAATGCTCAATCCTCAATCCCCAAACCTCAGTCCTCAATCCTCAATCCTCAATCCTCAAACTTCAACCCTCAACCGTCAGTCCTCGTCCTGAATCCTCAACCCTCAATCCTCAATCCTCAATCTTCAATCATCAAGACTCAATATTCAATCCTCTATCCTCAATCCTCAGTCCTCAATCCTCAATCCTCAATTCTCAATCCTCAATCCTCAATCCTCAATCCTCAATCCTCAATCCTCATTCTACAATCCTCAATACCCAATCCTCAATCTTCAATCCTCAATCCTCAATCCTCAATTCTCAATCCTCAATCCTCAGTCCTCAGTCCTCAAACCTCAATCCTCAACCCTCAGCCCTCATCCTCAATCCTCAATACTTAATCCTCAATCCTCAATCCTCATTCTTCAATCCTCAATACCCAATCCTCAATCTTCATTCCTCAATCCTCAATCCTCAATCCTCAATCCTCAATCCTCAATCCTCAATCTCCAATCCTCAGTCCCAAATCCTCAATCTTCAATACTCAATCCTCAATCCTCAATCTTCAATCCTCAACACTCAATCTTCAATCCTCAATCCTCAATCCTCAGTCCTCAATCCTCTTTCCTCAATCCTCAATACCCAATACTCAATCTTCAATCCTCAATCGTCAATCCTCAATTCTCAATCCTCAATCCTCAATCCTCTGACGTCAAACATCAATACTCAACCCTCAGTCTTCGTCCTCAATCCACAACTCTCAATCCTCAATGCTCAATCTTCAATTCTCAATCCTCAATCCTCAATCCTCAATCCTCAATCCTCAGTCCTCAACCCTCAATCCTGAATCCTCAATCTTCTGCCCTCAGTCCTCAACAATCAGTTGTCAATCCTCAATCCTCAATCTTCAATCCTCAATACTCAATCTTCAACCCTCAACCCTCAATCCTCAACCCTCAATCCTCATTCTTCAATCCTCAACACCCAATCCTCAATCTTCAATCCTCAATCCTCAATCCTCAATTCTCAATCCTCAATCCTCAATCCTCAGACCTCAGTCCTCAAACCTCAATCCTCAACCCTCAGCCCTCATCCTCAATCCTCAATCCTCAATCCTCGATCCTCAATCTTCAATACTCAATACTCAATCTTCAATCCTTAATCCTCAATCCTCGGTCCTCAATCCTCAATCGTCAATCTCCAATCCTGAATACTCAATCTTCAATCCTCAATCCTCAATCCTCAATCCTCAATCCTCAATCCTCATTCTTCATTCCTCAATACCCAATCCTCAATCTTCAATCCTCAATCCTCAATCCTCAATTCTCAACCCTCAACCCTCAGTCCTCAGTCCTCAACCATCAATCCTCAAACCTCAGCCCTCATCATCAATCCTCAATCCTCGATCTTCAATTCTCAATCCTCAATCCTCAATCCTCAATCCTCAATCCTCAGTCCTCAACCCTCAATTCTGAATCCTCAATCCTGCATCCTCAATCTTCAGCCCTCAGTCCTCAACAATCAGTTGTCAGTCCTCAATCCCCAATAGAATATCATCAATTCACTGTTTTCAATGCTCAATACTCAATCTGCAACCTTCAATCTCTATCCAGAAACATCAATTCTCTTCACTCAACCCTGGACGCTCAGTCCTCAATCTTCAATCCTCAATCCTCAATCCTCAATTCTCAACCTTCAAATCTCTATCCAGAAACATCAATTCTCTTCACTCAACCCTGGACGCTCAGTCCTCAATCTTCAATCCTCAATACTTAATCCTCAATCCTCAATCCTCATTCTTCAATCCTCAATACCCAATCCTCAATCTTCATTCCTCAATCCTCAATCCTCAATCCTCAATCCTCAATCCTCAATCCTCAATCTCCAATCCTCAGTCCCAAATCCTCAATCTTCAATACTCAATCCTCAATCCTCAATCTTCAATCCTCAACACTCAATCTTCAATCCTCAATCCTCAATCCTCAGTCCTCAATCCTCTTTCCTCAATCCTCAATACCCAATACTCAATCTTCAATCCTCAATCGTCAATCCTCAATTCTCAATCCTCAATCCTCAATCCTCTGACGTCAAACATCAATACTCAACCCTCAGTCTTCGTCCTCAATCCACAACTCTCAATCCTCAATGCTCAATCTTCAATTCTCAATCCTCAATCCTCAATCCTCAATCCTCAATCCTCAGTCCTCAACCCTCAATCCTGAATCCTCAATCTTCTGCCCTCAGTCCTCAACAATCAGTTGTCAATCCTCAATCCTCAATCTTCAATCCTCAATACTCAATCTTCAACCCTCAACCCTCAATCCTCAACCCTCAATCCTCATTCTTCAATCCTCAACACCCAATCCTCAATCTTCAATCCTCAATCCTCAATCCTCAATTCTCAATCCTCAATCCTCAATCCTCAGACCTCAGTCCTCAAACCTCAATCCTCAACCCTCAGCCCTCATCCTCAATCCTCAATCCTCAATCCTCGATCCTCAATCTTCAATACTCAATACTCAATCTTCAATCCTTAATCCTCAATCCTCGGTCCTCAATCCTCAATCGTCAATCTCCAATCCTGAATACTCAATCTTCAATCCTCAATCCTCAATCCTCAATCCTCAATCCTCAATCCTCATTCTTCATTCCTCAATACCCAATCATCAATCCTCAATCCTCGATCTTCAATTCTCAATCCTCAATCCTCAATCCTCAATCCTCAATCCTCAGTCCTCAACCCTCAATTCTGAATCCTCAATCCTGCATCCTCAATCTTCAGCCCTCAGTCCTCAACAATCAGTTGTCAGTCCTCAATCCCCAATAGAATATCATCAATTCACTGTTTTCAATGCTCAATACTCAATCTGCAACCTTCAATCTCTATCCAGAAACATCAATTCTCTTCACTCAACCCTGGACGCTCAGTCCTCAATCTTCAATCCTCAATCCTCAATCCTCAATTCTCAACCTTCAAATCTCTATCCAGAAACATCAATTCTCTTCACTCAACCCTGGACGCTCAGTCCTCAATCTTCAATCCTCAATCCTCAATCCTCAATTCTCAATCCTCAATCCTCAATCCTCAGATCTCAGTCCTCAAACCTCAATCCTCAACCCTCAGCCCTCATCCTCAATCCTCAATTCTCAATCCTCGATCCTCAATCTTCAATACTCAATAATCAATCTTCAATCCTTAATCCTCAATCCTCGGTCCTCAATCCTCAATCGTCAATCTCCAATCCTGAATACTCAATCTTCAATCCTCAATCCTCAATCCTCAATCCTCAATCCTCAATCCTCACTCTTCATTCCTCAATACCCAATCCTCAATCTTCAATCCTCAATCCTCAATCCTCAATTCTCAACCCTCAACCCTCAGTCCTCAATCCTCAAACATCAATCCTCAAACCTCAGCCCTCATCATCAATCCTCAATCCTCAATCCTCAATCCTCAATCTTCAATCCTCAATACTCAATATTCAATCCTCAATCCTCAGTCCTCACCCTCAATTCTGAATTCTCAATCCTCAATCCTCAATCCTCAATCATCAATCCTCAATAATCAATCTCCAATCCTAGATCCTCAATCCCCAATACTCAATCCTTAATCCTCAATATTCAATCCTCAATCCCCAGTACTCAATCTTCAATCCTCAATGCTCAATCCTCAATCCCCAACCCTCAGTCCTCAATCCTCAATCCTCAATCCTCAATCCTCAATCCTCAATCCTCAATCCTCATTCTACAACCCTCAATACCCAGTCCTCAATCTTCAATCCTCAATCCTCAATCCTCAATTCTCAATCCTCAATCCTCAGTCCTCAGTCCTCAAACCTCAATCCTAAACCCTCAGCCCTCATCCTCAATCCTCAATCCTTAATCCTCAATCCTCAATCCTCATTCTTCAATCCTCAATACCCAGTCCTCAATCTTCATTCCTCAATCCTCAATCCTCAATCCTCAATCCTCAATCCTCAATCCTCAATCTTCAATCCTCAGTCCCAAATCCTCAATCTTCAATACTCAATCCTCAATCCTCAATCTTCAATCCTCAACACTCAATCTTCAATCCTCAATCCTCAATCCTCAATCCTCAATCCTCAATTCTCAATCCTCAATCCTCAATCCTCTGACGTCAAACATCAATACTCAACCCTCAGTCTTCGTCCTCAATCCACAACCCTCAATCCTCAATGCTCAATCTTCAATTCTCAATCCTCAATCCTCAATCCTCAATCCTCAATCCTCAATCCTCAGACCTCAACCCTCAATCCTGAATCCTCAATCTTCTGCCCTCAGTCCTAAACAATCAGTTGTCAATCCTCAATCCTCAATCTTCAATCCTCAATCCTCAATCTTCAATTCTCAATCCTCAATCCTCAATCCTCAATCCTCAATCCTCAGTCCTCAACCCTCAACCCTGAATCCTCAATCTTCAGCCCTCAGTCCTCAACAATCAGTTGTCAATCCTCAATCCTCAATCTTCAATCCTCAATACTCAATCTTCAACCATCAACCCTCAATCCTCAACCCTCAATCCTCATTCTTCAATCCTCAACACCCAATCCTCAATCTTCAATCCTCAATCCTCAATCCTCAATTCTCAATCCTCAATCCTCAATCCTCAGACCTCAGTCCTAAAACCTCAATCCTCAACCCTCAGCCCTCATCCTCAATCCTCAATCCTCAATCCTCGATCCTCAATCTTCAATACTCAATACTCAATCTTCAATCCTTAATCCTCAATCCTCGGTCCTCAATCCTCAATCGTCAATCTCCAATCCTGAATACTCAATCTTCAATCCTCAATCCTCAATCCCCAATCCTCAATCCTCAATCCTCATTCTTCATTCCTCAATACCCAATCCTCAATCTTCAATCCTCAATCCTCAGTCCTCAATTCTCAACCCTCAACCCTCAGTCCTCAGTCCTCAACCATCAATCCTCAAACCTCAGCCCTCGTCATCAATCCTCAATCCTCAATCCTCAATCCTCAACCTTCAATCCTCAATACTCAATACTCAATCCTCAATCCTCAGTCCTCACCCTCAATTCTGCATTCTCAATCCTCAATCCTCAATCCTCAATCTTCAATCCTCAATAATCAATCTCCAATCCTAGATCCTCAATCCCCAATACCCAATCCTTAATCCTCAATATTCAATCCTCAATCCCCAGTACTCAATCTTCAATCCTCAATGCTCAATCCTCAATCCCCAATCCTCAGTCCCCAATCCTCAATCCTCAATCCTCAAACCTCAACCCTCAACCGTCAGTCCTCGTCCTGAATCCTCAACACTCAATCCTCAATCCTCAATCTTCAATCATCAATACTCAATATTCAATCCTCAATCCTCAATCCTCAGTCCTCAATCCTCAATCCTCAATCCTCAATCCTCAATCATCAACCCTCAATCCTCATTCTACAACCCTCAATACCCAATTCTCAATCTTCAATCCTCAATCCTCAATCCTCAATTCCCAATCCTCAATCCTCAGTCCTCAGTCCTCAAACCTCAATCCTCAACCCTCAGCCCTCATCCTCAATCCTCAATCCTTAATCCTCAATCCTCAATCCTCATTCTTCAATATTCAATACCCAATCCTCAATCTTCAATGCTCAATCCTCAATCCTCAATCCTCAATCCTCAATCCTCATTCTTCAATATTCAATACCCAATCCTCAATCTTCAATGCTCAATCCTCAATCCCCAATCCTCAATCCTCAATCCTCAATCCTCAATCCTCAATCCTCAATCCTCAATCCTCAATCCTCAGTCCCAAATACTCAATCTTCAATACTCAATCCTCAATCCTCAATCTTCAATCCTCAATACTCAATCTTCAATCCTCATTCCTCAGTCCTCAGTCCTCAATCCTATTTCTTCAATCCTCAATACCCAATACTCTATCTTCAATCCTCAATCCTCAATCCTCAATTCTCAATCCTCAATCCTCAATCCTCTGACGTCAAACATCAATACTCAATCCTCAGTCTCCATCCTCAATCCTCAATCCTTAATCCTCAATCCTCAATCCTCATTCTTCAATCCTCAATACCCAATCCTCAATCTTCATTCCTCAATCCTCAATCCTCAATCCTCAATCCTCAATCCTCAATCCTCAATCTTCAATCCTCAGTCCCAAATCCTCAATCTTCAATACTCAATCCTCAATCCTCAATCTTCAATCCTCAACACTCAATCTTCAATCCTCAATCCTCAGTCCTCAGTCCTCAAACGTCAATCCTCAATCCTCAATCCCCACTCCTCAACCCTCAATCCTCAGTCCTTAAACCTCAATCCTGAATCCTCAATCCTGCACCCTCAATCCTCAGCCCTCAGTCCTCAACAATCAGTTGTCAATCCTCAATCCCCAATAGAATATCCTCAATTCACAGTTTTCAATACTCAATACTCAATCTGCAATCTTCAAATCTCTATCCAGAGACATCAATTCTCATCACTCAACCCTGAACGCTCAGTCCTCAATGTTTAATCCTCAATCCTCAATTCTCAATCTTCAATCCTCAATACTGAGTCTTCAATCCTTAATCCTCAATCCTCAATTCTCAATCCTCAATCCTCAATACTCAATCCTCAACCTTCAATACTCAATCGTCAATCCTCAGTCCACAATCCATAATCCTCAATCCTCGTTCCTCAAACATCAATCCTCAACCCTCAGTACTCACACTCAATTCTCAATTCTCAATCCTCAATCCTCAATCCTCAATCTTCAATCCTCAATAATCAATCTCCAATCCCAGATCCTCAATCCCCAATCCTCAATCCTTAATCCTCAATCTTCAATCCTCAGACATCAAACATCAATACTCAACCCTCAGACCTCGTCCTCAATCCACAAACCTCAATCCTCAATCCTCAATCATCAATCATTAACATCCAATCTTCAATCCTCAATACTCAATCCTCAATTCTCAACCCTCAATCCTCAATGTTCAATCCTCAGTACCCAATCCTCAGTCTTCAATCCTCAATCCTCAGTCCTCAATCCTCAATTCTCAATCCTCAATCCTCAATCCTCAGACCTCAAACCTCAATCCTGAATCCTCAATACTGAATCCTCAATCTTCAGCCCTTAGTCCTCAACAATCAGTTGCCAATCCTCAATCCTCAATAGAATATCCTCAATTCACAGTTTTCAATACTCAATCCTCTATCTGCAATCTTCAGATCTCTATCCACAAACATCAATTCTCATCACTCAACCCTCAATACTCAGTCCCCAATCCTCAATCTTCAACCCTCAATCCTCAACCCTCAATCCTCAATCTTAATCTTCAATCCTCAATACTCAATCTTCAATCCTCAATCCTCAATCCTCAATCCTCAATCCTCAATCTTCAATCCTCAATACTCAATCTTCAATCCTCAATCCTCAATCCTCAATCCTCAAACCTCAATCCTCAATCCTCAATCGTCAATCTTCAATCCTCAATACTCAATCTTCAATCCTCAATCCTTAATCCTCAATCCTCTATCCTCATTCTTCAATCCTCAATACCCAATCCTCAATCTTCAACCCTCAATCCTCAATCCTCAATCCTCAATCCTCAATCCTCTATCTTCAATCCTCAGTTCCAAATTGTCAATCTTCAATACTCAATCCTCAATCCTCAATCTTCAATCCTCAATACTCAATCTTCAATCCTCATTCCTCAGTCCTCAGTCCTCAATCCTATTTCTTCAATCCTCAATACCCAATACTCTATCTTCAATCCTCAATCCTCAATCCTCAATTCTCAATCCTCAATCCTCAATCCTCTGACGTCAAACATCAATACTCAATCCTCAGTCTTCATCCTCAATCCTCTATCCTTAATCCTCAATCCTCAATCCTCATTCTTCAATCCTCAATACCCAATCCTCAATCTTCAATCCTCAATCCTCAATGCTCAATTCTCAACCCTCAACCCTCAGTCCTCAGTCCTCAACCATCAATCCTCAAACCTCAGCCCTCATCATCAATCCTCAATCCTCAATCCTCAATCCTCAATACTCAATCACCAACCCTCAATCCTCATTCTACAATCCTCAATACCCAATCCTCAATCTTCAATCCTCAATCCTCAATCCTCAATTCCCAATCCTCAATCCTCAGTCCTCAGGCCTCAAACCTCAATCCTCAACCCTCAGACCTCATCCTCAATCCTCAATCCTTAATCCTCAATCCTCAATCCTCATTCTTCAATATTCAATACCCAATCCTCAATCTTCAATGCTCAATCCTCAATCCTCAATCCTCAATCCTCAATCCTCAATCCTCAATCCTCAATCCTCAATCCTCAATCCTCAATCCTCAGTCCCAAATACTCAATCTTCAATACTCAATCCTCAATCCTCAATCCTCAGTCCTCAATACTCAATCCTCAATCCTCAATCCTCGATCCTCAATCTTCAATACTCAATACTCAATCTTCAATCCTTAATCCTCAATCCTCGGTCCTCAATCCTCAATCGTCAATCTCCAATCCTGAATACTCAATCTTCAATCCTCAATCCTCAATCCCCAATCCTCAATCCTCAATCCTCATTCTACAATCCTCAATACCCAATCCTCAATCTTCAATCCTCAATCCTCAATCCTCAATCCTCAATCCTCAATCCTCAATCCTCAATCCTCAATCCTCAATCCTCAGTCCCAAATACTCAATCCTCAATCCTCAATCCTCGATCCTCAATCTTCAATACTCAATACTCAATCTTCAATCCTTAATCCTCAATCCTCGGTCCTCAATCCTCAATCGTCAATCTCCAATCCTGAATACTCAATCTTCAATCCTCAATCCTCAATCCTCAATCCTCAATCCTCAATCCTCATTCTACAATCCTCAATACCCAATCCTCAATCTTCAATCCTCAATCCTCAATCCTCAATTCCCAATCCTCAATCCTCAGTCCTCAGTCCTCAAACCTCAATCCTCAACCCTCAGCCCTCATCCTCAATCCTCAATCCTTAATCCTCAATCCTCAATCCTCATTCTTCAATATTCAATACCCAATCCTCAATCTTCAATGCTCAATCCTCAATCCTCAATCCTCAATCCTCAATCCTCAATCCTCAATCCTCAATCCTCAATCCTCAATCCTCAATCCTCAGTCCCAAATACTCAATCTTCAATACTCAATCCTCAATCCTCAATCTTCAATCCTCAATACTCAATCTTCAATCCTCAATCCTCAATCCTCAGTCCTCAATCCTCTTTCTTCAATCCTCAATACCCAATACTCAATCTTCAATCCTCAATACTGAATCTTCAATCCTCAATCCTCAATCCTCAATCCTCAATCCTCAATACTCAATCCTCTGTAATCAATCCTCAATCTTCAATACTCAATCGTCAATCCTCAGTCCTCAATCCTCAACCCTCAATCCTCGTTCCTCAAACCTCAATCCTCAACCCTCAGTCCTCACCCTCAATTCTCAATTCTCAATCCTCAATCCTCACTCCTCAATCTTCAATCCTCAATAATCAATCTCCAATCCTAGATCCTCAATCCCCAATACTCAATCCTTAGTCCTCAATCTTCAATCCTCAATCCCCAGTACTCAATCTTCAATCATCAATGCTCAATCCTCAATCCCCAATCCTCAGTCCTCAGTCCTCAATCCTCAATCCTCAAACCTCAATCCTCAACCGTCAGTCCTCGTCCTGAATCCTCGACCCTCAATCCTCAATCCTCAATCTTCAATCCTCAATACTCAATATTCAATCCTCAATCCTCAATCCTCAGTCCTCAATACTCAATCCTCAATCCTCAATCCTCGATCCTCAATCTTCAATACTCAATACTCAATCTTCAATCCTTAATCCTCAATCCTCGGTACTCAATCCTCAATCGTCAATCTCCAATCCTGAATACTCAATCTTCAATCCTCAATCCTCAATCCTCAATCCTCAATCCTCAATACTCATTCTTCATTCCTCAGTACCCAATCCTCAATCTTCAATACTCAATCCTCAATCCCCAATTCTCAACCCTCAACCCTCAGTCCTCAGTCCTCAACCATCAATCCTCAAACCTCAGCCCTCATCATCAGTCCTCAATCCTCAATCCTCCATCCTCAATCATCAATCCTCAATACTCAATACTCAATCCTCAATCCTCAGTCGTCACCCTCAATTCTGCATTCTCAACCCTCAATCCTGAATCCTCAATCTTCAGCCCTCAGTCCTCAACAATCAGTTGTCAATCCTCAATCCTCAATCTTCAATCCTCAATACTCAATCTTCAACCCTCAACCCTCAATCCTCAACCCTCAATCCTCATTCTTCAATCCTCAACACCCAATCCTCAATCTTCAATCCTCAATCCTCAATCCTCAATTCTCAATCCTCAATCCTCAATCCTCAGACCTCAGTCCTCAAACCTCAATCCTCAACCCTCAGCCCTCATCGTCAATCCTCAATCCTCAATCCTCGATCCTCAATCTTCAATACTCAATACTCAATCTTCAATCCTTAATCCTCAATCCTCGGTCCTCAATCCTCAATCGTCAATCTCCAATCCTGAATACTCAATCTTCAATCCTCAATCCTCAATCCTCAACCCTCAATCCTCAATCCTCATTCTTCATTCCTCAATACCCAATCCTCAATCTTCAATCCTCAATCCTCAATCCTCAATTCTCAACCCTCAACCCTCAGTCCTCAGTCCTCAACCATCAATCCTCAAACCTCAGCCCTCATCATCAATCCTCAATACTCAATCCTCAATCCTCAATCCTCAATCACCAACCCTCAATACTCATTCTACAATCCTCAATACCCAATCCTCAATCTTCAATCCTCAATCCTCAATCCTCAATTCCCAATCCTCAATCCTCAGTCCTCAGTCCTCAAACCTCAATCCTCAACCCTCATACCTCATACTCAATCCTCAATCCTTAATCCTCAATCCTCAATCCTCATTCTTCAATATTCAATACCCAATCCTCAATCTTCAATGCTCAATCCTCAATCCTCAATCCTCAATCCTCAATCCTCAATCCTCAATCCTCAATCCTCAATCCTCAATCCTCAATCCTCAGTCCCAAATACTCAATCTTCAATACTCAATCCCCAATCCTCAATCCTCAGTCCTCAATACTCAATCCTCAATCCTCAATCCTCGATCCTCAATCTTCAATACTCAATACTCAATCTTCAATCCTTAATCCTCAATCCTCGGTCCTCAATCCTCAATCGTCAATCTCCAATCCTGAATACTCAATCTTCAATCCTCAATCCTCAATCCTCAATCCTCAATCCTCAATCCTCATTCTACAATCCTCAATACCCAATCCTCAATCTTCAATCCTCAATCCTCAATCCTCAATTCCCAATCCTCAATCCTCAGTCCTCAGTCCTCAAACCTCAATCCTCAACCCTCAGCCCTCATCCTCAATCCTCAATCCTTAATCCTCAATCCTCAATCCTCATTCTTCAATATTCAATACCCAATCCTCAATCTTCAATGCTCAATCCTCAATCCTCAATCCTCAATCCTCAATCCTCAATCCTCAATCCTCAATCCTCAATCCTCAATCCTCAATCCTCAGTCCCAAATACTCAATCTTCAATACTCAATCCTCAATCCTCAATCTTCAATCCTCAATACTCAATCTTCAATCCTCAATCCTCAATCCTCAGTCCTCAATCCTCTTTCTTCAATCCTCAATACCCAATACTCAATCTTCAATCCTCAATACTGAATCTTCAATCCTCAATCCTCAATCCTCAATCCTCAATCCTCAATCCTCAATCCTCTGTAATCAATCCTCAATCTTCAATACTCAATCGTCAATCCTCAGTCCTCAATCCTCAACCCTCAATCCTCGTTCCTCAAACCTCAATCCTCAACCCTCAGTCCTCACCCTCAATTCTCAATTCTCAATCCTCAATCCTCACTCCTCAATCTTCAATCCTCAATAATCAATCTCCAATCCTAGATCCTCAATCCCCAATACTCAATCCTTAGTCCTCAATCTTCAATCCTCAATCCCCAGTACTCAATCTTCAATCATCAATGCTCAATCCTCAATCCCCAATCCTCAGTCCTCAGTCCTCAATCCTCAATCCTCAACCCTCAATCCTCGTTCCTCAAACCTCAATCCTCAACCGTCAGTCCTCGTCCTGAATCCTCGACCCTCAATCCTCAATCCTCAATCTTCAATCCTCAATACTCAATATTCAATCCTCAATCCTCAATCCTTAATCCTCAATCCTCAATCCTCATTCTTCAATATTCAATACCCAATCCTCAATCTTCAATGCTCAATCCTCAATCCTCAAACCTCAATCCTCAATCCTCAATCCTCAATCCTCAATCCTCAATCCTCAATCCTCAATCCTCAGTCCTCAATCCTCATTCTTCATTCCTCAATACCCAATCCTCAATCTTCAATCCTCAATCCTCAATCCTCAATTCTCAACCCTCAATCCTCAGTCCTCAGTCCTCAAACATCAATCCTCAAACCTCAGCCCTCATCATCAATCCTCAATGCTCAATCCTCAATCCTCAATCTTCAATCCTCAATAGTCAATATTCAATCATCAATCCTCAATACTCATTCTATAATCCTCAATACCCAATCCCCAATCTTTAATCCTCAATCGTCAATCCTCAATTCTCAATCCTCAATCCTCAGTCCTCAGTCCTCAAACCTCAACCCTCAACCCTCAGCCCTCATCCTCAATCCTCAACCCTCAATCCTCATTCTTCAATCCTCAACACCCAATCCTCAATCTTCAATCCTCAATCCTCAATCCTCAATTCTCAATTCTCAATCCTCAATCCTCAGACCTCAAACATCAATACTCAACCCTCAGTCGTCTTCCTCAATCCACAACCCTCAATCCTCGATCCTCAATCTTCAATACTCAATCCTCAATCCTCAATGTTCAATCTTCAATACCCAATCCTCAATCTTCAATCCTCAATACCCAATACTCAATCTTCAATCCTCAATCCTCAATCCTCAATTCTCAATCCTCAATCCTCAATCCTCTGACGTCAAACATCAATACTCAATCCTCAGTCTTCATCCTCAATCCACAACCCTCAATCCTCAATCCTCAATCTTCAATTCTCAATCCTCAATCCTCAATCCTCAATCCTCAATCCTCAGTCCTCAACCCTCAATCCTGAATCCTCAATCCTGAATCCTCAATCTTCAGCCCTCAGTCCTCAACAGTCAGTCGTCAATCCTCAATCCTCAATAGAATATCCTCAATTCACAGGTTTCAATACTCAATACTCAACCTGCAATCTTCAAATCTCTATCCACAAACATCAATTCTCATCACTCAACCCTCAACACTCAGTCCCCAATCCTCAATCTTCAATCCTCAATCCTCAATCCTCAATCCTCAATTATCAATCTTCAATCCTCAATACTCAATCTTCAATCCTCAATCCACAATCCTCGGTACTCAATCCTCAATCCTCAATCTCCAACCCTGAATACTCAATCTCCAATCCTCAATCCTCAATCCTCAATCCTCAATCCTGAATCCTCATTCTTCAGTCCTCAAATCCCAATCCCTAATCTTCAATCCTTAATCCTCAATCCTCAATTCTCGACCCTCAATCCTCAGTCCTCAGTCCTCAAACCTCAATCCTCAAACCTCAGCCCTCATCATGAATCCTCAATCCTCAATCCTCAATCTTAATCCTCAATCCTCAATACTCAATCTTCAATCCTCAATCCTCAATCCTCAATCCTCAATCCTCAATCTTCAATCCTCAATACTCAATCTTCAATCCTCAATCCTCAATCCTCAATCCTCAATCCTCAATCCTCAATCCTCATTCTTCATTCCTCAATACCCAATCCTCAATCTTCAATCCTCAATCCTCAATCCTCAATTCTCAACCATCAACCCTCAGTCCTCAGTCCGCAAACATCAATCCTCAAACCTCAGCCCTCATCATCAATCCTCAATCCTCAATCCTCAATCCACATTCTTCTATTCTCAATACTCAATATTCAATCCTCAATCCTCAGTCCTCACCCTCAATTCTGAATTCTCAATCCTCAATCCTCAATCCTCAATCTTCAATCCTGAATAATCAATCTCCAATCCTAGATCCTCAATCCCCGATACTCAATCCTTAATCTTCAATATTCAATCCTCAATCCCCAGTACTCAATCTTCAATCCTCAATGCTCAATCCTCAATCCCCAATACTCAGTCCTCAATCCTCAATCCTCAATCCTCAAAACTCAACCCTCAACCATCAGTCCTCGTCCTGAATCCTCAACCCTCAATCCTCAATCCACAATCTTCAATCATCAATACTCAATATTCAATACTCAATCCTCAATCCTCAGTCCTCAATCCTCAATCCTCAATCCTCAATCCTCAATCCTCAATCATCAACCCTCAATACTCATTCTACAATCCTCAATACCCAATCCTCTATCTTCAATCCTCAATCCTCAATCCTCAATTCCCAATCCTCAGTCCTCAGTCCTCAGTCCTCAAACCTCAATCCTCAACCCTCAGCCCTCATCCTCAATCGTCAAACCTTAATCATCAATCCTCAGTCCTCATTCTTCAATATTCAATACCCAATCCTCAATCTTCAATCCTCAATCCTCAATCCTCAATCATCAATCCTCAATCCTCAGTCCTCAATCCTCTTTCCTCAATCCTCAATACACAATACTCTATCTTCAATCCTCAATCCTCAATCCTCAATTCTCAATCCTCAATCCTCAATCCTCTGACGTCAAACATCAATACTCAATCCTCAGCCTTCATCCTCAATCCACAACCCTCAATCCTCAATCCTCAATCTTCAATTCTCAAGCCTCAATCAACAATCCTCAATCCTCAATCCTCAATCCTCAATCTTCAATTCTCAATCCTCAATCCTCAATCCTCAATCCTCAATCCTCAGTCCTCAACCCTCAATTCTGAATCCTCAATCCTGCATCCTCAATCTTCAGCCCTCAGTCCTCAACAATCAGTTGTCAGTCCTCAATCCCCAATAGAATATCATCAATTCACTGTTTTCAATGCTCAATACTCAATCTGCAACCTTCAAATCTCTATCCAGAAACATCAATTCTCTTCACTCAACCCTGGACGCTCAGTCGTCAATCTTCAATCCTCAATCCTCAATCCTCAATTCTCAACCTTCAAATCTCTATCCAGAAACATCAATTCTCTTCACTCAACCCTGGGCGCTCAGTCCTCAATCTTCAATCCTCAATCCTCAATCCTCAATTCTCAATCCTCAATCCTCAATCCTCAGATCTCAGTCCTCAAACCTCAATCCTCAACCCTCAGCCCTCATCCTCAATCCTCAATTCTCAATCCTCGATCCTCAATCTTCAATACTCAATACTCAATCTTCAATCCTTAATCCTCAATCCTCGGTCCTCAATTCTCAATCGTCAATCTCCAATCCTGAATACTCAATCTTCAATCCTCAATCCTCAATCCTCAATCCTCAATCCTCAATCCTCACTCTTCATTCCTCAATACCCAACCCTCAATCTTCAATCCTCAATCCTCAATCCTCAATTCTCAACCCTCAACCCTCAGTCCTCAATCCTCAAACATCAATCCTCAAACCTAATCCCTCATCATCAATCCTCAATCCTCAATCCTCAATCCTCAATCTTCAATCCTCAATACTCAATATTCAATCCTCAATCCTCAGTCCTCACCCTCAATTCTGAATTCTCAATCCTCAATCCTCAATCCTCAATCATCAATCCTCAATAATCAATCTCCAATCCTAGATCCTCAATCCCCAATACTCAATCCTTAATCCTCAATATTCAATCCTCAATCCCCAGTACTCAATCTTCAATCCTCAATGCTCAATCCTCAATCCCCAACCCTCAGTCCTCAATCCTCAATCCTCAATCCTCAAACCTCAACCCTCAACCGCCAGTCCTCGTCCTGAATCCTCAACCCTCAATCCTCAATCCTCAATCTTCAATCATCAGGACTCAATATTCAATCCTCTATCCTCAATCCTCAGTCCTCAATCCTCAATCCTCAATCCTCAATCCTCAATCCTCAATCCTCAATCCTCAATCCTCAATCCTCAATCCTCAAACCACATTCTTCAATTCTCAATACTCAATATTCAATCCTCAATCCTCAGTCCTCACCCTCAAATCTGAATTCTCAATCCTCAATCCTCAATCCTCAATCTTCAATCCTGAATAATCAATCTCCAATCCTAGATCCTCAATCCCCGATACTCAATCCTTAATCTTCAATATTCAATCCTCAATCCCCAGTACTCAATCTTCAATCCTCAATGCTCAATCCTCAATCCCCAATACTCGGTCCTCAATCCTCAATCCTCAATCCTCAAACCTCAACCCTCAACCATCAGTCCTCGTCCTGAATCCTCAACCCTCAATCCTCAATCCACAATCTTCAATCATCAATACTCAATATTCAATACTCAATCCTCAATCCTCAGTCCTCAATCCTCAATCCTCAATCCTCAATCCTCAATCCTCAATCATCAACCCTCAATACTCATTCTACAATCCTCAATACCCAATCCTCTATCTTCAATCCTCAATCCTCAATCCTCAATTCCCAATCCTCAATCCTCAGTCCTCAGTCCTCAGACCTCAATCCTCAACCCTCAGCCCTCATCCTCAATCGTCAAACCTTAATCATCAATCCTCAGTCCTCATTCTTCAATATTCAATACCCAATCCTCAATCTTCAATCCTCAATCCTCAATCCTCAATTCTCAATCCTCAATCCTCAGTCCTCAATCCTCTTTCCTCAATCCTCAATACACAATACTCTATCTTCAATCCTCAATCCTCAATCCTCAATTCTCAATCCTCAATCCTCAATCCTCTGACGTCAAACATCAATACGCAATCCTCAGTCTTCATCCTCAATCCACAACCCTCAATCCTCAATCCTCAATCTTCAATTCTCAAGCCTCAATCAACAATCCTCAATCCTCAATCCTCAATCCTCAATCTTCAATACTCAATCCTCAATCCTCAATCCTCAATCCTCAATCCTCAGTCCTCAACCCTCAATTCTGAATCCTCAATCCTGCATCCTCAATCTTCAGCCCTCAGTCCTCAACAATCAGTTGTCAGTCCTCAATCCCCAATAAAATATAATCAATTCACTGTTTTCAATGCTCAATACTCAATCTGCAACCTTCAAATCTCTATCCAGAAACATCAATTCTCTTCACTCAACCCTGGACGCTCAGTCCTCAATCTTCAATCCTCAATCCTCAATCCTCAATTCTCAACCTTCAAATCTCTATCCAGAAACATCAATTCTCTTCACTCAACCCTGGGCGCTCAATCCTCAATCTTCAATCCTCAATCCTCAATCCTCAATTCTCAATCCTCAATCCTCAATCCTCAGATCTCAGTCCTCAAACCTCAATCCTCAACCCTCAGCCCTCATTCTCAATCCTCAATTCTCAATCCTCGATCCTCAATCTTCAATACTCAATACTCAATCTTCAATCCTTAATCCTCAATCCTCGGTCCTCAATCCTCAATCGTCAACCTCCAATCCTGAATACTCAATCTTCAATCCTCAATCCTCAATCCTCAATCCTCAATCCTCAATCCTCACTCTTCATTCCTCAATACCCAATCCTCAATCTTCAATCCTCAATCCTCAATCCTCAATTCTCAACCCTCAACCCTCAGTCCTCAATCCTCAAACATCAATCCTCAAACCTAATCCCTCATCATCAATCCTCAATCCTCAATCCTCAATCCTCAATCTTCAATCCTCAATACTCAATATTCAATCCTCAATCCTCAGTCCTCACCCTCAATTCTGAATTCTCAATCCTCAATCCTCAATCCTCAATCATCGATCCTCAATAATCAATCTCCAATCCTAGATCCTCAATCCCCAATACTCAATCCTTAATCCTCAATATTCAATCCTCAATCCCCAGTGCTCAATCTTCAATCCTCAATGCTCAATCCTCAATCCCCAAACCTCAGTCCTCAATCCTCAATCCTCAATCCTCAAACTTTAACCCTCAACCGTCAGTCCTCGTCCTGAATCCTCAACCCTCAATCCTCAATCCTCAATCTTCAATCATCAAGACTCAATATTCAATCCTCTATCCTCAATCCTCAGTCCTCAATCCTCAATCCTCAATCCTCAATCCTCAATCCTCAATCCTCAATCCTCAATCCTCAATCCTCATTCTACAATCCTCAATACCCAATCCTCAATCTTCAATCCTCAATCCTCAATCCTCAATTCTCAATCCTCAATCCTCAGTCCTCAGTCCTCAAACCTCAATCCTCAACCCACAGCCCTCATCCTCAATCCTCAATACTTAATCCTCAATCCTCAATCCTCATTCTTCAATCCTCAATACCCAATCCTCAATCTTCATTCCTCAATCCTCAATCCTCAATCCTCAATCCTCAATCCTCAATCCTCAATCTCCAATCCTCAGTCCCAAATCCTCAATCTTCAATACTCAATCCTCAATCCTCAATCTTCAATCCTCAACACTCAATCTTCAATCCTCAATCCTCAATCCTCAGTCCTCAATCCTCTTTCCTCAATCCTCAATACCCAATACTCAATCTTCAATCCTCAATCGTCAATCCTCAATTCTCAATCCTCAATCCTCAATCCTCTGACGTCAAACATCAATACTCAACCCTCAGTCTTCGTCCTCAATCCACAACTCTCAATCCTCAATGCTCAATCTTCAATTCTCAATCCTCAATCCTCAATCCTCAATCCTCAGTCCTCAGTCCTCAACCCTCAATCCTGAACCCTCAATCTTCTGCCCTCAGTCCTCAACAATCAGTTGTCAATCCTCAATCCTCAATCTTCAATCCTCAATCCTCAATCTTCAATTCTCAATCCTCAATCCTCAATCCTCAATCCTCAATCCTCAGTCCTCAACCCTCAATCCTGAATCCTCAATCTTCAGCCCTCAGTCCTCAACAATCAGTTGTCAATCCTCAATCCTCAATCTTCAATCCTCTATACTCAATCTTCAACCCTCAACCCTCAATCCTCAACCCTCAATCCTCATTCTTCAATCCTCAACACCCAATCCTCAATCTTCAATCCTCAATCCTCAATCCTCAATTCTCAATCCTCAATCCTCAATCCTCAGACCTCAGTCCTCAAACCTCAATCCTCAACCCTCAGCCCTCATCCTCAATCCTCAATCCTCAATCCTCGATCCTCAATCTTCAATACTCAATACTCAATCTTCAATCCTTAATCCTCAATCCTCGGTCCTCAATCCTCAATCGTCAATCTCCAATCCTGAATACTCAATCTTCAATCCTCAATCCTCAATCCTCAATCCTCAATCCTCAATCCTCATTCTTCATTCCTCAATACCCAATCCTCAATCTTCAATCCTCAATCCTCAATCCTCAATTCTCAACCCTCAACCCTCAGTCCTCAGTCCTCAACCATCAATCCTCAAACCTCAGCCCTCATCATCAATCCTCAATCCTCGATCTTCAATTCTCAATCCTCAATCCTCAATCCTCAATCCTCAATCCTCAGTCCTCAACCCTCAATTCTGAATCCTCAATCCTGCATCCTCAATCTTCAGCCCTCAGTCCTCAACAATCAGTTGTCAGTCCTCAATCCCCAATAGAATATCATCAATTCACTGCTTTCAATGCTCAATACTCAATCTGCAACCTTCAAATCTCTATCCAGAAACATCAATTCTCTTCACTCAACCCTGGACGCTCAGTCCTCAATCTTCAATCCTCAATCCTCAATCCTCAATTCTCAACCTTCAAATCTCTATCCAGAAACATCAATTCTCTTCATTCAACCCTGGACGCTCAGTCCTCAATCTTCAATCCTCAATCATCAATCCTCAATTCTCAATCCTCAATCCTCAATCCTCAGATCTCAGTCCTCAAACCTCAATCCTCAACCCTCAGCCCTCATCCTCAATCCTCAATTCTCAATCCTCGATCCTCAATCTTCAATACTCAATAATCAATCTTCAATCCTTAATCCTCAATCCTCGGTCCTCAATCCTCAATCGTCAATCTCCAATCCTGAATACTCAATCTTCAATCCTCAATCCTCAATCCTCAATCCTCAATCCTCAATCCTCACTCTTCATTCCTCAATACCCAATCCTCAATCTTCAATCCTCAATCCTCAATCCTCAATTCTCAACCCTCAACCCTCAGTCCTCAATCCTCAAACACCAATCCTCAAACCTCAGCCCTCATCATCAATCCTCAATCCTCAATCCTCAATCCTCAATCTTCAATCCTCAATACTCAATATTCAATCCTCAATCCTCAGTCCTCACCCTCAATTCTGAATTCTCAATCCTCAATCCTCAATCCTCAATCATCAATCCTCAATAATCAATCTCCAATCCTAGATCCTCAATCCCCAATACTCAATCCTTAATCCTCAATATTCAATCCTCAATCCCCAGTACTCAATCTTCAATCCTCAATGCTCAATCCTCAATCCCCAACCCTCAGTCCTCAATCCTCAATCCTCAATCCTCAAACCTCAACCCTCAACCGTCAGTCCTCGTCCTGAATCCTCAACCCTCATTCCTCAATCCTCAATCTTCAATCATCAAGACTCAATATTCAATCCTCAATCCTCAATCCTCAGTCCTCAATCCTCAATCCTCAATCCTCAATCCTCAATCCTCAATCCTCAATCCTCAATCCTCATTCTACAATCCTCAATACCCAATCCTCAATCTTCAATCCTCAATCCTCAATCCTCAATTCTCAATCCTCAATCCTCAGTCCTCAGTCCTCAAACCTCATTCCTCAACCCTCAGCCCTCATTCTCAATCCTCAATCCTTAGTCCTCAATCCTCAATCCTCATTCTTCAATCCTCAGTACCCAATCCTCAATCCTCAATCCTCAGTCCTCAACCCTCAACCCTGAATCCTCAATCCTCAATCCTCAATCTCCAATCCTCAGTCCCAAATCCTCAATCTTCAATACTCAATCCTCAATCCTCAATCTTCAATCCTCAACACTCAATCTTCAATCCTCAATCCTCAATCCTCAGTCCTCAATCCTCTTTCCTCAATCCTCAATACCCAATACTCAATCTTCAATCCTCAATCGTCAATCCTCAATTCTCAATCCTCAATCCTCAATCCTCTGACGTCAAACATCAATACTCAACCCTCAGTCTTCGTCCTCAATCCACAACTCTCAATCCTCAATGCTCAATCTTCAATTCTCAATCCTCAATCCTCAATCCTCAATCCTCAGTCCTCAGTCCTCAACCCTCAATCCTGAACCCTCAATCTTCTGCCCTCAGTCCTCAACAATCAGTTGTCAATCCTCAATCCTCAATCTTCAATCCTCAATCCTCAATCTTCAATTCTCAATCCTCAATCCTCAATCCTCAATCCTCAATCCTCAGTCCTCAACCCTCAATCCTGAATCCTCAATCTTCAGCCCTCAGTCCTCAACAATCAGTTGTCAATCCTCAATCCTCAATCTTCAATCCTCTATACTCAATCTTCAACCCTCAACCCTCAATCCTCAACCCTCAATCCTCATTCTTCAATCCTCAACACCCAATCCTCAATCTTCAATCCTCAATCCTCAATCCTCAATTCTCAATCCTCAATCCTCAATCCTCAGACCTCAGTCCTCAAACCTCAATCCTCAACCCTCAGCCCTCATCCTCAATCCTCAATCCTCAATCCTCGATCCTCAATCTTCAATACTCAATACTCAATCTTCAATCCTTAATCCTCAATCCTCGGTCCTCAATCCTCAATCGTCAATCTCCAATCCTGAATACTCAATCTTCAATCCTCAATCCTCAATCCTCAATCCTCAATCCTCAATCCTCATTCTTCATTCCTCAATACCCAATCCTCAATCTTCAATCCTCAATCCTCAATCCTCAATTCTCAACCCTCAACCCTCAGTCCTCAGTCCTCAACCATCAATCCTCAAACCTCAGCCCTCATCATCAATCCTCAATCCTCGATCTTCAATTCTCAATCCTCAATCCTCAATCCTCAATCCTCAATCCTCAGTCCTCAACCCTCAATTCTGAATCCTCAATCCTGCATCCTCAATCTTCAGCCCTCAGTCCTCAACAATCAGTTGTCAGTCCTCAATCCCCAATAGAATATCATCAATTCACTGCTTTCAATGCTCAATACTCAATCTGCAACCTTCAAATCTCTATCCAGAAACATCAATTCTCTTCACTCAACCCTGGACGCTCAGTCCTCAATCTTCAATCCTCAATCCTCAATCCTCAATTCTCAACCTTCAAATCTCTATCCAGAAACATCAATTCTCTTCATTCAACCCTGGACGCTCAGTCCTCAATCTTCAATCCTCAATCCTCAATCCTCAATTCTCAATCCTCAATCCTCAATCCTCAGATCTCAGTCCTCAAACCTCAATCCTCAACCCTCAGCCCTCATCCTCAATCCTCAATTCTCAATCCTCGATCCTCAATCTTCAATACTCAATAATCAATCTTCAATCCTTAATCCTCAATCCTCGGTCCTCAATCCTCAATCGTCAATCTCCAATCCTGAATACTCAATCTTCAATCCTCAATCCTCAATCCTCAATCCTCAATCCTCAATCCTCACTCTTCATTCCTCAATACCCAATCCTCAATCTTCAATCCTCAATCCTCAATCCTCAATTCTCAACCCTCAACCCTCAGTCCTCAATCCTCAAACACCAATCCTCAAACCTCAGCCCTCATCATCAATCCTCAATCCTCAATCCTCAATCCTCAATCTTCAATCCTCAATACTCAATATTCAATCCTCAATCCTCAGTCCTCACCCTCAATTCTGAATTCTCAATCCTCAATCCTCAATCCTCAATCATCAATCCTCAATAATCAATCTCCAATCCTAGATCCTCAATCCCCAATACTCAATCCTTAATCCTCAATATTCAATCCTCAATCCCCAGTACTCAATCTTCAATCCTCAATGCTCAATCCTCAATCCCCAACCCTCAGTCCTCAATCCTCAATCCTCAATCCTCAAACCTCAACCCTCAACCGTCAGTCCTCGTCCTGAATCCTCAACCCTCATTCCTCAATCCTCAATCTTCAATCATCAAGACTCAATATTCAATCCTCAATCCTCAATCCTCAGTCCTCAATCCTCAATCCTCAATCCTCAATCCTCAATCCTCAATCCTCAATCCTCAATCCTCATTCTACAATCCTCAATACCCAATCCTCAATCTTCAATCCTCAATCCTCAATCCTCAATTCTCAATCCTCAATCCTCAGTCCTCAGTCCTCAAACCTCATTCCTCAACCCTCAGCCCTCATTCTCAATCCTCAATCCTTAGTCCTCAATCCTCAATCCTCATTCTTCAATCCTCAGTACCCAATCCTCAATCCTCAATCCTCAGTCCTCAACCCTCAACCCTGAATCCTCAATCTTCAGCCCTCAGTCCTCAACAATCAGTTGTCAATCCTCAATCCTCAATCTTCAATCCTCAATACTCAATCTTCAACCCTCAACCCTCAATCCTCAACCCTCAATCCTCATTCTTCAATCCTCAACACCCAATCCTCAATCTTCAATCCTCAATCCTCAATCCTCAATTCTCAATCCTCAATCCTCAATCCTCAGACCTCAGTCCTCAAACCTCAATCCTCAACCCTCAGCCCTCATCCTCAATCCTCAATCCTCAATCCTCGATCCTCAATCTTCAATACTCAATACTCAATCTTCAATCCTTAATCCTCAATCCTCGGTCCTCAATCCTCAATCGTCAATCTCCAATCCTGAATACTCAATCTTCAATCCTCAATCCTCATCCTCAATCCTCAATCCTCAATCCTCATTCTTCATTCCTCAATTCCCAATCCTCAATCTTCAATCCTCAATCCTCAATCCTCAATTCTCAACCCTCAACCCTCAGTCCTCAGTCCTCAACCATCAATCCTCAAACCTCAGCCCTCATCATCAATCCTCAATCCTCAATCCTCAATCCTCAATCTTCAATCCTCAATACTCAATACTCAATCGTCAATCCTCAGTCCTCACCCTCAATTCGGCATTCTCAATTCTCAATCCTCAATCCTCAATCTTCAATCCTCAATAATCAATCTCCAATCCTAGATCCTCAATCCCCAATACCCAATCCTTAATCCTCAATATTCAATCCTCAATCCCCAGTACTCAATCTTCAATCCTCAATGCTCAATCCTCAATCCCCAATCCTCAGTCCCCAATCCTCAATCCTCAATCCTCAAACCTCAACCCTCAACCGTGAGTCCTCGTCCTGAATCCTCAACACTCAATCCTCAATCCTCAATCTTCAACCATCAATACTCAATCTTCAATCCTCAATCCTCAATCCTCAGTCCTCAATCCTCAATCCTCAATCCTCAATCCTCAATCATCAACCCTCAATCCTCATTCTACAATCCTCAATACCCAATCCTCAATCTTCAATCCTCAATCCTCAATCCTCAGTTCCCAATCCTCAATCCTCAGTCCTCTGTCCTCAAACCTCAATCCTCAACCCTCAGCCCTCATCCTCAATCCTCAATCCTTAATCCTCAATCCTCAATCCTCATTCTTCAATATTCAATACCCAATCCTCAATCTTCAATGCTCAATCCTCAATCCTCAATCCTCAATCCTCAATCCTCAATCCTCAATCCTCAATCCTCAATCCTCAATCCTCAATCCTCAGTCCCAAATACTCAATCTTCAATACTCAATCCTCAATCCTCAATCTTCAATCCTCAATACTCAATCTTCAATCCTCAATCCTCAATCCTCAGTCCTCAATCCTCTTTCTTCAATCCACAATACCCAACACTCAATCTTCAATCCTCAATACTGAATCTTCAATGCTCAATCCTCAATCCTCAATCCTCAATCCTCAATCCTCAATCCTCAATCCTCAATCCTCAATCCTCAATCCTCAATCCTCAGTCCTCAATACTCAATCCTCAATCCTCAATCCTCGATCCTCAATCTTCAATACTCAATACCCAATCTTCAATCCTTAATCCTCAATCCTCGGTCCTCAATCCTCAATCGTCAATCTCCAATCCTGAATACTCAATCTTCAATCCTCAATCCTCAATCCTCAATCCTCAATCCTCAATCCTCATTCTTCATTCCTCAATACCCAATCCTCAATCTTCAATCCTCAATCCTCAATCCCCAATTCTCAACCCTCAACCCTCAGTCCTCAGTCCTCAACCATCAATCCTCAAACCTCAGCCCTCATCATCAATCCTCAATCCTCAATCCTCAATCCTCAATCTTCAATCCTCAATACTCAATACTCAATCCTCAATCCTCAGTCGTCACCCTCAATTCTGCATTCTCAATCCTCAATCCTCAATCCTCAATCTTCAATCCTCAATAATCAATCTCCAATCCTAGATCCTCAATCCCCAATACTCAATCCTTAATCCTCAATATTCAATCCTCAATCCCCAGTACTCAATCTTCAATCCTCAATGCTCAATCCTCAATCCCCAATCCTCAGTCCCCAATCCTCAATCCTCAATCCTCAAACCTCAACCCTCAACCGTCAGTCCTCGTCCTGAATCCTCAACACTCAATCCTCAATCCTCAATCTTCAATCGTCAATACTCAATATTCAATCCTCAATCCTCAATCCTCAGTCCTCAATCCTCAATCCTCAATCCTCAATCCTCAATCATCAACCCTCAATCCTCATTCTACAATCCTCAATTCACAATCCTCGGTACTCAATCCTCAATCCTCAATCTCCAACCCTGAATACTCAATCTTCAATCCTCAATCCTCAATCCTCAATCCTCAATCCTGAATCCTCATTCTTCAGTCCTCAAATCCCAATCCTCAATCTTCAATCCTTAATCCTCAATCCTCAATTCTCGACCCTCAATCCTCAGTCCTCAGACCTCAAACCTCAATCCTCAAACCTCAGCTCTCATCATCAATCCTCAATCCTCAATCCTCAATCCTTAATCTTCAATGCTCAATACTCAATATTCAATCCTGAATCCTCAGTCCTCAAATCTCAATTCTGAATCCTCAAACCTGCATCCTCAATCCTCAGCCCTCAGTCCTCAACAATCATTTGTCAATCCTCAATCCTCAATAGAATATCATCAATTCACAGTATTCAATACTCAATACTCAATCTGCAATCATCAAATCTCTGTCCACAAACATCAATTCTCATCACTCAACCTTCGACACTCAGTCTTCAATCCTCAATCCTCAATCCTCAATCCTCAATCCTCATTCTTCAATCCTCAATACCCAATCCTCAATCTTCAATCCTCAATCGTCAATCCTCAATTCTCAATCCTCAATCCTCAGGCCTCAGACTTCAAACAGCAATACTCAACCCTCAGTCCTCGTCCTCAATCCACAACCATCAATCCTCAATCCTCAATCTTCAATCATCAATATTCAATCTTCAGTCCTCAATCCTCAATCCTCAATCCTCAATCCTCACTCCTCAATGTTCAATCCGCAATACCCAATCCTCAATCTTCAATCCTCAATCCTCAATCCTCAATACTCAATCCTCAATCCTCAATCTTCAATCCTCAATACTCAATCTTCAACCCTCAACCCTCAATCCTCAACCCTCAATCCTCATTCTTCAATCCTCAACACCCAATCCTCAATCTTCAATCCTCAATCCTCAATCCTCAATTCTCAATCCTCAATCCTCAATCCTCAATCCTCAGACCTCAAACATCAATACTCAACCCACAGTCCCCGTCCTCAATCCACAACCCTCAATCCTCGATCCTCAATCTTCAATACTCAATCCTCAATCCTCAATGTTCAATCCTCAATACCCAATCCTGAATCCTGAATCCTCAATCCTCAATCCTCAGTCCTCAATCCTCAATCCTCAATCCTCGTTCCTCAAACCTCAATCCTCAACCCTCAGTTCTCACCCTCAATTCTCAATTCTCAATCCTCAATCCTCAATCCTCAATCTTCAATCCTCAGTCCTCAGTCCTCAAACCTCAATCCTCAACCCTCAGCCCTCATCCTCAATCCTCAATCCTCAATCCTCAATGTTCAATCCGCAATACCCAATCCTCAATCTTCAATCCTCAATCCTCAACCTTCAATCCTCAATACTCAATCTTCAACCCTCAACCCTCAATCCTCAACCCTCAATCCTCATTCTTCAATCCTCAACACCCAATCCTCAATCTTCAATCCTCAATCCTCAATCCTCAATTCTCAATCCTCAATCCTCAATCCTCAGACCTCAGTCCTCAAACCTCAATCCTCAACCCTCAGCCCTCATCCTCAATCCTCAATCCTCAATCCTCGATCCTCAATCTTCAATACTCAATACTCAATCTTCAATCCTTAATCCTCAATCCTCGGTCCTCAATCCTCAATCGTCAATCTCCAATCCTGAATACTCAATCTTCAATCCTCAATCCTCAATCCTCAATCCTCAATCCTCAATCCTCAATCCTCATTCTTCATTCCTCAATAACCAATCCTCAATCTTCAATCCTCAATCCTCAATCCTCAATTCTCAACCCTCAACCCTCAGTCCTCAGTCCTCAAACATCAATCCTCAAACCTCAGCCCTCATCATCAATCCTCAATCCTCAATCCTCAATCCACAATCTTCAATTCTCAATACTCAATATTCAATCCTCAATCCTCAGTCCTCACCCTCAATTCCGAATTCTCAATCCTCAATCCTCAATGCTCAATCTTCAATCCTGAATAATCAATCTCCAATCCTAGATCCTCAATCCCCGATACTCAATCCTTAATCCTCAATATTCAATCCTCAATCCCCAGTACTCAATCTTCAATCCTCAATGCTCAATCCTCAATCCCCAATACTCAGTCCTCAATCCTCAATCCTCAATCCTCAAACCTCAACCCTCAACCATCAGTCCTCGTCCTGAATCCTCAACCCTCAATCCTCAATCCACAATCTTCAATCATCAATACTCAATATTCAATACTCAATCCTCAATCCTCAGTCCTCAATCCTCAATCCTCAATCCTCAATCCTCAATCATCAACCCTCAATCCTCATTCTACAATCCTCAATACCCAATCCTCTATCTTCAATCCTCAATCCTCAATCCTCAATTCCCAATCCTCAATCCTCAGTCCTCAGTCCTCAAACCTCAATCCTCAACCCTCAGCCCTCATCCTCAATCGTCAAACCTTAATCATCAATCCTCAATCCCCATTCTTCAATATTCAATACCCAATCCTCAATCTTCAATCCTCAATCCTCAATCCTCAATCCTCAATCCTCCATCCTCAATCCTCAATCCTCAATCCTCAATCCTCAGCCCCAAATACTCAATCTTCAATACTCAATCCTCAATCCTCAATCTTCAATCCTCAACACTCAATCTTCAATCCTCAATCCTCAATCCTCAGTCCTCAATCCTCTTTCCTCAATCCTCAATACACAATACCCAATCTTCAATCCTCAATCCTCAATCCTCAATCCTCAATCCTCAATCCTCAATCCTCTGTAATCAATCCTCAATCATCAATACTCAATCGTCAATCCTCAGCCCTCAATCCTCAATCCTCAATCCTCGTTCCTCAAACCTCAATCCTCAACCCTCAGTTCTCACCCTCAATTCTCAATTCTCAATCCTCAATCCTCAATCCTCAATCTTCAATCCTCAATAATCAATCTCCAATCCTATGTCCTCAATCCCCGATACTCAATCCTTAATCCTCAATATTCAATCCTCAGTCCCCAGTACTCAATCTTCAATCCTCAATGCTCAATCCTCAATCCCCAATCCTCAGTCCTCAATCCTCAATCCTCAATCCTCAAACCTCAACCCTCAACCGTCAGTCCTCGTCCTGAATCGTCAACCCTCAATCCTCTATCCTCAATCTTCAATCATCAATACTCAATATTCAATCCTCAATCCTCAATCCTCAATCATCAATTCTCAATCCTCATTCTACAATCCTCAATACCCAATCCTCAATCTTCAATCCTCAATCGTCAATCCTCAATTCTCAATCCTCAATCCTCAGTCCTCAGTCCTCAAACCTCAACCCTCAACCCTCAGCCCTCATCCTCAATCCTCAATCCTCAATCCTCAATGTTCAATCCGCAATACCCTATCCTCAATCTTCAATCCTCAATCCTCAATCCTCAATTCTCAATTCTGAATCCTCAATCCTCAGACCTCAAACATCAATACTCAACCCTCAGTCGTCGTCCTCAATCCACAACCCTCAATCCTCGATCCTCAATCTTCAATACTCAATCCTCAATCCTCAATGTTCAATCTTCAATACTCAATCCTCAATCTTCAATCCTCAATCCTCAATCCTCAATCCCCAATCCTCAACCCTCAATCCGCAGTCCTCAAACCTCAATCCTGAATCCTCAATCCTGAATCCTCAATCTTCAGCCCTCAGTCCTCAACAATCAGTTGTCAATCCTCAATCCTCAATAGAGTATCCTCAATTCACAGGTTTCAATACTCAATACTCAACCTGCAATCTTCAAATCTCTATCCACGAACACCAATTCTCATCACTCAACCCTCAACACTCAGTCCCCAATCCTCAATCTTCAATCCTCAATCCTCAATCCTCAATTATCAATCTTCAATCCTCAATACTCAATCTTCAATCCTCAATCCTCAATCCTCGGTACTCAATCCTCAATCCTCAATCTCCAACCCTGAATACTCAATCTTCAATCCTCAATCCTCAATCCTCAATCCTCAATCCTGAATCCTCATTCTTCAATCCTTAATACCCAATCCTCAATCCTCAATCCTCAATCCTCAATCCTCAATCCTCAATCCTCAATCCTCAATCCTCAACCTTCAATACTCAATCGTCAATCCTCAGTCCACAATCCGCAATCCTCAATCCTCGTTCCTCAAACATCAATCCTCAACCCTCAGTACTCACCCCCAATTCTCAATTCTCAATCCTCAATCCTCAATCCTCAATCTTCAATCCTCAATAATCAATCTCCAATTCCAGATCCTCAATCCCCAATCCTCAATCCTTAATCCTCAATCTTCAATCCTCAGACATCAAACATCAATACTCAACCCTCAGACCTCGTCCTCAATTCACAAACCTCAATCCTCAATCATCAATCATTAACATTCAATCTTCAATCCTCAAAACTCAATCCTCAATTCTCAACCCTCAATCCTCAATGTTCAATCCTCAATACCCAATCCTCAGTCTTCAATCCTCAATCCTCAATCCTCAATCCTCAATCCTCAATCCTCTGTAATCAATCCTCAATCATCAATACTCAATCGTCAATCCTCAGTCCTCAATCCTCAATCCTCAATCCTCGTTCCTCAAACCTCAATCCTCAACCCTCAGTTCTCACCCTCAATTCTCAATTCTCAATCCTCAATCCTCAATCCTCAATCTTCAATCCTCAATAATCAATCTCCAATCCTATGTCCTCAATCCCCGATACTCAATCCTTAATCCTCAATATTCAATCCTCAGTCCCCAGTACTCAATCTTCAATCCTCAATGCTCAATCCTCAATCCCCAATCCTCAGTCCTCAATCCTCAATCCTCAATCCTCAAACCTCAACCCTCAACCGTCAGTCCTCGTCCTGAATCGTCAACCCTCAATCCTCTATCCTCAATCTTCAATCATCAATACTCAATATTCAATCCTCAATCCTCAATCCTCAATCATCAATTCTCAATCCTCATTCTACAATCCTCAATACCCAATCCTCAATCTTCAATCCTCAATCGTCAATCCTCAATTCTCAATCCTCAATCCTCAGTCCTCAGTCCTCAAACCTCAACCCTCAACCCTCAGCCCTCATCCTCAATCCTCAATCCTCAATCCTCAATGTTCAATCCGCAATACCCTATCCTCAATCTTCAATCCTCAATCCTCAATCCTCAATTCTCAATTCTCAATCCTCAATCCTCAGACCTCAAACATCAATACTCAACCCTCAGTCGTCGTCCTCAATCCACAACCCTCAATCCTCGATCCTCAATCTTCAATACTCAATCCTCAATCCTCAATGTTCAATCTTCAATACCCAATCCTCAATCTTCAATCCTCAATCCTCAATCCTCAATCCCCAATCCTCAACCCTCAATCCGCAGTCCTCAAACCTCAATCCTGAATCCTCAATCCTGAATCCTCAATCTTCAGCCCTCAGTCCTCAACAATCAGTTGTCAATCCTCAATCGTCAATAGAGTATCCTCAATTCACAGGTTTCAATACTCAATACTCAACCTGCAATCTTCAAATCTCTATCCACGAACACCAATTCTCATCACTCAACCCTCAACACTCAGTCCCCAATCCTCAATCTTCAATCCTCAATCCTCAATCCTCAATTATCAATCTTCAATCCTCAATACTCAATCTTCAATCCTCAATCCTCAATCCTCGGTACTCAATCCTCAATCCTCAATCTCCAACCCTGAATACTCAATCTTCAATCCTCAATCCTCAATCCTCAATCCTCAATCCTGAATCCTCATTCTTCAATCCTTAATACCCAATCCTCAATCCTCAATCCTCAATCCTCAATCCTCAATCCTCAATCCTCAATCCTCAATCCTCAACCTTCAATACTCAATCGTCAATCCTCAGTCCACAATCCGCAATCCTCAATCCTCGTTCCTCAAACATCAATCCTCAACCCTCAGTACTCACCCCCAATTCTCAATTCTCAATCCTCAATCCTCAATCCTCAATCTTCAATCCTCAATAATCAATCTCCAATCCCAGATCCTCAATCCCCAATCCTCAATCCTTAATCCTCAATCTTCAATCCTCAGACATCAAACATCAATACTCAACCCTCAGACCTCGTCCTCAATTCACAAACCTCAATCCTCAATCATCAATCATTAACATTCAATCTTCAATCCTCAAAACTCAATCCTCAATTCTCAACCCTCAATCCTCAATGTTCAATCCTCAATACCCAATCCTCAGTCTTCAATCCTCAATCCTCAATCCTCAATCCTCAATCCTCAATCCTCAGACCTCAAACCTCAATCCTGAATCCTCAATACTGAATCCTCAATCCTCAGCCCTCAGTCCTCAACAATCATTTGTCAATCCTCAATCCTCAATAGAATATCATCAATTCACAGTATTCAATACTCAATACTCAATCTGCAATCATCAAATCTCTATCCACAAACATCAATTCTCATCACTCAACCTTCGACACTCAGTCTTCAATCCTCAATCCTCAATCCTCAATCCTCAATCCTCATTCTTCAATCCTCAATACCCAATCCTCAATCTTCAATCCTCAATCCTCAATCCTCAAACCTCAATTCTCAATCCTCAATCCTCAGGCCTCAGACTTCAAACAGCAATACTCAACCCTCAGTCCTCGTCCTTAATCCACAACCATCAATCCTCAATCCTCAATCTTCAATCATCAATATTCAATCTTCAGTCCTCAATCCTCAATCCTCAATCCTCAATCCTCAATCCTCAATGTTCAATCCGCAATACCCAATCCTCAATCTTCAATCCTCAATCCTCAATCATCAATACTCAATCCTCAATCCTCAATCTTCAATCCTCAATACTCAATCTTCAACCCTCAACCCTCAATCCTCAACCCTCAATCCTCATTCTTCAATCCTCAACACCCAATCCTCAATCTTCAATCCTCGATCCTCAATCCTCAATTCTCAATCCTCAATCCTCAATCCTCAGACCTCAAACATCAATACTCAACCCACAGTCCTCGTCCTCAATCCACAACCCTCAATCCTCGATCCTCAATCTTCAATACTCAATCCTCAATTCTCAATCCTCAATCCTCAATCCTCAGACCTCAGTCCTCAAACCTCAATCCTCAACCCTCAGCCCTCATCCTCAATCCTCAATCCTCAATCCTCGATCCTCAATCTTCAATACTCAATACTCAATCTTCAATCCTTAATCCTCAATCCTCGGTCCTCAATCCTCAATCGTCAATCTCCAATCCTGAATACTCAATCTTCAATCCTCAATCCTCATTCTCAATCCTCAATCCTCAATCCTCATTCTTCATTGCTCAATACCCAATCCTCAATCTTCAATCCTCAATCCTCAATCCTCAATTCTCAACCCTCAACCCTCAGTCCTCAGTCCTCAACCATCAATCCTCAAACCTCAGCCCTCATCATCAATCCTCAATCCTCAATCCTCAATCCTCAATCTTCAATCCTCAATACTCAATACTCAATCGTCAATCCTCAGTCCTCACCCTCAATTCGGCATTCTCAATCCTCAATCCTCAATCCTCAATCTTCAATCCTCAATAATCAATCTCCAATCCTAGATCCTCAATCCCCAATACTCAATCCTTAATCCTCAATATTCAATCCTCAATCCCCAGTACTCAATCTTCAATCCTCAATGCTCAATCCTCAATCCCCAATCCTCAGTCCCCAATCCTCAATCCTCAATCCTCAAACCTCAACCCTCAACCGTCAGTCCTCGTCCTGAATCCTCAACACTCAATCCTCAATCCTCAATCTTCAACCATCAATATTCAATATTCAATCCTCAATCCTCAATCCTCAGTCCTCAATCCTCAATTCTCAATCCTCAATCCTCAATCATCAACCCTCAATCCTCATTCTACAATCCTCAATACCCAATCCTCAATCTTCAATCCTCAATCCTCAATCCTCAATTCCCAATCCTCAATCCTCAGTCCTCAGTCCTCAAACCTCAATCCTCAACCCTCAGCCCTCATCCTCAATCCTCAATCCTTAATCCTCAATCCTCAATCCTCATTCTTCAATATTCAATACCCAATCCTCAATCTTCAATGCTCAATCCTCAATCCTCAATCCTCAATCCTCAATCCTCAATCCTCAATCCTCAATCCTCAATCCTCAATCCTCAATCCTCAGTCTCAAATACTCAATCTTCAATACTCAATCCTCAATCCTCAATCTTCAACCCTCAACCCTCAATCCTCAACCCTCAATCCTCATTCTTCAATCCTCAACACCCAATCCTCAATCTTCAATCCTCAATCCTCAATCCTCAATTCTCAATTATCAATCCTCAATCCTCAGACCTCAGTCCTCAAACCTCAATCCTCAACCCTCAGCCCTCATCCTCAATCCTCAATCCTCAATCCTCGATCCTCAATCTTCAATACTCAATACTCAATCTTCAATCCTTAATCCTCAATCCTCGGTCCTCAATCCTCAATCGTCAATCTCCAATCCTGAATACTCAATCTTCAATCCTCAATCCTCATCCTCAATCCTCAATCCTCAATCCTCATTCTTCATTGCTCAATACCCAATCCTCAATCTTCAATCCTCAATCCTCAATCCTCAATTCTCAACCCTCAACCCTCAGTCCTCAGTCCTCAACCATCAATCCTCAAACCTCAGCCCTCATCATCAATCCTCAATCCTCAATCCTCAATCCTCAATCTTCAATCCTCAATACTCAATACTCAATCGTCAATCCTCAGTCCTCACCCTCAATTCGGCATTCTCAGTCCTCAATCCTCAATCCTCAATCTTCAATCCTCAATAATCAATCTCCAATCCTAGATCCTCAATCCCCAATACTCAATCCTTAATCCTCAATATTCAATCCTCAATCCCCAGTACTCAATCTTCAATCCTCAATGCTCAATCCTCAATCCCCAATCCTCAGTCCCCAATCCTCAATCCTCAATCCTCAAACCTCAACCCTCAACCGTCAGTCCTCGTCCTGAATCCTCAACACTCAATCCTCAATCCTCAATCTTCAATCATCAATACTCAATATTCAATCCTCAATCCTCAATCCTCAGTCCTCAATCCTCAATCCTCAATCCTCAATCCTCAATCATCAACCCTCAATCCTCATTCTACAATCCTCAATCCACAATCCTCGGTACTCAATCCTCAATCCTCAATCTCCAACCCTGAATACTCAATCTTCAATCCTCAATCCTCAATCCTCAATCCTCAATCCTGAATCCTCATTCTTCAGTCCTCAAATCCCAATCCTCAATCTTCAATCCTTAATCCTCAATCCTCAATTCTCGACCCTCAATCCTCAGTCCTCAGACCTCAAACCTCAATCCTCAAACCTCAGCCCTCATCATCAATCCTCAATCCTCAATCCTCAATCCTTAATCTTCAATCCTCAATACTCAATATTCAATCCTGAATCCTCAGTCCTCAAATCTCAATTCTGAATCCTCAAACCTGCATCCTCAATCCTCAGCCCTCAGTCCTCAACAATCATTTGTCAATCCTCAATCCTCAATAGAATATCATCAATTCACAGTATTCAATACTCAATACTCAATCTGCAATCATCAAATCTCTATCCACAAACATCAATTCTCATCACTCAACCTTCGACACTCAGTCTTCAATCCTCAATCCTCAATCCTCAATCCTCAATCCTCATTCTTCAATCCTCAATACCCAATCCTCAATCTTCAATCCTCAGACCTCAAACATCAATACTCAACCCACGGTCCCCGTCCTCAATCCACAACCCTCAATCCTCGATCCTCAATCTTCAATACTCAATCCTCAATCCTCAATGTTCAATCCTCAATACCCAATCCTGAATCCTGAATCCTCAATCCTCAATCGTCAGTCCTCAATCCTCAATCCTCGATCCTCGTTCCTCAAACCTCAATCCTCAATCCTCAGTTCTCACCCTCAATTCTCAATTCTCAATCCTCAATCCTCAATCCTCAATCTTCAATCCTCAGTCCTCAGTCCTCAAACCTCAATCCTCAACCCTCAGCCCTCATCCTCAATCCTCAATCCTCAATCCTCAATGTTCAATCCGCAATACCCAATCCTCAATCTTCAATCCTCAATCCTCAACCTTCAATCCTCAATACTCAATCTTCAACCCTCAACCCTCAATCCTCAACCCTCAATCCTCATTCTTCAATCCTCAACACCCAATCCTCAATCTTCAATCCTCAATCCTCAATCCTCAATTCTCAATCCTCAATCCTCAATCCTCAGACCTCAGTCCTCAAACCTCAATCCTCAACCCTCAGCCCTCATCCTCAATCCTCAATCCTCAATCCTCGATCCTCAATCTTCAATACTCAATACTCAATCTTCAATCCTTAATCCTCAATCCTCGGTCCTCAATCCTCAATCGTCAATCTCCAATCCTGAATACTCAATCTTCAATCCTCAATCCTCAATCCTCAATCCTCAATCCTCAATCCTCAATCCTCATTCTTCATACCTCAATACCCAATCCTCAATCTTCAATCCTCAATCCTCAATCCTCAATTCTCAACCCTCAACCCTCAGTCCTCGTCCTGAATCCTCAACCCTCAATCCTTAATCCACAATCTTCAATCATCAATACTCAATATTCAATACTCAATCCTCAGTCCTCACCCTCAATTCTGAATTCTCAATCCTCAATCCTCAATGCTCAATCTTCAATCCTGAATAATCAATCTCCAATCCTAGATCCTCAATCCCCGATACTCAATCCTTAATCCTCAATATTCAATCCTCAATCCCCAGTACTCAATCTTCAATCCTCAATGCTCAATCCTCAATCCCCAATACTCAGTCCTCAATCCTCAATCCTCAATCCTCAAACCTCAACCCTCAACCATCAGTCCTCGTCCTGAATCCTCAACCCTCAATCCTCAATCCACAATCTTCAATCATCAATACTCAATATTCAATACTCAATCCTCAATCCTCAGTCCTCAATCCTCAATCCTCAATCCTCAATCATCAACCCTCAATCCTCATTCTACAATCCTCAATACCCAATCCTCTATCTTCAATCCTCAATCCTCAACCCTCAATTCCCAATCCTCAATCCTCAGTCCTCAGTCCTCAAACCTCAATCCTCAACCCTCAGCCCTCATCCTCAATCGTCAAACCTTAATCATCAATCCTCAATCCTCATTCTTCAATATTCAATACGCAATCCTCAATCTTCAATCCTCAATCCTCAATCCTCAATCCTCAATCCTCCATCCTCAATCCTCAATCCTCAATCCTCAATCCTCAGACCCAAATACTCAATCTTCAATACTCAATCCTCAATCCTCAATCTTCAATCCTCAACACTCAATCTTCAATCCTCAATCCTCAATCCTCAGTCCTCAATCCTCTTTCCTCAATCCTCAATACACAATACCCAATCTTCAATCCTCAATCCTCAATCCTCAATCCTCAATCCTCAATCCTCAATCCTCTGTAATCAATCCTCAATCATCAATACTCAATCGTCAATCCTCAGTCCTCAATCCTCAATCCTCAATCCTCGTTCCTCAAACCTCAATCCTCAACCCTCAGTTCTCACCCTCAATTCTCAATTCTCAATCCTCAATCCTCAATCCTCAATCTTCAATCCTCAATAATCAATCTCCAATCCTATGTCCTCAATCCCCGATACTCAATCCTTAATCCTCAATATTCAATCCTCAGTCCCCAGTACTCAATCTTCAATCCTCAATGCTCAATCCTCAATCCCCAATCCTCAGTCCTCAATCCTCAATCCTCAATCCTCAAACCTCAACCCTCAACCGTCAGTCCTCGTCCTGAATCGTAAACCCTCAATCCTCTATCCTCAATCTTCAATCATCAATACTCAATATTCAATCCTCAATCCTCAATCCTCAATCATCAATTCTCAATCCTCATTCTACAATCCTCAATACCCAATCCTCAATCTTCAATCCTCAATCGTCAATCCTCAATTCTCAATCCTCAATCCTCAGTCCTCCGTCCTCAAACCTCAACCCTCAACCCTCAGCCCTCATCCTCAATCCTCAATCCTCAATCCTCAATGTTCAATCCGCAATACCCTATCCTCAATCTTCAATCCTCAATCCTCAATCCTCAATTCTCAATTCTCAATCCTCAATCCTCAGACCTCAAACATCAATACTCAACCCTCAGTCGTCGTCCTCAATCCACAACCCTCAATCCTCGATCCTCAATCTTCAATACTCAATCCACAATCCTCAATGTTCAATCTTCAATACCCAATCTTCAATCTTCAATCCTCAATCCTCAATCCTCAATCCCCAATCCTCAACCCTCAATCCGCAGTCCTCAAACCTCAATCCTGAATCCTCAATCCTGAATCCTCAATCTTCAGCCCTCAGTCCTCAACAATCAGTTGTCAATCCTCAATCCTCAATAGAGTATCCTCAATTCACAGGTTTCAATACTCAATACTCAACCTGCAATCTTCAAATCTCTATCCACGAACACCAATTCTCATCACTCAACCCTCAACACTCAGTCCCCAATCCTCAATCTTCAATCCTCAATCCTCAATCCTCAATTATCAATCTTCAATCCTCAATACTCAATCTTCAATCCTCAATCCTCAATCCTCGGTACTCAATCCTCAATCCTCAATCTCCAACCCTGAATACTCAATCTTCAATCCTCAATCCTCAATCCTCAATCCTCAATCCTGAATCCTCATTCTTCAATCCTTAATACCCAATCCTCAATCCTCAATCCTCAATCCTCAATCCTCAATCCTCAATCCTCAATCCTCAATCCTCAACCTTCAATACTCAATCGTCAATCCTCAGTCCACAATCCGCAATCCTCAATCCTCGTTCCTCAAACATCAATCCTCAACCCTCAGTACTCACCCCCAATTCTCAATTCTCAATCCTCAATCCTCAATCCTCAATCTTCAATCCTCAATAATCAATCTCCAATCCCAGATCCTCAATCCCCAATCCTCAATCCTTAATCCTCAATCTTCAATCCTCAGACATCAAACATCAATACTCAACCCTCAGACCTCGTCCTCAATTCACAAACCTCAATCCTCAATCATCAATCATTAACATTCAATCTTCAATCCTCAAAACTCAATCCTCAATTCTCAACCCTCAATCCTCAATGTTCAATCCTCAATACCCAATCCTCAATCCTCATTCTTCATTGCTCAATACCCAATCCTCAATCTTCAATCCTCAATCCTCAATCCTCAATTCTCAACCCTCAACCCTCAGTCCTCAGTCCTCAACCATCAATCCTCAAACCTCAGCCCTCATCATCAATCCTCAATCCTCAATCCTCAATCCTCAATCTTCAATCCTCAATACTCAATACTCAATCGTCAATCCTCAGTCCTCACCCTCAATTCGGCATTCTCAATCCTCAATCCTCAATCCTCAATCCTCAATCCTCAATCCTCATTCTTCATTCCTCAATACCCAATCCTCAATGTTCAATCCTCAATCCTCAATCCCCAATTCTCAACCCTCAACCCTCAGTCCTCAGTCCTCAACCATCAATTCTCAAACCTTAGCCCTCATCATCAATCCTCAATCCTCAATCCTCAATCCTCAATCTTCAATCCTCAATACTCAATACTCAATCCTCAATCCTCAGTCGTCACCCTCAATTCTGCATTCTCAATCCTCAATCCTCAATCCTCAATCTTCAATCCTCAATAATCAATCTCCAATCCTAGATCCTCAATCCCCAATACTCAATCCTTAATTCTCAATATTCAATCCTCAATCCCCAGTACTCAATCTTCAATCCTCAATGCTCAATCCTCAATCCTTGATCTTCAATCCTCAATACTCAATATTCAATCCTGAATCCTCAGTCCTCAAATCTCAATTCTGAATCCTCAAACCTGCATCCTCAATCCTCAGCCCTCAGTCCTCAACAATCATTTGTCAGTCCTCAATCCCCAATAGAATATCATCAATTCACTGTCTTCAATGCTCAATACTCAATCTGCAATCTTCAAATCTCTATCCAGAAACATCAATTCTCACCACTCAACCCTGGACGCTCAGTCCTCAATGTTCAATTCTCAATCCTCAACTCTCAACCTTCAATCCTCAATACTGAATCTTCAATCCTCAATACTCAATCCTCAATCCTCAATCCTCAATCCTCTGTAATCAATCCTCAATCATCAATCCTCAATCCTCAATCCTCAATCCTCAATCCTCAATCCTCTGTAATCAATCCTCTGTAATCAATCCTCAATCATCAATACTCAATCGTCAATCCTCAGTCCTCAATCCTCAATCCTCAATCCTCGTTCCTCAAACCTCAATCCTCAACCCTCAGTTCTCACCCTCAATTCTCAATTCTCAATCCTCAATCCTCAATCCTCAATCTTCAATCCTCAATAGTCAATCTCCAATCCTATGTCCTCAATCCCCAATACTCAATCCTTAATCCTCAATATTCAATCCTCAATCCCCAGTACTCAATCTTCAATCCTCAATGCTCAATCCTCAATCCCCAACCCTCAGTCCTCAATCCTCAATCCTCAATCCTCAAACCTCAACCATCAACCGTCAGTCCTCGTCCTGAATCGTCAACCCTCAATCCTCTAACCTCAATCTTCAATCATCAATACTCAATATTCAATCCTCAATCCTCAATCCTCAATCATCAATCCTCAATCCTCATTCTACAATCCTCAATACCCAATCCTCAATCTTCAATCCTCAATCCGCAATCCTCAATTCTCAATCCTCAATCCTCAGTCCTCAGTCCTCAAACCTCAACCCTCAACCCTCAGCCCTCATCCTCAATCCTCAATCCTCAATCCTCAAACCTCAATGTTCAATCCGCAATACCCAATCCTCAATCTTCAATCCTCAATCCTCAATCCTCAGTTCTCAATTCTCAATCCTCAACCCTCAGACCTCAAACATCAATACTCAAACCTCAGTCGTCGTCCTCAATCCACAACCCTCCATCCTCGATCCTCAATCTTCAATACTCAATCCTCAATCCTCAATCTTCAATCCTCAATCGTCAATCCTCAATTCTCAATCCTCAATCCTCAGTCCTCAGTCCTCAAACCTCAATCCTCAACCCTCAGCCCTCATCCTCAATCCTCATTCTTCAATCCTCAACACCCAATCCTCAATCTTCAATCCTCAATCCTCAATCCTCAATTCTCAATTCTCAATCCTCAATCCTCAGACCTCAAACATCAATACTCAACCCTCAGTCCTCGTCCACAATCCACAACCCTCAATCTTCGATCCTCAATCTTCAATCCTCAATTCTCAATCCTCAATCCTCAATTATTAATCTTCAATCCTCAATACTCAATCTTCAATCCTCAATCCTCAATCCTCGGTACTCAATCCTCAATCCTCAATCTCCAACCCTGAATACTCAATCTTCAATCCTCAATCCTCAATCCTCAATCCTCAATCCTGAATCCTCATTCTTCAATCCTTAATACCCATTCCTCAATCTTCAATCCTTAATCCTCAATCCTCAATTCTCAACCCTCAATCCTCAGTCCTCAGTCCTCAAACGTCAATCCTCAATCCTCAATCCCCACTCCTCAACCCTCAATCCTCAGTCCTTAAACCTCAATCCTGAATCCTCAATCCTGCACCCTCAATCCTCAGCCCTCAGTCCTCAACAATCAGTTGTCAATCCTCAATCCCCAATAGAATATCCTCAATTCACAGTTTTCAATACTCAATACTCAATCTGCAATCTTCAAATCTCTATCCAGAAACATCAATTCTCATCACTCAACCCTGAACGCTCAGTCCTCAATGTTTAATCCTCAATCCTCAATTCTCAATCTTCAATCCTCAATACTGAGTCTTCAATCCTCAATCCTCAATCCTCAATTCTCAATCCTCAATCCTCAATCCTCAATCCTCAACCTTCAATACTCAATCGTCAATCCTCAGTCCACAATCCGCAATCCTCAATCCTCGTTCCTCAAACATCAATCCTCAACCCTCAGTACTCACCCTCAATTCTCAATTCTCAATCCTCAATCCTCAATCCTCAATCTTCAATCCTCAATAATCAATCTCCAATCCCAGATCCTCAATCCCCAATCCTCAATCCTTAATCCTCAATCTTCAATCCTCAGACATCAAACATCAATACTCAACCCTCAGACCTCGTCCTCAATCCACAAACCTCAATCCTCAATCCTCAATCATCAATCATTAACATTCAATCTTCAATCCTCAATACTCAATCCTCAATTCTCAACCCTCAATCCTCAATGTTCAATCCTCAGTACCCAATCCTCAGTCTTCAATCCTCAATCCTCAATCCTCAATCCTCAATCCTCAATCCTCAATCCTCAATCCTCAATCCTCAGACCTCAAACCTCAATCCTGAATCCTCAATACTGAATCCTCAATCTTCAGCCCTTAGTCCTCAACAATCAGTTGCCAATCCTCAATCCTCAATAGAATATCCTCAATTCACAGTTTTCGATACTCAATCCTCTATCTGCAATCTTCAGATCTCTATCCACAAACATCAATTCTCATCACTCAACCCTCAATACTCAGTCCCCAATCCTCAATCTTCAACCCTCAATCCTCAACCCTCAATCCTCAATCTTAATCTTCAATCCTCAATACTCAATCTTCAATCCTCAATCCTCAATCCTCAATCCTCAATCCTCAATCTTCAATCCTCAATACTCAATCTTCAATCCTCAATCCTCAATCCTCAATCCTCAAACCTCAATCCTCAATCCTCAATACTCAATCCTCAATCCTCAATCTTCAATCCTCAATACTCAATCTTCAACCCTCAACCCTCAACCCTCAACCGTCAGTCCTCGTCCTGAATCCTCAACACTCAATCCTAAATCCTCAATCTTCAATCATCAATACTCAATATTCAATCCTCAATCCTCAATCCTCAGTCCTCAATCCTCAATCCTCAATCCTCAATCCTCAATCATCAACCCTCAATCCTCATTCTACAATCCTCAATCCACAATCCTCGGTACTCAATCCTCAATCCTCAATCTCCAACCCTGAATACTCAATCTTCTATCCTCAGACCTCAAACCTCAATCCTCAAACCTCAGCCCTCATCATCAATCCTCAATCCTCAATCCTCAATCCTTAATCCTCAATCCTCAATACTCAATATTCAATCCTGAATCCTCAGTCCTCAAATCTCAATTCTGAATCCTCAAACCTGCATCCTCAATCCTCAGCCCTCAGTCCTCAACAATCATTTGTCAATCCTCAATTCTCAATAGAATATCATCAATTCACAGTATTCAATACTCAATACTCAATCTGCAATCATCAAATCTCTATCCACAAACATCAATTCTCATCACTCAACCTTCGACACTCAGTCTTCAATCCTCAATCCTCAATCCTCAATCCTCAATCCTCATTCTTCAATCCTCAATACCCAATCCTCAATCTTCAATCCTCAATCGTCAATCCTCAATTCTCAATCCTCAATCCTCAGGCCTCAGACTTCAAACAGCAATACTCAACCCTCAGTCCTCGTCCTCAATCCACAACCATCAATCCTCAATCCTCAATCTTCAATCATCAATATTCAATCTTCAGTCCTCAATCCTCAATCCTCAATCCTCAATCCTCACTCCTCAATGTTCAATCCGCAATACCCAATCCTCAATCTTCAATCCTCAATCCTCAATCCTCAATACTCAATCCTCAATCCTCAATCTTCAATCCTCAATACTCAATCTTCAACCCTCAACCCTCAATCCTCAACCCTCAATCCTCATTCTTCAATCCTCAACACCCAATCCTCAATCTCCAATCCTCAATCCTCAATCCCCAATTCTCAATCCTCAATCCTCAATCCTCAATCCTCAGACCTCAAACATCAATACTCAACCCACAGTCCCCGTCCTCAATCCACAACCCTCAATCCTCGATCCTCAATCTTCAATACTCAATCCTCAATCCTCAATGTTCAATCCTCAATACCCAATCCTGAATCCTGAATCCTCAATCCTCAATCCTCAGTCCTCAATCCTCAATCCTCAATCCTCGTTCCTCAAACCTCAATCCTCAACCCTCAGTTCTCACCCTCAATTCTCAATTCTCAATCCTCAATCCTCAATCCTCAATCTTCAATCCTCAGTCCTCAGTCCTCAAACCTCAATCCTCAACCCTCAGCCCTCATCCTCAATCCTCAATCCTCAATCCTCAATGTTCAATCCGCAATACCCAATCCTCAATCTTCAATCCTCAATCCTCAACCTTCAATCCTCAATACTCAATCTTCAACCCTCAACCCTCAACCCTCAATCCTCAACCCTCAATCCTCATTCTTCAATCCTCAACACCCAATCCTCAATCTTCAATCCTCAATCCTCAATCCTCAATCCTCAATCTTCAATCCTCATTACTCAATCTTCAACCCTCAACCCTCAATCCTCAACCCTCAATCCTCATTCTTCAATCCTCAACACCCAATCCTCAATCCTCAATCCTCATTCTACAATCCTCAATACCCAATCCTCAATCTTCAATCCTCAATCCTCAATCCTCAATTCTCAATCCTCAATCCTCAGTCCTCAGTCCTCAAACCTCAATCCTCAACCCTCAGCCCTCATCCTCAATACTCAATCCTCAATCCTCAATGTTCAATACGCAACACCCAATCCTCAATCTTCAATCCTCAATCCTCAATCCTCAATCCTCAATCCTCAATCCTCAATCCTCAATCCTCAATCTTCAATCCTCAATACTCAATCTTCAACCCTCAACCCTCAATCCTCAACCCTCTATCCTCAATCCTCAATCCTCAGTCCCAAATACTCAATCTTCAATACTCAATCCTCAATCCTCAATCTTCAATCCTCAACACTCAATCTTCAATCCTCAATCCTCAATCCTCAGTCCTCAGTCCTCAATCCTCTTCCCTCAATCCTCAATACCCAATACTCAATCTTCAATCCTCAATCCTCAATCCTCAATTCTCAATCCTCAATCCTCAATCCTCTGACGTCAAACATCAATACTCAACCCTCAGTCTTCATCCTCAATCCACAACCCTCAATCCTCAATCCACAATCTTCAATTCTCAATCCTCAATCTTCAATCCTCAATCCTCAATCCTCAGTCCTCAACCCTCAATTCTGAATCCTCAATCCTGCATCCTCAATCTTCAGCCCTCAGTCCTCAACAACCAGTTGTCAGTCCTCAATCCCCAATAGAATATCATCAATTCACTGTCTTCAATGCTCAATACTCAATCTGCAATCTTCAAATCTCTATCCAGAAACATCAATTCTCACCACTCAACCCTGGACGCTCAGTCCTCAATGTTCAATTCTCAATCCTCAACTCTCAACCTTCAATCCTCAATACTGAATCTTCAATCCTCAATACTCAATCCTCAATCCTCAATCCTCAATCCTCTGTAATCAATCCTCAATCATCAATCCTCAATCCTCAATCCTCAATCCTCAATCCTCAATCCTCTGTAATCAATCCTCTGTAATCAATCCTCAATCATCAATACTCAATCGTCAATCCTCAGTCCTCAATCCTCAATCCTCAATCCTCGTTCCTCAAACCTCAATCCTCAACCCTCAGTTCTCACCCTCAATCCTCAATTCTCAATCCTCAATCCTCAATCCTCAATCTTCAATCCTCAATAGTCAATCTCCAATCCTATGTCCTCAATCCCCAATACTCAATCCTTAATCCTCAATATTCAATCCTCAATCCCCAGTACTCAATCTTCAATCCTCAATGCTCAATCCTCAATCCCCAACCCTCAGTCCTCAATCCTCAATCCTCAATCCTCAAACCTCAACCATCAACCGTCAGTCCTCGTCCTGAATCGTCAACCCTCAATCCTCTATCCTCAATCTTCAATCATCAATACTCAATATTCAATCCTCAATCCTCAATCCTCAATCATCAATCCTCAATCCTCATTCTACAATCCTCAATACCCAATCCTCAATCTTCAATCCTCAATCGTTAATCCTCAATTCTCAATCCTCAATCCTCAGTCCTCAGTCCTCAAACCTCAACCCTCAACCCTCAGCCCTCATTCTCAATCCTCAATCCTCAAACCTCAATGTTCAATCCGCAATACCCAATCCTCAATCTTCAATTCTCAATCCTCAATCCTCAATTCTCAATTCTCAATCCTCAATCCTCAGACCTCAAACATCAATACTCAAACCTCAGTCGTCGTCCTCAATCCACAACCCTCCATCCTCGATCCTCAATCTTCAATACTCAATCCTCAATCCTCAATCTTCAATCCTCAATCGTCAATCCTCAATTCTCAATCCTCAATCCTCAGTCCTCAGTCCTCAAACCTCAATCCTCAACCCTCAGCCCTCATCCTCAATCCTCAATCCTCAGTCCTGAATGTTCAATCCGCAATACCGAATCCTCAATCTTCAATCCTCAATCCTCAATCCTCAATCCTCAATCCTCAATCCTCAATCCTCAATCTTCAATCCTCAATACTCAATCTTCAACCCTCAACCCTGAATCCTCAACCCTCAATCCTCATTCTTCAATCCTCAACACCCAATCCTCAATCTTCAATCCTCAATCCTCAATCCTCAATTCTCAATTCTCAATCCTCAATCCTCAGACCTCAAACATCAATACTCAACCCTCAGTCCTCGTCCACAATCCACAACCCTCAATCCTCGATCCTCAATCTTCAATCCTCAATTCTCAATCCTCAATCCTCAATTATTAATCTTCAATCCTCAATACTCAATCCTCAATCCTCAATCCTCAATCCTCGGTACTCAATCCTCAATCCTCAATCTCCAACCCTGAATACTCAATCTTCAATCCTCAATCCTCAGTCCTCAATCCTCAATCCTGAATCCTCATTCTTCAATCCTTAATACCCATTCCTCAATCTTCAATCCTTAATCCTCAATCCTCAATTCTCAACCCTCAATCCTCAGTCCTCAGTCCTCAAACGTCAATCCTCAATCCTCAATCCCCACTCCTCAACCCTCAATCCTCAGTCCTTAAACCTCAATCCTGAATCCTCAATCCTGCACCCTCAATCCTCAGCCCTCAGTCCTCAACAATCAGTTGTCAATCCTCAATCCCCAATAGAATATCCTCAATTCACAGTTTTCAATACTCAATACTCAATCTGCAATCTTCAAATCTCTATCCAGAAACATCAATTCTCATCACTCAACCCTGAACGCTCAGTCCTCAATGTTTAATCCTCAATCGTCAATTCTCAATCTTCAATCCTCAATACTGAGTCTTCAATCCTCAATCCTCAATCCTCAATTCTCAATCCTCAATCCTCAATCCTCAATCCTCAACCTTCAATACTCAATCGTCAATCCTCAGTCCACAATCCGCAATCCTCAATCCTCGTTCCCCAAACATCAATCCTCAACCCTCAGTACTCACCCTCAATTCTCAATTCTCAATCCTCAATCCTCAATCCTCAATCTTCAATCCTCAATAATCAATCTCCAATCCCAGATCCTCAATCCCCAATCCTCAATCCTTAATCCTCAATCTTCAATCCTCAGACATCAAACATCAATACTCAACCCTCAGACCTCGTCCTCAATCCACAAACCTCAATCCTCAATCCTCAATCATCAATCATTAACATTCAATCTTCAATCCTCAATACTCAATCCTCAATCCTCAACCCTCAATCCTCAATGTTCAATCCTCAGTACCCAATCCTCAGTCTTCAATCCTCAATCCTCAATCCTCAATCCTCAATCCTCAATCCTCAGTCCTCAATCCTCAGACCTCAGACCTCAATCCTGAATCCTCAATACTGAATCCTCAATCTTCAGCCCTTAGTCCTCAACAATCAGTTGCCAATCCTCAATCCTCAATAGAATATCCTCAATTCACAGTTTTCAATACTCAATCCTCTATCTGCAATCTTCAGATCTCTATCCACAAACATCAATTCTCATCACTCAACCCTCAATACTCAGTCCCCAATCCTCAATCTTCAACCCTCAATCCTCAACCCTCAATCCTCAATCTTAATCTTCAATCCTCAATACTCAATCTTCAATACTCAATCCTCAATCCTCAATCCTCAATCCTCAATCTTCAATCCTCAATCGTCAATCCTCAATTCTCAATCCTCAATCCTCAGTCCTCAGTCCTCAAACCTCAATCCTCAACCCTCAGCCCTCATCCTCAATCCTCAATCCTCAATCCTCAATGTTCAATCCGCAATACCGAATCCTCAATCTTCAATCCTCAATCCTCAATCCTCAATCCTCAATCCTCAATCCTCAATCCTCAATCTTCAATCCTCAATACTCAATCTTCAACCCTCAACCCTGGATCCTCAACCCTCAATCCTCATTCTTCAATCCTCAACACCCAATCCTCAATCTTCAATCCTCAATCCTCAATCCTCAATTCTCAATTCTCAATCCTCAATCCTCAGACCTCTATCCTCATTCTTCAATGCTCAATACCCAATCCTCAATCTTCAACCCTCAATCCTCAATCCTCAATCCTCAATCCTCAATCCTCAATCTTCAATCCTCAGTTCCAAATTGTCAATCTTCAATACTCAATCCTCAATCCTCAATCTTCAATCCTCAATACTCAATCTTCAATCCTCATTCCTCAGTCCTCAGTCCTCAATCCTATTTCTTCAATCCTCAATACCCAATACTCTATCTTCAATCCTCAATCCTCAATCCTCAATTCTCAATCCTCAATCCTCAATCCTCTGACGTCAAACATCAATACTCAATCCTCAGTCTTCATCCTCAATCCACAACCCTCAATCCTCAATCCTCAATCTTCAATCCTCAATCCTCAATCAACAATCCTCCATCCTCAATCCTCAATCCTCAATCTTCAATTCTCAATCCTCAATCCTCAATCCTCAATCCTCAGTCCTCAACCCTCAATTCTGAATCCTCAATCCTGCATCCTCAATCTTCAGCCCTCAGTCCTCAACAATCAGTTGTCAGTCCTCAATCCCCAATAGAATATCATCAATTCACTGTTTTCAATGCTCAATACTCAATCTGCAACCTTCAAATCTCTATCCAGAAACATCAATTCTCTTCACTCAACCCTGGACGCTCAGTCCTCAATCTTCAATCCTCAATCCTCAATCCTCAATTCTCAACCTTCAAATCTCTATCCAGAAACATCAATTCTCTTCACTCAACCCTGGACGCTCAGTCCTCAATCTTCAATCCTCAATCCTCAATCCTCAATTCTCAATCCTCAATCCTCAATCCTCAGATCTTAGTCCTCAAACCTCAATCCTCAACCCTCAGCCCTCATCCTCAATCCTCAATTCTCAATCCTCGATCCTCAATCTTCAATACTCAATACTCAATCTTCAATCCTTAATCCTCAATCCTCGGTCCTCAATCCTCAATCGTCAATCTCCAATCCTGAATACTCAATCTTCAATCCTCAATCCTCAATCCTCAATCCTCAATCCTCAATCCTCAACCCTCAGTCCTCAATCCTCAAACATCAATCCTCAAACCTCAGCCCTCATCATCAATCCTCAATCCTCAATCCTCAATCCTCAATCTTCAATCCTCAATACTCAATATTCAATCCTCAATCCTCAGTCCTCACCCTCAATTCTGAATTCTCAATCCTCAACCCTCAATCCTCAATCATCAATCCTCAATAATCAATCTCCAATCCTAGATCCTCAATCCCCAATACTCAATCCTTAATCCTCAATATTCAATCCTCAATCCTCAGTACTCAATCTTCAATCCTCAATGCTCAATCCTCAATCCCCAACCCTCAGTCCTCAATCCTCAATCCTCAATCCTCAAACCTCAACCCTCAACCGTCAGTCCTCGTCCTGAATCCTCAACCCTCAAACCTCAATCCTCAATCTTCAATCATCAAGACTCAATATTCAATCCTCAATCCTCAATCCTCAGTCCTCAATCCTCAATCCTCAATCCTCAATCCTCAATCCTCAATCCTCAATCTTCATTCCTCAATACTCAATATTCAATCCTCAATCCTCAGTCCTCACCCTCAATTCTGAATTCTCAATCCTCAACCCTCAATCCTCAATCATCAATCCTCAATAATCAATCTCCAATCCTAGATCCTCAATCCCCAATACTCAATCCTTAATCCTCAATATTCAATCCTCAATCCCCAGTACTCAATCTTCAATCCTCAATGCTCAATCCTCAATCCCCAACCCTCAGTCCTCAATCCTCAATCCTCAATCCTCAAACCTCAACCCTCAACCGTCAGTCCTCGTCCTGAATCCTCAACCCTCAAACCTCAATCCTCAATCTTCAATCATCAAGACTCAATATTCAATCCTCAATCCTCAATCCTCAGTCCTCAATCCTCAATCCTCAATCCTCAATCCTCAATCCTCAATCCTCAATCCTCAATCCTCATTCTACAATCCTCAATACCCAATCCTCAATCTTCAATCCTCAATCCTCAATCCTCAATTCTCAATCCTCAATCCTCAGTCCTCAGTCCTCAAACCTCAATCCTCAACCCTCAGCCCTCATCCTCAATCCTCAATCCTTAATCCTCAATCCTCAATCCTCATTCTTCAATCCTCAATACCCAATCCTTAGTCTTCATTCCTCAATCCTCAATCCTCAATCCTCAATCCTCAACCCTCAATCCTCAATCTTCAATCCTCAGTCCCAAATCCTCAATCTTCAATACTCAATCCTCAATCCTCAATCTTCAATCCTCAACACTCAATCTTCAATCCTCAATCCTCAATCCTCAGTCCTCAATCCTCTTTCCTCAATCCTCAATACCCAATACACAATCTTCAATCCTCAATCCTCAATCCTCAATTCTCAATCCTCAATCCTCAATCCTCTGACGTCAAACATCGATACTCAACCCTCAGTCTTCGTCCTCAATCCACAATTCTCAATCCTCAATGCTCAATCTTCAATTCTCAATCCTCAATCCTCAATCCTCAATCCTCAATCCTCAGTCCTCAACACTCAATCCTGAATCCTCAATCTTCTGCCCTCAGTCCTCAACAATCAGTTGTCAATTCTCAATCCTCAATCTTCAATCCTCAATCCTCAATCTTCAATTCTCAATCCTCAATCCTCAATCCTCAATCCTCAATCCTCAATCCTCAGTCCTCAACCCTCAATCCTGAATCCTCAATCTTCAGCCCTCAGTCCTCAACAATCAGTTGTCAATCCTCAATCCTCAATCTTCAATCCTCAATACTCAATCTTCAACCCTCAACCCTCAATCCTCAACCCTCAATCCTCATTCTTCAATCCTCAACACCCAATCCTCAATCTTCAATCCTCAATCCTCAATCCTCAATTCTCAATCCTCAATCCTCAATCTTCAGACCTCAGTCCTCAAACCTCAATCCTCAACCCTCAGCCCTCATCCTCAATCCTCAATCCTCAATCCTCAATACCCAATCCTCAATCTTCAATCTTCAATCCTCAATCCTCAATTCTCAACCCTCAGCCCTCAGTCCTCAGTCCTCAAACATCAATCCTCAAACCTCAGCCCCCATCATCAATCCTCAATCCTCAATCCTCAATCCACAATCTTCAATCCTCAATACTCAATATTCAATCCTCAATCCTCAGTCCTCACCCTCAATTCTGAATTCTCAATCCTCAATCCTCAATCCTCAATCTTCAATCCTGAATAATCAATCTCCAATCCTAGATCCTCAATCCCCAATACTCAATCCTTAATCCTCAATATTCAATCCTCAATCCCCAGTACTCAATCTTCAATCCTCAATGCTCAATCCTCAATCCCCAATCCTCAGTCCTCAATCCTCAATCCTCAATCCTCAAACCTCAACACTCAACCGTCAGTCCTCGTCCTGAATCCTCAACCCTCAATCCTCAATCCACAATCTTCAATCATCAATACTCAATATTCAATACTCAATCCTCAATCCTCAGTCCTCAATCCTCAATCCTCAATCCTCAATCCTCAATCATCAATCCTCAATCCTCAGTCCACAACCCTCAATCCTGAATCCTCAATCTTCAGCCCTGAGTCCTCAACAATCAGTTGTCAATCCTCAATCCTCAATCTTCAATCCTCAATACTCAATCTTCAACCCTCAACCCTCAATCCTCAACCCTCAATCCTCATTCTTCAATCCTAAACACCCAATCCTCAATCTTCAATCCTCAATCCTCAATCCTCAATTCTCAATCCTCAATCCTCAATCTTCAGACCTCAGTCCTCAAACCTCAATCCTCAACCCTCAGCCCTCATCCTCAATCCTCAATCCTCAATCCTCAATACCCAATCCTCAATCTTCAATCTTCAATCCTCAATCCTCAATTCTCAACCCTCAACCCTCAGTCCTCAGTCCTCAAACATCAATCCTCAAACCTCAGCCCTCATCATCAATCCTCAATCCTAAATCCTCAATCCACAATCCTCAATCCTCATTCTTCAATATTCAATACCCAATCCTCAATCTTCAATCCTCAATCCTCAATCCTCAATCCTCAATCCTCAATCCTCAATCCTCAATCCTCAATCCTCAATCCTCAGTCCCAAATGCTCAATCTTCAATACTCAATCCTCAATCCTCAATCTTCAATCCTCAACACTCAATCTTCAATCCTCAATCCTCAATCCTCAGTCCTCAATCCTCTTTCCCCAATCCTCAATACACAATACCCAATCTTCAATCCTCAATCCTCAATCCTCAATTCTCAATCCTCAAACCTCAATCCTCTGACGTCAAACATCAATACTCAACCCTCAGTCTTCATCCTCAATCCACAACCCTCAATCCTCAATCCTCAATCTTCAATTCTCAATCCTCAATCCTCAATCCTCAATCCTCAATCCTCAGTCCTCAACCCTCAATTCTGAATCCTCAATCCTGCATCCTCAATCTTCCGCCCTCAGTCCTCAACAATCAGGTGTCAGTCCGCAATCCCCAATAGAATATCATCAATTCACTGTCTTCAATGCTCAATACTCAATCTGCAATCTTCAAATCTCTATCCAGAAACATCAATTCTCACCACTCAACCCTGGACGCTCAGTCCTCAATGTTCAATCCTCAATCCTCAACTCTCAACCTTCAATCCTCAATACTGAATCTTCAATCCTCAATCCTCAATACTCAATCCTCAATCCTCAATCCTCTGTAATCAATCCTCAATCATCAATACTCAATCGTCAATCCTCAGTCCTCAATCCTCAATCCTCAATCCTCGTTCCTCCAACCTCAATCCTCAACCCTCAGTCCTCACCCTCAATTCTCAATTCTCAGTCCTCAATCCTCAATCCTCAATCTTCAATCCTCAATAATCAATCACCAATCCTATATCCTCAATCCCCAATTCTCAATCCTTAATCCTCAATATTCAATCCTCAATCCCCAGTACTCAATCTTCAATCCTCAATGCTCAATCCTCAATCTCCAAACCTCAATCCTTAATCCTCAATATTCAATCCTCAATCCCCAGTACTCAATCTTCAATCCTCAATGCTCAATCCTCAATCCCCAATCCTCAGTCCTCAATCCTCAATCCTCAATCCTCAAACCTCCACCCTCAACCGTCAGTCCTCGTCCTGATTCGTCAACCCTCAATCCTCTATCCTCAATCTTCAATCATCAATACTCAATATTCAATCCTCAATCCTCAATCATCAATCATCAACCCTCAATCCTCATTCTACAATCCTCAATACCCAATCCTCAATCTTCAATCCTCAATCGTCAATCCTCAATTCTCAATCCTCAATCCTCAGTCCTCAGTCCTCAAACCTCAACCCTCAACCCTCAGCCCTCATCCTCAATCCTCAATCCTCAATCCTCAATGTTCAATCCGCAATACCCAATCCTCAATCTTCAATCCCCAATCCTCAATCCTCAATTCTCAATTCTCAATCCTCAATCCTCAGACCTCAAACATCAATACTCAACCCTCAGTCGTCGTCTTCAATCCACAACCCTCAATCCTCGATCCTCAATCTTCAATACTCAATCCTCAATCCTCAATGTTCAGTCTTCAATACCCAATCCTCAATCTTCAATCCTCAATCCTCAATCCTCAATCCCCAATCCTCAACCCTCAATCCGCAGTCCTCAAACCTCAATCCTGAATCCTCAATCCTGAATCCTCAATCTTCAGCCCTCAGTCCTCAACAATCAGTTGTCAATCCTCAATCCTCAATAGAATATCCTCAATTCACAGGTTTCAATACTCAATACTCAACCTGCAATCTTCAAATCTCTATCCACAAACATCAATTCTCATCACTCAACCCTCAACACTCAGTCCCCAATCCTCAATCTTCAATCCTCAATCCTCAATCCTCAATTATCAATCTTCAATCCTCAATACTCAATCTTCAATCCTCAATCCTCAATCCTCGGTACTCAATCCTCAATCCTCAATCTCCAACCCTGAATACTCAATCTTCAATCCTCAATCCTCAATCCTCAATCCTCAATCCTGAATCCTCATTCTTCAATCCTTAATACCCAATCCTCAATCCTCAATCCTCAATCCTCAATTCTCAATCCTCAATCCTCAATCCTCAACCTTCAATACTCAATCGTCAATCCTCAGTCCACAATCCGCAATCCTCAATCCTCGTTCCTCAAACATCAATCCTCAACCCTCAGTACTCACCCCCAATTCTCAATTCTCAATCCTCAATCCTCAATCCTCAATCTTCAATCCTCAATACCCAATCCTCAGTCTTCAATCCTCAATCCTCAATCCTCAATCCTCAATCCTCAATCCTCAGACCTCAAACCTCAATCCTGAATCCTCAATACTGAATCCTCAATCTTCAGCCCTGAGTCCTCAACAATCAGTTGCCAATCCTCAATCCTCAATAGAATATCCTCAATTCACAGTTTTCAATACTCAATACTCAATCTGCAATCTTCAGATCTCTATCCACAAACATCAATTCTCATCACTCAACCCTCAATACTCAGTCCCCAATCCTCAACCTTCAACCCTCAATCGTCAACCCTCAATCCTCAATCTTAACCTTCAATCCTCAATACTCAATCTTCAATCCTCAATCCTCAATCCTCAATCCTCAATCCTCAATCTTCAATCCTCAATACTCAATCTTCAATCCTCAATCCTCAATCCTCAATCCTCAATCCTCAATCCTCAATCTTCAATCCTCAATACTCAATCTTCAATCCTCAATCCTCAATCCTCAATCCTCAATCCTCAATCCTCAATCGTCAATCTTCAATCCTCAATACTCAATCTTCAATCCTCAATACTCAATCTTCAATCCTCAATCCTCAGTCCTCAGTCCTCAATCCTCTTTCTTCAATCCTCAATACCCAATACTCAATCTTCAATCCTCAATCCTCAATCCTCAATTCTCAATCCTCAATCCTCAATCCTCAGACCTCAGTCCTCAAACCTCAATCCTCAACCCTCAGCCCTCATCCTCAATCCTCAATCCTCAATCCTCGATCCTCAATCTTCAATACTCAATACTCAATCTTCAATTCTTAATCCTCAATCCTCGGTCCTCAATCCTCAATCGTCAATCTGCAATCCTGAATACTCAATCTTCAATACTCAATCCTCAATCCTCAATCCTCAATCCTCAATCCTCATTCTTCATTCCTCAATACCCAATCCTCAATCTTCAATCCTCAATCCTCAATCCTCAATTCTCAACCCTCAACCCTCAGTCCTCTGTCCTCAAACATCAATCCTCAAACCCCAGACCTCATCATCAATCCTCAATCCTCAATCCACAATCTTCAATCCTCAATACTCAATATTCAATCCTCAATCCTCAGTCCTCACCCTCAATTCTGAATTCTCAATCCTCAATCCTCAATCCTCAATCTTCAATCCTCAATCCACAATCTTCAATTCTCAACCCTCAACCCTCAGTCCTCAGTCCTCAAACATCAATCCTCAACCCTCAGCCCTCATCCTCAATCCTCAATCCTCAATCCTCAATACCCAATCCTCAATCTTCAATCTTCAATCCTCAATCCTCAATTCTCAACCCTCAACCCTCAGTCCTCAGTCCTCAAACATCAATCCTCAAACCTCAGCCCTCATCATCAATCCTCAATCTCAATCCTCAATCCACAATCTTCAATCCTCAATACTCAATATTCAATCCTCAATCCTCAGTCCTCACCCTCAATTCTGAATTCTCAATCCTCAATCCTCAATCCTCAATCTTCAATCCTGAATAATCAATCTCCAATCCTAGATCCTCAATCCCCAATACTCAATCCTTAATCCTCAATATTCAATCCTCAATCCCCAGTACTCAATCTTCAATCCTCAATGCTCAATCCTCAATCCCCAATCCTCAGTCCTCAATCCTCAATCCTCAATCCTCAAACCTCAACACTCAACCGTCAGTCCTCGTCCTGAATCCTCAACACTCAATCCTCAATCCACAATCTTCAATCATCAATACTCAATATTCAATACTCAATCCTCAATCCTCAGTCCTCAATCCTCAATCCTCAATCCTCAATCCTCAATCATCAATCCGCAATCCTCATTCTACAATCCTCAATACCCAATCCTCTATCTTCAATCCTCAATCCTCAATCCTCAATTCCCAATCCTCAATCCTCAGTCCTCAGTCCTCAAACCTCATTCCTCAACCCTCAGCCCTCATCCTCAATCGTCAATCCTTAATCCTCAATCCTCAATCCTCATTCTTCAATATTCAATACCCAATCCTCAATCTTCAATCCTCAATCCTCAATCCTCAATCCTCAATCCTCAATCCTCAATCCTCAATCCTCAATCCTCAATCCTCAATCCTCAGTCCCAAATGCTCAATCTTCAATACTCAATCCTCAATCCTCAACCTTCAATCCTCAATACTCAATCTTCAATCCTCAATCGTCAATCCTCAGTCCTCAATCCTCTTTCCTCAATCCTCAATACACAATACCCAATCTTCAATCCTCAATCCTCAATCCTCAATTCTCATTCCTCAATCCTCAATCCTCAATCCTCAATCCTCAATCTTCAATACTCAATCGTCAATCCTCAGTCCACAATCCGCAATCCTCAATCCTCGTTCCTCAAACATCAATCCTCAACCCTCAGTACTCACCCCCAATTCTCAATTCTCAATCCTCAATCCTCAATCCTCAATCTTCAATCCTCAATACCCAATCCTCAGTCTTCAATCCTCAATCCTCAATCCTCAATCCTCAATCCTCAATCCTCAGTCCTCAAACCTCAATCCTGAATCCTCAATACTGAATCCTCAATCTTCAGCCCTGAGTCCTCAACAATCAGTTGCCAATCCTCAATCCTCAATAGAATATCCTCAATTCACAGTTTTCAATACTCAATACTCAATCTGCAATCTTCAGATCTCTATCCACAAACATCAATTCTCATCACTCAACACTCAATACTCAGTCCCCAATCCTCAACCTTCAACCCTCAATCGTCAACCCTCAATCCTCAATCTTAACCTTCAATCCTCAATACTCAATCTTCAATCCTCAATCCTCAATCCTCAATCCTCAATCCTCAATCTTCAATCCTCAATACTCAATCTTCAATCCTCAATCCTCAATCCTCAATCCTCAATCCTCAATCCTCAATCGTCAATCTTCAATCCTCAATACTCAATCTTCAATCCTCAATCCTTAATCCTCAATCCTCAATCCTCATTCTTCAATCCTCAATACCCAATCCTCAATCTTCAACCCTCAATCCTCAATCCTCAATCCTCAATCCTCAATCCTCAATCCTCAATCTTCAATCCTCAGTTCCAAATTGTCAATCTTCAATACTCAATCCTCAATCCTCAATCTTCAATCCTCAATACTCAATCTTCAATCCTCAATCCTCAGTCCTCAGTCCTCAATCCTCTTTCTTCAATCCTCAATACCCAATACTCAATCTTCAATCCTCAATCCTCAATCCTCAATTCTCAATCCTCAGACCTCAGTCCTCAAACCTCAATCCTCAACCCTCAGCCCTCATCCACAATCCTCAATCCTCAATCCTCGATCCTCAATCTTCAATACTCAATACTCAATCTTCAGTCCTCAATCCTCAATCCTCAATCCTCAATCCTCAATCCTCAATCCTCATTCTTCATTCCTCAATACCCAATCCTCAATCTTCAATCCTCAATCCTCAATCCTCAATTCTCAACCCTCAACCCTCAGTCCTCAGTCCTCAAACATCAATCCTCAAACCACAGCCCTCATCATCAATCCTCAATCCTCAATCATCAATCCACAATCTTCAATTCTCAATACTCAATATTCAATCCTCAATCCTCAGTCCTCACCCTCAATTCTGAATTCTCAATCCTCAATCCTCAATCCTCAATCTTCAATCCTGAATAATCAATCTCCAATCCTAGATCCTCAATCCCCGATACTCAATCCTTAATCCTCAATATTCAATCCTCAATTCCCAGTACTCAATCTTCAATCCTCAATGCTCAATCCTCAATCCCCAATACTCAGTCCTCAATCCTCAATCCTCAATCCTCAAACCTCAACCCTCAACCATCAGTCCTCGTCCTGAATCCTCAACCCTCAATCCTCTATCCACAATCTTCAATCATCAATACTCAATATTCAATACTCAACCCTCAATCCTCATTCTACAATCCTCAATACCCAATCCTCTATCTTCAATCCTCAATCCTCAATCCTCAATTCCCAATCCTCAATCCTCAGTCCTCAGTCCTCAAACCTCAATCCTCAACCCTCAGCCCTCATCCTCAATAGTCAATCCTTAATCATCAATCCTCAATCCTCATTCTTCAATATTCAATACCCAATCCTCAATCTTCAATCCTCAATCCTCAATCCTCAATCCTCAATCCTCAATCCTCAATCCTCAATCCTCAATCCTCAATCCTCAGTCCCAAATACTCAATCTTCAATACTCAATCCTCAATCCTCAATCTTCAATCCTCAATACTCAATCTTCAATCCTCAATCCTCAATCCTCAATCCTCAATCCTCAATCTTCAATCCTCAATACTCAGTCTTCAATCCTCAATCCTCAATCCTCAAACCTCAATCCTCAATCCTCAGTCGTCAATCTTCAATCCTCAATACTCAATCTTCAATCCTCAATCCTTAATCCTCAATCCTCTATCCTCATTCTTCAATCCTCAATACCCAATCCTCAATCTTCAACCCTCAATCCTCAATCCTCAATCCTCAATCCTCAATCCTCAATCTTCAATCCTCAGTTCCAAATTGTCAATCTTCAATACTCAATCCTCAATCCTCAATCTTCAATCCTCAACACTCAATCTTCAATCCTCAATCCTCAATCCTCAGTCCTCAATCCTCTTTCCTCAATCCTCAATACCCAATACTCAATCTTCAATCCTCAATCTTCAACCCTCAACCCTCAATCCTCAACCCTCAATCCTCATTCTTCAATCCTCAACACCCAATCCTCAATCTTCAATCCTCAATTCTCAGTCCTCAATTCTCAATCCTCAATCCTCAATCCTCAGACCTCAAACATCAATACTCAACCCACAGTCCTCGTCCTCAATCCACAACCCTCAATCCTCGATCCTCAATCTTCAATACTCAATCCTCAATCCTCAATGTTCAATCCTCAATACCCAATCCTGAATCCTGAATCCACAATCCTCAATCCTGCACCCTCAATCCTCAGCCCTCAGTCTTCAACAATCAGTTGTCAATCCTCAATCCCCAATAGAATATCCTCAATTCACAGTTTTCAATACTCAATACTCAATCTGCAATCTTCAAATCTCTATCCAGAAACATCAATTCTCTTCACTCAACCCTGGACGCTCAGTCCTCAATCTTCAATCCTCAATCCTCAATCCTCAATTCTCAACCTTCAAATCTCTATCCAGAAACATCAATTCTCTTCACTCAACCCTGGACGCTCAGTCCTCAATCTTCAATCCTCAATCCTCAATCCTCAATTCTCAATCCTCAATCCTCAATCCTCAGAACTCAGTCCTCAAACCTCAATCCTCAACCCTCAGCCCTCATCCTCAATCCTCAATTCTCAATCCTCGATCCTCAATCTTCAATACTCAATACTCAATCTTCAATCCTTAATCCTCAATCCTCGGTCCTCAATCCTCAATCGTCAATCTCCAATCCTGAATACTCAATCTTCAATCCTCAATCCTCAATCCTCAATCCTCAATCCTCAATCCTCAATCCTCACTCTTCATTCCTCAATACCCAATCGTCAATCTTCAATACTCAATCCTCAATCCTCAATTCTCAACCCTCAACCCTCAGTCCTCAATCCTCAAACATCAATCCTCAAACCTCAGCCCTCATCATCAATCCTCAATCCTCAATCCTCAATCCTCAATCCTCAATCCTCGTTCCTCAAACCTCAATCCTCAACCCTCAGTTCTCACCCTCAATTCTCAATTCTCAATCCTCAATCCTCAATCCTCAATCTTCAATCCTCAATAATCAATCTCCAATCCTATGTCCTCAATCCCCAATACTCAATCCTTAATCCTCAATATTCAATCCTCAATCCCCAGTACTCAATCTTCAATCCTCAATGCTCTATCCTCAATCCCCAACCCTCAGTCCTCAATCCTCAATCATCAAACCTCAGACCTCAACCATCAACCGTCAGTCCTCGTCCTGAATCGTCAACCCTCAATCCTCTATCCTCAATCTTCAATCATCAATACTCAATATTCAATCCTCAATCCTCAATCCTCAATCATCAATCCTCAATCCTCATTCTACAATCCTCAATACCCAATCCTCAATCTTCAATCCTCAATCGTCAATCCTCAATTCTCAATCCTCAATCCTCAGTCCTCAGTCCTCAAACCTCAACCCTCAACCCTCAGCCCTCATCCTCAATCCTCAATCCTCAAACCTCAATGTTCAATCCGCAATACCCAATCCTCAATCTTCAATCCTCAATCCTCAATCCTCAATTCTCAATTCTCAATCCTCAATCCTCAGAACTCAAACATCAATACTCAACCCTCAGTCGTCGTCCTCAATCCACAACCCTCAATCCTCGATCCTCAATCTTCAATACTCAATCCTCAATCCTCAATCTTCAATCCTCAATCGTCAATCCTCAATTCTCAATCCTCAATCCTCAGTCCTCAGTCCTCAAACCTCAATCCTCAACCCTCAGCCCTCATCCTCAATCCTCAATCCCCAATCCTCAATGGTCAATCCGCAATACCGAATCCTCAATCTTCAATCCTCAATCCTCAATCCTCAATCCTCAATCCTCAATCCTCAATCCTCAATCTTCAATCCTCAATACTCAATCTTCAACCCTCAACCCTGAATCCTCAACCCTCAATCCTCATTCTTCAATCCTCAACACCCAATCCTCAATCTTCAATCCTCAATCCTCAATCCTCAATTCTCAATTCTCAATCCTCAATCCTCAGACCTCAAACATCAATACTCAACCCTCAGTCCTCGTCCACAATCCACAACCCTCAATCCTCGATCCTCAATCTTCAATCCTCAATCCTCAATCCTCAATCCTCAATTATTAATCTTCAATCCCCAATACTCAATCTTCAATACTCAATCCTCAATCCTCGGTACTCAATCCTCAATCCTCAATCTCCAACCCTGAATACTCAATCCTCAATCCTCAATCATCAATTCTCAACCCTCAACCCTCAGTCCTCAATCCTGAAACATCAATCCTCAAACCTCAGCCCTCATCATCAATCCTCAATCCTCAATCCTCAATCCTCAATCCTCAATCTTCAATCCTCAATACTCAATATTCAATCCTCAATCCTCAGTCCTCACCCTCAATTCTGAATTCTCAATCCTCAATCCTCAATCCTCAATCATCAATCCTCAATAATCAATCTCCAATCCTAGATCCACAATCCACAATACTCAATCCTTAATCCTCAATATTCAATCCTCAATCCCCAGTACTCAATCTTCAATCCTCAATGCTCAATCCTCAATCCCCAACCCTCAGTCCTCAATCCTCAATCCTCAATCCTCAAACCTCAACCCTCAACCGTCAGTCCTCGTCCTGAATCCTCAACCCTCAATCCTCAATCCTCAATCTTCAATCCTCAATCCTCAATCCTCAATCCTCATTCTACAATCCTCAATACCCAATCCTCAATCTTCAATCCTCAATCCTCAATCCTCAATTCACAATCCTCAATCCTCAGTCCTCAGTCCTCAAACCTCAATCCTCAACCCTCAGCCCTCATCCTCAATCCTCAATCCTTAATCCTCAATCCTCAATCCTCATTCTTCAATCCTCAATAGCCAATCCTCAATCTTCATTCCTCAATCCTCAATCCTCAATCCTCAATACTCAATCCTCAATCCTCAATCTTCAATCCTCAGTCCCAAATCCTCAATCTTCAATACTCAATCCTCAATCCTCAATCTTCAATCCTCAACACTCAATCTTCAATCCTCAATCCTCAATCCTCAGTCCTCAATCCTCTTTCCTCAATCCTCAATACCCAATACTCAATCTTCAATCCTCAATCCTCAATCCTCAATTCTCAATCCTCAATCCTCAATCCTCTGACGTCAAACATCAATACTCAACCCTCAGTCTTCGTCCTCAATCCACAACTCTCAATCCTCAATGCTCAATCTTCAATTCTCAATCCTCAATCCTCAATCCTCAATCCTCAGTCCTCAGTCCTCAACACTCAATCCTGAATCCTCAATCTTCTTCCCTCAGTCCTCAACAATCAGTTGTCAATCCTCAATCCTCAATCTTCAATCCTCAATCCTCAATCTTCAATTCTCAATCCTCAATCCTCAATTCTCAATCCTCAATCCTCAGTCCTCAACCCTCAATCCTGAATCCTCAATCTTCAGCCCTCAGTCCTCAACAATCAGTCGTCAATCCTCAATCCTCAATCTTCAATCCTCAATACTCAATCTTCAACCCTCAACCCTCAATCCTCAACCCTCAATCCTCATTCTTCAATCCTCAACACCCAATCCTCAATCTTCAATCCTCAATCCTCAATCCTCAATTCTCAATCCTCAATCCTCAATCCTCAGACCTCGGTCCTCAAACCTCAATCCTCAACCCTCAGCCCTCATCCTCAATCCTCAATCCTCAATCCTCGATCCTCAATCTTCAATACTCAATACTCAATCTTCAATCCTTAATCCTCAATCCTCGGTCCTCAATCCTCAATCGTCAATCTCCAATCCTGAATACTCAATCTTCAATCCTCAATCCTCAATCCTCAATCCTCAATCCTCAATCCTCATTCTTCATTCCTCAATACCCAATCCTCAATCTTCAATCCTCAATCCTCAATCCTCAATTCTCAACCCTCAACCCTCAGTCCTCAGTCCTCAACCATCAATCCTCAAGCCTCAGCCCTCATCATCAATCCTCAATCCTCAATCCTCAATCCTCAATCTTCAATCCTCAATACTCAATACTCAATCCTCAATCCTCAGTCCTCACCCTCAATTCTGCATTCTCAATCCTCAATCCTCAATCCTCAATCTTCAATCCTCAATAATCAATCTCCAATCCTAGATCCTCATTCCCCAATACTCAATCCTTAATCCTCAATATTCAATCCTCAATCCCCATTACTCAATCTTCAATCCTCAATGCTCAATCCTCAATCCCCAATCCTCAGTCCCCAATCCTCAATCCTCAATCCTCAAACCTCAACCCTCAACCGTCAGTCCTCGTCCTGAATCCTCAACACTCAATCCTCAATCCTCAATCTTCAATCATCAATACTCAATATTCAATCCTCAATCCTCAATCCTCAGTCCTCAATCCTCAATCCTCAATCCTCAATCCTCAATCCTCAATCATCAACCCTCAATCCTCATTCTACAATCCTCAATACCCAATCCTCAATCTTCAGTCCTCAATCCTCAATCCTCAATTCCCAATCCTCAATCCTCAGTCCTCAGTCCTCAAACCTCAATCCTCAACCCTCAGCCCTAATCCTCAATCCCCAATCCTTAATCCTCAATCCTCAATCCTCATTCTTCAATATTCAATACCCAATCCTCAATCTTCAATGCTCAATCCTCAATCCTCAATCCTCAATCCTCAATCCTCAATCCTCAATCCTCAATCCTCAATCCTCAATCCTCAATCCTCAGTCCCAAATACTCAATCTTCAATACTCAATCCTCAATCCTCAATCTTCAATCCTCAATACTCAATCTTCAATCCTCAATCCTCAATCCTCAGTACTCAATCCTCTTTCTTCAATCCTCAATACCCAATACTCAATCTTCAATCCTCAATACTGAATCTTCAATCCTCAATCCTCAATCCTCAATCCTCAATCCTGAATCCTCTGTAATCAATCCTCAATCTTCAATACTCAATCGTCAATCCTCAGTCCTCAATCCTCAATCCTCAATCCTCGTTCCTCAAACCTCAATCCTCAACCCTCAGTCCTCACCCTCAATTCTCAATTCTCAATCCTCAATCCTCACTCCTCAATCTTCAATCCTCAATAATCAATCTCCAATCCTAGATCCTCAATCCCCTATACTCAATCCTTAGTCCTCAATCTTCAATCCTCAATCCCCAGTACTCAATCTTCAATCCTCAATGCTCAATCCTCAATCCTCAATCCTCAATCATCAATCCTCAATAATCAATCTCCAATCCTAGATCCTCAATCCCCAATACTCAATCCTTAATCCTCAATATTCAATCCTCAATCCCCAGTACTCAATCTTCAATCCTCAATGCTCAATCCTCAATCCCCAACCCTCAGTCCTCAATCCTCAATCCTCAATCCTCAAACCTCAACCCTCAACCGTCAGTCCTCGTCCTGAATACTCAACCCTCAATCCTCAATCCTCAATCTTCAATCATCAAGACTCAATATTCAATCCTCAATCCTCCATCCTCAGTCCTCAATCCTCAATCCTCAATCCTCAATCCTCAATCCTCAATCCTCAATCCTCAATCCTCAATCCTCATTCTACAATCCTCAATACCCAATCCCCAATCTTCAATCCTCAATCCTCAATCCTCAATTCTCAATCCTCAATCCTCAGTCCTCAGTCCTCAAACCTCAATCCTCAACCCTCAGCCCTCATCCTCAATCCTCAATCCTTAATCCTCAATCCTCAATCCTCATTCTTCAATCCTCAATACCCAATCCTCAATCTTCATTCCTCAATCCTCAATCCTCAATCCTCAATCCTCAATCCTCAATCCTCAATCTTCAATCCTCAGTCCCAAATCCTCAATCTTCAATACTCAATCCTCAATCCTCAATCTTCAATCCTCAACACTCAATCTTCAATCCTCAATCCTCAATCCTCAGTCCTCAATCCTCTTTCCTCAATCCTCAATACCCAATACTCAATCTTCAATCCTCAATCTTCAACCCTCAACCCTCAATCCTCAACCCTCAATCCTCATTCTTCAATCCTCAACTCCCAATCCTCAATCTTCAATCCTCAATCCTCAGTCCTCAATTCTCAATCCTCAATCCTCAATCCTCAGACCTCAAACATCAATACTCAACCCACAGTCCTCGTCCTCAATCCACAACCCTCAATCCTCGATCCTCAATCTTCAATACTCAATCCTCAATCCTCAATGTTCAATCCTCAATACCCAATCCTGAATCCTGAATCCACAATCCTCAATCCTCAGTCCTCAATCCTCAATGCTCAATCCTCGTTCCTCAAACCTCAATCCTCAACCCTCATCCTCAATCCTCAATCCTCAATCCTCAATGTTCAATCCGCAATACCCAATCCTCAATCTTCAATCCTCAATCCTCAATCTTCAATCCTCAATACTCAATCTTCAACCCTCAACCCTCAATCCTCAACCCTCAATCCTCATTCTTCAATCCTCAACACCCAATCCTCTATCCTCAATCCTCATTCTACAATCCTCAATACCCAATCCTCAATCTTCAATCCTCGATCCTCAATCCTCAATTCTCAATCCTCAATCCTCAGTCCTCAGTCCTCAAACCTCAATCCTCTACCCTCAGCCCTCATCCTCAATCCTCAATCCTCAATCCTCAATGTTCAATCCGCAATACCCAATCCTCAATCTTCAATCCTCAATCCTCAATCCTCAATCCTCAATCCTCAATCCTCAATCCTCAATCTTCAATCCTCAATACTCAATCTTCAACCCTCAACCCTCAATCCTCAACCCTCAATCCTCAATCCTCAATCCTCAGTCCCAAATACTCAATCTTCAATACTCAATCCTCAATCCTCAATCTTCAATCCTCAACACTCAATCTTCAATCCTCAATCCTCAATCCTCAGTCCTCAATCCTCTTTCCTCAATCCTCAATACCTAATACTCAATCTTCAATCCTCAATCCTCAATCCTCAATTCTCAATCCTCAATCCTCAATCCTCTGACGTCAAACATCAATACTCAACCCTCAGTCTTCATCCTCAATCCACAACCCTCAATCCTCAATCCTCAATCTTCAATTCTCAATCCTCAATCCTCAATCCTCAATCCTCAATCCTCAGTCCTCAACCCTCAATTCTGAATCCTCAATCCTGCATCCTCAACCTTCAGCCCTCAGTCCTCAACAATCAGATGTCAGTCCTCAATCCCCAATAGAATATCATCAATTCACTGTCTTCAATGCTCAATACTCAATCTGCAATCTTCAAATCTCTATCCAGAAACATCAATTCTCACCACTCAACCCTGGACGCTCAGTCCTCAATGTTCAATTCTCAATACTCAACTCTCAACCTTCAATCCTCAATACTGAATCTTCAATCCTCAATACTCAATCCTCAATCCTCAATCCTCAATCCTCTGTAATCAATCCTCAATCATGAATCCTCAATCCTCAATCCTCAATCCTCAATCCTCAATCCTCTGTAATCAATCCTCAATCATCAATACTCAATCGTCAATCCTCAGTCCTCAATCCTCAATCCTCAATCCTCGTTCCTCAAACCTCAATCCTCAACCCTCAGTTCTCACCCTCAATTCTCAATTCTCAATCCTCAATCCTCAATCCTCAATCTTCAATCCTCAATAATCAATCTCCAATCCTATGTCCTCAATCCCCAATACTCAATCCTTAATCCTCAATATTCAATCCTCAATCCCCAGTACTCAATCTTCAATCCTCAATGCTCAATCCTCAATCCCCAACCCTCAGTCCTCAATCCTCAATCCTCAATCCTCAGACCTCAACCATCAACCGTCAGTCCTCGTCCTGAATCGTCAACCCTCAATCCTCTATCCTCAATCTTCAATCATCAATACTCAATATTCAATCCTCAATCCTCAATCCTCAATCATCAATCCTCAATCCTCATTCTACAATCCTCAATACCCAATCCTCAATCTTCAATCCTCAATCGTCAATCCTCAATTCTCAATCCTCAATCCTCAGTCCTCAGTCCTCAAACCTCAACCCTCAACCCTCAGCCCTCATCCTCAATCCTCAATCCTCAAACCTCAATGTTCAATCCGCAATACCCAATCCTCAATCTTCAATCCTCAATCCTCAATCCTCAATTCTCAATTCTCAATCCTCAATCCTCAGACCTCAAACATCAATACTCAACCCTCAGTCGTCGTCCTCAATCCACAACCCTCAATCCTCGATCCTCAATCTTCAATACTCAATCCTCAATCCTCAATCTTCAATCCTCAATCGTCAATCCTCAATTCTCAATCCTCAATCCTCAGTCCTCAGTCCTCAAACCTCAATCCTCAACCCTCAGCCCTCATCCTCAATCCTCAATCCCCAATCCTCAATGGTCAATCCGCAATACCGAATCCTCAATCTTCAATCCTCAATCCTCAATCCTCAATCCTCAATCCTCAATCCTCAATCCTCAATCCTCAATCTTCAATCCTCAATACTCAATCTTCAACCCTCAACCCTGAATCCTCAACCCTCAATCCTCATTCTTCAATCCTCAACACCCAATCCTCAATCTTCAATCCTCAATCCTCAATCCTCAATTCTCAATTCTCAATTCTCAATCCTCAATCCTCAGACCTCAAACATCAATACTCAACCCTCAGTCCTCGTCCACAATCCACAACCCTCAATCCTCGATCCTCAATCTTCAATCCTCAATCCTCAATCCTCAATCCTCAATTATTAATCTTCAATCCCCAATACTCAATCTTCAATACTCAATCCTCAATCCTCGGTACTCAATCCTCAATCCTCAATCTCCAACCCTGAATACTCAATCCTCAATCCTCAATCATCAATTCTCAACCCCCAACCCTCAGTCCTCAATCCTGAAACATCAATCCTCAAACCTCAGCCCTCATCATCAATCCTCAATCCTCAATCCTCAATCCTCAACCTTCAATCCTCAATACTCAATATTCAATCCTCAATCCTCAGTCCTCACCCTCAATTCTGAATTCTCAATCCTCAATCCTCAATCCTCAATCATCAATCCTCAATAATCAATCTCCAATCCTAGATCCACAATCCCCAATACTCAATCCTTAATCCTCAATATTCAATCCTCAATCCCCAGTACTCAATCTTCAATCCTCAATGCTCAATCCTCAATCCCCAACCCTCAGTCCTCAATCCTCAATCCTCAATCCTCAAACCTCAACCCTCAACCGTCAGTCCTCGTCCTGAATCCTCAACCCTCAATCCTCAATCCTCAATCTTCAATCCTCAATCCTCAATCCTCAATCCTCATTCTACAATCCTCAATACCCAATCCTCAATCTTCAATCCTCAATCCTCAATCCTCAATTCTCAATCCTCAATCCTCAGTCCTCAGTCCTCAAACCTCAATCCTCAACCCTCAGCCCTCATCCTCAATCCTCAATCCTTAATCCTCAATCCTCAATCCTCATTCTTCAATCCTCAATAGCCAATCCTCAATCTTCATTCCTCAATCCTCAATCCTCAATCCTCAATACTCAATCCTCAATCCTCAATCTTCAATCCTCAGTCCCAAATCCTCAATCTTCAATACTCAATCCTCAATCCTCAATCTTCAATCCTCAACACTCAATCTTCAATCCTCAATCCTCAATCCTCAGTCCTCAATCCTCTTTCCTCAATCCTCAATACCCAATACTCAATCTTCAATCCTCAATCCTCAATCCTCAATTCTCAATCCTCAATCCTCAATCCTCTGACGTCAAACATCAATACTCAACCCTCAGTCTTCGTCCTCAATCCACAACTCTCAATCCTCAATGCTCAATCTTCAATTCTCAATCCTCAATCCTCAATCCTCAATCCTCAGTCCTCAGTCCTCAACACTCAATCCTGAATCCTCAATCTTCTTCCCTCAGTCCTCAACAATCAGTTGTCAATCCTCAATCCTCAATCTTCAATCCTCAATCCTCAATCTTCAATTCTCAATCCTCAATCCTCAATTCTCAATCCTCAATCCTCAGTCCTCAACCCTCAATCCTGAATCCTCAATCTTCAGCCCTCAGTCCTCAACAATCAGTTGTCAATCCTCGATCCTCAATCTTCAATACTCAATACTCAATCTTCAATCCTTAATCCTCAATCCTCGGTCCTCAATCCTCAATCGTCAATCTCCAATCCTGAATACTCAATCTTCAATCCTCAATCCTCAATCCTCAATCCTCAATCCTCAATCCTCATTCTTCATTCCTCAATACCCAATCCTCAATCTTCAATCCTCAATCCTCAATCCTCAATTCTCAACCCTCAACCCTCAGTCCTCAGTCCTCAACCATCAATCCTCAAGCCTCAGCCCTCATCATCAATCCTCAATCCTCAATCCTCAATCCTCAATCTTCAATCCTCAATACTCAATACTCAATCCTCAATCCTCAGTCCTCACCCTCAATTCTGCATTCTCAATCCTCAATCCTCAATCCTCAATCTTCAATCCTCAATAATCAATCTCCAATCCTAGATCCTCATTCCCCAATACTCAATCCTTAATCCTCAATATTCAATCCTCAATCCCCATTACTCAATCTTCAATCCTCAATGCTCAATCCTCAATCCCCAATCCTCAGTCCCCAATCCTCAATCCTCAATCCTCAAACCTCAACCCTCAACCGTCAGTCCTCGTCCTGAATCCTCAACACTCAATCCTCAATCCTCAATCTTCAATCATCAATACTCAATATTCAATCCTCAATCCTCAATCCTCAGTCCTCAATCCTCAATCCTCAATCCTCAATCCTCAATCATCAACCCTCAATCCTCATTCTACAATCCTCAATACCCAATCCTCAATCTTCAGTCCTCAATCCTCAATCCTCAATTCCCAATCCTCAATCCTCAGTCCTCAGTCCTCAAACCTCAATCCTCAACCCTCAGCCCTAATCCTCAATCACCAATCCTTAATCCTCAATCCTCAATCCTCATTCTTCAATATTCAATACCCAATCCTCAATCTTCAATGCTCAATCCTCAATCCTCAATCCTCAATCCTCAATCCTCAATCCTCAATCCTCAATCCTCAATCCTCAATCCTCAATCCTCAGTCCCAAATACTCAATCTTCAATACTCAATCCTCAATCCTCAATCTTCAATCCTCAATACTCAATCTTCAATCCTCAATCCTCAATCCTCAGTCCTCAATCCTCTTTCTTCAATCCTCAATACCCAATACTCAATCTTCAATCCTCAATACTGAATCTTCAATCCTCAATCCTCAATCCTCAATCCTCAATCCTCAATCCTCTGTAATCAATCCTCAATCTTCAATACTCAATCGTCAATCCTCAGTCCTCAATCCTCAATCCTCAATCCTCGTTCCTCAAACCTCAATCCTCAACCCTCAGTCCTCACCCTCAATTCTCAATTCTCAATCCTCAATCCTCACTCCTCAATCTTCAATCCTCAATAATCAATCTCCAATCCTAGATCCTCAATCCCCTATACTCAATCCTTAGTCCTCAATCTTCAATCCTCAATCCCCAGTACTCAATCTTCAATCCTCAATGCACAATCCTCAATCCCCAATCCTCAGTCCTCAATCCTCAACCTTCAATACTCAATCGTCAATCCTCAGTCCACAATCCGCAATCCTCAATCCTCGTTCCTCAAACATCAATCCTCAACCCTCAGTACTCACCCCCAATTCTCAATTCTCAATCCTCAATCCTCAATACTCAATCTTCAATCCTCAATAATCAATCTCCAATCCCAGATCCTCAATCCCCAATCCTCAATCCTTAATCCTCAATCTTCAATCCTCAGACATCAAACATCAATACTCAACCCTCAGACCTCGTCCTCAATCCACAAACCTCAATCCTCAATCATTAATCATTAACATTTAATCTTCAATCCTCAATAATCAATCCTCAATTCTCAACCCTCAATCCTCAATGTTCAATCCTCAATACCCAATCCTCAGTCTTCAATCCTCAATCCTCAATCCTCAATCCTCAATCCTCAATCCTCAGACCTCAAACCTCAATCCTGAATCCTCAATACTGAATCCTCAATCCTCAGCCCTCAGTCCTCAACAATCATTTGTCAATCCTCAATCCTCAATAGAATATCATCAATTCACAGTATTCAATACTCAATACTCAATCTGCAATCATCAAATCTCTATCCACAAGCATCAATTCTCATCACTCAACCTTCGACACTCAGTCTTCAATCCTCAATCCTCAATCCTCAATCCTCAATCCTCATTCTTCAATCCTCAATACCCAATCCTCAATCTTCAATCCTCAATCCTCAAACCTCAATTCTCAATCCTCAATCCTCAGGCCTCAGACTTCAAACAGCAATGCTCAACCCTCAGTCCTCGTCCTTAATCCACAACCATCAATCCTCAATGCTCAATCTTCAATCATCAATATTCAATCTTCAGTCCTCAATCCTCAATCCTCAATCCTCAATCCTCAATCCTCAATGTTCAATCCGCAATACCCAATCCTCAATCTTCAATCCTCAATCCTCAATCCTCAATACTCAATCCTCAATCCTCAAGCTTCAATCCTCAATATTCAATCTTCAACCCTCAACCCTCAATCCTCAACCCTCAATCCTCATTCTTCAATCCTCAACACCCAATCCTCAATCTTCAATCCTCAATCCTCAATCCTCAATTCTCAACCCTCAACCCTCAGTCCTCAGTCCTCAACCATCAATCCTCAAGCCTCAGCCCTCATCATCAATCCTCAATCCTCAATCCTCAATCCTCAATCTTCAATCCTCAATACTCAATACTCAATCCTCAATCCTCAGTCCTCACCCTCAATTCTGCATTCTCAATCCTCAATCCTCAATCCTCAATCTTCAATCCTCAATAATCAATCTCCAATCCTAGATCCTCATTCCCCAATACTCAATCCTTAATCCTCAATATTCAATCCTCAATCCCCATTACTCAATCTTCAATCCTCAATGCTCAATCCTCAATCCCCAATCCTCAGTCCCCAATCCTCAATCCTCAATCCTCAAACCTCAACCCTCAACCGTCAGTCCTCGTCCTGAATCCTCAACACTCAATCCTCAATCCTCAATCTTCTATCATCAATACTCAATATTCAATCCTCAATCCTCAATCCTCAGTCCTCAATCCTCAATCCTCAATCCTCAATCCTCAATCATCAACCCTCAATCCTCATTCTACAATCCTCAATACCCAATCCTCAATCTTCAGTCCTCAATCCTCAATCCTCAATTCCCAATCCTCAATCCTCAGTCCTCAGTCCTCAAACCTCAATCCTCAACCCTCAGCCCTAATCCTCAATCACCAATCCTTAATCCTCAATCCTCAATCCTCATTCTTCAATATTCAATACCCAATCCTCAATCTTCAATGCTCAATCCTCAATCCTCAATCCTCAATCCTCAATCCTCAATCCTCAATCCTCAATCCTCAATCCTCAATCCTCAATCCTCAGTACCAAATACTCAATCTTCAATACTCAATCCTCAATCCTCAATCTTCAATCCTCAATACTCAATCTTCAATCCTCAATCCTCAATCCTCAGTCCTCAATCCTCTTTCTTCAATCCTCAATACCCAATACTCAATCTTCAATCCTCAATACTGAATCTTCAATCCTCAATCCTCAATCCTCAATCCTCAATCCTCAATCCTCTGTAATCAATCCTCAATCTTCAATACTCAATCGTCAATCCTCAGTCCTCAATCCTCAATCCTCAATCCTCGTTCCTCAAACCTCAATCCTCAACCCTCAGTCCTCACCCTCAATTCTCAATTCTCAATCCTCAATCCTCACTCCTCAATCTTCAATCCTCAATAATCAATCTCCAATCCTAGATCCTCAATCCCCTATACTCAATCCTTAGTCCTCAATCTTCAATCCTCAATCCCCAGTACTCAATCTTCAATCCTCAATGCACAATCCTCAATCCCCAATCCTCAGTCCTCAATCCTCAATCCTCAATCCTCGTTCCTCAAACCTCAACCCTCAACCCTCAGTCCTCACCCTCAATCCTCAATCCTCAATCTTCAATCCTCAATACTCAATATTCAATCCTCAATCCTCAATCTTCAGTCCTCAATACTCAATCCTCAATCCTCAATCCTCGATCCTCAATCTTCAATACTCAATACTCAATCTTCAATCCTTAATCCTCAATCCTCGGTCCTCAATCCTCAATCGTCAATCTCCAATCCTGAATACTCAATCTTCAATCCTCAATCCTCAATCCTCAATCCTCAATCCTCAATCCTCATTCTTCATTCCTTAATACCCAATCCTCAATCTTCAATCCTCAATCCTCAATCCCCAATTCTCAACCCTCAACCCTCAGTCCTCAGTCCTCAACCATCAATCCTCAAACCTCAGCCCTCATCATCAATCCTCAATCCTCAATCCTCAATCCTCAATCTTCAATCCTCAATACTCAATACTCAATCCTCAATCCTCAGTCGTCACCCTCAATTCTGCATTCTCAATCCTCAATCCTCAATCCTCAATCTTCAATCCTCAATACTCAATCTTCAACCCTCAACCCTCAATCCTCAACCCTCAATCCTCATTCTTCAATCCTCAATCCTCAGTCCTCAATTCCCAATCCTCAATCCTCAATCCTCAACCTTCAATACTCAATCGTCAATCCTCAGTCCACAATCCGCAATCCTCAATCCTCGTTCCTCAAACATCTATCCTCAACCCTCAGTACTCACCCCCAATTCTCAATTCTCAATCCTCAATCCTCCATACTCAATCTTCAATCCTCAATAATCAATCTCCAATCCCAGATCCTCAATCCCCAATCCTCAATCCTTAATCCTCAATCTTCAATCCTCAGACATCAAACATCAATACTCAACCCTCAGACCTCGTCCTCAATCCACAAACCTCAATCCTCAATCATTAATCATTAACATTTAATCTTCAATCCTCAATAATCAATCCTCAATTCTCAACCCTCAATCCTCAATGTTCAATCCTCAATACCCAATCCTCAGTCTTCAATCCTCAATCCTCAATCCTCAATCCTCAATCCTCAATCCTCAGACCTCAAACCTCAATCCTGAATCCTCAATACTGAATCCTCAATCCTCAGCCCTCAGTCCTCAACAATCATTTGTCAATCCTCAATCCTCAATAGAATATCATCAATTCACAGTATTCAATACTCAATACTCAATCTGCAATCATCAAATCTCTATCCACAAGCATCAATTCTCATCACTCAACCTTCGACACTCAGTCTTCAATCCTCAATCCTCAATCCTCAATCCTCAATCCTCATTCTTCAATCCTCAATACCCAATCCTCAATCTTCAATCCTCAATCCTCAAACCTCAATTCTCAATCCTCAATCCTCAGGCCTCAGACTTCAAACAGCAATACTCAACCCTCAGTCCTCGTCCTTAATCCACAACCATCAATCCTCAATCCTCAATCTTCAATCATCAATATTCAATCTTCAGTCCTCAATCCTCAATCCTCAATCCTCAATCCTCAATCCTCAATGTTCAATCCGCAATACCCAATCCTCAATCTTCAATCCTCAATCCTCAATCCTCAATACTCAATCCTCAATCCTCAAGCTTCAATCCTCAATATTCAATCTTCAACCCTCAACCCTCAATCCTCAACCCTCAATCCTCATTCTTCAATCCTCAACACCCAATCCTCAATCTTCAATCCTCAATCCTCAATCCTCAATTCTCAATCCTCAATCCTCAATCCTCAATCCTCATTCTTCATTCCTCAATACCCAATCCTCAATCTTCAATCCTCAATCCTCAATCCTCAATCCTCAATCCTCAATCCTCATTCTTCATTCCTCAATACCCAATCCTCAATCTTCAATCCTCAATCCTCAATCCTCAATTCTCAACCCTCAACCCTCAGTCCTCAGTCCTCAACCATCAATCCTCAAGCCTCAGCCCTCATCATCAATCCTCAATCCTCAATCCTCAATCCTCAATCCTCAATCTTCAATCCTCAATACTCAATACTCAATCCTCAATCCTCAGTCCTCACCCTCAATTCTGCATTCTCAATCCTCAATCCTCAATCCTCAATCTTCAATCCTCAATAATCAATCTCCAATCCTAGATCCTCATTCACCAATACTCAATCCTTAATCCTCAATATTCAATCCTCAATCCCCATTACTCAATCTTCAATCCTCAATGCTCAATCCTCAATCCCCAATCCTCAGTCCCCAATCCTCAATCCTCAATCCTCAAACCTCAACCCTCAACCGTCAGTCCTCGTCCTGAATCCTCAACACTCAATCCTCAATCTTCAATCTTCAATCATCAATACTCAATATTCAATCCTCAATCCTCAATCCTCAGTCCTCAATCCTCAATCCTCAATCCTCAATCCTCAATCATCAACCCTCAATCCTCATTCTACAATCCTCAATACCCAATCCTCAATCTTCAGTCCTCAATCCTCAATCCTCAATTCCCAATCCTCAATCCTCAGTCCTCAGTCCTCAAACCTCAATCCTCAACCCTCAGCCCTAATCCTCAATCACCAATCCTTAATCCTCAATCCTCAATCCTCATTCTTCAATATTCAATACCCAATCCTCAATCTTCAATGCTCAATCCTCAATCCTCAATCCTCAATCCTCAATCCTCAATCCTCAATCCTCAATCCTCAATCCTCAATCCTCAATCCTCAGTCCCAAATACTCAATCTTCAATACTCAATCCTCAATCCTCAATCTTCAATCCTCAATACTCAATCTTCAATCCTCAATCCTCAATCCTCAGTCCTCAATCCTCTTTCTTCAATCCTCAATACCCAATACTCAATCTTCAATCCTCAATACTGAATCTTCAATCCTCAATCCTCAATCCTCAATCCTCAATCCTCAATCCTCTGTAATCAATCCTCAATCTTCAATACTCAATCGTCAATCCTCAGTCCTCAATCCTCAATCCTCAATCCTCGTTCCTCAAACCTCAATCCTCAACCCTCAGTCCTCACCCTCAATTCTCAATTCTCAATCCTCAATCCTCACTCCTCAATCTTCAATCCTCAATAATCAATCTCCAATCCTAGATCCTCAATCCCCTATACTCAATCCTTAGTCCTCAATCTTCAATCCTCAATCCCCAGTACTCAATCTTCAATCCTCAATGCACAATCCTCAATCCCCAATCCTCAGTCCTCAATCCTCAACCTTCAATACTCAATCGTCAATCCTCAGTCCACAATCCGCAATCCTCAATCCTCGTTCCTCAAACATCAATCCTCAACCCTCAGTACTCACCCCCAATTCTCAATTCTCAATCCTCAATCCTCAATACTCAATCTTCAATCCTCAATAATCAATCTCCAATCCCAGATCCTCAATCCCCAATCCTCAATCCTTAATCCTCAATCTTCAATCCTCAGACATCAAACATCAATACTCAACCCTCAGACCTCGTCCTCAATCCACAAACCTCAATCCTCAATCATTAATCATTAACATTTAATCTTCAATCCTCAATAATCAATCCTCAATTCTCAACCCTCAATCCTCAATGTTCAATCCTCAATACCCAATCCTCAGTCTTCAATCCTCAATCCTCAATCCTCAATCCTCAATCCTCAATCCTCAGACCTCAAACCTCAATCCTGAATCCTCAATACTGAATCCTCAATCCTCAGCCCTCAGTCCTCAACAATCATTTGTCAATCCTCAATCCTCAATAGAATATCATCAATTCACAGTATTCAATACTCAATACTCAATCTGCAATCATCAAATCTCTATCCACAAGCATCAATTCTCATCACTCAACCTTCGACACTCAGTCTTCAATCCTCAATCCTCAATCCTCAATCCTCAATCCTCATTCTTCAATCCTCAATACCCAATCCTCAATCTTCAATCCTCAATCCTCAAACCTCAATTCTCAATCCTCAGTCCTCAGGCCTCAGACTTCAAACAGCAATACTCAACCCTCAGTCCTCGTCCTTAATCCACAACCATCAATCCTCAATCCTCAATCTTCAATCATCAATATTCAATCTTCAGTCCTCAATCCTCAATCCTCAATCCTCAATCCTCAATCCTCAATGTTCAATCCGCAATACCCAATCCTCAATCTTCAATCCTCAATCCTCAATCCTCAATACTCAATCCTCAACCCTCAAGCTTCAATCCTCAATATTCAATCTTCAACCCTCAATCCTCAATCCTCAACCCTCAATCCTCATTCTTCAATCCTCAACACCCAATCCTCAATCTTCAATCCTCAATCCTCAATCCTCAATTCTCAATCCTCAATCCTCAATCCTCAGACCTCAAACATCAATACTCAACCCACCGTCCTCGTCCTCAATCCACAACCCTCAATCCTCGATCCTCAATCTTCAATACTCAATCCTCAATCCTCAATGTTCAATCCTCAATACCCAATCCTGAATCCTGAATCCACAATCCTCAATCCTCAGTCCTCAATCCTCAATCCTCAATCCTCAATCCTCAATCCTCAATCCTCAATCTTCAATCCTCAATACTCAATCTTCAACCCTCAACCCTCAATCCTCAACCCTCAATCCTCATTCTTCAATCCTCAATCCTCAGTTCTCAATTCCCAATCCTCAATCCTCAATCCCCAACCTTCAATACTCAATCGTCAATCCTCAGTCCACAATCCGCAATCCTCAATCCTCGTTCCTCAAACATCAATCCTCAACCCTCAGTACTCACCCCCAATTCTCAATTCTCAATCCTCAATCCTCAATACTCAATCTTCAATCCTCAATAATCAATCTCCAATCCCAGATCCTCATTCCCCAATCCTCAATCCTTAATCCTCAATCTTCAATCCTCAGACATCAAACATCAATACTCAACCCTCAGACCTCGTCCTCAATCCACAAACCTCAATCCTCAATCATTAATCATTAACATTCAATCTTCAATCCTCAATACTCAATCCTCAATTCTCAACCCTCAATCCTCAATGTTCAATCCTCAATACCCAATCCTCAATCTTCAATCCTCAATCCTCAAACCTCAATTCTCAATCCTCAATCCTCAGGCCTCAGACTTCAAACAGCAATACTCAACCCTCAGTCCTCGTCCTTAATCCACAACCATCAATCCTCAATCCTCAATCTTCAATCATCAATATTCAATCTTCAGTCCTCAATCCTCAATCCTCAATCCTCAATCCTCAATCCTCAATGTTCAATCCGCAATACCCAATCCTCAATCTTCAATCCTCAATCCTCAATCCTCAATACTCAATCCTCAATCCTCAAGCTTCAATCCTCAATACTCAATCTTCAACCCTCAACCCTCAATCCTCAACCCTCAATCCTCATTCTTCAATCCTCAACACCCAATCCTCAATCTTCAATCCTCAATCCTCAATCCTCAATTCTCAATCCTCAATCCTCAATCCTCAGACCTCAAACATCAATACTCAACCCACAGTCCTCGTCCTCAATCCACAACCCTCAATCCTCGATACTCAATCTTCAATACTCAATCCTCAATCCTCAATGTTCAATCCTCAATACCCAATCCTGAATCCTGAATCCACAATCCTCAATCCTCAGTCCTCAATCCTCAATCCTCAATCCTCGTTCCTCAAACCTCAATCCTCAACCCTCAGTTCTCACCCTCAATTCTCAATTCTCAATCCTCAATCCTCAATCCTCAATCTTCAATCCTCAGTCCTCAGTCCTCAAACCTCAATCCTCAACCCTCAGCCCTCATCCTCAATCCTCAATCCTCAATCCTCAATGTTCAATCCGCAATACCCAATCCTCAATCTTCAATCCTCAATCCTCAATCTTCAATCCTCAATACTCAATCTTCAACCCTCAACCCTCAATCCTCAACCCTCAATCCTCATTCTTCAATCCTCAACACCCAATCCTCAATCTTCAGTCCTCAATCCTCAATCCTCAATTCTCAATCCTCAATCCTAAATCTTCAGACCTCAGTCCTCAAACCTCAATCCTCAACCCTCAGCCCTCATCCTCAATCCTCAATCCTCAATCCTCGATCCTCAATCTTCAATACTCAATACTCAATCTTCAATCCTTAATCCTCAATCCTCGGTCCTCAATCCTCAATCGTCAATCTCCAATCCTGAATACTCAATCTTCAATCCTCAATCCTCAATCCTCAATCCTCAATCCTCAATCCTCATTCTTCATTCCTCAATACCAAATCCTCAATCTTCAATCTTCAATCCTCAATCTTCAATTCTCAACACTCAACCCTCAGTCCTCAGTCCTCAAACATCAATCCTCAAACCTCAGCCCTCATCATCAATCCTCAATCCTCAATCCTCAATCCACAATCTTCAATCCTCAATACTCAATATTCAATCCTCAATCCTCAACCCTCAGTTCTCACCCTCAATTCTCAATTCTCAATCCTCAATCCTCAATCCTCAATCTTCAATCCTCAGTCCTCAGTCCTCAAACCTCAATCCTCAACCCTCAGCCCTCATCCTCAATCCTCAATCCTCAATCCTCAATGTTCAATCCGCAATACCCAATCCTCAATCTTCAATCCTCAATCCTCAATCTTCAATCCTCAATACTCAATCTTCAACCCTCAACCCTCAATCCTCAACCCTCAATCCTCATTCTTCAATCCTCAACACCCAATCCTCAATCTTCAATCCTCAATCCTCAATCCTCAATTCTCAATCCTCAATCCTAAATCTTCAGACCTCAGTCCTCAAACCTCAATCCTCAACCCTCAGCCCTCATCCTCAATCCTCAATCCTCAATCCTCGATCCTCAATCTTCAATACTCAATACTCAATCTTCAATCCTTAATCCTCAATCCTCGGTCCTCAATCCTCAATCGTCAATCTCCAATCCTGAATACTCAATCTTCAATCCTCAATCCTCAATCCTCAATCCTCAATCCTCAATCCTCATTCTTCATTCCTCAATACCCAATCCTCAATCTTCAATCTTCAATCCTCAATCTTCAATTCTCAACACTCAACCCTCAGTCCTCAGTCCTCAAACATCAATCCTCAAACCTCAGCCCTCATCATCAATCCTCAATCCTCAATCCTCAATCCACAATCTTCAATCCTCAATACTCAATATTTAATCCTCAATCCTCAGTCCTCACCCTCAATTCTGAATTCTCAATCCTCAATCCTCAATCCTCAATCTTCAATCCTGAATAATCAATCTCCAATCCTAGATCCTCAATCCCCAATACTCAATCCTTAATCCTCAATATTCAATCCCCAATCCCCAGTACTCAATCTTCAATCCTCAATGCTCAATCCTCAATCCCCAATCCTCAGTCCTCAATCCTCAATCCTCAAACCTCCACCCTCAACCGTCAGTCCTCGTCCTGAATCGTCAACCCTCAATCCTCTATCCTCAATCTTCAATCATCAATACTCAATATTCAATCCTCAATCCTCAATCCTCAATCATCAATCCTCAATCCTCATTCTACAATCCTCAATACCCAATCCTCAATCTTCAATCCTCAATCGTCAATCCTCAATTCTCAATCCTCAATCCTCAGTCCTCAGTCCTCAAACCTCAACCCTCAACCCTCAGCCCTCATCCTCAATCCTCAATCCTCAATCCTCAATGTTCAATCCGCAATACCCAATCCTCAATCTTCAATCCCCAATCCTCAATCCTCAATTCTCAATTCTCAATCCTCAATCCTCAGACCTCAAACATCAATACTCAACCCTCAGTCGTCGTCCTCAATCCACAACCCTCAATCCTTGATCCTCAATCTTCAATACTCAATCCTCAATCCTCAATGTTCAATCTTCAATACCCAATCCTCAATCTTCAATCCTCAATCCTCAATCCTCAATCCCCAATCCTCAACCCTCAATTCGCAGTCCTCAAACCTCAATCCTGAATCCTCAATCCTGAGTCCTCAATCTTCAGCCCTCAGTCCTCAACAATCAGTTGTCAATCCTCAATCCTCAATAGAATATCCTCAATTCACAGGTTTCAATACTCAATACTCAACCTGCAATCTTCAAATCTCTATCCACAGACATCAATTCTCATCACTCAACCCTCAACACTCAGTCCCCAATCCTCAATCTTCAATCCTCAATACTCAATCCTCAATTATCAATCTTCAATCCTCAATACTCAATCTTCAATCCTCAATCCTCAATCCTCGGTACTCAATCCTCAATCCTCAATCTCCAACCCTGAATACTCAATCTTCAATCCTCAATCCTCAATCCTCAATCCTCAATCCTGAATCCTCATTCTTCAATCCTTAATACCCAATCCTCAATCCTCAATCCTCAATCCTCAATCCTCAATCCTCAATCCTCAATCCTCAATCCTCAACCTTCAATACTCAATCGTCAATCCTCAGTCCACAATCCGCAATCCTCAATCCTCGTTCCTCAAACATCAATCCTCAACCCTCAGTACTCACCCCCAATTCTCAATTCTCAATCCTCAATCCTCAATCCTCAATCTTCAATCCTCAATACCCAATCCTCAGTCTTCAATCCTCAATCCTCAATCCTCAATCCTCAATCCTCAATCCTCAATCCTCAGACCTCAAACCTCAATCCTGAATCCTCAATACTGAATCCTCAATCTTCAGCCCTGAGTCCTCAACAATCAGTTGCCAATCCTCAATCCTCAATAGAATATCCTCAATTCACAGTTTTCAATACTCAATACTCAATCTGCAATCTTCAGATCTCTATCCACAAACATCAATTCTCATCACTCAACCCTCAATACTCAGTCCCCAATCCTCAACCTTCAACCCTCAATCGTCAACCCTCAATCCTCAATCTTAACCTTCAATCCTCAATACTCAATCTTCAATCCTCAATCCTCAATACTCAATCCTCAATCCTCAATCTTCAATCCTCAATACTCAATCTTCAATCCTCAATCCTCAATCCTCAATCCTCAATCCTCAATCCTCAATCGTCAATCTTCAATCCTCAATACTCAATCTTCAATCCTCAATCCTTAATCCTCAATCCTCAATCCTCATTCTTCAATCCTCAATACCCAATCCTCAATCTTCAGCCCTCAATCCTCAATCCTCAATCCTCAATCCTCAATCCTCAATCCTCAATCTTCAATCCTCAGTTCCAAATTGTCAATCTTCAATACTCAATCCTCAATCCTCAATCTTCAATCCTCAATACTCAATCTTCAATCCTCAATCCTCAGTCCTCAGTCCTCAATCCTCTTTCTTCAATCCTCAATACCCAATACTCAATCTTCAATCCTCAATCCTCAATCCTCAATTCTCAATCCTCAATCCTCAATCCTCAATCCTCAATCCTCAATTCTCAACCCTCAACCCTCAGTCCTCAGTCCTCAAACATCAATCCTCAAACCTCAGCCATCATCATCAATCCTCAATCCTCAATCCACAATCTTCAATCCTCAATACTCAATATTCAATCCTCAATCCTCAGTCCTCACCCTCAATTCTGAATTCTCAATCCTCAATCCTCAATCCTCAATCATCAACCCTCAATCCTCATTCTACAATCCTCAATACCCAATCCTCTATCTTCAATCCTCAATCCTCAATCCTCAATTCCCAATCCTCAATCCTCAGTCCTCAGTCCTCAAACATCAATCCTCAACCCTCAGCCCTCATCCTCAATCGTCAATCCTTAATCATCAATCCTCAATCCTCATTCTTCAATATTCAATACCCAATCCTCAATCTTCAATCCTCAATCCTCAATCCTCAATCCTCAATCCTCAATCCTCAATCCTCAATCCTCAATCCTCAATCCTCAGTCCCAAATACTCAATCTTCAATACTCAATCCTCAATCCTCAATCTTCAATCCTCAACACTCAATCTTCAATCCTCAATCCTCAATCCTCAGTCCTCAATCCTCTTTCCTCAATCCTCAATTCACAATACCCAATCTTCAATCCTCAATCCTCAATCCTCAATTCTCTATCCTCAATCCTCAATCCTCTGACGTCAAACATCAATACACAACCCTCAGTCTTCATCCTCAATCCACAACCCTCAATCCTCAATCCTCAATCTTCAATTCTCAATCCTCACTCCTCAATACTCAATCCTCAATCCTCAGGCCTCAACCCTCAATTCTGAATCCTCAATCCTGCATCCTCAATCTTCAGCCCTCAGTCCTCAACAATCAGTTGTCAGTCCTGAATCCCCAATAGAATATCATCAATTCACTGTCTTCAATGCTCAATACTCAATCTGCAATCTTCAAATCTCTATCCAGAAACATCAATTCTCACCACTCAACCCTGGACGCTCAGTCCTCAATGTTCAATCCTCAATCCTCAACTCTCAACCTTCAATCCTCAATACTGAATCTTCAATCCTCAATCCTCAATCCTCAATCCTCAATCCTCAATCCTCTGTAATCAATCCTCAATCATCAATACTCAATCGTCAATCCTCAGTCCTCAATCCTCAATCCTCAATCCTCGTTCCTCAAACCTCAATCCTCAACCCTCAGTCCTCACCCTCAATTCTCAATTCTCAGTCCTCAATCCTCAATCCTCAGTCTTCAATCCTCAATAATCAATCTCCAATCCTATATCCTCAATCCCCAATACTCAATCCTTAATCCTCAATATTCAATCCTCAATCCCCAGTACTCAATCTTCAATCCTCAATGCTCAATCCTCAATCCCCGATCCTCAGTCCTCAATCCTCAATCCTCAATCCTCAAACCTGAACCCTCAACCGTCAGTCCTCGTCCGGAATCGTCAACCCTCAATCCCCAACCCTCAATCTTCAATCATCAATACTCAATATTCAATCCTCAATCCTCAATCCTCAGTCCTCAATCCTCAATCCTCAATCCTCAATCCTCAATCATCAATCCTCAATCCTCATTCTACAATCCTCAATACCCAATCCTCAATCTTCAATCCTCAATCCTCAATCCTCAATTCTCAATCCTCAATCCTCAGTCCTCAGTCCTCAAACCTCAATCCTCAACCCTCAGCCCTCATCCTCAATCCTCAATCCTCAATCCTCAATGTTTAATCCGCAATACCCAATCCTCAATCTTCAATCCTCAATCCTCAATCCTCAATCCTCAATCCTCTGACGTCAAACATCAATACTCAACCCTCAGTCTGCATCCTCAATCCACAACCCTCAATCCTCAATCCTCAATCCTCAATCCTCAATCCTCAATCCTCAATCCTCAATCCTCAATCCTCAATCCTCAACCTTCAATACTCAATCGTCAATCCTCAGTCCACAATCCGCAATCCTCAATCCTCGTTCCTCAAACATCAATCCTCAACCCTCAGTACTCACCCCCAATTCTCAATTCTCAATCCTCAATCCTCAATCCTCAATCTTCAATCCTCAATAATCAATCTCCAATCCCAGATCCTCAATCCCCAATCCTCAATCCTTAATCCTCAATCTTCAATCCTCAGACATCAAACATCAATACTCAACCCTCAGACCTCGTCCTGAATCCACAAACCTCAATCCTCAATCATCAATCATTAACATTCAATCTTCAATCCTCAATACTCAATTCTCAATTCTCAACCCTCAGTCCTCAATGTTCAATCCTCAATACCCAATCCTCAGTCTTCAATCCTCAATCCTCAATCCTCAATCCTCAATCCTCAATCCTCTGACCTCAAACCTCCACCCTGAATCCTCAATACTGAATAATAAATCCTCAGCCCTCAGTCCTCAACAATCATTTGTCAATCCTCAATCCTCAATAGAATATCATCAATTCACAGTATTCAATACTCAATACTCAATCTGCAATCATCAAATCTCTATCCACAAACATCAATTCTCATCACTCAACCTTCGACACTCAGTCTTCAATCATCAATCCTCAATCCTCAATCTTCAATCATCAATATTCAATCTTCAGTCCTCAATCCTCAATCCTCAATCCTCAATCCTCAATCCTCAATGTTCAATCCGCAATACCCAATCCTCAATCTTCAATCCTCAGTCCTCAATCCTCAATACTCAATCTTCAATCCTCAATCCTCAATCTTCAATCCTCAATCCTCAATTCTCAGTCCTCAATACGCAATCCTCAATCCTCAATCCTCATTCTTCAATCCTCAGTGCCCAGTCCTCAATCCTCAGTCCTCAAACATCAATCCTCAACTCTCAATACTCAATAGGATATCCCGAATTCTCATTATTCAATACTCAATCCTCAATATTCAATAATCAAATCGCAATCCTCAAACATCAACACTCAATACTCAATCCTCAATACTTTGTCCTCCCTCTTCAATCCTCCATCCTCAATCCTCAATACTCAAGCGTCAATCCTCTATGCTCAATCCTCAATCCTCAATCCCCCACCCTCAATCCTCAGTCCTCAAACCTCAATCCGGAATCCTCAATCTTCAATCCTCAATCCTCAATCCTCAATCCTCAATCCTCAATCCTCAATCTTCAACCCTCAACACTCAGTCCCCAATCCTCAATCCTCAATCCTCAATTCTCAATCCCCAGTCGTCAATCCTCAATCCCCAATCCTCAATCTTCAATCCTCAATCCTCAATCCTCAATCCTCAATCCTCAATCCTCAATCCTCAATCTTCAATCCTCAATACTCAATCTTCAATCCTCAATCGTCAATCCTCAATCCTCAATCCTCAATCTTCAATCCTCAATACTCAATCGTCAATCCTCAATCCTCAATCCTCAATCCTCAATCCTCAATCCCCAATCCTCAATCCTCAATCCTCAATCTTCAATCCTCAATACTCAAACTGCAATCCTCAATCCTCAGTCCTCACTCCTCAATCCTCATTCTTCAATCCTCAATACCGAATCCTCAATCTTCAATCCTCAATCCTCAATCCTCAATTCTCAATCGTCAATCCTCAATCCTCAGACTTCAAACACCAATACTCAACCCTCGGTCCTCGTCCTCAATCCACAACCCTGAATCCTCAATCCTCAATATTCAATCATTAATATTCAATCTTCAATCCTCAATCCTCAATCCTCAATCCTCAATCCTCAGTCCTCAAACGTCAAACCTGAATCCTCAATCCTGAATCCTCCATCTTCAGACCTCAGTCCTCAACAATCAGTTGTCAATTCTCAATCCTCATAGAGTATCATCAATTCACAGTTTTCAATACTCAATACTCAATCTGCAATCTTCGAATCTCTATCCACAAACATCAATTCTCATCATTCAACCCTCAACTCTCAGTCCCCAGTCCTCAATCTTCAATCCGCAATCCTCAATCCAGAATCCTCGATCCTCAGCCTTCAATCCTCAATACTCAATCTTCAATCCTCCATCCTCAATCCTCAATCCTCAATCCTCAATCCTCAATCGTCAGGCTTCAATCCTCAATACTCAATCTTCAATCCCCAATCCTCAATACTCATTCCTCAATCCTCATTCTTCAATCCTCAATACCCAATCCTCAACTTTCAATCCTCAATCCTCAATCCTCAACTCTCAATCCTCAATCCTCAGTCCTCAGTCCTCAAACCTCAATCCTCAACCCTCAGCCCTCAACCTCAATCCTCAATCCTCAGTCTTCAATCCTCAGTCCTCAATCCTCAATCCTCAATCCTCAATCCTCAATCCACAATCATCAATCCTCAATCATCAATCCTCAATGTTCAATACTCAATCCTCAAAGCTCAATCCTCAATCCTCAATACTCAACCATCAATCCTCAATTTGCAATACTCAATAGAGTATCCTGAATTCTCAGGATTCTATACTCAAACCTCAATCCTCAACCCTCAGCCCTCATCCTCCATCCTCAATCCTCAATCTTCAATCCTCAATCCTTAATCCTCAATCCTCAATCCTCAATCCTCAATCCTCAATCCTCAGTCCTCAAACATCAAACCTGAATCCTCAATCCTGAATACTCAATCTTCAGACCTCAGTCCTCAACAATCGGTAGTCAATCCTCAATCCTCAGTAGAATATCCTCAATTCACAGTTTTCAACACTCAATACTCGATCTGCAATCTTCAAGCCACTATCCACTAACATCAATTCTCATCACTCAACCCTCAACACTCAGACCTCAATGTTCAATCCTCAATCCTCAATACTCAACCATCAATGCTCAATTCTCAATACTCAATAGGATATCCCGAATTCTCATTATTCAATACTCAATCCTCAATATTCAATAATCAAATCGCAATCCTCAAACATCAACTCTCAATACTCAATCCTCAATACTTTGTCCTCTCTCTTCAATCCTCCATCCTCAATCCTCAATCGTCAATCCTCAATCCTCAATCCTCAGTCCTCAAACATCAAACATGAATCCTCAATCCTGAATCCTCAATCTTCAGACCTCAGTCCTCCACAATCAGTTGTCAATTCTCAATCCTCAATAGAGTATCATCAATTCACAGTTTTCAATACTCAATACTCAATCTGCAATCTTCGAATCACTATCCACAAACATCAATTCTCATCATTCAACCCTCAACACTCAGTCCCCAGTCCTCAATCTTCAATCCGCAATCCTCAATCCACAATCCTCGATCCTCAGTCTTCAATCCTCAATACTCAATCTTCAATCCTCCATCCTCAATCCTCAATCCTCAATCCTCAATCCTCAATCGTCAGGCTTCAATCCTCAATACTCAGTCTTCAATCCCCAATCCTCAATGCTCATTCCTCATTCCTCATTCTTCAATCCTCAATACCCAATCCTCAACTTTCAATCCTCAATCTTCAATCCTCAACTCTCAATCCTCAATCCTCAGTCCTCAGCCCTCAAACCTCAATCCTCAACCCTCAGCCCTCATCCTCAATCCTCAATCCTCAGTCTTCAATCCTCAGTCCTCAATCCTCAATCCTCAATCCTCAATCCTCAACCCTCAGTCCTCAATCCTCAAACATCAATCCTCAAACCTCAGCCCTCATCATCAATCCTCAATCCTCAATCCTCAATCCTCAATCTTCAATCCTCAATACTCAATATTCAATCCTCAATCCTCAGTCCTCACCCTCAATTCTGAATTCTCAATCCTCAACCCTCAATCCTCAATCATCAATCCTCAATAATCAATCTCCAATCCTAGATCCTCAATCCCCAATACTCAATCCTTAATCCTCAATATTCAATCCTCAATCCCCAGTACTCAATCTTCAATCCTCAATGCTCAATCCTCAATCCCCAACCCTCAGTCCTCAATCCTCAATCCTCAATCCTCAAACCTCAACCCTCAACCGTCAGTCCTCGTCCTGAATCCTCAACCCTCAAACCTCAATCCTCAATCTTCAATCATCAAGACTCAATATTCAATCCTCAATCCTCAATCCTCAGTCCTCAATCCTCAATCCTCAATCCTCAATCCTCAATCCTCAATCCTCAATCTTCAATCCTCAATACTCAATATTCAATCCTCAATCCTCAGTCCTCACCCTCAATTCTGAATTCTCAATCCTCAACCCTCAATCCTCAATCATCAATCCTCAATAATCAATCTCCAATCCTAGATCCTCAATCCCCAATACTCAATCCTTAATCCTCAATATTCAATCCTCAATCCTCAGTCCTCAAACATCAAACCTGAATCCTCAATCCTGAATACTCAATCTTCAGACCTCAGTCCTCAACAATCGGTAGTCAATCCTCAATCCTCAGTAGAATATCCTCAATTCACAGTTTTCAACACTCAATACTCGATCTGCAATCTTCAAGCCACTATCCACTAACATCAATTCTCATCACTCAACCCTCAACACTCAGACCTCAATGTTCAATCCTCAATCCTCAATACTCAACCATCAATGCTCAATTCTCAATACTCAATAGGATATCCCGAATTCTCATTATTCAATACTCAATCCTCAATATTCAATAATCAAATCGCAATCCTCAAACATCAACTCTCAATACTCAATCCTCAATACTTTGTCCTCTCTCTTCAATCCTCCATCCTCAATCCTCAATCGTCAATCCTCAATCCTCAATCCTCAGTCCTCAAACATCAAACATGAATCCTCAATCCTGAATCCTCAATCTTCAGACCTCAGTCCTCCACAATCAGTTGTCAATTCTCAATCCTCAATAGAGTATCATCAATTCACAGTTTTCAATACTCAATACTCAATCTGCAATCTTCGAATCACTATCCACAAACATCAATTCTCATCATTCAACCCTCAACACTCAGTCCCCAGTCCTCAATCTTCAATCCGCAATCCTCAATCCACAATCCTCGATCCTCAGTCTTCAATCCTCAATACTCAATCTTCAATCCTCCATCCTCAATCCTCAATCCTCAATCCTCAATCCTCAATCGTCAGGCTTCAATCCTCAATACTCAGTCTTCAATCCCCAATCCTCAATGCTCATTCCTCATTCCTCATTCTTCAATCCTCAATACCCAATCCTCAACTTTCAATCCTCAATCTTCAATCCTCAACTCTCAATCCTCAATCCTCAGTCCTCAGCCCTCAAACCTCAATCCTCAACCCTCAGCCCTCATCCTCAATCCTCAATCCTCAGTCTTCAATCCTCAGTCCTCAATCCTCAATCCTCAATCCTCAATCCTCAACCCTCAGTCCTCAATCCTCAAACATCAATCCTCAAACCTCAGCCCTCATCATCAATCCTCAATCCTCAATCCTCAATCCTCAATCTTCAATCCTCAATACTCAATATTCAATCCTCAATCCTCAGTCCTCACCCTCAATTCTGAATTCTCAATCCTCAACCCTCAATCCTCAATCATCAATCCTCAATAATCAATCTCCAATCCTAGATCCTCAATCCCCAATACTCAATCCTTAATCCTCAATATTCAATCCTCAATCCCCAGTACTCAATCTTCAATCCTCAATGCTCAATCCTCAATCCCCAACCCTCAGTCCTCAATCCTCAATCCTCAATCCTCAAACCTCAACCCTCAACCGTCAGTCCTCGTCCTGAATCCTCAACCCTCAAACCTCAATCCTCAATCTTCAATCATCAAGACTCAATATTCAATCCTCAATCCTCAATCCTCAGTCCTCAATCCTCAATCCTCAATCCTCAATCCTCAATCCTCAATCCTCAATCTTCAATCCTCAATACTCAATATTCAATCCTCAATCCTCAGTCCTCACCCTCAATTCTGAATTCTCAATCCTCAACCCTCAATCCTCAATCATCAATCCTCAATAATCAATCTCCAATCCTAGATCCTCAATCCCCAATACTCAATCCTTAATCCTCAATATTCAATCCTCAATCCCCAGTACTCAATCTTCAATCCTCAATGCTCAATCCTCAATCCCCAACCCTCAGTCCTCAATCCTCAATCCTCAATCCTCAATCCTCAATCCTCAATCCTCAGTCCTCAATCCTCAATCCTCAATCCTCAATCCTCAATCCTCAATCCTCAATCCTCAATCATCAACCCTCAATCCTCATTCTACAATCCTCAATACCCAATCCTCAATCTTCAGTCCTCAATCCTCAATCCTCAATTCCCAATCCTCAATCCTCAGTCCTCAGTCCTCAAACCTCAATCCTCAACCCTCAGCCCTAATCCTCAATCCCCAATCCTTAATCCTCAATCCTCAATCCTCATTCTTCAATATTCAATACCCAATCCTCAATCTTCAATGCTCAATCCTCAATCCTCAATCCTCAATCCTCAATCCTCAATCCTCAATCCTCAATCCTCAATCCTCAATCCTCAATCCTCAGTCCCAAATACTCAATCTTCAATACTCAATCCTCAATCCTCAATCTTCAATCCTCAATACTCAATCTTCAATCCTCAATCCTCAATCCTCAGTCCTCAATCCTCTTTCTTCAATCCTCAATACCCAATACTCAATCTTCAATCCTCAATACTGAATCTTCAATCCTCAATCCTCAATCCTCAATCCTCAATCCTGAATCCTCTGTAATCAATCCTCAATCTTCAATACTCAATCGTCAATCCTCAGTCCTCAATCCTCAATCCTCAATCCTCGTTCCTCAAACCTCAATCCTCAACCCTCAGTCCTCACCCTCAATTCTCAATTCTCAATCCTCAATCCTCACTCCTCAATCTTCAATCCTCAATAATCAATCTCCAATCCTAGATCCTCAATCCCCTATACTCAATCCTTAGTCCTCAATCTTCAATCCTCAATCCCCAGTACTCAATCTTCAATCCTCAATGCTCAATCCTCAATCCTCAATCCTCAATCATCAATCCTCAATAATCAATCTCCAATCCTAGATCCTCAATCCCCAATACTCAATCCTTAATCCTCAATATTCAATCCTCAATCCCCAGTACTCAATCTTCAATCCTCAATGCTCAATCCTCAATCCCCAACCCTCAGTCCTCAATCCTCAATCCTCAATCCTCAAACCTCAACCCTCAACCGTCAGTCCTCGTCCTGAATACTCAACCCTCAATCCTCAATCCTCAATCTTCAATCATCAAGACTCAATATTCAATCCTCAATCCTCCATCCTCAGTCCTCAATCCTCAATCCTCAATCCTCAATCCTCAATCCTCAATCCTCAATCCTCAATCCTCATTCTACAATCCTCAATACCCAATCCCCAATCTTCAATCCTCAATCCTCAATCCTCAATTCTCAATCCTCAATCCTCAGTCCTCAGTCCTCAAACCTCAATCCTCAACCCTCAGCCCTCATCCTCAATCCTCAATCCTTAATCCTCAATCCTCAATCCTCATTCTTCAATCCTCAATACCCAATCCTCAATCTTCATTCCTCAATCCTCAATCCTCAATCCTCAATCCTCAATCCTCAATCCTCAATCTTCAATCCTCAGTCCCAAATCCTCAATCTTCAATACTCAATCCTCAATCCTCAATCTTCAATCCTCAACACTCAATCTTCAATCCTCAATCCTCAATCCTCAGTCCTCAATCCTCTTTCCTCAATCCTCAATACCCAATACTCAATCTTCAATCCTCAATCTTCAACCCTCAACCCTCAATCCTCAACCCTCAATCCTCATTCTTCAATCCTCAACTCCCAATCCTCAATCTTCAATCCTCAATCCTCAGTCCTCAATTCTCAATCCTCAATCCTCAATCCTCAGACCTCAAACATCAATACTCAACCCACAGTCCTCGTCCTCAATCCACAACCCTCAATCCTCGATCCTCAATCTTCAATACTCAATCCTCAATCCTCAATGTTCAATCCTCAATACCCAATCCTGAATCCTGAATCCACAATCCTCAATCCTCAGTCCTCAATCCTCAATGCTCAATCCTCGTTCCTCAAACCTCAATCCTCAACCCTCATCCTCAATCCTCAATCCTCAATCCTCAATGTTCAATCCGCAATACCCAATCCTCAATCTTCAATCCTCAATCCTCAATCTTCAATCCTCAATACTCAATCTTCAACCCTCAACCCTCAATCCTCAACCCTCAATCCTCATTCTTCAATCCTCAACACCCAATCCTCTATCCTCAATCCTCATTCTACAATCCTCAATACCCAATCCTCAATCTTCAATCCTCGATCCTCAATCCTCAATTCTCAATCCTCAATCCTCAGTCCTCAGTCCTCAAACCTCAATCCTCTACCCTCAGCCCTCATCCTCAATCCTCAATCCTCAATCCTCAATGTTCAATCCGCAATACCCAATCCTCAATCTTCAATCCTCAATCCTCAATCCTCAATCCTCAATCCTCAATCCTCAATCCTCAATCTTCAATCCTCAATACTCAATCTTCAACCCTCAACCCTCAATCCTCAACCCTCAATCCTCAATCCTCAATCCTCAGTCCCAAATACTCAATCTTCAATACTCAATCCTCAATCCTCAATCTTCAATCCTCAACACTCAATCTTCAATCCTCAATCCTCAATCCTCAGTCCTCAATCCTCTTTCCTCAATCCTCAATACCTAATACTCAATCTTCAATCCTCAATCCTCAATCCTCAATTCTCAATCCTCAATCCTCAATCCTCTGACGTCAAACATCAATACTCAACCCTCAGTCTTCATCCTCAATCCACAACCCTCAATCCTCAATCCTCAATCTTCAATTCTCAATCCTCAATCCTCAATCCTCAATCCTCAATCCTCAGTCCTCAACCCTCAATTCTGAATCCTCAATCCTGCATCCTCAACCTTCAGCCCTCAGTCCTCAACAATCAGTTGTCAGTCCTCAATCCCCAATAGAATATCATCAATTCACTGTCTTCAATGCTCAATACTCAATCTCCAATCTTCAAATCTCTATCCAGAAACATCAATTCTCACCACTCAACCCTGGACGCTCAGTCCTCAATGTTCAATTCTCAATACTCAACTCTCAACCTTCAATCCTCAATACTGAATCTTCAATCCTCAATACTCAATCCTCAATCCTCAATCCTCAATCCTCTGTAATCAATCCTCAATCATCAATCCTCAATCCTCAATCCTCAATCCTCAATCCTCAATCCTCTGTAATCAATCCTCAATCAACAATACTCAATCGTCAATCCTCAGTCCTCAATCCTCAATCCTCAATCCTCGTTCCTCAAACCTCAATCCTCAACCCTCAGTTCTCACCCTCAATTCTCAATTCTCAATCCTCAATCCTCAATCCTCAATCTTCAATCCTCAATAATCAATCTCCAATCCTATGTCCTCAATCCCCAATACTCAATCCTTAATCCTCAATATTCAATCCTCAATCCCCAGTACTCAATCTTCAATCCTCAATGCTCAATCCTCAATCCCCAACCCTCAGTCCTCAATCCTCAATCCTCAATCCTCAGACCTCAACCATCAACCGTCAGTCCTCGTCCTGAATCGTCAACCCTCAATCCTCTATCCTCAATCTTCAATCATCAATACTCAATATTCAATCCTCAATCCTCAATCCTCAATCATCAATCCTCAATCCTCATTCTACAATCCTCAATACCCAATCCTCAATCTTCAATCCTCAATCGTCAATCCTCAATTCTCAATCCTCAATCCTCAGTCCTCAGTCCTCAAACCTCAACCCTCAACCCTCAGCCCTCATCCTCAATCCTCAATCCTCAAACCTCAATGTTCAATCCGCAATACCCAATCCTCAATCTTCAATCCTCAATCCTCAATCCTCAATTCTCAATTCTCAATCCTCAATCCTCAGACCTCAAACATCAATACTCAACCCTCAGTCGTCGTCCTCAATCCACAACCCTCAATCCTCGATCCTCAATCTTCAATACTCAATCCTCAATCCTCAATCTTCAATCCTCAATCGTCAATCCTCAATTCTCAATCCTCAATCCTCAGTCCTCAGTCCTCAAACCTCAATCCTCAACCCTCAGCCCTCATCCTCAATCCTCAATCCCCAATCCTCAATGGTCAATCCGCAATACCGAATCCTCAATCTTCAATCCTCAATCCTCAATCCTCAATCCTCAATCCTCAATCCTCAATCCTCAATCCTCAATCTTCAATCCTCAATACTCAATCTTCAACCCTCAACCCTGAATCCTCAACCCTCAATCCTCATTCTTCAATCCTCAACACCCAATCCTCAATCTTCAATCCTCAATCCTCAATCCTCAATTCTCAATTCTCAAATCTCAATCCTCAATCCTCAGACCTCAAACATCAATACTCAACCCTCAGTCCTCGTCCACAATCCACAACCCTCAATCCTCGATCCTCAATCTTCAATCCTCAATCCTCAATCCTCAATCCTCAATTATTAATCTTCAATCCCCAATACTCAATCTTCAATACTCAATCCTCAATCCTCGGTACTCAAACCTCAATCCTCAATCTCCAACCCTGAATACTCAATCCTCAATCCTCAATCATCAATTCTCAACCCCCAACCCTCAGTCCTCAATCCTGAAACATCAATCCTCAAACCTCAGCCCTCATCATCAATCCTCAATCCTCAATCCTCAATCCTCAATCTTCAATCCTCAATACTCAATATTCAATCCTCAATCCTCAGTCCTCACCCTCAATTCTGAATTCTCAATCCTCAATCCTCAATCCTCAATCATCAATCCTCAATAATCAATCTCCAATCCTAGATCCACAATCCCCAATACTCAATCCTTAATCCTCAATATTCAATCCTCAATCCCCAGTACTCAATCTTCAATCCTCAATGCTCAATCCTCAATCCCCAACCCTCAGTCCTCAATCCTCAATCCTCAATCCTCAAACCTCAACCCTCAACCGTCAGTCCTCGTCCTGAATCCTCAACCCTCAATCCTCAATCCTCAATCTTCAATCCTCAATCCTCAATCCTCAATCCTCATTCTACAATCCTCAATACCCAATCCTCAATCTTCAATCCTCAATCCTCAATCCTCAATTCTCAATCCTCAATCCTCAGTCCTCAGTCCTCAAACCTCAATCCTCAACCCTCAGCCCTCATCCTCAATCCTCAATCCTTAATCCTCAATCCTCAATCCTCATTCTTCAATCCTCAATAGCCAATCCTCAATCTTCATTCCTCAATCCTCAATCCTCAATCCTCAATACTCAATCCTCAATCCTCAATCTTCAATCCTCAGTCCCAAATCCTCAATCTTCAATACTCAATCCTCAATCCTCAATCTTCAATCCTCAACACTCAATCTTCAATCCTCAATCCTCAATCCTCAGTCCTCAATCCTCTTTCCTCAATCCTCAATACCCAATACTCAATCTTCAATCCTCAATCCTCAATCCTCAATTCTCAATCCTCAATCCTCAATCCTCTGACGTCAAACATCAATACTCAACCCTCAGTCTTCGTCCTCAATCCACAACTCTCAATCCTCAATGCTCAATCTTCAATTCTCAATCCTCAATCCTCAATCCTCAATCCTCAGTCCTCAGTCCTCAACACTCAATCCTGAATCCTCAATCTTCTTCCCTCAGTCCTCAACAATCAGTTGTCAATCCTCAATCCTCAATCTTCAATCCTCAATCCTCAATCTTCAATTCTCAATCCTCAATCCTCAATTCTCAATCCTCAATCCTCAGTCCTCAACCCTCAATCCTGAATCCTCAATCTTCAGCCCTCAGTCCTCAACAATCAGTTGTCAATCCTCGATCCTCAATCTTCAATACTCAATACTCAATCTTCAATCCTTAATCCTCAATCCTCGGTCCTCAATCCTCAATCGTCAATCTCCAATCCTGAATACTCAATCTTCAATCCTCAATCCTCAATCCTCAATCCTCAATCCTCAATCCTCATTCTTCATTCCTCAATACCCAATCCTCAATCTTCAATCCTCAATCCTCAATCCTCAATCCTCAATCCTCAATCCTCATTCTTCATTCCTCAATACCCAATCCTCAATCTTCAATCCTCAATCCTCAATCCTCAATTCTCAACCCTCAACCCTCAGTCCTCAGTCCTCAACCATCAATCCTCAAGCCTCAGCCCTCATCATCAATCCTCAATCCTCAATCCTCAATCCTCAATCTTCAATCCTCAATACTCAATACTCAATCCTCAATCCTCAGTCCTCACCCTCAATTCTGCATTCTCAATCCTCAATCCTCAATCCTCAATCTTCAATCCTCAATAATCAATCTCCAATCCTAGATCCTCATTCCCCAATACTCAATCCTTAATCCTCAATATTCAATCCTCAATCCCCATTACTCAATCTTCAATCCTCAATGCTCAATCCTCAATCCCCAATCCTCAGTCCCCAATCCTCAATCCTCAATCCTCAAACCTCAACCCTCAACCGTCAGTCCTCGTCCTGAATCCTCAACACTCAATCCTCAATCCTCAATCTTCAATCATCAATACTCAATATTCAATCCTCAATCCTCAATCCTCAGTCCTCAATCCTCAATCCTCAATCCTCAATCCTCAATCATCAACCCTCAATCCTCATTCTACAATCCTCAATACCCAATCCTCAATCTTCAGTCCTCAATCCTCAATCCTCAATTCCGAATCCTCAATCCTCAGTCCTCAGTCCTCAAACCTCAATCCTCAACCCTCAGCCCTAATCCTCAATCACCAATCCTTAATCCTCAATCCTCAATCCTCATTCTTCAATATTCAATACCCAATCCTCAATCTTCAATGCTCAATCCTCAATCCTCAATCCTCAATCCTCAATCCTCAATCCTCAATCCTCAATCCTCAATCCTCAATCCTCAATCCTCAGTCCCAAATACTCAATCTTCAATACTCAATCCTCAATCCTCAATCTTCAATCCTCAATACTCAATCTTCAATCCTCAATCCTCAATCCTCAGTCCTCAATACTCTTTCTTCAATCCTCAATACCCAATACTCAATCTTCAATCCAGAATACTGAATCTTCAATCCTCAATCCTCAATCCTCAATCCTCAATCCTCAATCCTCTGTAATCAATCCTCAATCTTCAATACTCAATCGTCAATCCTCAGTCCTCAATCCTCAATCCTCAATCCTCGTTCCTCAAACCTCAATCCTCAACCCTCAGTCCTCACCCTCAATTCTCAATTCTCAATCCTCAATCCTCACTCCTCAATCTTCAATCCTCAATAATCAATCTCCAATCCTAGATCCTCAATCCCCTATACTCAATCCTTAGTCCTCAATCTTCAATGCTCAATCCCCAGTACTCAATCTTCAATCCTCAATGCACAATCCTCAATCCCCAATCCTCAGTCCTCAATCCTCAACCTTCAATACTCAATCGTCAATCCTCAGTCCACAATCCGCAATCCTCAATCCTCGTTCCTCAAACATCAATCCTCAACCCTCAGTACTCACCCCCAATTCTCAATTCTCAATCCTCAATCCTCAATACTCAATCTTCAATCCTCAATAATCAATCTCCAATCCCAGATCCTCAATCCCCAATCCTCAATCCTTAATCCTCAATCTTCAATCCTCAGACATCAAACATCAATACTCAACCCTCAGACCTCGTCCTCAATCCACAAACCTCAATCCTCAATCATTAATCATTAACATTTAATCTTCAATCCTCAATAATCAATCCTCAATTCTCAACCCTCAATCCTCAATGTTCAATCCTCAATACCCAATCCTCAGTCTTCAATCCTCAATCCTCGATCCTCAATCCTCAATCCTCAATCCTCAGACCTCAAACCTCAATCCTGAATCCTCAATACTGAATCCTCAATCCTCAGCCCTCAGTCCTCAACAATCATTTGTCAATCCTCAATCCTCAATAGAATATCATCAATTCACAGTATTCAATACTCAATACTCAATCTGCAATCATCAAATCTCTATCCACAAGCATCAATTCTCATCACTCAACCTTCGACACTCAGTCTTCAATCCTCAATCCTCAATCCTCAATCCTCAATCCTCATTCTTCAATCCTCAATACCCAATCCTCAATCTTCAATCCTCAATCCTCAAACCTCAATTCTCAATCCTCAATCCTCAGGCCTCAGACTTCAAACAGCAATACTCAACCCTCAGTCCTCGTCCTTAATCCACAACCATCAATCCTCAATCCTCAATCTTCAATCATCAATATTCAATCTTCAGTCCTCAATCCTCAATCCTCAATCCTCAATCCTCAATCCTCAATCCTCAATCCTCAATCCTCAATCCTCAATCCTCAATCCTCAATCCTCAATCCTCAACCTTCAATACTCAATCGTCAATCCTCAGTCCACAATCCGCAATCCTCAATCCTCGTTCCTCAAGCATCAATCCTCAACCCTCAGTACTCACCCCCAATTCTCAATTCTCAATCCTCAATCCTCAATACTCAATCTTCAATCCTCAATAATCAATCTCCAATCCCAGATCCTCAATCCCCAATCCTCAATCCTTAATCGTCAATCTTCAATCCTCAGACATCAAACATCAATACTCAACCCTCAGACCTCGTCCTCAATCCACAAACCTCAATCCTCAATCATTAATCATTAACATTCAATCTTCAATCCTCAATACTCAATCCTCAATTCTCAACCCTCAATCCTCAATGTTCAATCCTCAATACCCAATCCTCAATCTTCAATCCTCAATCCTCAAACCTCAATTCTCAATCCTCAATCCTCAGGCCTCAGACTTCAAACAGCAATACTCAACCCTCAGTCCTCGTCCTTAATCCACAACCATCAATCCTCAATCCTCAATCTTCAATCATCAATATTCAATCTTCAGTCCTCAATCCTCAATCCTCAATCCTCAATCCTCAATCCTCAATGTTCAATCCGCAATACCCAATCCTGAATCTTCAATCCTCAATCCTCAATCCTCAATACTCAATCCTCAATCCTCAAGCTTCAATCCTCAATACTCAATCTTCAACCCTCAACCCTCAATCCTCAACCCTCAATCCTCATTCTTCAATCCTCAACACCCAATCCTCAATCTTCAATCCTCAATCCTCAATCCTCAATTCTCAATCCTCAATCCTCAATCCTCAGACCTCAAACATCAATACTCAACCCACAGTCCTCGTCCTCAATCCACAACCCTCAATCCTCGATCCTCAATCTTCAATACTCAATCCTCAATCCTCAATGTTCAATCCTCTATACCCAATCCTGAATCCTGAATCCACAATCCTCAATCCTCAGTCCTCAATCCTCAATCCTCAATCCTCGTTCCTCAAACCTCAATCCTCAACCCTCAGTTCTCACCCTCAATTCTCAATTCTCAATCCTCAATCCTCAATCCTCAATCTTCAATCCTCAGTCCTCAGTCCTCAAACCTCAATCCTCAACCCTCAGCCCTCATCCTCAATCCTCAATCCTCAATCCTCAATGTTCAATCCGCAATACCCAATCCTCAATCTTCAATCCTCAATCCTCAATCTTCAATCCTCAATACTCAATCTTCAACCCTCAACCCTCAATCCTCAACCCTCAATCCTCATTCTTCAATCCTCAACACCCAATCCTCAATCTTCAGTCCTCAATCCTCAATCCTCAATTCTCAATCCTCAATCCTAAATCTTCAGACCTCAGTCCTCAAACCTCAATCCTCAACCCTCAGCCCTCATCCTCAATCCTCAATCCGCAATCCTCGATCCTCAATCTTCAATACTCAATACTCAATCTTCAATCCTTAATCCTCAATCCTCGGTCCTCAATCCTCAATCGTCAATCTCCAATCCTGAATAGTCAATCTTCAATCCTCAATCCTCAATCCTCAATCCTCAATCCTCAATCCTCATTCTTCATTCCTCAATACCCAATCCTCAATCTTCAATCTTCAATCCTCAATCTTCAATTCTCAACACTCAACCCTCAGTCCTCAGTCCTCAAACATCAATCCTCAAACCTCAGCCCTCATCATCAATCCTCAATCCTCAATCCTCAATCCACAATCTTCAATCCTCAATACTCAATATTCAATCCTCAATCCTCAACCCTCAGTTCTCACCCTCAATTCTCAATTCTCAATCCTCAATCCTCAATCCTCAATCTTCAATCCTCAGTCCTCAGTCCTCAAACCTCAATCCTCAACCCTCAGCCCTCATCCTCAATCCTCAATCCTCAATCCTCAATGTTCAATCCGCAATACCCAATCCTCAATCTTCAATCCTCAATCCTCAATCTTCAATCCTCAATACTCAATCTTCAACCCTCAACCCTCAATCCTCAACCCTCAATCCTCATTCTTCAATCCTCAACACCCAATCCTCAATCTTCAATCCTCAATCCTCAATCCTCAATTCTCAATCCTCAATCCTAAATCTTCAGACCTCAGTCCTCAAACCTCAATCCTCAACCCTCAGCCCTCATCCTCAATCCTCAATCCTCAATCCTCGATCCTCAATCTTCAATACTCAATACTCAATCTTCAATCCTTAATCCTCAATCCTCGGTCCTCAATCCTCAATCGTCAATCTCCAATCCTGAATACTCAATCTTCAATCCTCAATCCTCAATCCTCAATCCTCAATCCTCAATCCTCATTCTTCATTCCTCAATACCCAATCCTCAATCTTCAATCTTCAATCCTCAAACTTCAATTCTCAACACTCAACCCTCAGTCCTCAGTCCTCAAACATCAATCCTCAAACCTCAGCCCTCATCATCAATCCTCAATCCTCAATCCTCAATCCACAATCTTCAATCCTCAATACTCAATATTCAATCCTCAATCCTCAGTCCTCACCCTCAATTCTGAATTCTCAATCCTCAATCCTCAATCCTCAATCTTCAATCCTGAATAATCAATCTCCAATCCTAGATCCTCAATCCCCAATACTCAATCCTTAATCCTCAATATTCAATCCCCAATCCCCAGTACTCCATCTTCACTCCTCAATGCTCAATCCTCAATCCCCAATCCTCAGTCCTCAATCCTCAATCCTCAATCCTCAAACCTCAACACTCAACCGTCAGTCCTCGTCCTGAATCCTCAACCCTCAATCCTCAATCCACAATCTTCAATCATCAATACTCAATATTCAATACTCAATACTCAATCCTCAGTCCTCAATCCTCAATCCTCAATCCTCAATCCTCAATCATCAAACCTCGATCCTCATTCTACAATCCTCAATACCCAATCCTCTATCTTCAATCCTCAATCCTCAATCCTCAATTCCCAATCCTCAATCCTCAGTCCTCAGTCCTCAAACCTCATTCCTCAACCCTCAGCCCTCATCCTCAATCGTCAATCCTTAATCCTCGATCCTCAATCCTCATTCTTCAATATTCAATACCCAATCCTCAATCTTCAATCCTCAATCCTCAATCCTCAATCCTCAATCCTCAATCCTCAATCCTCAGTCCCAAATGCTCAATCTTCAATACTCAATCCTCAATCCTCAATCTTCAATCCTCAACACTCAATCTTCAATCCTCAATCCTCAATCCTCAGTCCTCAATCCTCTTTCCTCAATCCTCAATACACAATATCCAATCTTCAATCCTCAATCCTCAATCCTCAATTCTCAATCCTCAATCCTCAATCCTCTGACGTCAAACATCAATACTCAACCCTCAGTCTTCATCCTCAATCCACAACCCTCAATCCTCAATCCTCAATCTTCAATTCTCAATCCTCAATCCTCAATCCTCAATCCTCAATCCTCAGTCCTCAACCCTCAATTCTGAATCCTCAATCCTGCATCCTCAATCTTCAGCCCTCAGTCCTCATCAATCAGTTGTCAGTCCTCAATCCCCAATAGAATATCATCAATTCACTGTCTTCAATGCTCAATACTCAATCTGCAATCTTCAAATCTCTATCCAGAAACATCAATTCTCACCACACAACCCTGGACGCTCAGTCCTCAATGTTCAATCCTCAATCCTCAACTCTCAACCTTCAATCCTCAATACTGAATCTTCAATCCTCAATCCTCAAACCTCAATCCTCAATCCTCAATCCTCTGTAATCAATCCTCAATCATCAATACTCAATCGTCAATCCTCAGTCCTCAATCCTCAATCCTCAATCCTCGTTCCTCAAACCTCAATCCTCAACCCTCAGTCCTCACCCTCAATTCTCAATTCTCAGTCCTCAATCCTCAATCCTCAATCTTCAATCCTCAATAATCAATCACCAATCCTATATCCTCAATCCCCAATTCTCAATCCTTAATCCTCAATATTCAATCCTAAATCCCCAGTACTCAATCTTCAATCCTCAATGCTCAATCCTCAATCCCCAATACTCAATCCTTAATCCTCAATATTCAATCCTCAATCCCCAGTACTCAATCTTCAATCCTCAATGCTCAATCCTCAATCCCCAATCCTCAGTCCTCAATCCTCAATCCTCAAACCTCCACCCTCAACCGTCAGTCCTCGTCCTGAATCGTCAACCCTCAATCCTCTATCCTCAATCTTCAATCATCAATACTCAATATTCAATCCTCAATCCTCAATCCTCAATCATCAATCCTCAATCCTCATTCTACAATCCTCAATACCCAATCCTCAATCTTCAATCCTCAATCGTCAATCCTCAATTCTCAATCCTCAATCCTCAGTCCTCAGTCCTCAAACCTCAACCCTCAACCCTCAGCCCTCATCCTCAATCCTCAATCCTCAATCCTCAATGTTCAATCCGCAATACCCAATCCTCAATCTTCAATCCCCAATCCTCAATCCTCAATTCTCAATTCTCAATCGTCAATCCTCAGACCTCAAACATCAATACTCAACCCTCAGTCGTCGTCCTCAATCCACAACCCTCAATCCTCGATCCTCAATCTTCAATACTCAATCCTCAATCCTCAATGTTCAATCTTCAATACCCAATCCTCAATCTTCAATCCTCAATCCTCAATCCTCAATCCCCAATCCTCAACCCTCAATTCGCAGTCCTCAAACCTCAATCCTGAATCCTCAATCCTGAATCCTCAATCTTCAGCCCTCAGTCCTCAACAATCAGTTGTCAATCCTCAATCCTCAATAGAATATCCTCAATTCACAGGTTTCAATACTCAATACTCAACCTGCAATCTTCAAATCTCTATCCACAGACATCAATTCTCATCACTCAACCCTCAACACTCAGTCCCCAATCCTCAATCTTCAATCCTCAATACTCAATCCTCAATTATCAATCTTCAATCCTCAATACTCAATCTTCAATCCTCAATCCTCAATCCTCGGTACTCAATCCTCAATCCTCAATCTCCAACCCTGAATACTCAATCTTCAATCCTCAATCCTCAATCCTCAATCCTCAATCCTGAATCCTCATTCTTCAATCCTTAATACCCAATCCTCAATCCTCAATCCTCAATCCTCAATCCTCAATCCTCAATCCTCAATACTCAATCCTCAACCTTCAATACTCAATCGTCAATCCTCAGTCCACAATCCGCAATCCTCAATCCTCGTTCCTCAAACATCAATCCTCAACCCTCAGTACTCACCCCCAATTCTCAATTCTCAATCCTCAATCCTCAATCCTCAATCTTCAATCCTCAATACCCAATCCTCAGTCTTCAATCCTCAATCCTCAATCCTCAATCCTCAATCCTCAATCCTCAATCCTCAGACCTCAAACCTCAATCCTGAATCCTCAATACTGAATCCTCAATCTTCAGCCCTGAGTCCTCAACAATCAGTTGCCAATCCTCAATCCTCAATAGAATATCCTCAATTCACAGTTTTCAATACTCAATACTCAATCTGCAATCTTCAGATCTCTATCCACAAACATCAATTCTCATCACTCAACCCTCAATACTCAGTCCCCAATCCTCAACCTTCAACCCTCAATCGTCAACCCTCAATCCTCAATCTTAACCTTCAATCCTCAATACTCAATCTTCAATCCTCAATCCTCAATACTCAATCCTCAATCCTCAATCTTCAATCCTCAATACTCAATCTTCAATCCTCAATCCTCAATCCTCAATCCTCAATCCTCAATCCTCAATCGTCAATCTTCAATCCTCAATACTCAATCTTCAATCCTCAATCCTTAATCCTCAATCCTCAATCCTCATTCTTCAATCCTCAATACCCAATCCTCAATCTTCAGCCCTCAATCCTCAATCCTCAATCTCAATCCTCAATCCTCAATCCTCAATCTTCAATCCTCAGTTCCAAATTGTCAATCTTCAATACTCAATCCTCAATCCTCAATCTTCAATCCTCAATACTCAATCTTCAATCCTCAATCCTCAGTCCTCAGTCCTCAATCCTCTTTCTTCAATCCTCAATACCCAATACTCAATCTTCAATCCTCAATCCTCAATCCTCAATTCTCAATCCTCAATCCTCAATCCTCAGACCTCAGTCCTCAAACTTCAATCCTCAACCCTCAGCCCTCATCCTCAATCCTCAATCCTCAATCCTCGATCCTCAATCTTCAATACTCAATACTCAATCTTCAATTCTTAATCCTCAATCCTCGGTCCTCAATCCTCAATCGTCAATCTGCAATCCTGAATACTCAATCTTCAATCCTCAATCCTCAATCCTCAATCCTCAATCCTCAATCCTCATTCTTCATTCCTCAATACCCAATCCTCAATCTTCAATCCTCAATCCTCAATCCTCAATTCTCAACCCTCAACCCTCAGTCCTCAGTCCTCAAACATCAATCCTCAAACCTCAGCCCTCATCATCAATCCTCAATCCTCAATCCACAATCTTCAATCCTCAATACTCAATATTCAATCCTCAATCCTCAGTCCTCACCCTCAATTCTGAATTCTCAATCCTCAATCCTCAATCCTCAATCATCAACCCTCAATCCTCATTCTACAATCCTCAATACCCAATCCTCTATCTTCAATCCTCAATCCTCAATCCTCAATTCCCAACCCTCAATCCTCAGTCCTCAGTCCTCAAACATCAATCCTCAACCCTCAGCCCTCATCCTCAATCGTCAATCCTTAATCATCAATCCTCAATCCTCATTCTTCAATATTCAATACCCAATCCTCAATCTTCAATCCTCAATCCTCAATTCTCAATCCTCAATCCTCAATCCTCAATCCTCAATCCTCAATCCTCAATCCTCAGTCCCAAATACTCAATCTTCAATACTCAATCCTCAATCCTCAATCTTCAATCCTCAACACTCAATCTTCAATCCTCAATCCTCAATCCTCAGTCCTCAATCCTCTTTCCTCAATCCTCAATTCACAATACCCAATCTTCAATCCTCAATCCTCAATCCTCAATTCTCTATCCTCAATCCTCAATCCTCTGACGTCAAACATCAATACTCAACCCTCAGTCTTCATCCTCAATCCACAACCCTCAATCCTCAATCCTCAATCTTCAATTCTCAATCCTCACTCCTCAATACTCAATCCTCAATCCTCAGTCCTCAACCCTCAATTCTGAATCCTCAATCCTGCATCCTCAATCTTCAGCCCTCAGTCCTCAACAATCAGTTGTCAGTCCTGAATCCCCAATAGAATATCATCAATTCACTGTCTTCAATGCTCAATACTCAATCTGCAATCTTCAAATCTCTATCCAGAAACATCAATTCTCACCACTCAACCCTGGACGCTCAGTCCTCAATGTTCAATCCTCAATCCTCAACTCTCAACCTTCAATCCTCAATACTGAATCTTCAATCCTCAATCCTCAATCCTCAATCCTCAATCCTCAATCCTCTGTAATCAATCCTCAATCATCAATACTCAATCGTCAATCCTCAGTCCTCAATCCTCAATCCTCAATCCTCGTTCCTCAAACCTCAATCCTCAACCCTCAGTCCTCACCCTCAATTCTCAATTCTCAGTCCTCAATCCTCAATCCTCAGTCTTCAATCCTCAATAATCAATCTCCAATCCTATATCCTCAATCCCCAATACTCAATCCTTAATCCTCAATATTCAATCCTCAATCCCCAGTACTCAATCTTCAATCCTCAATGCTCAATCCTCAATCCCCGATCCTCAGTCCTCAATCCTCAATCCTCAATCCTCAAACCTGAACCCTCAACCGTCAGTCCCCGTCCGGAATCGTCAACCCTCAATCCCCAATCCTCAATCTTCAATCATCAATACTCAATATTCAATCCTCAATCCTCAATCCTCAGTCCTCAATCCTCAATCCTCAATCCTCAATCCTCAATCATCAATCCTCAATCCTCATTCTACAATCCTCAATACCCAATCCTCAATCTTCAATCCTCAATCCTCAATCCTCAATTCTCAATCCTCAATCCTCAGTCCTCAGTCCTCAAACCTCAATCCTCAACCCTCAGCCATCATCCTCAATCCTCAATCCTCAATCCTCAATGTTTAATCCGCAATACCCAATCCTCAATCTTCAATCCTCAATCCTCAATCCTCAATCCTCAATCCTCTGACGTCAAACATCAATGCTCAACCCTCAGTCTGCATCCTCAATCCACAACCCTCAATCCTCAATCCTCAATCCTCAATCCTCAATCCTCAATCCTCAATCCTCAATCCTCAATCCTCAATCCTCAATCCTCAACCTTCAATACTCAATCGTCAATCCTCAGTCCACAATCCGCAATCCTCAATCCTCGTTCCTCAAACATCAATCCTCAACCCTCAGTACTCACCCCCAATTCTCAATTCTCAATCCTCAATCCTCAATCCTCAATCTTCAATCCTCAATAATCAATCTCCAATCCCAGATCCTCAATCCCCAATCCTCAATCCTTAATCCTCAATCTTCAATCCTCAGACATCAAACATCAATACTCAACCCTCAGACCTCGTCCTGAATCCACAAACCTCAATCCTCAATCATCAATCATTAACATTCAATCTTCAATCCTCAATACTCAATTCTCAATTCTCAACCCTCAATCCTCAATGTTCAATCCTCAATACCCAATCCTCAGTCTTCAATCCTCAATCCTCAATCCTCAATCCTCAATCCTCAATCCTCTGACCTCAAACCTCCACCCTGAATCCTCAGTACTGAATAATAAATCCTCAGCCCTCAGTCCTCAACAATCATTTGTCAATCCTCAATCCTCAATAGAATATCATCAATTCACAGTATTCAATACTCAATACTCAATCTGCAATCATCAAATCTCTATCCACAAACATCAATTCTCATCACTCAACCTTCGACACTCAGTCTTCAATCATCAATCCTCAATCCTCAATCTTCAATCATCAATATTCAATCTTCAGTCCTCAATCCTCAATCCTCAATCCTCAATCCTCAATCCTCAATGTTCAATCCGCAATACCCAATCCTCAATCTTCAATCCTCAGTCCTCAATCCTCAATACTCAATCTTCAATCCTCAATCCTCAATCTTCAATCCTCAATCCTCAATTCTCAGTCCTCAATACGCAATCCTCAATCCTCAATCCTCATTCTTCAATCCTCAGTGCCCAGTCCTCAATCCTCAGTCCTCAAACATCAATCCTCAACTCTCAATACTCAATAGGATATCCCGAATTCTCATTATTCAATACTCAATCCTCAATATTCAATAATCAAATCGCAATCCTCAAACATCAACACTCAATACTCAATCCTCAATACTTTGTCCTCCCTCTTCAATCCTCCATCCTCAATCCTCAATACTCAAGCGTCAATCCTCTATGCTCAATCCTCAATCCTCAATCCCCCACCCTCAATCCTCAGTCCTCAAACCTCAATCCGGAATCCTCAATCTTCAATCCTCAATCCTCAATCCTCAATCCTCAATCCTCAATCCTCAATCCTCAATCCTCAATCTTCAATCCTCAATACTCAATCTTCAATCCTCAATCGTCAATCCTCAATCCTCAATCCTCAATCTTCAATCCTCAATACTCAATCTTCAATCCTCAATCCTCAATCCTCAATCCTCAATCCTCAATCCCCAATCCTCAATCCTCAATCCTCAATCTTCAATCCTCAATACTCAAACTGCAATCCTCAATCCTCAGTCCTCACTCCTCAATCCTCATTCTTCAATCCTCAATACCGAATCCTCAATCTTCAATCCTCAATCCTCAATCCTCAATTCTCAATCGTCAATCCTCAATCCTCAGACTTCAAACACCAATACTCAACCCTCGGTCCTCGTCCTCAATCCACAACCCTCAATCCTCAATCCTCAATCTTCAATCATTAATATTCAATCTTCAATCCTCAATCCTCAATCCTCAATCCTCAATCCTCAGTCCTCAAACGTCAAACCTGAATCCTCAATCCTGAATCCTCCATCTTCAGACCTCAGTCCTCAACAATCAGTTGTCAACAATCCTCATAGAGTATCATCAATTCACAGTTTTCAATACTCAATACTCAATCTGCAATCTTCGAATCTCTATCCACAAACATCAATTCTCATCATTCAACCCTCAACTCTCAGTCCCCAGTCCTCAATCTTCAATCCGCAATCCTCAATCCAGAATCCTCGATCCTCAGCCTTCAATCCTCAATACTCAATCTTCAATCCTCCATCCTCAATCCTCAATCCTCAATCCTCAATCCTCAATCGTCAGGCTTCAATCCTCAATACTCAATCTTCAATCCCCAATCCTCAATACTCATTCCTCAATCCTCATTCTTCAATCCTCAATACCCAATCCTCAACTTTCAATCCTCAATCCTCAATCCTCAACTCTCAATCCTCAATCCTCAGTCCTCAGTCCTCAAACCTCAATCCTCAACCCTCAGCCCTCATCCTCAATCCTCAATCCTCAGTCTTCAATCCTCAGTCCTCAATCCTCAATCCTCAATCCTCAATCCTCAATCCACAATCATCAATCCTCAATCATCAATCCTCAATGTTCAATACTCAATCCTCAAAGCTCAATCCTCAATCCTCAATACTCAACCATCAATCCTCAATTTGCAATACTCAATAGAGTATCCTGAATTCTCAGGATTCTATACTCAAACCTCAATCCTCAACCCTCAGCCCTCATCCTCCATCCTCAATCCTCAATCTTCAATCCTCAATCCTTAATCCTCAGTCCTCAATCCTCAAACATCAATCCTCAAACCTCAGCCCTCATCATCAATCCTCAATCCTCAATCCTCAATCCTCAATCTTCAATCCTCAATACTCAATATTCAATCCTCAATCCTCAGTCCTCACCCTCAATTCTGAATTCTCAATCCTCAACCCTCAATCCTCAATCATCAATCCTCAATAATCAATCTCCAATCCTAGATCCTCAATCCCCAATACTCAATCCTTAATCCTCAATATTCAATCCTCAATCCCCAGTACTCAATCTTCAATCCTCAATGCTCAATCCTCAATCCCCAACCCTCAGTCCTCAATCCTCAATCCTCAATCCTCAAACCTCAACCCTCAACCGTCAGTCCTCGTCCTGAATCCTCAACCCTCAAACCTCAATCCTCAATCTTCAATCATCAAGACTCAATATTCAATCCTCAATCCTCAATCCTCAGTCCTCAATCCTCAATCCTCAATCCTCAATCCTCAATCCTCAATCCTCAATCTTCAATCCTCAATACTCAATATTCAATCCTCAATCCTCAGTCCTCACCCTCAATTCTGAATTCTCAATCCTCAACCCTCAATCCTCAATCATCAATCCTCAATAATCAATCTCCAATCCTAGATCCTCAATCCCCAATACTCAATCCTTAATCCTCAATATTCAATCCTCAATCCCCAGTACTCAATCTTCAATCCTCAATGCTCAATCCTCAATCCCCAACCCTCAGTCCTCAATCCTCAATCCTCAATCCTCAAACCTCAACCCTCAACCGTCAGTCCTCGTCCTGAATCCTCAACCCTCAAACCTCAATCCTCAATCTTCAATCATCAAGACTCAATATTCAATCCTCAATCCTCAATCCTCAGTCCTCAATCCTCAATCCTCAATCCTCAATCCTCAATCCTCAATCCTCAATCCTCAATCCTCATTCTACAATCCTCAATACCCAATCCTCAATCTTCAATCCTCAATCCTCAATCCTCAATTCTCAATCCTCAATCCTCAGTCCTCAGTCCTCAAACCTCAATCCTCAACCCTCAGCCCTCATCCTCAATCCTCAATCCTTAATCCTCAATCCTCAATCCTCATTCTTCAATCCTCAATACCCAATCCTTAGTCTTCATTCCTCAATCCTCAATCCTCAATCCTCAATCCTCAACCCTCAATCCTCAATTCTCAATCCTCAATCCTAAATCTTCAGACCTCAGTCCTCAAACCTCAATCCTCAACCCTCAGCCCTCATCCTCAATCCTCAATCCTCAATCCTCGATCCTCAATCTTCAATACTCAATACTCAATCTTCAATCCTTAATCCTCAATCCTCGGTCCTCAATCCTCAATCGTCAATCTCCAATCCTGAATACTCAATCTTCAATCCTCAATCCTCAATCCTCAATCCTCAATCCTCAATCCTCATTCTTCATTCCTCAATACCCAATCCTCAATCTTCAATCTTCAATCCTCAATCTTCAATTCTCAACACTCAACCCTCAGTCCTCAGTCCTCAAACATCAATCCTCAAACCTCAGCCCTCATCATCAATCCTCAATCCTCAATCCTCAATCCACAATCTTCAATCCTCAATACTCAATATTCAATCCTCAATCCTCAGTCCTCACCCTCAATTCTGAATTCTCAATCCTCAATCCTCAATCCTCAATCTTCAATCCTGAATAATCAATCTCCAATCCTAGATCCTCAATCCCCAATACTCAATCCTTAATCCTCAATATTCAATCCCCAATCCCCAGTACTCCATCTTCACTCCTCAATGCTCAATCCTCAATCCCCAATCCTCAGTCCTCAATCCTCAATCCTCAATCCTCAAACCTCAACACTCAACCGTCAGTCCTCGTCCTGAATCCTCAACCCTCAATCCTCAATCCACAATCTTCAATCATCAATACTCAATATTCAATACTCAATACTCAATCCTCAGTCCTCAATCCTCAATCCTCAATCCTCAATCCTCAATCATCAAACCTCGATCCTCATTCTACAATCCTCAATACCCAATCCTCTATCTTCAATCCTCAATCCTCAATCCTCAATTCCCAATCCTCAATCCTCAGTCCTCAGTCCTCAAACCTCATTCCTCAACCCTCAGCCCTCATCCTCAATCGTCAATCCTTAATCCTCGATCCTCAATCCTCATTCTTCAATATTCAATACCCAATCCTCAATCTTCAATCCTCAATCCTCAATCCTCAATCCTCAATCCTCAATCCTCAGTCCCAAATGCTCAATCTTCAATACTCAATCCTCAATCCTCAATCTTCAATCCTCAACACTCAATCTTCAATCCTCAATCCTCAATCCTCAGTCCTCAATCCTCTTTCCTCAATCCTCAATACACAATATCCAATCTTCAATCCTCAATCCTCAATCCTCAATTCTCAATCCTCAATCCTCAATCCTCTGACGTCAAACATCAATACTCAACCCTCAGTCTTCATCCTCAATCCACAACCCTCAATCCTCAATCCTCAATCTTCAATTCTCAATCCTCAATCCTCAATCCTCAATCCTCAATCCTCAGTCCTCAACCCTCAATTCTGAATCCTCAATCCTGCATCCTCAATCTTCAGCCCTCAGTCCTCATCAATCAGTTGTCAGTCCTCAATCCCCAATAGAATATCATCAATTCACTGTCTTCAATGCTCAATACTCAATCTGCAATCTTCAAATCTCTATCCAGAAACATCAATTCTCACCACACAACCCTGGACGCTCAGTCCTCAATGTTCAATCCTCAATCCTCAACTCTCAACCTTCAATCCTCAATACTGAATCTTCAATCCTCAATCCTCAATCCTCAATCCTCAATCCTCAATCCTCTGTAATCAATCCTCAATCATCAATACTCAATCGTCAATCCTCAGTCCTCAATCCTCAATCCTCAATCCTCGTTCCTCAAACCTCAATCCTCAACCCTCAGTCCTCACCCTCAATTCTCAATTCTCAGTCCTCAATCCTCAATCCTCAATCTTCAATCCTCAATAATCAATCACCAATCCTATATCCTCAATCCCCAATTCTCAATCCTTAATCCTCAATATTCAATCCTAAATCCCCAGTACTCAATCTTCAATCCTCAATGCTCAATCCTCAATCCCCAATACTCAATCCTTAATCCTCAATATTCAATCCTCAATCCCCAGTACTCAATCTTCAATCCTCAATGCTCAATCCTCAATCCCCAATCCTCAGTCCTCAATCCTCAATCCTCAAACCTCCACCCTCAACCGTCAGTCCTCGTCCTGAATCGTCAACCCTCAATCCTCTATCCTCAATCTTCAATCATCAATACTCAATATTCAATCCTCAATCCTCAATCCTCAATCATCAATCCTCAATCCTCATTCTACAATCCTCAATACCCAATCCTCAATCTTCAATCCTCAATCGTCAATCCTCAATTCTCAATCCTCAATCCTCAGTCCTCAGTCCTCAAACCTCAACCCTCAACCCTCAGCCCTCATCCTCAATCCTCAATCCTCAATCCTCAATGTTCAATCCGCAATACCCAATCCTCAATCTTCAATCCCCAATCCTCAATCCTCAATTCTCAATCCTCAATCCTCAGACCTCAAACATCAATACTCAACCCTCAGTCGTCGTCCTCAATCCACAACCCTCAATCCTCGATCCTCAATCTTCAATACTCAATCCTCAATCCTCAATGTTCAATCTTCAATACCCAATCCTCAATCTTCAATCCTCAATCCTCAATCCTCAATCCCCAATCCTCAACCCTCAATTCGCAGTCCTCAAACCTCAATCCTGAATCCTCAATCCTGAATCCTCAATCTTCAGCCCTCAGTCCTCAACAATCAGTTGTCAATCCTCAATCCTCAATAAAATATCCTCAATTCACAGGTTTCAATACTCAATACTCAACCTGCAATCTTCAAATCTCTATCCACAGACATCAATTCTCATCACTCAACCCTCAACACTCAGTCCCCAATCCTCAATCTTCAATCCTCAATACTCAATCCTCAATTATCAATCTTCAATCCTCAATACTCAATCTTCAATCCTCAATCCTCAATCCTCGGTACTCAATCCTCAATCCTCAATCTCCAACCCTGAATACTCAATCTTCAATCCTCAATCCTCAATCCTCAATCCTCAATCCTGAATCCTCATTCTTCAATCCTTAATACCCAATCCTCAATCCTCAATCCTCAATCCTCAATCCTCAATCCTCAATCCTCAATCCTCAATCCTCAACCTTCAATACTCAATCGTCAATCCTCAGTCCACAATCCGCAATCCTCAATCCTCGTTCCTCAAACATCAATCCTCAACCCTCAGTACTCACCCCCAATTCTCAATTCTCAATCCTCAATCCTCAATCCTCAATCTTCAATCCTCAATACCCAATCCTCAGTCTTCAATCCTCAATCCTCAATCCTCAATCCTCAATCCTCAATCCTCAATCCTCAGACCTCAAACCTCAATCCTGAATCCTCAATACTGAATCCTCAATCTTCAGCCCTGAGTCCTCAACAATCAGTTGCCAATCCTCAATCCTCAATAGAATATCCTCAATTCACAGTTTTCAATACTCAATACTCAATCTGCAATCTTCAGATCTCTATCCACAAACATCAATTCTCATCACTCAACCCTCAATACTCAGTCCCCAATCCTCAACCTTCAACCCTCAATCGTCAACCCTCAATCCTCAATCTTAACCTTCAATCCTCAATACTCAATCTTCAATCCTCAATCCTCAATACTCAATCCTCAATCCTCAATCTTCAATCCTCAATACTCAATCTTCAATCCTCAATCCTCAATCCTCAATCCTCAATCCTCAATCCTCAATCGTCAATCTTCAATCCTCAATACTCAATCTTCAATCCTCAATCCTTAATCCTCAATCCTCAATCCTCATTCTTCAATCCTCAATACCCAATCCTCAATCTTCAGCCCTCAATCCTCAATCCTCAATCCTCAATCCTCAATCCTCAATCCTCAATCTTCAATCCTCAGTTCCAAATTGTCAATCTTCAATACTCAATCCTCAATCCTCAATCTTCAATCCTCAATACTCAATCTTCAATCCTCAATCCTCAGTCCTCAGTCCTCAATCCTCTTTCTTCAATCCTCAATACCCAATACTCAATCTTCAATCCTCAATCCTCAATCCTCAATTCTCAATCCTCAATCCTCAATCCTCAGACCTCAGTCCTCAAACTTCAATCCTCAACCCTCAGCCCTCATCCTCAATCCTCAATCCTCAATCCTCGATCCTCAATCTTCAATACTCAATACTCAATCTTCAATTCTTAATCCTCAATCCTCGGTCCTCAATCCTCAATCGTCAATCTGCAATCCTGAATACTCAATCTTCAATCCTCAATCCTCAATCCTCAATCCTCAATCCTCAATCCTCATTCTTCATTCCTCAATACCCAATCCTCAATCTTCAATCCTCAATCCTCAATCCTCAATTCTCAACCCTCAACCCTCAGTCCTCAGTCCTCAAACATCAATCCTCAAACCTCAGCCCTCATCATCAATCCTCAATCCTCAATCCACAATCTTCAATCCTCAATACTCAATATTCAATCCTCAATCCTCAGTCCTCACCCTCAATTCTGAATTCTCAATCCTCAATCCTCAATCCTCAATCATCAACCCTCAATCCTCATTCTACAATCCTCAATACCCAATCCTCTATCTTCAATCCTCAATCCTCAATCCTCAATTCCCAATCCTCAATCCTCAGTCCTCAGTCCTCAAACATCAATCCTCAACCCTCAGCCCTCATCCTCAATCGTCAATCCTTAATCATCAATCCTCAATCCTCATTCTTCAATATTCAATACCCAATCCTCAATCTTCAATCCTCAATCCTCAATCCTCAATCCTCAATCCTCAATCCTCAATCCTCAATCCTCAATCCTCAATCCTCAGTCCCAAATACTCAATCTTCAATACTCAATCCTCAATCCTCAATCTTCAATCCTCAACACTCAATCTTCAATCCTCAATCCTCAATCCTCAGTCCTCAATCCTCTTTCCTCAATCCTCAATTCACAATACCCAATCTTCAATCCTCAATCCTCAATCCTCAATTCTCTATCCTCAATCCTCAATCCTCTGACGTCAAACATCAATACTCAACCCTCAGTCTTCATCCTCAATCCACAACCCTCAATCCTCAATCCTCAATCTTCAATTCTCAATCCTCACTCCTCAATACTCAATCCTCAATCCTCAGTCCTCAACCCTCAATTCTGAATCCTCAATCCTGCATCCTCAATCTTCAGCCCTCAGTCCTCAACAATCAGTTGTCAGTCCTGAATCCCCAATAGAATATCATCAATTCACTGTCTTCAATGCTCAATACTCAATCTGCAATCTTCAAATCTCTATCCAGAAACATCAATTCTCACCACTCAACCCTGGACGCTCAGTCCTCAATGTTCAATCCTCAATCCTCAACTCTCAACCTTCAATCCTCAATACTGAATCTTCAATCCTCAATCCTCAATCCTCAATCCTCAATCCTCAATCCTCTGTAATCAATCCTCAATCATCAATACTCAATCGTCAATCCTCAGTCCTCAATCCTCAATCCTCAATCCTCGTTCCTCAAACCTCAATCCTCAACCCTCAGTCCTCACCCTCAATTCTCAATTCTCAGTCCTCAATCCTCAATCCTCAGTCTTCAATCCTCAATAATCAATCTCCAATCCTATATCCTCAATCCCCAATACTCAATCCTTAATCCTCAATATTCAATCCTCAATCCCCAGTACTCAATCTTCAATCCTCAATGCTCAATCCTCAATCCCCGATCCTCAGTCCTCAATCCTCAATCCTCAATCCTCAAACCTGAACCCTCAACCGTCAGTCCTCGTCCGGAATCGTCAACCCTCAATCCCCTATCCTCAATCTTCAATCATCAATACTCAATATTCAATCCTCAATCCTCAATCCTCAGTCCTCAATCCTCAATCCTCAATCCTCAATCCTCAATCATCAATCCTCAATCCTCATTCTACAATCCTCAATACCCAATCCTCAATCTTCAATCCTCAATCCTCGATCCTCAATTCTCAATCCTCAATCCTCAGTCCTCAGTCCTCAAACCTCAATCCTCAACCCTCAGCCCTCATCCTCAATCCTCAATCCTCAATCCTCAATGTTTAATCCGCAATACCCAATCCTCAATCTTCAATCCTCAATCCTCAATCCTCAATCCTCAATCCTCTGACGTCAAACATCAATACTCAACCCTCAGTCTGCATCCTCAATCCACAACCCTCAATCCTCAATCCTCAATCCTCAATCCTCAATCCTCAATCCTCAATCCTCAATCCTCAATCCTCAATCCTCAACCTTCAATACTCAATCGTCAATCCTCAGTCCACAATCCGCAATCCTCAATCCTCGTTCCTCAAACATCAATCCTCAACCCTCAGTACTCACCCCCAATTCTCAATTCTCAATCCTCAATCCTCAATCCTCAATCTTCAATCCTCAATAATCAATCTCCAATCCCAGATCCTCAATCCCCAATCCTCAATCCTTAATCCTCAATCTTCAATCCTCAGACATCAAACATCAATACTCAACCCTCAGACCTCGTCCTGAATCCACAAACCTCAATCCTCAATCATCAATCATTAACATTCAATCTTCAATCCTCAATACTCAATTCTCAATTCTCAACCCTCAATCCTCAATGTTCAATCCTCAATACCCAATCCTCAGTCTTCAATCCTCAATCCTCAATCCTCAATCCTCAATCCTCAATCCTCTGACCTCAAACCTCCACCCCGAATCCTCAATACTGAATAATAAATCCTCAGCCCTCAGTCCTCAACAATCATTTGTCAATCCTCAATCCTCAATAGAATATCATCAATTCACAGTATTCAATACTCAATACTCAATCTGCAATCATCAAATCTCTATCCACAAACATCAATTCTCATCACTCAACCTTCGACACTCAGTCTTCAATCATCAATCCTCAATCCTCAATCTTCAATCATAAATATTCAATCTTCAGTCCTCAATCCTCAATCCTCAATCCTCAATCCTCAATCCTCAATGTTCAATCCGCAATACCCAATCCTCAATCTTCAATCCTCAGTCCTCAATCCTCAATACTCAATCTTCAATCCTCAATCCTCAATCTTCAATCCTCAATCCTCAATTCTCAGTCCTCAATACGCAATCCTCAATCCTCAATCCTCATTCTTCAATCCTCAGTGCCCAGTCCTCAATCCTCAGTCCTCAAACATCAATCCTCAACTCTCAATACTCAATAGGATATCCCGAATTCTCATTATTCAATACTCAATCCTCAATATTCAATAATCAAATCGCAATCCTCAAACATCAACACTCAATACTCAATCCTCAATACTTTGTCCTCCCTCTTCAATCCTCCATCCTCAATCCTCAATACTCAAGCGTCAATCCTCTATGCTCAATCCTCAATCCTCAATCCCCCACCCTCAATCCTCAGTCCTCAAACCTCAATCCGGAATCCTCAATCTTCAATCCTCAATCCTCAATCCTCAATCCTCAATCCTCAATCCTCAATCCTCAATCCTCAATCTTCAATCCTCAATACTCAATCTTCAATCCTCAATCGTCAATCCTCAATCCTCAATCCTCAATCTTCAATCCTCAATACTCAATCTTCAATCCTCAATCCTCAATCCTCAATCCTCAATCCTCAATCCCCAATCCTCAATCCTCAATCCTCAATCTTCAATCCTCAATACTCAAACTGCAATCCTCAATCCTCAGTCCTCACTCCTCAATCCTCATTCTTCAATCCTCAATACCGAATCCTCAATCTTCAATCCTCAATCCTCAATCCTCAATTCTCAATCGTCAATCCTCAATCCTCAGACTTCAAACACCAATACTCAACCCTCGGTCCTCGTCCTCAATCCACAACCCTCAATCCTCAATCCTCAATCTTCAATCATTAATATTCAATCTTCAATCCTCAATCCTCAATCCTCAATCCTCAATCCTCAGTCCTCAAACGTCAAACCTGAATCCTCAATCCTGAATCCTCCATCTTCAGACCTCAGTCCTCAACAATCAGTTGTCAATTCTCAATCCTCATAGAGTATCATCAATTCACAGTTTTCAATACTCAATACTCAATCTGCAATCTTCGAATCTCTATCCACAAACATCAATTCTCATCATTCAACCCTCAACTCTCAGTCCCCAGTCCTCAATCTTCAATCCGCAATCCTCAATCCAGAATCCTCGATCCTCAGCCTTCAATCCTCAATACTCAATCTTCAATCCTCCATCCTCAATCCTCAATCCTCAATCCTCAATCCTCAATCGTCAGGCTTCAATCCTCAATACTCAATCTTCAATCCCCAATCCTCAATACTCATTCCTCAATCCTCATTCTTCAATCCTCAATACCCAATCCTCAACTTTCAATCCTCAATCCTCAATCCTCAACTCTCAATCCTCAATCCTCAGTCCTCAGTCCTCAAACCTCAATCCTCAACCCTCAGCCCTCATCCTCAATCCTCAATCCTCAGTCTTCAATCCTCAGTCCTCAATCCTCAATCCTCAATCCTCAATCCTCAATCCACAATCATCAATCCTCAATCATCAATCCTCAATGTTCAATACTCAATCCTCAAAGCTCAATCCTCAATCCTCAATACTCAACCATCAATCTTCAATTTGCAATACTCAATAGAGTATCCCGAATTCTCAGGATTCTATACTCAAACCTCAATCCTCAACCCTCAGCCCTCATCCTCCATCCTCAATCCTCAATCTTCAATCCTCAATCCTTAATCCTCAATCCTCAATCCTCAATCCTCAATCCTCAATCCTCAGTCCTCAAACATCAAACCTGAATCCTCAATCCTGAATACTCAATCTTCAGACCTCAGTCCTCAACAATCGGTAGTCAATCCTCAATCCTCAGTAGAATATCCTCAATTCACAGTTTTCAACACTCAATACTCGATCTGCAATCTTCAAGCCACTATCCACTAACATCAATTCTCATCACTCAACCCTCAACACTCAGACCTCAATGTTCAATCCTCAATCCTCAATACTCAACCATCAATGCTCAATTCTCAATACTCAATAGGATATCCCGAATTCTCATTATTCAATACTCAATCCTCAATATTCAATAATCAAATCGCAATCCTCAAACATCAACTCTCAATACTCAATCCTCAATACTTTGTCCTCTCTCTTCAATCCTCCATCCTCAATCCTCAATCGTCAATCCTCAATCCTGAATCCTCAGTCCTCAAACATCAAACATGAATCCTCAATCCTGAATCCTCAATCTTCAGACCTCAGTCCTCCACAATCAGTTGTCAATTCTCAATCCTCAATAGAGTATCATCAATTCACAGTTTTCAATACTCAATACTCAATCTGCAATCTTCGAATCTCTATCCACAAACATCAATTCTCATCATTCAACCCTCAACACTCAGTCCCCAGTCCTCAATCTTCAATCCGCAATCCTCAATCCACAATCCTCGATCCTCAGTCTTCAATCCTCAATACTCAATCTTCAATCCTCCATCCTCAATCCTCAATCCTCAATCCTCAATCCTCAATCGTCAGGCTTCAATCCTCAATACTCAATCTTCAATCCCCAATCCTCAATGCTCATTCCTCATTCCTCATTCTTCAATCCTCAATACCCAATCCTCAACTTTCAATCCTCAATCTTCAATCCTCAACTCTCAATCCTCAATCCTCAGTCCTCAGCCCTCAAACCTCAATCCTCAACCCTCAGCCCTCATCCTCAATCCTCAATCCTCAGTCTTCAATCCTCAGTCCTCAATCCTCAATCCTCAATCCTCAATCCTCAACCCTCAGTCCTCAATCCTCAAACATCAATCCTCAAACCTCAGCCCTCATCATCAATCCTCAATCCTCAATCCTCAATCCTCAATCTTCAATCCTCAATACTCAATATTCAATCCTCAATCCTCAGTCCTCACCCTCAATTCTGAATTCTCAATCCTCAACCCTCAATCCTCAATCATCAATCCTCAATAATCAATCTCCAATCCTAGATCCTCAATCCCCAATACTCAATCCTTAATCCTCAATATTCAATCCTCAATCCCCAGTACTCAATCTTCAATCCTCAATGCTCAATCCTCAATCCCCAACCCTCAGTCCTCAATCCTCAATCCTCAATCCTCAAACCTCAACCCTCAACCGTCAGTCCTCGTCCTGAATCCTCAACCCTCAATCCTCAATCCACAATCTTCAATCATCAATACTCAATATTCAATACTCAATCCTCAATCCTCAGTCCTCAATCCTCAATCCTCAATCCTCAATCCTCAATCATCAATCCTCAATCCTCATTCTACAATCCTCAATACCCAATCCTCTATCTTCAATCCTCAATCCTCAATCCTCAATTCCCAATCCTCAATCCTCAGTCCTCAGTCCTCAAACCTCATTCCTCAACCCTCAGCCCTCATCCTCAATCGTCAATCCTTAATCCTCAATCCTCAATCCTCATTCTTCAATATTCAATACCCAATCCTCAATCTTCAATCCTCAATCCTCAATCCTCAATCCTCAATCCTCAATCCTCAATCCTCAATCCTCAATCCTCAATCCTCAATCCTCAGTCCCAAATGCTCAATCTTCAATACTCAATCCTCAATCCTCAACCTTCAATCCTCAATACTCAATCTTCAATCCTCAATCCTCAATCCTCAGTCCTCAATCCTCTTTCCTCAATCCTCAATACACAATACCCAATCTTCAATCCTCAATCCTCAATCCTCAATTCTCATTCCTCAATCCTCAATCCTCAATCCTCAATCCTCAACCTTCAATACTCAATCGTCAATCCTCAGTCCACAATCCGCAATCCTCAATCCTCGTTCCTCAAACATCAATCCTCAACCCTCAGTACTCACCCCCAATTCTCAATTCTCAATCCTCAATCCTCAATCCTCAATCTTCAATCCTCAATACCCAATCCTCAGTCTTCAATCCTCAATCCTCAATCCTCAATCCTCAATCCTCAATCCTCAGTCCTCAAACCTCAATCCTGAATCCTCAATACTGAATCCTCAATCTTCAGCCCTGAGTCCTCAACAATCAGTTGCCAATCCTCAATCCTCAATAGAATATCCTCAATTCACAGTTTTCAATACTCAATACTCAATCTGCAATATTCAGATCTCTATCCACAAACATCAATTCTCATCACTCAACACTCAATACTCAGTCCCCAATCCTCAACCTTCAACCCTCAATCGTCAACCCTCAATCCTCAATCTTAACCTTCAATCCTCAATACTCAATCTTCAATCCTCAATCCTCAATCCTCAATCCTCAATCCTCAATCTTCAATCCTCAATACTCAATCTTCAATCCTCAATCCTCAATCCTCAATCCTCAATCCTCAATCCTCAATCGTCAATCTTCAATCCTCAATACTCAATCTTCAATCCTCAATCCTTAATCCTCAATCCTCAATCCTCATTCTTCAATCCTCAATACCCAATCCTCAATCTTCAACCCTCAATCCTCAATCCTCAATCCTCAATCCTCAATCCTCAATCCTCAATCTTCAATCCTCAGTTCCAAATTGTCAATCTTCAATACTCAATCCTCAATCCTCAATCTTCAATCCTCAATACTCAATCTTCAATCCTCAATCCTCAGTCCTCAGTCCTCAATCCTCTTTCTTCAATCCTCAATACCCAATACTCAATCTTCAATCCTCAATCCTCAATCCTCAATTCTCAATCCTCAGACCTCAGTCCTCAAACCTCAATCCTCAACCCAAAGCCCTCATCCACAATCCTCAATCCTCAATCCTCGATCCTCAATCTTCAATACTCAATACTCAATCTTCAATCCTTAATCCTCAATCCTCGGTCCTCAATCCTCAATCGTCAATCTCCAATCCTGAATACTCAATCTTCAATCCTCAATCCTCAATCCTCAATCCTCAATCCTCAATCCTCATTCTTCATTCCTCAATACCCAATCCTCAATCTTCAATCCTCAATCCTCAATCCTCAATTCTCAACACTCAACCCTCAGTCCTCAGTCCTCAAACATCAATAATCAAACCTCAGCCCTCATCATCAATCCTGAATCCTCAATCCACAATCTTCAATCCTCAATACTCAATATTCAATCCTCAATCCTCAGTCCTCACCCTCAATACTGAATTCTCAATCCTCAATCCTCAATCCTCAATCTTCAATCCTCAATCCACAATCTTCAATTCTCAACCCTCAACCCTCAGTCCTCAGTCCTCAAACATCAATCCTCAAACCTCAGCCCTCATCATCAATCCTCAATCCTCAATCCTCAATCCACAATCTTCAATTCTCAATACTCAATATTCAATCCTCAATCCTCAGTCCTCACCCTCAATTCTGAATTCTCAATCCTCAATCCTCAATCCTCAATCTTCAATCCTGAATAATCAATCTCCAATCCTAGATCCTCAATCCCCGATACTCAATCCTTAATCCTCAATATTCAATCCACAATCCCCAGTACTCAATCTTCAATCCTCAATTCTCAATCCTCAATCCCCAATCCTCAGTCCTCAATCCTCAATCCTCAATCCTCAAACCTCAACACTCAACCGTCAGTCCTCGTCCTGAATCCTCAACCCTCAATCCTCAATCCACAATCTTCAATCATCAATACTCAATATTAAATACTCAATCCTCAATCCTCAGTCCTCAATCCTCAATCCTCAATCCTCAATCCTCAATCATCAACCCTCAATCCTCATTCTACAATCCTCAATACCCAATCCTCTATCTTCAATCCTCAATCCTCAATCCTCAATTCCCAATCCTCAATCCTCAGTCCTCAGTCCTCAAACCTCATTCCTCAACCCTCAGCCCTCATCCTCAATCGTCAATCCTTAATCCTCAATCCTCAATCCTCATTCTTCAATATTCAATACCCAATCCTCAATCTTCAATCCTCAATCCTCAATCCTCAATCCTCAATCCTCAATCCTCAATCCTCAATCCTCAATCCTCAATCCTCAGTCCCAAATGCTCAATCTTCAATACTCAATCCTCAATCCTCAATCTTCAATCCTCAACACTCAATCTTCAATCCTCAATCCTCAATCCTCAGTCCTCAATCCTCTTTCCTCAATCCTCAATACACAATACCCAATCTTCAATCCTCAATCCTCAATCCTCAATTCTCAATCCTCAAACCTCAATCCTCTGACGTCAAACATCAATACTCAACCCTCAGTCTTCATCCTCAATCCACAACCCTCAATCCTCAATCCTCAATCTTCAATTCTCAATCCTCTGACGTCAAACATCAATACTCAACCCTCAGTCTTCGTCCTCAATCCACAACTCTCAATCCTCAATGCTCAATCTTCAATTCTCAATCCTCAATCCTCAATCCTCAATCCTCAATCCTTAGTCCTCAACCCTCAATCCTGAATCCTCAATCTTCTGCCCTCAGTCCTCAACAATCAGTTGTCAATCCTCAATCCTCAATCTTCAATCCTCAACCCTCAATCTTCAATTCTCAACCCTCAATCCTCAATCCTCAATCCTCAATCCTCAGTCCGCAACCCTCAATCCTGAATCCTCATTCTTCAGCCCTCAGTCCTCAACAATCAGTTGTCAATCCTCAATCCTCAATCTTCAATCCTCAATACTCAATCTTCAACCCTCAACCCTCAATCCTCAACCCTCAATCCTCATTCTTCAATCCTCAACACCCAATCCTCAATCTTCAATCCTCAATCCTCAATCCTCAATTCTCAATCCTCAATCCTCAATCCTCAGACCTCAGTCCTCAAACCTCAATCCTCAACCCTCAGCCCTCATCCTCAATCCTCAATCCTCAATCCTCGATCCTCAATCTTCAATACTCAATACTCAATCTTCAATCCTTAATCCTCAATCCTCGGTCCTCAATCCTCAATCGTCAATCTCCAATCCTGAATACTCAATCTTCAATCCTCAATCCTCAATCCTCAATCCTCAATCCTCAATCCTCATTCTTCATTCCTCAATACCCAATCCTCAATCTTCAATCCTCAATCCTCAATCCTCAATTCTCAACCCTCAACCCTCAGTCCTCAGTCCTCAACCATCAATCCTCAAACCTCAGCCGTCATCATCAATCCTCAATCCTCAATCTTCAATTCTCAATCCTCAATCCTCAATCCTCAATCCTCAATCCTCAGTCCTCAACCCTCAATTCTGAATCCTCAATCCTGCATCCTCAATCTTCAGCCCTCAGTCCTCAACAATCAGTTGTCAGTCCTCAATCCCCAATAGAATATCATCAATTCACTGTTTTCAATGCTCAATACTCAATCTGCAACCTTCAAATCTCTATCCAGAAACATCAATTCTCTTCACTCAACCCTGGACGCTCAGTCCTCAATCTTCAATCCTCAATCCTCAATCCTCAATTCTCAACCTTCAAATCTCTATCCAGAAACATCAATTCTCTTCACTCAACCCTGGACGCTCAGTCCTCAATCTTCAATCCTCAATCCTCAATCCTCAATTCTCAATCCTCAATCCTCAATCCTCAGATCTCAGTCCTCAAACCTCAATCCTCAACCCTCAGCCCTCATCCTCAATCCTCAATTCTCAATCCTCGATCCTCAATCTTCAATACTCAATACTCAATCTTCAATCCTTAATCCTCAATCCTCGGTCCTCAATCCTCAATCGTCAATCTCCAATCCTGAATACTCAATCTTCAATCCTCAATCCTCAATCCTCAATCCTCAATCCTCAATCCTCACTCTTCATTCCTCAATACCCAATCCTCAATCTTCAATCCTCAATCCTCAATACTCAATTCTCAACCCTCAACCTTCAGTCCTCAATCCTCAAACATCAATCCTCAAACCTCAGCCCTCATCATCAATCCTCAATCCTCAATCCTCAATCCTCAACCTTCAATCCTCAATACTCAATATTCAATCCTCAATCCTCAGTCCTCACCCTCAATTCTGAATTCTCAATCCTCAATCCTCAATCCTCAATCTTCAATCCTCAATAATCAATCTCCAATCCTAGATCCTCAATCCCCAATACTCAATCCTTAATCCTCAATATTCAATCCTCAATCCCCAGTACTCAATCTTCAATCCTCAATGCTCAATCCTCAATCCCCAATCCTCAGTCCCCAATCCTCAATCCTCAATCCTCAAACCACAACCCTCAACCGTCAGTCCTCGTCCTGAATCCTCAACACTCAATCCTCAATCCTCAATCTTCAATCATCAATACTCAATATTCAATCCTCAATCCTCAATCCTCAGTCCTCAATCCTCAATCCTCAATCCTCAATCCTCAATCCTCAATCATCAATCCTCAATCCTCATTCTACAATCCTCAATACCCAATCCTCAATCTTCAATCCTCAATCCTCAATCCTCAATTCCCAATCCTCAATCCTCAGTCCTCAGTCCTCAAACCTCAATCCTCAACCCTCAGCCCTCATCCTCAATCCTCAAACCTTAATCCTCAATCCTCAATCCTCATTCTTCAATATTCAATACCCAATCCTCAATCTTCAACGCTCAATCCTCAATCCTCGATCCTCAATCCTCAATCCTCAATCCTCAATCCTCAATCCTCAATCCTCAATCCTCAATCCTCAGTCCCAAATACTCAATCTTCAATGCTCAATCCTCAATCCTCATTCTTCAATCCTCAATACTCAATCTTCAATCCTCAATCCTCAATCCTCAGTCCTCAATCCTCTTTCTTCAATCCTCAATACCCAATACTCAATCTTCAATCCTCAGTACTGAACCTTCAATCCTCAATCCTCAATCCTCAATCCTCAATCCTCAATCCTCAATCCTCAATCCTCAATCCTCTGTAATCAATCCTCAATCTTCAATACTCAATCGTCAATCCTCAGTCCTCAATCCTCAATCCTCAATCCTCGTTCCTCAAACCATAATCCTCAACCCTCAGTCCTCACCCTCAATTCTCAATTCTCAATCCTCGATCCTCACTCCTCAATCTTCAATCCTCAATAATCAATCTCCAATCCTAGATCCTCAATCCCCTATACTCAATCCTTAGTCCTCAATCTTCAATCCTCAATCCCCAGTACTCAATCTTCAATCCTCAATGATCAATCCTCAATCCCCAATCCTCAGTCCTCAGTCCTCAATCCTCAATCCTCAAACCTCAATCCTCAACCGTCAGTCCTCGTCCTGAATCCTCGACCCTCAATCCTCAATCCTCAATCTTCAATCCTCAATACTCAATATTCAATCCTCAATCCTCAATCCTCAGTCCTCAATACTCAATCCTCAATCCTCAATCCTCGATCCTCAATCTTCAATACTCAATACTCAATCATCAATCCTTAATCCTCAATCCTCGGTCCTCAATCCTCAATCGTCAATCTCCAATCCTGAATACTCAATCTTCAATCCTCAATCCTCAATCCTCAATCCTCAATCCTCAATCCTCATTCTTCATTCCTCAATACCCAATCCTCAATCTTCAATCCTTAATCCTCAATCCTCAATTCTCGACCCTCAATCCTCAGTCCTCAGTCCTCAAACCTCAATCCTCAAACCTCAGCCCTCATCATCAATCCTCAATCCTCAATCCTCAATCCTTAATCTTCAATCCTCAATACTCAATATTCAATCCTGAATCCTCAGTCCTCAAATCTCAATTCTGAATCCTCAAACCTGCATCCTCAATCCTCAGCCCTCAGTCCTCAACAATCATTTGTCAATCCTCAATCCTCAATAGAATATCATCAATTCACAGTATTCAATACTCAATACTCAATCTGCAATCATCAAATCTCTATCCACAAACATCAATTCTCATCACTCAACCTTCGACACTCAGTCTTCAATCCTCGATCCTCAATCCTCAATCCTCAATCCTCATTCTTCAATCCTCAATACCCAATCCTCAATCTTCAATCCTCAATCGTCAATCCTCAATTCTCAATCCTCAATCCTCAGGCCTCAGACTTCAAACAGCAATACTCAACCCTCAGTCCTCGTCCTCAATCCACAACCATCAATCCTCAATCCTCAATCTTCAATCATCAATATTCAATCTTCAGTCCTCAGTCCTCAATCCTCGATCCTCAATCCTCAATCCTCAATGTTCAATCCGCAATACCCAATACTCAATGTTCAATCCTCAATCCTCAATCCTCAATACTCAATCCTCAATCTTCAATCCTCAATACTCAATCTTCAACCCTCAACCCTCAATCCTCAACCCTCAATACTCATTCTTCAATCCTCAACACCCAATCCTCAATCTTCAATCCTCAATCCTCAATCCTCAATTCTCAATCCTCAATCCTCAATCCTCAGACCTCAAACATCAATACTCAACCCACAGTCCTCGTCCTCAATCCACAACCCTCAATCCTCGATCCTCAATCTTCAATACTCAATCCTCAATCCTCAATGTTCAATCCTCAATACCCAATCCTGAATCCTGAATCCTCAATCCTCAATCCTCAGTCCTCAATCCTCAATCCTCAATCCTCGTTCCTCAAACCTCAATCCTCAACCCTCAGTTCTCACCCTCAATTCTCAATTCTCAATCCTCAATCCTCAATCCTCAATCTTCAATCCTCAGTCCTCAGTCCTCAAACCTCAATCCTCAACCCTCAGCCCTCATCCTCAATCCTCAATCCTCAATCCTCAATGTTCAATCCGCAATACCCAATCCTCAATCTTCAATCCTCAATCCTCAATCTTCAATCCTCAATACTCAATCTTCAACCCTCAACCCTCAATCCTCAACCCTCAATCCTCATTCTTCAATCCTCAACACCCAATCCTCAATCTTCAATCCTCAATACCCAATCCTCAATGTTCAATCCTCAATACTCAATCCTCAATTCTCAATCCTCAATCCTCAGTTCTCAGTCCTCAAACCTCAATCCTCAGCCCTCAGTCCTCAACAATCAGTTGTCAATCCTCAATCCCCAATAGAATATCCTCAATTCACAGTTTTCAATACTCAATACTCAATCTGCAATCTTCAAATCTCTATCCAGAAACATGAATTCTCATCACTTAACCCTGAACGCTCAGTCCTCAATGTTTAATCCTCAATCCTCAATTCTCAATCTTCAATCCTCAATACTGAGTCTTCAATCCTCAATCCTCAATCCTCAATTCTCAATCCTCAATCCTCAATCCTCAATCCTCAACCTTCAATACTCAATCGTCAATCCTCAGTCCACAATCCGCAATCCTCAATCCTCGTTCCTCAAACATCAATCCTCAACCCTCAGTACTCACCCTCAATTCTCAATTCTCAATCCTCAATCCTCAATCCTCAATCTTCAATCCTCAATAATCAATCTCCAATCCCAGATCCTCAATCCCCAATCCTCAATCCTTAATCCTCAATCTTCAATCCTCAGACATCAAACATCAATACTCAACCCTCAGACCTCGTCCTCAATCCACAAACCTCAATCCTCAATCCTCAATCATCAATCATTAACATTCAATCTTCAATCCTCAATACTCAATCCTCAATTCTCAACCCTCAATCCTCAATGTTCAATCCTCAGTACCCTATCCTCAGTCTTCAATCCTCAATCCTCAATCCTCAATCCTCAATTCTCAATCTTCAATCCTCAATACTGAGTCTTCAATCCTCAATCCTCAATCCTCAATTCTCAATCCTCAATCCTCAATCCTCAATCCTCAACCTTCAATACTCAATCGTCAATCCTCAGTCCACAATCCGCAATCCTCTGACGTGAAACATCAATACTCAACCCTCAGTCTTCATCCTCAATCCACAACCCTCAATCCTCAATCCTCAATCTTCAATCCTCAATCCTCAATCCTCAATCCTCAAACCTCCATCCTCAGTCCTCAACCCTCAATTCTGAATCCTCAATCCTGCATCCTCAATCTTCAGCCCTCAGTCCTCAACAATCAGTTGTCAGTCCTCAATCCCCAATAGAATATCATCAATTCACTGTCTTCAATGCTCAATACTCAATCTGCAATCTTCAAATCTCTATCCAGAAACATCAATTCTCACCACTCAACCCTGGGCGCTCAGTCCTCAATGTTCAATCCTCAATCCTCAACTCTCAACCTTCAATCCTCAATACTGAATCTTCAATCCTCAATCCTCAATCCTCAATCCTCAATCCTCAATCCTCTGTAATCAATCCTCAATCATCAATACTCAATCGTCAATCCTCAGTCCTCAATCCTCAATCCTCAATCCTCGTTCCTCAAACCTCAATCCTCAACCCTCAGTTCTCACCCTCAATTCTCAATTCTCAATCCTCAATCCTCAATCCTCAATCTTCAACCCTCAGACCTCAAACATCAATACTCAACCCTCAGTCGTCGTCCTCAATCCACAACCCTCAATCCTCGATCCTCAATCTTCAATACTCAATCCTCAATCCTCAATGTTCAATCTTCAATACCCAATCCTCAGTCTTCAATCCTCAATCCTCAATCCTCAATCCTCAATCCTCAATCCTCAGACCTCAAACCTCAATCCTGAATCCTCAATACTGAATCCTCAATCCTCAGCCCTCAGTCCTCAACAATCATTTGTCAATCCTCAATCCTCAATAGAATATCATCAATTCACAGTATTCAATACTCAATACTCAATCTGCAATCATCAAATCTCTATCCAGAAACATCAATTCTCTTCACTCAACCCTGGACGCTCAGTCCTCAATCTTCAATCCTCAATCCTCAATCCTCAATTCTCAACCTTCAAATCTCTATCCAGAAACATCAATTCTCTTCACTCAACCCTGGACGCTCAGTCCTCAATCTTCAATCCTCAATCCTCAATCCTCAATTCTCAATCCTCAATCCTCAATCCTCAGATCTCAGTCCTCAAACCTCAATCCTCAACCCTCAGCCCTCATCCTCAATCCTCAATTCTCAATCCTCGATCCTCAATCTTCAATACTCAATACTCAATCTTCAATCCTTAATCCTCAATCCTCGGTCCTCAATCCTCAATCGTCAATCTCCAATCCTGAATACTCAATCTTCAATCCTCAATCCTCAATCCTCAATCCTCAATCCTCAATCCTCACTCTTCATTCCTCAATACCCAATCCTCAATCTTCAATCCTCAATCCTCAATACTCAATTCTCAACCCTCAACCTTCAGTCCTCAATCCTCAAACATCAATCCTCAAACCTCAGCCCTCATCATCAATCCTCAATCCTCAATCCTCAATCCTCAACCTTCAATCCTCAATACTCAATATTCAATCCTCAATCCTCAGTCCTCACCCTCAATTCTGAATTCTCAATCCTCAATCCTCAATCCTCAATCTTCAATCCTCAATAATCAATCTCCAATCCTAGATCCTCAATCCCCAATACTCAATCCTTAATCCTCAATATTCAATCCTCAATCCCCAGTACTCAATCTTCAATCCTCAATGCTCAATCCTCAATCCCCAATCCTCAGTCCCCAATCCTCAATCCTCAATCCTCAAACCACAACCCTCAACCGTCAGTCCTCGTCCTGAATCCTCAACACTCAATCCTCAATCCTCAATCTTCAATCATCAATACTCAATATTCAATCCTCAATCCTCAATCCTCAGTCCTCAATCCTCAATCCTCAATCCTCAATCCTCAATCCTCAATCATCAATCCTCAATCCTCATTCTACAATCCTCAATACCCAATCCTCAATCTTCAATCCTCAATCCTCAATCCTCAATTCCCAATCCTCAATCCTCAGTCCTCAGTCCTCAAACCTCAATCCTCAACCCTCAGCCCTCATCCTCAATCCTCAAACCTTAATCCTCAATCCTCAATCCTCATTCTTCAATATTCAATACCCAATCCTCAATCTTCAACGCTCAATCCTCAATCCTCGATCCTCAATCCTCAATCCTCAATCCTCAATCCTCAATCCTCAATCCTCAATCCTCAATCCTCAGTCCCAAATACTCAATCTTCAATGCTCAATCCTCAATCCTCATTCTTCAATCCTCAATACTCAATCTTCAATCCTCAATCCTCAATCCTCAGTCCTCAATCCTCTTTCTTCAATCCTCAATACCCAATACTCAATCTTCAATCCTCAGTACTGAACCTTCAATCCTCAATCCTCAATCCTCAATCCTCAATCCTCAATCCTCAATCCTCAATCCTCAATCCTCTGTAATCAATCCTCAATCTTCAATACTCAATCGTCAATCCTCAGTCCTCAATCCTCAATCCTCAATCCTCGTTCCTCAAACCATAATCCTCAACCCTCAGTCCTCACCCTCAATTCTCAATTCTCAATCCTCGATCCTCACTCCTCAATCTTCAATCCTCAATAATCAATCTCCAATCCTAGATCCTCAATCCCCTATACTCAATCCTTAGTCCTCAATCTTCAATCCTCAATCCCCAGTACTCAATCTTCAATCCTCAATGATCAATCCTCAATCCCCAATCCTCAGTCCTCAGTCCTCAATCCTCAATCCTCAAACCTCAATCCTCAACCGTCAGTCCTCGTCCTGAATCCTCGACCCTCAATCCTCAATCCTCAATCTTCAATCCTCAATACTCAATATTCAATCCTCAATCCTCAATCCTCAGTCCTCAATACTCAATCCTCAATCCTCAATCCTCGATCCTCAATCTTCAATACTCAATACTCAATCATCAATCCTTAATCCTCAATCCTCGGTCCTCAATCCTCAATCGTCAATCTCCAATCCTGAATACTCAATCTTCAATCCTCAATCCTCAATCCTCAATCCTCAATCCTCAATCCTCATTCTTCATTCCTCAATACCCAATCCTCAATCTTCAATCCTTAATCCTCAATCCTCAATTCTCGACCCTCAATCCTCAGTCCTCAGTCCTCAAACCTCAATCCTCAAACCTCAGCCCTCATCATCAATCCTCAATCCTCAATCCTCAATCCTTAATCTTCAATCCTCAATACTCAATATTCAATCCTGAATCCTCAGTCCTCAAATCTCAATTCTGAATCCTCAAACCTGCATCCTCAATCCTCAGCCCTCAGTCCTCAACAATCATTTGTCAATCCTCAATCCTCAATAGAATATCATCAATTCACAGTATTCAATACTCAATACTCAATCTGCAATCATCAAATCTCTATCCACAAACATCAATTCTCATCACTCAACCTTCGACACTCAGTCTTCAATCCTCGATCCTCAATCCTCAATCCTCAATCCTCATTCTTCAATCCTCAATACCCAATCCTCAATCTTCAATCCTCAATCGTCAATCCTCAATTCTCAATCCTCAATCCTCAGGCCTCAGACTTCAAACAGCAATACTCAACCCTCAGTCCTCGTCCTCAATCCACAACCATCAATCCTCAATCCTCAATCTTCAATCATCAATATTCAATCTTCAGTCCTCAGTCCTCAATCCTCGATCCTCAATCCTCAATCCTCAATGTTCAATCCGCAATACCCAATACTCAATGTTCAATCCTCAATCCTCAATCCTCAATACTCAATCCTCAATCTTCAATCCTCAATACTCAATCTTCAACCCTCAACCCTCAATCCTCAACCCTCAATACTCATTCTTCAATCCTCAACACCCAATCCTCAATCTTCAATCCTCAATCCTCAATCCTCAATTCTCAATCCTCAATCCTCAATCCTCAGACCTCAAACATCAATACTCAACCCACAGTCCTCGTCCTCAATCCACAACCCTCAATCCTCGATCCTCAATCTTCAATACTCAATCCTCAATCCTCAATGTTCAATCCTCAATACCCAATCCTGAATCCTGAATCCTCAATCCTCAATCCTCAGTCCTCAATCCTCAATCCTCAATCCTCGTTCCTCAAACCTCAATCCTCAACCCTCAGTTCTCACCCTCAATTCTCAATTCTCAATCCTCAATCCTCAATCCTCAATCTTCAATCCTCAGTCCTCAGTCCTCAAACCTCAATCCTCAACCCTCAGCCCTCATCCTCAATCCTCAATCCTCAATCCTCAATGTTCAATCCGCAATACCCAATCCTCAATCTTCAATCCTCAATCCTCAATCTTCAATCCTCAATACTCAATCTTCAACCCTCAACCCTCAATCCTCAACCCTCAATCCTCATTCTTCAATCCTCAACACCCAATCCTCAATCTTCAATCCTCAATACCCAATCCTCAATGTTCAATCCTCAATACTCAATCCTCAATTCTCAATCCTCAATCCTCAGTTCTCAGTCCTCAAACCTCAATCCTCAGCCCTCAGTCCTCAACAATCAGTTGTCAATCCTCAATCCCCAATAGAATATCCTCAATTCACAGTTTTCAATACTCAATACTCAATCTGCAATCTTCAAATCTCTATCCAGAAACATGAATTCTCATCACTTAACCCTGAACGCTCAGTCCTCAATGTTTAATCCTCAATCCTCAATTCTCAATCTTCAATCCTCAATACTGAGTCTTCAATCCTCAATCCTCAATCCTCAATTCTCAATCCTCAATCCTCAATCCTCAATCCTCAACCTTCAATACTCAATCGTCAATCCTCAGTCCACAATCCGCAATCCTCAATCCTCGTTCCTCAAACATCAATCCTCAACCCTCAGTACTCACCCTCAATTCTCAATTCTCAATCCTCAATCCTCAATCCTCAATCTTCAATCCTCAATAATCAATCTCCAATCCCAGATCCTCAATCCCCAATCCTCAATCCTTAATCCTCAATCTTCAATCCTCAGACATCAAACATCAATACTCAACCCTCAGACCTCGTCCTCAATCCACAAACCTCAATCCTCAATCCTCAATCATCAATCATTAACATTCAATCTTCAATCCTCAATACTCAATCCTCAATTCTCAACCCTCAATCCTCAATGTTCAATCCTCAGTACCCTATCCTCAGTCTTCAATCCTCAATCCTCAATCCTCAATCCTCAATTCTCAATCTTCAATCCTCAATACTGAGTCTTCAATCCTCAATCCTCAATCCTCAATTCTCAATCCTCAATCCTCAATCCTCAATCCTCAACCTTCAATACTCAATCGTCAATCCTCAGTCCACAATCCGCAATCCTCTGACGTGAAACATCAATACTCAACCCTCAGTCTTCATCCTCAATCCACAACCCTCAATCCTCAATCCTCAATCTTCAATCCTCAATCCTCAATCCTCAATCCTCAAACCTCCATCCTCAGTCCTCAACCCTCAATTCTGAATCCTCAATCCTGCATCCTCAATCTTCAGCCCTCAGTCCTCAACAATCAGTTGTCAGTCCTCAATCCCCAATAGAATATCATCAATTCACTGTCTTCAATGCTCAATACTCAATCTGCAATCTTCAAATCTCTATCCAGAAACATCAATTCTCACCACTCAACCCTGGGCGCTCAGTCCTCAATGTTCAATCCTCAATCCTCAACTCTCAACCTTCAATCCTCAATACTGAATCTTCAATCCTCAATCCTCAATCCTCAATCCTCAATCCTCAATCCTCTGTAATCAATCCTCAATCATCAATACTCAATCGTCAATCCTCAGTCCTCAATCCTCAATCCTCAATCCTCGTTCCTCAAACCTCAATCCTCAACCCTCAGTTCTCACCCTCAATTCTCAATTCTCAATCCTCAATCCTCAATCCTCAATCTTCAACCCTCAGACCTCAAACATCAATACTCAACCCTCAGTCGTCGTCCTCAATCCACAACCCTCAATCCTCGATCCTCAATCTTCAATACTCAATCCTCAATCCTCAATGTTCAATCTTCAATACCCAATCCTCAGTCTTCAATCCTCAATCCTCAATCCTCAATCCTCAATCCTCAATCCTCAGACCTCAAACCTCAATCCTGAATCCTCAATACTGAATCCTCAATCCTCAGCCCTCAGTCCTCAACAATCATTTGTCAATCCTCAATCCTCAATAGAATATCATCAATTCACAGTATTCAATACTCAATACTCAATCTGCAATCATCAAATCTCTATCCACAAACATCAATTCTCATCACTCAACCTTCGACACTCAGTCTTCAATCCTCAATCCTCAATCCTCAATCCTCAATCCTCAATCCTCATTCTTCAATCCTCAGTACCCAATCCTTAATCTTCAATCCTCAATCCTCAAACCTCAATTCTCAATCCTCAATCCTCAGGCCTCAGACTTCAAACAGCAATACTCAACCCTCAGTCCTCGTCCTTAATCCACAACCATCAATCCTCAATCCTCAATCTTCAATCATCAATATTCAATCTTCAGTCCTCAATCCTCAATCCTCAATCCTCAATCCTCAATCCTCAATGTTCAATCCGCAATACCCAATCCTGAATCTTCAATCCTCAATCCTCAATACTCAATACTCAATCCTCAATCCTCAATCTTCAATCCTCAATACTCAATCTTCAACCGTCAACCCACAATCCTCAACCCTCAATCCTCATTCTTCAATCCTCAACACCCAATCCTCAATCTTCAATCCTCAATCCTCAGTCCTCAATTCTCAATCCTCAATCCTCAATCCTCAGACCTCAAACATCAATACTCAACCCACAGTCCTCGTCCTCAATCCACAACCCTCAATCCTCGATCCTCAATCTTCAATACTCAATCCTCAATCCTCAATGTTCAATCCTCAATACCCAATCCTGAATCCTGAATCCACAATCCTCAATCCTCAGTCCTCAATCCTCAATCCTCAATCCTCGTTCCTCAAACCTCTATCCTCAACCCTCAGTTCTCACCCTCAATTCTCAATTCTCAATCCTCAATCCTCAATCCTCAATCTTCAATCCTCAGTCCTCAGTCCTCAAACCTCAATCCTCAACCCTCAGCCCTCATCCTCAATCCTCAATCCTCAATCCTCAATGTTCAATCCGCAATACCCAATCCTCAATCTTCAATCCTCAATCCTCAGTCTTCAATCCTCAATACTCAATCTTCAACCCTCAACCCTCAATCCTCAACCCTCAATCCTCATTCTTCAATCCTCAACACCCAAACCTCAATCCTCAATCCTCATTCTACAATCCTCAATACCCAATCCTCAGTCCCAAATACTCAATCTTCAATACTCAATCCTCAATCCTCAATCTTCAATCCTCAACACTCAATCCTCAATCCTCAGACATCAAACATCAATACTCAACCCTCAGTCCTCGTCCACAATCCACAACCCTCAATCCTCGATCCTCAATCTTCAATCCTCAATCCTCAATCCTCAATCCTCAATTATTAATCTTCAATCCTCAATACTCAATCTTCAATCCTCAATCCTCAATCCTCGGTACTCAATCCTCAATCCTCAACCTGCAACCCTGAATACTCAATCTTCAATCCTCAATCCTCAATCCTCAATCCTCAATCCTGAATCCTCATTCTTCAATCCTTAATACCTATTCCTCAATCTTCAATCCTTAATCATCAATCCTCAATTCTCAACCCTCAATCCTCAGTCCTCAGTTCTCAAACGTCAATCCTCAATCCTCAATCCCCACTCCTCAACCCTCAATCCTCAGTCCTTAAACCTCAATCCTGAATCCTCAATCCTGCACCCTCAATCCTCAGCCCTCAGTCTTCAACAATCAGTTGTCAATCCTCAATCCCCAATAGAATATCCTCAATTCACAGTTTTCAATACTCAATACTCAATCTGCAATCTTCAAATCTCTATCCAGAAACATCAATTCTCATCACTCAACCCTGAACGCTCAGTCCTCAATGTTTAATCCTCAATCCTCAATTCTCAATCTTCAATCCTCAATACTGAGTCTTCAATCCTCAATCCTCAATCCTCAATCCTCAATCCTCAGACCTCGAACCTCAATCCTGAATCCTCAATACTGAATCCTCAATCTTCAGCCCTTAGTCCTCAACAATCAGTTGCCAATCCTCAATCCTCAATAGAATATCCTCAATTCACAGTTTTCAATATTCAATCCTCTATCTGCAATCTTCAGATCTCTATCCACAAACATCAATTCTCATCACTCACCCCTCAATACTCAGTCCCCAATCCTCAATCTTCAACCCTCAATCCTCAACCCTCAATCCTCAATCTTAATCTTCAATCCTCAATACTCAATCTTCAATCCTCAATCCTCAATCCTCAATCTTCAATCCTCAATACTCAGTCTTCAATCCTCAATCCTCAATCCTCAATCCTCAAACCTCAATCCTCAATCCTCAATCGTCAATCTTCAATCCTCAATACTCAATCTTCAATCCTCAATCCTTAATCCTCAATCCTCTATCCTCATTCTTCAATCCTCAATACCCAATCCTCAATCTTCAACCCTCAATCCTCAATCCTCAACCCTCAATCCTCAATCCTCAATCTTCAATCCTCAGTTCCAAATTGTCAATCTTCAATACTCAATCCTCAATCCTCAATCTTCAATCCTCAATACTCAATCTTCAATCCTCATTCCTCAGTCCTCAGTCCTCAATCCTATTTCTTCAATCCTCAATACCCAATACTCTATCTTCAATCCTCAATCCTCAATCCTCAATTCTCAATCCTCAATCCTCAATCTTCTGACGTCAAACATCAATACTCAATCCTCAGCCTTCATCCTCAATCCACAACCCTCAATCCTCAATCCTCAATCTTCAATTCTCAATCCTCAATCAACAATCCTCAATCCTCAATCCTCAATCCTCAATCTTCAATTCTCAATCCTCAATCCTCAATCCTCAATCCTCAATCCTCAGTCCTCAACCCTCAATTCTGAATCCTCAATCCTGCATCCTCAATCTTCAGCCCTCAGTCCTCAACAATCAGTTGTCAGTCCTCAATCCCCAATAGAATATCATCAATTCACTGTTTTCAATGCTCAATACTCAATCTGCAACCTTCAAATCTCTATCCAGAAACATCAATTCTCTTCACTCAACCCTGGACGCTCAGTCCTCAATCTTCAATCCTCAATCCTCAATCCTCAATTCTCAACCTTCAAATCTCTATCCAGAAACATCAATTCTCTTCACTCAACCCTGGACGCTCAGTCCTCAATCTTCAATCCTCAATCCTCAATCCTCAATTCTCAATCCTCAATCCTCAATCCTCAGATCTCAGTCCTCAAACCTCAATCCTCAACCCTCAGCCCTCATCCTCAATACTCAATTCTCAATCCTCGATCCTCAATCTTCAATACTCAATACTCAATCTTCAATCCTTAATCCTCAATCCTCGGTCCTCAATCCTCAATCGTCAATCTCCAATCCTGAATACTCAATCTTCAATCCTCAATCCTCAATCCTCAATCCTCAATCCTCAATCCTCAATCCTCACTCTTCATTCCTCAATACCCAATCGTCAATCTTCAATACTCAATCCTCAATCCTCAATTCTCAACCCTCAACCCTCAGTCCTCAATCCTCAAACATCAATCCTCAAACCTCAGCCCTCATCATCAATCCTCAATCCTCAATCCTCAATCCTCAATCTTCAATCCTCAATACTCAATATTCAATCCTCAATCCTCAGTCCTCACCCTCAATTCTGAATTCTCAATCCTCAATCCTCAATCCTCAATCATCAATCCTCAATAATCAATCTCCAATCCTAGATCCTCAATCCCCAATACTCAATCCTTAATCCTCAATATTCAATCCTCAATCCCCAGTACTCAATCTTCAATCCTCAATGCTCAATCCTCAATCCCCAACCCTCAGTCCTCAATCCTCAATCCTCAATCCTCAAACCTCAACCCTCAACCGTCAGTCCTCGTCCTGAATCCTCAACCCTCAATCCTCAATCCTCAATCTTCAATCATCAAGACTCAATATTCAATCCTCAATCCTCCATCCTCAGTCCTCAATCCTCAATCCTCAATCCTCAATCCTCAATCCTCAATCCTCAATCCTCATTCTACAATCCTCAATACCCAATCCCCAATCTTCAATCCTCAATCCTCAATCCTCAATTCTCAATCCTCAATCCTCAGTCCTCAGTCCTCGAACCTCAATCCTCAACCCTCAGCCCTCATCCTCAATCCTCAATCCTTAATCCTCAATCCTCAATCCTCATTCTTCAATCCTCAATACCCAATCCTCAATCTTCATTCCTCAATCCTCAATCCTCAATCCTCAATCCTCAATCCTCAATCCTCAATCTTCAATCCTCAGTCCCAAATCCTCAATCTTCAATACTCAATCCTCAATCCTCAATCTTCAATCCTCAACACTCAATCTTCAATCCTCAATCCTCAATCCTCAGTCCTCAATCCTCTTTCCTCAATCCTCAATACCCAATACTCAATCTTCAATCCTCAATCTTCAATACTCAATCCTCAATCCTCAATCTTCAATCCTCAACACTCAATCTTCAATCCTCAATCCTCAATCCTCAGTCCTCAATCCTCTTTCCTCAATCCTCAATACACAATACCCAATCTTCAATCCTCAATCCTCAATCCTCAATTCTCAATCCTCAAACCTCAATCCTCTGACGTCAAACATCAATACTCAACCCTCAGTCTTCATCCTCAATCCACAACCCTCAATCCTCAATCCTCAATCTTCAATTCTCAATCCTCTGACGTCAAACATCAATACTCAACCCTCAGTCTTCGTCCTCAATCCACAACTCTCAATCCTCAATGCTCAATCTTCAATTCTCAATCCTCAATCCTCAATCCTCAATCCTCAATCCTTAGTCCTCAACCCTCAATCCTGAATCCTCAATCTTCTGCCCTCAGTCCTCAACAATCAGTTGTCAATCCTCAATCCTCAATCTTCAATCCTCAACCCTCAATCTTCAATTCTCAACCCTCAATCCTCAATCCTCAATCCTCAATCCTCAGTCCGCAACCCTCAATCCTGAATCCTCATTCTTCAGCCCTCAGTCCTCAACAATCAGTTGTCAATCCTCAATCCTCAATCTTCAATCCTCAATACTCAATCTTCAACCCTCAACCCTCAATCCTCAACCCTCAATCCTCATTCTTCAATCCTCAACACCCAATCCTCAATCTTCAATCCTCAATCCTCAATCCTCAATTCTCAATCCTCAATCCTCAATCCTCAGACCTCAGTCCTCAAACCTCAATCCTCAACCCTCAGCCCTCATCCTCAATCCTCAATCCTCAATCCTCGATCCTCAATCTTCAATACTCAATACTCAATCTTCAATCCTTAATCCTCAATCCTCGGTCCTCAATCCTCAATCGTCAATCTCCAATCCTGAATACTCAATCTTCAATCCTCAATCCTCAATCCTCAATCCTCAATCCTCAATCCTCATTCTTCATTCCTCAATACCCAATCCTCAATCTTCAATCCTCAATCCTCAATCCTCAATTCTCAACCCTCAACCCTCAGTCCTCAGTCCTCAACCATCAATCCTCAAACCTCAGCCGTCATCATCAATCCTCAATCCTCAATCTTCAATTCTCAATCCTCAATCCTCAATCCTCAATCCTCAATCCTCAGTCCTCAACCCTCAATTCTGAATCCTCAATCCTGCATCCTCAATCTTCAGCCCTCAGTCCTCAACAATCAGTTGTCAGTCCTCAATCCCCAATAGAATATCATCAATTCACTGTTTTCAATGCTCAATACTCAATCTGCAACCTTCAAATCTCTATCCAGAAACATCAATTCTCTTCACTCAACCCTGGACGCTCAGTCCTCAATCTTCAATCCTCAATCCTCAATCCTCAATTCTCAACCTTCAAATCTCTATCCAGAAACATCAATTCTCTTCACTCAACCCTGGACGCTCAGTCCTCAATCTTCAATCCTCAATCCTCAATCCTCAATTCTCAATCCTCAATCCTCAATCCTCAGATCTCAGTCCTCAAACCTCAATCCTCAACCCTCAGCCCTCATCCTCAATCCTCAATTCTCAATCCTCGATCCTCAATCTTCAATACTCAATACTCAATCTTCAATCCTTAATCCTCAATCCTCGGTCCTCAATCCTCAATCGTCAATCTCCAATCCTGAATACTCAATCTTCAATCCTCAATCCTCAATCCTCAATCCTCAATCCTCAATCCTCACTCTTCATTCCTCAATACCCAATCCTCAATCTTCAATCCTCAATCCTCAATACTCAATTCTCAACCCTCAACCTTCAGTCCTCAATCCTCAAACATCAATCCTCAAACCTCAGCCCTCATCATCAATCCTCAATCCTCAATCCTCAATCCTCAACCTTCAATCCTCAATACTCAATATTCAATCCTCAATCCTCAGTCCTCACCCTCAATTCTGAATTCTCAATCCTCAATCCTCAATCCTCAATCTTCAATCCTCAATAATCAATCTCCAATCCTAGATCCTCAATCCCCAATACTCAATCCTTAATCCTCAATATTCAATCCTCAATCCCCAGTACTCAATCTTCAATCCTCAATGCTCAATCCTCAATCCCCAATCCTCAGTCCCCAATCCTCAATCCTCAATCCTCAAACCACAACCCTCAACCGTCAGTCCTCGTCCTGAATCCTCAACACTCAATCCTCAATCCTCAATCTTCAATCATCAATACTCAATATTCAATCCTCAATCCTCAATCCTCAGTCCTCAATCCTCAATCCTCAATCCTCAATCCTCAATCCTCAATCATCAATCCTCAATCCTCATTCTACAATCCTCAATACCCAATCCTCAATCTTCAATCCTCAATCCTCAATCCTCAATTCCCAATCCTCAATCCTCAGTCCTCAGTCCTCAAACCTCAATCCTCAACCCTCAGCCCTCATCCTCAATCCTCAAACCTTAATCCTCAATCCTCAATCCTCATTCTTCAATATTCAATACCCAATCCTCAATCTTCAACGCTCAATCCTCAATCCTCAATCCTCAATCCTCAATCCTCAATCCTCAATCCTCAATCCTCAATCCTCAATCCTCAATCCTCAGTCCCAAATACTCAATCTTCAATACTCAATCCTCAATCCTCATTCTTCAATCCTCAATACTCAATCTTCAATCCTCAATCCTCAATCCTCAGTCCTCAATCCTCTTTCTTCAATCCTCAATACCCAATACTCAATCTTCAATCCTCAGTACTGAACCTTCAATCCTCAATCCTCAATCCTCAATCCTCAATACTCAATCCTCAATCCTCAATCCTCAATCCTCTGTAATCAATCCTCAATCTTCAATACTCAATCGTCAATCCTCAGTCCTCAATCCTCAATCCTCAATCCTCGTTCCTCAAACCATAATCCTCAACCCTCAGTCCTCACCCTCAATTCTCAATTCTCAATCCTCGATCCTCACTCCTCAATCTTCAATCCTCAATAATCAATCTCCAATCCTAGATCCTCAATCCCCTATACTCAATCCTTAGTCCTCAATCTTCAATCCTCAATCCCCAGTACTCAATCTTCAATCCTCAATGATCAATCCTCAATCCCCAATCCTCAGTCCTCAGTCCTCAATCCTCAATCCTCAAACCTCAATCCTCAACCGTCAGTCCTCGTCCTGAATCCTCGACCCTCAATCCTCAATCCTCAATCTTCAATCCTCAATACTCAATATTCAATCCTCAATCCTCAATCCTCAGTCCTCAATACTCAATCCTCAATCCTCAATCCTCGATCCTCAATCTTCAATACTCAATACTCAATCATCAATCCTTAATCCTCAATCCTCGGTCCTCAATCCTCAATCGTCAATCTCCAATCCTGAATACTCAATCTTCAATCCTCAATCCTCAATCCTCAATCCTCAATCCTCAATCCTCATTCTTCATTCCTCAATACCCAATCCTCAATCTTCAATCCTTAATCCTCAATCCTCAATTCTCGACCCTCAATCCTCAGTCCTCAGTCCTCAAACCTCAATCCTCAAACCTCAGCCCTCATCATCAATCCTCAATCCTCAATCCTCAATCCTTAATCTTCAATCCTCAATACTCAATATTCAATCCTGAATCCTCAGTCCTCAAATCTCAATTCTGAATCCTCAAACCTGCATCCTCAATCCTCAGCCCTCAGTCCTCAACAATCATTTGTCAATCCTCAATCCTCAATAGAATATCATCAATTCACAGTATTCAATACTCAATACTCAATCTGCAATCATCAAATCTCTATCCACAAACATCAATTCTCATCACTCAACCTTCGACACTCAGTCTTCAATCCTCGATCCTCAATCCTCAATCCTCAATCCTCATTCTTCAATCCTCAATACCCAATCCTCAATCTTCAATCCTCAATCGTCAATCCTCAATTCTCAATCCTCAATCCTCAGGCCTCAGACTTCAAACAGCAATACTCAACCCTCAGTCCTCGTCCTCAATCCACAACCATCAATCCTCAATCCTCAATCTTCAATCATCAATATTCAATCTTCAGTCCTCAGTCCTCAATCCTCGATCCTCAATCCTCAATCCTCAATGTTCAATCCGCAATACCCAATACTCAATCTTCAATCCTCAATCCTCAATCCTCAATACTCAATCCTCAATCTTCAATCCTCAATACTCAATCTTCAACCCTCAACCCTCAATCCTCAACCCTCAATACTCATTCTTCAATCCTCAACACCCAATCCTCAATCTTCAATCCTCAATCCTCAATCCTCAATTCTCAATCCTCAATCCTCAATCCTCAGACCTCAAACATCAATACTCAACCCACAGTCCTCGTCCTCAATCCACAACCCTCAATCCTCGATCCTCAATCTTCAATACTCAATCCTCAATCCTCAATGTTCAATCCTCAATACCCAATCCTGAATCCTGAATCCTCAATCCTCAATCCTCAGTCCTCAATCCTCAATCCTCAATCCTCGTTCCTCAAACCTCAATCCTCAACCCTCAGTTCTCACCCTCAATTCTCAATTCTCAATCCTCAATCCTCAATCCTCAATCTTCAATCCTCAGTCCTCAGTCCTCAAACCTCAATCCTCAACCCTCAGCCCTCATCCTCAATCCTCAATCCTCAATCCTCAATGTTCAATCCGCAATACCCAATCCTCAATCTTCAATCCTCAATCCTCAATCTTCAATCCTCAATACTCAATCTTCAACCCTCAACCCTCAATCCTCAACCCTCAATCCTCATTCTTCAATCCTCAACACCCAATCCTCAATCTTCAATCCTCAATACCCAATCCTCAATGTTCAATCCTCAATACTCAATCCTCAATTCTCAATCCTCAATCCTCAGTTCTCAGTCCTCAAACCTCAATCCTCAGCCCTCAGTCCTCAACAATCAGTTGTCAATCCTCAATCCCCAATAGAATATCCTCAATTCACAGTTTTCAATACTCAATACTCAATCTGCAATCTTCAAATCTCTATCCAGAAACATGAATTCTCATCACTTAACCCTGAACGCTCAGTCCTCAATGTTTAATCCTCAATCCTCAATTCTCAATCTTCAATCCTCAATACTGAGTCTTCAATCCTCAATCCTCAATCCTCAATTCTCAATCCTCAATCCTCAATCCTCAATCCTCAACCTTCAATACTCAATCGTCAATCCTCAGTCCACAATCCGCAATCCTCAATCCTCGTTCCTCAAACATCAATCCTCAACCCTCAGTACTCACCCTCAATTCTCAATTCTCAATCCTCAATCCTCAATCCTCAATCTTCAATCCTCAATAATCAATCTCCAATCCCAGATCCTCAATCCCCAATCCTCAATCCTTAATCCTCAATCTTCAATCCTCAGACATCAAACATCAATACTCAACCCTCAGACCTCGTCCTCAATCCACAAACCTCAATCCTCAATCCTCAATCATCAATCATTAACATTCAATCTTCAATCCTCAATACTCAATCCTCAATTCTCAACCCTCAATCCTCAATGTTCAATCCTCAGTACCCTATCCTCAGTCTTCAATCCTCAATCCTCAATCCTCAATCCTCAATTCTCAATCTTCAATCCTCAATACTGAGTCTTCAATCCTCAATCCTCAATCCTCAATTCTCAATCCTCAATCCTCAATCCTCAATCCTCAACCTTCAATACTCAATCGTCAATCCTCAGTCCACAATCCGCAATCCTCTGACGTGAAACATCAATACTCAACCCTCAGTCTTCATCCTCAATCCACAACCCTCAATCCTCAATCCTCAATCTTCAATCCTCAATCCTCAATCCTCAATCCTCAAACCTCCATCCTCAGTCCTCAACCCTCAATTCTGAATCCTCAATCCTGCATCCTCAATCTTCAGCCCTCAGTCCTCAACAATCAGTTGTCAGTCCTCAATCCCCAATAGAATATCATCAATTCACTGTCTTCAATGCTCAATACTCAATCTGCAATCTTCAAATCTCTATCCAGAAACATCAATTCTCACCACTCAACCCTGGGCGCTCAGTCCTCAATGTTCAATCCTCAATCCTCAACTCTCAACCTTCAATCCTCAATACTGAATCTTCAATCCTCAATCCTCAATCCTCAATCCTCAATCCTCAATCCTCTGTAATCAATCCTCAATCATCAATACTCAATCGTCAATCCTCAGTCCTCAATCCTCAATCCTCAATCCTCGTTCCTCAAACCTCAATCCTCAACCCTCAGTTCTCACCCTCAATTCTCAATTCTCAATCCTCAATCCTCAATCCTCAATCTTCAACCCTCAGACCTCAAACATCAATACTCAACCCTCAGTCGTCGTCCTCAATCCACAACCCTCAATCCTCGATCCTCAATCTTCAATACTCAATCCTCAATCCTCAATGTTCAATCTTCAATACCCAATCCTCAGTCTTCAATCCTCAATCCTCAATCCTCAATCCTCAATCCTCAATCCTCAGACCTCAAACCTCAATCCTGAATCCTCAATACTGAATCCTCAATCCTCAGCCCTCAGTCCTCAACAATCATTTGTCAATCCTCAATCCTCAATAGAATATCATCAATTCACAGTATTCAATACTCAATACTCAATCTGCAATCATCAAATCTCTATCCACAAACATCAATTCTCATCACTCAACCTTCGACACTCAGTCTTCAATCCTCAATCCTCAATCCTCAATCCTCAATCCTCAATCCTCATTCTTCAATCCTCAGTACCCAATCCTTAATCTTCAATCCTCAATCCTCAAACCTCAATTCTCAATCCTCAATCCTCAGGCCTCAGACTTCAAACAGCAATACTCAACCCTCAGTCCTCGTCCTTAATCCACAACCATCAATCCTCAATCCTCAATCTTCAATCATCAATATTCAATCTTCAGTCCTCAATCCTCAATCCTCAATCCTCAATCCTCAATCCTCAATGTTCAATCCGCAATACCCAATCCTGAATCTTCAATCCTCAATCCTCAATACTCAATACTCAATCCTCAATCCTCAATCTTCAATCCTCAATACTCAATCTTCAACCGTCAACCCACAATCCTCAACCCTCAATCCTCATTCTTCAATCCTCAACACCCAATCCTCAATCTTCAATCCTCAATCCTCAGTCCTCAATTCTCAATCCTCAATCCTCAATCCTCAGACCTCAAACATCAATACTCAACCCACAGTCCTCGTCCTCAATCCACAACCCTCAATCCTCGATCCTCAATCTTCAATACTCAATCCTCAATCCTCAATGTTCAATCCTCAATACCCAATCCTGAATCCTGAATCCACAATCCTCAATCCTCAGTCCTCAATCCTCAATCCTCAATCCTCGTTCCTCAAACCTCTATCCTCAACCCTCAGTTCTCACCCTCAATTCTCAATTCTCAATCCTCAATCCTCAATCCTCAATCTTCAATCCTCAGTCCTCAGTCCTCAAACCTCAATCCTCAACCCTCAGCCCTCATCCTCAATCCTCAATCCTCAATCCTCAATGTTCAATCCGCAATACCCAATCCTCAATCTTCAATCCTCAATCCTCAATCTTCAATCCTCAATACTCAATCTTCAACCCTCAACCCTCAATCCTCAACCCTCAATCCTCATTCTTCAATCCTCAACACCCAAACCTCAATCCTCAATCCTCATTCTACAATCCTCAATACCCAATCCTCAGTCCCAAATACTCAATCTTCAATACTCAATCCTCAATCCTCAATCTTCAATCCTCAACACTCAATCCTCAATCCTCAGACATCAAACATCAATACTCAACCCTCAGTCCTCGTCCACAATCCACAACCCTCAATCCTCGATCCTCAATCTTCAATCCTCAATCCTCAATCCTCAATCCTCAATTATTAATCTTCAATCCTCAATACTCAATCTTCAATCCTCAATCCTCAATCCTCGGTACTCAATCCTCAATCCTCAACCTGCAACCCTGAATACTCAATCTTCAATCCTCAATCCTCAATCCTCAATCCTCAATCCTGAATCCTCATTCTTCAATCCTTAATACCTATTCCTCAATCTTCAATCCTTAATCATCAATCCTCAATTCTCAACCCTCAATCCTCAGTCCTCAGTTCTCAAACGTCAATCCTCAATCCTCAATCCCCACTCCTCAACCCTCAATCCTCAGTCCTTAAACCTCAATCCTGAATCCTCAATCCTGCACCCTCAATCCTCAGCCCTCAGTCTTCAACAATCAGTTGTCAATCCTCAATCCCCAATAGAATATCCTCAATTCACAGTTTTCAATACTCAATACTCAATCTGCAATCTTCAAATCTCTATCCAGAAACATCAATTCTCATCACTCAACCCTGAACGCTCAGTCCTCAATGTTTAATCCTCAATCCTCAATTCTCAATCTTCAATCCTCAATACTGAGTCTTCAATCCTCAATCCTCAATCCTCAATCCTCAATCCTCAGACCTCGAACCTCAATCCTGAATCCTCAATACTGAATCCTCAATCTTCAGCCCTTAGTCCTCAACAATCAGTTGCCAATCCTCAATCCTCAATAGAATATCCTCAATTCACAGTTTTCAATATTCAATCCTCTATCTGCAATCTTCAGATCTCTATCCACAAACATCAATTCTCATCACTCACCCCTCAATACTCAGTCCCCAATCCTCAATCTTCAACCCTCAATCCTCAACCCTCAATCCTCAATCTTAATCTTCAATCCTCAATACTCAATCTTCAATCCTCAATCCTCAATCCTCAATCTTCAATCCTCAATACTCAGTCTTCAATCCTCAATCCTCAATCCTCAATCCTCAAACCTCAATCCTCAATCCTCAATCGTCAATCTTCAATCCTCAATACTCAATCTTCAATCCTCAATCCTTAATCCTCAATCCTCTATCCTCATTCTTCAATCCTCAATACCCAATCCTCAATCTTCAACCCTCAATCCTCAATCCTCAACCCTCAATCCTCAATCCTCAATCTTCAATCCTCAGTTCCAAATTGTCAATCTTCAATACTCAATCCTCAATCCTCAATCTTCAATCCTCAATACTCAATCTTCAATCCTCATTCCTCAGTCCTCAGTCCTCAATCCTATTTCTTCAATCCTCAATACCCAATACTCTATCTTCAATCCTCAATCCTCAATCCTCAATTCTCAATCCTCAATCCTCAATCTTCTGACGTCAAACATCAATACTCAATCCTCAGCCTTCATCCTCAATCCACAACCCTCAATCCTCAATCCTCAATCTTCAATTCTCAATCCTCAATCAACAATCCTCAATCCTCAATCCTCAATCCTCAATCTTCAATTCTCAATCCTCAATCCTCAATCCTCAATCCTCAATCCTCAGTCCTCAACCCTCAATTCTGAATCCTCAATCCTGCATCCTCAATCTTCAGCCCTCAGTCCTCAACAATCAGTTGTCAGTCCTCAATCCCCAATAGAATATCATCAATTCACTGTTTTCAATGCTCAATACTCAATCTGCAACCTTCAAATCTCTATCCAGAAACATCAATTCTCTTCACTCAACCCTGGACGCTCAGTCCTCAATCTTCAATCCTCAATCCTCAATCCTCAATTCTCAACCTTCAAATCTCTATCCAGAAACATCAATTCTCTTCACTCAACCCTGGACGCTCAGTCCTCAATCTTCAATCCTCAATCCTCAATCCTCAATTCTCAATCCTCAATCCTCAATCCTCAGATCTCAGTCCTCAAACCTCAATCCTCAACCCTCAGCCCTCATCCTCAATACTCAATTCTCAATCCTCGATCCTCAATCTTCAATACTCAATACTCAATCTTCAATCCTTAATCCTCAATCCTCGGTCCTCAATCCTCAATCGTCAATCTCCAATCCTGAATACTCAATCTTCAATCCTCAATCCTCAATCCTCAATCCTCAATCCTCAATCCTCAATCCTCACTCTTCATTCCTCAATACCCAATCGTCAATCTTCAATACTCAATCCTCAATCCTCAATTCTCAACCCTCAACCCTCAGTCCTCAATCCTCAAACATCAATCCTCAAACCTCAGCCCTCATCATCAATCCTCAATCCTCAATCCTCAATCCTCAATCTTCAATCCTCAATACTCAATATTCAATCCTCAATCCTCAGTCCTCACCCTCAATTCTGAATTCTCAATCCTCAATCCTCAATCCTCAATCATCAATCCTCAATAATCAATCTCCAATCCTAGATCCTCAATCCCCAATACTCAATCCTTAATCCTCAATATTCAATCCTCAATCCCCAGTACTCAATCTTCAATCCTCAATGCTCAATCCTCAATCCCCAACCCTCAGTCCTCAATCCTCAATCCTCAATCCTCAAACCTCAACCCTCAACCGTCAGTCCTCGTCCTGAATCCTCAACCCTCAATCCTCAATCCTCAATCTTCAATCATCAAGACTCAATATTCAATCCTCAATCCTCCATCCTCAGTCCTCAATCCTCAATCCTCAATCCTCAATCCTCAATCCTCAATCCTCAATCCTCATTCTACAATCCTCAATACCCAATCCCCAATCTTCAATCCTCAATCCTCAATCCTCAATTCTCAATCCTCAATCCTCAGTCCTCAGTCCTCGAACCTCAATCCTCAACCCTCAGCCCTCATCCTCAATCCTCAATCCTTAATCCTCAATCCTCAATCCTCATTCTTCAATCCTCAATACCCAATCCTCAATCTTCATTCCTCAATCCTCAATCCTCAATCCTCAATCCTCAATCCTCAATCCTCAATCTTCAATCCTCAGTCCCAAATCCTCAATCTTCAATACTCAATCCTCAATCCTCAATCTTCAATCCTCAACACTCAATCTTCAATCCTCAATCCTCAATCCTCAGTCCTCAATCCTCTTTCCTCAATCCTCAATACCCAATACTCAATCTTCAATCCTCAATCTTCAACCCTCAACCCTCAATCCTCAACCCTCAATCCTCATTCTTCAATCCTCAACTCCCAATCCTCAATCTTCAATCCTCAATCCTCAGTCCTCAATTCTCAATCCTCAATCCTCAATCCTCAGACCTCAAACATCAATACTCAACCCACAGTCCTCGTCCTCAATCCACAACCCTCAATCCTCGATCCTCAATCTTCAATACTCAATCCTCAATCCTCAATGTTCAATCCTCAATACCCAATCCTGAATCCTGAATCCACAATCCTCAATCCTCAGTCCTCAATCCTCAATGCTCAATCCTCGTTCCTCAAACCTCAATCCTCAACCCTCAGTTCTCACCCTCAATTCTCAATTCTCAATCCTCAATCCTCAATCCTCAATCTTCAATCCTCAGTCCTCAGTCCTCAAACCTCAATCCTCAACCCTCAGACCTCATCCTCAATCCTCAATCATCAATCCTCAATGTTCAATCCGCAATACCCAATCCTCAATCTTCAATCCTCAATCCTCAATCTTCAATCCTCAATACTCAATCTTCAACCCTCAACCCTCAATCCTCAACCCTCAATCCTCATTCTTCAATCCTCAACACCCAATCCTCTATCCTCAATCCTCATTCTACAATCCTCAATACCCAATCCTCAATCTTCAATCCTCGATCCTCAATCCTCAATTCTCAATACTCAATCCTCAGTCCTCAGTCCTCAAACCTCAATCCTCTACCCTCAGCCCTCATCCTCAATCCTCAATCCTCAATCCTCAATGTTCAATCCGCAATACCCAATCCTCAATCTTCAATCCTCAATCCTCAATCCTCAATCCTCAATCCTCAATCCTCAATCCTCAATCTTCAATCCTCAATACTCAATCTTCAACCCTCAACCCTCAATCCTCAACCCTCAATCCTCAATCCTCAATCCTCAGTCCCAAATACTCAATCTTCAATACTCAATCCTCAATCCTCAATCTTCAATCCTCAACACTCAATCTTCAATCCTCAATCCTCAATCCTCAGTCCTCAATCCTCTTTCCTCAATCCTCAATACCTAATACTCAATCTTCAATCCTCAATCCTCAATCCTCAATTCTCAATCCTCAATCCTCAATCCTCTGACGTCAAACATCAATACTCAACCCTCAGTCTTCATCCTCAAACCACAACCCTCAATCCTCAATCCTCAATCTTCAATTCTCAATCCTCAATCCTCAATCCTCAATCCTCAATCCTCAGTCCTCAACCCTCAATTCTGAATCCTCAATCCTGCATCCTCAACCTTCAGCCCTCAGTCCTCAACAATCAGTTGTCAGTCCTCAATCCCCAATAGAATATCATCAATTCACTGTCTTCAATGCTCAATACTCAATCTGCAATCTTCAAATCTCTATCCAGAAACATCAATTCTCACCACTCAACCCTGGACGCTCAGTCCTCAATGTTCAATTCTCAATCCTCAACTCTCAACCTTCAATCCTCAATACTGAATCTTCAATCCTCAATACTCAATCCTCAATCCTCAATCCTCAATCCTCTGTAATCAATCCTCAATCATCAATCCTCAATCCTCAATCCTCAATCCTCAATCCTCAATCCTCTGTAATCAATCCTCAATCATCAATACTCAATCGTCAATCCTCAGTCCTCAATCCTCAATCCTCAATCCTCGTTCCTCAAACCTCAATCCTCAACCCTCAGTTCTCACCCTCAATTCTCAATTCTCAATCCTCAATCCTCAATCCTCAATCTTCAATCCTCAATAATCAATCTCCAATCCTATGTCCTCAATCCCCAATACTCAATCCTTAATCCTCAATATTCAATCCTCAATCCCCAGTACTCAATCTTCAATCCTCAATGCTCAATCCTCAATCCCCAACCCTCAGTCCTCAATCCTCAATCCTCAAACCTCAGACCTCAACCATCAACCGTCAGTCCTCGTCCTGAATCGTCAACCCTCAATCCTCTATCCTCAATCTTCAATCATCAATACTCAATATTCAATCCTCAATCCTCAATCCTCAATCATCAATCCTCAATCCTCATTCTACAATCCTCAATACCCAATCCTCAATCTTCAATCCTCAATCGTCAATCCTCAATTCTCAATCCTCAATCCTCAGTCCTCAGTCCTCAAACCTCAACCCTCAACCCTCAGCCCTCATCCTCAATCCTCAATCCTCAAACCTCAATGTTCAATCCGCAATACCCAATCCTCAATCTTCAATCCTCAATCCTCAATCCTCAATTCTCAATTCTCAATCCTCAATCCTCAGACCTCAAACATCAATACTCAACCCTCAGTCGTCGTCCTCAATCCACAACCCTCAATCCTCGATCCTCAATCTTCAATACTCAATCCTCAATCCTCAATCTTCAATCCTCAATCGTCAATCCTCAATTCTCAATCCTCAATCCTCAGTCCTCAGTCCTCAAACCTCAATCCTCAACCCTCAGCCCTCATCCTCAATCCTCAATCCCCAATCCTCAATGGTCAATCCGCAATACCGAATCCTCAATCTTCAATCCTCAATCCTCAATCCTCAATCCTCAATCCTCAATCCTCAATCCTCAATCTTCAATCCTCAATACTCAATCTTCAACCCTCAACCCTGAATCCTCAACCCTCAATCCTCATTCTTCAATCCTCAACACCCAATCCTCAATCTTCAATCCTCAATCCTCAATCCTCAATTCTCAATTCTCAATCCTCAATCCTCAGACCTCAAACATCAATACTCAACCCTCAGTCCTCGTCCACAATCCACAACCCTCAATCCTCGATCCTCAATCTTCAATCCTCAATCCTCAATCCTCAATCCTCAATTATTAATCTTCAATCCCCAATACTCAATCTTCAATACTCAATCCTCAATCCTCGGTACTCAATCCTCAATCCTCAATCTCCAACCCTGAATACTCAATCCTCAATCCTCAATCATCAATTCTCAACCCTCAACCCTCAGTCCTCAATCCTGAAACATCAATCCTCAAACCTCAGCCCTCATCATCAATCCTCAATCCTCAATCCTCAATCCTCAATCCTCAATCTTCAATCCTCAATACTCAATATTCAATCCTCAATCCTCAGTCCTCACCCTCAATTCTGAATTCTCAATCCTCAATCCTCAATCCTCAATCATCAATCCTCAATAATCAATCTCCAATCCTAGATCCACAATCCCCAATACTCAATCCTTAATCCTCAATATTCAATCCTCAATCCCCAGTACTCAATCTTCAATCCTCAATGCTCAATCCTCAATCCCCAACCCTCAGTCCTCAATCCTCAATCCTCAATCCTCAAACCTCAACCCTCAACCGTCAGTCCTCGTCCTGAATCCTCAACCCTCAATCCTCAATCCTCAATCTTCAATCCTCAATCCTCAATCCTCAATCCTCATTCTACAATCCTCAATACCCAATCCTCAATCTTCAATCCTCAATCCTCAATCCTCAATCATCAATCCTCAATCCTCATTCTACAATCCTCAATACCCAATCCTCAATCTTCAATCCTCAATCGTCAATCCTCAATTCTCAATCCTCAATCCACAGTCCTCAGTCCTCAAACCTCAACCCTCAACCCTCAGCCCTCATCCTCAATCCTCAATCGTCAAACCTCAATGTTCAATCCGCAATACCCAATCCTCAATCTTCAATCCTCAATCCTCAATCCTCAATTCTCAATTCTCAATCCTCAATCCTCAGACCTCAAACATCAATACTCAACCCTCAGTCGTCGTCCTCAATCCACAACCCTCAATCCTCGATCCTCAATCCTCAATCCTCAATCCTCAATCTTCAATCCTCAATACTCAATCTTCAACCCTCAACCCTGAATCCTCAACCCTCAATCCTCATTCTTCAATCCTCAACACCCAATCCTCAATCTTCAATCCTCAATCCTCAATCCTCAATTCTCAATTCTCAATTCTCAATCCTCAATCCTCAGACCTCAAACATCAATACTCAACCCTCAGTCCTCGTCCACAATCCACAACCCTCAATCCTCGATCCTCAATCTTCAATCCTCAATCCTCAATCCTCAATCCTCAATTATTAATCTTCAATCCCCAATACTCAATCTTCAATACTCAATCCTCAATCCTCGGTACTCAATCCTCAAACCTCAATCTCCAACCCTGAATACTCAATCCTCAATCCTCAATCATCAATTCTCAACCCCCAACCCTCAGTCCTCAATCCTGAAACATCAATCCTCAAACCTCAGCCCTCATCATCAATCCTCAATCCTCAATCCTCAATCCTCAATCTTCAATCCTCAATACTCAATATTCAATCCTCAATCCTCAGTCCTCACCCTCAATTCTGAATTCTCAATCCTCAATCCTCAATCCTCAATCATCAATCCTCAATAATCAATCTCCAATCCTAGATCCACAATCCCCAATACTCAATCCTTATTCCTCAATATTCAATCCTCAATCCCCAGTACTCAATCTTCAATCCTCAATGCTCAATCCTCAATCCCCAACCCTCAGTCCTCAATCCTCAATCCTCAATCCTCAAACCTCAACCCTCAACCGTCAGTCCTCGTCCTGAATCCTCAACCCTCAATCCTCAATCCTCAATCTTCAATCCTCAATCCTCAATCCTCAATCCTCATTCTACAATCCTCAATACCCAATCCTCAATCTTCAATCCTCAATCCTCAATCCTCAATTCTCAATCCTCAATCCTCAGTCCTCAGTCCTCAAACCTCAATCCTCAACCCTCAGCCCTCATCCTCAATCCTCAATCCTTAATCCTCAATCCTCAATCCTCATTCTTCAATCCTCAATAGCCAATCCTCAATCTTCATTCCTCAATCCTCAATCCTCAATCCTCAATACTCAATCCTCAATCCTCAATCTTCAATCCTCAGTCCCAAATCCTCAATCTTCAATACTCAATCCTCAATCCTCAATCTTCAATCCTCAACACTCAATCTTCAATCCTCAATCCTCAATCCTCAGTCCTCAATCCTCTTTCCTCAATCCTCAATACCCAATACTCAATCTTCAATCGTCAATCCTCAATCCTCAATTCTCAATCCTCAATCCTCAATCCTCTGACGTCAAACATCAATACTCAACCCTCAGTCTTCGTCCTCAATCCACAACTCTCAATCCTCAATGCTCAATCTTCAATTCTCAATCCTCAATCCTCAATCCTCAATCCTCAGTCCTCAGTCCTCAACACTCAATCCTGAATCCTCAATCTTCTTCCCTCAGTCCTCAACAATCAGTTGTCAATCCTCAATCCTCAATCTTCAATCCTCAATCCTCAATCTTCAATTCTCAATCCTCAATCCTCAATTCTCAATCCTCAATCCTCAGTCCTCAACCCTCAATCCTGAATCCTCAATCTTCAGCCCTTTAGTCCTCAACAATCAGTTGTCAATCCTCGATCCTCAATCTTCAATACTCAATACTCAATCTTCAATCCTTAATCCTCAATCCTCGGTCCTCAATCCTCAATCGTCAATCTCCAACCCTGAATACTCAATCTTCAATCCTCAATCCTCAATCCTCAATCCTCAATCCTCAATCCTCATTCTTCATTCCTCAATACCCAATCCTCAATCTTCAATCCTCAATCCTCAATCCTCAATTCTCAACCCTCAACCCTCAGTCCTCAGTCCTCAACCATCAATCCTCAAGCCTCAGCCCTCATCATCAATCCTCAATCCTCAATCCTCAATCCTCAATCTTCAATCCTCAATACTCAATACTCAATCCTCAATCCTCAGTCCTCACCCTCAATTCTGCATTCTCAATCCTCAATCCTCAATCCTCAATCTTCAATCCTCAATAATCAATCTCCAATCCTAGATCCTCATTCCCCAATACTCAATCCTTAATCCTCAATATTCAATCCTCAATCCCCATTACTCAATCTTCAATCCTCAATGCTCAATCCTCAATCCCCAATCCTCAGTCCCCAATCCTCAATCCTCAATCCTCAAACCTCAACCCTCAACCGTCAGTCCTCGTCCTGAATCCTCAACACTCAATCCTCAATCCTCAATCTTCAATCATCAATACTCAATATTCAATCCTCAATCCTCAATCCTCAGTCCTCAATCCTCAATCCTCAATCCTCAATCCTCAATCATCAACCCTCAATCCTCATTCTACAATCCTCAATACCCAATCCTCAATCTTCAGTCCTCAATCCTCAATCCTCAATTCCCAATCCTCAATCCTCAGTCCTCAGTCCTCAAACCTCAATCCTCAACCCTCAGCCCTAATCCTCAATCACCAATCCTTAATCCTCAATCCTCAATCCTCATTCTTCAATATTCAATACCCAATCCTCAATCTTCAATGCTCAATCCTCAATCCTCAATCCTCAATCCTCAATCCTCAATCCTCAATCCTCAATCCTCAATCCTCAATCCTCAATCCTCAGTCCCAAATACTCAATCTTCAATACTCAATCCTCAATCCTCAATCTTCAATCCTCAATACTCAATCTTCAATCCTCAATCCTCAATCCTCAGTCCTCAATCCTCTTTCTTCAATCCTCAATACCCAATACTCAATCTTCAATCCTCAATACTGAATCTTCAATCCTCAATCCTCAATCCTCAATCCTCAATCCTCAATCCTCTGTAATCAATCCTCAATCTTCAATACTCAATCGTCAATCCTCAGTCCTCAATCCTCAATCCTCAATCCTCGTTCCTCAAACCTCAATCCTCAACCCTCAGTCCTCACCCTCAATTCTCAATTCTCAATCCTCAATCCTCACTCCTCAATCTTCAATCCTCAATAATCAATCTCCAATCCTAGATCCTCAATCCCCTATACTCAATCCTTAGTCCTCAATCTTCAATCCTCAATCCCCAGTACTCAATCTTCAATCCTCAATGCACAATCCTCAATCCCCAATCCTCAGTCCTCAATCCTCAATCCTCAATCCTCGTTCCTCAAACCTCAATCCTCAACCCTCAGTCCTCACCCTCAATCCTCAATCCTCAATCTTCAATCCTCAATACTCAATATTCAATCCTCAATCCTCAATCCTCAGTCCTCAATACTCAATCCTCAATCCTCAATCCTCGATCCTCAATCTTCAATACTCAATACTCAATCTTCAATCCTTAATCCTCAATCCTCGGTCCTCAATCCTCAATCGTCAATCTCCAATCCTGAATACTCAATCTTCAATCCTCAATCCTCAATCCTCAATCCTCAATCCTCAATCCTCATTCTTCATTCCTCAATACCCAATCCTCAATCTTCAATCCTCAATCCTCAATCCCCAATTCTCAACCCTCAACCCTCAGTCCTCAGTCCTCAACCATCAATCCTCAAACCTCAGCCCTCATCATCAATCCTCAATCCTCAATCCTCAATCCTCAATCTTCAATCCTCAATACTCAATACTCAATCCTCAATCCTCAGTCGTCACCCTCAATTCTGCATTCTCAATCCTCAATCCTCAATCCTCAATCTTCAATCCTCAATACTCAATCTTCAACCCTCAACCCTCAATCCTCAACCCTCAATCCTCATTCTTCAATCCTCAATCCTCAGTCCTCAATTCCCAATCCTCAATCCTCAATCCTCAACCTTCAATACTCAATCGTCAATCCTCAGTCCACAATCCGCAATCCTCAATCCTCGTTCCTCAAACATCAATCCTCAACCCTCAGTACTCACCCCCAATTCTCAATTCTCAATCCTCAATCCTCAATACTCAATCTTCAATCCTCAATAATCAATCTCCAATCCCAGATCCTCAATCCCCAATCCTCAATCCTTAATCCTCAATCTTCAATCCTCAGACATCAAACATCAATACTCAACCCTCAGACCTCGTCCTCAATCCACAAACCTCAATCCTCAATCATTAATCATTAACATTTAATCTTCAATCCTCAATAATCAATCCTCAATTCTCAACCCTCAATCCTCAATGTTCAATCCTCAATACCCAATCCTCAGTCTTCAATCCTCAATCCTCAATCCTCAATCCTCAATCCTCAATCCTCAGACCTCAAACCTCAATCCTGAATCCTCAATACTGAATCCTCAATCCTCAGCCCTCAGTCCTCAACAATCATTTGTCAATCCTCAATCCTCAATAGAATATCATCAATTCACAGTATTCAATACTCAATACTCAATCTGCAATCATCAAATCTCTATCCACAAGCATCAATTCTCATCACTCAACCTTCGACACTCAGTCTTCAATCCTCAATCCTCAATCCTCAATCCTCAATCCTCATTCTTCAATCCTCAATACCCAATCCTCAATCTTCAATCCTCAATCCTCAAACCTCAATTCTCAATCCTCAATCCTCAGGCCTCAGACTTCAAACAGCAATACTCAACCCTCAGTCCTCGTCCTTAATCCACAACCATCAATCCTCAATCCTCAATCTTCAATCATCAATATTCAATCTTCAGTCCTCAATCCTCAATCCTCAATCCTCAATGTTCAATCCGCAATACCCAATCCTCAATCTTCAATCCTCAATCCTCAATCCTCAATACTCAATCCTCAATCCTCAAGCTTCAATCCTCAATATTCAATCTTCAACCCTCAACCCTCAATCCTCAACCCTCAATCCTCATTCTTCAATCCTCAACACCCAATCCTCAATCTTCAATCCTCAATCCTCAATCCTCAATTCTCAATCCTCAATCCTCAATCCTCAATCCTCATTCTTCATTCCTCAATACCCAATCCTCAATCTTCAATCCTCAATCCTCAATCCTCAATCCTCAATCCTCAATCCTCATTCTTCATTCCTCAATACCCAATCCTCAATCTTCAATCCTCAATCCTCAATCCTCAATTCTCAACCCTCAACCCTCAGTCCTCAGTCCTCAACCATCAATCCTCAAGCCTCAGCCCTCATCATCAATCCTCAATCCTCAATCCTCAATCCTCAATCTTCAATCCTCAATACTCAATACTCAATCCTCAATCCTCAGTCCTCACCCTCAATTCTGCATTCTCAATCCTCAATCCTCAATCCTCAATCTTCAATCCTCAATAATCAATCTCCAATCCTAGATCCTTATTCCCCAATACTCAATCCTTAATCCTCAATATTCAATCCTCAATCCCCATTACTCAATCTTCAATCCTCAATGCTCAATCCTCAATCCCCAATCCTCAGTCCCCAATCCTCAAACCTCAATCCTCAAACCTCAACCCTCAACCGTCAGTCCTCGTCCTGAATCCTCAACACTCAATCCTCAATCCTCAATCTTCAATCATCAATACTCAATATTCAATCCTCAATCCTCAATCCTCAGTCCTCAATCCTCAATCCTCAATCCTCAATCCTCAATCATCAACCCTCAATCCTCATTCTACAATCCTCAATACCCAATCCTCAATCTTCAGTCCTCAATCCTCAATCCTCAATTCCCAATCCTCAATCCTCAGTCCTCAGTCCTCAAACCTCAATCCTCAACCCTCAGCCCTAATCCTCAATCACCAATCCTTAATCCTCAATCCTCAATCCTCATTCTTCAATATTCAATACCCAATCCTCAATCTTCAATGCTCAATCCTCAATCCTCAATCCTCAATCCTCAATCCTCAATCCTCAATCCTCAATCCTCAATCCTCAATCCTCAATCCTCAGTCCCAAATACTCAATCTTCAATACTCAATCCTCAATCCTCAATCTTCAATCCTCAATACTCAATCTTCAATCCTCAATCCTCAATCCTCAGTCCTCAATCCTCTTTCTTCAATCCTCAATACCCAATACTCAATCTTCAATCCTCAATACTGAATCTTCAATCCTCAATCCTCAATCCTCTATCCTCAATCCTCAATCCTCTGTAATCAATCCTCAATCTTCAATACTCAATCGTCAATCCTCAGTCCTCAATCCTCAATCCTCAATCCTCGTTCCTCAAACCTCAATCCTCAACCCTCAGTCCTCACCCTCAATTCTCAATTCTCAATCCTCAATCCTCACTCCTCAATCTTCAATCCTCAATAATCAATCTCCAATCCTAGATCCTCAATCCCCTATACTCAATCCTTAGTCCTCAATCTTCAATCCTCAATCCCCAGTACTCAATCTTCAATCCTCAATGCACAATCCTCAATCCCCAATCCTCAGTCCTCAATCCTCAATCCTCAGTCCTCGTTCCTCAAACCTCAATCCTCAACCCTCAGTCCTCACCCTCAATCCTCAATCCTCAATCTTCAATCCTCAATACTCAATATTCAATCCTCAATCCTCAATCCTCAGTCCTCAATACTCAATCCTCAATCCTCAATCCTCGATCCTCAATCTTCAATACTCAATACTCAATCTTCAATCCTTAATCCTCAATCCTCGGTCCTCAATCCTCAATCGTCAACCCTGAATACTCAATCTTCAATCCTCAATCCTCAATCCTCAATCCTCAATCCTGAATCCTCATTCTTCAATCCTTAATACCCAATCCTCAATCCTCAATCCTCAATCCTCAATCCTCAATCCTCAATCCTCAATCCTCAATCCTCAACCTTCAATACTCAATCGTCAATCCTCAGTCCACAATCCGCAATCCTCAATCCTCGTTCCTCAAACATCAATCCTCAACCCTCAGTACTCACCCCCAATTCTCAATTCTCAATCCTCAATCCTCAATCCTCAATCTTCAATCCTCAATACCCAATCCTCAGTCTTCAATCCTCAATCCTCAATCCTCAATCCTCAATCCTCAATCCTCAATCCTCAGACCTCAAACCTCAATCCTGAATCCTCAATACTGAATCCTCAATCTTCAGCCCTGAGTCCTCAACAATCAGTTGCCAATCCTCAATCCTCAATAGAATATCCTCAATTCACAGTTTTCAATACTCAATACTCAATCTGCAATCTTCAGATCTCTATCCACAAACATCAATTCTCATCACTCAACCCTCAATACTCAGTCCCCAATCCTCAACCTTCAACGCTCAATCGTCAACCCTCAATCCTCAATCTTAACCTTCAATCCTCAATACTCAATCTTCAATCCTCAATCCTCAATACTCAATCCTCAATCCTCAATCTTCAATCCTCAATACTCAATCTTCAATCCTCAATCCTCAATCCTCAATCCTCAATCCTCAATCCTCAATCGTCAATCTTCAATCCTCAATACTCAATCTTCAATCCTCAATCCTTAATCCTCAATCCTCAATCCTCATTCTTCAATCCTCAATACCCAATCCTCAATCTTCAGCCCTCAATCCTCAATCCTCAATCCTCAATCCTCAATCCTCAATCCTCAATCTTCAATCCTCAGTTCCAAATTGTCAATCTTCAATACTCAATCCTCAATCCTCAATCTTCAATCCTCAATACTCAATCTTCAATCCTCAATCCTCAGTCCTCAGTCCTCAATCCTCTTTCTTCAATCCTCAATACCCAATACTCAATCTTCAATCCTCAATCCTCAATCCTCAATTCTCAATCCTCAGTCCTCAATCCTCAGACCTCAGTCCTCAAACTTCAATCCTCAACCCTCAGCCCTCATCCTCAATCCTCAATCCTCAATCCTCGATCCTCAATCTTCAATACTCAATACTCAATCTTCAATTCTTAATCCTCAATCCTCGGTCCTCAATCCTCAATCGTCAATCTGCAATCCTGAATACTCAATCTTCAATCCTCAATCCTCAATCCTCAATCCTCAATCCTCAATCCTCATTCTTCATTCCTCAATACCCAATCCTCAATCTTCAATCCTCAATCCTCAATCCTCAATTCTCAACCCTCAACCCTCAGTCCTCAGTCCTCAAACATCAATCCTCAAACCTCAGCCCTCATCATCAATCCTCAATCCTCAATCCACAATCTTCAATCCTCAATACTCAATATTCAATCCTCAATCCTCAGTCCTCACCCTCAATTCTGAATTCTCAATCCTCAATCCTCAATCCTCAATCATCAACCCTCAATCCTCATTCTACAATCCTCAATACCCAATCCTCTATCTTCAATCCTCAATCCTCAATCCTCAATTCCCAATCCTCAATCCTCAGTCCTCAGTCCTCAAACATCAATCCTCAACCCTCAGCCCTCATCCTCAATCGTCAATCCTTAATCATCAATCCTCAATCCTCATTCTTCAATATTCAATACCCAATCCTCAATCTTCAATCCTCAATCCTCAATCCTCAATCCTCAATCCTCAATCCTCAATCCTCAATCCTCAATCCTCAATCCTCAGTCCCAAATACTCAATCTTCAATACTCAATCCTCAATCCTCAATCTTCAATCCTCAACACTCAATCTTCAATCCTCAATCCTCAATCCTCAGTCCTCAATCCTCTTTCCTCAATCCTCAATTCACAATACCCAATCTTCAATCCTCAATCCTCAATCCTCAATTCTCTATCCTCAATCCTCAATCCTCTGACGTCAAACATCAATACTCAACCCTCAGTCTTCATCCTCAATCCACAACCCTCAATCCTCAATCCTCAATCTTCAATTCTCAATCCTCACTCCTCAATACTCAATCCTCAATCCTCAGTCCTCAACCCTCAATTCTGAATCCTCAATCCTGCATCCTCAATCTTCAGCCCTCAGTCCTCAACAATCAGTTGTCAGTCCTGAATCCCCAATAGAATATCATCAATTCACTGTCTTCAATGCTCAATACTCAATCTGCAATCTTCAAATCTCTATCCAGAAACATCAATTCTCACCACTCAACCCTGGACGCTCAGTCCTCAATGTTCAATCGTCAATCCTCAACTCTCAACCTTCAATCCTCAATACTGAATCTTCAATCCTCAATCCTCAATCCTCAATCCTCAATCCTCAATCCTCTGTAATCAATCCTCAATCATCAATACTCAATCGTCAATCCTCAGTCCTCAATCCTCAATCCTCAATCCTCGTTCCTCAAACCTCAATCCTCAACCCTCAGTCCTCACCCTCAATTCTCAATTCTCAGTCCTCAATCCTCAATCCTCAGTCTTCAATCCTCAATAATCACTCTCCAATCCTATATCCTCAATCCCCAATACTCAATCCTTAATCCTCAATATTCAATCCTCAATCCCCAGTACTCAATCTTCAATCCTCAATGCTCAATCCTCAATCCCCGATCCTCAGTCCTCAATCCTCAATCCTCAATCCTCAAACCTGAACCCTCAACCGTCAGTCCTCGTCCGGAATCGTCAACCCTCAATCCCCAATCCTCAATCTTCAATCATCAATACTCAATATTCAATCCTCAATCCTCAATCCTCAGTCCTCAATCCTCAATCCTCAATCCTCAATCCTCAATCATCAATCCTCAATCCTCATTCTACAATCCTCAATACCCAATCCTCAATCTTCAATCCTCAATCCTCAATCCTCAATTCTCAATCCTCAATCCTCAGTCCTCAGTCCTCAAACCTCAATCCTCAACCCTCAGCCCTCATCCTCAATCCTCAATCCTCAATCCTCAATGTTTAATCCGCAATACCCAATCCTCAATCTTCAATCCCCAATCCTCAATCCTCTGACGTCAAACATCAATACTCAACCCTCAGTCTGCATCCTCAATCCACAACCCTCAATCCTCAATCCTCAATCCTCAATCCTCAATCCTCAATCCTCAATCCTCAATCCTCAATCCTCAATCCTCAACCTTCAATACTCAATCGTCAATCCTCAGTCCACAATCCGCAATCCTCAATCCTCGTTCCTCAAACATCAATCCTCAACCCTCAGTACTCACCCCCAATTCTCAATTCTCAATCCTCAATCCTCAATCCTCAATCTTCAATCCTCAATAATCAATCTCCAATCCCAGATCCTCAATCCCCAATCCTCAATCCTTAATCCTCAATCTTCAATCCTCAGACATCAAACATCAATACTCAACCCTCAGACCTCGTCCTGAATCCACAAACCTCAATCCTCAATCATCAATCATTAACATTCAATCTTCAATCCTCAATACTCAATTCTCAATTCTCAACCCTCAATCCTCAATGTTCAATCCTCAATACCCAATCCTCAGTCTTCAATCCTCAATCCTCAATCCTCAATCCTCAATCCTCAATCCTCTGACCTCAAACCTCCACCCTGAATCCTCAATACTGAATAATAAATCCTCAGCCCTCAGTCCTCAACAATCATTTGTCAATCCTCAATCCTCAATAGAATATCATCAATTCACAGTATTCAATACTCAATACTCAATCTGCAATCATCAAATCTCTATCCACAAACATCAATTCTCATCACTCAACCTTCGACACTCAGTCTTCAATCATCAATCCTCAATCCTCAATCTTCAATCATCAATATTCAATCTTCAGTCCTCAATCCTCAATCCTCAATCCTCAATCCTCAATCCTCAATGTTCAATCCGCAATACCCAATCCTCAATCTTCAATCCTCAGTCCTCAATCCTCAATACTCAATCTTCAATCCTCAATCCTCAATCTTCAATCCTCAATCCTCAATTCTCAGTCCTCAATACGCAATCCTCAATCCTCAATCCTCATTCTTCAATCCTCAGTGCCCAGTCCTCAATCCTCAGTCCTCAAACATCAATCCTCAACTCTCAATACTCAATAGGATATCCCGAATTCTCATTATTCAATACTCAATCCTCAATATTCAATAATCAAATCGCAATCCTCAAACATCAACACTCAATACTCAATCCTCAATACTTTGTCCTCCCTCTTCAATCCTCCATCCTCAATCCTCAATACTCAAGCGTCAATCCTCTATGCTCAATCCTCAATCCTCAATCCCCCACCCTCAATCCTCAGTCCTCAAACCTCAATCCGGAATCCTCAATCTTCAATCCTCAATCCTCAATCCTCAATCCTCAATCCTCAATCCTCAATCTTCAACCCTCAACACTCAGTCCCCAATCCTCAATCCTCAATCCTCAATTCTCAATCCCCAGTCGTCAATCCTCAATCCCCAATCCTCAATCTTCAATCCTCAATCCTCAATCCTCAATCCTCAATCCTCAATCCTCAATCCTCAATCTTCAATCCTCAATACACAATCTTCAATCCTCAATCGTCAATCCTCAATCCTCAATCCTCAATCTTCAATCCTCAATACTCAATCTTCAATCCTCAATCCTCAATCCTCAATCCTCAATCCTCAATCCCCAATCCTCAATCCTCAATCCTCAATCTTCAATCCTCAATACTCAAACTGCAATCCTCAATCCTCAGTCCTCACTCCTCAATCCTCATTCTTCAATCCTCAATACCGAATCCTCAATCTTCAATCCTCAATCCTCAATCCTCAATTCTCAATCGTCAATCCTCAATCCTCAGACTTCAAACACCAATACTCAACCCTCGGTCCTCGTCCTCAATCCACAAACCTCAATCCTCAATCCTCAATCTTCAATCATTAACATTCAATCTTCAATCCTCAATCCTCAATCCTCAATCCTCAATCCTCAGTCCTCAAACGTCAAACCTGAATCCTCAATCCTGAATCCTCCATCTTCAGACCTCAGTCCTCAACAATCAGTTGTCAATTCTCAATCCTCATAGAGTATCATCAATTCACAGTTTTCAATACTCAATACTCAATCTGCAATCTTCGAATCTCTATCCACAAACATCAATTCTCATCATTCAACCCTCAACTCTCAGTCCCCAGTCCTCAATCTTCAATCCGCAATCCTCAATCCAGAATCCTCGATCCTCAGCCTTCAATCCTCAATACTCAATCTTCAATCCTCCATCCTCAATCCTCAATCCTCAATCCTCAATCCTCAATCGTCAGGCTTCAATCCTCAATACTCAATCTTCAATCCCCAATCCTCAATACTCATTCCTCAATCCTCATTCTTCAATCCTCAATACCCAATCCTCAACTTTCAATCCTCAATCCTCAATCCTCAACTCTCAATCCTCAATCCTCAGTCCTCAGTCCTCAAACCTCAATCCTCAACCCTCAGCCCTCATCCTCAATCCTCAATACTCAGTCTTCAATCCTCAGTCCTCAATCCTCAATCCTCAATCCTCAATCCTCAATCCACAATCATCAATCCTCAATCATCAATCCTCAATGTTCAATACTCAATCCTCAAAGCTCAATCCTCAATCCTCAATACTCAACCATCAATCCTCAATTTGCAATACTCAATAGAGTATCCTGAATTCTCAGGATTCTATACTCAAACCTCAATCCTCAACCCTCAGCCCTCATCCTCCATCCTCAATCCTCAATCTTCAATCCTCAATCCTTAATCCTCAATCCTCAATCCTCAATCCTCAATCCTCAATCCTCAGTCCTCAAACATCAAACCTGAATCCTCAATCCTGAATACTCAATCTTCAGACCTCAGTCCTCAACAATCGGTAGTCAATCCTCAATCCTCAGTAGAATATCCTCAATTCACAGTTTTCAACACTCAATACTCGATCTGCAATCTTCAAGCCACTATCCACTAACATCAATTCTCATCACTCAACCCTCAACACTCAGACCTCAATGTTCAATCCTCAATCCTCAATACTCAACCATCAATGCTCAATTCTCAATACTCAATAGGATATCCCGAATTCTCATTATTCAATACTCAATCCTCAATATTCAATAATCAAATCGCAATCCTCAAACATCAACTCTCAATACTCAATCCTCAATACTTTGTCCTCTCTCTTCAATCCTCCATCCTCAATCCTCAATCGTCAATCCTCAATCCTCAATCCTCAGTCCTCAAACATCAAACATGAATCCTCAATCCTGAATCCTCAATCTTCAGACCTCAGTCCTCCACAATCAGTTGTCAATTCTCAATCCTCAATAGAGTATCATCAATTCACAGTTTTCAATACTCAATACTCAATCTGCAATCTTCGAATCTCTATCCACAAACATCAATTCTCATCATTCAACCCTCAACACTCAGTCCCCAGTCCTCAATCTTCAATCCGCAATCCTCAATCCACAATCCTCGATCCTCAGTCTTCAATCCTCAATACTCAATCTTCAATCCTCCATCCTCAATCCTCAATCCTCAATCCTCAATCCTCAATCGTCAGGCTTCAATCCTCAATACTCAATCTTCAATCCCCAATCCTCAATGCTCATTCCTCATTCCTCATTCTTCAATCCTCAATACCCAATCCTCAACTTTCAATCCTCAATCTTCAATCCTCAACTCTCAATCCTCAATCCTCAGTCCTCAGCCCTCAAACCTCAATCCTCAACCCTCAGCCCTCATCCTCAATCCTCAATCCTCAGTCTTCAATCCTCAGTCCTCAATCCTCAATCCTCAATCCTCAATCCTCAATCCTCAATCATCAATCCTCAATCATCAATCCTCAATGTTCAATACTCAATCCTCAAACCTCAATCCTCAATCCTCAATACTCAACCATCAATCCTCAATTTGCAATACTCAATAGAATATCCTGAATTCTCAGGATTCTATACTCAAACCTCAATCCTCAACCCTCTGTCGTCATTCTCAATCCTCAATCCACAATCCTCAAACCTCAATCCTCAACCGTCAGTCCTCGTCCTCAATCCTCAACCCTCAATCCTCAATCCTCCCATCTTCAATCATCAATACTCAACCTTCAATCCTCATTCCTCAATCCTCAGTCCTCGAACCTCAATCCTGAATCCTCAATCCTCAATCCTCAATCCTCAATCCTCAATCCTCAATCCTCAATCCTCAATACTCAATCCTCAATCCTCAATCCTCAGTCCTCAACCCTCAGACCTCATCCTCCATCCTCAATCCTCAATCTTCAATCCTCAATCCTCAATCCTCAATCCTCAATCCTCAATCCTCAATCCTCAATCCTCAGTCCTCAAACATCAAACCTGAATCCTCAATCCTGAATCCTCAATCTTCAGACCTCAGTCCTCAACAATCAGTTGTCAATTCTCAATCCTCAATAGAATATCATCAATTCACAGTTTTCAATACTCAATGCTCAATCTGCAATCTTCGAATCTCTATCCACAAACATCAATTCTCATCATACAACCCTCAACACTCAGTCCCCAATCCTCAATCTTCAATCCTCAATCCTCAATACACAATCCTCGATCCTCAGTCTTGAATCCTCAAAACTCAATCTTCAATCCTCCATCCTCAATCCTCAATCCTCAATCCTCAATACTCAATCGTCAGGCTTCAATTCTCAGTACTCAATCTTCAATCCTCAATCCTCAATACTCATTCCTCAATCCTCATTCTTCAATCCTCAATACCCAATCCTCAATCTTGAATCCTCAATCCTCAATCATCAACTCACAATCCTCAATCCTCAGTCCTCAGTCCTCAAACCTCAATCCTCAACCCTCAGCCCTCATCCTCAATCCTCAATCCTCAATCTTCAATCCTGAATCCTCAATCCTCAATCCTCAATCCTCAATCCTCAATCCTCAATCCTCAATCCTCAGTCCTCAAACATCAAACCTGAATCCTCAATCCTGAATCCTCAATCTTCAGAACTCAGTCCTCAACAATCAGTTGTCAATTCACAATCCTCAATAGAATATCATCAATTCACAGTTTTCAATACCCAATACTCAATCTGCGATCTTCGAATCTCTATCCACAAACATCAATTCTCATAATTCAACCCTCAACACTCAGTCCCCAATCCTCAACCTTCAATCCTCAATCCTCAACCCTCAATCCTCAATCCTCAATTTTCAATCCTCAATACTCAATCTTCAATCATCAATACTCAATCTTCAATCCTCAATCCTCAATCCTCGGTCCTTAATCCTCAATCGCCAATCTCCAATCCTGAATACTCAATCTTCAATCCTCAATACTCAATCTTCAATCCTTAATCCTCAGTCCTCAAACCTCAATTCTGAATCCTCAAATCTCAATTCTGAATCCTCAATCCTGAATACTCAATCTTCAGCCCTCAGTCCTCAACAATCAGTTGTCAGTCCCCAATCCTCAATGGAATATGATCAATTCACAGTTTTCAATTCTCAATACTCAATCTGCAATCTTAAAATCTCTATCCACAAACATCAATTCTCATCTCTCAACACTCAACACTCCGTCCCCAATCCTCAATCTTCAATCCTCAATCCTCAATCCTCAATCCTCAATCCTCAATCTTCAATCCTCAATACTCAATCTTCAATCATCAATACTCAATCTTCAATCCTCAATCCTCAATCTTCAATCCTCAATCCTCAATTCTCAGTCCTCAATACTCAATCCTCAATCCTCAATCCTCATTCTTCAATCCTCAGTGCCCAGTCCTCAATCTTCAATCCTCAATCCTCAATCCTCGATTCTCATTCCTCAATCCTCAATCGTCAATCCTCAATCCTCAATCAACAACCCTCAATCCTCAAGGTTGGATCCTCAATACCCAATCCTCAGTCTTCAATCCTCAATCCTCAATCCTCAATCCTCAATCCTCAATCTTCAATCCTCAATCATCAATCCTCAATTCTCAATCCTCAATCCTCAATCCTCCGACCTCAAACATCAATACTCAACCCTCAGTCCTCGTCCTCAATCCACAACGCTCAATCCTCAATCCTCAGTCCTCAATCCTCAATCCTCAGTCCTCAATCCTCAATCCTCAATCCTGAATCCTCAATCTTCAATCCTCAATACTCAAACTGCAATCCTCAATCGTCAGTCCTCACTCATCAATCCTCATTCTTCAATCCTCAATACCGAATCCTCAATCTTCAATCCTCAATCCTCAATCCTCAATTCTCAATCCTCAATCCTCAATCCTCAGTCCTCAGTCCTCAAACCTCAATCCTCAACCCTCAGCCCTCATCCTCAATCCTCAATCCTCAATCCTCAATCCTCAATATTCAATCCTCAATAGTCAATCTTCAATCCTCCATCCTCAGTCCTCAATCTTAAATCCTCAATGCTCAATCCTCAATCCTCAATCCTCAGTCCTCAATCCTCAATCCTCAATCCTCAAACCTCAATCCTCAACCGTCAGTCCTGGTCCTCAAACCTCAACCCTCAATCCTCAATCCTCAATCTTCAATCATCAATACTCAAACTTCAATCCTCAATCCTCAATCCTCAATCCTCAATATTCAACGCACAAACCTCAACCATCAATCCTCAACACTCAACCATCAATCCGCAATTCTCAATACTCAATAGAATATCCTGAATTCTCATGGTTCAATACTCAATCCACAATATTCAATAATCAAATCTCAGTCCTCAAACATCAATTCTCAACACTCAATCCTCAACACTCAGTCCTCTCTCTTCATTCCTCCATCCTCAATCCTCAATCCTCAAGCGTCAATCCTCAATCCTCAATCCTCAAACCTCAATCCTCAGTCCTCGAACCTCCACCCCGAATCCTCAATCCTGAATCCTCAATCTTCAGCCATAAGTCCTCATCAATCAATTGTCAATCCTCAATCCTCAATAGAATATCCTCAATTCACAGCTTTCAATACTCAATCCCCATTCTTCAATCTTCAAATCTCAATCCACTAACATCAATTCTCATCACGCATCCCTCAACACACAGTCCTCAATCTTCAATCCTCAATCCTCAATCCTCAATCTTCAATCCTCAATACTCAATCTTCAATCTTCAATCCTCAATCCTCAATCCTCAATCCTCAATCCTCAATCCTCAATCTTCAATCCCCAATACTCAAACTGCAATCCTCAATCCTCAGTCCTCACTCCTCAATCCTCATTCTTCAGTCCTCAATACCGAATCCTCAATCTTCAATACTCAATCCTCAATCCTCAATTCTCAATCCTCAATCCTCAATCCTCAATCCTCAATTTTCAATCCTCAATCCTCAATCCTCAATCCTCAATCCTCAATCTTCAAGCCTCAGTCCCCAATCCTCAATCTTCAACCCTCAATCCTCAATCCTCAATCCTCGATCCTCAGTCCTCAATCCTCAATCCTCAATCCTCAATGTTCAATCCGCAATACCCAATCCTCAATCTTCAATCCTCAATCCTCAATCCTCAATCCTCAATCCTCAGTCCTCAATCCCCAATCCTCAATCTTCAATCCTCAGTCCCCAATCCTCAATCCTCAGTCCTCAAACCTTAATCCTGAATCCTCAATCGTGAATCCTCAATCTTCAGCCCTCAGTCCTCAACAATCATTTGTCAATCCCCAATCCTCCATGGAATATCATCAATTCACAGTTTTCAATACTCAATACTCAATCTGCAATCTTCAAATCTCTATCCACAAACATCAATTGTCATCTCTCAACACTCAACACTCCGTCCCCAATCCTCAATCTTCAATCCTCAATCCTCAATCCTCAATCCTCAATCCTCAATCTTCAATCCTCAATACTCAATCTTCAATCCTCAATCCTCAATCCTCAATCCTCAATCCTCAATCTTCAATCCTCAATACTCAATCTTCAATCCTCAATCCTCAATCCTCAATCCCCAATCCTCAATCCTCAATCTTCAATCCTCAATACTCATCCTTCAATCCTCAATCCTCAATCCTCAATCCTCAATCCACATTCTCCAATCCTCAACACCCAATCCTCAATCTTCGATCCTCAATCCTCAGTCCTCAATTCTCAATCCTCAATCCTCAATCCTCAGACCTCAAACATCAATACTCAACCCTCAGTCCTCCTCCTCAATCCACAACCCTCAATCCTCGATCCTCAATCTTCAATCATCAATATTCAATCTTCAATCGTCAAACATCAATCATCAATACTCAATCCACAATCCTCAATGTTCAATCCTCAATTCTCAATCCTCAATCGTCAATCCTCAATCCCCAATACTCAATCTTCAATCCTCAGTCCTCAATCCTCAATCCTCAATCCTCAATCTTCAATCCTCAATACTCAATCTTCAATCCTCATTCCTCAATCCTCAATCCTCAATCCTCAATCCTCAATCCTCAATCTTCAATCCTCAATACTCAAACTGCAATCCTCAATCCTCAGTCCTCACTCCTCAATCCTCATTCTTCAATCCTCAATACCGAATCCTCAATCTTCAATCCTCAATCCTCAATCCTCAATTCTCAATCCTCAATCCTAAATCCTCAGACTTCAAACACCAATACTCAACCCTCAGTCCTCGTCCTCAATCCACAACCCTCAATCCTCAATCCTCAATCCTCAATCCTCAATCCTCAACCCTCCATCCCCAATGCTAACTCCTCAATACCCAATCCTCAGTCTTCAATCCTCAATCCTCAATCATCAATCCTCAATCCTCAATTCTCAGTCCTCAATCCTCAATCTTCGATCCTCAATACTCAATCTTCAATCTACAATCCTCAATCCTCAATCCTCAATCTTCAATCCTCAATACTGAATCTTCAATCCTCAACCTTCAATCCTCAATGTTCAATCCGCAATACCCAATCCTCAATCTTCAATACTCAATCCTCAATCCTCAATCCTCAATCCTCAATCTTCAATCCTCAATACTCAACCTTCAATCCTCAATCCTCAATCCTCAATCCTCAATCCACAGTCTTCAATCCTCAACACCCAATCCTCAATCTTCAATCCTCAATCCTCAGTCCTCAATTCTCAATCCTCAATCCTCAATCCTCAGACCTCAAACATCAATACTCAACCCTCAGTCCTCCTCCTCAATCCACAACCCTCAATCCTCGATCCTCAATCTTCAATCATCAATATTCTATCTTCAATCGTCAAACCTCAATCATCAATACTCAATCCACAATCCTCAATGTTCAATCCTCAATTCTCAATCCTCAATCGTCAATACTCAATCCCCAATACTCAATCTTCAATCCTCAGCCCTCAATCCTCAATCCTCAATCCTCAATCTTCAATGCTCAATACTCAATCTTCAATCCTCATTCCTCAATCCTCAATCCTCAATCCTCAATCCTCAATCCTCAATCTTCAATCCTCAATGCTCAAACTGCAATCCTCAATCCTCAGTCCTCACTCCTCAACCCTCATTCTTCAGTCCTCCATACCGAATCCTCAATCTTCAGTCCTCAATCCTCAATCCTCAATTCTCAATCCTCAATCCTCAATCCTCAGACTTCAAACACCAATACTCAACCCTCAGTCCTCGTCCTCCATCCACAACACCCAATCCTCAATCCTCAATCTTCAATCATTAATATTCAATCTTCAATCCTCAATCCTCAATCCTCAATCTTCAATCCTCAATACTGAATCTTCAATCGTCAATCTTCAATCCTCAATGTTCAATCCGCAATACCCAATCCTCTATCTTCAATACTCAATCCTCAATCCTCAATCCTCAATCCTCAATCTTCAATCCTCAATACTCATCCTTCAATCCTCAATCCTCAATCCTCAACCCTCAATCCACATTCTTCAATCCTCAACACCCAATCCTCAATCTTCAATCCTCAATCCTCAGTCCTCAATTCTCAATCCTCAATCCTCAATCCTCAGACCACAAACATCAAGACTCAACCCTCAGTCCTCGTCATCAATCCACAACCCTCAATCCTCGATCCTCAATCTTCAATCATGAATATTCAATATTCAATCCTCAATCCTCAATCATCAATACTCAATCCACAATCCTCAATGTTCAATCCTCGATACCCAATCCTCAATCTTCAATCCTCAATCCTCAATCCTCAATCCTCAATCCTCAATCCTCAATCCTCAGTCCTCAAACCTCAATCCTGAATCCTCAAACCTGATTCCTCAGTCTTCAGCCCTCACTCCTCAACAATCAGTTGTCAATCCTCAATCCTCAATAGAATATCCTCAATTCACAGGTTTCAATACTCAATACTCAACCTGCAATCTTCAAATCTCTATCCACAAACATCAATTCTCATCACTCAACCCTCAACACTCAGTCCCCAATCCTCAACCCTCAATCCTCAATTCTCAATCCTCAATCGTCAATCCTCAATCCCCAATCCTCAATCTTCAATCCTCAATCCTCAATCCTCAATCCTCAATCCTCAATCTTCAATCCTCAATACTCAATCTTCAATCCTCAATCCTCAATCCTCAATCCTCAATCCTCAATCTTCAATTCTCAATACTTAATCTTCAATCCTCAATCCTCAATCCTCAATCCCCAATCCTCAATCCTCAATCTTCAATCCTCAATACTCATCCTTCAATCCTCAATCCTCAATCCTCAATCCTCAATCCACATTCTCCAATCCTCAACACCCAATCCTCAATCCTCGATCCTCAATCCTCAGTCCTCAATTCTCAATCCTCAATCCTCAATCCTCAGACCTCAAACATCAATACTCAACCCTCAGTCCTCCTCCTCAATCCACAACCCTCAATCCTCGATCCTCAATCTTCAATCGTCAATATTCAATCTTCAATCGTCAAACCTCAATCATCAATACTCAATCCACAATCCTCAATGTTCAATCCTCAATTCTCAATCCTCAATCGTCAATCCTCAATCCCCAATACTCAATCTTCAATCCTCAGTCCTCAATCCTCAATCCTCAATCCTCAATCTTCAATCCTCAATACTCAATCTTCAATCCTCATTCCTCAATCCTCAATCCTCAATCCTCAATCCTCAATCCTCAATCTTCAATCCTCAATACTCAAACTGCAATCCTCAATCCTCAGTCCTCACTCCTCAATCCTCATTCTTCAATCCTCAATACCGAATCCTCAATCTTCAATCCTCAATCCTCAATCCTCAATTCTCAATCCTCAATCCTCAATCCTCAATCCTCAGACTTCAAACACCAATACTCAACCCTCAGTCCTCGTCCTCAATCCACAACCCTCAATCCTCAATCCTCAATCCTCAATCCTCAATCCTCAACCCTCCATCCCCAATGCTAACTCCTCAATACCCAATCCTCAGTCTTCAATCCTCAATCCTCAATCATCAATCCTCAATCCTCAATTCTCAGTCCTCAATCCTCAATCTTCGATCCTCAATACTCAATCTTCAATCTACAATCCTCAATCCTCAATCCTCAATCTTCAATCCTCAATACTGAATCTTCAATCCTCAACCTTCAATCCTCAATGTTCAATCCGCAATACCCAATCCTCAATCTTCAATACTCAATCCTCAATCCTCAATCCTCAATCCTCAATCTTCAATCCTCAATACTCAACCTTCAATCCTCAATCCTCAATCCTCAATCCTCAATCCACAGTCTTCAATCCTCAACACCCAATCCTCAATCTTCAATCCTCAATCCTCAGTCCTCAATTCTCAATCCTCAATCCTCAATCCTCAGACCTCAAACATCAATACTCAACCCTCAGTCCTCCTCCTCAATCCACAACCCTCAATCCTCGATCCTCAATCTTCAATCATCAATATTCTATCTTCAATCGTCAAACCTCAATCATCAATACTCAATCCACAATCCTCAATGTTCAATCCTCAATTCTCAATCCTCAATCGTCAATACTCAATCCCCAATACTCAATCTTCAATCCTCAGCCCTCAATCCTCAATCCTCAATCCTCAATCTTCAATGCTCAATACTCAATCTTCAATCCTCATTCCTCAATCCTCAATCCTCAATCCTCAATCCTCAATCCTCAATCTTCAATCCTCAATGCTCAAACTGCAATCCTCAATCCTCAGTCCTCACTCCTCAACCCTCATTCTTCAGTCCTCCATACCGAATCCTCAATCTTCAGTCCTCAATCCTCAATCCTCAATTCTCAATCCTCAATCCTCAATCCTCAGACTTCAAACACCAATACTCAACCCTCAGTCCTCGTCCTCAATCCACAACACCCAATCCTCAATCCTCAATCTTCAATCATTAATATTCAATCTTCAATCCTCAATCCTCAATCCTCAATCTTCAATCCTCAATACTGAATCTTCAATCGTCAATCTTCAATCCTCAATGTTCAATCCGCAATACCCAATCCTCTATCTTCAATACTCAATCCTCAATCCTCAATCCTCAATCCTCAATCTTCAATCCTCAATACTCATCCTTCAATCCTCAATCCTCAATCCTCAATCCTCAATCCACATTCTTCAATCCTCAACACCCAATCCTCAATCTTCAATCCTCAATCCTCAGTCCTCAATTCTCAATCCTCAATCCTCAATCCTCAGACCACAAACATCAAGACTCAACCCTCAGTCCTCGTCATCAATCCGCAACCCTCAATCCTCGATCCTCAATCTTCAATCATGAATATTTAATATTCAATCCTCAATCCTCAATCATCAATACTCAATCCACAATCCTCAATGTTCAATCCTCGATAACCAATCCTCAATCTTCAATCCTCAATCCTCAATCCTCAATCCTCAATCCTCAATCCTCAATCCTCAGTCCTCAAACCTCAATCCTGAATCCTCAAACCTGATTCCTCAGTCTTCAGCCCTCACTCCTCAACAATCAGTTGTCAATCCTCAATCCTCAATAGAATATCCTCAATTCACAGGTTTCAATACTCAATACTCAACCTGCAATCTTCAAATCTCTATCCACAAACATCAATTCTCATCACTCAACCCTCAACACTCAGTCCCCAATCCTCAACCCTCAATCCTCAATTCTCAATCCTCAATCGTCAATCCTCAATCCCCAATCCTCAATCTTCAATCCTCAATCCTCAATCCTCAATCCTCAATCCTCAATCTTCAATCCTCAATACTCAATCTTCAATCCTCAATCCTCAATCCTCAATCCTCAATCCTCAATCTTCAATCCTCAATACTCAATCTTCAATCCTCAATCCTCAATCCTCAATCCCCAATCCTCAATCCTCAATCTTCAATCCTCAATACTCATCCTTCAATCCTCAATCCTCAATCCTCAATCCTCAATCCACATTCTTCAATCCTCAACACCCAATCCTCAATCTTCGATCCTCAATCCTCAGTCCTCAATTCTCAATCCTCAATCCTCAATCCTCAGACCTCAAACATCAATACTCAACCCTCAGTCCTCCTCCTCAATCCACAACCCTCAATCCTCGATCCTCAATCTTCAATCATCAATACTCAATCTTCAATCGTCAAACCTCAATCATCAATACTCAATCAACAATCCTCAATGTTCAATCCTCAATTCTCAATCCTCAATCGTCAATCCTCAATCCCCAATACTCAATCTTCAATCCTCAGTCCTCAATCCTCAATCCTCAATCCTCAATCTTCAATCCTCAATACTCAATCTTCAATCCTCATTCCTCAATCCTCAATCCTCAATCCTCAATCCTCAATCCTCAATCTTCAATCCTCAATACTCAAACTGCAATCCTCAATCCTCAGTCCTCACTTCTCAACCCTCATTCTTCAGTCCTCAATACCGAATCCTCAATCTTCAGTCCTCAATCCTCAATCCTCAATTCTCAATCCTCAATTCTCAATCCTCAGACTTCAAACACGAATACTCAACCCTCAGTCCTCGTCCTCAATCCACAACACCCAATCCTCAATCCTCAATCTTCAATCATTAATATTCAATCTTCAATCCTCAATCCTCAATCCTCAATCCTCAACCCTCAATCCCCAATGCTCAATCCTCAATACCCAATCCTCAGCCTTCAATCCTCAATCCTCAATCCTCAATCCTCAATCCTCAATTCTCAGTCCTCAATACTCAATCTTCAATCCTCAATACTCAATCTTCAATCTTCAATCCTCAATCCTCAATCCTCAATCTTCAATACTCAATACTGAATCTTCAATCGTCAATCTTCAATCCTCAATGTTCAATCCGCAATACCCAATCCTCAATCTTCAATGCTCAATCCTCAATCCTCAATCCTCAATCCTCAATCTTCAATCCTCAATACTCATCCTTCAATCCTCAATCCTCAATCCTCAATCCTCAATCCACATTCTTCAATCCTCAACACCCAATCCTCAATCTTCAATCCTCAATCCTCAGTCCTCAATTCTCAATCCTCAATCCTCAATCCTCAGACCACAAACATCAAGACTCAACCCTCAGTCCTCGTCCTCAATCCACAACCCTCAATCCTCGATCCTCAATCTTCAATCATGAATATTCAATATTCAATCCTCAATCCTCAATCCTCAATCCTCAATCCTCAATCCTCAATCCTCAATCCTCAGTCCTCAAACCTCAATCCTGAATCCTCAAACCTGATTCCTCAGTCTTCAGCCCTCACTCCTCAACAATCAGTTGTCAATCCTCAATCCTCAATAGAATATCCTCAATTCACAGGTTTCAATACTCAATACTCAACCTGCAATCTTCAAATCTCTATCCACAAACATCAATTCTCGTCACTCAACCCTCAACACTCAGTCCCCAATCCTGAATCCTCAATCCTCAATTCTCAATCCTCAATCGTCAATCCTCAATCCCCAATCCTCAATCTTCAATCCTCAATCCTCAATCCTCAATCCTCAATCCTCAATCTTCAATCCTCAATACTCAATCTTCAATCCTCAATCCTCAATCCTCAATCCTCAATCTTCAATCCCCAATACTCAATCTTCAATCCTCAATCCTCAATCCTCAATCCCCAATCCTCAATCCTCAATCCTCAACCTTCAATCCTCAATACTCAAACTGCAATCCTCAATCCTCAGTCCTCACTCCTCAATCCTCATTCTTCAATCCTCAATACCGAATCCTCAATCTTCAATCCTCAATCCTCAATCCTCAATCTTCAATCCTCAATACTCAATCTTCAATCCTCAATCCTCAATCATCAATCCTCAATGCTCAATCCTCAATCCTCAATCCTCAACCCTCAATCTTCAATCCTCAATACTCAATCTGCAATCCTCAATCCTCAATCCTCAATCCTCAATCCTCATTCTTCAATCCTCAGTGCCCAGTCCTCAATCTTGAATCCTCAATCCTCAATCCTCGATTCTCATTCCTCAATCCTCAATCGTCAATCCTCAATCCTCAATCCTCAACCCTCAATCCTCAATGTTGAATCCTCAATACCCAATCCTCAGTCTTCAATCCTCAATCCTCAATCCTCAATCCTCAATCCTCAATCTTCAATCCTCAATCCTCAATCCTCAATTCTCAATCCTCAACCCTCAATCCTCAGACCTCAAACATCAATACTCAACCCTCAGTCCTCGTCCTCAATCCACAACCCTCAATCGTCAATCCTCAGTCCTAAATCCTCAATCCTCAATCCTCAAACCTCAATCCTCAACCGTCAGTCCCTGTCCTCAATGCTCAAACATGAATCCTCAATCCTCAACCTTCAATCATCAATACTCAATCTTCAATCCTCAATTATCAATCCTCAATCTTCAATCCTCAATACTCAATCTTCAATAATCAGTCCTCAATACTCAATCCTCAATACTCAATCCTCAATCGTCAATACTCAATCCCCAATCCTCAATCTTCAATCCTCAATCCTCAATCCTCAATCCTCAATCCTCAATCTTCAATCCTCAATACTCAATCTTCATTCCTCAATCCTCAATCCTCAATCCTCAATCCTCAATCCTCGATCCTCAATCCTCAATCCTCAATCCTCATTCTTCAATCCTCAATACTCAGTATTCAATACTCAATCCTCAATCCTCAATCCTCAATCCTCATTCTTCAATCCTCAATACCCAATCCACAATCTTCAATCCTCAATCCTCAACCCTCAATTCTCAATACTCAATCCTCAATCCTCAGACCTCAAACATCAATACTCAACCCTCAGTCCTCCTCCTCAATCCACAACCCTCAATCCTCGATCCTCAATCTTCAATCATCAATATTCTATCTTCAATCGTCAAACCTCAATCATCAATACTCAATCCACAATCCTCAATGTTCAATCCTCAATTCTCAATCCTCAATCGTCAATACTCAATCCCCAATACTCAATCTTCAATCCTCAGCCCTCAATCCTCAATCCTCAATCCTCAATCTTCAATGCTCAATACTCAATCTTCAATCCTCATTCCTCAATCCTCAATCCTCAATCCTCAATCCTCAATCCTCAATCTTCAATCCTCAATGCTCAAACTGCAATCCTCAATCCTCAGTCCTCACTCCTCAACCCTCATTCTTCAGTCCTCCATACCGAATCCTCAATCTTCAGTCCTCAATCCTCAATCCTCAATTCTCAATCCTCAATCCTCAATCCTCAGACTTCAAACACCAATACTCAACCCTCAGTCCTCGTCCTCCATCCACAACACCCAATCCTCAATCCTCAATCTTCAATCATTAATATTCAATCTTCAATCCTCAATCCTCAATCCTCAATCTTCAATCCTCAATACTGAATCTTCAATCGTCAATCTTCAATCCTCAATGTTCAATCCGCAATACCCAATCCTCTATCTTCAATACTCAATCCTCAATCCTCAATCCTCAATCCTCAATCTTCAATCCTCAATACTCATCCTTCAATCCTCAATCCTCAATCCTCAATCCTCAATCCACATTCTTCAATCCTCAACACCCAATCCTCAATCTTCAATCCTCAATCCTCAGTCCTCAATTCTCAATCCTCAATCCTCAATCCTCAGACCACAAACATCAAGACTCAACCCTCAGTCCTCGTCATCAATCCACAACCCTCAATCCTCGATCCTCAATCTTCAATCATGAATATTCAATATTCAATCCTCAATCCTCAATCATCAATACTCAATCCACAATCCTCAATGTTCAATCCTCGATACCCAATCCTCAATCTTCAATCCTCAATCCTCAATCCTCAATCCTCAATCCTCAATCCTCAATCCTCAGTCCTCAAACCTCAATCCTGAATCCTCAAACCTGATTCCTCAGTCTTCAGCCCTCACTCCTCAACAATCAGTTGTCAATCCTCAATCCTCAATAGAATATCCTCAATTCACAGGTTTCAATACTCAATACTCAACCTGCAATCTTCAAATCTCTATCCACAAACATCAATTCTCATCACTCAACCCTCAACACTCAGTCCCCAATCCTCAACCCTCAATCCTCAATTCTCAATCCTCAATCGTCAATCCTCAATCCCCAATCCTCAATCTTCAATCCTCAATCCTCAATCCTCAATCCTCAATCCTCAATCTTCAATCCTCAATACTCAATCTTCAATCCTCAATCCTCAATCCTCAATCCTCAATCCTCAATCTTCAATTCTCAATACTCAATCTTCAATCCTCAATCCTCAATCCTCAATCCCCAATCCTCAATCCTCAATCTTCAATCCTCAATACTCATCCTTCAATCCTCAATCCTCAATCCTCAATCCTCAATCCACATTCTCCAATCCTCAACACCCAATCCTCAATCTTCGATCCTCAATCCTCAGTCCTCAATTCTCAATCCTCAATCCTCAATCCTCAGACCTCAAACATCAATACTCAACCCTCAGTCCTCCTCCTCAATCCACAACCCTCAATCCTCGATCCTCAATCTTCAATCGTCAATATTCAATCTTCAATCGTCAAACCTCAATCATCAATACTCAATCCACAATCCTCAATGTTCAATCCTCAATTCTCAATCCTCAATCGTCAATCCTCAATCCCCAATACTCAATCTTCAATCCTCAGTCCTCAATCCTCAATCCTCAATCCTCAATCTTCAATCCTCAATACTCAATCTTCAATCCTCATTCCTCAATCCTCAATCCTCAATCCTCAATCCTCAATCCTCAATCTTCAATCCTCAATACTCAAACTGCAATCCTCAATCCTCAGTCCTCACTCCTCAATCCTCATTCTTCAATCCTCAATACCGAATCCTCAATCTTCAATCCTCAATCCTCAATCCTCAATTCTCAATCCTCAATCCTCAATCCTCAGACTTCAAACACCAATACTCAACCCTCAGTCCTCGTCCTCAATCCACAACCCTCAATCCTCAATCCTCAATCCTCAATCCTCAATCCTCAACCCTCCATCCCCAATGCTAACTCCTCAATACCCAATCCTCAGTCTTCAATCCTCAATCCTCAATCATCAATCCTCAATCCTCAATTCTCAGTCCTCAATCCTCAATCTTCGATCCTCAATACTCAATCTTCAATCTACAATCCTCAATCCTCAATCCTCAATCTTCAATCCTCAATACTGAATCTTCAATCCTCAACCTTCAATCCTCAATGTTCAATCCGCAATACCCAATCCTCAATCTTCAATACTCAATCCTCAATCCTCAATCCTCAATCCTCAATCTTCAATCCTCAATACTCAACCTTCAATCCTCAATCCTCAATCCTCAATCCTCAATCCACAGTCTTCAATCCTCAACACCCAATCCTCAATCTTCAATCCTCAATCCTCAGTCCTCAATTCTCAATCCTCAATCCTCAATCCTCAGACCTCAAACATCAATACTCAACCCTCAGTCCTCCTCCTCAATCCACAACCCTCAATCCTCGATCCTCAATCTTCAATCATCAATATTCTATCTTCAATCGTCAAACCTCAATCATCAATACTCAATCCACAATCCTCAATGTTCAATCCTCAATTCTCAATCCTCAATCGTCAATACTCAATCCCCAATACTCAATCTTCAATCCTCAGCCCTCAATACTCAATCCTCAATCCTCAATCTTCAATGCTCAATACTCAATCTTCAATCCTCATTCCTCAATCCTCAATCCTCAATCCTCAATCCTCAATCCTCAATCTTCAATCCTCAATGCTCAAACTGCAATCCTCAATCCTCAGTCCTCACTCCTCAACCCTCATTCTTCAGTCCTCCATACCGAATCCTCAATCTTCAGTCCTCAATCCTCAATCCTCAATTCTCAATCCTCAATCCTCAATCCTCAGACTTCAAACACCAATACTCAACCCTCAGTCCTCGTCCTCAATCCACAACACCCAATCCTCAATCCTCAATCTTCAATCATTAATATTCAATCTTCAATCCTCAATCCTCAATGCTCAATCTTCAATCCTCAATACTGAATCTTCAATCGTCAATCTTCAATCCTCAATGTTCAATCCGCAATACCCAATCCTCTATCTTCAATACTCAATCCTCAATCCTCAATCCTCAATCCTCAATCTTCAATCCTCAATACTCATCCTTCAATCCTCAATCCTCAATCCTCAATCCTCAATCCACATTCTTCAATCCTCAACACCCAATCCTCAATCTTCAATCCTCAATCCTCAGTCCTCAATTCTCAATCCTCAATCCTCAATCCTCAGACCACAAACATCAAGACTCAACCCTCAGTCCTCGTCATCAATCCGCAACCCTCAATCCTCGATCCTCAATCTTCAATCATGAATATTTAATATTCAATCCTCAATCCTCAATCATCAATACTCAATCCACAATCCTCAATGTTCAATCCTCGATAACCAATCCTCAATCTTCAATCCTCAATCCTCAATCCTCAATCCTCAATCCTCAATCCTCAATCCTCAGTCCTCAAACCTCAATCCTGAATCCTCAAACCTGATTCCTCAGTCTTCAGCCCTCACTCCTCAACAATCAGTTGTCAATCCTCAATCCTCAATAGAATATCCTCAATTCACAGGTTTCAATACTCAATACTCAACCTGCAATCTTCAAATCTCTATCCACAAACATCAATTCTCATCACTCAACCCTCAACACTCAGTCCCCAATCCTCAACCCTCAATCCTCAATTCTCAATCCTCAATCGTCAATCCTCAATCCCCAATCCTCAATCTTCAATCCTCAATCCTCAATCCTCAATCCTCAATCCTCAATCTTCAATCCTCAATACTCAATCTTCAATCCTCAATCCTCAATCCTCAATCCTCAATCCTCAATCTTCAATCCTCAATACTCAATCTTCAATCCTCAATCCTCAATCCTCAATCCCCAATCCTCAATCCTCAATCTTCAATCCTCAATACTCATCCTTCAATCCTCAATCCTCAATCCTCAATCCTCAATCCACATTCTTCAATCCTCAACACCCAATCCTCAATCTTCGATCCTCAATCCTCAGTCCTCAATTCTCAATCCTCAATCCTCAATCCTCAGACCTCAAACATCAATACTCAACCCTCAGTCCTCCTCCTCAATCCACAACCCTCAATCCTCGATCCTCAATCTTCAATCATCAATATTCAATCTTCAATCGTCAAACCTCAATCATCAATACTCAATCAACAATCCTCAATGTTCAATCCTCAATTCTCAATCCTCAATCGTCAATCCTCAATCCCCAATACTCAATCTTCAATCCTCAGTCCTCAATCCTCAATCCTCAATCCTCAATCTTCAATCCTCAATACTCAATCTTCAATCCTCATTCCTCAATCCTCAATCCTCAATCCTCAATCCTCAATCCTCAATCTTCAATCCTCAATACTCAAACTGCAATCCTCAATCCTCAGTCCTCACTTCTCAACCCTCATTCTTCAGTCCTCAATACCGAATCCTCAATCTTCAGTCCGCAATCCTCAATCCTCAATTCTCAATCCTCAATCCTCAATCCTCAGACTTCAAACACGAATACTCAACCCTCAGTCCTCGTCCTCAATCCACAACACCCAATCCTCAATCCTCAATCTTCAATCATTAATATTCAATCTTCAATCCTCAATCCTCAATCCTCAATCCTCAACCCTCAATCCCCAATGCTCAATCCTCAATACCCAATCCTCAGCCTTCAATCCTCAATCCTCAATCCTCAATCCTCAATCCTCAATTCTCAGTCCTCAATACTCAATCTTCAATCCTCAATACTCAATCTTCAATCTTCAATCCTCAATCCTCAATCCTCAATCTTCAATACTCAATACTGAATCTTCAATCGTCAATCTTCAATCCTCAATGTTCAATCCGCAATACCCAATCCTCAATCTTCAATGCTCAATCCTCAATCCTCAATCCTCAATCCTCAATCTTCAATCCTCAATACTCATCCTTCAATCCTCAATCCTCAATCCTCAATCCTCAATCCACATTCTTCAATCCTCAACACCCAATCCTCAATCTTCAATCCTCAATCCTCAGTCCTCAATTCTCAATCCTCAATCCTCAATCCTCAGACCACAAACATCAAGACTCAACCCTCAGTCCTCGTCCTCAATCCACAACCCTCAATCCTCGATCCTCAATCTTCAATCATGAATATTCAATATTCAATCCTCAATCCTCAATCCTCAATCCTCAATCCTCAATCCTCAATCCTCAATCCTCAGTCCTCAAACCTCAATCCTGAATCCTCAAACCTGATTCCTCAGTCTTCAGCCCTCACTCCTCAACAATCAGTTGTCAATCCTCAATCCTCAATAGAATATCCTCAATTCACAGGTTTCAATACTCAATACTCAACCTGCAATCTTCAAATCTCTATCCACAAACATCAATTCTCGTCACTCAACCCTCAACACTCAGTCCCCAATCCTCAATCCTCAATCCTCAATTCTCAATCCTCAATCGTCAATCCTCAATCCCCAATCCTCAATCTTCAATCCTCAATCCTCAATCCTCAATCCTCAATCCTCAATCTTCAATCCTCAATACTCAATCTTCAATCCTCAATCCTCAATCCTCAATCCTCAATCTTCAATCCCCAATACTCAATCTTCAATCCTCAATCCTCAATCCTCAATCCCCAATCCTCAATCCTCAATCCTCAACCTTCAATCCTCAATACTCAAACTGCAATCCTCAATCCTCAGTCCTCACTCCTCAATCCTCATTCTTCAATCCTCAATACCGAATCCTCAATCTTCAATCCTCAATCCTCAATCCTCAATCTTCAATCCTCAATACTCAATCTTCAATCCTCAATCCTCAATCATCAATCCTCAATGCTCAATCCTCAATCCTCAATCCTCAACCCTCAATCTTCAATCCTCAATACTCAATCTGCAATCCTCAATCCTCAATCCTCAATCCTCAATCCTCATTCTTCAATCCTCAGTGCCCAGTCCTCAATCTTGAATCCTCAATCCTCAATCCTCGATTCTCATTCCTCAATCCTCAATCGTCAATCCTCAATCCTCAATCCTCAACCCTCAATCCTCAATGTTGAATCCTCAATACCCAATCCTCAGTCTTCAATCCTCAATCCTCAATCCTCAATCCTCAATCCTCAATCTTCAATCCTCAATCCTCAATCCTCAATTCTCAATCCTCAATCCTCAATCCTCAGACCTCAAACATCAATACTCAACCCTCAGTCCTCGTCCTCAATCCACAACCCTCAATCGTCAATCCTCAGTCCTAAATCCTCAATCCTCAATCCTCAAACCTCAATCCTCAACCGTCAGTCCCTGTCCTCAATGCTCAAACATGAATCCTCAATCCTCAACCTTCAATCATCAATACTCAATCATCAATACTCAATCCACAATCCTCAATGTTCAATCCTCGATAACCAATCCTCAATCTTCAATCCTCAATCCTCAATCCTCAATCCTCAATCCTCAATCCTCAATCCTCAGTCCTCAAACCTCAATCCTGAATCCTCAAACCTGATTCCTCAGTCTTCAGCCCTCACTCCTCAACAATCAGTTGTCAATCCTCAATCCTCAATAGAATATCCTCAATTCACAGGTTTCAATACTCAATACTCAACCTGCAATCTTCAAATCTCTATCCACAAACATCAATTCTCATCACTCAACCCTCAACACTCAGTCCCCAATCCTCAACCCTCAATCCTCAATTCTCAATCCTCAATCGTCAGTCCTCAATCCCCAATCCTCAATCTTCAATCCTCAATCCTCAATCCTCAATCCTCAATCCTCAATCTTCAATCCTCAATACTCAATCTTCAATCCTCAATCCTCAATCCTCAATCCTCAATCCTCAATCTTCAATCCTCAATACTCAATCTTCAATCCTCAATCCTCAATCCTCAATCCCCAATCCTCAATCCTCAATCTTCAATCCTCAATACTCATCCTTCAATCCTCAATCCTCAATCCTCAATCCTCAATCCACATTCTTCAATCCTCAACACCCAATCCTCAATCTTCGATCCTCAATCCTCAGTCCTCAATTCTCAATCCTCAATCCTCAATCCTCAGACCTCAAACATCAATACTCAACCCTCAGTCCTCCTCCTCAATCCACAACCCTCAATCCTCGATCCTCAATCTTCAATCATCAATATTCAATCTTCAATCGTCAAACCTCAATCATCAATACTCAATCAACAATCCTCAATGTTCAATCCTCAATTCTCAATCCTCAATCGTCAATCCTCAATCCCCAATACTCAATCTTCAATCCTCAGTCCTCAATCCTCAATCCTCAATCCTCAATCCTCAATCTTCAATCCTCAATACTCAATCTTCAATCCTCATTCCTCAATCCTCAATCCTCAATCCTCAATCCTCAATCCTCAATCTTCAATCCTCAATACTCAAACTGCAATCCTCAATCCTCAGTCCTCACTTCTCAACCCTCATTCTTCAGTCCTCAATACCGAATCCTCAATCTTCAGTCCTCAATCCTCAATCCTCAATTCTCAATCCTCAATTCTCAATCCTCAGACTTCAAACACGAATACTCAACCCTCAGTCCTCGTCCTCAATCCACAACACCCAATCCTCAATCCTCAATCTTCAATCATTAATATTCAATCTTCAATCCTCAATCCTCAATCCTCAATCCTCAACCCTCAATCCCCAATGCTCAATCCTCAATACCCAATCCTCAGCCTTCAATCCTCAATCCTCAATCCTCAATCCTCAATCCTCAATTCTCAGTCCTCAATACTCAATCTTCAATCCTCAATACTCAATCTTCAATCTTCAATCCTCAATCCTCAATCCTCAATCTTCAATACTCAATACTGAATCTTCAATCGTCAATCTTCAATCCTCAATGTTCAATCCGCAATACCCAATCCTCAATCTTCAATGCTCAATCCTCAATCCTCAATCCTCAATCCTCAATCTTCAATCCTCAATACTCATCCTTCAATCCTCAATACTCAATCCTCAATCCTCAATCTACATTCTTCAATCCTCAACACCCAATCCTCAATCTTCAATCCTCAATCCTCAGTCCTCAATTCTCAATCCTCAATCCTCAATCCTCAGACCACAAACATCAAGACTCAACCCTCAGTCCTCGTCCTCAATCCACAACCCTCAATCCTCGATCCTCAATCTTCAATCATGAATATTCAATATTCAATCCTCAATCCTCAATCCTCAATCCTCAATCCTCAATCCTCAATCCTCAATCCTCAGTCCTCAAACCTCAATCCTGAATCCTCAAACCTGATTCCTCAGTCTTCAGCCCTCACTCCTCAACAATCAGTTGTCAATCCTCAATCCTCAATAGAATATCCTCAATTCACAGGTTTCAATACTCAATACTCAACCTGCAATCTTCAAATCTCTATCCACAAACATCAATTCTCGTCACTCAACCCTCAACACTCAGTCCCCAATCCTGAATCCTCAATCCTCAATTCTCAATCCTCAATCGTCAATCCTCAATCCCCAATCCTCAATCTTCAATCCTCAATCCTCAATCCTCAATCCTCAATCCTCAATCTTCAATCCTCAATACTCAATCTTCAATCCTCAATCCTCAATCCTCAATCCTCAATCTTCAATCCCCAATACTCAATCTTCAATCCTCAATCCTCAATCCTCAATCCCCAATCCTCAATCCTCAATCCTCAACCTTCAATCCTCAATACTCAAACTGCAATCCTCAATCCTCAGTCCTCACTCCTCAATCCTCATTCTTCAATCCTCAATACCGAATCCTCAATCTTCAATCCTCAATCCTCAATCCTCAATCTTCAATCCTCAATACTCAATCTTCAATCCTCAATCCTCAATCATCAATCCTCAATGCTCAATCCTCAATCCTCAATCCTCAACCCTCAATCTTCAATCCTCAATACTCAATCTGCAATCCTCAATCCTCAATCCTCAATCCTCAATCCTCATTCTTCAATCCTCAGTGCCCAGTCCTCAATCTTGAATCCTCAATCCTCAATCCTCGATTCTCATTCCTCAATCCTCAATCGTCAATCCTCAATCCTCAATCCTCAACCCTCAATCCTCAATGTTGAATCCTCAATACCCAATCCTCAGTCTTCAATCCTCAATCCTCAATCCTCAATCCTCAATCCTCAATCTTCAATCCTCAATCCTCAATCCTCAATTCTCAATCCTCAATCCTCAATCCTCAGACCTCAAACATCAATACTCAACCCTCAGTCCTCGTCCTCAATCCACAACCCTCAATCGTCAATCCTCAGTCCTAAATCCTCAATCCTCAATCCTCAAACCTCAATCCTCAACCGTCAGTCCCTGTCCTCAATGCTCAAACATGAATCCTCAATCCTCAACCTTCAATCATCAATACTCAATCTTCAATCCTCAATTATCAATCCTCAATCTTCAATCCTCAATACTCAATCTTCAATAATCAGTCCTCAATACTCAATCCTCAATACTCAATCCTCAATCGTCAATACTCAATCCCCAATCCTCAATCTTCAATCCTCAATCCTCAATCCTCAATCCTCAATCCTCAATCTTCAATCCTCAATACTCAATCTTCATTCCTCAATCCTCAATCCTCAATCCTCAATCCTCAATCCTCGATCCTCAATCCTCAATCCTCAATCCTCATTCTTCAATCCTCAATACTCAGTATTCAATACTCAATCCTCAATCCTCAATCCTCAATCCTCATTCTTCAATCCTCAATACCCAATCCACAATCTTCAATCCTCAATCCTCAACCCTCAATTCTCAATACTCAATCCTCAATCCTCAGACCTCAAACATCAATACTCAACCCTCAGTCCTCCTCCTCAATCCACAACCCTCAATCCTCGATCCTCAATCTTCAATCATCAATATTCTATCTTCAATCGTCAAACCTCAATCATCAATACTCAATCCACAATCCTCAATGTTCAATCCTCAATTCTCAATCCTCAATCGTCAATACTCAATCCCCAATACTCAATCTTCAATCCTCAGCCCTCAATCCTCAATCCTCAATCCTCAATCTTCAATGCTCAATACTCAATCTTCAATCCTCATTCCTCAATCCTCAATCCTCGATCCTCAATCCTCAATCCTCAATCTTCAATCCTCAATGCTCAAACTGCAATCCTCAATCCTCAGTCCTCACTCCTCAACCCTCATTCTTCAGTCCTCCATACCGAATCCTCAATCTTCAGTCCTCAATCCTCAATCCTCAATTCTCAATCCTCAATCCTCAATCCTCAGACTTCAAACACCAATACTCAACCCTCAGTCCTCGTCCTCCATCCACAACACCCAATCCTCAATCCTCAATCTTCAATCATTAATATTCAATCTTCAATCCTCAATCCTCAATCCTCAATCTTCAATCCTCAATACTGAATCTTCAATCGTCAATCTTCAATCCTCAATGTTCAATCCGCAATACCCAATCCTCTATCTTCAATACTCAATCCTCAATCCTCAATCCTCAATCCTCAATCTTCAATCCTCAATACTCATCCTTCAATCCTCAATCCTCAATCCTCAATCCTCAATCCACATTCTTCAATCCTCAACACCCAATCCTCAATCTTCAATCCTCAATCCTCAGTCCTCAATTCTCAATCCTCAATCCTCAATCCTCAGACCACAAACATCAAGACTCAACCCTCAGTCCTCGTCATCAATCCACAACCCTCAATCCTCGATCCTCAATCTTCAATCATGAATATTCAATATTCAATCCTCAATCCTCAATCATCAATACTCAATCCACAATCCTCAATGTTCAATCCTCGATACCCAATCCTCAATCTTCAATCCTCAATCCTCAATCCTCAATCCTCAATCCTCAATCCTCAATCCTCAGTCCTCAAACCTCAATCCTGAATCCTCAAACCTGATTCCTCAGTCTTCAGCCCTCACTCCTCAACAATCAGTTGTCAATCCTCAATCCTCAATAGAATATCCTCAATTCACAGGTTTCAATACTCAATACTCAACCTGCAATCTTCAAATCTCTATCCACAAACATCAATTCTCATCACTCAACCCTCAACACTCAGTCCCCAATCCTCAACCCTCAATCCTCAATTCTCAATCCTCAATCGTCAATCCTCAATCCCCAATCCTCAATCTTCAATCCTCAATCCTCAATCCTCAATCCTCAATCCTCAATCTTCAATCCTCAATACTCAATCTTCAATCCTCAATCCTCAATCCTCAATCCTCAATCCTCAATCTTCAATTCTCAATACTCAATCTTCAATCCTCAATCCTCAATCCTCAATCCTCAATCCCCAATCCTCAATCCTCAATCTTCAATCCTCAATACTCATCCTTCAATCCTCAATCCTCAATCCTCAATCCTCAATCCACATTCTCCAATCCTCAACACCCAATCCTCAATCTTCGATCCTCAATCCTCAGTCCTCAATTCTCAATCCTCAATCCTCAATCCTCAGACCTCAAACATCAATACTCAACCCTCAGTCCTCCTCCTCAATCCACAACCCTCAATCCTCGATCCTCAATCTTCATTCGTCAATATTCAATCTTCAATCGTCAAACCTCAATCATCAATACTCAATCCACAATCCTCAATGTTCAATCCTCAATTCTCAATCCTCAATCGTCAATCCTCAATCCCCAATACTCAATCTTCAATCCTCAGTCCTCAATCCTCAATCCTCAATCCTCAATCTTCAATCCTCAATACTCAATCTTCAATCCTCATTCCTCAATCCTCAATCCTCAATCCTCAATCCTCAATCCTCAATCTTCAATCCTCAATACTCAAACTGCAATCCTCAATCCTCAGTCCTCACTCCTCAATCCTCATTCTTCAATCCTCAATACCGAATCCTCAATCTTCAATCCTCAATCCTCAATCCTCAATTCTCAATCCTCAATCCTCAATCCTCAGACTTCAAACACCAATACTCAACCCTCAGTCCTCGTCCTCAATCCACAACCCTCAATCCTCAATCCTCAATCCTCAATCCTCAATCCTCAACCCTCCATCCCCAATGCTAACTCCTCAATACCCAATCCTCAGTCTTCAATCCTCAATCCTCAATCATCAATCCTCAATCCTCAATTCTCAGTCCTCAATCCTCAATCTTCGATCCTCAATACTCAATCTTCAATCTACAATCCTCAATCCTCAATCCTCAATCTTCAATCCTCAATACTGAATCTTCAATCCTCAACCTTCAATCCTCAATGTTCAATCCGCAATACCCAATCCTCAATCTTCAATACTCAATCCTCAATCCTCAATCCTCAATCCTCAATCTTCAATCCTCAATACTCAACCTTCAATCCTCAATCCTCAATCCTCAATCCTCAATCCACAGTCTTCAATCCTCAACACCCAATCCTCAATCTTCAATCCTCAATCCTCAGTCCTCAATTCTCAATCCTCAATCCTCAATCCTCAGACCTCAAACATCAATACTCAACCCTCAGTCCTCCTCCTCAATCCACAACCCTCAATCCTCGATCCTCAATCTTCAATCATCAATATTCTATCTTCAATCGTCAAACCTCAATCATCAATACTCAATCCACAATCCTCAATGTTCAATCCTCAATTCTCAATCCTCAATCGTCAATACTCAATCCCCAATACTCAATCTTCAATCCTCAGCCCTCAATACTCAATCCTCAATCCTCAATCTTCAATGCTCAATACTCAATCTTCAATCCTCATTCCTCAATCCTCAATCCTCAATCCTCAATCCTCAATCCTCAATCTTCAATCCTCAATGCTCAAACTGCAATCCTCAATCCTCAGTCCTCACTCCTCAACCCTCATTCTTCAGTCCTCCATACCGAATCCTCAATCTTCAGTCCTCAATCCTCAATCCTCAATTCTCAATCCTCAATCCTCAATCCTCAGACTTCAAACACCAATACTCAACCCTCAGTCCTCGTCCTCAATCCACAACACCCAATCCTCAATCCTCAATCTTCAATCATTAATATTCAATCTTCAATCCTCAATCCTCAATGCTCAATCTTCAATCCTCAATACTGAATCTTCAATCGTCAATCTTCAATCCTCAATGTTCAATCCGCAATACCCAATCCTCTATCTTCAATACTCAATCCTCAATCCTCAATCCTCAATCCTCAATCTTCAATCCTCAATACTCATCCTTCAATCCTCAATCCTCAATCCTCAATCCTCAATCCACATTCTTCAATCCTCAACACCCAATCCTCAATCTTCAATCCTCAATCCTCAGTCCTCAATTCTCAATCCTCAATCCTCAATCCTCAGACCACAAACATCAAGACTCAACCCTCAGTCCTCGTCATCAATCCGCAACCCTCAATCCTCGATCCTCAATCTTCAATCATGAATATTTAATATTCAATCCTCAATCCTCAATCATCAATACTCAATCCACAATCCTCAATGTTCAATCCTCGATAACCAATCCTCAATCTTCAATCCTCAATCCTCAATCCTCAATCCTCAATCCTCAATCCTCAATCCTCAGTCCTCAAACCTCAATCCTGAATCCTCAAACCTGATTCCTCAGTCTTCAGCCCTCACTCCTCAACAATCAGTTGTCAATCCTCAATCCTCAATAGAATATCCTCAATTCACAGGTTTCAATACTCAATACTCAACCTGCAATCTTCAAATCTCTATCCACAAACATCAATTCTCATCACTCAACCCTCAACACTCAGTCCCCAATCCTCAACCCTCAATCCTCAATTCTCAATCCTCAATCGTCAATCCTCAATCCCCAATCCTCAATCTTCAATCCTCAATCCTCAATCCTCAATCCTCAATCCTCAATCTTCAATCCTCAATACTCAATCTTCAATCCTCAATCCTCAATCCTCAATCCTCAATCCTCAATCTTCAATCCTCAATACTCAATCTTCAATCCTCAATCCTCAATCCTCAATCCCCAATCCTCAATCCTCAATCTTCAATCCTCAATACTCATCCTTCAATCCTCAATCCTCAATCCTCAATCCTCAATCCACATTCTTCAATCCTCAACACCCAATCCTCAATCTTCGATCCTCAATCCTCAGTCCTCAATTCTCAATCCTCAATCCTCAATCCTCAGACCTCAAACATCAATACTCAACCCTCAGTCCTCCTCCTCAATCCACAACCCTCAATCCTCGATCCTCAATCTTCAATCATCAATATTCAATCTTCAATCGTCAAACCTCAATCATCAATACTCAATCAACAATCCTCAATGTTCAATCCTCAATTCTCAATCCTCAATCGTCAATCCTCAATCCCCAATACTCAATCTTCAATCCTCAGTCCTCAATCCTCAATCCTCAATCCTCAATCTTCAATCCTCAATACTCAATCTTCAATCCTCATTCCTCAATCCTCAATCCTCAATCCTCAATCCTCAATCCTCAATCTTCAATCCTCAATACTCAAACTGCAATCCTCAATCCTCAGTCCTCACTTCTCAACCCTCATTCTTCAGTCCTCAATACCGAATCCTCAATCTTCAGTCCTCAATCCTCAATCCTCAATTCTCAATCCTCAATCCTCAATCCTCAGACTTCAAACACGAATACTCAACCCTCAGTCCTCGTCCTCAATCCACAACACCCAATCCTCAATCCTCAATCTTCAATCATTAATATTCAATCTTCAATCCTCAATCCTCAATCCTCAATCCTCAACCCTCAATCCCCAATGCTCAATCCTCAATACCCAATCCTCAGCCTTCAATCCTCAATCCTCAATCCTCAATCCTCAATCCTCAATTCTCAGTCCTCAATACTCAATCTTCAATCCTCAATACTCAATCTTCAATCTTCAATCCTCAATCCTCAATCCTCAATCTTCAATACTCAATACTGAATCTTCAATCGTCAATCTTCAATCCTCAATGTTCAATCCGCAATACCCAATCCTCAATCTTCAATGCTCAATCCTCAATCCTCAATCCTCAATCCTCAATCTTCAATCCTCAATACTCATCCTTCAATCCTCAATCCTCAATCCTCAATCCTCAATCCACATTCTTCAATCCTCAACACCCAATCCTCAATCTTCAATCCTCAATCCTCAGTCCTCAAACCTCAATCCTGAATCCTCAAACCTGATTCCTCAGTCTTCAGCCCTCACTCCTCAACAATCAGTTGTCAATCCTCAATCCTCAATAGAATATCCTCAATTCACAGGTTTCAATACTCAATACTCAACCTGCAATCTTCAAATCTCTATCCACAAACATCAATTCTCGTCACTCAACCCTCAACACTCAGTCCCCAATCCTCAATCCTCAATCCTCAATTCTCAATCCTCAATCGTCAATCCTCAATGCCCAATCCTCAATCTTCAATCCTCAATCCTCAATCCTCAATCCTCAATCCTCAATCTTCAATCCTCAATACTCAATCTTCAATCCTCAATCCTCAATCCTCAATCCTCAATCTTCAATCCCCAATACTCAATCTTCAATCCTCAATCCTCAATCCTCAATCCCCAATCCTCAATCCTCAATCCTCAACCTTCAATCCTCAATACTCAAACTGCAATCCTCAATCCTCAGTCCTCACTCCTCAATCCTCATTCTTCAATCCTCAATACCGAATCCTCAATCTTCAATCCTCAATCCTCAATCCTCAATCTTCAATCCTCAATACTCAATCTTCAATCCTCAATCCTCAATCATCAATCCTCAATGCTCAATCCTCAATCCTCAATCCTCAACCCTCAATCTTCAATCCTCAATACTCAATCTGCAATCCTCAATCCTCAATCCTCAATCCTCAATCCTCATTCTTCAATCCTCAGTGCCCAGTCCTCAATCTTGAATCCTCAATCCTCAATCCTCGATTCTCATTCCTCAATCCTCAATCGTCAATCCTCAATCCTCAATCCTCAACCCTCAATCCTCAATGTTGAATCCTCAATACCCAATCCTCAGTCTTCAATCCTCAATCCTCAATCCTCAATCCTCAATCCTCAATCTTCAATCCTCAATCCTCAATCCTCAATTCTCAATCCTCAATCCTCAATCCTCAGACCTCAAACATCAATACTCAACCCTCAGTCCTCGTCCTCAATCCACAACCCTCAATCGTCAATCCTCAGTCCTAAATCCTCAATCCTCAATCCTCAAACCTCAATCCTCAACCGTCAGTCCCTGTCCTCAATGCTCAAACATGAATCCTCAATCCTCAACCTTCAATCATCAATACTCAATCTTCAATCCTCAATTATCAATCCTCAATCTTCAATCCTCAATACTCAATCTTCAATAATCAGTCCTCAATACTCAATCCTCAATACTCAATCCTCAATCGTCAATACTCAATCCCCAATCCTCAATCTTCAATCCTCAATCCTCAATCCTCAATCCTCAATCCTCAATCTTCAATCCTCAATACTCAATCTTCATTCCTCAATCCTCAATCCTCAATCCTCAATCCTCAATCCTCGATCCTCAATCCTCAATCCTCAATCCTCATTCTTCAATCCTCAATACTCAGTATTCAATACTCAATCCTCAATCCTCAATCCTCAATCCTCATTCTTCAATCCTCAATACCCAATCCACAATCTTCAATCCTCAATCCTCAACCCTCAATTCTCAATACTCAATCCTCAATCCTCAGACCTCAAACATCAATACTCAACCCTCAGTCCTCCTCCTCAATCCACAACCCTCAATCCTCGATCCTCAATCTTCAATCATCAATATTCTATCTTCAATCGTCAAACCTCAATCATCAATACTCAATCCACAATCCTCAATGTTCAATCCTCAATTCTCAATCCTCAATCGTCAATACTCAATCCCCAATACTCAATCTTCAATCCTCAGCCCTCAATCCTCAATCCTCAATCCTCAATCTTCAATGCTCAATACTCAATCTTCAATCCTCATTCCTCAATCCTCAATCCTCAATCCTCAATCCTCAATCCTCAATCTTCAATCCTCAATGCTCAAACTGCAATCCTCAATCCTCAGTCCTCACTCCTCAACCCTCATTCTTCAGTCCTCCATACCGAATCCTCAATCTTCAGTCCTCAATCCTCAATCCTCAATTCTCAATCCTCAATCCTCAATCCTCAGACTTCAAACACCAATACTCAACCCTCAGTCCTCGTCCTCCATCCACAACACCCAATCCTCAATCCTCAATCTTCAATCATTAATATTCAATCTTCAATCCTCAATCCTCAATCCTCAATCTTCAATCCTCAATACTGAATCTTCAATCGTCAATCTTCAATCCTCAATGTTCAATCCGCAATACCCAATCCTCTATCTTCAATACTCAATCCTCAATCCTCAATCCTCAATCCTCAATCTTCAATCCTCAATACTCATCCTTCAATCCTCAATCCTCAATCCTCAATCCTCAATCCACATTCTTCAATCCTCAACACCCAATCCTCAATCTTCAATCCTCAATCCTCAGTCCTCAATTCTCAATCCTCAATCCTCAATCCTCAGACCACAAACATCAAGACTCAACCCTCAGTCCTCGTCATCAATCCACAACCCTCAATCCTCGATCCTCAATCTTCAATCATGAATATTCAATATTCAATCCTCAATCCTCAATCATCAATACTCAATCCACAATCCTCAATGTTCAATCCTCGATACCCAATCCTCAATCTTCAATCCTCAATCCTCAATCCTCAATCCTCAATCCTCAATCCTCAATCCTCAGTCCTCAAACCTCAATCCTGAATCCTCAAACCTGATTCCTCAGTCTTCAGCCCTCACTCCTCAACAATCAGTTGTCAATCCTCAATCCTCAATAGAATATCCTCAATTCACAGGTTTCAATACTCAATACTCAACCTGCAATCTTCAAATCTCTATCCACAAACATCAATTCTCATCACTCAACCCTCAACACTCAGTCCCCAATCCTCAACCCTCAATCCTCAATTCTCAATCCTCAATCGTCAATCCTCAATCCCCAATCCTCAATCTTCAATCCTCAATCCTCAATCCTCAATCCTCAATCCTCAATCTTCAATCCTCAATACTCAATCTTCAATCCTCAATCCTCAATCCTCAATCCTCAATCCTCAATCTTCAATTCTCAATACTCAATCTTCAATCCTCAATCCTCAATCCTCAATCCCCAATCCTCAATCCTCAATCTTCAATCCTCAATACTCATCCTTCAATCCTCAATCCTCAATCCTCAATCCTCAATCCACATTCTCCAATCCTCAACACCCAATCCTCAATCTTCGATCCTCAATCCTCAGTCCTCAATTCTCAATCCTCAATCCTCAATCCTCAGACCTCAAACATCAATACTCAACCCTCAGTCCTCCTCCTCAATCCACAACCCTCAATCCTCGATCCTCAATCTTCAATCGTCAATATTCAATCTTCAATCGTCAAACCTCAATCATCAATACTCAATCCACAATCCTCAATGTTCAATCCTCAATTCTCAATCCTCAATCGTCAATCCTCAATCCCCAATACTCAATCTTCAATCCTCAGTCCTCAATCCTCAATCCTCAATCCTCAATCTTCAATCCTCAATACTCAATCTTCAATCCTCATTCCTCAATCCTCAATCCTCAATCCTCAATCCTCAATCCTCAATCTTCAATCCTCAATACTCAAACTGCAATCCTCAATCCTCAGTCCTCACTCCTCAATCCTCATTCTTCAATCCTCAATACCGAATCCTCAATCTTCAATCCTCAATCCTCAATCCTCAATTCTCAATCCTCAATCCTCAATCCTCAGACTTCAAACACCAATACTCAACCCTCAGTCCTCGTCCTCAATCCACAACCCTCAATCCTCAATCCTCAATCCTCAATCCTCAATCCTCAACCCTCCATCCCCAATGCTAACTCCTCAATACCCAATCCTCAGTCTTCAATCCTCAATCCTCAATCATCAATCCTCAATCCTCAATTCTCAGTCCTCAATCCTCAATCTTCGATCCTCAATACTCAATCTTCAATCTACAATCCTCAATCCTCAATCCTCAATCTTCAATCCTCAATACTGAATCTTCAATCCTCAACCTTCAATCCTCAATGTTCAATCCGCAATACCCAATCCTCAATCTTCAATACTCAATCCTCAATCCTCAATCCTCAATCCTCAATCTTCAATCCTCAATACTCAACCTTCAATCCTCAATCCTCAATCCTCAATCCTCAATCCACAGTCTTCAATCCTCAACACCCAATCCTCAATCTTCAATCCTCAATCCTCAGTCCTCAATTCTCAATCCTCAATCCTCAATCCTCAGACCTCAAACATCAATACTCAACCCTCAGTCCTCCTCCTCAATCCACAACCCTCAATCCTCGATCCTCAATCTTCAATCATCAATATTCTATCTTCAATCGTCAAACCTCAATCATCAATACTCAATCCACAATCCTCAATGTTCAATCCTCAATTCTCAATCCTCAATCGTCAATACTCAATCCCCAATACTCAATCTTCAATCCTCAGCCCTCAATACTCAATCCTCAATCCTCAATCTTCAATGCTCAATACTCAATCTTCAATCCTCATTCCTCAATCCTCAATCCTCAATCCTCAATCCTCAATCCTCAATCTTCAATCCTCAATGCTCAAACTGCAATCCTCAATCCTCAGTCCTCACTCCTCAACCCTCATTCTTCAGTCCTCCATACCGAATCCTCAATCTTCAGTCCTCAATCCTCAATCCTCAATTCTCAATCATCAATCCTCAATCCTCAGACTTCAAACACCAATACTCAACCCTCAGTCCTCGTCCTCAATCCACAACACCCAATCCTCAATCCTCAATCTTCAATCATTAATATTCAATCTTCAATCCTCAATCCTCAATGCTCAATCTTCAATCCTCAATACTGAATCTTCAATCGTCAATCTTCAATCCTCAATGTTCAATCCGCAATACCCAATCCTCTATCTTCAATACTCAATCCTCAATCCTCAATCCTCAATCCTCAATCTTCAATCCTCAATACTCATCCTTCAATCCTCAATCCTCAATCCTCAATCCTCAATCCACATTCTTCAATCCTCAACACCCAATCCTCAATCTTCAATCCTCAATCCTCAGTCCTCAATTCTCAATCCTCAATCCTCAATCCTCAGACCACAAACATCAAGACTCAACCCTCAGTCCTCGTCATCAATCCGCAACCCTCAATCCTCGATCCTCAATCTTCAATCATGAATATTTAATATTCAATCCTCAATCCTCAATCATCAATACTCAATCCACAATCCTCAATGTTCAATCCTCGATAACCAATCCTCAATCTTCAATCCTCAATCCTCAATCCTCAATACTCAATCCTCAATCCTCAATCCTCAGTCCTCAAACCTCAATCCTGAATCCTCAAACCTGATTCCTCAGTCTTCAGCCCTCACTCCTCAACAATCAGTTGTCAATCCTCAATCCTCAATAGAATATCCTCAATTCACAGGTTTCAATACTCAATACTCAACCTGCAATCTTCAAATCTCTATCCACAAACATCAATTCTCATCACTCAACCCTCAACACTCAGTCCCCAATCCTCAACCCTCAATCCTCAATTCTCAATCCTCAATCGTCAATCCTCAATCCCCAATCCTCAATCTTCAATCCTCAATCCTCAATCCTCAATCCTCAATCCTCAATCTTCAATCCTCAATACTCAATCTTCAATCCTCAATCCTCAATCCTCAATCCTCAATCCTCAATCTTCAATCCTCAATACTCAATCTTCAATCCTCAATCCTCAATCCTCAATCCCCAATCCTCAATCCTCAATCTTCAATCCTCAATACTCATCCTTCAATCCTCAATCCTCAATCCTCAATCCTCAATCCACATTCTTCAATCCTCAACCCCCAATCCTCAATCTTCGATCCTCAATCCTCAGTCCTCAATTCTCAATCCTCAATCCTCAATCCTCAGACCTCAAACATCAATACTCAACCCTCAGTCCTCCTCCTCAATCCACAACCCTCAATCGTCGATCCTCAATCTTCAATCATCAATATTCAATCTTCAATCGTCAAACCTCAATCATCAATACTCAATCAACAATCCTCAATGTTCAATCCTCAATTCTCAATCCTCAATCGTCAATCCTCAATCCCCAATACTCAATCTTCAATCCTCAGTCCTCAATCCTCAATCCTCAATCCTCAATCTTCAATCCTCAATACTCAATCTTCAATCCTCATTCCTCAATCCTCAATCCTCAATCCTCAATCCTCAATCCTCAATCTTCAATCCTCAATACTCAAACTGCAATACTCAATCCTCAGTCCTCACTTCTCAACCCTCATTCTTCAGTCCTCAATACCGAATCCTCAATCTTCAGTCCTCAATCCTCAATCCTCAATTCTCAATCCTCAATCCTCAATCCTCAGACTTCAAACACGAATACTCAACCCTCAGTCCTCGTCCTCAATCCACAACACCCAATCCTCAATCCTCAATCTTCAATCATTAATATTCAATCTTCAATCCTCAATCCTCAATCCTCAATCCTCAACCCTCAATCCCCAATGCTCAATCCTCAATACCCAATCCTCAGCCTTCAATCCTCAATCCTCAATCCTCAATCCTCAATCCTCAATTCTCAGTCCTCAATACTCAATCTTCAATCCTCAATACTCAATCTTCAATCTTCAATCCTCAATCCTCAATCCTCAATCTTCAATACTCAATACTGAATCTTCAATCGTCAATCTTCAATCCTCAATGTTCAATCCGCAATACCCAATCCTCAATCTTCAATGCTCAATCCTCAATCCTCAATCCTCAATCCTCAATCTTCAATCCTCAATACTCATCCTTCAATCCTCAATCCTCAATCCTCAATCCTCAATCCACATTCTTCAATCCTCAACACCCAATCCTCAATCTTCAATCCTCAATCCTCAGTCCTCAATTCTCAATCCTCAATCCTCAATCCTCAGACCACAAACATCAAGACTCAACCCTCAGTCCTCGTCCTCAATCCACAACCCTCAATCCTCGATCCTCAATCTTCAATCATGAATATTCAATATTCAATCCTCAATCCTCAATCCTCAATCCTCAATCCTCAATCCTCAATCCTCAATCCTCAGTCCTCAAACCTCAATCCTGAATCCTCAAACCTGATTCCTCAGTCTTCAGCCCTCACTCCTCAACAATCAGTTGTCAATCCTCAATCCTCAATAGAATATCCTCAATTCACAGGTTTCAATACTCAATACTCAACCTGCAATCTTCAAATCTCTATCCACAAACATCAATTCTCGTCACTCAACCCTCAACACTCAGTCCCCAATCCTCAATCCTCAATCCTCAATTCTCAATCCTCAATCGTCAATCCTCAATCCCCAATCCTCAATCTTCAATCCTCAATCCTCAATCCTCAATCCTCAATCCTCAATCTTCAATCCTCAATACTCAATCTTCAATCCTCAATCCTCAATCCTCAATCCTCAATCTTCAATCCCCAATACTCAATCTTCAATCCTCAATCCTCAATCCTCAATCCCCAATCCTCAATCCTCAATCCTCAACCTTCAATCCTCAATACTCAAACTGCAATCCTCAATCCTCATTCTTCAATCCTCAATACCGAATCCTCAATCTTCAATCCTCAATCCTCAATCCTCAATCTTCAATCCTCAATACTCAATCTTCAATCCTCAATCCTCAATCATCAATCCTCAATGCTCAATCCTCAATCCTCAATCCTCAACCCTCAATCTTCAATCCTCAATACTCAATCTGCAATCCTCAATCCTCAATCCTCAATCCTCAATCCTCATTCTTCAATCCTCAGTGCCCAGTCCTCAATCTTGAATCCTCAATCCTCAATCCTCGATTCTCATTCCTCAATCCTCAATCGTCAATCCTCAATCCTCAATCCTCAACCCTCAATCCTCAATGTTGAATCCTCAATACCCAATCCTCAGTCTTCAATCCTCAATCCTCAATCCTCAATCCTCAATCCTCAATCTTCAATCCTCAATCCTCAATCCTCAATTCTCAATCCTCAATCCTCAATCCTCAGACCTCAAACATCAATACTCAACCCTCAGTCCTCGTCCTCAATCCACAACCCTCAATCGTCAATCCTCAGTCCTAAATCCTCAATCCTCAATCCTCAAACCTCAATCCTCAACCGTCAGTCCCTGTCCTCAATGCTCAAACATGAATCCTCAATCCTCAACCTTCAATCATCAATACTCAATCTTCAATCCTCAATTATCAATCCTCAATCTTCAATCCTCAATACTCAATCTTCAATAATCAGTCCTCAATACTCAATCCTCAATACTCAATCCTCAATCGTCAATACTCAATCCCCAATCCTCAATCTTCAATCCTCAATCCTCAATCCTCAATCCTCAATCCTCAATCTTCAATCCTCAATACTCAATCTTCATTCCTCAATCCTCAATCCTCAATCCTCAATCCTCAATCCTCGATCCTCAATCCTCAATCCTCAATCCTCATTCTTCAATCCTCAATACTCAGTATTCAATACTCAATCCTCAATCCTCAATCCTCAATCCTCATTCTTCAATCCTCAATACCCAATCCACAATCTTCAATCCTCAATCCTCAACCCTCAATTCTCAATACTCAATCCTCAATCCTCAGACCTCAAACAGCAATACTCAACCCTCAGTCCTCGTCCTCAATCCACAACCATCAATACCCAATCCTCAATCTTCAATCATCAATATTCAATCTTCAGTACTCAGTCCTCAATCCTCAATCCTCAATCCTCAATCCTCAATCTTCATTCCTCAATACTCAATCTTCATTCCTCAATCCTCAATCCTCAATCCTCAGTCCTCAAGCCTCAATCCTCAATCCTCAATCCTCAATCCTCAATCTTCAATCCTCAATCCTCAATCCTCAATCCTCAATCCTCAATCTTCGATCCTCAATACTCAATCTTCAATCTTCAATCCTCAATCCTTAATCCTCAACCTTCAATCCTCAATACTGAATCTTCAATCCTCAACCTTCAATCCTCAATGTTCAATCCGCAATACCCAATCCTCAATCTTCAATACTCAATCCTCAATCCTCAATCCTCAATCCTCAATCTTCAATCCTCAACACCCAATCCTCAATCTTCAATCCTCAATCGTCAACCCTCAATCCTCAATCCTCAATCTTCAATCCTCAATACTCAAACTGCAATCCTCAATCCTCAGTCCTCACTCCTCAATCCTCATTCTTCAATCCTCAATACCGAATCCTCAATCTTCAATCCTCAATCCTCAATCCTCAATTCTCAATCCTCAATCCTCAATCCTCAGACTTCAAACACCAATACTCAACCCTCAGTCCTCGTCCTCAATCCACAACCCTCAATCCTCAATACTCAATCCTCAGTCCTCAATCCTCAACCCTCAATCCCCAATGCTAACTCCTCAATACCCAATCCTCAGTCTTCAATCCTCAATCCTCAATCATCAATCCTCAATCCTCAATTCTCAGTCCTCAATCCTCAATCTTCGATCCTCAATACTCAATCTTCAATCTTCAATCCTCAATCCTTAATCCTCAATCTTCAATCCTCAATACTGAATCTTCAATCCTCAACCTTCAATCCTCAATGTTCAATCCGCAATACCCAATTCTCAATCTTCAATACTCAATCCTCAATCCTCATTCCTCAATCCTCAATCTTCAATCCTCAATACTCAACCTTCAATCCTCAATCCTCAATCCTCAATCCTCAATCCACAGTCTTCAATCCTCGACACCCAATCCTCAATCTTCAATCCTCAATCCTCAGTCCTCAATTCTCAATCCTCAATCCTCAATCCTCAGACCTCAAACATCAATACTCAACCCTCAGTCCTCGTCCTCAATCCACAACCCTCAATCCTCGATCCTCAATCTTCAATCATCAATATTCAATCTTCAATCATCAATCCTCAATCATCAATACTCAATCCACAATCCTCAATGTTCAATCCTCAATTCTCAATCCTCAATCGTCAATCCTCAATCCCCAATACTCAATCTTCAATCCTCAGTCCTCAATCCTCAATCCTCAATCCTCAATCTTCAATCCTCAATACTCAATCTTCAATCCTCATTCCTCAATCCTCAATCCTCAATCCTCAATCCTCAATCCTCAATCTTCAATCCTTAATACTCAAACTGCAATCCTCAATCCTCAGTCCTCACTCCTCAATCCTCATTCTTGAATCCTCAATACCGAATCCTCAATCTTCAATCCTCAATCCTCAATCCTCAATTCTCAATCATCAATCCCCAATCCTCAGACTTCAAACACCAATACTCAACCCTCAGTCCTCGTCCTCAATCCACAACACCCAATCCTCAATCCTCAATCTTCAATCATTAATATTCAATCTTCAATCCTCAATCCTCAATCCTCAATCCTCAACACTCAATCCCCAATGCTCAATCCTCAATACCCAATCCTCAGCCTTCAATCCTCAATCCTCAATCCTAAATCCTCAATCCTCAATTCTCAGTCCTCAATACTCAATCTTCAATCCTCAATACTCAATCTTCAATCTTCAATCCTCAATCCTCAATCTTCAATCCTCAATACTGAATCTTCAATCGTCAATCTTCAATCCTCAATGTTCAATCCGCAATACCCAATCCTCAATCTTCAATACTCAATCCTCAATCCTCAATCCTCAATCCTCAATCTTCAATCCTCAATACTCATCCTTCAATCCTCAATCCTCAATCCTCAATCCTCAATCCACATTCTTCAATCCTCAACACCCAATCCTCAATCTTCAATCCTCAATCCTCAGTCCTCAATTCTCAATCCTCAATCCTCAATCCTCAGACCTCAAACATCAATACTCAACCCTCAGTCCTCGTCCTCAATCCACAACCCTCAATCCTCGATCCTCAATCTTCAATCATCAATATTCAATCTTCAATCATCAATCCTCAATCATCAATACTCAATCCACAATCCTCAATGTTCAATCCTCAATTCTCAATCCTCAATCGTCAATCCTCAATCCCCAATACTCAATCTTCAATCCTCAGTCCTCAATCCTCAATCCTCAATCCTCAATCTTCAATCCTCAATACTCAATCTTCAATCCTCATTCCTCAATCCTCAATCCTCAATCCTCAATCCTCAATCCTCAATCTTCAATCCTTAATACTCAAACTGCAATCCTCAATCCTCAGTCCTCACTCCTCAATCCTCATTCTTCAATCCTCAATACCGAATCCTCAATCTTCAATCCTCAATCCTCAATCCTCAATTCTCAATCATCAATCCCCAATCCTCAGACTTCAAACACCAATACTCAACCCTCAGTCCTCATCCTCAATCCACAACACCCAATCCTCAATCCTCAATCTTCAATCATTAATATTCAATCTTCAATCCTCAATCCTCAATCCTCAATCCTCAACACTCAATCCCCAATGCTCAATCCTCAATACCCAATCCTCAGCCTTCAATCCTCAATCCTCAATCCTAAATCCTCAATCCTCAATTCTCAGTCCTCAATACTCAATCTTCAATCCTCAATACTCAATCTTCAATCTTCAATCCTCAATCCTCAATCTTCAATCCTCAATACTGAATCTTCAATCGTCAATCTTCAATCCTCAATGTTCAATCCGCAATACCCAATCCTCAATCTTCAATACTCAATCCTCAATCCTCAATCCTCAATCCTCAATCTTCAATCCTCAATACTCATCCTTCAATCCTCAATCCTCAATCCTCAATCCTCAATCCACATTCTTCAATCCTCAACACCCAATCCTCAATCTTCAATCCTCAATCCTCAGTCCTCAATTCTCAATCCTCAATCCTCAATCCTCAGACCACAAACATCAAGACTCAACCCTCAGTCCTCGTCCTCAATCCACAACCCTCAATCCTCGATCCTCAATCTTCAATCATGAATATTCAATATTCAATCCTCAATCCTCAATCATCAATACTCAATCCACAATCCTCAATGTTCAATCCTCGATACCCAATCCTCAATCTTCAATCCTCAATCCTCAATCCTCAATCCTCAATCCTCAATCCTCAATCCTCAATCCTCAATCCTCAGTCCTCAAACCTCAATCCTGAATCCTCAAACCTGATTCCTCAGTCTTCAGCCCTCACTCCTCAACAATCAGTTGTCAATCCTCAATCCTCAATAGAATATCCTCAATTCACAGGTTTCAATACTCAATACTCAACCTGCAATCTTCAAATCTCTATCCACAAACATCAATTCTCATCACTCAACCCTCAACACTCAGTCCCCAATCCTCAATCCTCAATCCTCAATTCTCAATCCTCAATCGTCAATCCTCAATCCCCAATCCTCAATCTTCAATCCTCAATCCTCAATCCTCAATCCTCAATCCTCAATCTTCAATCCTCAATACTCAATCTTCAATCCTCAATCCTCAATCCTCAATCCTCAATCCTCAAACTTCAATCCTCAATACTCAATCTTCAATCCTCAATCCTCAATCCTCAATCCCCAATCCTCAATCCTCAATCCTCAACCTTCAATCCTCAATACTCAAACTGCAATCCTCAATCCTCAGTCCTCACTCCTCAATCCTCATTCTTCAATCCTCAATACCGAATCCTCAATCTTCAATCCTCAATCCTCAATTCTCAATCATCAATCGTCAATCCTCAATCCCCAATCCTCAATCTTCAATCCTCAATCCTCAATCCTCAATCCTCAATCCTCAATCTTCAATCCTCAATACTCAATCTTCAATCCTCAATCCTCAATCCTCAATCCTCAATCCTCAAACTTCAACCCTCAATACTCAATCTTCAATCATCAATCCTCAATCATCAATACTCAATCCACAATCCTCAATGTTCAATCCTCAATTCTCAATCCTCAATCGTCAATCCTCAATCCCCAATACTCAATCTTCAATCCTCAGTCCTCAATCCTCAATCCTCAATCCTCAATCTTCAATCCTCAATACTCAATCTTCAATCCTCATTCCTCAATCCTCAATCCTCAATCCTCAATCCTCAATCCTCAATCTTCAATCCTCAATACTCAAACTGCAATCCTCAATCCTCAGTCCTCACTCCTCAATCCTCATTCTTCAATCCTCAATACCGAATCCTCAATCTTCAATCCTCAATCCTCAATCCACAATTCTCAATCATCAATCCCCAATCCTCAGACTTCAAACACCAATACTCAACCCTCAGTCCTCGTCCTCAATCCACAACACCCAATCCTCAATCCTCAATCTTCAATCATTAATATTCAATCTTCAATCCTCAATCCTCAATCCTCAATCCTCAACACTCAATCCCCAATGCTCAATCCTCAATACCCAATCATCAGCCTTCAATCCTCAATCCTCAATCCTAAATCCTCAATCCTCAATTCTCAGTCCTCAATACTCAATCTTCAATCCTCAATACTCAATCTTCAATCTTCAATCCTCAATCCTCAATCCTCAATCTTCAATCCTCAATACTGAATCTTCAATCGTCAATCTTCAATCCTCAATGTTCAATCCGCAATACCCAATCCTCAATCTTCAATACTCAATCCTCAATCCTCAATCCTCAATCCTCAATCTTCAATCCTCAATACTCATCCTTCAATCCTCAATCCTCAATCCTCAATCCTCAATCCACATTCTTCAATCCTCAACACCCAATCCTCAATCTTCAATCCTCAATCCTCAGTCCTCAATTCTCAATCCTCAATCCTCAATCCTCAGACCACAAACATCAAGACTCAACCCTCAGTCCTCGTCCTCAATCCACAACCCTCAATCCTCGATCCTCAATCTTCAATCATGAATATTCAATATTCAATCCTCAATCATCAATCCTCAATCATCAATACTCAATCCACAATCCTCAATGTTCAATCCTCAATTCTCAATCCTCAATCGTCAATCCTCAATCCCCAATCCTCAATCCTCAATCCTCAATCCTCAATCCTCAGTCCTCAAACCTCAATCCTGAATCCTCAAACCTGATTCCTCAGTCTTCAGCCCTCACTCCTCAACAATCAGTTGTCAATCCTCAATCCTCAATAGAATATCCTCAATTCACAGGTTTCAATACTCAATACTCAACCTGCAATCTTCAAATCTCTATCCACAAACATCAATTCTCATCACTCAACCCTCAACACTCAGTCCCCAATCCTCAATCCTCAATCCTCAATTCTCAATCCTCAATCGTCAATCCTCAATCCCCAATCCTCAATCTTCAATCCTCAATCCTCAATCCTCAATCCTCAATCCTCAATCTACAATCCTCAATACTCAATCTTCAATCCTCAATCCTCAATCCTCAATCCTCAATCCTCAAACTTCAATCCTCAATACTCAATCTTCAATCCTCAATCCTCAATCCTCAATCCCCAATCCTCAATCCTCAATCCTCAACCTTCAATCCTCAATACTCAAACTGCAATCCTCAATCCTCAGTCCTCACTCCTCAATCCTCATTCTTCAATCCTCAATACCGAATCCTCAATCTTCAATCCTCAATCCTCAATCCTCAATCTTCAATCCTCAATACTGAATCTTCAATCCTCAATCCTCAATCATCAATCCTCAATGCTCAATCCTCAATCCTCAATCCTCAACACTCAATCTTCAATCCTCAATACTCAATCTGCAATCCTCAATCCTCAATCCTCAATCCTCAATCCTCATTCTTCAATCCTCAGTGCCCAGTCCTCAATCTTGAATCCTCAATCCTCACTCCTCGATTCTCATTCCTCAATCCTCAATCGTCAATCCTCAATCCTCAATCCTCAACCCTCAATCCTCAATGTTGAATCCTCAATACCCAATCCTCAGTTTTCAATCCTCAATCCTCAATCCTCAATCCTCAATCCTCAATCTTCAATCCTCAATCCTCAATCTTCAATCCTCAATCCTCAATCCTCAATTCTCAATCCTCAATCCTCAATCCTCAGACCTCAAACATCAATACCCAACCCTCAGTCCTCGTCCTCAATCCACAACCCTCAATCGTCAATCGTCAGTCCTAAATCCTCAATCCTCAATCCTCAAACCTCAATCCTCAACCGTCTGTCCCCGTCCTCAATGCTCAAACATGAATCCTCAATCCTCAACCTTCAATCATCAATACCCAATCTTCAATCCTCAATTATCAATCCTCAATCTTCAATCCTCAATACTCAATCTTCAATAATCAGTCCTCAATACTCAATCCTCAATACTCAATCCTCAATCGTCAATACTCAATCCCCAATCCTCAATCTTCAATCCTCAATCCTCAATCCTCAATCCTCAATCCTCAATCCTCAATCTTAAATCCTCAATACTCAATCTTCATTCCTCAATCCTCAATCCTCAATCCTCAATCCTCAATCCTCGATCCTCAATCCTCAATCCTCAATCCTCATTCTTCAATCCTCAATACTCAGTATTCAATACTCAATCCTCAATCCTCAATCCTCAATCCTCATTCTTCAATCCTCAATACCCAATCCACAATCTTCAATCCTCAATCCTCAACCCTCAATTCTCAATACTCAATCCTCAATCCTCAGACCTCAAGCAGCAATACTCAACCCTCAGTCCTCGTCCTCAATCCACAACCATCAATACCCAATCCTCAATCTTCAATCATCAATATTCAATCTTCAGTACTCAGTCCTCAATCCTCAATCCTCAATCCTCAATCCTCAATCTTCATTCCTCAATACTCAATCTTCATTCCTCAATCCTCAATCCTCAATCCTCAGTCCTCAAGCCTCAATCCTCAATCCTCAATCCTCAATCCTCAATCTTCAATCCTCAATCCTCAATCCTCAATCCTCAATCCTCAATCTTCGATCCTCAATACTCAATCTTCAATCTTCAATCCTCAATCCTTAATCCTCAACCTTCAATCCTCAATACTGAATCTTCAATCCTCAACCTTCAATCCTCAATGTTCAATCCGCAATACCCAATCCTCAATCTTCAATACTCAATCCTCAATCCTCAATCCTCAATCCTCAATCTTCAATCCTCAACACCCAATCCTCAATCTTCAATCCTCAATCGTCAACCCTCAATCCTCAATCCTCAATCTTCAATCCTCAATACTCAAACTGCAATCCTCAATCCTCAGTCCTCACTCCTCAATCCTCATTCTTCAATCCTCAATACCGAATCCTCAATCTTCAATCCTCAATCCTCAATCCTCAATTCTCAATCCTCAATCCTCAATCCTCAGACTTCAAACACCAATACTCAACCCTCAGTCCTCGTCCTCAATCCACAACCCTCAATCCTCAATACTCAATCCTCAGTCCTCAATCCTCAACCCTCAATCCCCAATGCTAACTCCTCAATACCCAATCCTCAGTCTTCAATCCTCAATCCTCAATCATCAATCCTCAATCCTCAATTCTCAGTCCTCAATCCTCAATCTTCGATCCTCAATACTCAATCTTCAATCTTCAATCCTCAATCCTTAATCCTCAATCTTCAATCCTCAATACTGAATCTTCAATCCTCAACCTTCAATCCTCAATGTTCAATCCGCAATACCCAATTCTCAATCTTCAATACTCAATCCTCAATCCTCATTCCTCAATCCTCAATCTTCAATCCTCAATACTCAACCTTCAATCCTCAATCCTCAATCCTCAATCCTCAATCCACAGTCTTCAATCCTCGACACCCAATCCTCAATCTTCAATCCTCAATCCTCAGTCCTCAATTCTCAATCCTCAATCCTCAATCCTCAGACCTCAAACATCAATACTCAACCCTCAGTCCTCGTCCTCAATCCACAACCCTCAATCCTCGATCCTCAATCTTCAATCATCAATATTCAATCTTCAATCATCAATCCTCAATCATCAATACTCAATCCACAATCCTCAATGTTCAATCCTCAATTCTCAATCCTCAATCGTCAATCCTCAATCCCCAATACTCAATCTTCAATCCTCAGTCCTCAATCCTCAATCCTCAATCCTCAATCTTCAATCCTCAATACTCAATCTTCAATCCTCATTCCTCAATCCTCAATCCTCAATCCTCAATCCTCAATCCTCAATCTTCAATCCTTAATACTCAAACTGCAATCCTCAATCCTCAGTCCTCACTCCTCAATCCTCATTCTTGAATCCTCAATACCGAATCCTCAATCTTCAATCCTCAATCCTCAATCCTCAATTCTCAATCATCAATCCCCAATCCTCAGACTTCAAACACCAATACTCAACCCTCAGTCCTCGTCCTCAATCCACAACACCCAATCCTCAATCCTCAATCTTCAATCATTAATATTCAATCTTCAATCCTCAATCCTCAATCCTCAATCCTCAACACTCAATCCCCAATGCTCAATCCTCAATACCCAATCCTCAGCCTTCAATCCTCAATCCTCAATCCTAAATCCTCAATCCTCAATTCTCAGTCCTCAATACTCAATCTTCAATCCTCAATACTCAATCTTCAATCTTCAATCCTCAATCCTCAATCTTCAATCCTCAATACTGAATCTTCAATCGTCAATCTTCAATCCTCAATGTTCAATCCGCAATACCCAATCCTCAATCTTCAATACTCAATCCTCAATCCTCAATCCTCAATCCTCAATCTTCAATCCTCAATACTCATCCTTCAATCCTCAATCCTCAATCCTCAATCCTCAATCCACATTCTTCAATCCTCAACACCCAATCCTCAATCTTCAATCCTCAATCCTCAGTCCTCAATTCTCAATCCTCAATCCTCAATCCTCAGACCTCAAACATCAATACTCAACCCTCAGTCCTCGTCCTCAATCCACAACCCTCAATCCTCGATCCTCAATCTTCAATCATCAATATTCAATCTTCAATCATCAATCCTCAATCATCAATACTCAATCCACAATCCTCAATGTTCAATCCTCAATTCTCAATCCTCAATCGTCAATCCTCAATCCCCAATACTCAATCTTCAATCCTCAGTCCTCAATCCTCAATCCTCAATCCTCAATCTTCAATCCTCAATACTCAATCTTCAATCCTCATTCCTCAATCCTCAATCCTCAATCCTCAATCCTCAATCCTCAATCTTCAATCCTTAATACTCAAACTGCAATCCTCAATCCTCAGTCCTCACTCCTCAATCCTCATTCTTCAATCCTCAATACCGAATCCTCAATCTTCAATCCTCAATCCTCAATCCTCAATTCTCAATCATCAATCCCCAATCCTCAGACTTCAAACACCAATACTCAACCCTCAGTCCTCATCCTCAATCCACAACACCCAATCCTCAATCCTCAATCTTCAATCATTAATATTCAATCTTCAATCCTCAATCCTCAATCCTCAATCCTCAACACTCAATCCCCAATGCTCAATCCTCAATACCCAATCCTCAGCCTTCAATCCTCAATCCTCAATCCTAAATCCTCAATCCTCAATTCTCAGTCCTCAATACTCAATCTTCAATCCTCAATACTCAATCTTCAATCTTCAATCCTCAATCCTCAATCTTCAATCCTCAATACTGAATCTTCAATCGTCAATCTTCAATCCTCAATGTTCAATCCGCAATACCCAATCCTCAATCTTCAATACTCAATCCTCAATCCTCAATCCTCAATCCTCAATCTTCAATCCTCAATACTCATCCTTCAATCCTCAATCCTCAATCCTCAATCCTCAATCCACATTCTTCAATCCTCAACACCCAATCCTCAATCTTCAATCCTCAATCCTCAGTCCTCAATTCTCAATCCTCAATCCTCAATCCTCAGACCACAAACATCAAGACTCAACCCTCAGTCCTCGTCCTCAATCCACAACCCTCAATCCTCGATCCTCAATCTTCAATCATGAATATTCAATATTCAATCCTCAATCTTCAATCCTCAATACTCAATCTTCAATCCTCAATCCTCAATCCTCAATCCTCAATCCTCAAACTTCAATCCTCAATACTCAATCTTCAATCCTCAATCCTCAATCCTCAATCCCCAATCCTCAATCCTCAATCCTCAACCTTCAATCCTCAATACTCAAACTGCAATCCTCAATCCTCAGTCCTCACTCCTCAATCCTCATTCTTCAATCCTCAATACCGAATCCTCAATCTTCAATCCTCAATCCTCAATTCTCAATCCTCAATCGTCAATCCTCAATCCCCAATCCTCAATCTTCAATCCTCAATCCTCAATCCTCAATCCTCAATCCTCAATCTTCAATCCTCAATACTCAATCTTCAATCCTCAATCCTCAATCCTCAATCCTCAATCCTCAAACTTCAACCCTCAATACTCAATCTTCAATCATCAATCCTCAATCATCAATACTCAATCCACAATCCTCAATGTTCAATCCTCAATTCTCAATCCTCAATCGTCAATCCTCAATCCCCAATACTCAATCTTCAATCCTCAGTCCTCAATCCTCAATCCTCAATCCTCAATCTTCAATCCTCAATACTCAATCTTCAATCCTCATTCCTCAATCCTCAATCCTCAATCCTCAATCCTCAATCCTCAATCTTCAATCCTCAATACTCAAACTGCAATCCTCAATCCTCAGTCCTCACTCCTCAATCCTCATTCTTCAATCCTCAATACCGAATCCTCAATCTTCAATCCTCAATCCTCAATCCTCAATTCTCAATCATCAATCCCCAATCCTCAGACTTCAAACACCAATACTCAACCCTCAGTCCTCGTCCTCAATCCACAACACCCAATCCTCAATCCTCAATCTTCAATCATTAATATTCAATCTTCAATCCTCAATCCTCAATCCTCAATCCTCAACACTCAATCCCCAATGCTCAATCCTCAATACCCAATCATCAGCCTTCAATCCTCAATCCTCAATCCTAAATCCTCAATCCTCAATTCTCAGTCCTCAATACTCAATCTTCAATCCTCAATACTCAATCTTCAATCTTCAATCCTCAATCCTCAATCCTCAATCTTCAATCCTCAATACTGAATCTTCAATCGTCAATCTTCAATCCTCAATGTTCAATCCGCAATACCCAATCCTCAATCTTCAATACTCAATCCTCAATCCTCAATCCTCAATCCTCAATCTTCAATCCTCAATACTCATCCTTCAATCCTCAATCCTCAATCCTCAATCCTCAATCCACATTCTTCAATCCTCAACACCCAATCCTCAATCTTCAATCCTCAATCCTCAGTCCTCAATTCTCAATCCTCAATCCTCAATCCTCAGACCACAAACATCAAGACTCAACCCTCAGTCCTCGTCCTCAATCCACAACCCTCAATCCTCGATCCTCAATCTTCAATCATGAATATTCAATATTCAATCCTCAATCATCAATCCTCAATCATCAATACTCAATCCACAATCCTCAATGTTCAATCCTCAATTCTCAATCCTCAATCGTCAATCCTCAATCCCCAATCCTCAATCCTCAATCCTCAATCCTCAATCCTCAGTCCTCAAACCTCAATCCTGAATCCTCAAACCTGATTCCTCAGTCTTCAGCCCTCACTCCTCAACAATCAGTTGTCAATCCTCAATCCTCAATAGAATATCCTCAATTCACAGGTTTCAATACTCAATACTCAACCTGCAATCTTCAAATCTCTATCCACAAACATCAATTCTCATCACTCAACCCTCAACACTCAGTCCCCAATCCTCAATCCTCAATCCTCAATTCTCAATCCTCAATCGTCAATCCTCAATCCCCAATCCTCAATCTTCAATCCTCAATCCTCAATCCTCAATCCTCAATCCTCAATCTACAATCCTCAATACTCAATCTTCAATCCTCAATCCTCAATCCTCAATCCTCAATCCTCAAACTTCAATCCTCAATACTCAATCTTCAATCCTCAATCCTCAATCCTCAATCCCCAATCCTCAATCCTCAATCCTCAACCTTCAATCCTCAATACTCAAACTGCAATCCTCAATCCTCAGTCCTCACTCCTCAATCCTCATTCTTCAATCCTCAATACCGAATCCTCAATCTTCAATCCTCAATCCTCAATCCTCAATCTTCAATCCTCAATACTGAATCTTCAATCCTCAATCCTCAATCATCAATCCTCAATGCTCAATCCTCAATCCTCAATCCTCAACACTCAATCTTCAATCCTCAATACTCAATCTGCAATCCTCAATCCTCAATCCTCAATCCTCAATCCTCATTCTTCAATCCTCAGTGCCCAGTCCTCAATCTTGAATCCTCAATCCTCACTCCTCGATTCTCATTCCTCAATCCTCAATCGTCAATCCTCAATCCTCAATCCTCAACCCTCAATCCTCAATGTTGAATCCTCAATACCCAATCCTCAGTTTTCAATCCTCAATCCTCAATCCTCAATCCTCAATCCTCAATCTTCAATCCTCAATCCTCAATCTTCAATCCTCAATCCTCAATCCTCAATTCTCAATCCTCAATCCTCAATCCTCAGACCTCAAACATCAATACCCAACCCTCAGTCCTCGTCCTCAATCCACAACCCTCAATCGTCAATCGTCAGTCCTAAATCCTCAATCCTCAATCCTCAAACCTCAATCCTCAACCGTCTGTCCCCGTCCTCAATGCTCAAACATGAATCCTCAATCCTCAACCTTCAATCATCAATACCCAATCTTCAATCCTCAATTATCAATCCTCAATCTTCAATCCTCAATACTCAATCTTCAATAATCAGTCCTCAATACTCAATCCTCAATACTCAATCCTCAATCGTCAATACTCAATCCCCAATCCTCAATCTTCAATCCTCAATCCTCAATCCTCAATCCTCAATCCTCAATCTTAAATCCTCAATACTCAATCTTCATTCCTCAATCCTCAATCCTCAATCCTCAATCCTCAATCCTCGATCCTCAATCCTCAATCCTCAATCCTCATTCTTCAATCCTCAATACTCAGTATTCAATACTCAATCCTCAATCCTCAATCCTCAATCCTCATTCTTCAATCCTCAATACCCAATCCACAATCTTCAATCCTCAATCCTCAACCCTCAATTCTCAATACTCAATCCTCAATCCTCAGACCTCAAGCAGCAATACTCAACCCTCAGTCCTCGTCCTCAATCCACAACCATCAATACCCAATCCTCAATCTTCAATCATCAATATTCAATCTTCAGTACTCAATCCTCAATCCTCAATCCTCAATCCTCAATCTTCATTCCTCATTACTCAATCTTCATTCCTCAATCCTCAATCCTCAATCCTCAGTCCTCAAGCCTCAATCCTCAATCCTCAATCCTCAATCCTCAATCCTCAATCTTCAATCCTCAATCCTCAATCCTCAATCCTCATTCTTCAATCCTCAATACCCAATCCACAATCTTCAATCCTCAATCCTCAACCCTCAATTCTCAATACTCAATCCTCAATCCTCAGACCTCAAACATCAATACTCAACCCTCAGTCCTCCTCCTCAATCCACAACCCTCAATCCTCGATCCTCAATCTTCAATCATCAATATTCTATCTTCAATCGTCAAACCTCAATCATCAATACTCAATCCACAATCCTCAATGTTCAATCCTCAATTCTCAATCCTCAATCGTCAATACTCAATCCCCAATACTCAATCTTCAATCCTCAGCCCTCAATCCTCAATCCTCAATCCTCAATCTTCAATGCTCAATACTCAATCTTCAATCCTCATTCCTCAATCCTCAATCCTCAATCCTCAATCCTCAATCCTCAATCTTCAATCCTCAATGCTCAAACTGCAATCCTCAATCCTCAGTCCTCACTCCTCAACCCTTATTCTTCAGTCCTCCATACCGAATCCTCAATCTTCAGTCCTCAATCCTCAATCCTCAATTCTCAATCCTCAATCCTCAATCCTCAGACTTCAAACACCAATACTCAACCCTCAGTCCTCGTCCTCCATCCACAACACCCAATCCTCAATCCTCAATCTTCAATCATTAATATTCAATCTTCAATCCTCAATCCTCAATCCTCAATCTTCAATCCTCAATACTGAATCTTCAATCGTCAATCTTCAATCCTCAATGTTCAATCCGCAATACCCAATCCTCTATCTTCAATACTCAATCCTCAATCCTCAATCCTCAATCCTCAATCTTCAATCCTCAATACTCATCCTTCAATCCTCAATCCTCAATCCTCAATCCTCAATCCACATTCTTCAATCCTCAACACCCAATCCTCAATCTTCAATCCTCAATCCTCAGTCCTCAATTCTCAATCCTCAATCCTCAATCCTCAGACCACAAACATCAAGACTCAACCCTCAGTCCTCGTCATCAATCCACAACCCTCAATCCTCGATCCTCAATCTTCAATCATGAATATTCAATATTCAATCCTCAATCCTCAATCATCAATACTCAATCCACAATCCTCAATGTTCAATCCTCGATACCCAATCCTCAATCTTCAATCCTCAATCCTCAATCCTCAATCCTCAATCCTCAATCCTCAATCCTCAGTCCTCAAACCTCAATCCTGAATCCTCAAACCTGATTCCTCAGTCTTCAGCCCTCACTCCTCAACAATCAGTTGTCAATCCTCAATCCTCAATAGAATATCCTCAATTCACAGGTTTCAATACTCAATACTCAACCTGCAATCTTCAAATCTCTATCCACAAACATCAATTCTCATCACTCAACCCTCAACACTCAGTCCCCAATCCTCAACCCTCAATCCTCAATTCTCAATCCTCAATCGTCAATCCTCAATCCCCAATCCTCAATCTTCAATCCTCAATCCTCAATCCTCAATCCTCAATCCTCAATCTTCAATCCTCAATTCTCAATCTTCAATCCTCAATCCTCAATCCTCAATCCTCAATCCTCAATCTTCAATTCTCAATACTCAATCTTCAATCCTCAATCCTCAATCCTCAATCCCCAATCCTCAATCCTCAATCTTCAATCCTCAATACTCATCCTTCAATCCTCAATCCTCAATCCTCAATCCTCAATCCACATTCTCCAATCCTCAACACCCAATCCTCAATCTTCGATCCTCAATCCTCAGTCCTCAATTCTCAATCCTCAATCCTCAATCCTCAGACCTCAAACATCAATACTCAACCCTCAGTCCTCCTCCTCAATCCACAACCCTCAATCCTCGATCCTCAATCTTCAATCGTCAATATTCAATCTTCAATCGTCAAACCTCAATCATCAATACTCAATCCACAATCCTCAATGTTCAATCCTCAATTCTCAATCCTCAATCGTCAATCCTCAATCCCCAATACTCAATCTTCAATCCTCAGTCCTCAATCCTCAATCCTCAATCCTCAATCTTCAATCCTCAATACTCAATCTTCAATCCTCATTCCTCAATCCTCAATCCTCAATCCTCAATCCTCAATCCTCAATCTTCAATCCTCAATACTCAAACTGCAATCCTCAATCCTCAGTCCTCACTCCTCAATCCTCATTCTTCAATCCTCAATACCGAATCCTCAATCTTCAATCCTCAATCCTCAATCCTCAATTCTCAATCCTCAATCCTCAATCCTCAGACTTCAAACACCAATACTCAACCCTCAGTCCTCGTCCTCAATCCACAACACCCAATCCTCAATCCTCAATCTTCAATCATTAATATTCAATCTTCAATCCTCAATCCTCAATGCTCAATCTTCAATCCTCAATACTGAATCTTCAATCGTCAATCTTCAATCCTCAATGTTCAATCCGCAATACCCAATCCTCTATCTTCAATACTCAATCCTCAATCCTCAATCCTCAATCCTCAATCTTCAATCCTCAATACTCATCCTTCAATCCTCAATCCTCAATCCTCAATCCTCAATCCACATTCTTCAATCCTCAACACCCAATCCTCAATCTTCAATCCTCAATCCTCAGTCCTCAATTCTCAATCCTCAATCCTCAATTCTCAGACCACAAACATCAAGACTCAACCCTCAGTCCTCGTCATCAATCCGCAACCCTCAATCCTCGATCCTCAATCTTCAATCATGAATATTTAATATTCAGTCCTCAATCCTCAATCATCAATACTCAATCCACAATCCTCAATGTTCAATCCTCGATAACCAATCCTCAATCTTCAATCCTCAATCCTCAATCCTCAATACTCAATCCTCAATCCTCAATCCTCAGTCCTCAAACCTCAATCCTGAATCCTCAAACCTGATTCCTCAGTCTTCAGCCCTCACTCCTCAACAATCAGTTGTCAATCCTCAATCCTCAATAGAATATCCTCAATTCACAGGTTTCAATACTCAATACTCAACCTGCAATCTTCAAATCTCTATCCACAAACATCAATTCTCATCACTCAACCCTCAACACTCAGTCCCCAATCCTCAACCCTCAATCCTCAATTCTCAATCCTCAATCGTCAATCCTCAATCCCCAATCCTCAATCTTCAATCCTCAATCCTCAATCCTCAATCCTCAATCCTCAATCTTCAATCCTCAATACTCAATCTTCAATCCTCAATCCTCAATCCTCAATCCTCAATCCTCAATCTTCAATCCTCAATACTCAATCTTCAATCCTCAATCCTCAATCCTCAATCCCCAATCCTCAATCCTCAATCTTCAATCCTCAATACTCATCCTTCAATCCTCAATCCTCAATCCTCAATCCTCAATCCACAGTCTTCAATCCTCAACACCCAATCCTCAATCTTCGATCCTCAATCCTCAGTGCTCAATTCTCAATCCTCAATCCTCAATCCTCAGACCTCAAACATCAATACTCAACCCTCAGTCCTCCTCCTCAATCCACAACCCTCAATCCTCGATCCTCAATCTTCAATCATCAATATTCAATCTTCAATCGTCAAACCTCAATCATCAATACTCAATCAACAATCCTCAATGTTCAATCCTCAATTCTCAATCCTCAATCGTCAATCCTCAGTCCCCAATACTCAATCTTCAATCCTCAGTCCTCAACCCTCAATCCTCAATCCTCAATCTTCAATCCTCAATACTCAATCTTCAATCCTCATTCCTCAATCCTCAATCCTCAATCCTCAATCCTCAATCCTCAATCTTCAATCCTCAATACTCAAACTGCAATCCTCAATCCTCAGTCCTCACTTCTCAACCCTCATTCTTCAGTCCTCAATACCGAATCCTCAATCTTCAGTCCTCAATCCTCAATCCTCAATTCTCAATCCTCAATCCTCAATCCTCAGACTTCAAACACGAATACTCAACCCTCAGTCCTCGTCCTCAATCCACAACACCCAATCCTCAATCCTCAATCTTCAATCATTAATATTCAATCTTCAATCCTCAATCCTCAATCCTCAATCCTCAACCCTCAATCCCCAATGCTCAATCCTCAATACCCAATCCTCAGCCTTCAATCCTCAATCCTCAATCCTCAATCCTCAATCCTCAATTCTCAGTCCTCAATACTCAATCTTCAATCCTCAATACTCAATCTTCAATCTTCAATCCTCAATCCTCAATCCTCAATCTTCAATACTCAATACTGAATCTTCAATCGTCAATCTTTAATCCTCAATGTTCAATCCGCAATACCCAATCCTCAATCTTCAATGCTCAATCCTCAATCCTCAATCCTCAATCCTCAATCTTCAATCCTCAATACTCATCCTTCAATCCTCAATCCTCAATCCTCAATCCTCAATCCACATTCTTCAATCCTCAACACCCAATCCTCAATCTTCAATCCTCAATCCTCAGTCCTCAATTCTCAATCCTCAATCCTCAATCCTCAGACCACAAACATCAAGACTCAACCCTCAGTCCTCGTCCTCAATCCACAACCCTCAATCCTCGATCCTCAATCTTCAATCATGAATATTCAATATTCAATCCTCAATCCTCAATCCTCAATCCTCAATCCTCAATCCTCAATCCTCAATCCTCAGTCCTCAAACCTCAATCCTGAATCCTCAAACCTGATTCCTCAGTCTTCAGCCCTCACTCCTCAACAATCAGTTGTCAATCCTCAATCCTCAATAGAATATCCTCAATTCACAGGTTTCAATACTCAATACTCAACCTGCAATCTTCAAATCTCTATCCACAAACATCAATTCTCGTCACTCAACCCTCAACACTCAGTCCCCAATCCTCAATCCTCAATCCTCAATTCTCAATCCTCAATCGTCAATCCTCAATCCCCAATCCTCAATCTTCAATCCTCAATCCTCAATCCTCAATCCTCAATCCTCAATCTTCAATCCTCAATACTCAATCTTCAATCCTCAATCCTCAATCCCCAATCCTCAATCTTCAATCCCCAATACTCAATCTTCAATCCTCAATCCTCAATCCTCAATCCCCAATCCTCAATCCTCAATCCTCAACCTTCAATCCTCAATACTCAAACTGCAATCCTCAATCCTCAGTCCTCACTCCTCAATCCTCATTCTTCAATCCTCAATACCGAATCCTCAATCTTCAATCCTCAATCCTCAATCCTCAATCTTCAATCCTCAATACTCAATCTTCAATCCTCAATCCTCAATCATCAATCCTCAATGCTCAATCCTCAATCCTCAATCCTCAACCCTCAATCTTCAATCCTCAATACTCAATCTGCAATCCTCAATCCTCAATCCTCAATCCTCAATCCTCATTCTTCAATCCTCAGTGCCCAGTCCTCAATCTTGAATCCTCAACCCTCAATCCTCGATTCTCATTCCTCAATCCTCAATCGTCAATCCTCAATCCTCAATCCTCAACCCTCAATCCTCAATGTTGAATCCTCAATACCCAATCCTCAGTCTTCAATCCTCAATCCTCAATCCTCAATCCTCAATCGTCAATCTTCAATCCTCAATCCTCAATCCTCAATTCTCAATCCTCAATCCTCAATCCTCAGACCTCAAACATCAATACTCAACCCTCAGTCCTCGTCCTCAATCCACAACCCTCAATCGTCAATCCTCAGTCCTAAATCCTCAATCCTCAATCCTCAAACCTCAATCCTCAACCGTCAGTCCCTGTCCTCAATGCTCAAACATGAATCCTCAATCCTCAACCTTCAATCATCAATACTCAATCTTCAATCCTCAATTATCAATCCTCAATCTTCAATCCTCAATACTCAATCTTCAATAATCAGTCCTCAATACTCAATCCTCAATACTCAATCCTCAATCGTCAATACTCAATCCCCAATCCTCAATCTTCAATCCTCAATCCTCAATCCTCAATCCTCAATCCTCAATCTTCAATCCTCAATACTCAATCTTCATTCCTCAATCCTCAATCCTCAATCCTCAATCCTCAATCCTCGATCCTCAATCCTCAATCCTCAATCCTCATTCTTCAATCCTCAATACTCAGTATTCAATACTCAATCCTCAATCCTCAATCCTCAATCCTCATTCTTCAATCCTCAATACCCAATCCACAATCTTCAATCCTCAATCCTCAACCCTCAATTCTCAATACTCAATCCTCAATCCTCAGACCTCAAACAGCAATACTCAACCCTCAGTCCTCGTCCTCAATCCACAACCATCAATACCCAATCCTCAATCTTCAATCATCAATATTCAATCTTCAGTACTCAATCCTCAATCCTCAATCCTCAATCCTCAATCCTCAATCTTCATTCCTCAATACTCAATCTTCATTCCTCAATCCTCAATCCTCAATCCTCAGTCCTCAAGCCTCAATCCTCAATCCTCAATCCTCAATCCTCAATCTTCAATCCTCAATCCTCAATCCTCAATCCTCAATCCTCAATCTTCGATCCTCAATACTCAATCTTCAATCTTCAATCCTCAATCCTTAATCCTCAATCTTCAATCCTCAATACTGAATCTTCAATCCTCAACCTTCAATCCTCAATGTTCAATCCGCAATACCCAATCCTCAATCTTCAATACTCAATCCTCAATCCTCATTCCTCAATCCTCAATCTTCAATCCTCAATACTCAACCTTCAATCCTCAATCCTCAATCCTCAATCCTCAATCCACAGTCTTCAATCCTCGACACCCAATCCTCAATCTTCAATCCTCAATCCTCAGTCCTCAATTCTCAATCCTCAATCCTCAATCCTCAGACCTCAAACATCAATACTCAACCCTCAGTCCTCGTCCTCAATCCACAACCCTCAATCCTCGATCCTCAATCTTCAATCATCAATATTCAATCTTCAATCATCAATCCTCAATCATCAATACTCAATCCACAATCCTCAATGTTCAATCCTCAATTCTCAATCCTCAATCGTCAATCCTCAATCCGCAATACTCAATCTTCAATCCTCAGTCCTCAATCCTCAATCCTCAACCCTCAATCTTCAATCCTCAATACTCAATCTTCAATCCTCATTCCTCAATCCTCAATCCTCAATCCTCAATCCTCAATCCTCAATCTTCAATCCTTAATACTCAAACTGCAATCCTCAATCCTCAGTCCTCACTCCTCAATCCTCATTCTTCAATCCTCAATACCGAATCCTCAATCTTCAATCCTCAATCCTCAATCCTCAATTCTCAATCATCAATCCCCAATCCTCAGACTTCAAACACCAATACTCAACCCTCAGTCCTCGTCCTCAATCCACAACACCCAATCCTCAATCCTCAATCTTCAATCATTAATATTCAATCTTCAATCCTCAATCCTCAATCCTCAATCCTCAACACTCAATCCCCAATGCTCAATCCTCAATACCCAATCCTCAGCCTTCAATCCTCAATCCTCAATCCTAAATCCTCAATCCTCAATTCTCAGTCCTCAATACTCAATCTTCAATCCTCAATACTCAATCTGCAATCTTCAATCCTCAATCCTCAATCTTCAATCCTCAATACTGAATCTTCAATCGTCAATCTTCAATCCTCAATGTTCAATCCGCAATACCCAATCCTCAATCTTCAATACTCAATCCTCAATCCTCAATCCTCAATCCTCAATCTTCAATCCTCAATACTCATCCTTCAATCCTCAATCCTCAATCCTCAATCCTCAATCCACATTCTTCAATCCTCAACACCCAATCCTCAATCTTCAATCCTCAATCCTCAGTCCTCAATTCTCAATCCTCAATCCTCAATCCTCAGACCACAAACATCAAGACTCAACCCTCAGTCCTCGTCCTCAATCCACAACCCTCAATCCTCGATCCTCAATCTTCAATCATGAATATTCAATATTCAATCCTCAATCCTCAATCATCAATACTCAATCCACAATCCTCAATGTTCAATCCTCGATACCCAATCCTCAATCTTCAATCCTCAATCCTCAATCCTCAATCCTCAATCCTCAATCCTCAATCCTCAGTCCTCAAACTTCAATCCTGAATCCTCAAACCTGATTCCTCAGTCTTCAGCCCTCACTCCTCAACAATCAGTTGTCAATCCTCAATCCTCAATAGAATATCCTCAATTCACAGGTTTCAATACTCAATACTCAACCTGCAATCTTCAAATCTCTATCCACAAACATCAATTCTCATCACTCAACCCTCAACACTCAGTCCCCAATCCTCAATCCTCAATCCTCAATTCTCAATCCTCAATCGTCAATCCTCAATCCCCAATCCTCAATCTTCAATCCTCAATCCTCAATCCTCAATCCTCAATCCTCAATCTTCAATCCTCAATACTCAATCTTCAATCCTCAATCCTCAATCCTCAATCCTCAATCCTCAAACTTCAATCCTCAATACTCAATCTTCAATCCTCAATCCTCAATCCTCAATCCCCAATCCTCAATCCTCAATCCTCAACCTTCAATCCTCAATACTCAAACTGCAATCCTCAATCCTCAGTCCTCACTCCTCAATCCTCATTCTTCAATCCTCAATACCGAATCCTCAATCTTCAATCCTCATTCCTCAATTCTCAATCCTCAATCGTCAATCCTCAATCCCCAATCCTCAATCTTCAATCCTCAATCCTCAATCCTCAATCCTCAATCCTCAATCTTCAATCCTCAATACTCAATCTTCAATCCTCAATCCTCAATCCTCAATCCTCAATCCTCAAACTTCAACCCTCAATACTCAATCTTCAATCATCAATCCTCAATCATCAATACTCAATCCACAATCCTCAATGTTCAATCCTCAATTCTCAATCCTCAATCGTCAATCCTCAATCCCCAATACTCAATCTTCAATCCTCAGTCCTCAATCCTCAATCCTCAATCCTCAATCTTCAATCCTCAATACTCAATCTTCAATCCTCATTCCTCAATCCTCAATCCTCAATCCTCAATCCTCAATCCTCAATCTTCAATCCTCAATACTCAAACTGCAATCCTCAATCCTCAGTCCTCACTCCTCAATCCTCATTCTTCAATCCTCAATACCGAATCCTCAATCTTCAATCCTCAATCCTCAATCCTCAATTCTCAATCATCAATCCCCAATCCTCAGACTTCAAACACCAATACTCAACCCTCAGTCCTCGTCCTCAATCCACAACACCCAATCCTCAATCCTCAATCTTCAATCATTAATATTCAATCTTCAATCCTCAATCCTCAATCCTCAATCCTCAACACTCAATCCCCAATGCTCAATCCTCAATACCCAATCATCAGCCTTCAATCCTCAATCCTCAATCCTAAATCCTCAATCCTCAATTCTCAGTCCTCAATACTCAATCTTCAATCCTCAATACTCAATCTTCAATCTTCAATCCTCAATCCTCAATCCTCAATCTTCAATCCTCAATACTGAATCTTCAATCGTCAATCTTCAATCCTCAATGTTCAATCCGCAATACCCAATCCTCAATCTTCAATACTCAATCCTCAATCCTCAATCCTCAATCCTCAATCTTCAATCCTCAATACTCATCCTTCAATCCTCAATCCTCAATCCTCAATCCTCAATCCACATTCTTCAATCCTCAACACCCAATCCTCAATCTTCAATCCTCAATCCTCAGTCCTCAATTCTCAATCCTCAATCCTCAATCCTCAGACCACAAACATCAAGACTCAACCCTCAGTCCTCGTCCTCAATCCACAACCCTCAATCCTCGATCCTCAATCTTCAATCATGAATATTCAATATTCAATCCTCAATCATCAATCCTCAATCATCAATACTCAATCCACAATCCTCAATGTTCAATCCTCAATTCTCAATCCTCAATCGTCAATCCTCAATCCCCAATCCTCAATCCTCAATCCTCAATCCTCAATCCTCAGTCCTCAAACCTCAATCCTGAATCCTCAAACCTGATTCCTCAGTCTTCAGCCCTCACTCCTCAACAATCAGTTGTCAATCCTCAATCCTCAATAGAATATCCTCAATTCACAGGTTTCAATACTCAATACTCAACCTGCAATCTTCAAATCTCTATCCACAAACATCAATTCTCATCACTCAACCCTCAACACTCAGTCCCCAATCCTCAATCCTCAATCCTCAATTCTCAATCCTCAATCGTCAATCCTCAATCCCCAATCCTCAATCTTCAATCCTCAATCCTCAATCCTCAATCCTCAATCCTCAATCTACAATCCTCAATACTCAATCTTCAATCCTCAATCCTCAATCCTCAATCCTCAATCCTCAAACTTCAATCCTCAATACTCAATCTTCAATCCTCAATCCTCAATCCTCAATCCCCAATCCTCAATCCTCAATCCTCAACCTTCAATCCTCAATACTCAAACTGCAATCCTCAATCCTCAGTCCTCACTCCTCAATCCTCATTCTTCAATCCTCAATACCGAATCCTCAATCTTCAATCCTCAATCCTCAATCCTCAATCTTCAATCCTCAATACTGAATCTTCAATCCTCAATCCTCAATCATCAATCCTCAATGCTCAATCCTCAATCCTCAATCCTCAACACTCAATCTTCAATCCTCAATACTCAATCTGCAATCCTCAATCCTCAATCCTCAATCCTCAATCCTCATTCTTCAATCCTCAGTGCCCAGTCCTCAATCTTGAATCCTCAATCCTCACTCCTCGATTCTCATTCCTCAATCCTCAATCGTCAATCCTCAATCCTCAATCCTCAACCCTCAATCCTCAATGTTGAATCCTCAATACCCAATCCTCAGTTTTCAATCCTCAATCCTCAATCCTCAATCCTCAATCCTCAATCTTCAATCCTCAATCCTCAATCTTCAATCCTCAATCCTCAATCCTCAATTCTCAATCCTCAATCCTCAATCCTCAGACCTCAAACATCAATACCCAACCCTCAGTCCTCGTCCTCAATCCACAACCCTCAATCGTCAATCGTCAGTCCTAAATCCTCAATCCTCAATCCTCAAACCTCAATCCTCAACCGTCTGTCCCCGTCCTCAATGCTCAAACATGAATCCTCAATCCTCAACCTTCAATCATCAATACCCAATCTTCAATCCTCAATTATCAATCCTCAATCTTCAATCCTCAATACTCAATCTTCAATAATCAGTCCTCAATACTCAATCCTCAATACTCAATCCTCAATCGTCAATACTCAATCCCCAATCCTCAATCTTCAATCCTCAATCCTCAATCCTCAATCCTCAATCCTCAATCTTAAATCCTCAATACTCAATCTTCATTCCTCAATCCTCAATCCTCAATCCTCAATCCTCAATCCTCGATCCTCAATCCTCAATCCTCAATCCTCATTCTTCAATCCTCAATACTCAGTATTCAATACTCAATCCTCAATCCTCAATCCTCAATCCTCATTCTTCAATCCTCAATACCCAATCCACAATCTTCAATCCTCAATCCTCAACCCTCAATTCTCAATACTCAATCCTCAATCCTCAGACCTCAAGCAGCAATACTCAACCCTCAGTCCTCGTCCTCAATCCACAACCATCAATACCCAATCCTCAATCTTCAATCATCAATATTCAATCTTCAGTACTCAATCCTCAATCCTCAATCCTCAATCCTCAATCTTCATTCCTCATTACTCAATCTTCATTCCTCAATCCTCAATCCTCAATCCTCAGTCCTCAAGCCTCAATCCTCAATCCTCAATCCTCAATCCTCAATCCTCAATCTTCAATCCTCAATCCTCAATCCTCAATCCTCAATCCTCAATCTTCAATCCTCAATACTCAATCTTCATTCCTCAATCCTCAATCCTCAATCCTCAATCCTCAATCCTCGATCCTCAATCCTCAATCCTCAATACTCAATCCTCAATCCTCAATCCTCAATCTTCAATCCTCAATACTTAAACTGCAATCCTCAATCCTCAGTCCTCACTCCTTCATCCTCACTCTTCAATCCTCAATACCGAATCCTCAATCTTCAATCCTCAATCCTCAATCCTCAATTCTCAATCCTCAATCCTCAATCCTCAGACTTCAAAAACCAATACTCAGCCCTCAGTCCTCGTCCTCAATCCACAACCCTCAATCCTCAATCCTCAATCCTCAATCCTCAATCCTCAACCCTCAATCCCCAATGCTAACTCCTCAATACCCAATCCTCAGTCTTCAATCCTCAATCCTCAATCATCAATCCTCAATCCTCAATTCTCAGTCCTCAATCCTCAATCTTCGATCCTCAATCCTCATTCTTCAGTCCTCAATACCGAATCCTCAATCTTCAATACTCAATCCTCAATCCTCAATTCTCAATCCTCAATCCTCAATCCTCAATCCTCAATTTTCAATCCTCAATCCTCAATCCTCAATCCTCAATCCTCAATCTTCAAGCCTCAGTCCCCAATCCTCAATCTTCAACCCTCAATCCTCAATCCTCAATCCTCGATCCTCAGTCCTCAATCCTCAATCCTCAATCCTCAATGTTCAATCCGCAATACCCAATCCTCAATCTTCAATCCTCAATCCTCAATCCTCAATCCTCAATCCTCAGTCCTCAATCCCCAATCCTCAATCTTCAATCCTCAGTCCCCAATCCTCAATCCTCAGTCCTCAAACCTTAATCCTGAATCCTCAATCCTGAATCCTCAATCTTCAGCCCTCAGTCCTCAACAATCAGTTGTCAATCCCCAATCCTCCATGGAATATCATCAATTCACAGTTTTCAATACTCAATGCTCAATCTGCAATCTTCAAATCTCTATCCACAAACATCAATTGTCATCTCTCAACACTCAACACTCCGTCCCCAATCCTCAATCTTCAATCCTCAATCCTCAATCCTCAATCCTCAATCCTCAATTATCAATCCTCAATACTCAACCTTCAATCATCAATACTCAATCTTCAATCCGCAATCCTCAATCTTCAATCCTCAATCCTCAATTCTCAGTCCTCAATACTCAATCCTCAATTGTCAATCCTCAATCCCCAATCCTCAATCTTCAATCCTCCATCCTCAATCCTCAATCCTCAATCCTCAATCTTCAATCCTCAATACTCAATCTTCAATCCTCAATCCTCAATCGTCAATCCTCAATGCTCAATCCTCAATCCTCAATCCTCAACCCTCAATCTTCAATCCTCAATACTCAATCTGCAATCCTCAATCCTCAATCGTCAATCCTCAATGCTCAATCCTCAATCCTCAATCCTCAACCCTCAATCTTCAATCCTCAATACTCAATCTGCAATCCTCAATCATCAATCCTCAATCCTCAATCCTCATTCTTCAATCCTCAGTGCCCAGTCCTCAATCTTGAATCCTCAATCCTCAACCCTCGATTCTCATTTCTCAATCCTCAATCGTCAATCCTCAATCCTCAATCCTCAACCCTCAATCCACAATGTTGAATCCTCAATACCCAATCCTCAGTCTTCAATCCTCAATCCTCAATCCTCAATCCTCAATCCTCAATCTTCAATCCTCAATCCTCAATCCTCAATTCTCAATCCTCAATCCTCAATCCTCAGACCTCAAACATCAATACTCAACCCTCAGTCCTCGTCCTCAATCCACAACCCTCAATCCTCAATCCTCAGTCCTAAATCCTCAATCCTCAATCCTCAAACCTCAATCCTCAACCGTCAGTCCCCGTCCTCAATCCTCAAACATGAATCCTCAATCCTCAACCTTCAATCATCAATACTCAATCTTCAATCCTCAATTATCAATCCTCAATCTTCAATCCTCAATACTCAATCTTCAATAATCAGTCCTCAATACTCAATCCTCAATACTCAATCCTCAATCGTCAATACTCAATCCCCAATCCTCAATCTTCAATCCTCAATCCTCAATCCTCAATCCTCAATCCTCAATCTTCAATCCTCAATACTCAATCTTCATTCCTCAATCCTCAATCCTCAATCCTCAATCCTCAATCCTCGATCCTCAATCCTCAATCCTCAATCCTCATTCTTCAATCCTCAATACTCAGTATTCAATACTCAATCCTCAATCCTCAATCCTCAATCCTCATTCTTCAATCCTCAATACCCAATCCACAATCTTCAATCCTCAATCCTCAACCCTCAATTCTCAATACTCAATCCTCAATCCTCAGACCTCAAACAGCAATACTCAACCCTCAGTCCTCGTCCTCAATCCACAACCATCAATACCCAATCCTCAATCTTCAATCATCAATATTCAATCTTCAGTCCTCAATCCTCAATCCTCAATCCTCAATCCTCAACCCTCAATCCTCGATCCTCCGTCCTCAATCCTCAATCCTCAATCCTCAATGTTCAATCCGCAATACCCAATCCTCAATCTTCAATCCTCAATCCTCAATCCACAATCCTCAATCCTCAGTCCTCAAACCTCAATTCTGAATCCTCAAATCTCAATTCTGAATCCTCAATCCTGAACCCTCAATCTTCAGCTCTCAGTCCTCAACAATCTGTTGTCAATCCTCAATCCTCAATAGAATATACTCAATTCACAGTTTTCAATACACAATACTCAATCTGCAATCTTCGAATCTCTATCCACAAACATCAATTCTCATCACTCAATCCTCAACACTCAGTCCTCAATGTTCAATCCTCAATCATCAATTCTCAATCCTCAATCGTCAATCCTCAATCCCCAATCCTCAATCTTCAATCCTCAATCCTCAATCCTCAATCCTCAATCCTCAATCTTCAATCCTCAATACTCAATCTTCAATCCTCAATCCTCAATCCTCAATCCTCAATCCTCAAACTTCAATCCTCAATACTCAATCTTCAATCCTCAATCCTCAATCCTCAATCCCCAATCCTCAATCCTCAATCCTCAACCTTCAATCCTCAATACTCAAACTGCAATCCTCAATCCTCAGTCCTCACTCCTCAATCCTCATTCTTCAATCCTCAATACCGAATCCTCAATCTTCAATCCTCAATCCTCAATCCTCAATCTTCAATCCTCAATACTGAATCTTCAATCCTCAATCCTCAATCATCAATCCTCAATGCTCAATCCTCAATCCTCAATCCTCAACACTCAATCTTCAATCCTCAATACTCAATCTGCAATCCTCAATCCTCAATCCTCAATCCTCAATCCTCATTCTTCAATCCTCAGTGCCCAGTCCTCAATCTTGAATCCTCAATCCTCACTCCTCGATTCTCATTCCTCAATCCTCAATCGTCAATCCTCAATCCTCAATCCTCAACCCTCAATCCTCAATGTTGAATCCTCAATACCCAATCCTCAGTTTTCAATCCTCAATCCTCAATCCTCAATCCTCAATCCTCAATCTTCAATCCTCAATCCTCAATCTTCAATCCTCAATCCTCAATCCTCAATTCTCAATCCTCAATCCTCAATCCTCAGACCTCAAACATCAATACCCAACCCTCAGTCCTCGTCCTCAATCCACAACCCTCAATCGTCAATCGTCAGTCCTAAATCCTCAATCCTCAATCCTCAAACCTCAATCCTCAACCGTCTGTCCCCGTCCTCAATGCTCAAACATGAATCCTCAATCCTCAACCTTCAATCATCAATACCCAATCTTCAATCCTCAATTATCAATCCTCAATCTTCAATCCTCAATACTCAATCTTCAATAATCAGTCCTCAATACTCAATCCTCAATACTCAATCCTCAATCGTCAATACTCAATCCCCAATCCTCAATCTTCAATCCTCAATCCTCAATCCTCAATCCTCAATCCTCAATCTTCAATCCTCAATACTCAATCTTCATTCCTCAATCCTCAATCCTCAATCCTCAATCCTCAATCCTCGATCCTCAATCCTCAATCCTCAATCCTCATTCTCCAATCCTCAATACTCAGTATTCAATACTCAATCCTCAATCCTCAATCCTCAATCCTCATTCTTCAATCCTCAATACCCAATCCACAATCTTCAATCCTCAATCCTCAACCCTCAATTCTCAATACTCAATCCTCAATCCTCAGACCTCAAGCAGCAATACTCAACCCTCAGTCCTCGTCCTCAATCCACAACCATCAATACCCAATCCTCAATCTTCAATCATCAATATTCAATCTTCAGTACTCAATCCTCAATCCTCAATCCTCAATCCTCAATCTTCATTCCTCATTACTCAATCTTCATTCCTCAATCCTCAATCCTCAATCCTCAGTCCTCAAGCCTCAATCCTCAATCCTCAATCCTCAATCCTCAATCCTCAATCTTCAATCCTCAATCCTCAATCCTCAATCCTCAATCCTCAATCTTCAATCCTCAATACTCAATCTTCATTCCTCAATCCTCAATCCTCAATCCTCAATCCTCAATCCTCGATCCTCAATCCTCAATCCTCAATACTCAATCCTCAATCCTCAATCCTCAATCTTCAATCCTCAATACTTAAACTGCAATCCTCAATCCTCAGTCCTCACTCCTTCATCCTCATTCTTCAATCCTCAATACCGAATCCTCAATCTTCAATCCTCAATCCTCAATCCTCAATTCTCAATCCTCAATCCTCAATCCTCAGACTTCAAAAACCAATACTCAGCCCTCAGTCCTCGTCCTCAATCCACAACCCTCAATCCTCAATCCTCAATCCTCAATCCTCAATCCTCAACCCTCAATCCCCAATGCTAACTCCTCAATACCCAATCCTCAGTCTTCAATCCTCAATCCTCAATCATCAATCCTCAATCCTCAATTCTCAGTCCTCAATCCTCAATCTTCGATCCTCAATCCTCATTCTTCAGTCCTCAATACCGAATCCTCAATCTTCAATACTCAATCCTCAATCCTCAATTCTCAATCCTCAATCCTCAATCCTCAATCCTCAATTTTCAATCCTCAATCCTCAATCCTCAATCCTCAATCCTCAATCTTCAAGCCTCAGTCCCCAATCCTCAATCTTCAACCCTCAATCCTCAATCCTCAATCCTCGATCCTCAGTCCTCAATCCTCAATCCTCAATCCTCAATGTTCAATCCGCAATACCCAATCCTCAATCTTCAATCCTCAATCCTCAATCCTCAATCCTCAATCCTCAGTCCTCAATCCCCAATCCTCAATCTTCAATCCTCAGTCCCCAATCCTCAATCCTCAGTCCTCAAACCTTAATCCTGAATCCTCAATCCTGAATCCTCAATCTTCAGCCCTCAGTCCTCAACAATCAATTGTCAATCCCCAATCCTCCATGGAATATCATCAATTCACAGTTTTCAATACTCAATACTCAATCTGCAATCTTCAAATCTCTATCCACAAACATCAATTGTCATCTCTCAACACTCAACACTCCGTCCCCAATCCTCAATCTTCAATCCTCAATCCTCAATCCTCAATCCTCAATCCTCAATTATCAATCCTCAATACTCAACCTTCAATCATCAATACTCAATCTTCAATCCGCAATCCTCAATCTTCAATCCTCAATCCTCAATTCTCAGTCCTCAATACTCAATCCTCAATTGTCAATCCTCAATCCCCAATCCTCAATCTTCAATCCTCCATCCTCAATCCTCAATCCTCAATCCTCAATCTTCAATCCTCAATACTCAATCTTCAATCCTCAATCCTCAATCGTCAATCCTCAATGCTCAATCCTCAATCCTCAATCCTCAACCCTCAATCTTCAATCCTCAATACTCAATCTGCAATCCTCAATCCTCAATCGTCAATCCTCAATGCTCAATCCTCAATCCTCAATCCTCAACCCTCAATCTTCAATCCTCAATACTCAATCTGCAATCCTCAATCCTCAATCCTCAATCCTCAATCCTCATTCTTCAATCCTCAGTGCCCAGTCCTCAATCTTGAATCCTCAATCCTCAACCCTCGATTCTCATTTCTCAATCCTCAATCGTCAATCCTCAATCCTCAATCCTCAACCCTCAATCCACAATGTTGAATCCTCAATACCCAATCCTCAGTCTTCAATCCTCAATCCTCAATCCTCAATCCTCAATCCTCAATCTTCAATCCTCAATCCTCAATCCTCAATTCTCAATCCTCAATCCTCAATCCTCAGACCTCAAACATCAATACTCAACCCTCAGTCCTCGTCCTCAATTCACAACCCTCAATCCTCAATCCTCAGTCCTAAATCCTCAATCCTCAATCCTCAAACCTCAATCCTCAACCGTCAGTCCCCGTCCTCAATCCTCAAACATGAATCCTCAATCCTCAACCTTCAATCATCAATACTCAATCTTCAATCCTCAATTATCAATCCTCAATCTTCAATCCTCAATACTCAATCTTCAATAATCAGTCCTCAATACTCAATCCTCAATACTCAATCCTCAATCGTCAATACTCAATCCCCAATCCTCAATCTTCAATCCTCAATCCTCAATCCTCAATCCTCAATCCTCAATCTTCAATCCTCAATACTCAATCTTCATTCCTCAATCCTCAATCCTCAATCCTCAATCCTCAATCCTCGATCCTCAATCCTCAATCCTCAATCCTCATTCTTCAATCCTCAATACTCAGTATTCAATACTCAATCCTCAATCCTCAATCCTCAATCCTCATTCTTCAATCCTCAATACCCAATCCACAATCTTCAATCCTCAATCCTCAACCCTCAATTCTCAATACTCAATCCTCAATCCTCAGACCTCAAACAGCAATACTCAACCCTCAGTCCTCGTCCTCAATCCACAACCATCAATACCCAATCCTCAATCTTCAATCATCAATATTCAATCTTCAGTCCTCAATCCTCAATCCTCAATCCTCAATCCTCAATCCTCAATCCTCGATCCTCCGTCCTCAATCCTCAATCCTCAATCCTCAATGTTCAATCCGCAATACCCAATCCTCAATCTTCAATCCTCAATCCTCAATCCTCAATCCTCAATCCTCAGTCCTCAAACCTCAATTCTGAATCCTCAAATCTCAATTCTGAATCCTCAATCCTGAACCCTCAATCTTCAGCTCTCAGTCCTCAACAATCTGTTGTCAATCCTCAATCCTCAATAGAATATACTCAATTCACAGTTTTCAATACACAATACTCAATCTGCAATCTTCGAATCTCTATCCACAAACATCAATTCTCATCACTCAATCCTCAACACTCAGTCCTCAATGTTCAATCCTCAATCATCAATTCTCAATCTTCAATCCTCAATACTGAACCTTCAATCCTCAATCCTCAATCCTCAGTCCTCAATCCCCAATCCTCAATCTTCAATCCTCAGTCCCCAATCCTCAATCTTCAACCCTCAATCCTCAACCCTCAATCCTCGATCCTCAGTCCTCAATCCTCAATCCTCAATCCACAATGTTCAATCCGCAATACCCATTCCTCAACCTTCAATCCTCATTCCTCAATCCTCAATCCTCAATCCTCAATCCTCAGTCCTCAAACCTTAATCCTGAATCCTCAATCCTGAATCCTCAATCTTCAGCCCTCAGTCCTCAACAATCAGTTGTCAATCCCCAATCCTCCATGGAATATCATCAATTCACAGTTTTCAATACTCAATACTCAATCTGCAATCTTCAAATCTCTATCCACAAACATCAATTCTCATCTCTCAACACTCAACACTCCGTCCCCAATCCTCAATCTTCAATCCTCAATCCTCAATCCTCAATCCTCAATCCTCAATTTTCAATCCTCAATACTCAATCTTCAATCATCAATACGCAATCTTCAATCCGCAATCCTCAATGTTCAATCCTCAATCCTCAATTCTCAGTCCTCAATACTCAATCCTCAATTGTCAATCCTCAATCCCCAATCCTCAATCTTCAATCCTCAATCCTCAATCCTCAATCCTCAATCCTCAATCTTCAATCCTCAATACTCAATCTTCAATCCTCAATCCTCAATCCTCAATCCTCAATCCTCAATCTTCAATCCTCAATACTCAATCTTCAATCCTCAATCCTCAATCCTCAATCCCCAATCCTCAATCCTCAATCTTCAATCCTCAATACTCATCCTTCAATCCTCAATCCTCAATCCTCAATCCTCAATCCACATTCTCCAATCCTCAACACCCAATCCTCAATCTTCGATCCTCAATCCTCAGTCCTCAATTCTCAATCCTCAATCCTCAATCCTCAGACCTCAAACATCAATACTCAACCCTCAGTCCTCCTCCTCAATCCACAACCCTCAATCCTCGATCCTCAATCTTCAATCATCAATATTCAATCTTCAATCGTCAAACCTCAATCATCAATACTCAATCCACAATCCTCAATGTTCAATCCTCAATTCTCAATCCTCAATCGTCAATCCTCAATCCCCAATACTCAATCTTCAATCCTCAGTCCTCAATCCTCAATCCTCAATCCTCAATCTTCAATCCTCAATACTCAATCTTCAATCCTCATTCCTCAATCCTCAATCCTCAATCCTCAATCCTCAATCCTCAATCTTCAATCCTCAATACTCAAACTGCAATCCTCAATCCTCAGTCCTCACTCCTCAATCCTCATTCTTCAATCCTCAATACCGAATCCTCAATCTTCAATCCTCAATCCTCAATCCTCAATTCTCAATCCTCAATCCTCAATCCTCAGACTTCAAACACCAATACTCAACCCTCAGTCCTCGTCCTCAATCCACAACCCTCAATCCTCAATCCTCAATCCTCAATCCTCAATCCTCAACCCTCCATTCCCAATGCTAACTCCTCAATACCCAATCCTCAGTCTTCAATCCTCAATCCTCAATCATCAATCCTCAATCCTCAATTCTCAGTCCTCAATCCTCAATCTTCGATCCTCAATACTCAATCTTCAATCTACAATCCTCAATCCTCAATCCTCAATCTTCAATCCTCAATACTGAACCTTCAATCCTCAACCTTCAATCCTCAATGTTCAATCCGCAATACCCAATCCTCAATCTTCAATACTCAATCCTCAATCCTCAATCCTCAATCCTCAATCTTCAATCCTCAATACTCAACCTTCAATCCTCAATCCTCAATCCTCAATCCTCAATCCACAGTCTTCAATCCTCAACACCCAATCCTCAATCTTCAATCCTCAATCCTCAGTCCTCAATTCTCAATCCTCAATCCTCAATCCTCGGACCTCAAACATCAATACTCAACCCTCAGTCCTCCTCCTCAATCCACAACCCTCAATCCTCGATCCTCAATCTTCAATCATCAATATTCTATCTTCAATCGTCAAACCTCAATCATCAATACTCAATCCACAATCCTCAATGTTCAATCCTCAATTCTCAATCCTCAATCGTCAATACTCAATCCCCAATACTCAATCTTCAATCCTCAGCCCTCAATCCTCAATCCTCAATCCTCAATCTTCAATGCTCAATACTCAATCTTCAATCCTCATTCCTCAATCCTCAATCCTCAATCCTCAATCCTCAATCCTCAATCTTCAATCCTCAATGCTCAAACTGCAATCCTCAATCCTCAGTCCTCACTCCTCAACCCTCATTCTTCAGTCCTCCATACCGAATCCTCAATCTTCAGTCCTCAATACTCAATCCTCAATTCTCAATCCTCAATCCTCAATCCTCAGACTTCAAACACCAATACTCAACCCTCAGTCCTCGTCCTCAATCCACAACACCCAATCCTCAATCCTCAATCTTCAATCATTAATATTCAATCTTCAATCCTCAATCCTCAATCCTCAATCTTCAATCCTCAATACTGAATCTTCAATCGTCAATCTTCAATCCTCAATGTTCAATCCGCAATACCCAATCCTCTATCTTCAATACTCAATCCTCAATCCTCAATCCTCAATCCTCAATCTTCAATCCTCAATACTCATCCTTCAATCCTCAATCCTCAATCCTCAATCCTCAATCCACATTCTTCAATCCTCAACACCCAATCCTCAATCTTCAATCCTCAATCCTCAGTCCTCAATTCTCAATCCTCAATCCTCAATCCTCAGACCACAAACATCAAGACTCAACCCTCAGTCCTCGTCATCAATCCACAACCCTCAATCCTCGATGCTCAATCTTCAATCCTCAATACTCAATCTTCAATCCTCAATCCTCAATCGTCAATCCTCAATGCTCAATCCTCAATCCTCAATCCTCAACCCTCAATCTTCAATCCTCAATACTCAATCTGCAATCCTCAATCCTCAATCGTCAATCCTCAATGCTCAATCCTCAATCCTCAATCCTCAACCCTCAATCTTCAATCCTCAATACTCAATCTGCAATCCTCAATCCTCAATCCTCAATCCTCAATCCTCATTCTTCAATCCTCAGTGCCCAGTCCTCAATCTTGAATCCTCAATCCTCAACCCTCGATTCTCATTTCTCAATCCTCAATCCTCAATCGTCAATCCTCAATGCTCAATCCTCAATCCTCAATCCTCAACCCTCAATCTTCAATCCTCAATACTCAATCTGCAATCCTCAATCCTCAATCGTCAATCCTCAATGCTCAATCCTCAATCCTCAATCCTCAACCCTCAATCTTCAATCCTCAATACTCAATCTGCAATCCTCAATCCTCAATCCTCAATCCTCAATCCTCATTCTTCAATCCTCAGTGCCCAGTCCTCAATCTTGAATCCTCAATCCTCAACCCTCGATTCTCATTTCTCAATCCTCAATCGTCAATCCTCAATCCTCAATCCTCAACCCTCAATCCACAATGTTGAATCCTCAATACCCAATCCTCAGTCTTCAATCCTCAATCCTCAATCCTCAATCCTCAATCCTCAATCTTCAATCCTCAATCCTCAATCCTCAATTCTCAATCCTCAATCCTCAATCCTCAGACCTCAAACATCAATACTCAACCCTCAGTCCTCGTCCTCAATCCACAACCCTCAATCCTCAATCCTCAGTCCTAAATCCTCAATCCTCAATCCTCAAACCTCAATCCTCAACCGTCAGTCCCCGTCCTCAATCCTCAAACATGAATCCTCAATCCTCAACCTTCAATCATCAATACTCAATCTTCAATCCTCAATTATCAATCCTCAATCTTCAATCCTCAATACTCAATATTCAATAATCAGTCCTCAATACTCAATCCTCAATACTCAATCCTCAATCGTCAATACTCAATCCCCGATCCTCAATCTTCAATCCTCAATCCTCAATCCTCAATCCTCAATCCTCAATCTTCAATCCTCAATACTCAATCTTCATTCCTCAATCCTCAATCCTCAATCCTCAATCCTCAATCCTCGATCCTCAATCCTCAATCCTCAATCCTCATTCTTCAATCCTCAATACTCAGTATTCAATACTCAATCCTCAATCCTCAATCCTCAATCCTCATTCTTCAATCCTCAATACCCAATCCACAATCTTCAATCCTCAATCCTCAACCCTCAATTCTCAATACTCAATCCTCAATCCTCAGACCTCAAACAGCAATACTCAACCCTCAGTCCTCGTCCTCAATCCACAACCATCAATACCCAATCCTCAATCTTCAATCATCAATATTCAATCTTCAGTCCTCAATCCTCAATCCTCAATCCTCAATCCTCAATCCTCAATCCTCGATCCTCCGTCCTCAATCCTCAATCCTCAATCCTCAATGTTCAATCCGCAATACCCAATCCTCAATCTTCAATCCTCAATCCTCAATCCTCAATCCTCAATCCTCAGTCCTCAAACCTCAATTCTGAATCCTCAAATCTCAATTCTGAATCCTCAATCCTGAACCCTCAATCTTCAGCTCTCAGTCCTCAACAATCTGTTGTCAATCCTCAATCCTCAATAGAATATACTCAATTCACAGTTTTCAATACACAATACTCAATCTGCAATCTTCGAATCTCTATCCACAAACATCAATTCTCATCACTCAATCCTCAACACTCAGTCCTCAATGTTCAATCCTCAATCATCAATTCTCAATCTTCAATCCTCAATACTGAACCTTCAATCCTCAATCCTCAATCCTCAGTCCTCAATCCCCAATCCTCAATCTTCAATCCTCAGTCCCCAATCCTCAATCTTCAACCCTCAATCCTCAACCCTCAATCCTCGATCCTCAGTCCTCAATCCTCAATCCTCAATCCACAATGTTCAATCCGCAATACCCATTCCTCAACCATCAATCCTCATTCCTCAATCCTCAATCCTCAATCCTCAATCCTCAGTCCTCAAACCTTAATCCTGAATCCTCAATCCTGAATCCTCAATCTTCAGCCCTCAGTCCTCAACAATCAGTTGTCAATCCCCAATCCTCCATGGAATATCATCAATTCACAGTTTTCAATACTCAATACTCAATCTGCAATCTTCAAATCTCTATCCACAAACATCAATTCTCATCACTCAACACTCAACACTCCGTCCCCAATCCTCAATCTTCAATCCTCAATCCTCAATCCTCAATCCTCAATCCTCAATTTTCAATCCTCAATACTCAATCTTCAATCATCAATACGCAATCTTCAATCCGCAATCCTCAATATTCAATCCTCAATCCTCAATTCTCAGTCCTCAATACTCAATCCTCAATTGTCAATCCTCAATCCCCAATCCTCAATCTTCAATCCTCAATCCTCAATCCTCAATCCTCAATCCTCAATCTTCAATCCTCAATACTCAATCTTCAATCCTCAATCCTCAATCCTCAATCCTCAATCCTCAATCTTCAATCCTCAATACTCAATCTTCAATCCTCAATCCTCAATCCTCAATCCCCAATCCTCAATCCTCAATCTTCAATCCTCAATACTCATCCTTCAATCCTCAATCCTCAATCCTCAATCCTCAATCCACATTCTCCAATCCTCAACACCCAATCCTCAATCTTCGATCCTCAATCCTCAGTCCTCAATTCTCAATCCTCAATCCTCAATCCTCAGACCTCAAACATCAATACTCAACCCTCAGTCCTCCTCCTCAATCCACAACCCTCAATCCTCGATCCTCAATCTTCAATCATCAATATTCAATCTTCAATCGTCAAACCTCAATCATCAATACTCAATCCACAATCCTCAATGTTCAATCCTCAATTCTCAATCCTCAATCGTCAATCCTCAATCCCCAATACTCAATCTTCAATCCTCAGTCCTCAATCCTCAATCCTCAATCCTCAATCTTCAATCCTCAATACTCAATCTTCAATCCTCATTCCTCAATCCTCAATCCTCAATCCTCAATCCTCAATCCTCAATCTTCAATCCTCAATACTCAAACTGCAATCCTCAATCCTCAGTCCTCACTCCTCAATCCTCATTCTTCAATCCTCAATACCGAATCCTCAATCTTCAATCCTCAATCCTCAATCCTCAATTCTCAATCCTCAATCCTCAATCCTCAGACTTCAAACACCAATACTCAACCCTCAGTCCTCGTCCTCAATCCACAACCCTCAATCCTCAATCCTCAATCCTCAATCCTCAATCCTCAACCCTCCATTCCCGATGCTAACTCCTCAATACCCAATCCTCAGTCTTCAATCCTCAATCCTCAATCATCAATCCTCAATCCTCAATTCTCAGTCCTCAATCCTCAATCTTCGATCCTCAATACTCAATCTTCAATCTACAATCCTCAATCCTCAATCCTCAATCTTCAATCCTCAATACTGAATCTTCAATCCTCAACCTTCAATCCTCAATGTTCAATCCGCAATACCCAATCCTCAATCTTCAATACTCAATCCTCAATCCTCAATCCTCAATCCTCAATCTTCAATCCTCAATACTCAACCTTCAATCCTCAATCCTCAATCCTCAATCCTCAATCCACAGTCTTCAATCCTCAACACCCAATCCTCAATCTTCAATCCTCAATCCTCAGTCCTCAATTCTCAATCCTCAATCCTCAATCCTCAGACCTCAAACATCAATACTCAACCCTCAGTCCTCCTCCTCAATCCACAACCCTCAATCCTCGATTCTCAATCTTCAATCATCAATATTCTATCTTCAATCGTCAAACCTCAATCATCAATACTCAATCCACAATCCTCAATGTTCAATCCTCAATTCTCAATCCTCAATCGTCAATACTCAATCCCCAATACTCAATCTTCAATCCTCAGCCCTCAATCCTCAATCCTCAATCCTCAATCTTCAATGCTCAATACTCAATCTTCAATCCTCATTCCTCAATCCTCAATCCTCAATCCTCAATCCTCAATCCTCAATCTTCAATCCTCAATGCTCAAACTGCAATCCTCAATCCTCAGTCCTCACTCCTCAACCCTCATTCTTCAGTCCTCCATACCGAATCCTCAATCTTCAGTCCTCAATACTCAATCCTCAATTCTCAATCCACAATCCTCAATCCTCAGACTTCAAACACCAATACTCAACCCTCAGTCCTCGTCCTCAATCCACAACACCCAATCCTCAATCCTCAATCTTCAATCATTAATATTCAATCTTCAATCCTCAATCCTCAATCCTCAATCTTCAATCCTCAATACTGAATCTTCAATCGTCAATCTTCAATCCTCAATGTTCAATCCGCAATACCCAATCCTCTATCTTCAATACTCAATCCTCAATCCTCAATCCTCAATCCTCAATCTTCAATCCTCAATACTCATCCTTCAATCCTCAATCCTCAATCCTCAATCCTCAATCCACATTCTTCAATCCTCAACACCCAATCCTCAATCTTCAATCCTCAATCCTCAGTCCTCAATTCTCAATCCTCAATCCTCAATCCTCAGACCACAAACATCAAGACTCAACCCTCAGTCCTCGTCATCAATCCACAACCCTCAATCCTCGATGCTCAATCTTCAATCATGAATATTCAATATTCAATCCTCAATCCTCAATCATCAATACTCAATCCACAATCCTCAATGTTCAATCCTCGATACCCAATCCTCAATCTTCAATCCTCAATCCTCAATCCTCAATCCTCAATCCTCAATCCTCAATCCTCAGTCCTCAAACCTCAATCCTGAATCCTCAAACCTGATTCCTCAGTCTTCAGCCCTCACTCCTCAACAATCAGTTGTCAATCCTCAATCCTCAATAGAATATCCTCAATTCACAGGTTTCATTACTCAATACTCAACCTGCAATCTTCAAATCTCTATCCACAAACATCAATTCTCATCACTCAACCCTCAACACTCAGTCCCCAATCCTCAACCCTCAATCCTCAATTCTCAATCCTCAATCGTCAATCCTCAATCCCCAATCCTCAATCATCAATCCTCAATCCTCAATCCTCAATCCTCAATCCTCAATCTTCAATCCTCAATACTCAATCTTCAATCCTCAATCCTCAATCCTCAATCCTCAATCCTCAATCTTCAATCCTCAATACTCAATCTTCCATCCTCAATCCTCAATCCTCAATCCCCAATCCTCAATCCTCAATCTTCAATCCTCAATACTCATCCTTCAATCCTCAATCCTCAATCCTCAATCCTCAATCCACATTCTTCAATCCTCAACACCCAATCCTCAATCTTCGATCCTCAATCCTCAGTCCTCAATTCTCAATCCTCAATCCTCAATCCTCAGACCTCAAACATCAATACTCAACCCTCAGTCCTCCTCCTCAATCCACAACCCTCAATCCTCGATCCTCAATCTTCAATCATCAATATTCAATCTTCAATCGTCAAACCTCAATCATCAATACTCAATCCACAATCCTCAATGTTCAATCCTCAATTCTCAATCCGCAATCGTCAATCCTCAATCCCCAATACTCAATCTTCAATCCTCAGTCCTCAATCCTCAATCCTCAATCCTCAATCTTCAATCCTCAATACTCAATCTTCAATCCTCATTCCTCAATCCTCAATCCTCAATCCTCAATTCTCAATCCTCAATCTTCAATCCCCAATACTCAAACTGCAATCCTCAATCCTCAGTCCTCACTCCTCAATCCTCATTCTTCAATCCTCAATACCGAATCCTCAATCTTCAATCCTCAATCTTCAATCCTCATTCCTCAATCCTCAATCCTCAATCCTCAATCCTCAATCCTCAATCTTCAATCCTCAATACTCAAACTGCAATCCTCAATCCTCAGTCCTCACTCCTCAATCCTCATTCTTCAATCCTCAATACCGAATCCTCAATCTTCAATCCTCAATCCTCAATCCTCAATTCTCAATCCTCAATCCTCAATCCTCAGACTTCAAACACCAATACTCAACCCTCAGTCCTCGTCCTCAATCCACAACCCTCAATCCTCAATCCTCAATCCTCAATCCTCAATCCTCAACCCTCCATCCCCAATGCTAACTCCTCAATACCCAATCCTCAGTCTTCAATCCTCAAACCTCAATCATCAATCCTCAATCCTCAATTCTCAGTCCTCAATCCTCAATCTTCGATCCTCAATACTCAATCTTCAATCTACAATCCTCAATCCTCAATCCTCAATCTTCAATCCTCAATACTGAATCTTCAATCCTCAACCTTCAATCCTCAATGTTCAATCCGCAATACCCAATCCTCAATCTTCAATACTCAATCCTCAATCCGCAATCCTCAATCCTCAATCTTCAATCCTCAATACTCAACCTTCAATCCTCAACCCTCATTCTTCAGTCCTCCATACCGAATCCTCAATCTTCAGTCCTCAATCCTCAATCCTCAATTCTCAATCCTCAATCCTCAATCCTCAGACTTCAAACACCAATACTCAACCCTCAGTCCTCGTCCTCCATCCACAACACCCAATCCTCAATCCTCAATCTTCAATCATTAATATTCAATCTTCAATCCTCAATCCTCAATCCTCAATCTTCAATCCTCAATACTGAATCTTCAATCGTCAATCTTCAATCCTCAATGTTCAATCCGCAATACCCAATCCTCTATCTTCAATACTCAATCCTCAATCCTCAATCCTCAATCCTCAATCTTCAATCCTCAATACTCATCCTTCAATCCTCAATCCTCAATCCTCAATCCTCAATCCACATTCTTCAATCCTCAACACCCAATCCTCAACCTTCAATCCTCAATCCTCAGTCCTCAATTCTCAATCCTCAATCCTCAATCCTCAGACCACAAACATCAAGACTCAACCCTCAGTCCTCGTCATCAATCCACAACCCTCAATCCTCGATCCTCAATCTTCAATCATGAATATTCAATATTCAATCCTCAATCCTCAATCATCAATACTCAATCCACAATCCTCAATGTTCAATCCTCGATACCCAATCCTCAATCTTCAATCCTCAATCCTCAATCCTCAATCCTCAATCCTCAATCCTCAATCCTCAGTCCTCAAACCTCAATCCTGAATCCTCAAACCTGATTCCTCAGTCTTCAGCCCTCACTCCTCAACAATCAGTTGTCAATCCTCAATCCTCAATAGAATATCCTCAATTCACAGGTTTCAATACTCAATACTCAACCTGCAATCTTCAAATCTCTATCCACAAACATCAATTCTCATCACTCAACCCTCAACACTCAGTCCCCAATCCTCAACCCTCAATCCTCAATTCTCAATCCTCAATCGTCAATCCTCAATCCCCAATCCTCAATCTTCAATCCTCAATCCTCAATCCTCAATCCTCAATCCTCAATCTTCAATCCTCAATACTCAATCTTCAATCCTCAATCCTCAATCCTCAATCCTCAATCCTCAATCTTCAATTCTCAATACTCAATCTTCAATCCTCAATCCTCAATCCTCAATCCCCAATCCTCAATCCTCAATCTTCAATCCTCAATACTCATCCTTCAATCCTCAATCCTCAATCCTCAATCCTCAATCCACATTCTCCAATCCTCAACACCCAATCCTCAATCTTCGATCCTCAATCCTCAGTCCTCAATTCTCAATCCTCAATCCTCAATCCTCAGACCTCAAACATCAATACTCAACCCTCAGTCCTCCTCCTCAATCCACAACCCTCAATCCTCGATCCTCAATCTTCAATCGTCAATATTCAATCTTCAATCGTCAAACCTCAATCATCAATACTCAATCCACAATCCTCAATGTTCAATCCTCAATTCTCAATCCTCAATCGTCAATCCTCAATCCCCAATACTCAATCTTCAATCCTCAGTCCTCAATCCTCAATCCTCAATCCTCAATCTTCAATCCTCAATACTCAATCTTCAATCCTCATTCCTCAATCCTCAATCCTCAATCCTCAATCCTCAATCCTCAATCTTCAATCCTCAATACTCAAACTGCAATCCTCAATCCTCAGTCCTCAGTCCTCAATCCTCATTCTTCAATCCTCAATACCGAATCCTCAATCTTCAATCCTCAATCCTCAATCCTCAATTCTCAATCCTCAATCCTCAATCCTCAGACTTCAAACACCAATACTCAACCCTCAGTCCTCGTCCTCAATCCACAACCCTCAATCCTCAATCCTCAATCCACAATCCTCAATCCTCAACCCTCCATCCCCAATGCTAACTCCTCAATACCCAATCCTCAGTCTTCAATCCTCAATCCTCAATCATCAATCCTCAATCCTCAATTCTCAGTCCTCAATCCTCAATCTTCGATCCTCAATACTCAATCTTCAATCTACAATCCTCAATCCTCAATCCTCAATCTTCAATCCTCAATACTGAATCTTCAATCCTCAACCTTCAATCCTCAATGTTCAATCCGCAATACCCAATCCTCAATCTTCAATACTCAATCCTCAATCCTCAATCTTCAATCCTCAATACTCAACCTTCAATCCTCAATCCTCAATCCTCAATCCTCAATCCACAGTCTTCAATCCTCAACACCCAATCCTCAATCTTCAATCCTCAATCCTCAGTCCTCAATTCTCAATCCTCAATCCTCAATCCTCAGACCTCAAACATCAATACTCAACCCTCAGTCCTCCTCCTCAATCCACAACCCTCAATCCTCGATCCTCAATCTTCAATCATCAATATTCTATCTTCAATCGTCAAACCTCAATCATCAATACTCAATCCACAATCCTCAATGTTCAATCCTCAATTCTCAATCCTCAATCGTCAATACTCAATCCCCAATACTCAATCTTCAATCCTCAGCCCTCAATCCTCAATCCTCAATCCTCAATCTTCAATGCTCAATACTCAATCTTCAATCCTCATTCCTCAATCCTCAATCCTCAATCCTCAATCCTCAATCCTCAATCTTCAATCCTCAATGCTCAAACTGCAATCCTCAATCCTCAGTCCTCACTCCTCAACCCTCATTCTTCAGTCCTCCATACCGAATCCTCAATCTTCAGTCCTCAATCCTCAATCCTCAATTCTCAATCCTCAATCCTCAATCCTCAGACTTCAAACACCAATACTCAACCCTCAGTCCTCGTCCTCAATCCACAACACCCAATCCTCAATCCTCAATCTTCAATCATTAATATTCAATCTTCAATCCTCAATCCTCAATCCTCAATCTTCAATCCTCAATACTGAATCTTCAATCGTCAATCTTCAATCCTCAATGTTCAATCCGCAATACCCAATCCTCTATCTTCAATACTCAATCCTCAATCCTCAATCCTCAATCCTCAATCTTCAATCCTCAATACTCATCCTTCAATCCTCAATCCTCAATCCTCAATCCTCAATCCACATTCTTCAATCCTCAACACCCAATCCTCAATCTTCAATCCTCAATCCTCAGTCCTCAATTCTCAATCCTCAATCCTCAATCCTCAGACCACAAACATCAAGACTCAACCCTCAGTCCTCGTCATCAATCCGCAACCCTCAATCCTCGATCCTCAATCTTCAATCATGAATATTTAATATTCAATCCTCAATCCTCAATCATCAATACTCAATCCACAATCCTCAATGTTCAATCCTCGATAACCAATCCTCAATCTTCAATCCTCAATCCTCAATCCTCAATCCTCAATCCTCAATCCTCAATCCTCAGTCCTCAAACCTCAATCCTGAATCCTCAAACCTGATTCCTCAGTCTTCAGCCCTCACTCCTCAACAATCAGTTGTCAATCCTCAATCCTCAATAGAATATCCTCAATTCACAGGTTTCAATACTCAATACTCAACCTGCAATCTTCAAATCTCTATCCACAAACATCAATTCTCATCACTCAACCCTCAACACTCAGTCCCCAATCCTCAACCCTCAATCCTCAATTCTCAATCCTCAATCGTCAATCCTCAATCCCCAATCCTCAATCTTCAATCCTCAATCCTCAATCCTCAATCCTCAATCCTCAATCTTCAATCCTCAATACTCAATCTTCAATCCTCAATCCTCAATCCTCAATCCTCAATCCTCAATCTTCAATCCTCAATACTCAATCTTCAATCCTCAATCCTCAATCCTCAATCCCCAATCCTCAATCCTCAATCTTCAATCCTCAATACTCATCCTTCAATCCTCAATCCTCAATCCTCAATCCTCAATCCACATTCTTCAATCCTCAACACCCAATCCTCAATCTTCGATCCTCAATCCTCAGTCCTCAATTCTCAATCCTCAATCCTCAATCCTCAGACCTCAAACATCAATACTCAACCCTCAGTCCTCCTCCTCAATCCACAACCCTCAATCCTCGATCCTCAATCTTCAATCATCAATATTCAATCTTCAATCGTCAAACCTCAATCATCAATACTCAATCAACAATCCTCAATGTTCAATCCTCAATTCTCAATCCTCAATCGTCAATCCTCAATCCCCAATACTCAATCTTCAATCCTCAGTCCTCAATCCTCAATCCTCAATCCTCAATCTTCAATCCTCAATACTCAATCTTCAATCCTCATTCCTCAATCCTCAATCCTCAATCCTCAATCCTCAATCCTCAATCTTCAATCCTCAATACTCAAACTGCAATCCTCAATCCTCAGTCCTCACTTCTCAACCCTCATTCTTCAGTCCTCAATACCGAATCCTCAATCTTCAGTCCTCAATCCTCAATCCTCAATTCTCAATCCTCAATCCTCAATCCTCAGACTTCAAACACGAATACTCAACCCTCAGTCCTCGTCCTCAATCCACAACACCCAATCCTCAATCCTCAATCTTCAATCATTAATATTCAATCTTCAATCCTCAATCCTCAATCCTCAATCCTCAACCCTCAATCCCCAATGCTCAATCCTCAATACCCAATCCTCAGCCTTCAATCCTCAATCCTCAATCCTCAATCCTCAATCCTCAATTCTCAGTCCTCAATACTCAATCTTCAATCCTCAATACTCAATCTTCAATCTTCAATCCTCAATCCTCAATCCTCAATCTTCAATACTCAATACTGAATCTTCAATCGTCAATCTTCAATCCTCAATGTTCAATCCGCAATACCCAATCCTCAATCTTCAATGCTCAATCCTCAATCCTCAATCCTCAATCCTCAATCTTCAATCCTCAATACTCATCCTTCAATCCTCAATCCTCAATCCTCAATCCTCAATCCACATTCTTCAATCCTCAACACCCAATCCTCAATCTTCAATCCTCAATCCTCAGTCCTCAATTCTCAATCCTCAATCCTCAATCCTCAGACCACAAACATCAAGACTCAACCCTCAGTCCTCGTCCTCAATCCACAACCCTCAATCCTCGATCCTCAATCTTCAATCATGAATATTCAATATTCAATCCTCAATCCTCAATCCTCAATCCTCAATCCTCAATCCTCAATCCTCAATCCTCAGTCCTCAAACCTCAATCCTGAATCCTCAAACCTGATTCCTCAGTCTTCAGCCCTCACTCCTCAACAATCAGTTGTCAATCCTCAATCCTCAATAGAATATCCTCAATTCACAGGTTTCAATACTCAATACTCAACCTGCAATCTTCAAATCTCTATCCACAAACATCAATTCTCGTCACTCAACCCTCAACACTCAGTCCCCAATCCTCAATCCTCAATCCTCAATTCTCAATCCTCAATCGTCAATCCTCAATCCCCAATCCTCAATCTTCAATCCTCAATCCTCAATCCTCAATCCTCAATCCTCAATCTTCAATCCTCAATACTCAATCTTCAATCCTCAATCCTCAATCCTCAAACCTCAATCTTCAATCCCCAATACTCAATCTTCAATCCTCAATCCTCAATCCTCAATCCCCAATCCTCAATCCTCAATCCTCAACCTTCAATCCTCAATACTCAAACTGCAATCCTCAATCCTCAGTCCTCACTCCTCAATCCTCATTCTTCAATCCTCAATACCGAATCCTCAATCTTCAATCCTCAATCCTCAATCCTCAATCTTCAATCCTCAATACTCAATCTTCAATCCTCAATCCTCAATCATCAATCCTCAATGCTCAATCCTCAATCCTCAATCCTCAACCCTCAATCTTCAATCCTCAATACTCAATCTGCAATCCTCAATCCTCAATCCTCAATCCTCAATCCTCATTCTTCAATCCTCAGTGCCCAGTCCTCAATCTTGAATCCTCAATCCTCAATCCTCGATTCTCATTCCTCAATCCTCAATCGTCAATCCTCAATCCTCAATCCTCAACCCTCTATCCTCAATGTTGAATCCTCAATACCCAATCCTCAGTCTTCAATCCTCAATCCTCAATCCTCAATCCTCAATCCTCAATCTTCAATCCTCAATCCTCAATCCTCAATTCTCAATCCTCAATCCTCAATCCTCAGACCTCAAACATCAATACTCAACCCTCAGTCCTCGTCCTCAATCCACAACCCTCAATCGTCAATCCTCAGTCCTAAATCCTCAATCCTCAATCCTCAAACCTCAATCCTCAACCGTCAGTCCCTGTCCTCAATGCTCAAACATGAATCCTCAATCCTCAACCTTCAATCATCAATACTCAATCTTCAATCCTCAATTATCAATCCTCAATCTTCAATCCTCAATACTCAATCTTCAATAATCAGTCCTCAATACTCAATCCTCAATACTCAATCCTCAATCGTCAATACTCAATCCCCAATCCTCAATCTTCAATCCTCAATCCTCAATCCTCAATCCTCATTCCTCAATCTTCAATCCTCAATACTCAATCTTCATTCCTCAATCCTCAATCCTCAATCCTCAATCCTCAATCCTCGATCCTCAATCCTCAATCCTCAATCCTCATTCTTCAATCCTCAATACTCAGTATTCAATACTCAATCCTCAATCCTCAATCCTCAATCCTCATTCTTCAATCCTCAATACCCAATCCACAATCTTCAATCCTCAATCCTCAACCCTCAATTCTCAATACTCAATCCTCAATCCTCAGACCTCAAACAGCAATACTCAACCCTCAGTCCTCGTCCTCAATCCACAACCATCAATACCCAATCCTCAATCTTCAATCATCAATATTCAATCTTCAGTACTCAATCCTCAATCCTCAATCCTCAATCCTCAATCTTCATTCCTCAATACTCAATCTTCATTCCTCAATCCTCAATCCTCAATCCTCAGTCCTCAAGCCTCAATCCTCAATCCTCAATCCTCAATCCTCAATCTTCAATCCTCAATCCTCAATCCTCAATCCTCAATCCTCAATCTTCGATCCTCAATACTCAATCTTCAATCTTCAATCCTCAATCCTTAATCCTCAACCTTCAATCCTCAATACTGAATCTTCAATCCTCAACCTTCAATCCTCGATGTTCAATCCGCAATACCCAATCCTCAATCTTCAATACTCAATCCTCAATCCTCAATCCTCAATCCTCAATCTTCAATCCTCAACACCCAATCCTCAATCTTCAATCCTCAATCGTCAACCCTCAATCCTCAATCCTCAATCTTCAATCCTCAATACTCAAACTGCAATCCTCAATCCTCAGTCCTCACTCCTCAATCCTCATTCTTCAATCCTCAATACCGAATCCTCAATCTTCAATCCTCAATCCTCAATCCTCAATCCTCAATCCTCAATCCTCAATCTTCAATCCTCAATACTCAAACTGCAATCCTCAATCCTCAGTCCTCACTCCTCAATCCTCATTCTTCAATCCTCAATACCGAATCCTCAATCTTCAATCCTCAATCCTCAATCCTCAATTCTCAATCATCAATCCCCAATCCTCAGACTTCAAACACCAATACTCAACCCTCAGTCCTCGTCCTCAATCCACAACACCCAATCCTCAATCCTCAATCTTCAATCATTAATATTCAATCTTCAATCCTCAATCCTCAATCCTCAATCCTCAACACTCAATCCCCAATGCTCAATCCTCAATACCCAATCATCAGCCTTCAATCCTCAATCCTCAATCCTAAATCCTCAATCCTCAATTCTCAGTCCTCAATACTCAATCTTCAATCCTCAATACTCAATCTTCAACCCTCAATCCTCAATGTTGAATCCTCAATACCCAATCCTCAGTTTTCAATCCTCAATCCTCAATCCTCAATCCTCAATCCTCAATCTTCAATCCTCAATCCTCAATCTTCAATCCTCAATCCTCAATCCTCAATTCTCAATCCTCAATCCTCAATCCTCAGACCTCAAACATCAATACCCAACCCTCAGTCCTCGTCCTCAATCCACAACCCTCAATCGTCAATCGTCAGTCCTAAATCCTCAATCCTCAATCCTCAAACCTCAATCCTCAACCGTCTGTCCCCGTCCTCAATGCTCAAACATGAATCCTCAATCCTCAACCTTCAATCATCAATACCCAATCTTCAATCCTCAATTATCAATCCTCAATCTTCAATCCTCAATACTCAATCTTCAATAATCAGTCCTCAATACTCAATCCTCAATACTCAATCCTCAATCGTCAATACTCAATCCCCAATCCTCAATCTTCAATCCTCAATCCTCAATCCTCAATCCTCAATCCTCAATCTTCAATCCTCAATACTCAATCTTCATTCCTCAATCCTCAATCCTCAATCCTCAATCCTCAATCCTCGATCCTCAATCCTCAATCCTCAATCCTCATTCTTCAATCCTCAATACTCAGTATTCAATACTCAATCCTCAATCCTCAATCCTCAATCCTCATTCTTCAATCCTCAATACCCAATCCACAATCTTCAATCCTCAATCCTCAACCCTCAATTCTCAATACTCAATCCTCAATCCTCAGACCTCAAGCAGCAATACTCAACCCTCAGTCCTCGTCCTCAATCCACAACCATCAATACCCAATCCTCAATCTTCAATCATCGATATTCAATCTTCAGTACTCAATCCTCAGTCCTCAATCCTCAATCCTCAATCTTCATTCCTCATTACTCAATCTTCATTCCTCAATCCTCAATCCTCAATCCTCAGTCCTCAAGCCTCAATCCTCAATCCTCAATCCTCAATCCTCAATCCTCAATCTTCAATCCTCAATCCTCAATCCTCAATCCTCAATCCTCAATCTTCAATCCTCAATACTCAATCTTCATTCCTCAATCCTCAATCCTCAATCCTCAATCCTCAATCCTCGATCCTCAATCCTCAATCCTCAATACTCAATCCTCAATCCTCAATCCTCAATCTTCAATCCTCAATACTTAAACTGCAATCCTCAATCCTCAGTCCTCACTCCTTCATCCTCATTCTTCAATCCTCAATACCGAATCCTCAATCTTCAATCCTCAATCCTCAATCCTCAATTCTCAATCCTCAATCCTCAATCCTCAGAATTCAAAAACCAATACTCAGCCCTCAGTCCTCGTCCTCAATCCACAACCCTCAATCCTCAATCCTCAATCCTCAATCCTCAATCCTCAACCCTCAATCCCCAATGCTAACTCCTCAATACCCAATCCTCAGTCTTCAATCCTCAATCCTCAATCATCAATCCTCAATCCTCAATTCTCAGTCCTCAATCCTCAATCTTCGATCCTCAATCCTCATTCTTCAGTCCTCAATACCGAATCCTCAATCTTCAATACTCAATCCTCAATCCTCAATTCTCAATCCTCAATCCTCAATCCTCAATCCTCAATTTTCAATCCTCAATCCTCAATCCTCAATCCTCAATCCTCAATCTTCAAGCCTCAGTCCCCAATCCTCAATCTTCAACCCTCAATCCTCAATCCTCAATCCTCGATCCTCAGTCCTCAATCCTCAATCCTCAATCCTCAATGTTCAATCCGCAATACCCAATCCTCAATCTTCAATCCTCAATCCTCAATCCTCAATCCTCAGTCCCCAATCCTCAATCCTCAGTCCTCAAACCTTAATCCTGAATCCTCAATCCTGAATCCTCAATCTTCAGCCCTCAGTCCTCAACAATCAGTTGTCAATCCCCAATCCTCCATGGAATATCATCAATTCACAGTTTTCAATACTCAATACTCAATCTGCAATCTTCAAATCTCTATCCACAAACATCAATTGTCATCTCTCAACACTCAACACTCCGTCCCCAATCCTCAATCTTCAATCCTCAATCCTCAATCCTCAATCCTCAATCCTCAATTATCAATCCTCAATACTCAACCTTCAATCATCAATACTCAATCTTCAATCCGCAATCCTCAATCTTCAATCCTCAATCCTCAATTCTCAGTCCTCAATACTCAATCCTCAATTGTCAATCCTCAATCCCCAATCCTCAATCTTCAATCCTCCATCCTCAATCCTCAATCCTCAATCCTCAATCTTCAATCCTCAATACTCAATCTTCAATCCTCAATCCTCAATCGTCAATCCTCAATGCTCAATCCTCAATCCTCAATCCTCAACCCTCAATCTTCAATCCTCAATACTCAATCTGCAATCCTCAATCCTCAATCGTCAATCCTCAATGCTCAATCCTCAATCCTCAATCCTCAACCCTCAATCTTCAATCCTCAATACTCAATCTGCAATCCTCAATCCTCAATCCTCAATCCTCAATCCTCATTCTTCAATCCTCAGTGCCCAGTCCTCAATCTTGAATCCTCAATCCTCAACCCTCGATTCTCATTTCTCAATCCTCAATCGTCAATCCTCAATCCTCAATCCTCAACCCTCAATCCACAATGTTGAATCCTCAATACCCAATCCTCAGTCTTCAATCCTCAATCCTCAATCCTCAATCCTCAATCCTCAATCTTCAATCCTCAATCCTCAATCCTCAATTCTCAATCCTCAATCCTCAATCCTCAGACCTCAAACATCAATACTCAACCCTCAGTCCTCGTCCTCAATCCACAACCCTCAATCCTCAATCCTCAGTCCTAAATCCTCAATCCTCAATCCTCAAACCTCAATCCTCAACCGTCAGTCCCCGTCCTCAATCCTCAAACATGAATCCTCAATCCTCAACCTTCAATCATCAATACTCAATCTTCAATCCTCAATTATCAATCCTCAATCTTCAATCCTCAATACTCAATCTTCAATAATCAGTCCTCAATACTCAATCCTCAATACTCAATCCTCAATCGTCAATACTCAATCCCCAATCCTCAATCTTCAATCCTCAATCCTCAATCCTCAATCCTCAATCCTCAATCTTCAATCCTCAATACTCAATCTTCATTCCTCAATCCTCAATCCTCAATCCTCAATCCTCAATCCTCGATCCTCAATCCTCAATCCTCAATCCTCATTCTTCAATCCTCAATACTCAGTATTCAATACTCAATCCTCAATCCTCAATCCTCAATCCTCATTCTTCAATCCTCAATACCCAATCCACAATCTTCAATCCTCAATCCTCAACCCTCAATTGTCAATACTCAATCCTCAATCCTCAGACCTCAAACAGCAATACTCAACCCTCAGTCCTCGTCCTCAATCCACAACCATCAATACCCTATCCTCAATCTTCAATCATCAATATTCAATCTTCAGTCCTCAATCCTCAATCCTCAATCCTCAATCCTCAATCCTCAATCCTCGATCCTCCGTCCTCAATCCTCAATCCTCAATCCTCAATGCTCAATCCGCAATACCCAATCCTCAATCTTCAATCCTCAATCCTCAATCCTCAATCCTCAATCCTCAGTCCTCAAACCTCAATTCTGAATCCTCAAATCTCAATTCTGAATCCTCAATCCTGAACCCTCAATCTTCAGCTCTCAGTCCTCAACAATCTGTTGTCAATCCTCAATCCTCAATAGAATATACTCAATTCACAGTTTTCAATACACAATACTCAATCTGCAATCTTCGAATCTCTATCCACAAACATCAATTCTCATCACTCAATCCTCAACACTCAGTCCTCAATGTTCAATCCTCAATCATCAATTCTCAATCTTCAATCCTCAATACTGAACCTTCAATCCTCAATCCTCAATCCTCAGTCCTCAATCCCCAATCCTCAATCTTCAATCCTCAGTCCCCAATCCTCAATCTTCAACCCTCAATCCTCAACCCTCAATCCTCGATCCTCAGTCCTCAATCCTCAATCCTCAATCCACAATGTTCAATCCGCAATACCCATTCCTCAACCTTCAATCCTCATTCCTCAATCCTCAATCCTCAATCCTCAATCCTCAGTCCTCAAACCTTAATCCTGAATCCTCAATCCTGAATCCTCAATCTTCAGCCCTCAGTCCTCAACAATCAGTTGTCAATCCCCAATCCTCCATGGAATATCATCAATTCACAGTTTTCAATACTCAATACTCAATCTGCAATCTTCAAATCTCTATCCACAAACATCAATTCTCATCTCTCAACACTCAACACTCCGTCCCCAATCCTCAATCTTCAATCCTCAATCCTCAATCCTCAATCCTCAATCCTCAATTTTCAATCCTCAATACACAACCTTCAATCATCAATACGCAATCTTCAATCCGCAATCCTCAATATTCAATCCTCAATCCTCAATTCTCAGTCCTCAATACTCAATCCTCAATTGTCAATCCTCAATCCCCAATCCTCAATCTTCAATCCTCAATCCTCAATCCTCAATCCTCAATCCTCAATCTTCAATCCTCAATACTCAATCTTCAATCCTCAATCCTCAATCATCAATCCTCAATGCTCAATCCTCAATCCTCAATCCTCAATTGTCAATCCTCAATCCCCAATCCTCAATCTTCAATCCTCAATCCTCAATCCTCAATCCTCAATCCTCAATCTTCAATCCTCAATACTCAATCTTCAATCCTCAATCCTCAATCATCAATCCTCAATGCTCAATCCTCAATCCTCAATCCTCAACCCTCAATCTTCAATCCTCAATACTCAATCTGCAATCCTCAATCCTCAATCCTCAATCCTCAATCCTCATTCTTCAATCCTCAGTGCCCAGTCCTCAATCTTGAATCCTCAATCCTCAATCCTCGATTCTCATTCCTCAATCCTCAATCGTCAATCCTCAATCCTCAATCCTCAACCCTCAATCCTCAATGTTGAATCCTCAATACCCAATCCTCAGTCTTCAATCCTCAATCCTCAATCCTCAATCCTCAATCCTCAATCTTCAATCCTCAATCCTCAATCCTGAATTCTCAATCCTCAATCCTCAGACCTCAAACATCAATACTCAACCCTCAGTCCTCGTCCTCAATCCACAACCCTCAATCCTCAATCCTCAGTCCTAAATCCTCAATCCTCAATCCTCAAACCTCAATCCTCAACCGTCAGTCCCCGTCCTCAATCCTCAAACATAAATCCTCAATCCTCAACCTTCAATCATCAATACTCAATCTTCAATCCTCAATTATCAATCCTCAATCTTCAATCCTCAATACTCAATCCTCAATACTCAATCCTCAATCGTCAATACTCAATCCCCAATCCACAATCTTCAATCCTCAATCCTCAATCCTCAATCCTCAATCCTCAATCTTCAATCCTCAATACTCAATCTTCATTCCTCAATCCTCAATCCTCAATCCTCAATCCTCAATCCTCGATCCTCAATCCTCAATCCTCAATCCTCATTCTTCAATCCTCAATACTCAGTATTCAATACTCAACCCTCAATCCTCAATCCTCAATCCACATTCTTCAATCCTCAATACCCAATCCACAATCTTCAATCCTCAATCCTCAACCCTCAATTCTCAATACTCAATCCTCAATCCTCAGACCTCAAACAGCAATACTCAACCCTCAGTCCTCGTCCTCAATCCACAACCATCAATACCCAATCCTCAATCTTCAATCATCAATATTCAATCTTCAGTACTCAATCCTCAATCCTCAATCCTCAATCCTCAATCTTCATTCCTCAATACTCAATCTTCATTCCTCAATCCTCAATCCTCAATCCTCAGTCCTCAAGCCTCAATCCTCAATCCTCAATCCTCAATCCTCAATCCTCAATCTTCAATCATGAATATTCAATATTCAATCCTCAATCATCAATCCTCAATCCTCAATCTTCAATCCTCAATACTTAAACTGCAATCCTCAATCCTCAGTCCTCACTCCTTCATCCTCATTCTTCAATCCTCAATACCGAATCCTCAATCTTCAATCCTCAATCCTCAATCCTCAATTCTCAATCCTCAATCCTCAATCCTCAGACTTCAAAAACCAATACTCAGCCCTCGGTCCTCGTCCTCAATCCACAACCCTCAATCCTCAATCCTCAATTCTCAATCCTCAATCCTCAATCTTCAATCCTCAATCCTCAATCCTGAATTCTCAATCCTCAATCCTCAGACCTCAAACATCAATACTCAACCCTCAGTCCTCGTCCTCAATCCACAACCCTCAATCCTCAATCCTCAGTCCTAAATCCTCAATCCTCAATCCTCAAACCTCAATCCTCAACCGTCAGTCCCCGTCCTCAATCCTCAAACATGAATCCTCAATCCTCAACCTTCAATCATCAATACTCAATCTTCAATCCTCAATTATCAATCCTCAATCTTCAATCCTCAATACTCAATCTTCAATAATCAGTCCTCAATACTCAATCCTCAATACTCAATCCTCAATCGTCAATACTCAATCCCCAATCCACAATCTTCAATCCTCAATCCTCAATCCTCAATCCTCAATCCTCAATCTTCAATCCTCAATACTCAATCTTCATTCCTCAATCCTCAATCCTCAATCCTCAATCCTCAATCCTCGATCCTCAATCCTCAATCCTCAATCCTCATTCTTCAATCCTCAATACTCAGTATTCAATACTCAACCCTCAATCCTCAATCCTCAATCCACATTCTTCAATCCTCAATACCCAATCCACAATCTTCAATCCTCAATCCTCAACCCTCAATTCTCAATACTCAATCCTCAATCCTCAGACCTCAAACAGCAATACTCAACCCTCAGTCCTCGTCCTCAATCCACAACCATCAATACCCAATCCTCAATCTTCAATCATCAATATTCAATCTTCAGTACTCAATCCTCAATCCTCAATCCTCAATCCTCAATCTTCATTCCTCAATACTCAATCTTCATTCCTCAATCCTCAATCCTCAATCCTCAGTCCTCAAGCCTCAATCCTCAATCCTCAATCCTCAATCCTCAATCCTCAATCTTCAATCCTCAATCCTCAATCCCCAAACCTCAATCCTCAATCCTCAATCCTCAATCCTCAATCCTCAATCCTCAATCTTCAATCCTCAATACTCAAACTGCAATCCTCAATCCTCAGTCCTCACTCCTCAATCCTCATTCTTCAATCCTCAATACCGAATCCTCAATCTTCAATCCGCAATCCTCAATCCTCAATTCTCAATCCTCAATCCTCAATCCTCAGACTTCAAGCACCAATACTCAACCCTCAGTCCTCGTCCTCAATCCACAACCCTCAATCCTCAATCCTCAATCCTCAATCCTCAACCCTCCATCCCCAATGCTAACTCCTCAATACCCAATCCTCAGTCTTCAATCCTCAATCCTCAATCATCAATCCTCAATCCTCAATTCTCAGTCCTCAATCCTCAATCTTCGATCCTCAATACTCAATCTTCAATCTACAATCCTCAATCCTCAATCCTCAATCTTCAATCCTCAATACTGAATCTTCAATCCTCAACCTTCAATCCTCAATGTTCAATCCGCAATACCCAATCCTCAATCTTCAATACTCAATCCTCAATCCTCAATCCTCAATCCTCAATCTTCAATCCTCAATACTCAACCTTCAATCCTCAATCCTCAATCCTCAATCCTCAATCCACAGTCTTCAATCCTCAACACCCAATCCTCAATCTTCAATCCTCAATCCTCAGTCCTCAATTCTCAATCCTCAATCCTCAATCCTCAGACCTCAAACATCAATACTCAACCCTCAGTCCTCCTCCTCAATCCACAACCCTCAATCCTCGATCCTCAATCTTCAATCATCAATATTCTATCTTCAATCGTCAAACCTCAATCATCAATACTCAATCCACAATCCTCAATGTTCAATCCTCAATTCTCAATCCTCAATCGTCAATAGTCAATCCCCAATACTCAATCTTCAATCCTCAGCCCTCAATCCTCAATCCTCAATCCTCAATCTTCAATGCTCAATACTCAATCTTCAATCCTCATTCCTCAATCCTCAATCCTCAATCCTCAATCCTCAATCCTCAATCTTCAATCCTCAATGCTCAAACTGCAATCCTCAATCCTCAGTCCTCACTCCTCAACCCTCATTCTTCAGTCCTCCATACCGAATCCTCAATCTTCAGTCCTCAATCCTCAATCCTCAATTCTCAATCCTCAATCCTCAATCCTCAGACTTCAAACACCAATACTCAACCCTCAGTCCTCGTCCTCAATCCACAACACCCAATCCTCAATCCTCAATCTTCAATCATTAATATTCAATCTTCAATCCTCAATCCTCAATCCTCAATCTTCAATCCTCAATACTGAATCTTCAATCGTCAATCTTCAATCCTCAATGTTCAATCCGCAATACCCAATCCTCTATCTTCAATACTCAATCCTCAATCCTCAATCCTCAATCCTCAATCTTCAATCCTCAATACTCATCCTTCAATCCTCAATCCTCAATCCTCAATCCTCAATCCACATTCTTCAATCCTCAACACCCAATCCTCAATCTTCAATCCTCAATCCTCAGTCCTCAATTCTCAATCCTCAATCCTCAATCCTCAGACCACAAACATCAAGACTCAACCCTCAGTCCTCGTCATCAATCCACAACCCTCAATCCTCGATCCTCAATCATCAATCATGAATATTCAATATTAAATCCTCAATCCTCAATCATCAATACTCAATCCACAATCCTCAATGTTCAATCCTCGATACCCAATCCTCAATCTTCAATCCTCAATCCTCAATCCTCAATCCTCAATCCTCAATCCTCAATCCTCAGTCCTCAAACCTCAATCCTGAATCCTCAAACCTGATTCCTCAGTCTTCAGCCCTCACTCCTCAACAATCAGTGGTCAATCCTCAATCCTCAATAGAATATCCTCAATTCACAGGTTTCAATACTCAATACTCAACCTGCAATCTTCAAATCTCTATCCACAAACATCAATTCTCATCACTCAACCCTCAACACTCAGTCCCCAATCCTCAACCCTCAATCCTCAATTCTCAATCCTCAATCGTCAATCCTCAATCCCCAATCCTCAATCTTCAATCCTCAATCCTCAATCCTCAACCCTCAATCTTCAATCCTCAATACTCAATCTGCAATCCTCAATCCTCAATACTCAATCTTCAATCCTCAATCCTCAATCATCAATCCTCAATGCTCAATCCTCAATCCTCAATCCTCAATCCTCAACCCTCAACACTCAGTCCCCAATCCTCAATCCTCAATCCTCAATTCTCAATCCTCAATCGTCAATCCTCAATCCCCAATCCTCAATCTTCAATCCTCAATCCTCAATCCTCAATCCTCAATCCTCAATCTTCAATCCTCAATACTCAATCTTCAATCCTCAATCCTCAATCCTCAAACCTCAATCTTCAATCCCCAATACTCAATCTTCAATCCTCAATCCTCAATCCTCAATCCCCAATCCTCAATCCTCAATCCTCAACCTTCAATCCTCAATACTCAAACTGCAATCCTCAATCCTCAGTCCTCACTCCTCAATCCTCATTCTTCAATCCTCAGTACCGAATCCTCAATCTTCAATCCTCAATCCTCAATCCTCAATCTTCAATCCTCAATACTCAATCTTCAATCCTCAATCCTCAATCATCAATCCTCAATGCTCAATCCTCAATCCTCAATCCTCAACCCTCAATCTTCAATCCTCAATACTCAATCTGCAATCCTCAATCCTCAATCCTCAATCCTCAATCCTCATTCTTCAATCCTCAGTGCCCAGTCCTCAATCTTGAATCCTCAATCCTCAATCCTCGATTCTCATTCCTCAATCCTCAATCGTCAATCCTCAATCCTCAATCCTCAACCCTCTATCCTCAATGTTGAATCCTCAATACCCAATCCTCAGTCTTCAATCCTCAATCCTCAATCCTCAATCCTCAATCCTCAATCTTCAATCCTCAATCCTCAATCCTCAATTCTCAATCCTCAATCCTCAATCCTCAGACCTCAAACATCAATACTCAACCCTCAGTCCTCGTCCTCAATCCACAACCCTCAATCGTCAATCCTCAGTCCTAAATCCTCAATCCTCAATCCTCAAACCTCAATCCTCAACCGTCAGTCCCTGTCCTCAATGCTCAAACATGAATCCTCAATCCTCAACCTTCAATCATCAATACTCAATCTTCAATCCTCAATTATCAATCCTCAATCTTCAATCCTCAATACTCAATCTTCAATAATCAGTCCTCAATACTCAATCCTCAATACTCAATCCTCAATCGTCAATACTCAATCCCCAATCCTCAATCTTCAATCCTCAATCCTCAATCCTCAATCCTCAATCCTCAATCTTCAATCCTCAATACTCAATCTTCATTCCTCAATCCTCAATCCTCAATCCTCAATCCTCAATCCTCGATCCTCAATCCTCAATCCTCAATCCTCATTCTTCAATCCTCAATACTCAGTATTCAATACTCAATCCTCAATCCTCAATCCTCAATCCTCATTCTTCAATCCTCAATACCCAATCCACAATCTTCAATCCTCAATCCTCAACCCTCAATTCTCAATACTCAATCCTCAATCCTCAGACCTCAAACAGCAATACTCAACCCTCAGTCCTCGTCCTCAATCCACAACCATCAATACCCAATCCTCAATCTTCAATCATCAATATTCAATCTTCAGTACTCAATCCTCAATCCTCAATCCTCAATCCTCAATCTTCATTCCTCAATACTCAATCTTCATTCCTCAATCCTCAATCCTCAATCCTCAGTCCTCAAGCCTCAATCCTCAATCCTCAATCCTCAATCCTCAATCTTCAATCCTCAATCCTCAATCCTCAATCCTCAATCCTCAATCTTCGATCCTCAATACTCAATCTTCAATCTTCAATCCTCAATCCTTAATCCTCAACCTTCAATCCTCAATACTGAATCTTCAATCCTCAACCTTCAATCCTCGATGTTCAATCCGCAATACCCAATCCTCAATCTTCAATACTCAATCCTCAATCCTCAATCCTCAATCCTCAATCTTCAATCCTCAACACCCAATCCTCAATCTTCAATCCTCAATCGTCAACCCTCAATCCTCAATCCTCAATCTTCAATCCTCAATACTCAAACTGCAATCCTCAATCCTCAGTCCTCACTCCTCAATCCTCATTCTTCAATCCTCAATACCGAATCCTCAATCTTCAATCCTCAATCCTCAATCCTCAATCCTCAATCCTCAATCCTCAATCTTCAATCCTCAATACTCAAACTGCAATCCTCAATCCTCAGTCCTCACTCCTCAATCCTCATTCTTCAATCCTCAATACCGAATCCTCAATCTTCAATCCTCAATCCTCAATCCTCAATTCTCAATCATCAATCCCCAATCCTCAGACTTCAAACACCAATACTCAACCCTCAGTCCTCGTCCTCAATCCACAACACCCAATCCTCAATCCTCAATCTTCAATCATTAATATTCAATCTTCAATCCTCAATCCTCAATCCTCAATCCTCAACACTCAATCCCCAATGCTCAATCCTCAATACCCAATCATCAGCCTTCAATCCTCAATCCTCAATCCTAAATCCTCAATCCTCAATTCTCAGTCCTCAATACTCAATCTTCAATCCTCAATACTCAATCTTCAACCCTCAATCCTCAATGTTGAATCCTCAATACCCAATCCTCAGTTTTCAATCCTCAATCCTCAATCCTCAATCCTCAATCCTCAATCTTCAATCCTCAATCCTCAATCTTCTATCCTCAATCCTCAATCCTCAATTCTCAATCCTCAATCCTCAATCCTCAGACCTCAAACATCAATACCCAACCCTCAGTCCTCGTCCTCAATCCACAACCCTCAATCGTCAATCGTCAGTCCTAAATCCTCAATCCTCAATCCTCAAACCTCAATCCTCAACCGTCTGTCCCCGTCCTCAATGCTCAAACATGAATCCTCAATCCTCAACCTTCAATCATCAATACCCAATCTTCAATCCTCAATTATCAATCCTCAATCTTCAATCCTCAATACTCAATCTTCAATAATCAGTCCTCAATACTCAATCCTCAATACTCAATCCTCAATCGTCAATACTCAATCCCCAATCCTCAATCTTCAATCCTCAATCCTCAATCCTCAATCCTCAATCCTCAATCTTCAATCCTCAATACTCAATCTTCATTCCTCAATCCTCAATCCTCAATCCTCAATCCTCAATCCTCGATCCTCAATCCTCAATCCTCAATCCTCATTCTTCAATCCTCAATACTCAGTATTCAATACTCAATCCTCAATCCTCAATCCTCAATCCTCATTCTTCAATCCTCAATACCCAATCCACAATCTTCAATCCTCAATCCTCAACCCTCAATTCTCAATACTCAATCCTCAATCCTCAGACCTCAAGCAGCAATACTCAACCCTCAGTCCTCGTCCTCAATCCACAACCATCAATACCCAATCCTCAATCTTCAATCATCGATATTCAATCTTCAGTACTCAATCCTCAGTCCTCAATCCTCAATCCTCAATCTTCATTCCTCATTACTCAATCTTCATTCCTCAATCCTCAATCCTCAATCCTCAGTCCTCAAGCCTCAATCCTCAATCCTCAATCCTCAATCCTCAATCCTCAATCTTCAATCCTCAATCCTCAATCCTCAATCCTCAATCCTCAATCTTCAATCCTCAATACTCAATCTTCATTCCTCAATCCTCAATCCTCAATCCTCAATCCTCAATCCTCGATCCTCAATCCTCAATCCTCAATACTCAATCCTCAATCCTCAATCCTCAATCTTCAATCCTCAATACTTAAACTGCAATCCTCAATCCTCAGTCCTCACTCCTTCATCCTCATTCTTCAATCCTCAATACCGAATCCTCAATCTTCAATCCTCAATCCTCAATCCTCAATTCTCAATCCTCAATCCTCAATCCTCAGAATTCAAAAACCAATACTCAGCCCTCAGTCCTCGTCCTCAATCCACAACCCTCAATCCTCAATCCTCAATCCTCAATCCTCAATCCTCAACCCTCAATCCCCAATGCTAACTCCTCAATACCCAATCCTCAGTCTTCAATCCTCAATCCTCAATCATCAATCCTCAATCCTCAATTCTCAGTCCTCAATCCTCAATCTTCGATCCTCAATCCTCATTCTTCAGTCCTCAATACCGAATCCTCAATCTTCAATACTCAATCCTCAATCCTCAATTCTCAATCCTCAATCCTCAATCCTCAATCCTCAATTTTCAATCCTCAATCCTCAATCCTCAATCCTCAATCCTCAATCTTCAAGCCTCAGTCCCCAATCCTCAATCTTCAACACTCAATCCTCAATCCTCAATCCTCGATCCTCAGTCCTCAATCCTCAATCCTCAATCCTCATTCTTCAATCCTCAATACCGAATCCTCAATCTTCAATCCTCAATCCTCAATCCTCAATTCTCAATCATCAATCCCCAATCCTCAGACTTCAAACACCAATACTCAACCCTCAGTCCTCGTCCTCAATCCACAACACCCAATCCTCAATCCTCAATCTTCAATCATTAATATTCAATCTTCAATCCTCAATCCTCAATCCTCAATCCTCAACACTCAATCCCCAATGCTCAATCCTCAATACCCAATCATCAGCCTTCAATCCTCAATCCTCAATCCTAAATCCTCAATCCTCAATTCTCAGTCCTCAATACTCAATCTTCAATCCTCAATACTCAATCTTCAACCCTCAATCCTCAATGTTGAATCCTCAATACCCAATCCTCAGTTTTCAATCCTCAATCCTCAATCCTCAATCCTCAATCCTCAATCTTCAATCCTCAATCCTCAATCTTCTATCCTCAATCCTCAATCCTCAATTCTCAATCCTCAATCCTCAATCCTCAGACCTCAAACATCAATACCCAACCCTCAGTCCTCGTCCTCAATCCACAACCCTCAATCGTCAATCGTCAGTCCTAAATCCTCAATCCTCAATCCTCAAACCTCAATCCTCAACCGTCTGTCCCCGTCCTCAATGCTCAAACATGAATCCTCAATCCTCAACCTTCAATCATCAATACCCAATCTTCAATCCTCAATTATCAATCCTCAATCTTCAATCCTCAATACTCAATCTTCAATAATCAGTCCTCAATACTCAATCCTCAATACTCAATCCTCAATCGTCAATACTCAATCCCCAATCCTCAATCTTCAATCCTCAATCCTCAATCCTCAATCCTCAATCCTCAATCTTCAATCCTCAATACTCAATCTTCATTCCTCAATCCTCAATCCTCAATCCTCAATCCTCAATCCTCGATCCTCAATCCTCAATCCTCAATCCTCATTCTTCAATCCTCAATACTCAGTATTCAATACTCAATCCTCAATCCTCAATCCTCAATCCTCATTCTTCAATCCTCAATACCCAATCCACAATCTTCAATCCTCAATCCTCAACCCTCAATTCTCAATACTCAATCCTCAATCCTCAGACCTCAAGCAGCAATACTCAACCCTCAGTCCTCGTCCTCAATCCACAACCATCAATACCCAATCCTCAATCTTCAATCATCGATATTCAATCTTCAGTACTCAATCCTCAGTCCTCAATCCTCAATCCTCAATCTTCATTCCTCATTACTCAATCTTCATTCCTCAATCCTCAATCCTCAATCCTCAGTCCTCAAGCCTCAATCCTCAATCCTCAATCCTCAATCCTCAATCCTCAATCTTCAATCCTCAATCCTCAATCCTCAATCCTCAATCCTCAATCTTCAATCCTCAATACTCAATCTTCATTCCTCAATCCTCAATCCTCAATCCTCAATCCTCAATCCTCGATCCTCAATCCTCAATCCTCAATACTCAATCCTCAATCCTCAATCCTCAATCTTCAATCCTCAATACTTAAACTGCAATCCTCAATCCTCAGTCCTCACTCCTTCATCCTCATTCTTCAATCCTCAATACCGAATCCTCAATCTTCAATCCTCAATCCTCAATCCTCAATTCTCAATCCTCAATCCTCAATCCTCAGAATTCAAAAACCAATACTCAGCCCTCAGTCCTCGTCCTCAATCCACAACCCTCAATCCTCAATCCTCAATCCTCAATCCTCAATCCTCAACCCTCAATCCCCAATGCTAACTCCTCAATACCCAATCCTCAGTCTTCAATCCTCAATCCTCAATCATCAATCCTCAATCCTCAATTCTCAGTCCTCAATCCTCAATCTTCGATCCTCAATCCTCATTCTTCAGTCCTCAATACCGAATCCTCAATCTTCAATACTCAATCCTCAATCCTCAATTCTCAATCCTCAATCCTCAATCCTCAATCCTCAATTTTCAATCCTCAATCCTCAATCCTCAATCCTCAATCCTCAATCTTCAAGCCTCAGTCCCCAATCCTCAATCTTCAACACTCAATCCTCAATCCTCAATCCTCGATCCTCAGTCCTCAATCCTCAATCCTCAATCCTCAATGTTCAATCCGCAATACCCAATCCTCAATCTTCAATCCTCAATCCTCAATCCTCAATCCTCAGTCCCCAATCCTCAATCCTCAGTCCTCAAACCTTAATCCTGAATCCTCAATCCTGAATCCTCAATCTTCAGCCCTCAGTCCTCAACAATCAGTTGTCAATCCCCAATCCTCCATGGAATATCATCAATTCACAGTTTTCAATACTCAATACTCAATCTGCAATCTTCAAATCTCTATCCACAAACATCAATTGTCATCTCTCAACACTCAACACTCCGTCCCCAATCCTCAATCTTCAATCCTCAATCCTCAATCCTCAATCCTCAATCCTCAATTATCAATCCTCAATACTCAACCTTCAATCATCAATACTCAATCTTCAATCCGCAATCCTCAATCTTCAATCCTCAATCCTCAATTCTCAGTCCTCAATACTCAATCCTCAATTGTCAATCCTCAATCCCCAATCCTCAATCTTCAATCCTCCATCCTCAATCCTCAATCCTCAATCCTCAATCTTCAATCCTCAATACTCAATCTTCAATCCTCAATCCTCAATCGTCAATCCTCAATGCTCAATCCTCAATCCTCAATCCTCAACCCTCAATCTTCAATCCTCAATACTCAATCTGCAATCCTCAATCCTCAATCGTCAATCCTCAATGCTCAATCCTCAATCCTCAATCCTCAACCCTCAATCTTCAATCCTCAATACTCAATCTGCAATCCTCAATCCTCAATCCTCAATCCTCAATCCTCATTCTTCAATCCTCAGTGCCCAGTCCTCAATCTTGAATCCTCAATCCTCAACCCTCGATTCTCATTTCTCAATCCTCAATCGTCAATCCTCAATCCTCAATCCTCAACCCTCAATCCACAATGTTGAATCCTCAATACCCAATCCTCAGTCTTCAATCCTCAATCCTCAATCCTCAATCCTCAATCCTCAATCTTCAATCCTCAATCCTCAATCCTCAATTCTCAATCCTCAATCCTCAATCCTCAGACCTCAAACATCAATACTCAACCCTCAGTCCTCGTCCTCAATCCACAACCCTCAATCCTCAATCCTCAGTCCTAAATCCTCAATCCTCAATCCTCAAACCTCAATCCTCAACCGTCAGTCCCCGTCCTCAATCCTCAAACATGAATCCTCAATCCTCAACCTTCAATCATCAATACTCAATCTTCAATCCTCAATTATCAATCCTCAATCTTCAATCCTCAATACTCAATCTTCAATAATCAGTCCTCAATACTCAATCCTCAATACTCAATCCTCAATCGTCAATACTCAATCCCCAATCCTCAATCTTCAATCCTCAATCCTCAATCCTCAATCCTCAATCCTCAATCTTCAATCCTCAATACTCAATCTTCATTCCTCAATCCTCAATCCTCAATCCTCAATCCTCAATCCTCGATCCTCAATCCTCAATCCTCAATCCTCATTCTTCAATCCTCAATACTCAGTATTCAATACTCAATCCTCAATCCTCAATCCTCAATCCTCATTCTTCAATCCTCAATACCCAATCCACAATCTTCAATCCTCAATCCTCAACCCTCAATTGTCAATACTCAATCCTCAATCCTCAGACCTCAAACAGCAATACTCAACCCTCAGTCCTCGTCCTCAATCCACAACCATCAATACCCAATCCTCAATCTTCAATCATCAATATTCAATCTTCAGTCCTCAATCCTCAATCCTCAATCCTCAATCCTCAATCCTCAATCCTCGATCCTCCGTCCTCAATCCTCAATCCTCAATCCTCAATGTTCAATCCGCAATACCCAATCCTCAATCTTCAATCCTCAATCCTCAATCCTCAATCCTCAATCCTCAGTCCTCAAACCTCAATTCTGAATCCTCAAATCTCAATTCTGAATCCTCAATCCTGAACCCTCAATCTTCAGCTCTCAGTCCTCAACAATCTGTTGTCAATCCTCAATCCTCAATAGAATATACTCAATTCACAGTTTTCAATACACAATACTCAATCTGCAATCTTCGAATCTCTATCCACAAACATCAATTCTCATCACTCAATCCTCAACACTCAGTCCTCAATGTTCAATCCTCAATCATCAATTCTCAATCTTCAATCCTCAATACTGAACCTTCAATCCTCAATCCTCAATCCTCAGTCCTCAATCCCCAATCCTCAATCTTCAATCCTCAGTCCCCAATCCTCAATCTTCAACCCTCAATCCTCAACCCTCAATCCTCGATCCTCAGTCCTCAATCCTCAATCCTCAATCCACAATGTTCAATCCGCAATACCCATTCCTCAACCTTCAATCCTCATTCCTCAATCCTCAATCCTCAATCCTCAATCCTCAGTCCTCAAACCTTAATCCTGAATCCTCAATCCTGAATCCTCAATCTTCAGCCCTCAGTCCTCAACAATCAGTTGTCAATCCCCAATCCTCCATGGAATATCATCAATTCACAGTTTTCAATACTCAATACTCAATCTGCAATCTTCAAATCTCTATCCACAAACATCAATTCTCATCTCTCAACACTCAACACTCCGTCCCCAATCCTCAATCTTCAATCCTCAATCCTCAATCCTCAATCCTCAATCCTCAATTTTCAATCCTCAATACACAATCTTCAATCATCAATACGCAATCTTCAATCCGCAATCCTCAATATTCAATCCTCAATCCTCAATTCTCAGTCCTCAATACTCAATCCTCAATTGTCAATCCTCAATCCCCAATCCTCAATCTTCAATCCTCAATCCTCAATCCTCAATCCTCAATCCTCAATCTTCAATCCTCAATACTCAATCTTCAATCCTCAATCCTCAATCATCAATCCTCAATGCTCAATCCTCAATCCTCAATCCTCAATTGTCAATCCTCAATCCCCAATCCTCAATCTTCAATCCTCAATCCTCAATCCTCAATCCTCAATCCTCAATCTTCAATCCTCAATACTCAATCTTCAATCCTCAATCCTCAATCATCAATCCTCAATGCTCAATCCTCAATCCTCAATCCTCAACCCTCAATCTTCAATCCTCAATACTCAATCTGCAATCCTCAATCCTCAATCCTCAATCCTCAATCCTCATTCTTCAATCCTCAGTGCCCAGTCCTCAATCTTGAATCCTCAATCCTCAATCCTCGATTCTCATTCCTCAATCCTCAATCGTCAATCCTCAATCCTCAATCCTCAACCCTCAATCCTCAATGTTGAATCCTCAATACCCAATCCTCAGTCTTCAATCCTCAATCCTCAATCCTCAATCCTCAATCCTCAATCTTCAATCCTCAATCCTCAATCCTGAATTCTCAATCCTCAATCCTCAGACCTCAAACATCAATACTCAACCCTCAGTCCTCGTCCTCAATCCACAACCCTCAATCCTCAATCCTCAGTCCTAAATCCTCAATCCTCAATCCTCAAACCTCAATCCTCAACCGTCAGTCCCCGTCCTCAATCCTCAAACATAAATCCTCAATCCTCAACCTTCAATCATCAATACTCAATCTTCAATCCTCAATTATCAATCCTCAATCTTCAATCCTCAATACTCAATCCTCAATACTCAATCCTCAATCGTCAATACTCAATCCCCAATCCACAATCTTCAATCCTCAATCCTCAATCCTCAATCCTCAATCCTCAATCTTCAATCCTCAATACTCAATCTTCATTCCTCAATCCTCAATCCTCAATCCTCAATCCTCAATCCTCGATCCTCAATCCTCAATCCTCAATCCTCATTCTTCAATCCTCAATACTCAGTATTCAATACTCAACCCTCAATCCTCAATCCTCAATCCACATTCTTCAATCCTCAATACCCAATCCACAATCTTCAATCCTCAATCCTCAACCCTCAATTCTCAATACTCAATCCTCAATCCTCAGACCTCAAACAGCAATACTCAACCCTCAGTCCTCGTCCTCAATCCACAACCATCAATACCCAATCCTCAATCTTCAATCATCAATATTCAATCTTCAGTACTCAATCCTCAATCCTCAATCCTCAATCCTCAATCTTCATTCCTCAATACTCAATCTTCATTCCTCAATCCTCAATCCTCAATCCTCAGTCCTCAAGCCTCAATCCTCAATCCTCAATCCTCAATCCTCAATCCTCAATCTTCAATCATGAATATTCAATATTCAATCCTCAATCATCAATCCTCAATCCTCAATCTTCAATCCTCAATACTTAAACTGCAATCCTCAATCCTCAGTCCTCACTCCTTCATCCTCATTCTTCAATCCTCAATACCGAATCCTCAATCTTCAATCCTCAATCCTCAATCCTCAATTCTCAATCCTCAATCCTCAATCCTCAGACTTCAAAAACCAATACTCAGCCCTCGGTCCTCGTCCTCAATCCACAACCCTCAATCCTCAATCCTCAATTCTCAATCCTCAATCCTCAATCTTCAATCCTCAATCCTCAATCCTGAATTCTCAATCCTCAATCCTCAGACCTCAAACATCAATACTCAACCCTCAGTCCTCGTCCTCAATCCACAACCCTCAATCCTCAATCCTCAGTCCTAAATCCTCAATCCTCAATCCTCAAACCTCAATCCTCAACCGTCAGTCCCCGTCCTCAATCCTCAAACATGAATCCTCAATCCTCAACCTTCAATCATCAATACTCAATCTTCAATCCTCAATTATCAATCCTCAATCTTCAATCCTCAATACTCAATCTTCAATAATCAGTCCTCAATACTCAATCCTCAATACTCAATCCTCAATCGTCAATACTCAATCCCCAATCCACAATCTTCAATCCTCAATCCTCAATCCTCAATCCTCAATCCTCAATCTTCAATCCTCAATACTCAATCTTCATTCCTCAATCCTCAATCCTCAATCCTCAATCCTCAATCCTCGATCCTCAATCCTCAATCCTCAATCCTCATTCTTCAATCCTCAATACTCAGTATTCAATACTCAACCCTCAATCCTCAATCCTCAATCCACATTCTTCAATCCTCAATACCCAATCCACAATCTTCAATCCTCAATCCTCAACCCTCAATTCTCAATACTCAATCCTCAATCCTCAGACCTCAAACAGCAATACTCAACCCTCAGTCCTCGTCCTCAATCCACAACCATCAATACCCAATCCTCAATCTTCAATCATCAATATTCAATCTTCAGTACTCAATCCTCAATCCTCAATCCTCAATCCTCAATCTTCATTCCTCAATACTCAATCTTCATTCCTCAATCCTCAATCCTCAATCCTCAGTCCTCAAGCCTCAATCCTCAATCCTCAATCCTCAATCCTCAATCCTCAATCTTCAATCCTCAATCCTCAATCCCCAAACCTCAATCCTCAATCCTCAATCCTCAATCCTCAATCCTCAATCCTCAATCTTCAATCCTCAATACTCAAACTGCAATCCTCAATCCTCAGTCCTCACTCCTCAATCCTCATTCTTCAATCCTCAATACCGAATCCTCAATCTTCAATCCGCAATCCTCAATCCTCAATTCTCAATCCTCAATCCTCAATCCTCAGACTTCAAGCACCAATACTCAACCCTCAGTCCTCGTCCTCAATCCACAACCCTCAATCCTCAATCCTCAATCCTCAATCCTCAACCCTCCATCCCCAATGCTAACTCCTCAATACCCAATCCTCAGTCTTCAATCCTCAATCCTCAATCATCAATCCTCAATCCTCAATTCTCAGTCCTCAATCCTCAATCTTCGATCCTCAATACTCAATCTTCAATCTACAATCCTCAATCCTCAATCCTCAATCTTCAATCCTCAATACTGAATCTTCAATCCTCAACCTTCAATCCTCAATGTTCAATCCGCAATACCCAATCCTCAATCTTCAATACTCAATCCTCAATCCTCAATCCTCAATCCTCAATCTTCAATCCTCAATACTCAACCTTCAATCCTCAATCCTCAATCCTCAATCCTCAATCCACAGTCTTCAATCCTCAACACCCAATCCTCAATCTTCAATCCTCAATCCTCAGTCCTCAATTCTCAATCCTCAATCCTCAATCCTCAGACCTCAAACATCAATACTCAACCCTCAGTCCTCCTCCTCAATCCACAACCCTCAATCCTCGATCCTCAATCTTCAATCATCAATATTCTATCTTCAATCGTCAAACCTCAATCATCAATACTCAATCCACAATCCTCAATGTTCAATCCTCAATTCTCAATCCTCAATCGTCAATAGTCAATCCCCAATACTCAATCTTCAATCCTCAGCCCTCAATCCTCAATCCTCAATCCTCAATCTTCAATGCTCAATACTCAATCTTCAATCCTCATTCCTCAATCCTCAATCCTCAATCCTCAATCCTCAATCCTCAATCTTCAATCCTCAATGCTCAAACTGCAATCCTCAATCCTCAGTCCTCACTCCTCAACCCTCATTCTTCAGTCCTCCATACCGAATCCTCAATCTTCAGTCCTCAATCCTCAATCCTCAATTCTCAATCCTCAATCCTCAATCCTCAGACTTCAAACACCAATACTCAACCCTCAGTCCTCGTCCTCAATCCACAACACCCAATCCTCAATCCTCAATCTTCAATCATTAATATTCAATCTTCAATCCTCAATCCTCAATCCTCAATCTTCAATCCTCAATACTGAATCTTCAATCGTCAATCTTCAATCCTCAATGTTCAATCCGCAATACCCAATCCTCTATCTTCAATACTCAATCCTCAATCCTCAATCCTCAATCCTCAATCTTCAATCCTCAATACTCATCCTTCAATCCTCAATCCTCAATCCTCAATCCTCAATCCACATTCTTCAATCCTCAACACCCAATCCTCAATCTTCAATCCTCAATCCTCAGTCCTCAATTCTCAATCCTCAATCCTCAATCCTCAGACCACAAACATCAAGACTCAACCCTCAGTCCTCGTCATCAATCCACAACCCTCAATCCTCGATCCTCAATCTTCAATCATGAATATTCAATATTAAATCCTCAATCCTCAATCATCAATACTCAATCCACAATCCTCAATGTTCAATCCTCGATACCCAATCCTCAATCTGCAATCCTCAATCCTCAATCCTCAATCCTCAATCCTCAATCCTCAATCCTCAGTCCTCAAACCTCAATCCTGAATCCTCAAACCTGATTCCTCAGTCTTCAGCCCTCACTCCTCAACAATCAGTGGTCAATCCTCAATCCTCAATAGAATATCCTCAATTCACAGGTTTCAATACTCAATACTCAACCTGCAATCTTCAAATCTCTATCCACAAACATCAATTCTCATCACTCAACCCTCAACACTCAGTCCCCAATCCTCAACCCTCAATCCTCAATTCTCAATCCTCAATCGTCAATCCTCAATCCCCAATCCTCAATCTTCAATCCTCAATCCTCAATCCTCAATCCTCAATCCTCAATCTTCAATCCTCAATACTCAATCTTCAATCCTCAATCCTCAATCCTCAATTCTCAATCCTCAATCTTCAATCCTCAATACTCAATCTTCAATCCTCAATCCTCAATCCTCAATCCCCAATCCTCAATCCTCAATCTTCAATCCTCAATACTCATCCTTCAATCCTCAATCCTCAATCCTCAATCCTCAATCCACATTCTTCAATCCTCAACACCCAATCCTCAATCTTCGATCCTCAATCCTAAGTCCTCAATTCTCAATCCTCAATCCTCAATCCTCAGACCTCAAACATCAATACTCAACCCTCAGTCCTCCTCCTCAATCCACAACCCTCAATCCTCGATCCTCAATCTTCAATCATCAATATTCAATCTTCAATCGTCAAACCTCAATCATCAATACTCAATCCACAATCCTCAATGTTCAATCCTCAATTCTCAATCCTCAATCGTCAATCCTCAATCCCCAATACTCAATCTTCAATCCTCAGTCCTCAATCCTCAATCCTCAATCCTCAATCTTCAATCCTCAATACTCAATCTTCAATCCTCATTCCTCAATCCTCAATCCTCAATCCTCAATCCTCAATCCTCAATCTTCAATCCCCAATACTCAAACTGCAATCCTCAATCCTCAGTCCTCACTCCTCAATCCTCATTCTTCAATCCTCAATACCGAATCCTCAATCTTCAATCCTCAATCTTCAATCCTCATTCCTCAATCCTCAATCCTCAATCCTCAATCCTCAATGCTCAGTCTTCAATCCTCAATACTCAAACTGCAATCCTCAATCCTCAGTCCTCACTCCTCAATCCTCATTCTTCAATCCTCAATACCGAATCCTCAATCTTCAATCCTCAATCCTCAATCCTCAATTCTCAATCCTCAATCCTCAATCCTCAGACTTCAAACACCAATACTCAACCCTCAGTCCTCGTCCTCAATCCACAACCCTCAATCCTCAATCCTCAATCCTCAATCCTCAATCCTCAACCCTCCATCCCCAATGCTAACTCCTCAATACCCAATCCTCAGTCTTCAATCCTCAATCCTCAATCATCAATCCTCAATCCTCAATTCTCAGTCCTCAATCCTCAATCTTCGATCCTCAATACTCAATCTTCAATCTACAATCCTCAATCCTCAATCCTCAATCTTCAATCCTCAATACTGAATCTTCAATCCTCAACCTTCAATCCTCAATGTTCAATCCGCAATACCCAATCCTCAATCTTCAATACTCAATCCTCAATCCTCAATCCTCAATCCTCAATCTTCAATCCTCAATACTCAACCTTCAATCCTCAATCCTCAATCCTCAATCCTCAATCCACAGTCTTCAATCCTCAACACCCAATCCTCAATCTTCAATCCTCAATCCTCAGTCCTCAATTCTCAATCCTCAATCCTCAATCCTCAGACCTCAAACATCAATACTCAACCCTCAGTCCTCCTCCTCAATCCACAACCCTCAATCCTCGATCCTCAATCTTCAATCATCAATATTCTATCTTCAATCGTCAAACCTCAATCATCAATACTCAATCCACAATCCTCAATGTTCAATCCTCAATTCTCAATCCTCAATCGTCAATACTCAATCCCCAATACTCAATCTTCAATCCTCAGCCCTCAATCCTCAATCCTCAATCCTCAATCTTCAATGCTCAATACTCAATCTTCAATCCTCATTCCTCAATCCTCAATCCTCAATCCTCAATCCTCAATCCTCAATCTTCAATCCTCAATGCTCAAACTGCAATCCTCAATCCTCAGTCCTCACTCCTCAACCCTCATTCTTCAGTCCTCCATACCGAATCCTCAATCTTCAGTCCTCAATCCTCAATCCTCAATTCTCAGTCCTCAATCCTCAATCCTCAGACTTCAAACACCAATACTCAACCCTCAGTCCTCGTCCTCAATCCACAACACCCAATCCTCAATCCTCAATCTTCAATCATTAATATTCAATCTTCAGTCCTCAATCCTCAATCCTCAATCTTCAATCCTCAATACTGAATCTTCAATCGTCAATCTTCAATCCTCAATGTTCAATCCGCAATACCCAATCCTCTATCTTCAATACTCAATCCTCAATCCTCAATCCTCAATCCTCAATCTTCAATCCTCAATACTCATCCTTCAATCCTCAATCCTCAATCCTCAATCCTCAATCCACATTCTTCAATCCTCAACACCCAATCCTCAATCTTCAATCCTCAATCCTCAGTCCTCAATTCTCAATCCTCAATCCTCAATCCTCAGACCACAAACATCAAGACTCAACCCTCAGTCCTCGTCATCAATCCACAACCCTCAATCCTCGATCCTCAATCTTCAATCATGAATATTCAATATTCAATCCTCAATCCTCAATCCTCAATCATCAATACTCAATCCACAATCCTCAATGTTCAATCCTCGATACCCAATCCTCAATCTTCAATCCTCAATCCTCAATCCTCAATCCTCAATCCTCAATCCTCAATCCTCAGTCCTCAAACCTCAATCCTGAATCCTCAAACCTGATTCCTCAGTCTTCAGCCCTCACTCCTCAACAATCAGTTGTCAATCCTCAATCCTCAATAGAATATCCTCAATTCACAGGTTTCAATACTCAATACTCAACCTGCAATCTTCAAATCTCTATCCACAAACATCAATTCTCATCACTCAACCCTCAACACTCAGTCCCCAATCCTCAACCCTCAATCCTCAATTCTCAATCCTCAATCGTCAATCCTCAATCCCCAATCCTCAATTTTCAATCCTCAATCCTCAATCCTCAATCCTCAATCCTCAATCTTCAATCCTCAATACTCAATCTTCAATCCTCAATCCTCAATCCTCAATCCTCAATCCTCAATCTTCAATCCTCAATACTCAATCTTCAATCCTCAATCCTCAATCCTCAATCCCCAATCCTCAATCCTCAATCTTCAATCCTCAATACTCATCCTTCAATCCTCAATCCTCAATCCTCAATCCTCAATCCACATTCTTCAATCCTCAACACCCAATCCTCAATCTTCGATCCTCAATCCTCAGTCCTCAATTCTCAATCCTCAATCCTCAATCCTCAGACCTCAAACATCAATACTCAACCCTCAGTCCTCCTCCTCAATCCACAACCCTCAATCCTCGATCCTCAATCTTCAATCATCAATATTCAATCTTCAATCGTCAAACCTCAATCATCAATACTCAATCCACAATCCTCAATGTTCAATCCTCAATTCTCAATCCTCAATCGTCAATCCTCAATCCCCAATACTCAATCTTCAATCCTCAGTCCTCAATCCTCAATCCTCAATCCTCAATCTTCAATCCTCAATACTCAATCTTCAATCCTCATTCCTCAATCCTCAATCCTCAATCCTCAATCCTCAATCCTCAATCTTCAATCCTCAATACTCAAACTGCAATCCTCAATCCTCAGTCCTCACTTCTCAACCCTCATTCTTCAGTCCTCAATACCGAATCCTCAATCTTCAGTCCTCAATCCTCAATCCTCAATTCTCAATCCTCAATCCTCAATCCTCAGACTTCAAACACCAATACTCAACCCTCAGTCCTCGTCCTCAATCCACAACACCCAATCCTCAATCCTCAATCTTCAATCATTAATATTCAATCTTCAATCCTCAATCCTCAATCCTCAATCCTCAACCCTCAATCCCCAATGCTCAATCCTCAATACCCAATCCTCAGCCTTCAATCCTCAATCCTCAATCCTCAATCCTCAATCCTCAATTCTCAGTCCTCAATACTCAATCTTCAATCCTCAATACTCAATCTTCAATCTTCAATCCTCAATCCTCAATCCTCAATCTTCAATCCTCAATACTGAATCTTCAATCGTCAATCTTCAATCCTCAATGTTCAATCCGCAATACCCAATCCTCAATCTTCAATACTCAATCCTCAATCCTCAATCCTCAATCCTCAATCTTCAATCCTCAATACTCAACCTTCAATCCTCAATCCTCAATCCTCAATCCTCAATCCACAGTCTTCAATCCTCAACACCCAATCCTCAATCTTCAATCCTCAATCCTCAGTCCTCAATTCTCAATCCTCAATCCTCAATCCTCAGACCTCAAACATCAATACTCAACCCTCAGTCCTCCTCCTCAATCCACAACCCTCAATCCTCGATTCTCAATCTTCAATCATCAATATTCTATCTTCAATCGTCAAACCTCAATCATCAATACTCAATCCACAATCCTCAATGTTCAATCCTCAATTCTCAATCCTCAATCGTCAATACTCAATCCCCAATACTCAATCTTCAATCCTCAGCCCTCAATCCTCAATCCTCAATCCTCAATCTTCAATGCTCAATACTCAATCTTCAATCCTCATTCCTCAATCCTCAATCCTCAATCCTCAATCCTCAATCCTCAATCTTCAATCCTCAATGCTCAAACTGCAATCCTCAATCCTCAGTCCTCACTCCTCAACCCTCATTCTTCAGTCCTCCATACCGAATCCTCAATCTTCAGTCCTCAATACTCAATCCTCAATTCTCAATCCTCAATCCTCAATCCTCAGACTTCAAACACCAATACTCAACCCTCAGTCCTCGTCCTCAATCCACAACACCCAATCCTCAATCCTCAATCTTCAATCATTAATATTCAATCTTCAATCCTCAATCCTCAATCCTCAATCTTCAATCCTCAATACTGAATCTTCAATCGTCAATCTTCAATCCTCAATGTTCAATCCGCAATACCCAATCCTCTATCTTCAATACTCAATCCTCAATCCTCAATCCTCAATCCTCAATCTTCAATCCTCAATACTCATCCTTCAATCCTCAATCCTCAATCCTCAATCCTCAATCCACATTCTTCAATCCTCAACACCCAATCCTCAATCTTCAATCCTCAATCCTCAGTCCTCAATTCTCAATCCTCAATCCTCAATCCTCAGACCACAAACATCAAGACTCAACCCTCAGTCCTCGTCATCAATCCACAACCCTCAATCCTCGATGCTCAATCTTCAATCATGAATATTCAATATTCAATCCTCAATCCTCAATCATCAATACTCAATCCACAATCCTCAATGTTCAATCCTCGATACCCAATCCTCAATCTTCAATCCTCAATCCTCAATCCTCAATCCTCAATCCTCAATCCTCAATCCTCAGTCCTCAAACCTCAATCCTGAATCCTCAAACCTGATTCCTCAGTCTTCAGCCCTCACTCCTCAACAATCAGTTGTCAATCCTCAATCCTCAATAGAATATCCTCAATTCACAGGTTTCATTACTCAATACTCAACCTGCAATCTTCAAATCTCTATCCACAAACATCAATTCTCATCACTCAACCCTCAACACTCAGTCCCCAATCCTCAACCCTCAATCCTCAATTCTCAATCCTCAATCGTCAATCCTCAATCCCCAATCCTCAATCATCAATCCTCAATCCTCAATCCTCAATCCTCAATCCTCAATCTTCAATCCTCAATACTCAATCTTCAATCCTCAATCCTCAATCCTCAATCCTCAATCCTCAATCTTCAATCCTCAATACTCAATCTTCAATCCTCAATCCTCAATCCTCAATCCCCAATCCTCAATCCTCAATCTTCAATCCTCAATACTCATCCTTCAATCCTCAATCCTCAATCCTCAATCCTCAATCCACATTCTTCAATCCTCAACACCCAATCCTCAATCTTCGATCCTCAATCCTCAGTCCTCAATTCTCAATCCTCAATCCTCAATCCTCAGACCTCAAACATCAATACTCAACCCTCAGTCCTCCTCCTCAATCCACAACCCTCAATCCTCGATCCTCAATCTTCAATCATCAATATTCAATCTTCAATCGTCAAACCTCAATCATCAATACTCAATCCACAATCCTCAATGTCCAATCCTCAATTCTCAATCCGCAATCGTCAATCCTCAATCCCCAATACTCAATCTTCAATCCTCAGTCCTCAATCCTCAATCCTCAATCCTCAATCTTCAATCCTCAATACTCAATCTTCAATCCTCATTCCTCAATCCTCAATCCTCAATCCTCAATTCTCAATCCTCAATCTTCAATCCCCAATACTCAAACTGCAATCCTCAATCCTCAGTCCTCACTCCTCAATCCTCATTCTTCAATCCTCAATACCGAATCCTCAATCTTCAATCCTCAATCTTCAATCCTCATTCCTCAATCCTCAATCCTCAATCCTCAATCCTCAATCCTCAATCTTCAATCCTCAATACTCAAACTGCAATCCTCAATCCTCAGTCCTCACTCCTCAATCCTCATTCTTCAATCCTCAATACCGAATCCTCAATCTTCAATCCTCAATCCTCAATCCTCAATTCTCAATCCTCAATCCTCAATCCTCAGACTTCAAACACCAATACTCAACCCTCAGTCCTCGTCCTCAATCCACAACCCTCAATCCTCAATCCTCAATCCTCAATCCTCAATCCTCAACCCTCCATCCCCAATGCTAACTCCTCAATACCCAATCCTCAGTCTTCAATCCTCAAACCTCAATCATCAATCCTCAATCCTCAATTCTCAGTCCTCAATCCTCAATCTTCGATCCTCAATACTCAATCTTCAATCTACAATCCTCAATCCTCAATCCTCAATCTTCAATCCTCAATACTGAATCTTCAATCCTCAACCTTCAATCCTCAATGTTCAATCCGCAATACCCAATCCTCAATCTTCAATACTCAATCCTCAATCCGCAATCCTCAATCCTCAATCTTCAATCCTCAATACTCAACCTTCAATCCTCAACCCTCATTCTTCAGTCCTCCATACCGAATCCTCAATCTTCAGTCCTCAATCCTCAATCCTCAATTCTCAATCCTCAATCCTCAATCCTCAGACTTCAAACACCAATACTCAACCCTCAGTCCTCGTCCTCCATCCACAACACCCAATCCTCAATCCTCAATCTTCAATCATTAATATTCAATCTTCAATCCTCAATCCTCAATCCTCAATCTTCAATCCTCAATACTGAATCTTCAATCGTCAATCTTCAATCCTCAATGTTCAATCCGCAATACCCAATCCTCTATCTTCAATACTCAATCCTCAATCCTCAATCCTCAATCCTCAATCTTCAATCCTCAATACTCATCCTTCAATCCTCAATCCTCAATCCTCAATCCTCAATCCACATTCTTCAATCCTCAACACCCAATCCTCAATCTTCAATCCTCAATCCTCAGTCCTCAATTCTCAATCCTCAATCCTCAATCCTCAGACCACAAACATCAAGACTCAACCCTCAGTCCTCGTCATCAATCCACAACCCTCAATCCTCGATCCTCAATCTTCAATCATGAATATTCAATATTCAATCCTCAATCCTCAATCATCAATACTCAATCCACAATCCTCAATGTTCAATCCTCGATACCCAATCCTCAATCTTCAATCCTCAATCCTCAATCCTCAATCCTCAATCCTCAATCCTCAATCCTCAGTCCTCAAACCTCAATCCTGAATCCTCAAACCTGATTCCTCAGTCTTCAGCCCTCACTCCTCAACAATCAGTTGTCAATCCTCAATCCTCAATAGAATATCCTCAATTCACAGGTTTCAATACTCAATACTCAACCTGCAATCTTCAAATCTCTATCCACAAACATCAATTCTCATCACTCAACCCTCAACACTCAGTCCCCAATCCTCAACCCTCAATCCTCAATTCTCAATCCTCAATCGTCAATCCTCAATCCCCAATCCTCAATCTTCAATCCTCAATCCTCAATCCTCAATCCTCAATCCTCAATCTTCAATCCTCAATACTCAATCTTCAATCCTCAATCCTCAATCCTCAATCCTCAATCCTCAATCTTCAATCCTCAATACTCAATCTTCAATCCTCAATCCTCAATCCTCAATCCCCAATCCTCAATCCTCAATCTTCAATCCTCAATACTCATCCTTCAATCCTCAATCCTCAATCCTCAATCCTCAATCCACATTCTTCAATCCTCAACACCCAATCCTCAATCTTCGATCCTCAATCCTCAGTCCTCAATTCTCAATCCTCAATCCTCAATCCTCAGACCTCAAACATCAATACTCAACCCTCAGTCCTCCTCCTCAATCCACAACCCTCAATCCTCGATCCTCAATCTTCAATCATCAATATTCAATCTTCAATCGTCAAACCTCAATCATCAATACTCAATCCACAATCCTCAATGTTCAATCCTCAATTCTCAATCCTCAATCGTCAATCCTCAATCCCCAATACTCAATCTTCAATCCTCAGTCCTCAATCCTCAATCCTCAATCCTCAATCTTCAATCCTCAATACTCAATCTTCAATCCTCATTCCTCAATCCTCAATCCTCAATCCTCAATCCTCAATCCTCAATCTTCAATCCTCAATACTCAAACTGCAATCCTCAATCCTCAGTCCTCACTTCTCAACCCTCATTCTTCAGTCCTCAATACCGAATCCTCAATCTTCAGTCCTCAATCCTCAATCCTCAATTCTCAATCCTCAATCCTCAATCCTCAGACTTCAAACACCAATACTCAACCCTCAGTCCTCGTCCTCAATCCACAACACCCAATCCTCAATCCTCAATCTTCAATCATTAATATTCAATCTTCAATCCTCAATCCTCAATCCTCAATCCTCAACCCTCAATCCCCAATGCTCAATCCTCAATACCCAATCCTCAGCCTTCAATCCTCAATCCTCAATCCTCAATCCTCAATCCTCAATTCTCAGTCCTCAATACTCAATCTTCAATCCTCAATACTCAATCTTCAATCTTCAATCCTCAATCCTCAATCCTCAATCTTCAATCCTCAATACTGAATCTTCAATCGTCAATCTTCAATCCTCAATGTTCAATCCGCAATACCCAATCCTCAATCTTCAATACTCAATCCTCAATCCTCAATCCTCAATCCTCAATCTTCAATCCTCAATACTCAACCTTCAATCCTCAATCCTCAATCCTCAATCCTCAATCCACAGTCTTCAATCCTCAACACCCAATCCTCAATCTTCAATCCTCAATCCTCAGTCCTCAATTCTCAATCCTCAATCCTCAATCCTCAGACCTCAAACATCAATACTCAACCCTCAGTCCTCCTCCTCAATCCACAACCCTCAATCCTCGATTCTCAATCTTCAATCATCAATATTCTATCTTCAATCGTCAAACCTCAATCATCAATACTCAATCCACAATCCTCAATGTTCAATCCTCAATTCTCAATCCTCAATCGTCAATACTCAATCCCCAATACTCAATCTTCAATCCTCAGCCCTCAATCCTCAATCCTCAATCCTCAATCTTCAATGCTCAATACTCAATCTTCAATCCTCATTCCTCAATCCTCAATCCTCAATCCTCAATCCTCAATCCTCAATCTTCAATCCTCAATGCTCAAACTGCAATCCTCAATCCTCAGTCCTCACTCCTCAACCCTCATTCTTCAGTCCTCCATACCGAATCCTCAATCTTCAGTCCTCAATACTCAATCCTCAATTCTCAATCCTCAATCCTCAATCCTCAGACTTCAAACACCAATACTCAACCCTCAGTCCTCGTCCTCAATCCACAACACCCAATCCTCAATCCTCAATCTTCAATCATTAATATTCAATCTTCAATCCTCAATCCTCAATCCTCAATCTTCAATCCTCAATACTGAATCTTCAATCGTCAATCTTCAATCCTCAATGTTCAATCCGCAATACCCAATCCTCTATCTTCAATACTCAATCCTCAATCCTCAATCCTCAATCCTCAATCTTCAATCCTCAATACTCATCCTTCAATCCTCAATCCTCAATCCTCAATCCTCAATCCACATTCTTCAATCCTCAACACCCAATCCTCAATCTTCAATCCTCAATCCTCAGTCCTCAATTCTCAATCCTCAATCCTCAATCCTCAGACCACAAACATCAAGACTCAACCCTCAGTCCTCGTCATCAATCCACAACCCTCAATCCTCGATGCTCAATCTTCAATCATGAATATTCAATATTCAATCCTCAATCCTCAATCATCAATACTCAATCCACAATCCTCAATGTTCAATCCTCGATACCCAATCCTCAATCTTCAATCCTCAATCCTCAATCCTCAATCCTCAATCCTCAATCCTCAATCCTCAGTCCTCAAACCTCAATCCTGAATCCTCAAACCTGATTCCTCAGTCTTCAGCCCTCACTCCTCAACAATCAGTTGTCAATCCTCAATCCTCAATAGAATATCCTCAATTCACAGGTTTCATTACTCAATACTCAACCTGCAATCTTCAAATCTCTATCCACAAACATCAATTCTCATCACTCAACCCTCAACACTCAGTCCCCAATCCTCAACCCTCAATCCTCAATTCTCAATCCTCAATCGTCAATCCTCAATCCCCAATCCTCAATCATCAATCCTCAATCCTCAATCCTCAATCCTCAATCCTCAATCTTCAATCCTCAATACTCAATCTTCAATCCTCAATCCTCAATCCTCAATCCTCAATCCTCAATCTTCAATCCTCAATACTCAATCTTCAATCCTCAATCCTCAATCCTCAATCCCCAATCCTCAATCCTCAATCTTCAATCCTCAATACTCATCCTTCAATCCTCAATCCTCAATCCTCAATCCTCAATCCACATTCTTCAATCCTCAACACCCAATCCTCAATCTTCGATCCTCAATCCTCAGTCCTCAATTCTCAATCCTCAATCCTCAATCCTCAGACCTCAAACATCAATACTCAACCCTCAGTCCTCCTCCTCAATCCACAACCCTCAATCCTCGATCCTCAATCTTCAATCATCAATATTCAATCTTCAATCGTCAAACCTCAATCATCAATACTCAATCCACAATCCTCAATGTCCAATCCTCAATTCTCAATCCGCAATCGTCAATCCTCAATCCCCAATACTCAATCTTCAATCCTCAGTCCTCAATCCTCAATCCTCAATCCTCAATCTTCAATCCTCAATACTCAATCTTCAATCCTCATTCCTCAATCCTCAATCCTCAATCCTCAATTCTCAATCCTCAATCTTCAATCCCCAATACTCAAACTGCAATCCTCAATCCTCAGTCCTCACTCCTCAATCCTCATTCTTCAATCCTCAATACCGAATCCTCAATCTTCAATCCTCAATCTTCAATCCTCATTCCTCAATCCTCAATCCTCAATCCTCAATCCTCAATCCTCAATCTTCAATCCTCAATACTCAAACTGCAATCCTCAATCCTCAGTCCTCACTCCTCAATCCTCATTCTTCAATCCTCAATACCGAATCCTCAATCTTCAATCCTCAATCCTCAATCCTCAATTCTCAATCCTCAATCCTCAATCCTCAGACTTCAAACACCAATACTCAACCCTCAGTCCTCGTCCTCAATCCACAACCCTCAATCCTCAATCCTCAATCCTCAATCCTCAATCCTCAACCCTCCATCCCCAATGCTAACTCCTCAATACCCAATCCTCAGTCTTCAATCCTCAAACCTCAATCATCAATCCTCAATCCTCAATTCTCAGTCCTCAATCCTCAATCTTCGATCCTCAATACTCAATCTTCAATCTACAATCCTCAATCCTCAATCCTCAATCTTCAATCCTCAATACTGAATCTTCAATCCTCAACCTTCAATCCTCAATGTTCAATCCGCAATACCCAATCCTCAATCTTCAATACTCAATCCTCAATCCGCAATCCTCAATCCTCAATCTTCAATCCTCAATACTCAACCTTCAATCCTCAACCCTCATTCTTCAGTCCTCCATACCGAATCCTCAATCTTCAGTCCTCAATCCTCAATCCTCAATTCTCAATCCTCAATCCTCAATCCTCAGACTTCAAACACCAATACTCAACCCTCAGTCCTCGTCCTCCATCCACAACACCCAATCCTCAATCCTCAATCTTCAATCATTAATATTCAATCTTCAATCCTCAATCCTCAATCCTCAATCTTCAATCCTCAATACTGAATCTTCAATCGTCAATCTTCAATCCTCAATGTTCAATCCGCAATACCCAATCCTCTATCTTCAATACTCAATCCTCAATCCTCAATCCTCAATCCTCAATCTTCAATCCTCAATACTCATCCTTCAATCCTCAATCCTCAATCCTCAATCCTCAATCCACATTCTTCAATCCTCAACACCCAATCCTCAATCTTCAATCCTCAATCCTCAGTCCTCAATTCTCAATCCTCAATCCTCAATCCTCAGACCACAAACATCAAGACTCAACCCTCAGTCCTCGTCATCAATCCACAACCCTCAATCCTCGATCCTCAATCTTCAATCATGAATATTCAATATTCAATCCTCAATCCTCAATCATCAATACTCAATCCACAATCCTCAATGTTCAATCCTCGATACCCAATCCTCAATCTTCAATCCTCAATCCTCAATCCTCAATCCTCAATCCTCAATCCTCAATCCTCAGTCCTCAAACCTCAATCCTGAATCCTCAAACCTGATTCCTCAGTCTTCAGCCCTCACTCCTCAACAATCAGTTGTCAATCCTCAATCCTCAATAGAATATCCTCAATTCACAGGTTTCATTACTCAATACTCAACCTGCAATCTTCAAATCTCTATCCACAAACATCAATTCTCATCACTCAACCCTCAACACTCAGTCCCCAATCCTCAACCCTCAATCCTCAATTCTCAATCCTCAATCGTCAATCCTCAATCCCCAATCCTCAATCTTCAATCCTCAATCCTCAATCCTCAATCCTCAATCCTCAATCTTCAATCCTCAATACTCAATCTTCAATCCTCAATCCTCAATCCTCAATCCTCAATCCTCAATCTTCAATTCTCAATACTCAATCTTCAATCCTCAATCCTCAATCCTCAATCCCCAATCCTCAATCCTCAATCTTCAATCCTCAATACTCATCCTTCAATCCTCAATCCTCAATCCTCAATCCTCAATCCACATTCTCCAATCCTCAACACCCAATCCTCAATCTTCGATCCTCAATCCTCAGTCCTCAATTCTCAATCCTCAATCCTCAATCCTCAGACCTCAAACATCAATACTCAACCCTCAGTCCTCCTCCTCAATCCACAACCCTCAATCCTCGATCCTCAATCTTCAATCGTCAATATTCAATCTTCAATCGTCAAACCTCAATCATCAATACTCAATCCACAATCCTCAATGTTCAATCCTCAATTCTCAATCCTCAATCGTCAATCCTCAATCCCCAATACTCAATCTTCAATCCTCAGTCCTCAATCCTCAATCCTCAATCCTCAATCTTCAATCCTCAATACTCAATCTTCAATCCTCATTCCTCAATCCTCAATCCTCAATCCTCAATCCTCAATCCTCAATCTTCAATCCTCAATACTCAAACTGCAATCCTCAATCCTCAGTCCTCAGTCCTCAATCCTCATTCTTCAATCCTCAATACCGAATCCTCAATCTTCAATCCTCAATCCTCAATCCTCAATTCTCAATCCTCAATCCTCAATCCTCAGACTTCAAACACCAATACTCAACCCTCAGTCCTCGTCCTCAATCCACAACCCTCAATCCTCAATCCTCAATCCTCAATCCTCAATCCTCAACCCTCCATCCCCAATGCTAACTCCTCAATACCCAATCCTCAGTCTTCAATCCTCAATCCTCAATCATCAATCCTCAATCCTCAATTCTCAGTCCTCAATCCTCAATCTTCGATCCTCAATACTCAATCTTCAATCTACAATCCTCAATCCTCAATCCTCAATCTTCAATCCTCAATACTGAATCTTCAATCCTCAACCTTCAATCCTCAATGTTCAATCCGCAATACCCAATCCTCAATCTTCAATACTCAATCCTCAATCCTCAATCCTCAATCCTCAATCTTCAATCCTCAATACTCAACCTTCAATCCTCAATCCTCAATCCTCAATCCTCAATCCACAGTCTTCAATCCTCAACACCCAATCCTCAATCTTCAATCCTCAATCCTCAGTCCTCAATCCTCAATCCTCAATCCTCAGTCCTCAAACCTCAATCCTGAATCCTCAAACCTGATTCCTCAGTCTTCAGCCCTCACTCCTCAACAATCAGTTGTCAATCCTCAATCCTCAATAGAATATCCTCAATTCACAGGTTTCAATACTCAATACTCAACCTGCAATCTTCAAATCTCTATCCACAAACATCAATTCTCATCACTCAACCCTCAACACTCAGTCCCCAATCCTCAACCCTCAATCCTCAATTCTCAATCCTCAATCGTCAATCTTCAATCCTCAAACCTCAATCCTCAATCCTCAATCCTCAATCTTCAATCCTCAATACTCAATCTTCAATCCTCAATCCTCAATCCTCAATCCTCAATCCTCAATCTTCAATTCTCAATACTCAATCTTCAATCCTCAATCCTCAATCCTCAATCCCCAATCCTCAATCCTCAATCTTCAATCCTCAATACTCATCCTTCAATCCTCAATCCTCAATCCTCAATCCTCAATCCACATTCTCCAATCCTCAACACCCAATCCTCAATCTTCGATCCTCAATCCTCAGTCCTCAATTCTCAATCCTCAATCCTCAATCCTCAGACCTCAAACATCAATACTCAACCCTCAGTCCTCCTCCTCAATCCACAACCCTCAATCCTCGATCCTCAATCTTCAATCGTCAATATTCAATCTTCAATCGTCAAACCTCAATCATCAATACTCAATCCACAATCCTCAATGTTCAATCCTCAATTCTCAATCCTCAATCGTCAATCCTCAATCCCCAATACTCAATCTTCAATCCTCAGTCCTCAATCCTCAATCCTCAATCCTCAATCTTCAATCCTCAATACTCAATCTTCAATCCTCATTCCTCAATCCTCAATCCTCAATCCTCAATCCTCAATCCTCAATCTTCAATCCTCAATACTCAAACTGCAATCCTCAATCCTCAGTCCTCAGTCCTCAATCCTCATTCTTCAATCCTCAATACCGAATCCTCAATCTTCAATCCTCAATCCTCAATCCTCAATTCTCAATCCTCAATCCTCAATCCTCAGACTTCAAACACCAATACTCAACCCTCAGTCCTCGTCCTCAATCCACAACCCTCAATCCTCAATCCTCAATCCTCAATCCTCAATCCTCAACCCTCCATCCCCAATGCTAACTCCTCAATACCCAATCCTCAGTCTTCAATCCTCAATCCTCAATCATCAATCCTCAATCCTCAATTCTCAGTCCTCAATCCTCAATCTTCGATCCTCAATACTCAATCTTCAATCTACAATCCTCAATCCTCAATCCTCAATCTTCAATCCTCAATACTGAATCTTCAATCCTCAACCTTCAATCCTCAATGTTCAATCCGCAATACCCAATCCTCAATCTTCAATACTCAATCCTCAATCCTCAATCCTCAATCCTCAATCTTCAATCCTCAATACTCAACCTTCAATCCTCAATCCTCAATCCTCAATCCTCAATCCACAGTCTTCAATCCTCAACACCCAATCCTCAATCTTCAATCCTCAATCCTCAGTCCTCAATTCTCAATCCTCAATCCTCAATCCTCAGACCTCAAACATCAATACTCAACCCTCAGTCCTCCTCCTCAATCCACAACCCTCAATCCTCGATCCTCAATCTTCAATCATCAATATTCTATCTTCAATCGTCAAACCTCAATCATCAATACTCAATCCACAATCCTCAATGTTCAATCCTCAATTCTCAATCCTCAATCGTCAATACTCAATCCCCAATACTCAATCTTCAATCCTCAGCCCTCAATCCTCAATCCTCAATCCTCAATCTTCAATGCTCAATACTCAATCTTCAATCCTCATTCCTCAATCCTCAATCCTCAATCCTCAATCCTCAATCCTCAATCTTCAATCCTCAATGCTCAAACTGCAATCCTCAATCCTCAGTCCTCACTCCTCAACCCTCATTCTTCAGTCCTCCATACCGAATCCTCAATCTTCAGTCCTCAATCCTCAATCCTCAATTCTCAATCCTCAATCCTCAATCCTCAGACTTCAAACACCAATACTCAACCCTCAGTCCTCGTCCTCAATCCACAACACCCAATCCTCAATCCTCAATCTTCAATCATTAATATTCAATCTTCAATCCTCAATCCTCAATCCTCAATCTTCAATCCTCAATACTGAATCTTCAATCGTCAATCTTCAATCCTCAATGTTCAATCCGCAATACCCAATCCTCTATCTTCAATACTCAATCCTCAATCCTCAATCCTCAATCCTCAATCTTCAATCCTCAATACTCATCCTTCAATCCTCAATCCTCAATCCTCAATCCTCAATCCACATTCTTCAATCCTCAACACCCAATCCTCAATCTTCAATCCTCAATCCTCAGTCCTCAATTCTCAATCCTCAATCCTCAATCCTCAGACCACAAACATCAAGACTCAACCCTCAGTCCTCGTCATCAATCCGCAACCCTCAATCCTCGATCCTCAATCTTCAATCATGGATATTTAATATTCAATCCTCAATCCTCAATCATCAATACTCAATCCACAATCCTCAATGTTCAATCCTCGATAACCAATCCTCAATCTTCAATCCTCAATCCTCAATCCTCAATCCTCAATCCTCAATCCTCAATCCTCAGTCCTCAAACCTCAATCCTGAATCCTCAAACCTGATTCCTCAGTCTTCAGCCCTCACTCCTCAACAATCAGTTGTCAATCCTCAATCCTCAATAGAATATCCTCAATTCACAGGTTTCAATACTCAATACTCAACCTGCAATCTTCAAATCTCTATCCACAAACATCAATTCTCATCACTCAACCCTCAACACTCAGTCCCCAATCCTCAACCCTCAATCCTCAATTCTCAATCCTCAATCGTCAATCCTCGATCCTCAATCTTCAATCATCAATATTCAATCTTCAATCGTCAAACCTCAATCATCAATACTCAATCAACAATCCTCAATGTTCAATCCTCAATTCTCAATCCTCAATCGTCAATCCTCAATCCCCAATACTCAATCTTCAATCCTCAGTCCTCAATCCTCAATCCTCAATCCTCAATCTTCAATCCTCAATACTCAATCTTCAATCCTCATTCCTCAATCCTCAATCCTCAATCCTCAATCCTCAATCCTCAATCTTCAATCCTCAATACTCAAACTGCAATCCTCAATCCTCAGTCCTCACTTCTCAACCCTCATTCTTCAGTCCTCAATACCGAATCCTCAATCTTCAGTCCTCAATCCTCAATCCTCAATTCTCAATCCTCAATCCTCAATCCTCAGACTTCAAACACGAATACTCAACCCTCAGTCCTCGTCCTCAATCCACAACACCCAATCCTCAATCCTCAATCTTCAATCATTAATATTCAATCTTCAATCCTCAATCCTCAATCCTCAATCCTCAACCCTCAATCCCCAATGCTCAATCCTCAATACCCAATCCTCAGCCTTCAATCCTCAATCCTCAATCCTCAATCCTCAATCCTCAATTCTCAGTCCTCAATACTCAATCTTCAATCCTCAATACTCAATCTTCAATCTTCAATCCTCAATCCTCAATCCTCAATCTTCAATACTCAATACTGAATCTTCAATCGTCAATCTTCAATCCTCAATGTTCAATCCGCAATACCCAATCCTCAATCTTCAATGCTCAATCCTCAATCCTCAATCCTCAATCCTCAATCTTCAATCCTCAATACTCATCCTTCAATCCTCAATCCTCAATCCTCAATCCTCAATCCACATTCTTCAATCCTCAACACCCAATCCTCAATCTTCAATCCTCAATCCTCAGTCCTCAATTCTCAATCCTCAATCCTCAATCCTCAGACCACAAACATCAAGACTCAACCCTCAGTCCTCGTCCTCAATCCACAACCCTCAATCCTCGATCCTCAATCTTCAATCATGAATATTCAATATTCAATCCTCAATCCTCAATCCTCAATCCTCAATCCTCAATCCTCAATCCTCAATCCTCAGTCCTCAAACCTCAATCCTGAATCCTCAAACCTGATTCCTCAGTCTTCAGCCCTCACTCCTCAACAATCAGTTGTCAATCCTCAATCCTCAATAGAATATCCTCAATTCACAGGTTTCAATACTCAATACTCAACCTGCAATCTTCAAATCTCTATCCACAAACATCAATTCTCGTCACTCAACCCTCAACACTCAGTCCCCAATCCTCAATCCTCAATCCTCAATTCTCAATCCTCAATCGTCAATCCTCAATCCCCAATCCTCAATCTTCAATCCTCAATCCTCAATCCTCAATCCTCAATCCTCAATCTTCAATCCTCAATACTCAATCTTCAATCCTCAATCCTCAATCCTCAATCCTCAATCTTCAATCCCCAATACTCAATCTTCAATCCTCAATCCTCAATCCTCAATCCCCAATCCTCAATCCTCAATCCTCAACCTTCAATCCTCAATACTCAAACTGCAATCCTCAATCCTCAGTCCTCACTCCTCAATCCTCATTCTTCAATCCTCAATACCGAATCCTCAATCTTCAATCCTCAATCCTCAATCCTCAATCTTCAATCCTCAATACTCAATCTTCAATCCTCAATCCTCAATCATCAATCCTCAATGCTCAATCCTCAATCCTCAATCCTCAACCCTCAATCTTCAATCCTCAATACTCAATCTGCAATCCTCAATCCTCAATCCTCAATCCTCAATCCTCATTCTTCAATCCTCAGTGCCCAGTCCTCAATCTTGAATCCTCAATCCTCAATCCTCGATTCTCATTCCTCAATCCTCAATCGTCAATCCTCAATCCTCAATCCTCAACCCTCTATCCTCAATGTTGAATCCTCAATACCCAATCCTCAGTCTTCAATCCTCAATCCTCAATCCTCAATCCTCAATCCTCAATCTTCAATCCTCAATCCTCAATCCTCAATTCTCAATCCTCAATCCTCAATCCTCAGACCTCAAACATCAATACTCAACCCTCAGTCCTCGTCCTCAATCCACAACCCTCAATCGTCAATCCTCAGTCCTAAATCCTCAATCCTCAATCCTCAAACCTCAATCCTCAACCGTCAGTCCCTGTCCTCAATGCTCAAACATGAATCCTCAATCCTCAACATTCAATCATCAATACTCAATCTTCAATCCTCAATTATCAATCCTCAATCTTCAATCCTCAATACTCAATCTTCAATAATCAGTCCTCAATACTCAATCCTCAATACTCAATCCTCAATCGTCAATACTCAATCCCCAATCCTCAATCTTCAATCCTCAATCCTCAATCCTCAATCCTCAATCCTCAATCTTCAATCCTCAATACTCAATCTTCATTCCTCAATCCTCAATCCTCAATCCTCAATCCTCAATCCTCGATCCTCAATCCTCAATCCTCAATCCTCATTCTTCAATCCTCAATACTCAGTATTCAATACTCAATCCTCAATCCTCAATCCTCAATCCTCATTCTTCAATCCTCAATACCCAATCCACAATCTTCAATCCTCAATCCTCAACCCTCAATTCTCAATACTCAATCCTCAATCCTCAGACCTCAAACAGCAATACTCAACCCTCAGTCCTTGTCCTCAATCCACAACCATCAATACCCAATCCTCAATCTTCAATCATCAATATTCAATCTTCAGTACTCAATCCTCAATCCTCAATCCTCAATCCTCAATCTTCATTCCTCAATACTCAATCTTCATTCCTCAATCCTCAATCCTCAATCCTCAGTCCTCAAGCCTCAATCCTCAATCCTCAATCCTCAATCCTCAATCTTCAATCCTCAATCCTCAATCCTCAATCCTCAATCCTCAATCTTCGATCCTCAATACTCAATCTTCAATCTTCAATCCTCAATCCTTAATCCTCAACCTTCAATCCTCAATACTGAATCTTCAATCCTCAACCTTCAATCCTCGATGTTCAATCCGCAATACCCAATCCTCAATCTTCAATACTCAATCCTCAATCCTCAATCCTCAATCCTCAATCTTCAATCCTCAACACCCAATCCTCAATCTTCAATCCTCAATCGTCAACCCTCAATCCTCAATCCTCAATCTTCAATCCTCAATACTCAAACTGCAATCCTCAATCCTCAGTCCTCACTCCTCAATCCTCATTCTTCAATCCTCAATACCGAATCCTCAATCTTCAATCCTCAATCCTCAATCCTCAATCCTCAATCCTCAATCCTCAATCTTCAATCCTCAATACTCAAACTGCAATCCTCAATCCTCAGTCCTCACTCCTCAATCCTCATTCTTCAATCCTCAATACCGAATCCTCAATCTTCAATCCTCAATCCTCAATCCTCAATTCTCAATCATCAATCCCCAATCCTCAGACTTCAAACACCAATACTCAACCCTCAGTCCTCGTCCTCAATCCACAACACCCAATCCTCAATCCTCAATCTTCAATCATTAATATTCAATCTTCAACCCTCAATCCTCAATCCTCAATCCTCAACACTCAATCCCCAATGCTCAATCCTCAATACCCAATCATCAGCCTTCAATCCTCAATCCTCAATCCTAAATCCTCAATCCTCAATTCTCAGTCCTCAATACTCAATCTTCAATCCTCAATACTCAATCTTCAACCCTCAATCCTCAATGTTGAATCCTCAATACCCAATCCTCAGTTTTCAATCCTCAATCCTCAATCCTCAATCCTCAATCCTCAATCTTCAATCCTCAATCCTCAATCTTCAATCCTCAATCCTCAATCCTCAATTCTCAATCCTCAATCCTCAATCCTCAGACCTCAAACATCAATACCCAACCCTCAGTCCTCGTCCTCAATCCACAACCCTCAATCGTCAATCGTCAGTCCTAAATCCTCAATCCTCAATCCTCAAACCTCAATCCTCAACCGTCTGTCCCCGTCCTCAATGCTCAAACATGAATCCTCAATCCTCAACCTTCAATCATCAATACCCAATCTTCAATCCTCAATTATCAATCCTCAATCTTCAATCCTCAATACTCAATCTTCAATAATCAGTCCTCAATACTCAATCCTCAATACTCAATCCTCAATCGTCAATACTCAATCCCCAATCCTCAATCTTCAATCCTCAATCCTCAATCCTCAATCCTCAATCCTCAATCTTCAATCCTCAATACTCAATCTTCATTCCTCAATCCTCAATCCTCAATCCTCAATCCTCAATCCTCGATCCTCAATCCTCAATCCTCAATCCTCATTCTTCAATCCTCAATACTCAGTATTCAATACTCAATCCTCAATCCTCAATCCTCAATCCTCATTCTTCAATCCTCAATACCCAATCCACAATCTTCAATCCTCAATCCTCAACCCTCAATTCTCAATACTCAATCCTCAATCCTCAGACCTCAAGCAGCAATACTCAACCCTCAGTCCTCGTCCTCAATCCACAACCATCAATACCCAATCCTCAATCTTCAATCATCAATATTCAATCTTCAGTACTCAATCCTCAGTCCTCAATCCTCAATCCTCAATCTTCATTCCTCATTACTCAATCTTCATTCCTCAATCCTCAATCCTCAATCCTCAGTCCTCAAGCCTCAATCCTCAATCCTCAATCCTCAATCCTCAATCCTCAATCTTCAATCCTCAATCCTCAATCCTCAATCCTCAATCCTCAATACTCAATCTTCATTCCTCAATCCTCAATCCTCAATCCTCAATCCTCAATCCTCGATCCTCAATCCTCAATCCTCAATACTCAATCCTCAATCCTCAATCCTCAATCTTCAATCCTCAATACTTAAACTGCAATCCTCAATCCTCAGTCCTCACTCCTTCATCCTCATTCTTCAATCCTCAATACCGAATCCTCAATCTTCAATCCTCAATCCTCAATCCTCAATTCTCAATCCTCAATCCTCAATCCTCAGACTTCAAAAACCAATACTCAGCCCTCAGTCCTCGTCCTCAATCCACAACCCTCAATCCTCAATCCTCAATCCTCAATCCTCAATCCTCAACCCTCAATCCCCAATGCTAACTCCTCAATACCCAATCCTCAGTCTTCAATCCTCAATCCTCAATCATCAATCCTCAATCCTCAATTCTCAGTCCTCAATCCTCAATCTTCGATCCTCAATCCTCATTCTTCAGTCCTCAATACCGAATCCTCGATCTTCAATACTCAATCCTCAATCCTCAATTCTCAATCCTCAATCCTCAATCCTCAATCCTCAATTTTCAATCCTCAATCCTCAATCCTCAATCCTCAATCCTCAATCTTCAAGCCTCAGTCCCCAATCCTCAATCTTCAACCCTCAATCCTCAATCCTCAATCCTCGATCCTCAGTCCTCAATCCTCAATCCTCAATCCTCAATGTTCAATCCGCAATACCCAATCCTCAATCTTCAATCCTCAATCCTCAATCCTCAATCCTCAGTCCCCAATCCTCAATCCTCAGTCCTCAAACCTTAATCCTGAATCCTCAATCCTGAATCCTCAATCTTCAGCCCTCAGTCCTCAACAATCAGTTGTCAATCCCCAATCCTCCATGGAATATCATCAATTCACAGTTTTCAATACTCAATACTCAATCTGCAATCTTCAAATCTCTATCCACAAACATCAATTGTCATCTCTCAACACTCAACACTCCGTCCCCAATCCTCAATCTTCAATCCTCAATCCTCAATCCTCAATCCTCAATCCTCAATTATCAATCCTCAATACTCAACCTTCAATCATCAATACTCAATCTTCAATCCGCAATCCTCAATCTTCAATCCTCAATCCTCAATTCTCAGTCCTCAATACTCAATCCTCAATTGTCAATCCTCAATCCCCAATCCTCAATCTTCAATCCTCCATCCTCAATCCTCAATCCTCAATCCTCAATCTTCAATCCTCAATACTCAATCTTCAATCCTCAATCCTCAATCGTCAATCCTCAATGCTCAATCCTCAATCCTCAATCCTCAACCCTCAATCTTCAATCCTCAATACTCAATCTGCAATCCTCAATCCTCAATCGTCAATCCTCAATGCTCAATCCTCAATCCTCAATCCTCAACCCTCAATCTTCAATCCTCAATACTCAATCTGCAATCCTCAATCCTCAATCCTCAATCCTCAATCCTCATTCTTCAATCCTCAGTGCCCAGTCCTCAATCTTGAATCCTCAATCCTCAACCCTCGATTCTCATTTCTCAATCCTCAATCGTCAATCCTCAATCCTCAATCCTCAACCCTCAATCCACAATGTTGAATCCTCAATACCCAATCCTCAGTCTTCAATCCTCAATCCTCAATCCTCAATCCTCAATCCTCAATCTTCAATCCTCAATCCTCAATCCTCAATTCTCAATCCTCAATCCTCAATCCTCAGACCTCAAGCATCAAGACTCAACCCTCAGTCCTCGTCCTCAATCCACAACCCTCAATCCTCGATCCTCAATCTTCAATCATGAATATTCAATATTCAATCCTCAATCCTCAATCCTCAATCCTCAATCCTCAATCCTCAATCCTCAATCCTCAGTCCTCAAACCTCAATCCTGAATCCTCAAACCTGATTCCTCAGTCTTCAGCCCTCACTCCTCAACAATCAGTTGTCAATCCTCAATCCTCAATAGAATATCCTCAATTCACAGGTTTCAATACTCAATACTCAACCTGCAATCTTCAAATCTCTATCCACAAACATCAATTCTCGTCACTCAACCCTCAACACTCAGTCCCCAATCCTCAATCCTCAATCCTCAATTCTCAATCCTCAATCGTCAATCCTCAATCCCCAATCCTCAATCTTCAATCCTCAATCCTCAATCCTCAATCCTCAATCCTCAATCTTCAATCCTCAATACTCAATCTTCAATCCTCAATCCTCAATCCTCAATCCTCAATCTTCAATCCCCAATACTCAATCTTCAATCCTCAATCCTCAATCCTCAATCCCCAATCCTCAATCCTCAATCCTCAACCTTCAATCCTCAATACTCAAACTGCAATCCTCAATCCTCAGTCCTCACTCCTCAATCCTCATTCTTCAATCCTCAATACCGAATCCTCAATCTTCAATCCTCAATCCTCAATCCTCAATCTTCAATCCTCAATACTCAATCTTCAATCCTCAATCCTCAATCATCAATCCTCAATGCTCAATCCTCAATCCTCAATCCTCAACCCTCAATCTTCAATCCTCAATACTCAATCTGCAATCCTCAATCCTCAATCCTCAATCCTCAATCCTCATTCTTCAATCCTCAGTGCCCAGTCCTCAATCTTGAATCCTCAATCCTCAATCCTCGATTCTCATTCCTCAATCCTCAATCGTCAATCCTCAATCCTCAATCCTCAACCCTCTATCCTCAATGTTGAATCCTCAATACCCAATCCTCAGTCTTCAATCCTCAATCCTCAATCCTCAATCCTCAATCCTCAATCTTCAATCCTCAATCCTCAATCCTCAATTCTCAATCCTCAATCCTCAATCCTCAGACCTCAAACATCAATACTCAACCCTCAGTCCTCGTCCTCAATCCACAACCCTCAATCGTCAATCCTCAGTCCTAAATCCTCAATCCTCAATCCTCAAACCTCAATCCTCAACCGTCAGTCCCTGTCCTCAATGCTCAAACATGAATCCTCAATCCTCAACCTTCAATCATCAATACTCAATCTTCAATCCTCAATTATCAATCCTCAATCTTCAATCCTCAATACTCAATCTTCAATAATCAGTCCTCAATACTCAATCCTCAATACTCGATCCTCAATCGTCAATACTCAATCCCCAATCCTCAATCTTCAATCCTCAATCCTCAATCCTCAATCCTCAATCCTCAATCTTCAATCCTCAATACTCAATCTTCATTCCTCAATCCTCAATCCTCAATCCTCAATCCTCAATCCTCGATCCTCAATCCTCAATCCTCAATCCTCATTCTTCAATCCTCAATACTCAGTATTCAATACTCAATCCTCAATCCTCAATCCTCAATCCTCATTCTTCAATCCTCAATACCCAATCCACAATCTTCAATCCTCAATCCTCAACCCTCAATTCTCAATACTCAATCCTCAATCCTCAGACCTCAAACAGCAATACTCAACCCTCAGTCCTTGTCCTCAATCCACAACCATCAATACCCAATCCTCAATCTTCAATCATCAATATTCAATCTTCAGTACTCAATCCTCAATCCTCAATCCTCAATCCTCAATCTTCATTCCTCAATACTCAATCTTCATTCCTCAATCCTCAATCCTCAATCCTCAGTCCTCAAGCCTCAATCCTCAATCCTCAATCCTCAATCCTCAATCTTCAATCCTCAATCCTCAATCCTCAATCCTCAATCCTCAATCTTCGATCCTCAATACTCAATCTTCAATCTTCAATCCTCAATCCTTAATCCTCAACCTTCAATCCTCAATACTGAATCTTCAATCCTCAACCTTCAATCCTCGATGTTCAATCCGCAATACCCAATCCTCAATCTTCAATACTCAATCCTCAATCCTCAATCCTCAATCCTCAATCTTCAATCCTCAACACCCAATCCTCAATCTTCAATCCTCAATCGTCAACCCTCAATCCTCAATCCTCAATCTTCAATCCTCAATACTCAAACTGCAATCCTCAATCCTCAGTCCTCACTCCTCAATCCTCATTCTTCAATCCTCAATACCGAATCCTCAATCTTCAATCCTCAATCCTCAATCCTCAATCCTCAATCCTCAATCCTCAATCTTCAATCCTCAATACTCAAACTGCAATCCTCAATCCTCAGTCCTCACTCCTCAATCCTCATTCTTCAATCCTCAATACCGAATCCTCAATCTTCAATCCTCAATCCTCAATCCTCAATTCTCAATCATCAATCCCCAATCCTCAGACTTCAAACACCAATACTCAACCCTCAGTCCTCGTCCTCAATCCACAACACCCAATCCTCAATCCTCAATCTTCAATCATTAATATTCAATCTTCAACCCTCAATCCTCAATCCTCAATCCTCAACACTCAATCCCCAATGCTCAATCCTCAATACCCAATCATCAGCCTTCAATCCTCAATCCTCAATCCTAAATCCTCAATCCTCAATTCTCAGTCCTCAATACTCAATCTTCAATCCTCAATACTCAATCTTCAACCCTCAATCCTCAATGTTGAATCCTCAATACCCAATCCTCAGTTTTCAATCCTCAATCCTCAATCCTCAATCCTCAATCCTCAATCTTCAATCCTCAATCCTCAATCTTCAATCCTCAATCCTCAATCCTCAATTCTCAATCCTCAATCCTCAATCCTCAGACCTCAAACATCAATACCCAACCCTCAGTCCTCGTCCTCAATCCACAACCCTCAATCGTCAATCGTCAGTCCTAAATCCTCAATCCTCAATCCTCAAACCTCAATCCTCAACCGTCTGTCCCCGTCCTCAATGCTCAAACATGAATCCTCAATCCTCAACCTTCAATCATCAATACCCAATCTTCAATCCTCAATTATCAATCCTCAATCTTCAATCCTCAATACTCAATCTTCAATAATCAGTCCTCAATACTCAATCCTCAATACTCAATCCTCAATCGTCAATACTCAATCCCCAATCCTCAATCTTCAATCCTCAATCCTCAATCCTCAATCCTCAATCCTCAATCTTCAATCCTCAATACTCAATCTTCATTCCTCAATCCTCAATCCTCAATCCTCAATCCTCAATCCTCGATCCTCAATCCTCAATCCTCAATCCTCATTCTTCAATCCTCAATACTCAGTATTCAATACTCAATCCTCAATCCTCAATCCTCAATCCTCATTCTTCAATCCTCAATACCCAATCCACAATCTTCAATCCTCAATCCTCAACCCTCAATTCTCAATACTCAATCCTCAATCCTCAGACCTCAAGCAGCAATACTCAACCCTCAGTCCTCGTCCTCAATCCACAACCATCAATACCCAATCCTCAATCTTCAATCATCAATATTCAATCTTCAGTACTCAATCCTCAGTCCTCAATCCTCAATCCTCAATCTTCATTCCTCATTACTCAATCTTCATTCCTCAATCCTCAATCCTCAATCCTCAGTCCTCAAGCCTCAATCCTCAATCCTCAATCCTCAATCCTCAATCCTCAATCTTCAATCCTCAATCCTCAATCCTCAATCCTCAATCCTCAATCTTCAATCCTCAATACTCAATCTTCATTCCTCAATCCTCAATCCTCAATCCTCAATCCTCAATCCTCGATCCTCAATCCTCAATCCTCAATACTCAATCCTCAATCCTCAATCCTCAATCTTCAATCCTCAATACTTAAACTGCAATCCTCAATCCTCAGTCCTCACTCCTTCATCCTCATTCTTCAATCCTCAATACCGAATCCTCAATCTTCAATCCTCAATCCTCAATCCTCAATTCTCAATCCTCAATCCTCAATCCTCAGACTTCAAAAACCAATACTCAGCCCTCAGTCCTCGTCCTCAATCCACAACCCTCAATCCTCAATCCTCAATCCTCAATCCTCAATCCTCAACCCTCAATCCCCAATGCTAACTCCTCAATACCCAATCCTCAGTCTTCAATCCTCAATCCTCAATCATCAATCCTCAATCCTCAATTCTCAGTCCTCAATCCTCAATCTTCGATCCTCAATCCTCATTCTTCAGTCCTCAATACCGAATCCTCAATCTTCAATACTCAATCCTCAATCCTCAATTCTCAATCCTCAATCCTCAATCCTCAATCCTCAATTTTCAATCCTCAATCCTCAATCCTCAATCCTCAATCCTCAATCTTCAAGCCTCAGTCCCCAATCCTCAATCTTCAACCCTCAATCCTCAATCCTCAATCCTCGATCCTCAGTCCTCAATCCTCAATCCTCAATCCTCAATGTTCAATCCGCAATACCCAATCCTCAATCTTCAATCCTCAATCCTCAATCCTCAATCCTCAATCCTCAATTATCAATCCTCAATACTCAACCTTCAATCATCAATACTCAATCTTCAATCCGCAATCCTCAATCTTCAATCCTCAATCCTCAATTCTCAGTCCTCAATACTCAATCCTCAATTGTCAATCCTCAATCCCCAATCCTCAATCTTCAATCCTCCATCCTCAATCCTCAATCCTCAATCCTCAATCTTCAATCCTCAATACTCAATCTTCAATCCTCAATCCTCAATCGTCAATCCTCAATGCTCAATCCTCAATCCTCAATCCTCAACCCTCAATCTTCAATCCTCAATACTCAATCTGCAATCCTCAATCCTCAATCGTCAATCCTCAATGCTCAATCCTCAATCCTCAATCCTCAACCCTCAATCTTCAATCCTCAATACTCAGTCTGCAATCCTCAATCCTCAATCCTCAATCCTCAATCCTCATTCTTCAATCCTCAGTGCCCAGTCCTCAATCTTGAATCCTCAATCCTCAACCCTCGATTCTCATTTCTCAATCCTCAATCGTCAATCCTCAATCCTCAATCCTCAACCCTCAATCCACAATGTTGAATCCTCAATACCCAATCCTCAGTCTTCAATCCTCAATCCTCAATCCTCAATCCTCAATCCTCAATCTTCAATCCTCAATCCTCAATCCTCAATTCTCAATCCTCAATCCTCAATCCTCAGACCTCAAACATCAATACTCAACCCTCAGTCCTCGTCCTCAATCCACAACCCTCAATCCTCAATCCTCAGTCCTAAATCCTCAATCCTCAATCCTCAAACCTCAATCCTCAACCGTCAGTCCCCGTCCTCAATCCTCAAACATGAATCCTCAATCCTCAACCTTCAATCATCAATACTCAATCTTCAATCCTCAATTATCAATCCTCAATCTTCAATCCTCAATACTCAATCTTCAATAATCAGTCCTCAATACTCAATCCTCAATACTCAATCCTCAATCGTCAATACTCAATCCCCAATCCTCAATCTTCAATCCTCAATCCTCAATCCTCAATCCTCAATCCTCAATCTTCAATCCTCAATACTCAATCTTCATTCCTCAATCCTCAATCCTCAATCCTCAATCCTCAATCCTCGATCCTCAATCCTCAATCCTCAATCCTCATTCTTCAATCCTCAATACTCAGTATTCAATACTCAATCCTCAATCCTCAATCCTCAATCCTCATTCTTCAATCCTCAATACCCAATCCACAATCTTCAATCCTCAATCCTCAACCCTCAATTGTCAATACTCAATCCTCAATCCTCAGACCTCAAACAGCAATACTCAACCCTCAGTCCTCGTCCTCAATCCACAACCATCAATACCCAATCCTCAATCTTCAATCATCAATATTCAATCTTCAGTCCTCAATCCTCAATCCTCAATCCTCAATCCTCAATCCTCAATCCTCGATCCTCCGTCCTCAATCCTCAATCCTCAATCCTCAATGTTCAATCCGCAATACCCAATCCTCAATCTTCAATCCTCAATCCTCAATCCTCAATCCTCAATCCTCAGTCCTCAAACCTCAATTCTGAATCCTCAAATCTCAATTCTGAATCCTCAATCCTGAACCCTCAATCTTCAGCTCTCAGTCCTCAACAATCTGTTGTCAATCCTCAATCCTCAATAGAATATACTCAATTCACAGTTTTCAATACACAATACTCAATCTGCAATCTTCGAATCTCTATCCACAAACATCAATTCTCATCACTCAATCCTCAACACTCAGTCCTCAATGTTCAATCCTCAATCATCAATTCTCAATCTTCAATCCTCAATACTGAACCTTCAATCCTCAATCCTCAATCCTCAGTCCTCAATCCCCAATCCTCAATCTTCAATCCTCAGTCCCCAATCCTCAATCTTCAACCCTCAATCCTCAACCCTCAATCCTCGATCCTCAGTCCTCAATCCTCAATCCTCAATCCACAATGTTCAATCCGCAATACCCATTCCTCAACCTTCAATCCTCATTCCTCAATCCTCAATCCTCAATCCTCAATCCTCAGTCCTCAAACCTTAATCCTGAATCCTCAATCCTGAATCCTCAATCTTCAGCCCTCAGTCCTCAACAATCAGTTGTCAATCCCCAATCCTCCATGGAATATCATCAATTCACAGTTTTCAATACTCAATACTCAATCTGCAATCTTCAAATCTCTATCCACAAACATCAATTCTCATCTCTCAACACTCAACACTCCGTCCCCAATCCTCAATCTTCAATCCTCAATCCTCAATCCTCAATCCTCAATCCTCAATTTTCAATCCTCAATACACAATCTTCAATCATCAATACGCAATCTTCAATCCGCAATCCTCAATATTCAATCCTCAATCCTCAATTCTCAGTCCTCAATACTCAATCCTCAATTGTCAATCCTCAATCCCCAATCCTCAATCTTCAATCCTCAATCCTCAATCCTCAATCCTCAATCCTCAATCTTCAATCCTCAATACTCAATCTTCAATCCTCAATCCTCAATCATCAATCCTCAATGCTCAATCCTCAATCCTCAATCCTCAATTGTCAATCCTCAATCCCCAATCCTCAATCTTCAATCCTCAATCCTCAATCCTCAATCCTCAATCCTCAATCTTCAATCCTCAATACTCAATCTTCAATCCTCAATCCTCAATCATCAATCCTCAATGCTCAATCCTCAATCCTCAATCCTCAACCCTCAATCTTCAATCCTCAATACTCAATCTGCAATCCTCAATCCTCAATCCTCAATCCTCAATCCTCATTCTTCAATCCTCAGTGCCCAGTCCTCAATCTTGAATCCTCAATCCTCAATCCTCGATTCTCATTCCTCAATCCTCAATCGTCAATCCTCAATCCTCAATCCTCAACCCTCAATCCTCAATGTTGAATCCTCAATACCCAATCCTCAGTCTTCAATCCTCAATCCTCAATCCTCAATCCTCAATCCTCAATCTTCAATCCTCAATCCTCAATCCTGAATTCTCAATCCTCAATCCTCAGACCTCAAACATCAATACTCAACCCTCAGTCCTCGTCCTCAATCCACAACCCTCAATCCTCAATCCTCAGTCCTAAATCCTCAATCCTCAATCCTCAAACCTCAATCCTCAACCGTCAGTCCCCGTCCTCAATCCTCAAACATAAATCCTCAATCCTCAACCTTCAATCATCAATACTCAATCTTCAATCCTCAATTATCAATCCTCAATCTTCAATCCTCAATACTCAATCCTCAATACTCAATCCTCAATCGTCAATACTCAATCCCCAATCCACAATCTTCAATCCTCAATCCTCAATCCTCAATCCTCAATCCTCAATCTTCAATCCTCAATACTCAATCTTCATTCCTCAATCCTCAATCCTCAATCCTCAATCCTCAATCCTCGATCCTCAATCCTCAATCCTCAATCCTCATTCTTCAATCCTCAATACTCAGTATTCAATACTCAACCCTCAATCCTCAATCCTCAATCCACATTCTTCAATCCTCAATACCCAATCCACAATCTTCAATCCTCAATCCTCAACCCTCAATTCTCAATACTCAATCCTCAATCCTCAGACCTCAAACAGCAATACTCAACCCTCAGTCCTCGTCCTCAATCCACAACCATCAATACCCAATCCTCAATCTTCAATCATCAATATTCAATCTTCAGTACTCAATCCTCAATCCTCAATCCTCAATCCTCAATCTTCATTCCTCAATACTCAATCTTCATTCCTCAATCCTCAATCCTCAATCCTCAGTCCTCAAGCCTCAATCCTCAATCCTCAATCCTCAATCCTCAATCCTTAATCTTCAATCATGAATATTCAATATTCAATCCTCAATCATCAATCCTCAATCCTCAATCTTCAATCCTCAATACTTAAACTGCAATCCTCAATCCTCAGTCCTCACTCCTTCATCCTCATTCTTCAATCCTCAATACCGAATCCTCAATCTTCAATCCTCAATCCTCAATCCTCAATTCTCAATCCTCAATCCTCAATCCTCAGACTTCAAAAACCAATACTCAGCCCTCGGTCCTCGTCCTCAATCCACAACCCTCAATCCTCAATCCTCAATCCTCAATCCTCAATCCTCAATCTTCAATCCTCAATCCTCAATCCTGAATTCTCAATCCTCAATCCTCAGACCTCAAACATCAATACTCAACCCTCAGTCCTCGTCCTCAATCCACAACCCTCAATCCTCAATCCTCAGTCCTAAATCCTCAATCCTCAATCCTCAAACCTCAATCCTCAACCGTCAGTCCCCGTCCTCAATCCTCAAACATGAATCCTCAATCCTCAACCTTCAATCATCAATACTCAATCTTCAATCCTCAATTATCAATCCTCAATCTTCAATCCTCAATACTCAATCTTCAATAATCAGTCCTCAATACTCAATCCTCAATACTCAATCCTCAATCGTCAATACTCAATCCCCAATCCACAATCTTCAATCCTCAATCCTCAATCCTCAATCCTCAATCCTCAATCTTCAATCCTCAATACTCAATCTTCATTCCTCAATCCTCAATCCTCAATCCTCAATCCTCAATCCTCGATCCTCAATCCTCAATCCTCAATCCTCATTCTTCAATCCTCAATACTCAGTATTCAATACTCAACCCTCAATCCTCAATCCTCAATCCACATTCTTCAATCCTCAATACCCAATCCACAATCTTCAATCCTCAATCCTCAACCCTCAATTCTCAATACTCAATCCTCAATCCTCAGACCTCAAACAGCAATACTCAACCCTCAGTCCTCGTCCTCAATCCACAACCATCAATACCCAATCCTCAATCTTCAATCATCAATATTCAATCTTCAGTACTCAATCCTCAATCCTCAATCCTCAATCCTCAATCTTCATTCCTCAATACTCAATCTTCATTCCTCAATCCTCAATCCTCAATCCTCAGTCCTCAAGCCTCAATCCTCAATCCTCAATCCTCAATCCTCAATCCTCAATCTTCAATCCTCAATCCTCAATCCCCAAACCTCAATCCTCAATCCTCAATCCTCAATCCTCAATCCTCAATCCTCAATCTTCAATCCTCAATACTCAAACTGCAATCCTCAATCCTCAGTCCTCACTCCTCAATCCTCATTCTTCAATCCTCAATACCGAATCCTCAATCTTGAATCCTCAATCCTCAATCCTCAATTCTCAATCCTCAATCCTCAATCCTCAGACTTCAAGCACCAATACTCAACCCTCAGTCCTCGTCCTCAATCCACAACCCTCAATCCTCAATCCTCAATCCTCAATCCTCAACCCTCAATCCCCAATGCTCAATCCTCAATACCCAATCCTCAGCCTTCAATCCTCAATCCTCAATCCTCAATCCTCAATCCTCAATTCTCAGTCCTCAATCCTCAATCTTCAATCCTCAATACTCAATCTTCAATCTTCAATCCTCAATCCTCAATCCTCAATCTTCAATCCTCAATACTGAATCTTCAATCGTCAATCTTCAATCCTCAATGTTCAATCCGCAATACCCAATCCTCAATCTTCAATACTCAATCCTCAATCCTCAATCCTCAATCCTCAATCTTCAATCCTCAATACTCAACCTTCAATCCTCAATCCTCATTCTTCAATCCTCAATACTCAGTATTCAATACTCAATCCTCAATCCTCAATCCTCAATCCTCATTCTTCAATCCTCAATACCCAATCCACAATCTTCAATCCTCAATCCTCAACCCTCAATTCTCAATACTCAATACTCAATCCTCAGACCTCAAACAGCAATACTCAACCCTCAGTCCTCGTCCTCAATCCACAACCATCAATACCCAATCCTCAATCTTCAATCATCAATATTCAATCTTCAGTACTCAATCCTCAATCCTCAATCCTCAATCCTCAATCTTCATTCCTCAATCCTCAGTCCTCACTCCTCAATCCTCATTCTTCAATCCTCAATACCGAATCCTCAATCTTCAATCCTCAATCCTCAATCCTCAATTCTCAATCCTCAATCCTCCATCCTCAGACTTCAAACACCAATACTCAACCCTCAGTCCTCGTCCTCAATCCACAACCCTCAATCCTCAATACTCAATCCTCAATCCTCAATCCTCAACCCTCAATCCCCAATGCTAACTCCTCAATACCCAATCCTCAGTCTTCAATCCTCAATCCTCAATCATCAATCCTCAATCCTCAATTCTCAGTCCTCAATCTTCAATCCTCAATACTCAATCTTCAATCATCAATACTCAATCTTCAATCCTCAATCCTCAATCTTCAATCCTCAATCCTCAATTCTCAGTCCTCAATACTCAATCCTCAATCCTCAGTCCTCATTCTTCAATCCTCAGTGCCCAGTCCTCAATCTTCAATCCTCAATCCTCAATCCTCGATTCTCATTCGTCAATCCTCAATCGTCAATCCTCAATCCTCAATCAACAACCCTCAATCCTCAAGGTTGGATCCTCAATACCCAATCCTCCGTCTTCAATCCTCAATCCTCAATCCTCAATCCTCAATCCTCAATCTTCAATCCTCAATCATCAATCCTCAATTCTCAATCCTCAATCCTCAATCCTCCGACCTCAAACATCAATACCCAACCCTCAGTCCTCGTCCTCAATCCACAACGCTCAATCCTCAATCCTCAGTCCTCAATCCTCAATCCTCAATCCTGAATCCTCAATCTTCAATCCTCAATACTCAAACTGCAATCCTCAATCGTCAGTCCTCACTCCTCAATCCTCATTCTTCAATCCTCAATACCGAATCCTCAATCTTCAATCCTCAATCCTCAATCCTCAATTCTCAATCCTCAATCCTCAATCCTCAATCCTCAATTTTCAATCCTCAATCCTCAATCCTCAATCCTCAATCCTCAATCTTCAAGCCTCAGTCCCCAATCCTCAATCTTCAACCCTCAATCCTCAATCCTCAATCCTCGATCCTCAGTCCTCAATCCTCAATCCTCAATCCTCAATGTTCAATCCGCAATACCCAATCCTCAATCTTCAATCCTCAATCCTCAATCCTCAATCCTCAATCCTCAGTCCTCAATCCCCAATCCTCAATCTTCAATCCTCAGTCCCCAATCCTCAATCCTCAGTCCTCAAACCTTAATCCTGAATCCTCAATCCTGAATCCTCAATCTTCAGCCCTCAGTCCTCAACAATCAGTTGTCAATCCCCAATCCTCCATGGAATATCATCAATTCACAGTTTTCAATACTCAATACTCAACCTGCAATCTTCAAATCTCTATCCACAAACATCAATTGTCATCTCTCAACACTCAACACTCCGTCCCCAATCCTCAATCTTCAATCCTCAATCCTCAATCCTCAATCCTCAATCCTCAATTATCAATCCTCAATACTCAACCTTCAATCATCAATACTCAATCTTCAATCCGCAATCCTCAATCTTCAATCCTCAATCCTCAATTCTCAGTCCTCAATACTCAATCCTCAATTGTCAATCCTCAATCCCCAATCCTCAATCTTCAATCCTCCATCCTCAATACTCAATCCTCAATCCTCAATCTTCAATCCTCAATACTCAATCTTCAATCCTCAATCCTCAATCGTCAATCCTCAATGCTCAATCCTCAATCCTCAATCCTCAACCCTCAATCATCAATCCTCAATACTCAATCTGCAATCCTCAATCCTCAATCCTCAATCCTCAATCCTCATTCTTCAATCCTCAGTGCCCAGTCCTCAATCTTGAATCCTCAATCCTCAATCCTCGATTCTCATTCCTCAATCCTCAATCGTCAATCCTCAATCCTCAATCCTCAACCCTCAATCCACAATGTTGAATCCTCAATACCCAATCCTCAGTCTTCAATCCTCAATCCTCAATCCTCAATCCTCAATCCTCAATCTTCAATCCTCAATCCTCAATCCTCAATCCTCAATCCTCAATCCTCAGACCTCAAACATCAATACTCAACCCTCAGTCCTCGTCCTCAATCCACAACCCTCAATCCTCAATCCTCAGTCCTAAATTCTCAATCCTCAATCCTCAAACCTCAATCCTCAACCGTCAGTCCCCGTCCTCAATCCTCAAACATGAATCCTCAATCCTCAACCTTCAATTATCAATACTCAATCCTCATTCCTCAATTATCAATCCTCAATCTTCAATCCTCAATACTCAATCTTCAATAATCAGTCCTCAATACTCAATCCTCAATACTCAATCCTCAATCGTCAATACTCAATCCCCAATCCTCAATCTTCAATCCTCAATCCTCAATCCTCAATCCTCAATCCTCAATCTTCAATCCTCAATACTCAATCTTCATTCCTCAATCCTCAATCCTCAATCCTCAATCCTCAATCCTCGATCCTCAATCCTCAATCCTCAATCCTCATTCTTCAATCCTCAATACTCAGTATTCAATACTCAATCCTCAATCCTCAATCCTCAATCCTCATTCTTCAATCCTCAATACCCAATCCACAACCTTCAATCCTCAATCCTCAACCCTCAATTCTCAATACTCAATCCTCAATCCTCAGACCTCAAACAGCAATACTCAACCCTCAGTCCTCGTCCTCAATCCACAACCATCAATACCCAATCCTCAATCTTCAATCATCAATATTCAATCTTCAGTCCTCAATCCTCAATCCTCAACCCTCAATCCTCAATCCTCAATCCTCGATCCTCTGTCCTCAATCCTCAATCCTCAATCCTCAATGTTCAATCCGCAATACCCAATCCTGAATCTTCAATCCTCAATACTCAATCCTCAACCCTCAATCCTCAGTCCTCAAACCTCAATTCTGAATCCTCAAATCTCAATTCTGAATCCTCAATCCTGAACCCTCAATCTTCAGCTCTCAGTCCTCAACAATCTGTTGTCAATCCTCAATCCTCAATAGAATATACTCAATTCACAGTTTTCAATACACAATACTCAATCTGCAATCTTCGAATCTCTATCCACAAACATCAATTCTCATCACTCAACCCTCAACACTCAGTCCTCAATGTTCAATCCTCAATCATCAATTCTCAATCTTCAATCCTCAATACTGAACCTTCAATCCTCAATCCTCAATCCTCAGACCTCAAACAGCATTACTCAACCCTCAGTCCTCGTCCTCAATCCACAACCATCAATACCCAATCCTCAATCTTCAATCATCAATATTCAATCTTCAGTACTCAATCCTCAATCCTCAATCCTCAATCCTCAATCTTCATTCCTCAATACTCAATCTTCATTCCTCAATCCTCAATCCTCAATCCTCAGTCCTCAAGCCTCAATCCTCAATCCTCAATCCTCAATCCTCAATCCTCTATCTTCAATCCTCAATCCTCAATCCCCAATCCTCAATCCTCAATCCTCAATCCTCAATCCTCAATCCTCAATCCTCAATCTTCAATCCTCAATACTCAAACTGCAATCCTCAATCCTCAGTCCTCACTCCTCAATCCTCATTCTTCAATCCTCAATACCGAATCCACAATCTTCAATCCTCAATCCTCAATCCTCAATTCTCAATCCTCAATCCTCAATCCTCAGACTTCAAACACCAATACTCAACCCTCAGTCCTCGTCCTCAATCCACAACCCTCAATCCTCAATCCTCAATCCTCAATCCTCAATCCTCAACCCTCCATCCCCAATGCTAACTCCTCAATACCCAATCCTCAGTCTTCAATCCTCAATCCTCAATCATCAACCCTCAATCCTCAATTCTCAGTCCTCAATCCTAAATCTTCGATCCTCAATACTCAATCTTCAATCTACAATCCTCAATCCTCAATCCTCAATCTTCAATCCTCAATACTGAATCTTCAATCCTCAACCTTCAATCCTCAATGTTCAATCCGCAATACCCAATCCTCAATCTTCAATACTCAATCCTCAATCCTCAATCCTCAATCCTCAATCTTCAATCCTCAATACTCAACCTTCAATCCTCAATCCTCAATCCTCAATCCTCAATCCACAGTCTTCAATCCTCAACACCCAATCCTCAATCTTCAATCCTCAATCCTCAGTCCTCAATTCTCAATCCTCAATCCTCAATCCTCAGACCTCAAACATCAATACTCAACCCTCAGTCCTCCTCCTCAATCCACAACCATCAATCCTCGATCCTCAATCTTCAATCATCAATATTCTATCTTCAATCGTCAAACCTCAATCATCAATACTCAATCCACAATCCTCAATGTTCAATCCTCAATTCTCAATCCTCAATCGTCAATACTCAATCCCCAATACTCAATCTTCAATCCTCAGTCCTCAATCCTCAATCCTCAATCCTCAATCTTCAATGCTCAATACTCAATCTTCAATCCTCATTCCTCAATCCTCAATCCTCAATCCTCAATCCTCAATCCTCAATCTTCAATCCTCAATGCTCAAACTGCAATCCTCAATCCTCAGTCCTCACTCCTCAACCCTCATTCTTCAGTCCTCCATACCGAATCCTCAATCTTCAGTCCTCAATCCTCAATCCTCAATTCTCAATCCTCAATCCTCAATCCTCAGACTTCAAACACCAATACTCAACCCTCAGTCCTCGTCCTCAATCCACAACCCTCAATCCTCAATACTCAATCTTCAATCATTAATATTCAATCTTCAATCCTCAATCCTCAGTCCTCAATCCTCAACCCTCAATCCCCAATGCTCAATCCTCAATACCCAATCCTCAGTCTTCAATCCTCAATTCTCAATCCTCAATCGTCAATCTTCAATCTTCAATACTCAATCTTCAATCCTCAATCCTCAATCCTCAATCCTCAATCCTCAATCCTCAATCATCAATGCTCAATACTCAAACTGCAATCCTCAATCCTCAGTCCTCACTCCTCAACCCTCATTCTTCAGTCCTCAATACCGAATCCTCAATCTTCAGTCCTCAATCCTCAATCCTCAATTCTCAATCCTCAATCCTCAATCCTCAGACTTCAAACACCAATACTCAACCCTCAGTCCTCGTCCTCAATCCACAACACCCAATCCTCAATCCTCTACCTTCAATCATTAATATTCAATCTTCAATCCTCAATCCTCAATCCTCAATCCTCAACCCTCAATCCCCAATGCTCAATCCTCAATACCCAATCCTCAGCCTTCAATCCTCAATCCTCAATCCTCAATCCTCAATCCTCAATTCTCAGTCCTCAATCCTCAATCTTCAATCCTCAATACTCAATCTTCAATCTTCAATCCTCAATCCTCAATCCTCAATCTTCAATCCTCAATACTGAATCTTCAATCGTCAATCTTCAATCCTCAATGTTCAATCCGCAATACCCAATCCTCAATCTTCAATACTCAATCCTCAATCCTCAATCCTCAATCCTCAATCTTCAATCCTCAATACTCAACCTTCAATCCTCAATCCTCATTCTTCAATCCTCAATACTCAGTATTCAATACTCAATCCTCAATCCTCAATCCTCAATCCTCATTCTTCAATCCTCAATACCCAATCCACAATCTTCAATCCTCAATCCTCAACCCTCAATTCTCAATACTCAATACTCAATCCTCAGACCTCAAACAGCAATACTCAACCCTCAGTCCTCGTCCTCAATCCACAACCATCAATACCCAATCCTCAATCTTCAATCATCAATATTCAATCTTCAGTACTCAATCCTCAATCCTCAATCCTCAATCCTCAATCTTCATTCCTCAATCCTCAGTCCTCACTCCTCAATCCTCATTCTTCCATCCTCAATACCGAATCCTCAATCTTCAATCCTCAATCCTCAATCCTCAATTCTCAATCCTCAATCCGCCATCCTCAGACTTCAAACACCAATACTCAACCCTCAGTCCTCGTCCTCAATCCACAACCCTCAATCCTCAATACTCAATCCTCAATCCTCAATCCTCAACCCTCAATCCCCAATGCTAACTCCTCAATACCCAATCCTCAGTCTTCAATCCTCAATCCTCAATCATCAATCCTCAATCCTCAATTCTCAGTCCTCAATCTTCAATCCTCAATACTCAATCTTCAATCATCAATACTCAATCTTCAATCCTCAATCCTCAATCTTCAATCCTCAATCCTCAATTCTCAGTCCTCAATACTCAATCCTCAATCCTCAATCCTCATTCTTCAATCCTCAGTGCCCAGTCCTCAATCTTCAATCCTCAATCCTCAATCCTCGATTCTCATTCGTCAATCCTCAATCGTCAATCCTCAATCCTCAATCAACAACCCTCAATCCTCAAGGTTGGATCCTCAATACCCAATCCTCCGTCTTCAATCCTCAATCCTCAATCCTCAATCCTCAATCCTCAATCTTCAATCCTCAATCATCAATCCTCAATTCTCAATCCTCAATCCCCAATCCTCCGACCTCAAACATCAATACCCAACCCTCAGTCCTCGTCCTCAATCCACAACGCTCAATCCTCAATCCTCAGTCCTCAATCCTCAATCCTCAATCCTGAATCCTCAATCTTCAATCCTCAATACTCAAACTGCAATCCTCAATCGTCAGTCCTCACTGCTCAATCCTCATTCTTCAATCCTCAATACCGAATCCTCAATCTTCAATCCTCAATCCTCAATCCTCAATTCTCAATCCTCAATCCTCAATCCTCAGTCCTCAGTCCTCAAACCTCAATCCTCAACCCTCAGCCCTCATCCTCAATCCTCAATCCTCAATCCTCAATCCTCAATATTCAATCCTCAATAGTCAATCTTCAATCCTCCATCCTCAGTCTTCAATCTTAAATCCTCAATGCTCAATCCTCAATCCTCAATCCTCAGTCCTCAATCCTCAATCCTCAATCCTCAAACCTCAATCCTCAACCGTCAGTCCTGGTCCTCAAACCTCAACCCTCAATCCTCAATCCTCAATCTTCAATCATCAATACTCAGACTTCAATCCTCAATCCTCAATCCTCAATCCTCAATATTCAACGCACAAACCTCAACCATCAATCCTCAATACTCAACCATCAATCCTCAATTCTCAATACTCAATAGAATATCCTGAATTCTCATGGTTCAATACTCGATCCACAATATTCAATAATCAAATCTCAGTCCTCAAACATCAATTCTCAACACACAATCCTCAACACTCAGTCCTCTCTCTTCAATCCTCCATCCTCAATCCTCAATCCTCAAGCGTCAATCCTCAATCCTCAATCCTCAAACCTCAATCCTCAGTCCTCAAACCTCCACCCCGAATCCTCAATCCTGAATCCTCAATCTTCAGCCATAAGTCCTCATCAATCAATTGTCAATCCTCAATCCTCAATAGAATATCCTCAATTCACAGCTTTCAATACTCAATCCCCATTCTTCAATCTTCAAATCTCAATCCACTAACATCAATTCTCATCACGCATCCCTCAACACACAGTCCTCAATCTTCAATCCTCAATCCTCAATCCTCAATCTTCAATCCTCAATACTCAATCTTCAATCTTCAATCCTCAATCCTCAATCCTCAATCCTCAATCCTCAATCCTCAATCTTCAATCCCCAATACTCAAACTGCAATCCTCAATCCTCAGTCCTCACTCCTCAATCCTCATTCTTCAGTCCTCAATACCGAATCCTCAATCTTCAATACTCAATCCTCAATCCTCAATTCTCAATCCTCAATCCTCAATCCTCAATCCTCAATTTTCAATCCTCAATCCTCAATCCTCAATCCTCAATCCTCAATCTTCAAGCCTCAGTCCCCAATCCTCAATCTTCAACCCTCAATCCTCAATCCTCAATCCTCGATCCTCAGTCCTCAATCCTCAATCCTCAATCCTCAATGTTCAATCCGCAATACCCAATCCTCAATCTTCAATCCTCAATCCTCAATCCTCAATCCTCAATCCTCAGTCCTCAATCCCCAATCCTCAATCTTCAATCCTCAGTCCCCAATCCTCAATCCTCAGTCCTCAAACCTTAATCCTGAATCCTCAATCCTGAATCCTCAATCTTCAGCCCTCAGTCCTCAACAATCAGTTGTCAATCCCCAATCCTCCATGGAATATCATCAATTCACAGTTTTCAATACTCAATACTCAACCTGCAATCTTCAAATCTCTATCCACAAACATCAATTGTCATCTCTCAACACTCAACACTCCGTCCCCAATCCTCAATCTTCAATCCTCAATCCTCAATCCTCAATCCTCAATCCTCAATTATCAATCCTCAATACTCAACCTTCAATCATCAATACTCAATCTTCAATCCGCAATCCTCAATCTTCAATCCTCAATCCTCAATTCTCAGTCCTCAATACTCAATCCTCAATTGTCAATCCTCAATCCCCATTCCTCAATCTTCAATCCTCCATCCTCAATACTCAATCCTCAATCCTCAATCCTCAATCTTCAATCCTCAATACTCAATCTTCAATCCTCAATCCTCAATCGTCAATCCTCAATGCTCAATCCTCAATCCTCAATCCTCAACCCTCAATCATCAATCCTCAATACTCAATCTGCAATCCTCAATCCTCAATCCTCAATCCTCAATCCTCATTCTTCAATCCTCAGTGCCCAGTCCTCAATCTTGAATCCTCAATCCTCAATCCTCGATCCTCATTCCTCAATCCTCAATCGTCAATCCTCAATCCTCAATCCTCAACCCTCAATCCACAATGTTGAATCCTCAATACCCAATCCTCAGTCTTCAATCCTCAATCCTCAATCCTCAATCCTCAATCCTCAATCCTCAATCTTCAATCCTCAATCCTCAATCCTCAACCCTCAATCCTCAATCCTCAGACCTCAAACATCAATACTCAACCCTCAGTCCTCGTCCTCAATCCACAACCCTCAATCCTCAATCCTCAGTCCTAAATTCTCAATCCTCAATCCTCAAACCTCAATCCTCAACCGTCAGTCCCCGTCCTCAATCCTCAAACATGAATCCTCAATCCTCAACCTTCAATTATCAATACTCAATCCTCAATCCTCAATTATCAATCCTCAATCTTCAATCCTCAATACTCAATCTTCAATAATCAGTCCTCAATACTCAATCCTCAATACTCAATCCTCAATCGTCAATACTCAATCCCCAATCCTCAATCTTCAATCCTCAATCCTCAATCCTCAATCCTCAATCCTCAATCTTCAATCCTCAATACTCAATCTTCATTCCTCAATCCTCAATCCTCAATCCTCAATCCTCAATCCTCGATCCTCAATCCTCAATCCTCAATCCTCATTCTTCAATCCTCAATACTCAGTATTCAATACTCAATCCTCAATCCTCAATCCTCAATCCTCATTCTTCAATCCTCAATACCCAATCCACAACCTTCAATCCTCAATCCTCAACCCTCAATTCTCAATACTCAATCCTCAATCCTCAGACCTCAAACAGCAATACTCAACCCTCAGTCCTCGTCCTCAATCCACAACCATCAATACCCAATCCTCAATCTTTAATCATCAATATTCAATCTTCAGTCCTCAATCCTCAATCCTCAATCCTCAATCCTCAATCCTCAATCCTCGATCCTCTGTCCTCAATCCTCAATCCTCAATCCTCAATGTTCAATCCGCAATACCCAATCCTGAATCTTCAATCCTCAATACTCAATCCTCAATCCTCAATCCTCAGTCCTCAAACCTCAATTCTGAATCCTCAAATCTCAATTCTGAATCCTCAATCCTGAACCCTCAATCTTCAGCTCTCAGTCCTCAACAATCTGTTGTCAATCCTCAATCCTCAATAGAATATACTCAATTCACAGTTTTCAATACACAATACTCAATCTGCAATCTTCGAATCTCTATCCACAAACATCAATTCTCATCACTCAACCCTCAACACTCAGTCCTCAATGTTCAATCCTCAATCATCAATTCTCAATCTTCAATCCTCAATACTGAACCTTCAATCCTCAATCCTCAATCCTCAGTCCTCAATCCCCAATCCTCAATCTTCAATCCTCAGTCCCCAATCCTCAATCTTCAACCCTCAATCCTCAATCCTCAACCCTCGATCCTCAGTCCTCAATCCTCAATCCTCAATCCACAATGTTCAATCCGCAATACCCATTCCTCAACCTTCAATCCTCATTCCTCAATCCTCAATCCTCAATCCTCAATCCTCAGTCCTCAAACCTTAATCCTGAATCCTCAATCCTGAATCCTCAATCTTCAGCCCTCAGTCCTCAACAATCAGTTGTCAATCCCCAATCCTCCATGGAATATCATCAATTCACAGTTTTCAATACTCAATACTCAATCTGCAATCTTCAAATCTCTATCCACAAACATCAATTCTCATCCCTCAACACTCAACACTCCGTCCCCAATCCTCAATCTTCAATCCTCAATCCTCAATCCTCAACCCTCAATCCTCAATCCTCAGTCCTAAATCCTCAATCCTCAATCCTCAAACCTCAATCCTCAACCGTCAGTCTCAGTCCTCAATCCTCAATTATCAATCCTCAATCTTCAATCCTCAATACTCAATCTTCAATCCTCGATCCTCAATGCTCAATCCTCAATCCTCATCCTTCAATCCTCAATACTCAGTATTCAATACTCAACCCTCAATCCTCAATCCTCAATCCACATTCTTCAATCCTCAATACCCAATCCACAATCTTCAATCCTCAATCCTCAACCCTCAATTCTCAATACTCAATCCTCAATCCTCAGACCTCAAACAGCAATACCCAACCCTCAGTCCTCGTCCTCAATCCACAACCATCAATACCCAATCCTCAATCTTCAATCATCAATATTCAATCTTCAGTACTCAATCCTCAATCCTCAATCCTCAATCCTCAATCTTCATTCCTCAATACTCAATCTTCATTCCTCAATCCTCAATCCTCAATCCTCAGTCCTCAAGCCTCAATCCTCAATCCTCAATCCTCAATCCTCAATCCTCAATCTTCAATCCTCAATCCTCAATCCCCAATCCTCAATCCTCAATCCTCAATCCTCAATCCTCAATCCTCAATCCTCAATCTTCAATCCTCAATACTCAAACTGCAATCCTCAATCCTCAGTCCTCACTCCTCAATCCTCATTCTTCAATCCTCAATACCGAATCCACAATCTTCAATCCTCAATCCTCAATCCTCAATTCTCAATCCTCAATCCTCAATCCTCAGACTTCAAACACCAATACTCAACCCTCAGTCCTCGTCCTCAATCCACAACCCTCAATCCTCAATCCTCAATCCTCAATCCTCAATCCTCAACCCTCCATCCCCAATGCTAACTCCTCAATACCCAATCCTCAGTCTTCAATCCTCAATCCTCAATCATCAACCCTCAATCCTCAATTCTCAGTCCTCAATCCTAAATCTTCGATCCTCAATACTCAATCTTCAATCTACAATCCTCAATCCTCAATCCTCAATCTTCAATCCTCAATACTGAATCTTCAATCCTCAACCTTCAATCCTCAATGTTCAATCCGCAATACCCAATCCTCAATCTTCAATACTCAATCCTCAATCCTCAATCCTCAATCCTCAATCTTCAATCCTCAATACTCAACCTTCAATCCTCAATCCTCAATCCTCAATCCTCAATCCACAGTCTTCAATCCTCAACACCCAATCCTCAATCTTCAATCCTCAATCCTCAGTCCTCAATTCTCAATCCTCAATCCTCAATCCTCAGACCTCAAACATCAATACTCAACCCTCAGTCCTCCTCCTCAATCCACAACCCTCAATCCTCGATCCTCAATCTTCAATCATCAATATTCTATCTTCAATCGTCAAACCTCAATCATCAATACTCAATCCACAATCCTCAATGTTCAATCCTCAATTCTCAATCCTCAATCGTCAATACTCAATCCCCAATACTCAATCTTCAATCCTCAGTCCTCAATCCTCAATCCTCAATCCTCAATCTTCAATGCTCAATACTCAATCTTCAATCCTCATTCCTCAATCCTCAATCCTCAATCCTCAATCCTCAATCCTCAATCTTCAATCCTCAATGCTCAAACTGCAATCCTCAATCCTCAGTCCTCACTCCTCAACCCTCATTCTTCAGTCCTCCATACCGAATCCTCAATCTTCAGTCCTCAATCCTCAATCCTCAATTCTCAATCCTCAATCCTCAATCCTCAGACTTCAAACACCAATACTCAACCCTCAGTCCTCGTCCTCAATCCACAACACCCAATCCTCAATCCTCAATCTTCAATCATTAATATTCAATCTTCAATCCTCAATCCTCAATCCTCAATCCTCAACCCTCAATCCCCAATGCTCAATCCTCAATACCCAATCCTCAGCCTTCAATCCTCAATCCTCAATCCTCAATCCTCAATCCTCAATTCTCAGTCCTCAATCCTCAATCTTCAATCCTCAATACTCAATCTTCAATCTTCAATCCTCAATCCTCAATCCTCAATCTTCAATTCTCAATACTGAATCTTCAATCGTCAATCTTCAATCCTCAATGTTCAATCCGCAATACCCAATCCTCTATCTTCAATACTCAATCCTCAATCCTCAATCCTCAATCCTCAATCTTCAATCCTCAATACTCATCCTTCAATCCTCAATCCTCAATCCTCAATCCTCAATCCACATTCTTCAATCCTCAACACCCAATCCTCAATCTTCAATCCTCAATCCTCAGTCCTCAATTCTCAATCCTCAATCCTCAATCCTCAGACCACAAACATCAAGACTCAACCCTCAGTCCTCGTCATCAATCCACAACCCTCAATCCTCGATCCTCAATCTTCAATCATGAATATTCAATATTCAATCCTCAATCCTCAATCATTAATACTCAATCCACAATCCTCAATGTTCAATCCTCGATACCCAATCCTCAATCTTCAATCCTCAATCCTCAATCCTCAATCCTCAATCCTCAATCCTCAATCCTCAGTCCTCAAACCTCAATCCTGAATCCTCAAACCTGATTCCTCAGTCTTCGGCCCTCACTCCTCAACAATCAGTTGTCAATCCTCAATCCTCAATAGAATATCCTCAATTCACAGGTTTCAATACTCAATACTCAACCTGCAATCTTCAAATCTCTATCCACAAACATGAATTCTCATCACTCAACCCTCAACACTCAGTCCCCAATCCTCAACCCTCAATCCTCAATTCTCAATCCTCAATCGTCAATCCTCAATCCCCAATCCTCAATCTTCAATCCTCAATCCTCAATCCTCAATCCTCAATCCTCAATCTTCAATCCTCAATACTCAATCTTCAATCCTCAATCCTCAATCCTCAATCCTCAATCCTCAATCTTCAATCCTCAATACTCAATCTTCAATCCTCAATCCTCAATCCTCAATCCCCAATCCTCAATCCTCAATCTTCAATCCTCAATACTCATCCTTCAATCCTCAATCCTCAATCCTCAATCCTCAATCCACATTCTTCAATCCTCAACACCCAATCCTCAGCCTTCAATCCTCAATCCTCAATCCTCAATCCTCAATCCTCAATTCTCAGTCCTCAATCCTCAATCTTCAATCCTCAATACTCAATCTTCAATCTTCAATCCTCAATCCTCAATCCTCAATCTTCAATTCTCAATACTGAATCTTCAATCGTCAATCTTCAATCCTCAATGTTCAATCCGCAATACCCAATCCTCTATCTTCAATACTCAATCCTCAATCCTCAATCCTCAATCCTCAATCTTCAATCCTCAATACTCATCCTTCAATCCTCAATCCTCAATCCTCAATCCTCAATCCACATTCTTCAATCCTCAACACCCAATCCTCAATCTTCAATCCTCAATCCTCAGTCCTCAATTCTCAATCCTCAATCCTCAATCCTCAGACCACAAACATCAAGACTCAACCCTCAGTCCTCGTCATCAATCCACAACCCTCAATCCTCGATCCTCAATCTTCAATCATGAATATTCAATATTCAATCCTCAATCCTCAATCATCAATACTCAATCCACAATCCTCAATGTTCAATCCTCGATACCCAATCCTCAATCTTCAATCCTCAATCCTCAATCATCAATCCTCAATCCTCAATCCTCAATCCTCAGTCCTCAAACCTCAATCCTGAATCCTCAAACCTGATTCCTCAGTCTTCAGCCCTCACTCCTCAACAATCAGTTGTCAATCCTCAATCCTCAATAGAATATCCTCAATTCACAGGCTTCAATACTCAATACTCAACCTGCAATCTTCAAATCTCTATCCACAAACATCAATTCTCATCACTCAACCCTCAACACTCAGTCCCCAATCCTCAACCCTCAATCCTCAATTCTCAATCCTCAATCGTCAATCCTCAATCCCCAATGCTCAATCTTCAATCCTCAATCCTCAATCCTCAATCCTCAATCCTCAATCTTCAATCCTCAATACTCAATCTTCAATCCTCAATCCTCAATCCTCAATCCTCAATCCTCAATCTTCAATCCTCAATACTCAATCTTCAATCCTCAATCCTCAATCCTCAATCCCCAATCCTCAATCCTCAATCTTCAATCCTCAATACTCATTCTTCAATCCTCAATCCTCAATCCTCAATCCTCAATCCACATTCTTCAATCCTCAACACCCAATCCTCAATCTTCGATCCTCAATCCTCAGTCCTCAATTCTCAATCCTCAATCCTCAATCCTCAGACCTCAAACATCAATACTCAACCCTCAGTCCTCCTCCTCAATCCACAACCCTCAATCCTCGATCCTCAATCTTCAATCATCAATATTCAATCTTCAATCGTCAAACCTCAATCATCAATACTCAATCCACAATCCTCAATGTTCAATCCTCAATTCTCAATCCTCAATCGTCAATCCTCAATCCCCAATACTCAATCTTCAATCCTCAGTCCTCAATCCTCAATCCTCAATCCTCAATCTTCAATCCTCAATACTCAATCTTCAATCCTCATTCCTCAATCCTCAATCCTCAATCCTCAATCCTCAATCCTCAATCTTCAATCCTCAATACTCATACTGCAATCCTCAATCCTCAGTCCTCACTTCTCAACCCTCATTCTTCAGTCCTCAATACCGAATCCTCAATCTTCAGTCCTCAATCCTCAATCCTCAATTCTCAATCCTCAATCCTCAATCCTCAGACTTCAAACACCAATACTCAACCCTCAGTCCTCGTCCTCAATCCACAACACCCAATCCTCAATCCTCAATCTTCAATCATTAATATTCAATCTTCAATCCTCAATCCTCAATCCTCAATCCTCAACCCTCAATCCCCAATGCTCAATCCTCAATACCCAATCCTCAGCCTTCAATCCTCAATCCTCAATCCTCAATCCTCAATCCTCAATTCTCAGTCCTCAATACTCAATCTTCAATCCTCAATACTCAATCTTCAATCTTCAATCCTCAATCCTCAATCCTCAATCTTCAATCCTCAATACTGAATCTTCAATCGTCAATCTTCAATCCTCAATGTTCAATCCGCAATACCCAATCCTCAATCTTCAATGCTCAATCCTCAATCCTCAATCCTCAATCCTCAATCTTCAATCCTCAATACTCATCCTTCAATCCTCAATCCTCAATCCTCAATCCTCAATCCACATTCTTCAATCCTCAACACCCAATCCTCAATCTTCAATCCTCAATCCTCAGTCCTCAATTCTCAATCCTCAATCCTCAATCCTCAGACCACAAACATCAAGACTCAACCCTCAGTCCTCGTCCTCAATCCACAACCCTCAATCCTCGATCCTCAATCTTCAATCATGAATATTCAATATTCAATCCTCAATCCTCAATCCTCAATCCTCAATCCTCAATCCTCAATCCTCAGTCCTCAAACCTCAATCCTGAATCCTCAAACCTGATTCCTCAGTCTTCAGCCCTCACTCCTCAACAATCAGTTGTCAATCCTCAATCCTCAATAGAATATCCTCAATTCACAGGTTTCAATACTCAATACTCAACCTGCAATCTTCAAATCTCTATCCACAAACATCAATTCTCATCACTCAACCCTCAACACTCAGTCCCCAATCCTCAATCCTCAATCCTCAATTCTCCATCCTCAATCGTCAATCCTCAATCCCCAATCCTCAATCTTCAATCCTCAATCCTCAATCCTCAATCCTCAATCCTCAACCTTCAATCCTCAATACTCAATCTTCAATCCTCAATCCTCAATCCTCAATCCTCAATCTTCAATCCTCAATACTCAATCTTCAATCCTCAATCCTCAATCCTCAATCCCCAATCCTCAATCCTCAATCCTCAACCTTCAATCCTCAATACTCAAACTGCAATCCTCAATCCTCAGTCCTCACTCCTCAATCCTCATTCTTCAATCCTCAATACCGAATCCTCAATCTTCAATCCTCAATCCTCAATCCTCAATCTTCAATCCTCAATACTCAATCTTCAATCCTCAATCCTCAATCATCAATCCTCAATGCTCAATCCTCAATTCTCAATCCTCAACCCTCAATCTTCAATCCTCAATACTCAATCTGCAATCCTCAATCCTCAATCCTCAATCCTCAATCCTCATTCTTCAATCGTCAGTGCCCAGTCCTCAATCTTGAATCCTCAATCCTCAATCCTCGATTCTCATTCCTCAATCCTCAATCGTCAATCCTCAATCCTCAATCCTCAACCCTCAATCCTCAATGTTGAATCCTCAATACCCAATCCTCAGTCTTCAATCCTCAATCCTCAATCCTCAATCCTCAATCCTCAATCTTCAATCCTCAATCCTCAATCTTCAATTCTCAATCCTCAATCCTCAATCCTCAGACCTCAAACATCAATACTCAACCCACAGTCCTCGTCCTCAATCCACAACCCTCAATCGTCAATCCTCAGTCCTAAATCCTCAATCCTCAATCCTCAAACCTCAATCCTCAACCGTCAGTCCCCGTCCTCAATGCTCAAACATGAATCCTCAATCCACAACCTTCAATCATCAATACTCAATCTTCAATCCTCAATTATCAATCCTCAATCTTCAATCCTCAATACTCAATCTTCAATAATCAGTCCTCAATACTCAATCCTCAATACTCAATCCTCAATCGTCAATACTCAATCCCCAATCCTCAATCATCAATCCTCAATCCTCAATCCTCAATCCTCAATCCTCAATCTTCAATCCTCAATACTCAATCTTCATTCCTCAATCCTCAATCCTCAATCCTCAATCCTCAATCCTCGATCCTCAATCCTCAATCCTCAATCCTCATTCTTCAATCCTCAATACTCAGTATTCAATACTCAATCCTCAATCCTCAATCCTCAATCCTCATTCTTCAATCCTCAATACCCAATCCACAATCTTCAATCCTCAATCCTCAACCCTCAATTCTCAATACTCAATCCTCAATCCTCAGACCTCAAACAGCAATACTCAACCCTCAGTCCTCGTCCTCAATCCACAACCATCAATACCCAATCCTCAATCTTCAATCATCAATATTCAATCTTCAGTACTCAATCCTCAATCCTCAATCCTCAATCCTCAATCTTCATTCCTCAATACTCAATCTTCATTCCTCAATCCTCAATCCTCAATCCTCAGTCCTCAAGCCTCAATCCTCAATCCTCAATCCTCAATCCTCAATCTTCAATCCTGAATCCTCAATCCTCAATCCTCAATCCTCAATCCTCAATCCTCAATCCTCAATCCTCAATCCTCAATCTTCAATCCTCAATACTCAAACTGCAATCCTCAATCCTCAGTCCTCACTCCTCAATCCTCAATTCTCAATCCTCAATCCTCAATCCTCAGACTTCAAACACCAATACTCAACCCTCAGTCCTCGTCCTCAATCCACAACCCTCAATCCTCAAACCTCAATCCTCAATCCTCAATCCTCAACCCTCAATCCCCAATGCTAACTCCTCATTACCCAATCCTCAATCATCAACCCTCAATCCTCAATTCTCAGTCCTCAATCCTAAATCTTCGATCCTCAATACTCAATCTTCAATCTACAATCCTCAATCCTCAATCCTCAATCTTCAATCCTCAATACTGAATCTTCAATCCTCAACCTTCAATCCTCAATGTTCAATCCGCAATACCCAATCCTCAATCTTCAATACTCAATCCTCAATCCTCAATCCTCAATCCTCAATCCTCAATCTTCAATCCTCAATACTCAACCTTCAATCCTCAATCCTCAATCCTCAATCCTCAATCCACAGTCTTCAATCCTCAACACCCAATCCTCAATCTTCAATCCTCAATCCTCAGTCCTCAATTCTCAATCCTCAATCCTCAATCCTCAGACCTCAAACATCAATACTCAACCCTCAGTCCTCCTCCTCAATCCACAACCCTCAATCCTCGATCCTCAATCTTCAATCATCAATATTCTATCTTCAATCGTCAAACCTCAATCATCAATACTCAATCCACAATCCTCAATGTTCAATCCTCAATTCTCAATCCTCAATCGTCAATACTCAATCCCCAATACTCAATCTTCAATCCTCAGTCCTCAATCCTCAATCCTCAATCCTCAATCTTCAATGCTCAATACTCAATCTTCAATCCTCATTCCTCAATCCTCAATCCTCAATCCTCAATCCTCAATCCTCAATCTTCAATCCTCAATGCTCAAACTGCAATCCTCAATCCTCAGTCCTCACTCCTCAACCCTCATTCTTCAGTCCTCCATACCGAATCCTCAATCTTCAGTCCTCAATCCTCAATCCTCAATTCTCAATCCTCAATCCTCAATCCTCAGACTTCAAACACCAATACTCAACCCTCAGTCCTCGTCCTCAATCCACAACACCCAATCCTCAATCCTCAATCTTCAATCATTAATATTCAATCTTCAATCCTCAATCCTCAATCCTCAATCCTCAACCCTCAATCCCCAATGCTCAATCCTCAATACCCAATCCTCAGCCTTCAATCCTCAATCCTCAATCCTCAATCCTCAATCCTCAATTCTCAGTCCTCAATCCTCAATCTTCAATCCTCAATACTCAATCTTCAATCTTCAATCCTCAATCCTCAATCCTCAATCTTCAATTCTCAATACTGAATCTTCAATCGTCAATCTTCAATCCTCAATGTTCAATCCGCAATACCCAATCCTCTATCTTCAATACTCAATCCTCAATCCTCAATCCTCAATCCTCAATCTTCAATCCTCAATACTCATCCTTCAATCCTCAATCCTCAATCCTCAATCCTCAATCCACATTCTTCAATCCTCAACACCCAATCCTCAATCTTCAATCCTCAATCCTCAGTCCTCAATTCTCAATCCTCAATCCTCAATCCTCAGACCACAAACATCAAGACTCAACCCTCAGTCCTCGTCATCAATCCACAACCCTCAATCCTCGATCCTCAATCTTCAATCATGAATATTCAATATTCAATCCTCAATCCTCAATCATTAATACTCAATCCACAATCCTCAATGTTCAATCCTCGATACCCAATCCTCAATCTTCAATCCTCAATCCTCAATCCTCAATCCTCAATCCTCAATCCTCAATCCTCAGTCCTCAAACCTCAATCCTGAATCCTCAAACCTGATTCCTCAGTCTTCGGCCCTCACTCCTCAACAATCAGTTGTCAATCCTCAATCCTCAATAGAATATCCTCAATTCACAGGTTTCAATACTCAATACTCAACCTGCAATCTTCAAATCTCTATCCACAAACATCAATTCTCATCACTCAACCCTCAACACTCAGTCCCCAATCCTCAACCCTCAATCCTCAATTCTCAATCCTCAATCGTCAATCCTCAATCCCCAATCCTCAATCTTCAATCCTCAATCCTCAATCCTCAATCCTCAATCCTCAATCTTCAATCCTCAATACTCAATCTTCAATCCTCAATCCTCAATCCTCAATCCTCAATCCTCAATCTTCAATCCTCAATACTCAATCTTCAATCCTCAATCCTCAATCCTCAATCCCCAATCCTCAATCCTCAATCTTCAATCCTCAATACTCATCCTTCAATCCTCAATCCTCAATCCTCAATCCTCAATCCACATTCTTCAATCCTCAACACCCAATCCTCAGCCTTCAATCCTCAATCCTCAATCCTCAATCCTCAATCCTCAATTCTCAGTCCTCAATCCTCAATCTTCAATCCTCAATACTCAATCTTCAATCTTCAATCCTCAATCCTCAATCCTCAATCTTCAATTCTCAATACTGAATCTTCAATCGTCAATCTTCAATCCTCAATGTTCAATCCGCAATACCCAATCCTCTATCTTCAATACTCAATCCTCAATCCTCAATCCTCAATCCTCAATCTTCAATCCTCAATACTCATCCTTCAATCCTCAATCCTCAATCCTCAATCCTCAATCCACATTCTTCAATCCTCAACACCCAATCCTCAATCTTCAATCCTCAATCCTCAGTCCTCAATTCTCAATCCTCAATCCTCAATCCTCAGACCACAAACATCAAGACTCAACCCTCAGTCCTCGTCATCAATCCACAACCCTCAATCCTCGATCCTCAATCTTCAATCATGAATATTCAATATTCAATCCTCAATCCTCAATCATCAATACTCAATCCACAATCCTCAATGTTCAATCCTCGATACCCAATCCTCAATCTTCAATCCTCAATCCTCAATCCTCAATCCTCAATCCTCAATCCTCAATCCTCAGTCCTCAAACCTCAATCCTGAATCCTCAAACCTGATTCTTCAGTCTTCAGCCCTCACTCCTCAACAATCAGTTGTCAATCCTCAATCCTCAATAGAATATCCTCAATTCACAGGCTTCAATACTCAATACTCAACCTGCAATCTTCAAATCTCTATCCACAAACATCAATTCTCATCACTCAACCCTCAACACTCAGTCCCCAATCCTCAACCCTCAATCCTCAATTCTCAATCCTCAATCGTCAATCCTCAATCCCCAATGCTCAATCTTCAATCCTCAATCCTCAATCCTCAATCCTCAATCCTCAATCTTCAATCCTCAATACTCAATCTTCAATCCTCAATCCTCAATCCTCAATCCTCAATCCTCAATCTTCAATCCTCAATACTCAATCTTCAATCCTCAATCCTCAATCCTCAATCCCCAATCCTCAATCCTCAATCTTCAATCCTCAATACTCATTCTTCAATCCTCAATCCTCAATCCTCAATCCTCAATCCACATTCTTCAATCCTCAACACCCAATCCTCAATCTTCGATCCTCAATCCTCAGTCCTCAATTCTCAATCCTCAATCCTCAATCCTCAGACCTCAAACATCAATACTCAACCCTCAGTCCTCCTCCTCAATCCACAACCCTCAATCCTCGATCCTCAATCTTCAATCATCAATATTCAATCTTCAATCGTCAAACCTCAATCATCAATACTCAATCCACAATCCTCAATGTTCAATCCTCAATTCTCAATCCTCAATCGTCAATCCTCAATCCCCAATACTCAATCTTCAATCCTCAGTCCTCAATCCTCAATCCTCAATCCTCAATCTTCAATCCTCAATACTCAATCTTCAATCCTCATTCCTCAATCCTCAATCCTCAATCCTCAATCCTCAATCCTCAATCTTCAATCCTCAATACTCATACTGCAATCCTCAATCCTCAGTCCTCACTTCTCAACCCTCATTCTTCAGTCCTCAATACCGAATCCTCAATCTTCAGTCCTCAATCCTCAATCCTCAATTCTCAATCCTCAATCCTCAATCCTCAGACTTCAAACACCAATACTCAACCCTCAGTCCTCGTCCTCAATCCACAACACCCAATCCTCAATCCTCAATCTTCAATCATTAATATTCAATCTTCAATCCTCAATCCTCAATCCTCAATCCTGAACCCTCAATCCCCAATGCTCAATCCTCAATACCCAATCCTCAGCCTTCAATCCTCAATCCTCAATCCTCAATCCTCAATCCTCAATTCTCAGTCCTCAATACTCAATCTTCAATCCTCAATACTCAATCTTCAATCTTCAATCCTCAATCCTCAATCCTCAATCTTCAATCCTCAATACTGAATCTTCAATCGTCAATCTTCAATCCTCAATGTTCAATCCGCAATACCCAATCCTCAATCTTCAATGCTCAATCCTCAATCCTCAATCCTCAATCCTCAATCTTCAATCCTCAATACTCATCCTTCAATCCTCAATCCTCAATCCTCAATCCTCAATCCACATTCTTCAATCCTCAACACCCAATCCTCAATCTTCAATCCTCAATCCTCAGTCCTCAATTCTCAATCCTCAATCCTCAATCCTCAGACCACAAACATCAAGACTCAACCCTCAGTCCTCGTCCTCAATCCACAACCCTCAATCCTCGATCCTCAATCTTCAATCATGAATATTCAATATTCAATCCTCAATCCTCAATCCTCAATCCTCAATCCTCAATCCTCAATCCTCAGTCCTCAAACCTCAATCCTGAATCCTCAAACCTGATTCCTCAGTCTTCAGCCCTCACTCCTCAACAATCAGTTGTCAATCCTCAATCCTCAATAGAATATCCTCAATTCACAGGTTTCAATACTCAATACTCAACCTGCAATCTTCAAATCTCTATCCACAAACATCAATTCTCATCACTCAACCCTCAACACTCAGTCCCCAATCCTCAATCCTCAATCCTCAATTCTCAATCCTCAATCGTCAATCCTCAATCCCCAATCCTCAATCTTCAATCCTCAATCCTCAATCCTCAATCCTCAATCCTCAACCTTCAATCCTCAATACTCAATCTTCAATCCTCAATCCTCAATCCTCAATCCTCAATCTTCAATCCTCAATACTCAATCTTCAATCCTGAATCCTCAATCCTCAATCCCCAATCCTCAATCCTCAATCCTCAACCTTCAATCCTCAATACTCAAACTGCAATCCTCAATCCTCAGTCCTCACTCCTCAATCCTCATTCTTCAATCCTCAATACCGAATCCTCAATCTTCAATCCTCAATCCTCAATCCTCAATCTTCAATCCTCAATACTCAATCTTCAATCCTCAATCCTCAATCATCAATCCTCAATGCTCAATCCTCAATTCTCAATCCTCAACCCTCAATCTTCAATCCTCAATACTCAATCTGCAATCCTCAATCCTCAATCCTCAATCCTCAACCTTCAATCCTCAATACTCAAACTGCAATCCTCAATCCTCAGTCCTCACTCCTCAATCCTCATTCTTCAATCCTCAATACCGAATCCTCAATACTCAATCCTCAATACTCAATCCTCAATCGTCAATACTCAATCCCCAATCCTCAATCATCAATCCTCAATCCTCAATCCTCAATCCTCAATCCTCAATCTTCAATCCTCAATACTCAATCTTCATTCCTCAATCCTCAATCCTCAATCCTCAATCCTCAATCCTCGATCCTCAATCCTCAATCCTCAATCCTCATTCTTCAATCCTCAATACTCAGTATTCAATACTCAATCCTCAATCCTCAATCCTCAATCTTCAATCCTCAATACTGAATCTTCAATCGTCAATCTTCAATCCTCAATGTTCAATCCGCAATACCCAATCCTCAATCTTCAATACTCAATCCTCAATCCTCAATCCTCAATCCTCAATCTTCAATCCTCAATACTCATCCTTCAATCCTCAATCCTCAATCCTCAATCCTCAATCCACATTCTTCAATCCTCAACACCCAATCCTCAATCTTCAATCCTCAATCCTCAGTCCTCAATTCTCAATCCTCAATCCTCAATCCTCAGACCACAAACATCAAGACTCAACCCTCAGTCCTCGTCCTCAATCCACAACCCTCAATCCTCGATCCTCAATCTTCAATCATGAATATTCAATATTCAATCCTCAATCCTCAATCATCAATACTCAATCCACAATCCTCAATGTTCAATCCTCGGTACCCAATCCTCAATCTTCAATCCTCAATCCTCAATCCTCAATCCTCAATCCTCAATCCTCAATCCTCAGTCCTCAAACCTCAATCCTGAATCCTCAAACCTGATTCCTCAGTCTTCAGCCCTCACTCCTCAACAATCAGTTGTCAATCCTCAATCCTCAATAGAATATCCTCAATTCACAGGTTTCAATACTCAATACTCAACCTGCAATCTTCAAATCTCTATCCACAAACATCAATTCTCATCACTCAACCCTCAACACTCAGTCCCCAATCCTCAATCCTCAATCCTCAATTCTCAATCCTCAATCGTCAATCCTCAATCCCCAATCCTCAATGCTCAATCCTCAATCCTCAATCCTCAACACTCAATCTTCAACCCTCAATACTCAAACTGCAATCCTCAATCCTCAGTCCTCACTCCTCAATCCTCATTCTTCAATCCTCAATACCGAATCCTCAATCTTCAATCCTCAATCCTCAATCCTCAATTCTCAATCGTCAATCCTCAATCCTCAGACATCAAACACCAATACTCAACCCTCGGTCCTCGTCCTCAATCCACAACCCTCAATCCTCAATCCTCAATCTTCAATCATTAATATTCAATCTTCAATCCTCAATCCTCAATCCTCAATCCTCAGTCCTCAAACGTCAAACCTGAATCCTCAATCCTGAATCCTCCATCTTCAGACCTCAGTCCTCAACAATCAGTTGTCAATTCACAATCCTCAATAGAATATCATCAATTCACAGTTTTCAATACTCAATACTCAATCTGCAATCTTCGAATCTCTATCCACAAACATCAATTCTCATAATTCAGCCCTCAACACTCAGTCCCCAATCTCCAATCTTCAATCCTCAATCCTCAATCCACAATCCTCGATCCTCAGTCCTCAATCCTCAATCCTCGATCCTCAAACCTCAATCCTCAACCGTCAGTCCTCGTCCTCAATCCTCAACCCTCAATCCTCAATCCTCAATCTTCAATCCTCGATACTCAATATTCAGTCCTCAATCCTCAATCCTGAATCCTCAGTCTTCAATCCTCAATCCTCAATCCTCATTCCTCAATCCTCAATCCTCATTCTTCAATCCTCAATACCCAATCCTCAATCTTCAATCCTCTATCCTCAATCCTCAATTCTCAATCCTCAATCCTCAATCCTCAGACCTCAAACAGCAATACTCAACCCTCAGCCCTCGTCCTCAATCCACAACCATCAATACTGAATCCTCAACCTTCAATCATCAATATTCAATCTTCAGTCCTCAATCCTCAATCCTCAATCCTCAAACCTCAATCCTCAACCGTCAGTACTCGTTATCAAACCTCAACCCTCAATCCTCAATCCTCAATCTTCAATCATCAATATTCAATCTTCAATCCTCCATCCTCAATCCTCAATCCTCAAGCGTCAATCCTCAATCCCCAATCCTCAATCCTCAATCTTCAATCCTCAATACTCATCCTTCAATCCTCGATCCTCAATCCTCAATCCTCAATCCACATTCTTCAATCCTCAACACCCAATCCTCAATCATCAATCCTCAATCCTCAGTCCTCAATTCTCAATCCTCAATCCTCAATCCTCAGACCTCAAACATCAATACTCAACCCTCAGTCCTCCTCCTCAATCCACAACCCTCAATCCTCGATCCTCAATCTTCAATCATCAATATTCAATCTTCAATCGTCAAACCTCAATCATCAATACTCAATCCACAATCCTCAATGTTCAATCCTCAATCCTCAATCGTCAATCCTCAATCCCCAATACTCAATCTTCAATCCTCAGTCCTCAATCCTCAATCCTCAATCCTCAATCCTCAATCTTCAATCCTCAATACTCAATCTTCAATCCTCATTCCTCAATCCTCAATCCTCAATCCTCAATCCTCAATCCTCAATCTTCAATCCTCAATACTCAAACTGCAATCCTCAATCCTCAGTCCTCACTCCTCAACCCTCATTCTTCAGTCCTCAATACCGAATCCTCAATCTTCAGTCCTCAATCCTCAATCCTCAATTCTCAATCCTCAATCCTCAATCCTCAGACTTCAAACACCAATACTCAACCCTCAGTCCTCGTCCTCAATCCACAACACCCAATCCTCAATCCTCAATCTTCAATCATTAATATTCAATCTTCAATCCTCAATCCTCAATCCTCAATCCTCAACACTCAATCCCCAATGCTCAATCCTCAATACCCAATCCTCAGCCTTCAATCCTCAATCCTCAATCCTAAATCCTCAATCCTCAATTCTCAGTCCTCAATACTCAATCTTCAATCCTCAATACTCAATCTTCAATCTTCAATCCTCAATCCTCAATCCTCAATCTTCAATCCTCAATACTGAATCTTCAATCGTCAATCTTCAATCCTCAATGTTCAATCCGCAATACCCAATCCTCAATCTTCAATACTCAATCCTCAATCCTCAATCCTCAATCCTCAATCTTCAATCCTCAATACTCATCCTTCAATCCTCAATCCTCAATCCTCAATCCTCAATCCACATTCTTCAATCCTCAACACCCAATCCTCAATCTTCAATCCTCAATCCTCAGTCCTCAATTCTCAATCCTCAATCCTCAATCCTCAGACCACAAACATCAAGACTCAACCCTCAGTCCTCGTCCTCAATCCACAACCCTCAATCCTCGATCCTCAATCTTCAATCATGAATATTCAATATTCAATCCTCAATCCTCAATCATCAATACTCAATCCACAATCCTCAATGTTCAATCCTCGATACCCAATCCTCAATCTTCAATCCTCAATCCTCAATCCTCAATCCTCAATCCTCAATCCTCAATCCTCAGTCCTCAAACCTCAATCCTGAATCCTCAAACCTGATTCCTCAGTCTTCAGCCCTCACTCCTCAACAATCAGTTGTCAATCCTCAATCCTCAATAGAATATCCTCAATTCACAGGTTTCAATACTCAATACTCAACCTGCAATCTTCAAATCTCTATCCACAAACATCAATTCTCATCACTCAACCCTCAACACTCAGTCCCCAATCCTCAATCCTCAATCCTCAATTCTCAATCCTCAATCGTCAATCCTCAATCCCCAATCCTCAATGCTCAATCCTCAATCCTCAATCCTCAACACTCAATCTTCAACCCTCAATACTCAATCTGCAATCCTCAATCCTCAATCCTCAATCGTCAATCCTCAATCATCAATCCTCAATGCTCAATCCTCAATCCTCAATCCTCAACACTCAATCTTCAACCCTCAATACTCAATCTGCAATCCTCAATCCTCAATCCTCAATCGTCAATCCTCATTCTTCAATCCTCAATACCGAATCCTCAATCTTCAATCCTCAATCCTCAATCCTCAATTCTCAATCGTCAATCCTCAATCCTCAGACTTCAAACACCAATACTCAACCCTCGGTCCTCGTCCTCAATCCACAACCCTCAATCCTCAATCCTCAATCTTCAATCATTAATATTCAATCTTCAATCCTCAATCCTCAATCCTCAATCCTCAGTCCTCAAACGTCAAACCTGAATCCTCAATCCTGAATCCTCCATCTTCAGACCTCAGTCCTCAACAATCAGTTGTCAATTCACAATCCTCAATAGAATATCATCAATTCACAGTTTTCAATACTCAATACTCAATCTGCAATCTTCGAATCTCTATCCACAAACATCAATTCTCATAATTCAGCCCTCAACACTCAGTCCCCAATCTCCAATCTTCAATCCTCAATCCTCAATCCACAATCCTCGATCCTCAGTCCTCAATCCTCAATCCTCGATCCTCAAACCTCAATCCTCAACCGTCAGTCCTCGTCCTCAATCCTCAACCCTCAATCCTCAATCCTCAATCTTCAATCCTCGATACTCAATATTCAGTCCTCAATCCTCAATCCTGAATCCTCAGTCTTCAATCCTCAATCCTCAATCCTCATTCCTCAATCCTCAATCCTCATTCTTCAATCCTCAATACCCAATCCTCAATCTTCAATCCTCTATCCTCAATCCTCAATTCTCAATCCTCAATCCTCAATCCTCAGACCTCAAACAGCAATACTCAACCCTCAGCCCTCGTCCTCAATCCACAACCATCAATACTGAATCCTCAACCTTCAATCATCAATATTCAATCTTCAGTCCTCAATCCTCAATCCTCAATCCTCAAACCTCAATCCTCAACCGTCAGTACTCGTTATCAAACCTCAACCCTCAATCCTCAATCCTCAATCTTCAATCATCAATATTCAATCTTCAATCCTCCATCCTCAATCCTCAATCCTCAAGCGTCAATCCTCAATCCTCAATCCTCAATCCTCAGTAATCAATCCTCAATCTTCAATACTGAATCGTCAATACTCAGTCCTCAATCCTCAATCCTCAATCCTCGTTCCTCAAACCTCAATCCTCAACCCTCAGTCCTCACACTCAATTCTCAATTCTCAATCCTCAATCCTCAATTCTCAATCCTTAATAATCAATCTCCAATCCTAGATCCTCAATCCCCAATCCTCAATCCTTAATCCTCAGTCCTCAATCCTCAACCCTGAATCCTCAAACCTCAATCCTCAACCGTCAGTTCACGTCCTCAATCCTCAACCCTCAATCCTCAATCCTCAATCTTCAATCCTCAATACTCAATATTCAATCCTCAATCCTCAATCCTCAATCCTCAAGCTTCAATCCTCAATCCTCAACCCTCAGTCCTCAACCCTCATTCTTCAATCCGCAATACCCAATCCTCAATCTACAATACTCAATACTCAATCCTCAATTCACAATCCTCAATCCTCTGCCCTCAGTCCTCAAACCTCAATCCTCAACCCTCAGCCCTCATCCTCAATCCTCAATCCTCAATCCTCAATCCTCAATCTTCAATCCTCAATACTCAATCTTCAATAATCAATCCTCAATTCTCAATCCTCAATACTCAATCCTCAATCGTCAATACTCAATCCTCAGTCCTCAATCTTCAATCCTCAATACTCAATCTTCAATCCTCAATCCTCAATTCTCAATTCTCAATCTTCAATCCTCAATACTGAATCTTCAATCCTCAACCTTCAATCCTCAATGTTCAATCCGCAATACCCAATCCTCAATCTTCAATACTCAATCCTCAATCCTCAATCCTCAATCCTCAATCTTCAATCCTCAATACTCAACCTTCAATCCTCAATCCTCAATCCTCATTCCTCAATCCACAGTCTTCAATCCTCAATACCCAATCCACAATCTTCAATCCTCAATCCTCAACCCTCAATTCTCAATACTCAATCCTCAATCCTCAGACCTCAAACGGCAATACTCAACCCTCAGTCCTCGTCCTCAATCCACAACCATCAATACCCAATCCTCAATCTTCGATCATCAATATTCAATCTTCAGTCCTCAATCCTCAATCCTCAATCCTCAATCCTCAATCTTCAATCCTCAATACTCAATCTTCATTCCTCAATCCTCAATCCTCAATCCTCAGTCCTCAAGACTCAATCCTCAATCCTCAATCCTCAATCCTCAATCTTCAATCCTCAATCCTCAATCTTCAATCCTCGATCCTCAATCCTCAATCCTCAATCCTCAATCCTCAATCCTCAATCTTCAATCCTCAATACTCAAACTGCAATACTCAATCCTCAGTCCTCACTCCTCAATCCTCATTCTTCAATCCTCAATACCGAATCCTCAATCTTCAATCATCAATCCTCAATCCTCAATTCTCAATCATCAGTCCCCAATCCTCAGACTTCAAACACCAATACTCAACCCTCAGTCCTCGTCCTCAATCCAGAACCCTCAATCCTCAATCCTCAATCTTCAATGATTAATATTCAATCTTCAATCCTCAATCCTCAGTCCTCAATCCTCAACCCTCAATCCCCAATGCTCAATCCTCAATACCCAATCCTCAGTCTTCAATCCTCAATTCTCAATCCTCAATCGTCAATCTTCAATCCTCAATACTCAATCTTCAATCCTCAATCCTCAATCCTCAATCCTCAATCCTCAATCCTCAATCTTCAATGCTCAATACTCAAACTGCAATCCTCAATCCTCAGTCCTCACTCCTCAACCCTCATTCTTCAGTCCTCAATACCGAATCCTCAATCTTCAGTCCTCAATCCTCAATCCTCAATTCTCAATCCTCAATCCTCAATCCTCAGACTTCAAACACCAATACTCAACCCTCAGTCCTCGTCCTCAATCCACAACACCCAATCCTCAATCCTCAACCTTCAATCATTAATATTCAATCTTCAATCCTCAATCCTCAATCCTCAATCCTCAACCCTCAATCCCCAATGCTCAATCCTCAATACCCAATCCTCAGCCTTCAATCCTCAATCCTCAATCCTCAATCCTCAATCCTCAATTCTCAGTCCTCAATCCTCAATCTTCAATCCTCAATACTCAATCTTCAATCTTCAATCCTCAATCCTCAATCCTCAATCTTCAATCCTCAATACTGAATCTTCAATCGTCAATCTTCAATCCTCAATGTTCAATCCGCAATACCCAATCCTCAATCTTCAATACTCAATCCTCAATCCTCAATCCTCAATCCTCAATCTTCAATACTCAATACTCATCCTTCAATCCTCAATCCTCAATCCTCAATCCTCAATCCACATTCTTCAATCCTCAACACCCAATCCTCAATCTTCAATCCTCAATCCTCAGTCCTCAATTCTCAATCCTCAATCCTCAATCCTCAGACCACAAACATCAAGACTCAACCCTCAGTCCTCGTCCTCAATCCACAACCCTCAATCCTCGATCCTCAATCTTCAATCATGAATATTCAATATTCAATCCTCAATCCTCAATCATCAATACTCAATCCACAATCCTCAATGTTCAATCCTCGATACCCAATCCTCAATCTTCAATCCTCAATCCTCAATCCTCAATCCTCAATCCTCAATCCTCAATCCTCAGTCCTCAAACCTCAATCCTGAATCCTCAAACCTGAATCCTCAGTCTTCAGACCTCACTCCTCAACAATCAGTTGTCAATCCTCAATCCTCAATAGAATATCCTCAATTCACAGGTTTCAATACTCAATACTCAACCTGCAATCTTCAAATCTCTATCCACAAACATCAATTCTCATCACTCAACCCTCAACACTCAGTCCCCAATCCTCAATCCTCAATCCTCAATTCTCAATCCTCAATCGTCAATCCTCAATCCCCAATCCTCAATGCTCAATCCTCAATCCTCAATCCTCAACACTCAATCTTCAACCCTCAATACTCAATCTGCAATCCTCAATCCTCAATCCTCAATCGTCAATCCTCAATCATCAATCCTCAATGCTCAATCCTCAATCCTCAATCCTCAACACTCAATCTTCAACCCTCAATACTCAATCTGCAATCCTCAATCCTCAATCCTCAATCGTCAATCCTCATTCTTCAATCCTCAATACTCAAACTGCAATCCTCAATCCTCAGTCCTCGCTCCTCAATCCTCATTCTTCAATCCTCAATACCGAATCCTCAATCTTCAATCCTCAATCCTCAATCCTCAATTCTCAATCGTCAATCCTCAATCCTCAGACTTCAAACACCAATACTCAACCCTCGGTCCTCGTCCTCAATCCACAACCCTCAATCCTCAATCCTCAATCTTCAATCATTAATATTCAATCTTCAATCCTCAATCCTCAATCCTCAATCCTCAGTCCTCAAACGTCAAACCTGAATCCTCAATCCTGAATCCTCCATCTTCAGACCTCAGTCCTCAACAATCAGTTGTCAATTCACAATCCTCAATAGAATATCATCAATTCACAGTTTTCAATACTCAATACTCAATCTGCAATCTTCGAATCTCTATCCACAAACATCAATTCTCATAATTCAGCCCTCAACACTCAGTCCCCAATCTCCAATCTTCAATCCTCAATCCTCAATCCACAATCCTCGATCCTCAGTCCTCAATCCTCAATCCTCGATCCTCAAACCTCAATCCTCAACCGTCAGTCCTCGTCCTCAATCCTCAACCCTCAATCCTCAATCCTCAATCTTCAATCCTCGATACTCAATATTCAGTCCTCAATCCTCAATCCTGAATCCTCAGTCTTCAATCCTCAATCCTCAATCCTCATTCCTCAATCCTCAATCCTCATTCTTCAATCCTCAATACCCAATCCTCAATCTTCAATCCTCTATCCTCAATCCTCAATTCTCAATCCTCAATCCTCAATCCTCAGACCTCAAACAGCAATACTCAACCCTCAGCCCTCGTCCTCAATCCACAACCATCAATACTGAATCCTCAACCTTCAATCATCAATATTCAATCTTCAGTCCTCAATCCTCAATCCTCAATCCTCAATCCTCAATCTTCAATCCTCAATACTCAATCTTCATTCCTCAATCCTCAATCCTCAATCCTCAGTCCTCAAGACTCAATCCTCAATCCTCAATCCTCAATCCTCAATCTTCAATCCTCAATCCTCAATCTTCAATCCTCGATCCTCAATCCTCAATCCTCAATCCTCAATCCTCAATCCTCAATCTTCAATCCTCAATACTCAAACTGCAATACTCAATCCTCAGTCCTCACTCCTCAATCCTCATTCTTCAATCCTCAATACCGAATCCTCAATCTTCAATCATCAATCCTCAATCCTCAATTCTCAATCATCAGTCCCCAATCCTCAGACTTCAAACACCAATACTCAACCCTCAGTCCTCGTCCTCAATCCACAACCCTCAATCCTCAATCCTCAATCTTCAATGATTAATATTCAATCTTCAATCCTCAATCCTCAGTCCTCAATCCTCAACCCTCAATCCCCAATGCTCAATCCTCAATACCCAATCCTCAGTCTTCAATCCTCAATTCTCAATCCTCAATCGTCAATCTTCAATCCTCAATACTCAATCTTCAATCCTCAATCCTCAATCCTCAATCCTCAATCCTCAATCCTCAATCTTCAATGCTCAATACTCAAACTGCAATCCTCAATCCTCAGTCCTCACTCCTCAACCCTCATTCTTCAGTCCTCAATACCGAATCCTCAATCTTCAGTCCTCAATCCTCAATCCTCAATTCTCAATCCTCAATCCTCAATCCTCAGACTTCAAACACCAATACTCAACCCTCAGTCCTCGTCCTCAATCCACAACACCCAATCCTCAATCCTCAACCTTCAATCATTAATATTCAATCTTCAATCCTCAATCCTCAATCCTCAATCCTCAACCCTCAATCCCCAATGCTCAATCCTCAATACCCAATCCTCAGCCTTCAATCCTCAATCCTCAATCCTCAATCCTCAATCCTCAATTCTCAGTCCTCAATCCTCAATCTTCAATCCTCAATACTCAATCTTCAATCTTCAATCCTCAATCCTCAATCCTCAATCTTCAATCCTCAATACTGAATCTTCAATCGTCAATCTTCAATCCTCAATGTTCAATCCGCAATACCCAATCCTCAATCTTCAATACTCAATCCTCAATCCTCAATCCTCAATCCTCAATCTTCAATACTCAATACTCATCCTTCAATCCTCAATCCTCAATCCTCAATCCTCAATCCACATTCTTCAATCCTCAACACCCAATCCTCAATCTTCAATCCTCAATCCTCAGTCCTCAATTCTCAATCCTCAATCCTCAATCCTCAGACCACAAACATCAAGACTCAACCCTCAGTCCTCGTCCTCAATCCACAACCCTCAATCCTCGATCCTCAATCTTCAATCATGAATATTCAATATTCAATCCTCAATCCTCAATCATCAATACTCAATCCACAATCCTCAATGTTCAATCCTCGATACCCAATCCTCAATCTTCAATCCTCAATCCTCAATCCTCAATCCTCAATCCTCAATCCTCAATCCTCAGTCCTCAAACCTCAATCCTGAATCCTCAAACCTGAATCCTCAGTCTTCAGACCTCACTCCTCAACAATCAGTTGTCAATCCTCAATCCTCAATAGAATATCCTCAATTCACAGGTTTCAATACTCAATACTCAACCTGCAATCTTCAAATCTCTATCCACAAACATCAATTCTCATCACTCAACCCTCAACACTCAGTCCCCAATCCTCAATCCTCAATCCTCAATTCTCAATCCTCAATCGTCAATCCTCAATCCCCAATCCTCAATGCTCAATCCTCAATCCTCAATCCTCAACACTCAATCTTCAACCCTCAATACTCAATCTGCAATCCTCAATCCTCAATCCTCAATCGTCAATCCTCAATCATCAATCCTCAATGCTCAATCCTCAATCCTCAATCCTCAACACTCAATCTTCAACCCTCAATACTCAATCTGCAATCCTCAATCCTCAATCCTCAATCGTCAATCCTCATTCTTCAATCCTCAATACTCAAACTGCAATCCTCAATCCTCAGTCCTCACTCCTCAATCCTCATTCTTCAATCCTCAATACCGAATCCTCAATCTTCAATCCTCAATCCTCAATCCTCAATTCTCAATCGTCAATCCTCAATCCTCAGACTTCAAACACCAATACTCAACCCTCGGTCCTCGTCCTCAATCCACAACCCTCAATCCTCAATCCTCAATCTTCAATCATTAATATTCAATCTTCAATCCTCAATCCTCAATCCTCAATCCTCAGTCCTCAAACGTCAAACCTGAATCCTCAATCCTGAATCCTCCATCTTCAGACCTCAGTCCTCAACAATCAGTTGTCAATTCACAATCCTCAATAGAATATCATCAATTCACAGTTTTCAATACTCAATACTCAATCTGCAATCTTCGAATCTCTATCCACAAACATCAATTCTCATAATTCAGCCCTCAACACTCAGTCCCCAATCTCCAATCTTCAATCCTCAATCCTCAATCCACAATCCTCGATCCTCAGTCCTCAATCCTCAATCCTCGATCCTCAAACCTCAATCCTCAACCGTCAGTCCTCGTCCTCAATCCTCAACCCTCAATCCTCAATCCTCAATCTTCAATCCTCGATACTCAATATTCAGTCCTCAATCCTCAATCCTGAATCCTCAGTCTTCAATCCTCAATCCTCAATCCTCATTCCTCAATCCTCAATCCTCATTCTTCAATCCTCAATACCCAATCCTCAATCTTCAATCCTCTATCCTCAATCCTCAATTCTCAATCCTCAATCCTCAATCCTCAGACCTCAAACAGCAATACTCAACCCTCAGCCCTCGTCCTCAATCCACAACCATCAATACTGAATCCTCAACCTTCAATCATCAATATTCAATCTTCAGTCCTCAATCCTCAATCCTCAATCCTCAAACCTCAATCCTCAACCGTCAGTACTCGTTATCAAACCTCAACCCTCAATCCTCAATCCTCAATCTTCAATCATCAATATTCAATCTTCAATCCTCCATCCTCAATCCTCAATCCTCAAGCGTCAATCCTCAATCCTCAATCCTCAATCCTCAGTAATCAATCCTCAATCTTCAATACTGAATCGTCAATACTCAGTCCTCAATCCTCAATCCTCAATCCTCGTTCCTCAAACCTCAATCCTCAACCCTCAGTCCTCACACTCAATTCTCAATTCTCAATCCTCAATCCTCAATCTTCAATCCTTAATAATCAATCTCCAATCCTAGATCCTCAATCCCCAATCCTCAATCCTTAATCCTCAGTCCTCAATCCTCAACCCTGAATCCTCAAACCTCAATCCTCAACCGTCAGTTCACGTCCTCAATCCTCAACCCTCAATCCTCAATCCTCAATCTTCAATCCTCAATACTCAATATTCAATCCTCAATCCTCAATCCTCAATCCTCAAGCTTCAATCCTCAATCCTCAACCCTCAGTCCTCAACCCTCATTCTTCAATCCGCAATACCCAATCCTCAATCTACAATACTCAATACTCAATCCTCAATTCACAATCCTCAATCCTCTGCCCTCAGTCCTCAAACCTCAATCCTCAACCCTCAGCCCTCATCCTCAATCCTCAATCCTCAATCCTCAATCCTCAATCTTCAATCCTCAATACTCAATCTTCAATAATCAATCCTCAATTCTCAATCCTCAATACTCAATCCTCAATCGTCAATACTCAATCCTCAGTCCTCAATCTTCAATCCTCAATACTCAATCTTCAATCCTCAATCCTCAATCCTCAATTCTCAATCCTCAATCTTCAATCCTCAATACTGAATCTTCAATCCTCAACCTTCAATCCTCAATGTTCAATCCGCAATACCCAATCCTCAATCTTCAATACTCAATCCTCAATCCTCAATCCTCAATCCTCAATCTTCAATCCTCAATACTCAACCTTCAATCCTCAATCCTCAATCCTCATTCCTCAATCCACAGTCTTCAATCCTCAATACCCAATCCACAATCTTCAATCCTCAATCCTCAACCCTCAATTCTCAATACTCAATCCTCAATCCTCAGACCTCAAACGGCAATACTCAACCCTCAGTCCTCGTCCTCAATCCACAACCATCAATACCCAATCCTCAATCTTCGATCATCAATATTCAATCTTCAGTCCTCAATCCTCAATCCTCAATCCTCAATCCTCAATCTTCAATCCTCAATACTCAATCTTCATTCCTCAATCCTCAATCCTCAATCCTCAGTCCTCAAGCCTCAATCCTCAATCCTCAATCCTCAATCCTCAATCTTCAATCTTCAATCCTCAATCCTCAATCCTCGATCCTCAATCCTCAATCCTCAATCCTCAATCCTCAATCCTCAATCTTCAATCCTCAATACTCAAACTGCAATACTCAATCCTCAGTCCTCACTCCTCAATCCTCATTCTTCAATCCTCAATACCGAATCCTCAATCTTCAATCCTCAATTCTCAATCCTCAATTCTCAATCCTCAATCATCAATCCTCAGACTTCAAACACCAATACTCAACCCTCAGTCCTCGCCCTCAAACCACAACCCTCAATCCTCAGTCCTCAATCCTCAATACTCAATCCTCAATTCACAATCCTTAATCCTCTGCCCTCAGTCCTCAAACCTCAATCCTCAACCCTCAGCCCTCATCCTCAATCCTCAATCCTCAATCCTCAATCCTCAATCTTCAATCCTCAATACTCAATCTTCAATAATCAATCCTCAATTCTCAATCCTCAATTCTCAATCCTCAATCGTCAATACTCAATCCTCAATCCTCAATCTTCAATCCTCAATACTCAATCTTCAATCCTCAATCCTCAATTCTCAATCCTCAATGCTCAATACTCAATCGTCAATCCTCAATCCCCAATCCTCAATCTTCAATCCTAAATCCTGAATCCTCAATCCTCAATCCTCAATCTTCAATCCTCAATACTCAACCTTCAATCCTCAATCCTCAATCCTGAATCCTCAATCCACAGTCTTCAATCCTCAACACCCAATCCTCAATCTTCATTCCTCAATCCTCAGTCCTCAATTCTCAATCCTCAATCCTCAATCCTCAGACCTCAAACATCAATACTCAACCCTCAGTCCTCGTCCTCAATCCACAACCCTCAATCCTCGATCCTCAATCTTCAATCATCAATATTCAATCTTCAATCGTCAATCCTCAATCATCAATACTCAATCCACAATCCTCAATGTTCAATCCTCAATTCTCAATCCTCAATCGTCAATCCTCAATCCCCAATACTCAATCTTCAATCCTCAGTCCTCAATCCTCAATCCTCAATCCTCAATTTTCAATCCTCAATACTCAATCTTCAATCCTCATTCCTCAATCCTCAATCCTCAATCCTCAATCCTCAATCCTCAATCTTCAATCCTCAATACTCAAACTGCAATCCTCAATCCTCAGTCCTCACTCCTCAATCCTCATTCTTCAATCCTCAATACCGAATCCTCAATCTTCAATCATCAATCCTCAATCCTCAATTCTCAATCATCAGTCCCCAATCCTCAGACTTCAAACACCAATACTCAACCCTCAGTCCTCGTCCTCAATCCACAACCCTCAATCCTCAATCCTCAATCTTCAATGATTAATATTCAATCTTCAATCCTCAATCCTCAGTCCTCAATCCTCAACCCTCAATCCCCAATGCTCAATCCTCAATACCCAATCCTCAGTCTTCAATCCTCAATTCTCAATCCTCAATCGTCAATCTTCAATCTTCAATACTCAATCTTCAATCCTCAATCCTCAATCCTCAATACTGAATCTTCAATCCTCAACCTTCAATCCTCAATGTTCAATCCGCAATACCCAATCCGCAATCTTCAATACTCAATCCTCAATCCTCAATCCTCAATCCTCAATCTTCAATCCTCAATACTCAACCTTCAATCCTCAATCCTCAATCCTCATTCCTCAATCCACAGTCTTCAATCCTCAATACCCAATCCACAATCTTCAATCCTCAATCCTCAACCCTCAATTCTCAATACTCAATCCTCAATCCTCAGACCTCAAACGGCAATACTCAACCCTCAGTCCTCGTCCTCAATCCACAACCATCAATACCCAATCCTCAATCTTCGATCATCAATATTCAATCTTCAGTCCTCAATCCTCAATCCTCAATCCTCAATCCTCAATCTTCAATCCTCAATACTCAATCTTCATTCCTCAATCCTCAATCCTCAATCCTCAGTCCTCAAGACTCAATCCTCAATCCTCAATCCTCAATCCTCAATCTTCAATCCTCAATCCTCAATCTTCAATCCTCGATCCTCAATCCTCAATCCTCAATCCTCAATCCTCAATCCTCAATCTTCAATCCTCAATACTCAAACTGCAATACTCAATCCTCAGTCCTCACTCCTCAATCCTCATTCTTCAATCCTCAATACCGAATCCTCAATCTTCAATCATCAATCCTCAATCCTCAATTCTCAATCATCAGTCCCCAATCCTCAGACTTCAAACACCAATACTCAACCCTCAGTCCTCGTCCTCAATCCACAACCCTCAATCCTCAATCCTCAATCTTCAATGATTAATATTCAATCTTCAATCCTCAATCCTCAGTCCTCAATCCTCAACCCTCAATCCCCAATGCTCAATCCTCAATACCCAATCCTCAGTCTTCAATCCTCAATTCTCAATCCTCAATCGTCAATCTTCAATCTTCAATACTCAATCTTCAATCCTCAATCCTCAATCCTCAATCCTCAATCCTCAATCCTCAATCCTCAATCTTCAATGCTCAATACTCAAACTGCAATCCTCAATCCTCAGTCCTCACTCCTCAACCCTCATTCTTCAGTCCTCAATACCGAATCCTCAATCTTCAGTCCTCAATCCTCAATCCTCAATTCTCAATCCTCAATCCTCAATCCTCAGACTTCAAACACCAATACTCAACCCTCAGTCCTCGTCCTCAATCCACAACACCCAATCCTCAATCCTCAACCTTCAATCATTAATATTCAATCTTCAATCCTCAATCCTCAATCCTCAATCCTCAACCCTCAATCCCCAATGCTCAATCCTCAATACCCAATCCACAGCCTTCAATCCTCAATCCTCAATCCTCAATCCTCAATCCTCAATCCTCAATTCTCAGTCCTCAATCCTCAATCTTCAATCCTCAATACTCAATCTTCAATCTTCAATCCTCAATCCTCAATCCTCAATCTTCAATCCTCAATACTGAATCTTCAATCGTCAATCTTCAATCCTCAATGTTCAATCCGCAATACCCAATCCTCAATCTTCAATACTCAATCCTCAATCCTCAATCCTCAATCCTCAATCTTCAATCCTCAATACTCATCCTTCAATCCTCATTCCTCAATCCTCAATCCTCAATCCACATTCTTCAATCCTCAACACCCAATCCTCAATCTTCAATCCTCAATCCTCAGTCCTCAATTCTCAATCCTCAATCCTCAATCCTCAGACCACAAACATCAAGACTCAACCCTCAGTCCTCGTCTTCAATCCACAACCCTCAATCCTCGATCCTCAATCTTCAATCATGAATATTCAATATTCAATCCTCAATCCTTAATCATCAATACTCAATCCACAATCCTCAATGTTCAATCCTCGATACCCAATCCTCAATCTTCAATCCTCAATCCTCAATCCTCAATCCTCAATCCTCAATCCTCAATCCTCAGTCCTCAAACCTCAATCCTGAATCCTCAATCCTCAATCTTCAATCCTCAATCGTCAATCCTCAATCCTCAATCCTCAATCCTCAATCCTCAATCTTCAATCCTCAATACTCAATCTTCAATCCTCAATCGTCAATCCTCAATCCTCAATCCTCAATCTTCAATCCTCAATACTCAATCTTCAATCCTCAATCCTCAATCCTCAATCCTCAATCCTCAATCCCCAATCCTCAATCCTCAATCCTCAATCTTCAATCCTCAATACTCAAACTGCAATCCTCAATCCTCAGTCCTCACTCCTCAATCCTCATTCTTCAATCCTCAATACCGAATCCTCAATCTTCAATATTCAATCCTCAATCCTCAATTCTCAATCGTCAATCCTCAATCCTCAGACTTCAAACACCAATACTCAACCCTCGGTCCTCGTCCTCAATCCACAACCCTCAATCCTCAATCCTCAATCTTCAATCATTAATATTCAATCTTCAATCCTCAATCCTCAATCCTCAATCCTCAATCCTCAGTCCTCAAACGTCAAACCTGAATCCTCAATCCTGAATCCTCCATCTTCAGACCTCAGTCCTCAACAATCAGTTGTCAATTCACAATCCTCAATAGAATATCATCAATTCACAGTTTTCAATACTCAATACTCAATCTGCAATCTTCGAATCTCTATCCACAAACATCAATTCTCATAATTCAGCCCTCAACACTCAGTCCCCAATCTCCAATCTTCAATCCTCAATCCTCAATCCACAATCCTCGATCCTCAGTCCTCAATCCTCAATCCTCGATCCTCAAACCTCAATCCTCAACCGTCAGTCCTCGTCCTCAATCCTCAACCCTCAATCCTCAATCCTCAATCTTCAATCCTCGATACTCAATATTCAGTCCTCAATCCTCAATCCTGAATCCTCAGTCTTCAATCCTCAATCCTCAATCCTCATTCCTCAATCCTCAATCCTCATTCTTCAATCCTCAATACCCAATCCTCAATCTTGAATCCTCTATCCTCAATCCTCAATTCTCAATCCTCAATCCTCAATCCTCAGACCTCAAACAGCAATACTCAACCCTCAGCCCTCGTCCTCAATCCACAACCATCAATACTGAATCCTCAACCTTCAATCATCAATATTCAATCTTCAGTCCTCAATCCTCAATCCTCAATCCTCAAACCTCAATCCTCAACCGTCAGTACTCGTTCTCAAACCTCAACCCTCAATCCTCAATCCTCAATCTTCAATCATCAATATTCAATCTTCAATCCTCCATCCTCAATCCTCAATCCTCAAGCGTCAATCCTCAATCCTCAATCCTCAATCCTCAGTAATCAATCCTCAATCTTCAATACTGAATCGTCAATACTCAGTCCTCAATCCTCAATCCTCAATCCTCGTTCCTCAAACCTCAATCCTCAACCCTCAGTCCTCACACTCAATTCTCAATTCTCAATCCTCAATCCTCAATCCTCAATCCTCAATCCTCAATCCTCAATCCTCAATCCTCAATCCTCAATCTTCAATCCTCAATACTCAAACTGCAATCCTCAATCCTCAGTCCTCACTCCTCAATCCTCATTCTTCAATCCTCAATACCGTATCCTCAACCTTCAATCCTCAATCCTCAATCCTCAATTCTCAATCCTCAATCCTCAATCCTCAGACTTCAAACACCAATACTCAACCCTCAGTCCTCGTCCTCAATCCACAACCCTCAATCCTCAATACTCAATCTTCAATCATTAATATTCAATCTTCAATCCTCAATCCTCAGTCCTCAATCCTCAACCCTCAATCCCCAATGCTCAATCCTCAATACCCAATCCTCAGTCTTCAATCCTCAATTCTCAATCCTCAATCGTCAATCTTCAATCTTCAATACTCAATCTTCAATCCTCAATCCTCAATCCTCAATCCTCAATCCTCAATCCTGAATCATCAATGCTCAATACTCAAACTGCAATCCTCAATCCTCAGTCCTCACTCCTCAACCCTCATTCTTCAGTCCTCAATACCGAATCCTCAATCTTCAGTCCTCAATCCTCAATCCTCAATTCTCATTCCTCAATCCTCAATCCTCAGACTTCAAACACCAATACTCAACCCTCAGTCCTCGTCCTCAATCCACAACACCCAATCCTCAATCCTCAATCTTCAATCATTAATATTCAATATTCAATCCTCAATCCTCAATCCTCAATCCTCAACCCTCAATCCCCAATGCTCAATCCTCAATACCCAATCCTCAGCCTTCAATCCTCAATCCTCAATCCTCAATCCTCAATCCTCATTTCTCAGTCCTCAATCCTCAATCTTCAATCCTCAATACTCAATCTTCAATCTTCAATCCTCAATCCTCAATCCTCAATCTTCAATCCTCAATACTGAATCTTCAATCGTCAATCTTCAATCCTCAATGTTCAATCCGCAATACCCAATCCTCTATCTTCAATACTCAATCCTCAATCCTCAATCCTCAATCCTCAATCTTCAATCCTCAATACTCATCCTTCAATCCTCAATCCTCAATCCTCAATCCTCAATCCACATACTTCAATCCTCAACACCCAATCCTCAATCTTCAATCCTCAATCCTCAGTCCTCAATTCTCAATCCTCAATCCTCAATCCTCAGACCACAAACATCAAGACTCAACCCTCAGTCCTCGTCCTCAATCCACAACCCTCAATCCTCGATCCTCAATCTTCAGTCATGAATATTCAATATTCAATCCTCAATCCTCAATCATCAATACTCAATCCACAATCCTCAATGTTCAATCCTCGATACCCAATCCTCAATCTTCAATCCTCAATCCTCAATCCTCAATCCTCAATCCTCAATCCTCAATCCTCAGTCCTCAAACCTCAATCCTGAATCCTCAAACCTGATTCATCAGTCTTCAGCCCTCACTCCTCAACAATCAGTTGTCAATCCTCAATCCTCAATAGAATATCCTCAATTCACAGGTTTCAATACTCAATACTCAACCTGCAATCTTCAAATCTCTATCCACAAACATCAATTCTCATCACTCAACCCTCAACACTCAGTCCCCAATCCTCAATCCTCAATCCTCAATTCTCAATCCTCAATCGTCAATCCTCAATCCCCAATCCTCAATCTTCAATCCTCAATCCTCAATCCTCAATCCTCAATCCTCAATCTTCAATCCTCAATACTCAATCTTCAATCCTCAATCCTCAATCCTCAATCCTCAATCCTCAATCCTCAATCTTCAATCCTCAATACTCAATCTTCAATCCTCAATCCTCAATCCTCAATCCCCAATCCTCAATCCTCAATCTTCAATCCTCAATACTCATCCTTCAATCCTCAATCCTCAATCCTCAATCCTCAATCCACATTCTTCAATCCTCAACACCCAATCCTCAATCATCAATCCTCAATCCTCAGTCCTCAATTCTCAATCCTCAATCCTCAATCCTCAGACCTCAAACATCAATACTCAACCCTCAGTCCTCCTCCTCAATCCACAACACTCAATCCTCGATCCTCAATCTTCAATCATCAATATTCAATCTTCAATCGTCAAACCTCAATCATCAATACTCAATCCACAATCCTCAATGTTCAATCCTCAATTCTCAATCCTCAATCGTCAATCCTCAATCCCCAATACTCAATCTTCAATCCTCAGTCCTCAATCCTCAATCCTCAATCCTCAATCTTCAATCCTCAATACTCAATCTTCAATCCTCATTCCTCAATCCTCAATCCTCAATCCTCAATCCTCAATCCTCAATCTTCAACCCTCAATACTCAAACTGCAATCCTCAATCCTCAGTCCTCACTCCTCAACCCTCATTCTTCAGTCCTCAATACCGAATCCTCAATCTTCAGTCCTCAGTCCTCAATCCTCAATTCTCAATCCTCAATCCTCAATCCTCAGACTTCAAACACCAATACTCAACCCTCAGTCCTCGTCCTCAATCCACAACACCCAATCCTCAATCCTCAACCTTCAATCATTAATATTCAATCTTCAATCCTCAATCCTCAATCCTCAATCCTCAACCCTCAATCCCCAATGCTCAATCCTCAATACCCAATCCTCAGCCTTCAATCCTCAATCCTCAATCCTCAATCCTCAATCCTCAATTCTCAGTCCTCAATCCTCAATCTTCAATCCTCAATACTCAATCTTCAATCTTCAATCCTCAATCCTCAATCCTCAATCTTCAATCCTCAATACTGAATCTTCAATCGTCAATCTTCAATCCTCAATGTTCAATCCGCAATACCCAATCCTCAATCTTCAATACTCAATCCTCAATCCTCAATCCTCAATCCTCAATCTTCAATCCTCAATACTCATCCTTCAATCCTCAATCCTCAATCCTCAATCCTCAATCCACATTCTTCAATCCTCAACACCCAATCCTCAATCTTCAATCCTCAATCCTCAGTCCTCAATTCTCAATCCTCAATCCTCAATCCTCAGACCACAAACATCAAGACTCAACCCTCAGTCCTCGTCCTCAATCCACAACCCTCAATCCTCGATCCTCAATCTTCAATCATGAATATTCAATATTCAATCCTCAATCCTCAATCATCAATACTCAATCCACAATCCTCAATGTTCAATCCTCGATACCCAATCCTCAATCTTCAATCCTCAATCCTCAATCCTCAATCCTCAATCCTCAATCCTCAATCCTCAGTCCTCAAACCTCAATCCTGAATCCTCAAACCTGAATCCTCAGTCTTCAGCCCTCACTCCTCAACAATCAGTTGTCAATCCTCAATCCTCAATAGAATATCCTCAATTCACAGGTTTCAATACTCAATACTCAACCTGCAATCTTCAAATCTCTATCCACAAACATCAATTCTCATCACTCAACCCTCAACACTCAGTCCCCAATCCTCAATCCTCAATCCTCAATTCTCAATCCTCAATCGTCAATCCTCAATCCCCAATCCTCAATCTTCAATCCTCAATCGTCAATCCTCAATCCTCAATCCTCAATCCTCAATCCTCAATCTTCAATCCTCAATACTCAATCTTCAATCCTCAATCGTCAATCCTCAATCCTCAATCCTCAACCTTCAATCCTCAATACTCAATCTTCAATCCTCAATCCTCAATCCTCAATCCTCAATCCTCAATCCCCAATCCTCAATCCTCAATCCTCAATCTTCAATCCTCAATACTCAAACTGCAATCCTCAATCCTCAGTCCTCACTCCTCAATCCTCATTCTTCAATCCTCAATACCGAATCCTCAATCTTCAATATTCAATCCTCAATCCTCAATTCTCAATCGTCAATCCTCAATCCTCAGACTTCAAACACCAATACTCAACCCTCGGTCCTCGTCCTCAATCCACAACCCTCAATCATCAATCCTCAATATTCAATCATTAATATTCAATCTTCAATCCTCAATCCTCAATCCTCAATCCTCAATCCTCAGTCCTCAAACGTCAAACCTGAATCCTCAATCCTGAATCCTCCATCTTCAGACCTCAGTCCTCAACAATCAGTTGTCAATTCACAATCCTCAATAGAATATCATCAATTCACAGTTTTCAATACTCAATACTCAATCTGCAATCTTCGAATCTCTATCCACAAACATCAATTCTCATAATTCAGCCCTCAACACTCAGTCCCCAATCTCCAATCTTCAATCCTCAATCCTCAATCCACAATCCTCGATCCTCAGTCCTCAATCCTCAATCCTCGATCCTCAAACCTCAATCCTCAACCGTCAGTCCTCGTCCTCAATCCTCAACCCTCAATCCTCAATCCTCAATCTTCAATCCTCGATACTCAATATTCAGTCCTCAATCCTCAATCCTGAATCCTCAGTCTTCAATCCTCAATCCTCAATCCTCATTCCTCAATCCTCAATCCTCATTCTTCAATCCTCAATACCCAATCCTCAATCTTGAATCCTCTATCCTCAATCCTCAATTCTCAATCCTCAATCCTCAATCCTCAGACCTCAAACAGCAATACTCAACCCTCAGCCCTCGTCCTCAATCCACAACCATCAATACTGAATCCTCAACCTTCAATCATCAATATTCAATCTTCAGTCCTCAATCCTCAATCCTCAATCCTCAAACCTCAATCCTCAACCGTCAGTACTCGTTCTCAAACCTCAACCCTCAATCCTCAATCCTCAATCTTCAATCATCAATATTCAATCTTCAATCCTCCATCCTCAATCCTCAATCCTCAAGCGTCAATCCTCAATCCTCAATCCTCAATCCTCAGTAATCAATCCTCAATCTTCAATACTGAATCGTCAATACTCAGTCCTCAATCCTCAATCCTCAATCCTCGTTCCTCAAACCTCAATCCTCAACCCTCAGTCCTCACACTCAATTCTCAATTCTCAATCCTCAATCCTCAATCCTCAATCCTCAATCCTCAATCCTCAATCCTCAATCCTCAATCCTCAATCTTCAATCCTCAATACTCAAACTGCAATCCTCAATCCTCAGTCCTCACTCCTCAATCCTCATTCTTCAATCCTCAATACCGAATCCTCAACCTTCAATCCTCAATCCTCAATCCTCAATTCTCAATCCTCAATCCTCAATCCTCAGACTTCAAACACCAATACTCAACCCTCAGTCCTCGTCCTCAATCCACAACCCTCAATCCTCAATACTCAATCTTCAATCATTAATATTCAATCTTCAATCCTCAATCCTCAGTCCTCAATCCTCAACCCTCAATCCCCAATGCTCAATCCTCAATACCCAATCCTCAGTCTTCAATCCTCAATTCTCAATCCTCAATCGTCAATCTTCAATCTTCAATACTCAATCTTCAATCCTCAGTCCTCAATCCTCAATCCTCAATCCTCAATCCTCAATCATCAATGCTCAATACTCAAACTGCAATCCTCAATCCTCAGTCCTCACTCCTCAACCCTCATTCTTCAGTCCTCAATACCGAATCCTCAATCTTCAGTCCTCAATCCTCAATCCTCAATTCTCATTCCTCAATCCTCAATCCTCAGACTTCAAACACCAATACTCAACCCTCAGTCCTCGTCCTCAATCCACAACACCCAATCCTCAATCCTCAATCTTCAATCATTAATATTCAATATTCAATCCTCAATCCTCAATCCTCAATCCTCAACCCTCAATCCCCAATGCTCAATCCTCAATACCCAATCCTCAGCCTTCAATCCTCAATCCTCAATCCTCAATCCTCAATCCTCATTTCTCAGTCCTCAATCCTCAATCTTCAATCCTCAATACTCAATCTTCAATCTTCAATCCTCAATCCTCAATCCTCAATCTTCAATCCTCAATACTGAATCTTCAATCGTCAATCTTCAATCCTCAATGTTCAATCCGCAATACCCAATCCTCTATCTTCAATACTCAATCCTCAATCCTCAATCCTCAATCCTCAATCTTCAATCCTCAATACTCATCCTTCAATCCTCAATCCTCAATCCTCAATCCTCAATCCACATACTTCAATCCTCAACACCCAATCCTCAATCTTCAATCCTCAATCCTCAGTCCTCAATTCTCAATCCTCAATCCTCAATCCTCAGACCACAAACATCAAGACTCAACCCTCAGTCCTCGTCCTCAATCCACAACCCTCAATCCTCGATCCTCAATCTTCAGTCATGAATATTCAATATTCAATCCTCAATCCTCAATCATCAATACTCAATCCACAATCCTCAATGTTCAATCCTCGATACCCAATCCTCAATCTTCAATCCTCAATCCTCAATCCTCAATCCTCAATCCTCAATCCTCAATCCTCAGTCCTCAAACCTCAATCCTGAATCCTCAAACCTGATTCATCAGTCTTCAGCCCTCACTCCTCAACAATCAGTTGTCAATCCTCAATCCTCAATAGAATATCCTCAATTCACAGGTTTCAATACTCAATACTCAACCTGCAATCTTCAAATCTCTATCCACAAACATCAATTCTCATCACTCAACCCTCAACACTCAGTCCCCAATCCTCAATCCTCAATCCTCAATTCTCAATCCTCAATCGTCAATCCTCAATCCCCAATCCTCAATCTTCAATCCTCAATCCTCAATCCTCAATCCTCAATCCTCAATCTTCAATCCTCAATACTCAATCTTCAATCCTCAATCCTCAATCCTCAATCCTCAATCCTCAATCCTCAATCTTCAATCCTCAATACTCAATCTTCAATCCTCAATCCTCAATCCTCAATCCCCAATCCTCAATCCTCAATCTTCAATCCTCAATACTCATCCTTCAATCCTCAATCCTCAATCCTCAATCCTCAATCCACATTCTTCAATCCTCAACACCCAATCCTCAATCATCAATCCTCAATCCTCAGTCCTCAATTCTCAATCCTCAATCCTCAATCCTCAGACCTCAAACATCAATACTCAACCCTCAGTCCTCCTCCTCAATCCACAACACTCAATCCTCGATCCTCAATCTTCAATCATCAATATTCAATCTTCAATCGTCAAACCTCAATCATCAATACTCAATCCACAATCCTCAATGTTCAATCCTCAATTCTCAATCCTCAATCGTCAATCCTCAATCCCCAATACTCAATCTTCAATCCTCAGTCCTCAATCCTCAATCCTCAATCCTCAATCTTCAATCCTCAATACTCAATCTGCAATCCTCATTCCTCAATCCTCAATCCTCAATCCTCAATCCTCAATCCTCAATCTTCAACCCTCAATACTCAAACTGCAATCCTCAATCCTCAGTCCTCACTCCTCAACCCTCATTCTTCAGTCCTCAATACCGAATCCTCAATCTTCAGTCCTCAGTCCTCAATCCTCAATTCTCAATCCTCAATCCTCAATCCTCAGACTTCAAACACCAATACTCAACCCTCAGTCCTCGTCCTCAATCCACAACACCCAATCCTCAATCCTCAATCTTCAATCATTAACATTCAATCTTCAATCCTCAATCCTCAATCCTCAATCCTCAACACTCAATCCCCAATGCTCAATCCTCAATACCCAATCCTCAGCCTTCAATCCTCAATCCTCAATCCTAAATCCTCAATCCTCAATTCTCAGTCCTCAATACTCAATCTTCAACCCTCAATACTCAATCTTCAATCTTCAATCCTCAATCCTCAATCCTCAATCTTCAATCCTCAATACTGAATCTTCAATCGTCAATCTTCAATCCTCAATGTTCAATCCGCAATACCCAATCCTCAATCTTCAATACTCAATCCTCAATCCTCAATCCTCAATCCTCAATCTTCAATCCTCAACACCCAATCCTCAATCTTCAATCCTCAATCCTCAGTCCTCAATTCTCAATCCTCAATCCTCAATCCTCAGACCACAAACATCAAGACTCAACCCTCAGTCCTCGTCCTCAATCCACAACCCTCAATCCTCGATCCTCAATCTTCAATCATGAATATTCAATATTCAATCCTCAATCCTCAATCATCAATACTCAATCCACAATCCTCAATGTTCAATCCTCGATACCCAATCCTCAATCTTCAATCCTCAATCCTCAATCCTCAATCCTCAATCCTCAATCCTCAATCCTCAATCCTCAGTCCTCAAACCTCAATCCTGAATCTTCAATACTCAATCCTCGATCCTCAATCCTCAATCCTCAATCCTCAATCTTCAATCCTCAATACTCAACCTTCAATCCTCAATCCTCAATCCTCATTCTTCAATCCTCAATACTCAGTATTCAATACTCAATCCTCAATCCTCAATCCACAATCCTCAATGTTCAATCCTCGATACCCAATCCTCAATCCTCAACACTCAATCTTCAACCCTCAATACTCAATCTGCAATCCTCAATCCTCAATCCTCAATCGTCAATCCTCAATCATCAATCCTCAATGCTCAATCCTCAATCCTCAATCCTCAACACTCAATCTTCAACCCTCAATACTCAATCTGCAATCCTCAATCCTCAATCCTCAATCGTCAATCCTCATTCTTCAATCCTCAGTGCCCAGTCCTGAACCTTGAATCCTCAATCCTCACTCCTCGACTCTCATTCCTCAATCCTCAATCGTCAATCCTCAATCCTCAATCCTCAACCCTCAATCCTCAATGTTGAATCCTCAATACCCAATCCTCAGTCTTCAATCCTCAATCCTCAATCCTCAATCCTCAATCCTCAATCTTCAATCCTCAATCCTCAATCTTCAATCCTCAATCCTCAATCCTCAATTCTCAATCCTCAATCCTCAATCCTCAGACCTCAAACATCAATACCCAACCCTCAGTCCTCGTCCTCAATCCACAACCCTCAATCGTCAATCCTCAGTCCTAAATCCTCAATCCTCAATCCTCAAACCTCAATCCTCAACCGTCTGTCCCCGTCCTCAATGCTCAAACATGAATCCTCAATCCTCAACCTTCAATCATCAATACCCAATCTTCAATCCTCAATTATCAATCCTCAATCTTCAATCCTCAATACTCAATCTTCAATAATCAGTCCTCAATACTCAATCCTCAATACTCAATCCTCAATCGTCAATACTCAATCCCCAATCCTCAATCTTCAATCCTCAATCCTCAATCCTCAATCCTCAATCCTCAATCTTCAATCCTCAATACTCAATCTTCATTCCTCAATCCTCAATCCTCAATCCTCAATCCTCAATCCTCGATCCTCAATCCTCAATCCTCAATCCTCATTCTTCAATCCTCAATACTCAGTATTCAATACTCAATCCTCAATCCTCAATCCTCAATCCTCATTCTTCAATCCTCAATACCCAATCCACAATCTTCAATCCTCAATCCTCAATCCTCAATTCTCAATACTCAATCCTCAATCCTCAGACCTCAAACAGCAATACTCAACCCTCAGTCCTCGTCCTCAATCCACAACCATCAATACCCAATCCTCAATCTTCAATCATCAATATTCAATCTTCAGTACTCAATCCTCAATCCTCAATCCTCAATCCTCAATCTTCGTTCCTCATTACTCAATCTTCATTCCTCAATCCTCAATCCTCAATCCTCAGTCCTCAAGCCTCAATCCTCAATCCTCAATCCTCAATCCTCAATCCTCAATCTTCAATCCTCAATCCTCAATCCTCAATCCTCAATCCTCAATCCTCAATCCTCAATCCTCAATCCTCAATCCTCAATCTTCTATCCTCAATACTTAAACTGCAATCCTCAATCCTCAGTCCTCACTCCTCAATCCTCATTCTTCAATCCTCAATACCGAATCCTCAATCTTCAATCCTCAATCCTCAATCCTCAATCTTCAATACTCAATCCTCGATCCTCAATCCTCAATCCTCAATCCTCAATCTTCAATCCTCAATACTCAACCTTCAATCCTCAATCCTCAATCCTCAATCCTCAATCCACAGTCTTCAATCCTCAACACCCAATCCTCAATCTTCATTCCTCAATCCTCAGTCCTCAATTCTCAATCCTCAATCCTCAATCCTCAGACCTCAAACATCAATACTCAACCCTCAGTCCTCGTCCTCAATCCACAACCCTCAATCCTCGATCCTCAATCTTCAATCATCAATATTCAATCTTCAATCGTCAATCCTCAATCATCAATACTCAATCCACAATACTCAATGTTCAATCCTCAATTCTCAATCCTCAATCGTCAATCCTCAATCCCCAATACTCAATCTTCAATCCTCAGTCCTCAATCCTCAATCCTCAATCCTCAATTTTCAATCCTCAATACTCAATCTTCAATCCTCATTCCTCAATCCTCAATCCTCAATCCTCAATTCTCAATCCTCAATCTTCAATCCTCAATACTCAAACTGCAATCCTCAATCCTCAGTCCTCACTCCTCAATCCTCATTCTTCAATCCTCAATACCGAATCCTCAATCTTCAATCCTCAATCCTCAATCCTCAATTCTCAATCATCAGTCCCCAATCCTCAGACTTCAAACACCAATACTCAACCCTCAGTCCTCGTCCTCAATCCACAACCCTCAATCCTCAATCCTCAATCTTCAATGATTAATATTCAATCTTCAATCCTCAATCCTCAGTCCTCAATCCTCAACCCTCAATCCCCAATGCTCAATCCTCAATACCCAATCCTCAGTCTTCAATCCTCAATTCTCAATCCTCAATCGTCAATCTTCAATCTTCAATACTCAATCTTCAATCCTCAATCCTCAATCCTCAATCCTCAATCCTCAATCCTCAATCTTCAATGCTCAATACTCAAACTGCAATCCTCAATCCTCAGTCCTCACTCCTCAACCCTCATTCTTCAGTCCTCAATACCGAATCCTCAATCTTCAGTCCTCAATCCTCAATCCTCAATTCTCAATCCTCAATCCTCAATCCTCAGACTTCAAACACCAATACTCAACCCTCAGTCCTCGTCCTCAATCCACAACACCCAATCCTCAATCCTCAACCTTCAATCATTAATATTCAATCTTCAATCCTCAATCCTCAATCCTCAATCCTCAACCCTCAATCCCCAATGCTCAATCCTCAATACCCAATCCTCAGCCTTCAATCCTCAATCCTCAATCCTCAATCCTCAATCCTCAATTCTCAGTCCTCAATCCTCAATCTTCAATCCTCAATACTCAATCTTCAATCTTCAATCCTCAATCCTCAATCCTCAATCTTCAATCCTCAATACTGAATCTTCAATCGTCAATCTTCAACCCTCAATGTTCAATCCGCAATACCCAATCCTCAATCTTCAATACTCAATCCTCAATCCTCAATCCTCAATCCTCAATCTTCAATCCTCAATACTCATCCTTCAATCCTCAATCCTCAATCCTCAATCCTCAATCCACATTCTTCAATCCTCAACACCCAATCCTCAATCTTCAATCCTCAATCCTCAGTCCTCAATTCTCAATCCTCAATCCTCAATCCTCAGACCACAAACATCAAGACTCAACCCTCAGTCCTCGTCCTCAATCCACAACCCTCAATCCTCGATCCTCAATCTTCAATCATGAATATTCAATATTCAATCCTCAATCCTCAATCATCAATACTCAATCCACAATCCTCAATGTTCAATCCTCGATACCCAATCCTCAATCTTCAATCCTCAATCCTCAATCCTCAATCCTCAATCCTCAATCCTCAATCCTCAGTCCTCAAACCTCAATCCTGAATCCTCAAACCTGAATCCTCAGTCTTCAGCCCTCACTCCTCAACAATCAGTTGTCAATCCTCAATCCTCAATAGAATATCCTCAATTCACAGGTTTCAATACTCAATACTCAACCTGCAATCTTCAAATCTCTATCCACAAACATCAATTATCATCACTCAACCCTCAACACTCAGTCCCCAATCCTCAATCCTCAATCCTCAATTCTCAATCCTCAATCGTCAATCCTCAATCCCCAATCCTCAATCTTCAATCCTCAATCCTCAATCCTCAATCCTCAATCCTCAATCCTCAATCCTCAATCTTCAATCCTCAATACTCAATCTTCAATCCTCAATCGTCAATCCTCAATCCTCAATCCTCAATCTTCAATCCTCAATACTCAATCTTCAATCCTCAATCCTCAATCCTCAATCCTCAATCTTCAATCCTCGATACTCAATATTCGGTCCTCAATCCTCAATCCTGAATCCTCAGTCTTCAATCCTCAATCCTCTATCCTCATTCCTCAATCCTCAATCCTCATTCTTCAATCCTCAATACCCAATCCTCAATCTTCAATCCTCTATCCTCAATCCTCAATTCTCAATCCTCAATCCTCAATCCTCAGACCTCAAACAGCAATACTCAACCCTCAGCCCTCGTCCTCAATCCACAACAATCAATACTGAATCCTCAACCTTCAATCATCAATATTCAATCTTCAGTCCTCAATCCTCAATCCTCAATCCTCAAACCTCAATCCTCAACCGTCAGTACTCGTTCTCAAACCTCAACCCTCAATCCTCAATCCTCAATCTTCAATCATCAATATTCAATCTTCAATCCTCCATCCTCAATCCTCAATCCTCAAGCGTCAATCCTCAATCCTCAATCCTCAATCCTCAGTAATCAATCCTCAATCTTCAATACTGAATCGTCAATACTCAGTCCTCAATCCTCAATCCTCAATCCTCGTTCCTCAAACCTCAATCCTCAACCCTCAGTCCTCACACTCAATTCTCAATTCTCAATCCTCAATCCTCAATCTTCAATCCTTAATAATCAATCTCCAATCCTAGATCCTCAATCCCCAATCCTCAATCCTTAATCCTCAGTCCTCAATCCTCAACCCTGAATCCTCAAACCTCAATCCTCAACCGTCAGTTCACGTCCTCAATCCTCAACCCTCAATCCTCAATCCTCAATCTTCAATCCTCAATACTCAATATTCAATCCTCAATCCTCAATCCTCAATCCTCAAGCTTCAATCCTCAATCCTCAACCCTCAGTCCTCAACCCACATTCTTCAATCCGCAATACCCAATCCTCAATCTACAATACTCAATACTCAATCCTCAATTCACAATCCTCAATCCTCTGCCCTCAGTCCTCAAACCTCAATCCTCAACCCTCAGCCCTCATCCTCAATCCTCAATCCTCAATCCTCAATCCTCAATCTTCAATCCTCAATACTCAATCTTCAATAATCAATCCTCAATTCTCAATCCTCAATACTCAATCCTCAATCGTCAATACTCAATCCTCAGTCCTCAATCTTCAATCCTCAATACTCAATCTTCAATCCTCAATCCTCAATTCTCAATCCTCAATCTTCAATTCTCAATACTGAATCTTCAATCCTCAACCTTCAATCCTCAATGTTCAATCCGCAATACCCAATCCTCAATCTTCAATACTCAATCCTCAATCCTCAATCCTCAATCCTCAATCTTCAATCCTCAATACTCAACCTTCAATCCTCAATCCTCAATCCTCATTCCTCAATCCACAGTCTTCAATCCTCAATACCCAATCCACAATCTTCAATCCTCAATCCTCAACCCTCAATTCTCAATACTCAATCCTCAATCCTCAGACCTCAAACGGCAATACCCAACCCTCAGTCCTCGTCCTCAATCCACAACCATCAATACCCAATCCTCAATCTTCGATCATCAATATTCAATCTTCAGTCCTCAATCCTCAATCCTCAATCCTCAATCCTCAATCTTCAATCCTCAATACTCAATCTTCATTCCTCAATACTCAATCCTCAATCCTCAGTCCTCAAGCCTCAATCCTCAATCCTCAATCCTCAATCCTCAATCTTCAATCCTCAATCCTCAATCCTCAATCCTCGATCCTCAATCCTCAATCCTCAATCCTCAATCCTCAATCCTCAATCTTCAATCCTCAATACTCAAACTGCAATACTCAATCCTCAGTCCTCACTCCTCAATCCTCATTCTTCAATCCTCAATACCGAATCCTCAATCTTCAATCCTCAATTCTCAATCCTCAATTCTCAATCCTCAATCCTCAATCCTCAGACTTCAAACACCAATACTCAACCCTCAGTCCTCGCCCTCAATCCACAACCCTCAATCCTCAGTCCTCAATCCTCAATACTCAACCCTCAATTCACAATCCTTAATCCTCTGCCCTCAGTCCTCAAACCTCAATCCTCAACCCTCAGCCCTCATCCTCAATCCTCAATCCTCAATCCTCAATCCTCAATCTTCAATCCTCAATACTCAATCTTCAATAATCAATCCTCAATTCTCAATCCTCAATTCTCAATCCTCAATCGTCAATACTCAATCCTCAATCCTCAATCTTCAATCCTCAATACTCAATCTTCAATCCTCAATCCTCAATTCTCAATCCTCAATGCTCAATACTCAATCGTCAATCCTCAATCCCCAATCCTCGATCTTCAATCCTAAATCCTGAATCCTCAATCCTCAATCCTCAATCTTCAATCCTCAATACTCAACCTTCAATCCTCAATCCTCAATCCTCAATCCTCAATCCACAGTCTTCAATCCTCAACACCCAATCCTCAATCTTCATTCCTCAATCCTCAGTCCTCAATTCTCAATCCTCAATCCTCAATCCTCAGACCTCAAACATCAATACTCAACCCTCAGTCCTCGTCCTCAATCCACAACCCTCAATCCTCGATCCTCAACCTTCAATCATCAATATTCAATCTTCAATCGTCAATCCTCAATCATCAATACTCAATCCACAATCCTCAATGTTCAATCCTCAATTCTCAATCCTCAATCGTCAATCCTCAATCCCCAATACTCAATCTTCAATCCTCAGTCCTCAATCCTCAATCCTCAATCCTCAATTTTCAATCCTCAATACTCAATCTTCAATCCTCATTCCTCAATCCTCAATCCTCAATCCTCAATCCTCAATCCTCAATCTTCAATCCTCAATACTCAAACTGCAATCCTCAATCCTCAGTCCTCACTCCTCAATCCTCATTCTTCAATCCTCAATACCGAATCCTCAATCTTCAATCCTCAATCCTCAATCCTCAATTCTCAATCATCAGTCCCCAATCCTCAGACTTCAAACACCAATACTCAACCCTCAGTCCTCGTCCTCAATCCACAACCCTCAATCCTCAATCCTCAATCTTCAATGATTAATATTCAATCTTCAATCCTCAATCCTCAGTCCTCAATCCTCAACCCTCAATCCCCAAAGCTCAATCCTCAATACCCAATCCTCAGTCTTCAATCCTCAATTCTCAATCCTCAATCGTCAATCTTCAATCTTCAATACTCAATCTTCAATCCTCAATCCTCAGTCCACAATCCTCAATCCTCAATCCTCAACCCTCAATCCCCAATGCTCAATCCTCAATACCCAATCCTCAGCCTTCAATCCTCAATCCTCAATCCTCAATCCTCAATCCTCAATTCTCAGTCCTCAATCCTCAATCTTCAATCCTCAATACTCAATCTTCAATCTTCAATCCTCAATCCTCAATCCTCAATCTTCAATCCTCAATACTGAACCTTCAATCGTCAATCTTCAATCCTCAATGTTCAATCCGCAATACCCAATCCTCAATCTTCAATACTCAATCCTCAATCCTCAATCCTCAATCCTCAATCTTCAATCCTCAATACCCATCCTTCAATCCTCAATCCTCAATCCTCAATCCTCAATCCACATTCTTCAATCCTCAACACCCAATCCTCAATCTTCAATCCTCAATCCTCAGTCCTCAATTCTCAATCCTCAATCCTCAATCCTCAGACCACAAACATCAAGACTCAACCCTCAGTCCTCGTCCTCAATCCACAACCCTCAATCCTCGATCCTCAATCTTCAATCATGAATATTCAATATTCAATCCTCAATCCTCAATCATCAATACTCAATCCACAATCCTCAATGTTCAATCCTCGATACCCAATCCTCAATCTTCAATCCTCAATCCTCAATCCTCAATCCTCAATCCTCAACCCTCAATCCTCAGTCCTCAAACCTCAATCCTGAATCCTCAAACCTGAATCCTCAGTCTTCAGCCCTCACTCCTCAACAATCAGTTGTCAATCCTCAATCCTCAATAGAATATCCTCAATTCACAGGTTTCAATACTCAATACTCAACCTGCAATCTTCAAATCTCTATCCACAAACATCAATTCTCATCACTCAACCCTCAACACTCAGTCCCCAATCCTCAATCCTCAATCCTCAATTCTCAATCCTCAGTCGTCAATCCTCAATCCCCAATCCTCAATCTTCAATCCTCAATCCTCAATCCTCAATCCTCAATCCTCAATCCTCAATCCTCAATCTTCAATCCTCAATACTCAATCTTCAATCCTCAATCGTCAATCCTCAATCCTCAATCCTCAATCTTCAATCCTCAATACTCAATCTTCAATCCTCAATCCTCAATCCTCAATCCTCAATCCTCAATCCCCAATCCTCAATCCTCAATCCTCAATCTTCAATCCTCAATACTCAAACTGCAATCCTCAATCCTCAGTCCTCACTCCTCAATCCTCATTCTTCAATCCTCAATACCGAATCCTCAATCTTCAATCCTCAATCCTCAATCCTCAATTCTCAATCGTCAATCCTCAATCCTCAGACTTCAAACACCAATACTCAACCCTCAGTCCTCGTCCTCAATCCACAACCCTCAATCCTCAATCCTCAATCTTCAATGATTAATATTCAATCTTCAATCCTCAATCCTCAGTCCTCAATCCTCAACCCTCAATCCCCAAAGCTCAATCCTCAATACCCAATCCTCAGTCTTCAATCCTCAATTCTCAATCCTCAATCGTCAATCTTCAATCTTCAATACTCAATCTTCAATCCTCAATCCTCAATCCACAATCCTCAATCCTCAATCCTCAACCCTCAATCCCCAATGCTCAATCCTCAATACCCAATCCTCAGCCTTCAATCCTCAATCCTCAATCCTCAATCCTCAATCCTCAATTCTCAGTCCTCAATCCTCAATCTTCAATCCTCAATACTCAATCTTCAATCTTCAATCCTCAATCCTCAATACTCAATCTTCAATCCTCAATACTGAATCTTCAATCGTCAATCTTCAATCCTCAATGTTCAATCCGCAATACCCAATCCTCAATCTTCAATACTCAATCCTCAATCCTCAATCCTCAATCCTCAATCTTCAATCCTCAATACTCATCCTTCAATCCTCAATCCTCAATCCTCAATCCTCAATCCACATTCTTCAATCCTCAACACCCAATCCTCAATCTTCAATCCTCAATCCTCAGTCCTCAATTCTCAATCCTCAATCCTCAATCCTCAGACCACAAACATCAAGACTCAAGCCTCAGTCCACGTCCTCAATCCACAACCCTCAATCCTCGATCCTCAATCTTCAATCATGAATATTCAATATTCAATCCTCAATCCTCAATCATCAATACTCAATCCACAATCCTCAATGTTCAATCCTCGATACCCAATCCTCAATCTTCAATCCTCAATCCTCAATCCTCAATCCTCAATCCTCAATCCTCAATCCTCAGTCCTCAAACCTCAATCCTGAATCCTCAAACCTGAATCCTCAGTCTTCAGCCCTCACTCCTCAACAATCAGTTGTCAATCCTCAATCCTCAATAGAATATCCTCAATTCACAGGTTTCAATACTCAATACTCAACCTGCAATCTTCAAATCTCTATCCACAAACATCAATTCTCATCACTCAACCCTCAACACTCAGTCCCCAATCCTCAATCCTCAATCCTCAATTCTCAATCCTCAGTCGTCAATCCTCAATCCCCAATCCTCAATCTTCAATCCTCAATCCTCAATCCTCAATCCTCAATCCTCAATCCTCAATCCTCAATCTTCAATCCTCAATACTCAATCTTCAATCCTCAATGTTCAATCCGCAATACCCAATCCTCAATCTTCAATACTCAATCCTCAATCCTCAATCCTCAATCCTCAATCTTCAATCCTCAATACTCATCCTTCAATCCTCAATCCTCAATCCTCAATCCTCAATCCACATTCTTCAATCCTCAACACCCAATCCTCAATCTTCAATCCTCAATCCTCAGTCCTCAATTATCAATCCTCAATCCTCAATCCTCAGACTTCAAACACCAATACTCAACCCTCGGTCCTCGTCCTCAATCCACAACCCTCAATCCTCAATCCTCAATCTTCAATCATTAATATTCAATCTTCAATCCTCAATCCTCAATCCTCAATCCTCAATCCTCAGTCCTCAAACGTCAAACCTGAATCCTCAATCCTGAATCCTCCATCTTCAGACCTCAGTCCTCAACAATCAGTTGTCAATTCACAATCCTCAATAGAATATCATCAATTCACAGTTTTCAATACTCAATACTCAATCTGCAATCTTCGAATCTCTATCCACAAACATCAATTCTCATAATTCAGCCCTCAACACTCAGTCCCCAATCTCCAATCTTCAATCCTCAATCCTCAATCCACAATCCTCGATCCTCAGTCCTCAATCCTCAATCCTCGATCCTCAAACCTCAATCCTCAACCGTCAGTCCTCGTCCTCAATCCTCAACCCTCAATCCTCAATCCTCAATCTTCAATCCTCGATACTCAATATTCAGTCCTCAATCCTCAATCCTGAATCCTCAGTCTTCAATCCTCAATCCTCAATCCTCATTCCTCAATCCTCAATCCTCATTCTTCAATCCTCAATACCCAATCCTCAATCTTCAATCCTCTATCCTCAATCCTCAATTCTCAATCCTCAATCCTCAATCCTCAGACCTCAAACAGCAATACTCAACCCTCAGCCCTCGTCCTCAATCCACAACCATCAATACTGAATCCTCAACCTTCAATCATCAATATTCAATCTTCAGTCCTCAATCCTCAATCCTCAATCCTCAAACCTCAATCCTCAACCGTCAGTACTCGTTCTCAAACCTCAACCCTCAATCCTCAAACCTCAATCCTCAACCGTCAGTACTCGTTCTCAAACCTCAACCCTCAATCCTCAATCCTCAATCTTCAATCATCAATATTCAATCTTCAATCCTCCATCCTCAATCCTCAATCCTCAAGCGTCAATCCTCAATCCTCAATCCTCAATCCTCAGTAATCAATCCTCAATCTTCAATACTGAATCGTCAATACTCAGTCCTCAATCCTCAATCCTCAATCCTCGTTCCTCAAACCTCAATCCTCAACCCTCAGTCCTCACACTCAATTCTCAATTCTCAATCCTCAATCCTCAATCTTCAATCCTTAATAATCAATCTCCAATCCTAGATCCTCAATCCCCAATCCTCAATCCTTAATCCTCAGTCCTCAATCCTCAACCCTGAATCCTCAAACCTCAATCCTCAACCGTCAGTTCACGTCCTCAATCCTCAACCCTCAATCCTCAATCCTCAATCTTCAATCCTCAATACTCAATATTCAATCCTCAATCCTCAATCCTCAATCCTCAAGCTTCAATCCTCAATCCTCAACCCTCAGTCCTCAACCCACATTCTTCAATCCGCAATACCCAATCCTCAATCTACAATACTCAATACTCAATCCTCAATTCACAATCCTCAATCCTCTGCCCTCAGTCCTCAATCCTCAATACTCAAACTGCAATACTCAATCCTCAGTCCCCAATCCTCAATCCTCAATCCTCAATTCTCAATCCTCAGTCGTCAATCCTCAATCCCCAATCCTCAATCTTCAATCCTCAATCCTCAATCCTCAATCCTCAATCCTCAATCCTCAATCCTCAATCTTCAATCCTCAATACTCAATCTTCAATCCTCAATCGTCAATCCTCAATCCTCAATCCTCAATCTTCAATCCTCAATACTCAATCTTCAATCCTCAATCCTCAATCCTCAATCCTCAATCCTCAATCCCCAATCCTCAATCCTCAATCCTCAATCTTCAATCCTCAATACTCAAACTGCAATCCTCAATCCTCAGTCCTCACTCCTCAATCCTCATTCTTCAATCCTCAATACCGAATCCTCAATCTTCAATCCTCAATCCTCAATCCTCAATTCTCAATCGTCAATCCTCAATCCTCAGACTTCAAACACCAATACTCAACCCTCGGTCCTCGTCCTCAATCCACAACCCTCAATCCTCAATCCTCAATCTTCAATCATTAATATTCAATATTCAATCCTCAATCCTCAATCCTCAATCCTCAATCCTCAGTCCTCAAACGTCAAACCTGAATCCTCAATCCTGAATCCTCCATCTTCAGACCTCAGTCCTCAACAATCAGTTGTCAATTCACAATCCTCAATAGAATATCATCAATTCACAGATTTCAATACTCAATACTCAATCTGCAATCTTCGAATCTCTATCCACAAACATCAATTCTCATAATTCAGCCCTCAACACTCAGTCCCCAATCTCCAATCTTCAATCCTCAATCCTCAATCCACATTCCTCGATCCTCAGTCCTCAATCCTCAATCCTCGATCCTCAAACCTCAATCCTCAACCGTCAGTCCTCGTCCTCAATCCTCAACCCTCAATCCTCAATCCTCAATCTTCAATCCTCGATACTCAATATTCAGTCCTCAATCCTCAATCCTGAATCCTCAGTCTTCAATCCTCAATCCTCAATCCTCATTCCTCAATCCTCAATCCTCATTCTTCAATCCTCAATACCCAATCCTCAATCCTCAATCATCAATACTCAATCCACAATCCTCAATGTTCAATCCCCGATACCCAATCCTCAATCTTCAATCCTCAATCCTCAATCCTCAATCCTCAATCCTCAATCCTCAATCCTCAGTCCTCAAACCTCAATCCTGAATCCTCAAACCTGAATCCTCAGTCTTCAGCCCTCACTCCTCAACAATCAGTTGTCAATCCTCAATCCTCAATAGAATATCCTCAATTCACAGGTTTCAATACTCAATACTCAACCTGCAATCTTCAAATCTCTATCCACAAACATCAATTCTCATCACTCAACCCTCAACACTCAGTCCCCAATCCTCAATCCTCAATCCTCAATTCTCAATCCTCAGTCGTCAATCCTCAATCCCCAATCCTCAATCTTCAATCCTCAATCCTCAATCCTCAATCCTCAATCCTCAATCCTCAATCCTCAATACTCAATCTTCAATCCTCAATCCTCAATCCTCAATCCTCAATCCTCAATCCTCAATCCCCAATCCTCAATCCTCAATCCTCAACCTTCAATCCTCAATACTCAAACTGCAATCCTCAATCCTCAGTCCTCACTCCTCAATCCTCATTCTTCAATCCTCAATACCGAATCCTCAATCTTCAATCCTCAATCCTCAATCCTCAATTCTCAATCGTCAATCCTCAATCCTCAGACTTCAAACACCAATACTCAACCCTCGGTCCTCGTCCTCAATCCACAACCCTCAATCCTCAATCCTCAATCTTCAATCATTAATATTCAATATTCAATCCTCAATCCTCAATCCTCAATCCTCAATCCTCAGTCCTCAAACGTCAAACCTGAATCCTCAATCCTGAATCCTCCATCTTCAGACCTCAGTCCTCAACAATCAGTTGTCAATTCACAATCCTCAATAGAATATCATCAATTCACAGTTTTCAATACTCAATACTCAATCTGCAATCTTCGAATCTCTATCCACAAACATCAATAATCATAATTCAGCCCTCAACACTCAGTCCCCAATCTCCAATCTTCAATCCTCAATCCTCAATCCACAATCCTCGATCCTCAGTCCTCAATCCTCAATCCTCGATCCTCAAACCTCAATCCTCAACCGTCAGTCCTCGTCCTCAATCCTCAACCCTCAATTCTCAATCCTCAATCTTCAATCCTCGATACTCAATATTCAGTCCTCAATCCTCAATCCTGAATCCTCAGTCTTCAATCCTCAATCCTCAATCCTCATTCCTCAATCCTCAATCCTCATTCTTCAATCCTCAATACCCAATACTCAATCTTCAATCCTCTATCCTCAATCCTCAATCCTCAATCTTCAATCCTCAATACTCAAACTGCAATCCTCAATCCTCAGTCCTCACTCCTCAATCCTCATTCTTCAATCCTCAATACCGAATCCTCAATCTTCAATCCTCAATCCTCAATCCTCAATTCTCAATCGTCAATCCTCAATCCTCAGACTTCAAACACCAATACTCAACCCTCGGTCCTCGTCCTCAATCCACAACCCTCAATCCTCAATCCTCAATCTTCAATCATTAATATTCAATCTTCAATCCTCAATACTCAATCTTCAATCCTCAATCGTCAATCCTCAATCCTCAATCCTCAATCTTCAATCCTCAATACTCAATCTTCAATCCTCAATCCTCAATCCTCAATCCTCAATCCTCAATCCCCAATCCTCAATCCTCAATCCTCAATCTTCAATCCTCAATACTCAAACTGCAATCCTCAATCCTCAGTCCTCACTCCTCAATCCTCATTCTTCAATCCTCAATACCGAATCCTCAATCTTCAATCCTCAATCCTCAATCCTCAATTCTCAATCGTCAATCCTCAATCCTCAGACTTCAAACACCAATACTCAACCCTCGGTCCTCGTCCTCAATCCACAACCCTCAATCCTCAATCCTCAATCTTCAATCATTAATATTCAATCTTCAATCCTCAATCCTCAATCCTCAATCCTCAATCCTCAGTCCTCAAACGTCAAACCTGAATCCTCAATCCTGAATCCTCCATCTTCAGACCTCAGTCCTCAACAATCAGTTGTCAATTCACAATCCTCAATAGAATATCATCAATTCACAGTTTTCAATACTCAATACTCAATCTGCAATCTTCGAATCTCTATCCACAAACATCAATTCTCATAATTCAGCCCTCAACACTCAGTCCCCAATCTCCAATCTTCAATCCTCAATCCTCAATCCACAATCCTCGATCCTCAGTCCTCAATCCTCAATCCTCGATCCTCAAACCTCAATCCTCAACCGTCAGTCCTCGTCCTCAATCCTCAACCCTCAATCCTCAATCCTCAATCTTCAATCCTCGATACTCAATATTCAGTCCTCAATCCTCAATCCTGAATCCTCAGTCTTCAATCCTCAATCCTCAATCCTCATTCCTCAATCCTCAATCCTCATTCTTCAATCCTCAATACCCAATCCTCAATCTTCAATCCTCTATCCTCAATCCTCAATTCTCAATCCTCAATCCTCAATCCTCAGACCTCAAACAGCAATACTCAACCCTCAGCCCTCGTCCTCAATCCACAACCATCAATACTGAATCCTCAACCTTCAATCATCAATATTCAATCTTCAGTCCTCAATCCTCAATCCTCAATCCTCAAACCTCAATCCTCAACCGTCAGTACTCGTTCTCAAACCTCAACCCTCAATCCTCAATCCTCAATCTTCAATCATCAATATTCAATCTTCAATCCTCCATCCTCAATCCTCAATCCTCAAGCGTCAATCCTCAATCCTCAATCCTCAATCCTCAGTAATCAATCCTCAATCTTCAATACTGAATCGTCAATACTCAGTCCTCAATCCTCAATCCTCAATCCTCGTTCCTCAAACCTCAATCCTCAACCCTCAGTCCTCACACTCAATTCTCAATTCTCAATCCTCAATCCTCAATCTTCAATCCTTAATAATCAATCTCCAATCCTAGATCCTCAATCCCCAATCCTCAATCCTTAATCCTCAGTCCTCAATCCTCAACCCTGAATCCTCAAACCTCAATCCTCAACCGTCAGTTCACGTCCTCAATCCTCAACCCTCAATCCTCAATCCTCAATCTTCAATCCTCAATACTCAATATTCAATCCTCAATCCTCAATCCTCAATCCTCAAGCTTCAATCCTCAATCCTCAACCCTCAGTCCTCAACCCACATTCTTCAATCCGCAATACCCAATCCTCAATCTACAATACTCAATACTCAATCCTCAATTCACAATCCTCAATCCTCTGCCCTCAGTCCTCAAACCTCAATCCTCAACCCTCAGCCCTCATCCTCAATCCTCAATCCTCAATCCTCAATCCTCAATCTTCAATCCTCAATACTCAATCTTCAATAATCAATCCTCAATTCTCAATCCTCAATACTCAATCCTCAATCGTCAATACTCAATCCTCAGTCCTCAATCTTCAATCCTCAATACTCAATCTTCAATCCTCAATCCTCAATTCTCAATCCTCAATCTTCAATCCTCAATACTGAATCTTCAATCCTCAACCTTCAATCCTCAATGTTCAATCCGCAATACCCAATCCTCAATCTTCAATACTCAATCCTCAATCCTCAATCCTCAATCCTCAATCTTCAATCCTCAATACTCAACCTTCAATCCTCAATCCTCAATCCTCATTCCTCAATCCACAGTCTTCAATCCTCAATACCCAATCCACAATCTTCAATCCTCAATCCTCAACCCTCAATTCTCAATACTCAATCCTCAATCCTCAGACCTCAAACGGCAATACTCAACCCTCAGTCCTCGTCCTCAATCCACAACCAGCAATACCCAATCCTCAATCTTCGATCATCAATATTCAATCTTCAGTCCTCAATCCTCAATCCTCAATCCTCAATCCTCAATCTTCAATCCTCAATACTCAATCTTCATTCCTCAATCCTCAATCCTCAATCCTCAGTCCTCAAGCCTCAATCCTCAATCCTCAATCCTCAATCCTCAATCTTCAATCCTCAATCCTCAATCCTCAATCCTCGATCCTCAATCCTCAATCCTCAATCCTCAATCCTCAATCCTCAATCTTCAATCCTCAATACTCAAACTGCAATACTCAATCCTCAGTCCTCACTCCTCAATCCTCATTCTTCAATCCTCAATACCGAATCCTCAATCTTCAATCCTCAATTCTCAATCCTCAATTCTCAATCCTCAATCCTCAATCCTCAGACTTCAAACACCAATACTCAACCCTCAGTCCTCGCCCTCAATCCACAACCCTCAATCCTCAGTCCTCAATCCTCAATACTCAATCCTCAATTCACAATCCTTAATCCTCTGCCCTCAGTCCTCAAACCTCAATCCTCAACCCTCAGCCCTCATCCTCAATCCTCAATCCTCAATCCTCAATCCTCAATCTTCAATCCTCAATACTCAATCTTCAATAATCAATCCTCAATTCTCAATCCTCAATTCTCAATCCTCAATCGTCAATACTCAATCCTCAATCCTCAATCTTCAATCCTCAATACTCAATCTTCAATCCTCAATCCTCAATTCTCAATCCTCAATGATCAATACTCAATCGTCAATCCTCAATACCCAATCCTCAATCTTCAATCCTAAATCCTGAATCCTCAATCCTCAATCCTCAATCTTCAATCCTCAATACTCAATCTTCAACCCTCAATCCTCAATCCTCAATCTTCAATCATTAATATTCAATATTCAATCCTCAATCCTCAATCCTCAATCCTCAATCCTCAGTCCTCAAACGTCAAACCTGAATCCTCAATCCTGAATCCTCCATCTTCAGACCTCAGTCCTCAACAATCAGTTGTCAATTCACAATCCTCAATAGAATATCATCAATTCACAGTTTTCAATACTCAATACTCAATCTGCAATCTTCGAATCTCTATCCACAAACATCAATTCTCATAATTCAGCCCTCAACACTCAGTCCCCAATCTCCAATCTTCAATCCTCAATCCTCAATCCACAATCCTCGATCCTCAGTCCTCAATCCTCAATCCTCGATCCTCAAACCTCAATCCTCAACCGTCAGTCCTCGTCCTCAATCCTCAACCCTCAATCCTCAATCCTCAATCTTCAATCCTCGATACTCAATATTCAGTCCTCAATCCTCAATCCTGAATCCTCAGTCTTCAATCCTCAATCCTCAATCCTCATTCCTCAATCCTCAATCCTCATTCTTCAATCCTCAATACCCAATCCTCAATCTTCAATCCTCTATCCTCAATCCTCAATCCTCAATCTTCAATCCTCAATACTCAAACTGCAATCCTCAATCCTCAGTCCTCACTCCTCAATCCTCATTCTTCAATCCTCAATACCGAATCCTCAATCTTCAATCCTCAATCCTCAATCCTCAATTCTCAATCGTCAATCCTCAATCCTCAGACTTCAAACACCAATACTCAACCCTCGGTCCTCGTCCTCAATCCACAACCCTCAATCCTCAATCCTCAATCTTCAATCATTAATATTCAATCTTCAATCCTCAATCCTCAATCCTCAATCCTCAATCCTCAGTCCTCAAACGTCAAACCTGAATCCTCAATCCTGAATCCTCCATCTTCAGACCTCAGTCCTCAACAATCAGTTGTCAATTCACAATCCTCAATAGAATATCATCAATTCACAGTTTTCAATACTCAATACTCAATCTGCAATCTTCGAATCTCTATCCACAAACATCAATTCTCATAATTCAGCCCTCAACACTCAGTCCCCAATCTCCAATCTTCAATCCTCAATCCTCAATCCACAATCCTCGATCCTCAGTCCTCAATCCTCAATCCTCGATCCTCAAACCTCAATCCTCAACCGTCAGTCCTCGTCCTCAATCCTCAACCCTCAATCCTCAATCCTCAATCCTCAATCCACATTCTTCAATCCTCAACAGCCAATCCTCAATCTTCAATCCTCAATCCTCAGTCCTCAATTCTCATTCCTCAATCCTCAATCCTCAGACCACAAACATCAAGACTCAACCCTCAGTCCTCGTCCTCAATCCACAACCCTCAATCCTCGATCCTCAATCTTCAATCATGAATATTCAATATTCAATCCTCAATCCTCAATCATCAATACTCAATCCACAATCCTCAATGTTCAATCCCCGATACCCAATCCTCAATCTTCAATCCTCAATCCTCAATCCTCAATCCTCAATCCTCAATCCTCAATCCTCAGTCCTCAAACCTCAATCCTGAATCCTCAAACCTGAATCCTCAGTCTTCAGCCCTCACTCCTCAGCAATCAGTTGTCAATCCTCAATCCTCAATAGAATATCCTCAATTCACAGGTTTCAATACTCAATACTCAACCTGCAATCTTCAAATCTCTATCCACAAACATCAATTCTCATCACTCAACCCTCAACACTCAGTCCCCAATCCTCAATCCTCAATCCTCAATTCTCAATCCCCAGTCGTCAATCCTCAATCCCCAATCCTCAATCTTCAATCCTCAATCCTCAATCCTCAATCCTCAATCCTCAATCCTCAATCCTCAATCTTCAATCCTCAATACTCAATCTTCAATCCTCAATCGTCAATCCTCAATCCTCAATCCTCAATCTTCAATCCTCAATACTCAATCTTCAATCCTCAATCCTCAATCCTCAATCCTCAATCCTCAATCCCCAATCCTCAATCCTCAATCCTCAATCTTCAATCCTCAATACTCAAACTGCAATCCTCAATCCTCAGTCCTCACTCCTCAATCCTCATTCTTCAATCCTCAATACCGAATCCTCAATCTTCAATCCTCAATCCTCAATCCTCAATTCTCAATCGTCAATCCTCAATCCTCAGACTTCAAACACCAATACTCAACCCTCGGTCCTCGTCCTCAATCCACAACCCTCAATCCTCAATCCTCAATCTTCAATCATTAATATTCAATCTTCAATCCTCAATCCTCAATCCTCAATCCTCAATCCTCAGTCCTCAAACGTCAAACCTGAATCCTCAATCCTGAATCCTCCATCTTCAGACCTCAGTCCTCAACAATCAGTTGTCAATTCACAATCCTCAATAGAATATCATCAATTCACAGTTTTCAATACTCAATACTCAATCTGCAATCTTCGAATCTCTATCCACAAACATCAATTCTCATAATTCAGCCCTCAACACTCAGTCCCCAATCTCCAATCTTCAATCCTCAATCCTCAATCCACAATCCTCGATCCTCAGTCCTCAATCCTCAATCCTCGATCCTCAAACCTCAATCCTCAACCGTCAGTCCTCGTCCTCAATCCTCAACCCTCAATCCTCAATCCTCAATCTTCAATCCTCGATACTCAATATTCAGTCCTCAATCCTCAATCCTGAATCCTCAGTCTTCAATCCTCAATCCTCAATCCTCATTCCTCAATCCTCAATCCTCATTCTTCAATCCTCAATACCCAATCCTCAATCTTCAATCCTCTATCCTCAATCCTCAATTCTCAATCCTCAATCCTCAATCCTCAGACCTCAAACAGCAATACTCAACCCTCAGCCCTCGTCCTCAATCCACAACCATCAATACTGAATCCTCAACCTTCAATCATCAATATTCAATCTTCAGTCCTCAATCCTCAATCCTCAATCCTCAAACCTCAATCCTCAACCGTCAGTACTCGTTCTCAAACCTCAACCCTCAATCCTCAATCCTCAATCTTCAATCATCAATATTCAATCTTCAATCCTCCATCCTCAATCCTCAATCCTCAAGCGTCAATCCTCAATCCTCAATCCTCAATCCTCAGTAATCAATCCTCAATCTTCAATACTGAATCGTCAATACTCAGTCCTCAATCCTCAATCCTCAATCCTCGTTCCTCAAACCTCAATCCTCAACCCTCAGTCCTCACACTCAATTCTCAATTCTCAATCCTCAATCCTCAATCTTCAATCCTTAATAATCAATCTCCAATCCTAGATCCTCAATCCCCAATCCTCAATCCTTAATCCTCAGTCCTCAATCCTCAACCCTGAATCCTCAAACCTCAATCCTCAACCGTCAGTTCACGTCCTCAATCCTCAAACCTCAATCCTCAATCCTCAATCTTCAATCCTCAATACTCAATATTCAATCCTCAATCCTCAATCCTCAATCCTCAAGCTTCAATCCTCAATCCTCAACCCTCAGTCCTCAACCCACATTCTTCAATCCGCAATACCCAATCCTCAATCTACAATACTCAATACTCAATCCTCAATTCACAATCCTCAATCCTCTGCCCTCAGTCCTCAAACCTCAATCCTCAACCCTCAGCCCTCATCCTCAATCCTCAATCCTCAATCCTCAATCCTCAATCTTCAATCCTCAATACTCAATCTTCAATAATCAATCCTCAATTCTCAATCCTCAATACTCAATCCTCAATCGTCAATACTCAATCCTCAGTCCTCAATCTTCAATCCTCAATACTCAATCTTCAATCCTCAATCCTCAATTCTCAATCCTCAATCTTCAATCCTCAATACTGAATCTTCAATCCTCAACCTTCAATCCTCAATGTTCAATCCGCAATACCCAATCCTCAATCTTCAATACTCAATCCTCAATCCTCAATCCTCAATCCTCAATCTTCAATCCTCAATACTCAACCTTCAATCCTCAATCCTCAATCCTCATTCCTCAATCCACAGTCTTCAATCCTCAATACCCAATCCACAATCTTCAATCCTCAATCCTCAACCCTCAATTCTCAATACTCAATCCTCAATCCTCAGACCTCAAACGGCAATACTCAACCCTCAGTCCTCGTCCTCAATCCACAACCAGCAATACCCAATCCTCAATCTTCGATCATCAATATTCAATCTTCAGTCCTCAATCCTCAATCCTCAATCCTCAATCCTCAATCTTCAATCCTCAATACTCAATCTTCATTCCTCAATCCTCAATCCTCAATCCTCAGTCCTCAAGCCTCAATCCTCAATCCTCAATCCTCAATCCTCAATCTTCAATCCTCAATCCTCAATCCTCAATCCTCGATCCTCAATCCTCAATCCTCAATCCTCAATCCTCAATCCTCAATCTTCAATCCTCAATACTCAAACTGCAATACTCAATCCTCAGTCCTCACTCCTCAATCCTCATTCTTCAATCCTCAATACCGAATCCTCAATCTTCAATCCTCAATTCTCAATCCTCAATTCTCAATCCTCAATCCTCAATCCTCAGACTTCAAACACCAATACTCAACCCTCAGTCCTCGCCCTCAATCCACAACCCTCAATCCTCAGTCCTCAATCCTCAATACTCAATCCTCAATTCACAATCCTTAATCCTCTGCCCTCAGTCCTCAAACCTCAATCCTCAACCCTCAGCCCTCATCCTCAATCCTCAATCCTCAATCCTCAATCCTCAATCTTCAATCCTCAATACTCAATCTTCAATAATCAATCCTCAATCCTCAATCCTCAATCCTCAACCCTCAATCCCCAATGCTCAATCCTCAATACCCAATCCTCAGTCTTCAATCCTCAATCCTCAATCCTCAATCCTCAATCCTCAATCTTCAATCCTCAATACTCAATCTTCAATCCTCAATCCTCAATCCTCGGTCCTTAATCCTCAATCGCCAATCTCCAATCCTGAATACTCAATCTTCAATCCTCAATACTCAATCTTCAATCCTCAATCCTCAGTCCTCAAACCTCAATTCTGAATCCTCAAATCTCAATTCTGAATCCTCAATCCTGAACCCTCAATCTTCAGCTCTCAGTCCTCAACAATCAGTTGTCAATACCCAATCCTCAATAGAATATACTCAATTCACAGTTCTCAATACTCAATACTCAATCTGTAATCTTCAAATCCCTATCCACAAACATCAATTCTCATCACTCAACACTCAACACTCCGTCCCCAATCCTCAATCTTCAATCCTCAATCCTCAATCCTCAATCCTCAATCCTCAATTTTCAATCCTCAATCCTCAATCCTCAGTCCTCAGTCCTCAATCCTCAATCTTCAAGCCTCAGTCCCCAATCCTCAATCTTCAACCCTCAATCCTCAATCCTCGATCCTCAGTCCTCAATACTCAATCCTCAATTCTCAATGCTCAATCCGCAATACCCAATCCTCAATCTTCAATCCTCAATCCTCAATCCTCAATCCTCAATCCTCAGTCCTCAAACCTTAATCCTGAATCCTCAATCCTGAATCCTCAATCTTCAGCCCTCAGTCCTCAACAATCAGTTGTCAATCCCCAATCCTCAATGGAATATCATCAATTCACAGTTTTCAATACTCAATACTCAATCTGCAATCTTCAAATCTCTATCCACAAACATCAATTCTCATCACTCAACACTCAACACTCCGTCCCCAATCCTCAATCTTCAATCCTCAATCCTCAATCCTCAATCCTCAATCCTCAATTTTCAATCCTCAATACTCAATCTTCAATCATCAATACTCAATCTTCAATCCTCAATCCTCAATCCTCAATCCGCGGTCCTTAATCCTCAATCGCCAATCTCCAATCCTGAATACTCAATCTTCAATCCTCAATACTCAATCTTCAATCCTTATTCTTCAATCCTCAATACCGAATCCTCAATCTTCAATCCTCAATCCTCAATCCTCAATTCTCAATCGTCAATCCTCAATCCTCAGACTTCAAACACCAATACTCAACCCTCGGTCCTCGTCCTCAATCCACAACCCTCAATCCTCAATCCTCAATCTTCAATCATTAATATTCAATCTTCAATCCTCAATCCTCAATCCTCAATCCTCAATCCGCAATCCTCAATCCTCAATCTTCAATCCTCAATACTCAACCTTCAATCCTCAATCTTCAACCCTCAATCCTCAATCCTCAATCCTCAATCATCAAGCTTCAATCCTCAGACCTCAAACAGCAATACTCAACCCTCAGTCCTCGTCCTCAATCCACAACCATCAATACTCAATCCTCTATCATCAATCGTCAATATTCAATCTTCAGTCCTCAATCCTCAATCCTCAATCCTCAATCCTCAATCCTCAATCCTCGATCCTCAATCCTCAACCCTCAATCCTCAATCCTCAGTCCTCAAACGTCAAACCTGAATCCTCAATCCTGAATCCTCCATCTTCAGACCTCAGTCCTCAACAATCAGTTGTCAATTCACAATCCTCAATAGAATATCATCAATTCACAGTTTTCAATACTCAATACTCAATCTGCAATCTTCGAATCTCTATCCACAAACATCAATTCTCATAATTCAGCCCTCAACACTCAGTCCCCAATCCCCAATGTTCAATCCTCAATCCTCAATCCACAATCCTCGATCCTCAGTCCTCAATCCTCAATCCTCAATCCTCAAACCTCAATCCTCAACCGTCAGTCCTCGTCCTCAATCCTCAACCCTCAATCCTCAATCCTCAATCTTCAATCCTCGATACTCAATATTCAGTCCTCAATCCTCAATCCTGAATCCTCAGTCTTCAATCCTCAATCCTCAATCCTCATTCCTCAATCCTCAATCCTCATTCTTCAATCCTCAATACCCAATCCTCAATCTTCAATCCTCTATCCTCAATCCTCAATTCTCAATCCTCAATCCTCAATCCTCAGACCTCAAACAGCAATAATCAACCCTCAGCCCTCGTCCTCAATCCACAACAATCGATACTGAATCCTCAACCTTCAATCATCAATATTCAATCTTCAGTCCTCAATCCTCAATCCTCAATCCTCAAACCTCAATCCTCAACCGTCAGTACTCGTTCTCAAACCTCAACCCTCAATCCTCAATCCTCAATCTTCAATCATCAATATTCAACCTTCAATCCTCCATCCTCAATCCTCAATCCTCAAGCGTCAATCCTCAATCCTCAATCCTCAATCCTCAGTAATCAATCCTCAATCTTCAATACTGAATCGTCAATCCTCAGTCCTCAATCCTCAATCCTCAATCCTCGTTCTTCAAACCTCAATCCTCAACCCTCAGTCCTCACACTCAATTCTCAATTCTCAATCCTCAATCCTCAATCTTCAATCCTCAATAATCAATCTCCAATCCTAGATCCTGAATCCCCAATCCTCAATCCTTAATCCTCAGTCCTCAATCCTCAACCCTGAATCCTCAAACCTCAATCCTCAACCGTCAGTTCACGTCCTCAATCCTCAACCCTCAATCCTCAATCCTCAATCTTCAATCCTCAATACTCAATATTCAATCCTCAATCCTCAATCCTCAATCCTCAAGCTTCAATCCTCAATCCTCAACCCTCAGTCCTCAACCCACATTCTTCAATCCGCAATACCCAATCCTCAATCTACAATACTCAATACTCAATCCTCAATTCACAATCCTCAATCCTCTGCCCTCAGTCCTCAAACCTCAATCCTCAACCCTCAGCCCTCATCCTCAATCCTCAATCCTCAATCCTCAATCCTCAATCTTCAATCCTCAATACTCAATCTTCAATAATCAATCCTCAATTCTCAATCCTCAATACTCAATCCTCAATCGTCAACACTCAATCCTCAGTCCTCAATCTTCAATCCTCAATACTCAATCTTCAATCCTCAATCCTCAATTCTCAATCCTCAATCTTCAATCCTCAACCTTCAATCCTCAATGTTCAATCCGCAATACCCAATCCTCAATCTTCAATACTCAATCCTCAATCCTCAATCCTCAATCCTCAATCTTCAATCCTCAATACTCAACCTTCAATCCTCAATCCTCAATCCTCAATCCTCAATCCACAGCCTTCAATCCTCAATACCCAATCCACAATCTTCAATCCTCAATCCTCAACCCTCAATTCTCAATACTCAATCCTCAATCCTCAGACCTCAAACAGCAATCCTCAATCCTCAGTCCTCAAGCCTCAATCCTCAATCCTCAATCCTCAATCCTCAATCTTCAATCCTCAATCCTCAATCCTCAATCCTCGATCCTCAATCCTCAATCCTCAATCCTCAATCCGCAATCCTCAATCTTCAATCCTCAATACTCAAACTGCAATCCTCAATCCTCAGTCCTCACTCCTCAATCCTCATTCTTCAATCCTCAATACCGAATCCTCAATCTTCAATCCTCAATTCTCAATCCTCAATTCTCAATCCTCAATCCTCAATCCTCAGACTTCAAACACCAATACTCAACCCTCAGTCCTCGCCCTCAATCCACAACCCTCAATCCTCAGTCCTCAATCCTCAATACTCAATCCTCAATTCACAATCCTTAATCCTCTGCCCTCAGTCCTCAAACCTCAATCCTCAACCCTCAGTCCTCACACTCAATTCTCAATTCTCAATCCTCAATCCTCAATCTTCAATCCTCAATAATCAATCTCCAATCCTAGATCATCAATCCCCAATCCTCAATCCTTAATCCTCAGTCCTCACTCCTCAACCCTGAATCCTCAAACCTCAATCCTCAACCGTCAGTTCACGTCCTCAATCCTCAACCCTCAATCCTCAATCCTCAATCTTCAATCCTCAATACTCAATATTCAATCCTCAATCCTCAATCCTCAATCCTCAAGCTTCAATCCTCAATCCTCAACCCTCAGTCCTCAACCCACATTCTTCAATCCGCAATACCCAATCCTCAATCTACAATACTCAATACTCAATCCTCAATTCACAATCCTCAATCCTCTGCCCTCAGTCCTCAAACCTCAATCCTCAACCCTCAGCCCTCATCCTCAATCCTCAATCCTCAATCCTCAATCCTCAATCTTCAATCCTCAATACTCAATCTTCAATAATCAATCCTCAATTCTCAATCCTCAATACTCAATCCTCAATCGTCAATACTCAATCCTCAGTCCTCAATCTTCAATCCTCAATACTCAATCTTCAATCCTCAATCCTCAATTCTCAATCCTCAATCTTCAATCCTCAACCTTCAATCCTCAATGTTCAATCCGCAATACCCAATCCTCAATCTTCAATACTCAATCCTCAATCCTCAATCCTCAATCCTCAATCTTCAATCCTCAATACTCAACCTTCAATCCTCAATCCTCAATCCTCAATCCTCAATCCACAGCCTTCAATCCTCAATCCTCAATCTTCAATCCTCAATACTCAATCTTCAATAATCAATCCTCAATTCTCAATCCTCAATCCTCAATACTCAATCTTCAATCCTCAATCCTCAATTCTCAATCCTCAATCTTCAATCCTCAATACTGAATCTTCAATCCTCAACCTTCAATCCTCAATGTTCAATCCGCAATACCCAATCCTCAATCTTCAATACTCAATCCTCAATCCTCAATCTTCAATCCTCAATCTTCAATCCTCAATACTCAACCTTCAATCCTCAATCCTCAATCCTCATTCCTCAATCCACAGTCTTCAATCCTCAATACCCAATCCACAATCTTCAATCCTCAATCCTCAACCCTCAATTCTCAATACTCAATCCTCAATCCTCAGACCTCAAACGGCAATACTCAACCCTCAGTCCTCGTCCTCAATCCACAACCAGCAATACCCAATCCTCAATCTTCGATCATCAATATTCAATCTTCAGTCCTCAATCCTCAATCCTCAATCCTCAATCCTCAATCTTCAATCCTCAATACTCAATCTTCATTCCTCAATCCTCAATCCTCAATCCTCAGTCCTCAAGCCTCAATCCTCAATCCTCAATCCTCAATCCTCAATCTTCAATCCTCAATCCTCAATCCTCAATCCTCGATCCTCAATCCTCAATCCTCAATCCTCAATCCTCAATCCTCAATCTTCAATCCTCAATACTCAAACTGCAATACTCAATCCTCAGTCCTCACTCCTCAATCCTCATTCTTCAATCCTCAATACCGAATCCTCAATCTTCAATCCTCAATTCTCAATCCTCAATTCTCAATCCTCAATCCTCAATCCTCAGACTTCAAACACCAATACTCAACCCTCAGTCCTCGCCCTCAATCCACAACCCTCAATCCTCAGTCCTCAATCCTCAATACTCAATCCTCAATTCACAATCCTTAATCCTCTGCCCTCAGTCCTCAAACCTCAATCCTCAACCCTCAGCCCTCATCCTCAATCCTCAATCCTCAATCCTCAATCCTCAATCTTCAATCCTCAATACTCAAACTGCAATCCCGAATCCTCAGTCCTCACTCCTCATTCCTCATTCTTCAGTCCTCAATACCGAATCCTCAATCTTCAATCCTCAATCCTCAATCCTCAATTCTCAATCCTCAATCCTCAATCCTCAGACTTCAAACACCAATACTCAACCCTCAGTCCTCGTGCTCAATCCACAAAACTCAATCCTCAATCCTCAATCTTCAATCATTAATATCCAATCTTCAATCCTCAATCCTCAATCCTCAATCCTCAACCCTCAATCCCCAATGCTCAATCCTCAATACCCAATCCTCAGTCTTCAATCCTCAATCCTCAATACTCAATCTTCAATCCTCAATCCTCAATCCTCGGTCCTTAATCCTCAATCGCCAATCTCCAATCCTGAATACTCAATCTTCAATCCTCAATACTCAATCTTCAATCCTCAATCCTCAGTCCTCAAACCTCAATTCTGAATCCTCAAATCTCAATTCTGAATCCTCAATCCTGAACCCTCAATCTTCAGCTCTCAGTCCTCAACAATCAGTTGTCAATACCCAATCCTCAATAGAATATACTCAATTCACAGTTCTCAATACTCAATACTCAATCTGCAATCTTCAAATCCCTATCCACAAACATCAATTCTCATCACTCAACACTCAACACTCCGTCCCCAATCCTCAATCTTCAATCCTCAAACCTCAATCCTCAATCCTCAATCCTCAATTTTCAATCCTCAATCCTCAATCCTCAGTCCTCAGTCCTCAATCCTCAATCTTCAAGCCTCAGTCCCCAATCCTCAATCTTCAACCCTCAATCCTCAATCCTCAATCCTCGATCCTCAGTCCTCAATCCACAATCCTCAATTCTCAATGCTCAATCCGCAATACCCAATCCTCAATCTTCAATCCTCAATCCTCAATCCTCAATCCTCAATCCTCAGTCCTCAAACCTTAATCCTGAATCCTCAATCCTGAATCCTCAATCTTCAGCCCTCAGTCCTCAACAATCAGTTGTCAATCCCCAATCCTCAATGGAATATCATCAATTCACAGTTTTCAATACTCAATACTCAATCTGCAATCTTCAAATCTCTATCCACAAACATCAATTCTCATCACTCAACACTCAACACTCCGTCCCCAATCCTCAATCTTCAATCCTCAATCCTCAATCCTCAATCCTCAATCCTCAATCCTCAATTTTCAATCCTCAATACTCAATCTTCAATCATCAATACTCAATCTTCAATCCTCAATCCTCAATCCTCAATCCGCGGTCCTTAATCCTCAATCGCCAATCTCCAATCCTGAATACTCAATCTTCAATCCTCAATACTCAATCTTCAATCCTTATTCTTCAATCCTCAATACCGAATCCTCAATCTTCAATCCTCAATCCTCAATCCTCAATTCTCAATCGTCAATCCTCAATCCTCAGACTTCAAACACCAATACTCAACCCTCGGTCCTCGTCCTCAATCCACAACCCTCAATCCTCAATCCTCAATCTTCAATCATTAATATTCAATCTTCAATCCTCAATCCTCAATCCTCAATCCTCAATCCGCAATCCTCAATCCTCAATCTTCAATCCTCAATACTCAACCTTCAATCCTCAATCTTCAACCCTCAATCCTCAATCCTCAATCCTCAATCATCAAGCTTCAATCCTCAGACCTCAAACAGCAATACTCAACCCTCAGTCCTCGTCCTCAATCCACAACCATCAATACTCAATCCTCTATCATCAATCGTCAATATTCAATCTTCAGTCCTCAATCCTCAATCCTCAATCCTCAATCCTCAATCCTCAATCCTCGATCCTCAATCCTCAACCCTCAATCCTCAATCCTCAGTCCTCAAACGTCAAACCTGAATCCTCAATCCTGAATCCTCCATCTTCAGACCTCAGTCCTCAACAATCAGTTGTCAATTCACAATCCTCAATAGAATATCATCAATTCACAGTTATCAATACTCAATACTCAATCTGCAATCTTCGAATCTCTATCCACAAACATCAATTCTCATAATTCAGCCCTCAACACTCAGTCCCCAATCCCCAATCTTCAATCCTCAATCCTCAATCCACAATCCTCGATCCTCAGTCCTCAATCCTCAATCCTCAATCGTCAAACCTCAATCCTCAACCGTCAGTCCTCGTCCTCAATCCTCAACCCTCAATCCTCAATCCTCAATCTTCAATCCTCGATACTCAATATTCAGTCCTCAATCCTCAATCCTGAATCCTCAGTCTTCAATCCTCAATCCTCAATCCTCATTCCTCAATCCTCAATCCTCATTCTTCAATCCTCAATACCCAATCCTCAATCTTCAATCCTCTATCCTCAATCCTCAATTCTCAATCCTCAATCCTCAATCCTCAGACCTCAAACAGCAATACTCAACCCTCAGCCCTCGTCCTCAATCCACAACAATCAATACTGAATCCTCAACCTTCAATCATCAATATTCAATCTTCAGTCCTCAATCCTCAATCCTCAATCCTCAAACCTCAATCCTCAACCGTCAGTACTCGTTCTCAAACCTCAACCCTCAATCCTCAATCCTCAATCTTCAATCATCAATATTCAACCTTCAATCCTCCATCCTCAATCCTCAATCCTCAAGCGTCAATCCTCAATCCTCAATCCTCAATCCTCAGTAATCAATCCTCAATCTTCAATACTGAATCGTCAATCCTCAGTCCTCAATCCTCAATCCTCAATCCTCGTTCTTCAAACCTCAATCCTCAACCCTCAGTCCTCACACTCAATTCTCAATTCTCAATCCTCAATCCTCAATCTTCAATCCTCAATAATCAATCTCCAATCCTAGATCCTCAATCCCCAATCCTCAATCCTTAATCCTCAGTCCTCAATCCTCAACCCTGAATCCTCAAACCTCAATCCTCAACCGTCAGTTCACGTCCTCAATCCTCAACCCTCAATCCTCAATCCTCAATCTTCAATCCTCAATACTCAATATTCAATCCTCAATCCTCAATCCTCAATCCTCAAGCTTCAATCCTCAATCCTCAACCCTCAGTCCTCAACCCACATTCTTCAATCCGCAATACCCAATCCTCAATCTACAATACTCAATACTCAATCCTCAATTCACAGTCCTCAATCCTCTGCCCTCAGTCCTCAAACCTCAATCCTCAACCCTCAGCCCTCATCCTCAATCCTCAATCCTCAATCCTCAATCCTCAGTCTTCAATCCTCAATACTCAATCTTCAATAATCAATCCTCAATTCTCAATCCTCAATACTCAATCCTCAATCGTCAATACTCAATCCTCAGTCCTCAATCTTCAATCCTCAATACTCAATCTTCAATCCTCAATCCTCAATTCTCAATCCTCAATCTTCAATCCTCAACCTTCAATCCTCAATGTTCAATCCGCAATACCCAATCCTCAATCTTCAATACTCAATCCTCAATCCTCAATCCTCAATCCTCAATCTTCAATCCTCAATACTCAACCTTCAATCCTCAATCCTCAATCCTCAATCCTCAATCCACAGCCTTCAATCCTCAATACCCAATCCACAATCTTCAATCCTCAACCCTCAACCCTCAATTCTCAATACTCAATCCTCAATCCTCAGACCTCAAACAGCAATACTCAACCCTCAGTCCTCGTCCTCAATCCACAACCATGAATACCCAATCCTCAATCTTCAATCATCAATATTCAATCTTCAGTCCTCAATCCTCAATCCTCAATCCTCAATCCTCAATCTTCAATCCTCAATACTCAATCTTCATTCCTCAGTCCTCAATCCTCAATCCTCAGTCCTCAAGCCTCAATCCTCAATCCTCAATCCTCAATCCTCAATCTTCAATCCTCAATCCTCAATCCTCAATCCTCGATCCTCAATCCTCAATCCTCAATCCTCAATCCGCAATCCTCAATCTTCAATCCTCAATACTCAAACTGCAATCCTCAATCCGCAGTCCTCACTCCTCAATCCTCATTCTTCAATCCTCAATACCAAATCCTCAATCTTCAATCCTCAATTCTCAATCCTCAATTCTCAATCCTCAATCCTCAATCCTCAGACTTCAAACACCAATACTCAACCCTCAGTCCTCGCCCTCAATCCACAACCCTCAATCCTCAGTCCTCAATCCTCAATACTCAATCCTCAATTCACAATCCTTAATCCTCTGCCCTCAGTCCTCAAACCTCAATCCTCAACCCTCAGCCCTCATCCTCAATCCTCAATCCTCAATCCTCAATGCTCAATCTTCAATCCTCAATACTCAATCTTCAATAATCAATCCTCAATTCTCAATCCTCAATACTCAATCCTCAATCGTCAATACTCAATCCTCAATCCTCAATCTTCAATCCTCAATACTCAATCTTCAATCCTCAATCCTCAATTCTCAATCCTCAATGCTCAATACTCAATCGTCAATCCTCAATCCCCAATCCTCAATCTTCAATCCTAAATCCTCAATCCTCAATCCTCAATCCTCAATCTTCAATCCTCAATACTCAATCTTCAATCCTCAATCCTCAATCCTCAATCCTCAATCCTCAATCCTCAATCCTCAATCTTCAATCCTCAATACTCAAACTGCAATCCTGAATCCTCAGTCCTCACTCCTCAATCCTCATTCTTCAGTCCTCAATACCGAATCCTCAATCTTCAATCCTCAATCCTCAATCCTCAATTCTCAATCCTCAATCCTCAATCCTCAGACTTCAAACACCAATACTCAACCCTCAGTCCTCGTGCTCGATCCACAACCCTCAATCCTCAATCCTCAATCTTCAATCATTAATATCCAATCTTCAATCCTCAATCCTCAATCCTCAATCCTCAACCCTCAATCCCCAATGCTCAATCCTCAATACCCAATCCTCAGTCTTCAATCCTCAATCCTCAATCCTCAATCCTCAATCCTCAATCTTCAATCCTCAATACTCAATCTTCAATCCTCAATCCTCAATCCTCGGTCCTTAATCCTCAATCGTCAATCTCCAATCCTGAATACTCAATCTTCAATCCTCAATACTCAATCTTCAATCCTCAATCCTCAGTCCTCAAACCTCAATTCTGAATCCTCAAATCTCAATTCTGAATCCTCAATCCTGAACCCTCAATCTTCAGCTCTCAGTCCTCAACAATCAGTTGTCAATCCCCAATCCTCAATAGAATATACTCAATTCACAGTTCTCAATACTCAATACTCAATCTGCAATCTTCAAATCCCTATCCACAAACATCAATTCTCATCACTCAACACTCAACACTCCGTCCCCAATCCTCAATCTTCAATCCTCAATCCTCAATCCTCAATCCTCAATCCTCAATTTTCAATCCTCAATCCTCAATCCTCAGTCCTCAATCCTCAATCCTCAATCTTCAAGCCTCAGTCCCCAATCCTCAATCTTCAACCCTCAATCCTCAATCCTCAATCCTCGATCCTCAGTCCTCAATCCTCAATCCTCAATCCTCAATGCTCAATCCGCAATACCCAATCCTCAATCTTCAATCCTCAATCCTCAATCCTCAATCCTCAATCCTCAGTCCTCAAACCTTAATCCTGAATTCTCGATCCTGAATCCTCAATCTTCAGCCCTCAGTCCTCAACAATCAGTTGTCAATCCCCAATCCTCAATGGAATATCATCAATTCACAGTTTTCAATACTCAATACTCAATCTGCAATCTTCAAATCTCTATCCACAAACATCAATTCTCATCACTCAACACTCAACACTCCGTCCCCAATCCTCAAACCTCAATCCTCAACCCTCAGTCCTCACACTCAATTCTCAATTCTCAATCCTCAATCCTCAATCTTCAATCCTCAATAATCAATCTCCAATCCTAGATCCTCAATCCCCAATCCTCAATCCTTAATCCTCAGTCCTCACTCCTCAACCCTGAATCCTCAAACCTCAATCCTCAACCGTCAGTTCACGTCCTCAATCCTCAACCCTCAATCCTCAATCCTCAATCTTCAATCCTCAATACTCAATATTCAATCCTCAATCCTCAATCCTCAATCCTCAAGCTTCAATCCTCAATCCTCAACCCTCAGTCCTCAACCCACATTCTTCAATCCGCAATACCCAATCCTCAATCTACAATACTCAATACTCAATCCTCAATTCACAATCCTCAATCCTCTGCCCTCAGTCCTCAAACCTCAATCCTCAACCCTCAGCCCTCATCCTCAATCCTCAATCCTCAATCCTCAATCCTCAATCTTCAATCCTCAATACTCAATCTTCAATAATCAATCCTCAATTCTCAATCCTCAATACTCAATCCTCAATCGTCAATACTCAATCCTCAGTACTCAATCTTCAATCCTCAATACTCAATCTTCAATCCTCAATCCTCAATTCTCAATCCTCAATCTTCAATCCTCAACCTTCAATCCTCAATGTTCAATCCGCAATACCCAATCCTCAATCTTCAATACTCAATCCTCAATCCTCAATCCTCAATCCTCAATCTTCAATCCTCAATACTCAACCTTCAATCCTCAATCCTCAATCCTCAATCCTCAATCCACAGCCTTCAATCCTCAATACCCAATCCACAATCTTCAATCCTCAATCCTCAACCCTCAATTCTCAATACTCAATCCTCAATCCTCAGACCTCAAACAGCAATACTCAACCCTCAGTCCTCGTCCTCAATCCACAACCATCAACACCCAATCCTCAATCTTCAATCATCAATATTCAATCTTCAGTCCTCAATCCTCAATCCTCAATCCTCAATCCTCAATCTTCAATCCTCAATACTCAATCTTCATTCCTCAGTCCTCAATCCTCAATCCTCAGTCCTCAAGCCTCAATCCTCAATCCTCAATCCTCAATCCTCAATCTTCAATCCTCAATCCACAATCCTCAATCCTCGATCCTCAATCCTCAATCCTCAATCCTCAATCCGCAATCCTCAATCTTCAATCCTCAATACTCAAACTGCAATCCTCAATCCGCAGTCCTCACTCCTCAATCCTCATTCTTCAATCCTCAATACCAAATCCTCAATCTTCAATCCTCAATTCTCAATCCTCAATTCTCAATCCTCAATCCTCAATCCTCAGACTTCAAACACCAATACTCAACCCTCAGTCCTCGCCCTCAATCCACAACCCTCAATCCTCAGTCCTCAATCCTCAATACTCAATCCTCAATTCACAATCCTTAATCCTCTGCCCTCAGTCCTCAAACCTCAATCCTCAACCCTCAGCCCTCATCCTCAATCCTCAATCCTCAATCCTCAATCCTCAATCTTCAATCCTCAATACTCAATCTTCAATAATCAATCCTCAATTCTCAATCCTCAATACTCAATCCTCAATCGTCAATACTCAATCCTCAATCCTCAATCTTCAATCCTCAATACTCAATCTTCAATCCTCAATCCTCAATTCTCAATCCTCAATGCTCAATACTCAATCGTCAATCCTCAATCCCCAATCCTCAATCTTCAATCCTAAATCCTCAATCCTCAATCCTCAATCCTCAATCTTCAATCCTCAATACTCAATCTTCAATCCTCAATCCTCAATCCTCAATCCTCAATCCTCAATCCTCAATCCTCAATCTTCAATCCTCAATACTCAAACTGCAATCCTGAATCCTCAGTCCTCACTCCTCAATCCTCATTCTTCAGTCCTCAATACCGAATCCTCAATCTTCAATCCTCAATCCTCAATCCTCAATTCTCAATCCTCAATCCTCAATCCTCAGACTTCAAACACCAATACTCAACCCTCAGTCCTCGTGCTCGATCCACAACCCTCAATCCTCAATCCTCAATCTTCAATCATTAATATCCAATCTTCAATCCTCAATCCTCAATCCTCAATCCTCAACCCTCAATCCCCAATGCTCAATCCTCAATACCCAATCCTCAGTCTTCAATCCTCAATCCTCAATCCTCAATCCTCAATCCTCAATCTTCAATCCTCAATACTCAATCTTCAATCCTCAATCCTCAATCCTCGGTCCTTAATCCTCAATCGTCAATCTCCAATCCTGAATACTCAATCTTCAATCCTCAATACTCAATCTTCAATCCTCAATCCTCAGTCCTCAAACCTCAATTCTGAATCCTCAAATCTCAATTCTGAATCCTCAATCCTGAACCCTCAATCTTCAGCTCTCAGTCCTCAACAATCAGTTGTCAATCCCCAATCCTCAATAGAATATACTCAATTCACAGTTCTCAATACTCAATACTCAATCTGCAATCTTCAAATCCCTATCCACAAACATCAATTCTCATCACTCAACACTCAACACTCCGTCCCCAATCCTCAATCTTCAATCCTCAATCCTCAATCCTCAATCCTCAATCCTCAATTTTCAATCCTCAATCCTCAATCCTCAGTCCTCAATCCTCAATCCTCAATCTTCAAGCCTCAGTCCCCAATCCTCAATCTTCAACCCTCAATCCTCAATCCTCAATCCTCGATCCTCAGTCCTCAATCCTCAATCCTCAATCCTCAATGCTCAATCCGCAATACCCAATCCTCAATCTTCAATCCTCAATCCTCAATCCTCAATCCTCAATCCTCAGTCCTCAAACCTTAATCCTGAATTCTCGATCCTGAATCCTCAATCTTCAGCACTCAGTCCTCAACAATCAGTTGTCAATCCCCAATCCTCAATGGAATATCATCAATTCACAGTTTTCAATACTCAATACTCAATCTGCAATCTTCAAATCTCTATCCACAAACATCAATTCTCATCACTCAACACTCAACACTCCGTCCCCAATCCTCAAACCTCAATCCTCAACCCTCAGTCCTCACACTCAATTCTCAATTCTCAATCCTCAATCCTCAATCTTCAATCCTCAATAATCAATCTCCAATCCTAGATCCTCAATCCCCAATCCTCAATCCTTAATCCTCAGTCCTCACTCCTCAACCCTGAATCCTCAAACCTCAATCCTCAACCGTCAGTTCACGTCCTCAATCCTCAACCCTCAATCCTCAATCCTCAATCTTCAATCCTCAATACTCAATATTCAATCCTCAATCCTCAATCCTCAATCCTCAAGCTTCAATCCTCAATCCTCAACCCTCAGTCCTCAACCCACATTCTTCAATCCGCAATACCCAATCCTCAATCTACAATACTCAATACTCAATCCTCAATTCACAATCCTCAATCCTCTGCCCTCAGTCCTCAAACCTCAATCCTCAACCCTCAGCCCTCATCCTCAATCCTCAATCCTCAATCCTCAATCCTCAATCTTCAATCCTCAATACTCAATCTTCAATAATCAATCCTCAATTCTCAATCCTCAATACTCAATCCTCAATCGTCAATACTCAATCCTCAGTCCTCAATCTTCAATCCTCAATACTCAATCTTCAATCCTCAATCCTCAATTCTCAATCCTCAATCTTCAATCCTCAACCTTCAATCCTCAATGTTCAATCCGCAATACCCAATCCTCAATCTTCAATACTCAATCCTCAATCCTCAATCCTCAATCCTCAATCTTCAATCCTCAATACTCAACCTTCAATCCTCAATCCTCAATCCTCAATCCTCAATCCACAGCCTTCAATCCTCAATACCCAATCCACAATCTTCAATCCTCAATCCTCAACCCTCAATTCTCAATACTCAATCCTCAATCCTCAGACCTCAAACAGCAATACTCAACCCTCAGTCCTCGTCCTCAATCCACAACCATCAACACCCAATCCTCAATCTTCAATCATCAATATTCAATCTTCAGTCCTCAATCCTCAATCCTCAATCCTCAATCCTCAATCTTCAATCCTCAATACTCAATCTTCATTCCTCAATCCTCAATCCTCAATCCTCAGTCCTCAAGCCTCAATCCTCAATCCTCAATCCTCAATCCTCAATCTTCAATCCTCAATCCTCAATCCTCAATCCTCGATCCTCAATCCTCAATCCTCAATCCTCAATCCTCAATCCTCAATCTTCAATCCTCAATACTCAAACTGCAATCCTCAATCCTCAGTCCTCACTCCTCAATCCTCATTCTTCAATCCTCAATACCGAATCCTCAATCTTCAATCCTCAATTCTCAATCCTCAATTCTCAATCCTCAATCCTCAATCCTCAGACTTCAAACACCAATACTCAACCCTCAGTCCTCGCCCTCAATCCACAACCCTCAATCCTCAGTCCTCAATCCTCAATACTCAATCCTCAATTCACAATCCTTAATCCTCTGCCCTCAGTCCTCAAACCTCAATCCTCAACCCTCAGCCCTCATCCTCAATCCTCAATCCTCAATCCTCAATCCTCAATCTTCAATCCTCAATACTCAATCTTCAATAATCAATCCTCAATTCTCAATCCTCAATACTCAATCCTCAATCGTCAATACTCAATCCTCAATCCTCAATCTTCAATCCTCAATACTCAATCTTCAATCCTCAATCCTCAATCCTCAATCCTCAATGCTCAATACTCAATCGTCAATCCTCAATCCCCAATCCTCAATCTTCAATCCTAAATCCTCAATCCTCAATCCTCAATCCTCAATCTTCAATCCTCAATACTCAATCTTCAATCCTCAATCCTCAATCCTCAATCCTCAATCCTCAATCCTCAATCCTCAATCTTCAATCCTCAATACTCAAACTGCAATCCTGAATCCTCAGTCCTCACTCCTCAATCCTCATTCTTCAGTCCTCAATACCGAATCCTCAATCTTCAATCCTCAATCCTCAATCCTCAATTCTCAATCCTCAATCCTCAATCCTCAGACTTCAAACACCAATACTCAACCCTCAGTCCTCGTGCTCAATCCACAACCCTCAATCCTCAATCCTCAATCTTCAATCATTAATATCCAATCTTCAATCCTCAATCCTCAATCCTCAATCCTCAACCCTCAATCCCCAATGCTCAATCCTCAATACCCAATCCTCAGTCTTCAATCCTCAATCCTCAATACCCAATCCACAATCTTCAATCCTCAATCCTCAACCCTCAATTCTCAATACTCAATCCTCAATCCTCAGACCTCAAACAGCAATACTCAACCCTCAGTCCTCGTCCTCAATCCACAACCATCAATACCCAATCCTCAATCTTCAATCATCAATATTCAATCTTCAGTCCTCAATCCTCAATCCTCAATCCTCAATCCTCAATCTTCAATCCTCAATACTCAATCTTCATTCCTCAATCCTCAATCCTCAATCCTCAGTCCTCAAGCCTCAATCCTCAATCCTCAATCCTCAATCCTCAATCTTCAATCCTCAATCCTCAATCCTCAATCCGCGATCCTCAATCCTCAATCCTCAATCCTCAATCCTCAATCCTCAATCTTCAATCCTCAATACTCAAACTGCAATCCTCAATCCTCAGTCCTCACTCCTCAATCCTCATTCTTCAATCCTCAATACCGAATCCTCAATCTTCAATCCTCAATTCTCAATCCTCAATTCTCAATCCTCAATCCTCAATCCTCAGACTTCAAACACGAATACTCAACCCTCAGTCCTCGCCCTCAATCCACAACCCTCAATCCTCAGTCCTCAATCCTCAATACTCAATCCTCAATTCACAATCCTTAATACTCTGCCCTCAGTCCTCAAACCTCAATCCTCAACCCTCAGCCCTCATCCTCAATCCTCAATCCTCAATCCTCAATCCTCAATCTTCAATCCTCAATACTCAATCTTCAATAATCAATCCTCAATTCTCAATCCTCAATACTCAATCCTCAATCGTCAATACTCAATCCTCAATCCTCAATCTTCAATCCTCAATACTCAATCTTCAATCCTCAATCCTCAATCCTCAATCCTCAATGCTCAATACTCAATCGTCAATCCTCAATCCCCAATCCTCAATCTTCAATCCTAAATCCTCAATCCTCAATCCTCAATCCTCAATCTTCAATCCTCAATACTCAATCTTCAATCCTCAATCCTCAATCCTCAATCCTCAATCCTCAATCCTCAATCTTCAATCCTCAATACTCAAACTGCAATCCTGAATCCTCAGTCCTCACTCCTCAATCCTCATTCTTCAGTCCTCAATACCGAATCCTCAATCTTCAATCCTCAATCCTCAATCCTCAATTCTCAATCCTCAATCCTCAATCCTCAGACTTCAAACACCAATACTCAACCCTCAGTCCTCGTGCTCAATCCACAACCCTCAATCCTCAATCCTCAATCTTCAATCATTAATATCCAATCTTCAATCCTCAATCCTCAATCCTCAATCCTCAACCCTCAATCCCCAATGCTCAATCCTCAATACCCAATCCTCAGTCTTCAATCCTCAATCCTCAATCCTCAATCCTCAATCCTCAATCTTCAATCCTCAATACTCAATCTTCAATCCTCAATCCTCAATCCTCGGTCCTTAATCCTCAATCGTCAATCTCCAATCCTGAATACTCAATCTTCAATCCTCAATACTCAATCTTCAATCCTCAATCCTCAGTCCTCAAACCTCAATTCTGAATCCCCAAATCTCAATTCTGAATCTTCAATCCTGAACCCTCAATCTTCAGCTCTCAGTCCTCAACAATCAGTTGTCAATCCCCAATCCTCAATAGAATATACTCAATTCACAGTTCTCAATACTCAATACTCAATCTGCAATCTTCAAATCCCTATCCACAAACATCAATTCTCATCACTCAACACTCAACACTCCGTCCCCAATCCTCAATCTTCAATCCTCAATCCTCAATCCTCAATCCTCAATCCTCAATTTTCAATCCTCAATCCTCAATCCTCAGTCCTCAATCCTCAATCCTCAATCTTCAAGCCTCAGTCCCCAATCCTCAATCTTCAACCCTCAATCCTCAATCCTCAATCCTCGATCCTCAGTCCTCAATCCTCAATCCTCAATCCTCAATGCTCAATCCGCAATACCCAATCCTCAATCTTCAATCCTCAATCCTCAATTCTCAATCCTCAATCCTCAGTCCTCAAACCTTAATCCTGAATTCTCAATCCTGAATCCTCAATCTTCAGCCCTCAGTCCTCAACAATCAGTTGTCAATCCCCAATCCTCAATGGAATATCATCAATTCACAGTTTTCAATACTCAATACTCAATCTGCAATCTTCAAATCTCTATCCACAAACATCAATTCTCATCACTCAACACTCAACACTCCGTCCCCAATCCTCAAACCTCAATCCTCAACCCTCAGTCCTCACACTCAATTCTCAATTCTCAATCCTCAATCCTCAATCTTCAATCCTCAATAATCAATCTCCAATCCTAGATCCTCAATCCCCAATCCTCAATCCTTAATCCTCAGTCCTCACTCCTCAACCCTGAATCCTCAAACCTCAATCCTCAACCGTCAGTTCACGTCCTCAATCCTCAACCCTCAATCCTCAATCCTCAATCTTCAATCCTCAATACTCAATATTCAATCCTCAATCCTCGATCCTCAATCCTCAAGCTTCAATCCTCAATCCTCAACCCTCAGTCCTCAACCCACATTCTTCAATCAGCAATACCCAATCCTCAATCTACAATACTCAATACTCAATCCTCAATTCACAATCCTCAATCCTCTGCCCTCAGTCCTCAAACCTCAATCCTCAACCCTCAGCCCTCATCCTCAATCCTCAATCCTCAATCCTCAATCCTCAATCTTCAATCCTCAATACTCAATCTTCAATAATCAATCCTCAATTCTCAATCCTCAATACTCAATCCTCAATCGTCAATACTCAATCCTCAGTCCTCAATCTTCAATCCTCAATACTCAATCTTCAATCCTCAATCCTCAATTCTCAATCCTCAATCTTCAATCCTCAACCTTCAATCCTCAATGTTCAATCCGCAATACCCAATCCTCAATCTTCAATACTCAATCCTCAATCCTCAATCCTCAATCCTCAATCTTCAATCCTCAATACTCAACCTTCAATCCTCAATCCTCAATCCTCAATCCTCAATCCACAGCCTTCAATCCTCAATACCCAATCCACAATCTTCAATCCTCAATCCTCAACCCTCAATTCTCAATACTCAATCCTCAATCCTCAGACCTCAAACAGCAATACTCAACCCTCAGTCCTTGTCCTCAATCCACAACCATCAATGCCCAATCCTCAATCTTCAATCATCAATACTCAATCTTCAGTCCTCAATCCTCAATCCTCAATCCTCAATCCTCAATCTTCAATCCTCAATACTCAATCTTCATTCCTCAATCCTCAATCCTCAATCCTCAGTCCTCAAGCCTCAATCCTCAATCCTCAATCCTCAATCCTCAATCTTCAATCCTCAATCCTCAATCCTCAATCCTCGATCCTCAATCCTCAATCCTCAATCCTCAATCCTCAATCCTCAATCTTCAATCCTCAATACTCAATCTTCAATCCTCAATACTCAATCTTCAATAATCAATCCTCAATTCTCAATCCTCAATACTCAATCCTCAATCCTCAGACTTCAAACACCAATACTCAACCCTCAGTCCTCGCCCTCAATCCACAACCCTCAATCCTCAGTCCTCAATCCTCAATACTCAATCCTCAATTCACAATCCTTAATCCTCTGCCCTCAGTCCTCAAACCTCAATCCTCAACCCTCAGCCCTCATCCTCAATCCTCAATCCTCAATCCTCAATCCTCAATCTTCAATCCTCAATACTCAATCTTCAATAATCAATCCTCAATTCTCAATCCTCAATACTCAATCCTCAATCGTCAATACTCAATCCTCAATCCTCAATCTTCAATCCTCAATACTCAATCTTCAATCCTCAATCCTCAATCCTCAATCCTCAATGCTCAATACTCAATCGTCAATCCTCAATCCCCAATCCTCAATCTTCAATCCTAAATCCTCAATCCTCAATCCTCAATCCTCAATCTTCAATCCTCAATACTCAATCTTCAATCCTCAATCCTCAATCCTCAATCCTCAATCCTCAATCCTCAATCCTCAATCTTCAATCCTCAATACTCAAACTGCAATCCTGAATCCTCAGTCCTCACTCCTCAATCCTCATTCTTCAGTCCTCAATACCGAATCCTCAATCTTCAATCCTCAATCCTCAATCCTCAATTCTCAATCCTCAATCCTCAATCCTCAGACTTCAAACACCAATACTCAACCCTCAGTCCTCGTGCTCAATCCACAACCCTCAATCCTCAATCCTCAATCTTCAATCATTAATATCCAATCTTCAATCCTCAATCCTCAATCCTCAATCCTCAACCCTCAATCCCCAATGCTCAATCCTCAATACCCAATCCTCAGTCTTCAATCCTCAATCCTCAATCCTCAATCCTCAATCCTCAATCTTCAATCCTCAATACTCAATCTTCAATCCTCAATCCTCAATCCTCGGTCCTTAATCCTCAATCGTCAATCTCCAATCCTGAATACTCAATCTTCAATCCTCAATACTCAATCTTCAATCCTCAATCCTCAGTCCTCAAACCTCAATTCTGAATCCTCAAATCTCAATTCTGAATCCTCAATCCTGAACCCTCAATCTGCAGCTCTCAGTCCTCAACAATCAGTTGTCAATCCCCAATCCTCAATAGAATATACTCAATTCACAGTTCTCAATACTCAATACTCAATCTGCAATCTTCAAATCCCTATCCACAAACATCAATTCTCATCACTCAACACTCAACACTCCGTCCCCAATCCTCAATCTTCAATCCTCAATCCTCAATCCTCAATCCTCAATCCTCAATTTTCAATCCTCAATCCTCAATCCTCAGTCCTCAATCCTCAATCCTCAATCTTCAAGCCTCAGTCCCCAGTCCTCAATCTTCAACCCTCAATCCTCAATCCTCAATCCTCGATCCTCAGTCCTCAATCCTCAATCCTCAATCCTCAATGCTCAATCCGCAGTACCCAATCCTCAATCTTCAATCCTCAATCCTCAATCCTCAATCCTCAATCCTCAGTCCTCAAACCTTAATCCTGAATCCTCAATCCTGAATCCTCAATCTTCAGCCCTCAGTCATCAACAATCAGTTGTCAATCCCCAATCCTCAATGGAATATCATCAATTCACAGTTTTCAATACTCAATACTCAATCTGCAATCTTCAAATCTCTATCCACAAACATCAATTCTCATCACTCAACACTCAACACTCCGTCCCCAATTCTCAATCTTCAATCCTCAATCCTCAATCCTCAATCCTCAATCCTCAATTTTCAATCCTCAATACTCAATCTTCAATCATCAATACTCAATCTTCAATCCTCAATCCTCAATCCTCGGTCCTTAATCCTCAATCGCCAATCTCCAATCCTGAATACTCAATCTTCAATCCTCAATACTCAATCTTCAATCCTCATTCTTCAATCCTCAATACTCAATCTTCAATCCTCATTCTTCAATCCTCAATACCGAAACCTCAATCTTCAATCCTCAATCCTCAATCCTCAATTCTCAATCGTCAATCCTCAATCCTCAGACTTCAAACACCAATACTCAACCCTCGGTTCTCGTCCTCAATCCACAACCCTCAATCCTCAATCCTCAATCTTCAATCATTAATATTCAATCTTCAATCCTCAATCCTCAATCCTCAATCCTCAATCCGCAATCCTCAATCCTCAATCTTCAATCCTCAATACTCAATCTTCAATCCTCAATCTTCAACACTCAATCCTCAATCCTCAATCCTCAATCATCAAGCTTCAATCCTCAGACCTCAAACAGCAATACTCAACCCTCAGTCCTCGTCCTCAATCCACAACCATCAATACTCAATCCTCTATCATCAATCGTCAATATTCAATCTTCAGTCCTCAATGCTCAATCCTCAATCCTCAATCCTCAATCCTCAATCCTCGATCCTCAATCCTCAACCCTCAGTCCTCAATCCTCAGTCCTCAAACGTCAAACCTGAATCCTCAATACTGAATCCTCCATCTTCAGACCTCAGTCCTCAACAATCAGTTGTCAATTCACAATCCTCAATAGAATATCATCAATTCACAGTTTTCAATACTCAATACTCAATCTGCAATCTTCGAATCTCTATCCACAAACATCAATTCTCATAATTCAGCCCTCAACACTCAGTCCCCAATCCCCTATCTTCAATCCTCAATCCTCAATCCACAATCCTCGATCCTCAGTCCTCAATCCTCAATCCTCAATCCTCAAACCTCAATCCTCAACCGTCAGTCCTCGTCCTCAATCCTCAACCCTCAATCCTCAATCCTCAATCTTCAATCCTCGATACTCAATATTCAGTCCTCAATCCTCAATCCTGAATCCTCAGTCTTCAATCCTCAATCCTCAATCCTCATTCCTCAATCCTCAACCCTCATTCTTCAATCCTCAATACCCAATCCTCAATCTTCAATCCTCTATCCTCAATCCTCAATTCTCAATCCTCAATCCTCAATCCTCAGACCTCAAACAGCAATACTCAACCCTCAGCCCTCGTCCTCAATCCACAACCATCAATACTGAATCCTCAACCTTCAATCATCAATATTCAATCTTCAGTCCTCAATCCTCAATCCTCAATCCTCAAACCTCAATCCTCAACCGTCAGTACTCGTTCTCAAACCTCAACCCTCAATCCTCAATCCTCAATCTTCAATCATCAATATTCAATCTTCAATCCTCCATCCTCAATCCTCAATCCTCAAGCGTCAATCCTCAATCCTCAATCCTCAATCCTCAGTAATCAATCCTCAATCTTCAATACTGAATCGTCAATCCTCAGTCCTCAATCCTCAATCCTCAATCCTCGTTCCTCAAACCTCAATCCTCAACCTTCAGTCCTCACACTCAATTCTCAATTCTCAATCCTCAATCCTCAATCTTCAATCCTCAATAATCAATCTCCAATCCTAGATCCTCAATCCCCAATCCTCAATCCTTAATCCTCAGTCCTCAATCCTCAACCCTGAATCCTCAAACCTCAATCCTCAACCGTCAGTTCACGTCCTCAATCCTCAACCCTCAATCCTCAATCCTCAATCTTCAATCCTCAATACTCAATATTCAATCCTCAATCCTCAATCCTCAATCCTCAAGCTTCAATCCTCAATCCTCAACCCTCAGTCCTCAACCCACATTCTTCAATCCGCAATACCCAATCCTCAATCTACAATACTCAATACTCAATCCTCAATTCACAATCCTCAATCCTCTGCCCTCAGTCCTCAAACCTCAATCCTCAACCCTCAGCCCTCATCCTCAATCCTCAATCCTCAATCCTCAATCCTCAATCTTCAATCCTCAATACTCAATCTTCAATAATCAATCCTCAATTCTCAATCCTCAATACTCAATCCTCAATCGTCAATACTCAATCCTCAGTCCTCAATCTTCAATCCTCAATACTCAATCTTCAATCCTCAATCCTCAATTCTCAATCCTCAATCTTCAATCCTCAACCTTCAATCCTCAATGTTCAATCCGCAATACCCAATCCTCAATCTTTAATACTCAATCCTCAATCCTCAATCCTCAATCCTCAATCTTCAATCCTCAATACTCAACCTTCAATCCTCAATCCTCAATCCTCAATCCTCAATCCACAGCCTTCAATCCTCAATACCCAATCCACAATCTTCAATCCTCAATCCTCAACCCTCAATTCTCAATACTCAATCCTCAATCCTCAGACCTCAAACAGCAATACTCAACCCTCAGTCCTCGTCCTCAATCCACAACCATCAATACCCAATCCTCAATCTTCAATCATCAATATTCAATCTTCAGTCCTCAATCCTCAATCCTCAATCCTCAATCCTCAATCTTCAATCCTCAATACTCAATCTTCATTCCTCAATCCTCAATCCTCAATCCTCAGTCCTCAAGCCTCAATCCTCAGTCCTCAATCCTCAATCCTCAATCTTCAATCCTCAATCCTCAATCCTCAATCCTCGATCCTCAATCCTCAATCCTCAATCCTCAATCCTCAATCCTCAATCTTCAATCCTCAATACTCAAACGGCAATCCTCAATCCTCAGTCCTCACTCCTCAATCCTCATTCTTCAATCCTCAATACCGAATCCTCAATCTTCAATCCTCAATTCTCAATCCTCAATTCTCAATCCTCAATCCTCAATCCTCAGACTTCAAACACCAATACTCAACCCTCAGTCCTCGCCCTCAATCCACAACCCTCAATCCTCAGTCCTCAATCCTCAATACTCAATCCTCAATTCTCAATCCTCAATACTCAATCCTCAATCGTCAATACTCAATCCTCAATCCTCAATCTTCAATCCTCAATACTCAATCTTCAATCCTCAATCCTCAATTCTCAATCCTCAATGCTCAATACTCAATCGTCAATCCTCAATCCCCAATCCTCAATCTTCAATCCTAAATCCTCAATCCTCAATCCTCAATCCTCAATCTTCAATCCTCAATACTCAATCTTCAATCCTCAATCCTCAATCCTCAATCCTCAATCCTCAATCCTCAATCCTCAATCTTCAATCCTCAATACTCAAACTGCAATCCTGAATCCTCAGTCCTCACTCCTCAATCCTCATTCTTCAGTCCTCAATACCGAATCCTCAATCTTCAATCCTCAATCCTCAATCCTCAATTCTCAATCCTCAATCCTCAATCCTCAGACTTCAAACACCAATACTCAACCCTCAGTCCTCGTGCTCAATCCACAACCCTGAATCCTCAATCCTCAATCTTCAATCATTAATATCCAATCTTCAATCCTCAATCCTCAATCCTCAATCCTCAACCCTCAATCCCCAATGCTCAATCCTCAATACCCAATCCTCAGTCTTCAATCCTCAATCCTCAATCCTCAATCTTCAATCCTCAATACTCAATCTTCAATCCTCAATCCTCAATCCTCGGTCCTTAATCCTCAATCGTCAATCTCCAATCCTGAATACTCAATCTTCAATCCTCAATACTCAATCTTCAATCCTCAATCCTCAGTCCTCAAACCTCAATTCTGAATCCTCAAATCTCAATTCTGAATCCTCAATCCTGAACCCTCAATCTTCAGCTCTCAGTCCTCAACAATCAGTTGTCAATCCCCAATCCTCAATAGAATATACTCAATTCACAGTTCTCAATACTCAATACTCAATCTGCAATCTTCAAATCCCTATCCACAAACATCAATTCTCATCACTCAACACTCAACACTCCGTCCCCAATCCTCAATCTTCATTCCTCAATCCTCAATCCTCAATCCTCAATCCTCAATTTTCAATCCTCAATCCTCAATCCTCAGTCCTCAATCCTCAATCCTCAATCTTCAAGCCTCAGTCCCCAATCCTCAATCTTCAACCCTCAATCCTCAATCCTCAATCTTCGATCCTCAGTCCTCAATCCTCAATCCTCAATCCTCAATGCTCAATCCGCAGTACCCAATCCTCAATCTTCAATCCTCAATCCTCAATCCTCAATCCTCAATCCTCAGTCCTCAAACCTTAATCCTGAATCCTCAATCCTGAATCCTCCATCTTCAGACCTCAGTCCTCAACAATCAGTTGTCAATTCACAATCCTCAATAGAATATCATCAATTCACAGTTTTCAATACTCAATACTCAATCTGCAATCTTCGAATCTCTATCCACAAACATCAATTCTCATAATTCAGCCCTCAACACTCAGTCCCCAATCCCCAATCTTCAATCCTCAATCCTCAATCCACAATCCTCGATCCTCAGTCCTCAATCCTCAATCCTCAATCCTCAAACCTCAATCCTCAACCGTCAGTCCTCGTCCTCAATCCTCAACCCTCAATCCTCAATCCTCAATCTTCAATCCTCGATACTCAATATTCAGTCCTCAATCCTCAATCCTGAATCCTCAGTCTTCAATCCTCAATCCTCAATCCTCATTCCTCAATCCTCAACCCTCATTCTTCAATACTCAATACCCAATCCTCAATCTTCAATCCTCTATCCTCAATCCTCAATTCTCAATCCTCAATCCTCAATCCTCAGACCTCAAACAGCAATACTCAACCCTCAGCCCTCGTCCTCAATCCACAACCATCAATACTGAATCCTCAACCTTCAATCATCAATATTCAATCTTCAGTCCTCAATCCTCAATCCTCAATCCTCAAACCTCAATCCTCAACCGTCAGTACTCGTTCTCAAACCTCAACCCTCAATCCTCAATCCTCAATCTTCAATCATCAATATTCAATCTTCAATCCTCCATACTCAATCCTCAATCCTCAAGCGTCAATCCTCAATCCTCAATCCTCAATCCTCAGTAATCAATCCTCAATCTTCAATACTGAATCGTCAATCCTCAGTCCTCAATCCTCAATCCTCAATCCTCGTTCCTCAAACCTCAATCCTCAACCCTCAGTCCTCACACTCAATTCTCAATTCTCAATCCTCAATCCTCAATCTTCAATCCTCAATAATCAATCTCCAATCCTAGATCCTCAATCCCCAAACCTCAATCCTTAATCCTCTGTCCTCAATCCTCAACCCTGAATCCTCAAACCTCAATCCTCAACCGTCAGTTCACGTCCTCAATCCTCAACCCTCAATCCTCAATCCTCAATCTTCAATCCTCAATACTCAATATTCAATCCTCAATCCTCAATCCTCAATCCTCAAGCTTCAATCCTCAATCCTCAACCCTCAGTCCTCACCCCACATTCTTCGATCCGCAATACCCAATCCTCAATCTACAATACTCAATACTCAATCCTCAATTCACAATCCTCAATCCTCTGCCCTCAGTCCTCAAACCTCAATCCTCAACCCTCAGCCCTCATCCTCAATCCTCAATCCTCAATCCTCAATCCTCAATCTTCAATCCTCAATACTCAATCTTCAATAATCAATCCTCAATTCTCAATCCTCAATACTCAATCCTCAATCGTCAATACTCAATCCTCAATCTTCAATCCTCAATACTCAATCTTCATTCCTCAATCCTCAATCCTCAATCCTCAGTCCTCAAGCCTCAATCCTCAATCCTCAATCCTCAATCCTCAATCTTCAATCCTCAATCCTCAATCCTCAATCCTCGATCCTCAATCCTCAATCCTCAATCCTCAATCCTCAATCCTCAATCTTCAATCCTCAATACTCAAACTGCAATCCTCAATCCTCAGTCCTCACTCCTCAATCCTCATTCTTCAATCCTCAATACCGAATCCTCAATCTTCAATCCTCAATTCTCAATCCTCAATTCTCAATCCTCAATCCTCAATCCTCAGACTTCAAACACCAATACTCAACCCTCAGTCCTCGCCCTCAATCCACAACCCTCAATCCTCAGTCCTCAATCCTCAATACTCAATCCTCAATTCACAATCCTTAATCCTCTGCCCTCAGTCCTCAAACCTCAATCCTCAACCCTCAGCCCTCATCCTCAATCCTCAATCCTCAATCCTCAATCCTCAATCTTCAATCCTCAATACTCAATCTTCAATAATCAATCCTCAATTCTCAATCCTCAATACTCAATCGTCAATCGTCAATACTCAATCCTCAATCCTCAATCTTCAATCCTCAATACTCAATCTTCAATCCTCAATCCTCAATTCTCAATCCTCAATGCTCAATACTCAATCGTCAATCCTCAATCCCCAATCCTCAATCTTCAATCCTAAATCCTCAATCCTCAATCCTCAATCCTCAATCTTCAATCCTCAATACTCAATCTTCAATCCTCAATCCTCAATCCTCAATCCTCAATCCTCAATCCTCAATCCTCAATCTTCAATCCTCAATACTCAAACTGCAATCCTGAATCCTCAGTCCTCACTCCTCAATCCTCATTCTTCAGTCCTCAATACCGAATCCTCAATCTTCAATCCTCAATCCTCAATCCTCAATTCTCAATCCTCAATCCTCAATCCTCAGACTTCAAACACCAATACTCAACCCTCAGTCCTCGTGCTCAATCCACAACCCTCAATCCTCAATCCTCAATCTTCAATCATTAATATCCAATCTTCAATCCTCAATCCTCAATCCTCAATCCTCAACCCTCAATCCCCAATGCTCAATCCTCAATACCCAATCCTCAGTCTTCAATCCTCAATCCTCAATCCTCAATCCTCAATCCTCAATCTTCAATCCTCAATACTCAATCTTCAATCCTCAATCCTCAATCCTCGGTCCTTAATCCTCAATCGTCAATCTCCAATCCTGAATACTCAATCTTCAATCCTCAATACTCAATCTTCAATCCTCAATCCTCAGTCCTCAAACCTCAATTCTGAATCCTCAAATCTCAATTCTGAATCCTCAATCCTGAACCCTCAATCTTCAGCTCTCAGTCCTCAACAATCAGTTGTCAATCCCCAATCCTCAATAGAATATACTCAATTCACAGTTCTCAATACTCAATACACAATCTGCAATCTTCAAATCCCTATCCACAAACATCAATTCTCATCACTCAACACTCAACCCTCCGTCCCCAATCCTCAATCTTCAATCCTCAATCCTCAATCCTCAATCCTCAATCCTCAATTTTCAATCCTCAATCCGCAATCCTCAGTCCTCAATCCTCAATCCTCAATCTTCAAGCCTCAGTCCCCAATCCTCAATCTTCAACCCTCAATCCTCAATCCTCAATCCTCCATCCTCAGTCCTCAACCCTCAATCCTCAATCCTCAATGCTCAATCCGCAATACCCAATCCTCAATCTTCAATCCTCAATCCTCAATCCTCAATCCTCAGTCCTCAAACCTTAATCCTGAATCCTCAATCCTGAATCCTCAATCTTCAGCCCTCAGTCCTCAACAATCAGTTGTCAATCCCCAATCCTCAATGGAATATCATCAATTCACAGTTTTCAATACTCAATACTCAATCTGCAATCTTCAAATCTCTATCCACAAACATCAATTCTCATCACTCAACACTCAACACTCCGTCCCCAATCCTCAATCTTCAATCCTCAATCCTCAATCCTCAATCCTCAATCCTCAATTTTCAATCCTCAATACTCAATCTTCAATCATCAATACTCAATCTTCAATCCTCAATCCTCAATCCTCGGTCCTTAATCCTCAATCGCCAATCTCCAATCCTGAATACTCAATCTTCAATCCTCAATACTCAATCTTCAATCCTCATTCTTCAATCCTCAATACTCAATCTTCAATCCTCATTCTTCAATCCTCAATACCGAATCCTCAATCTTCAATCCTCAATCCTCAATCCTCAATTCTCAATCGTCAATCCTCAATCCTCAGACTTCAAACACCAATACTCAACCCTCGGTCCTCGTCCTCAATCCACAACCCTCAATCCTCAATCCTCAATCTTCAATCATTAATATTCAATCTTCAATCCTCAATACTCAATCCTCAATCCTCAATCCGCAATCCTCAATCCTCAATCTTCAATCCTCAATACTCAATCTTCAATCCTCAATCTTCAACCCTCAATCCTCAATCCTCAATCCTCAATCATCAAGCTTCAATCCTCAGACCTCAAACAGCAATACTCAACCCTCAGTCCTCGTCCTCAATCCACAACCATCAATACTCAATCCTCTATCATCAATCGTCAATATTCAATCTTCAGTCCTCAATCCTCAATCCTCAATCCTCAATCCTCAATCCTCAATCCTCGATCCTCAATCCTCAACCCTCAATCCTCAATCCTCAGTCCTCAAACGTCAAACCTGAATCCTCAATCCTGAATCCTCCATCTTCAGACCTCAGTCCTCAACAATCAGTTGTCAATTCACAATCCTCAATAGAATATCATCAATTCACAGTTTTCAATACTCAATACTCAATCTGCAATCTTCGAATCTCTATCCACAAACATCAATTCTCATAATTCAGCCCTCAACACTCAGTCCCCAATCCCCAATCTTCAATCCTCAATCCTCAATCCACAATCCTCGATCCTCAGTCCTCAATCCTCAATCCTCAATCCTCAAACCTCAATCCTCAACCGTCAGTCCTCGTCCTCAATCCTCAACCCTCAATCCTCAATCCTCAATCTTCAATCCTCGATACTCAATATTCAGTCCTCAATCCTCAATCCTGAATCCTCAGTCTTCAATCCTCAATCCTCATTCCTCAATCCTCAATCCTCATTCCTCAATCCTCAATACCCAATCCTCAATCTTCAATCCTCTATCCTCAATCCTCAATTCTCAATCCTCAATCCTCAATCCTCAGACCTCAAACAGCAATACTCAACCCTCAGCCCTCGTCCTCAATCCACAACCATCAATACTGAATCCTCAACCTTCAATCATCAATATTCAATCTTCAGTCCTCAATCCTCAATCCTCAATCCTCACACCTCAATCCTCAACCGTCAGTACTCGTTCTCAAACCTCAACCCTCAATCCTCAATCCTCAATCTTCAATCATCAATATTCAATCTTCAATCCTCCATCCTCAATCCTCAATCCTCAAGCGTCAATCCTCAATCCTCAATCCTCAGTAATCAATCCTCAATCTTCAATACTGAATCGTCAATCCTCAGTCCTCAATCCTCAATCCTCAATCCTCGTTCCTCAAACCTCAATCCTCAACCCTCAGTCCTCACACTCAATTCTCAATTCTCAATCCTCAATCCTCAATCTTCAATCCTCAATAATCAATCTCCAATCCTAGATCCTCAATCCCCAATCCTCAATCCTTAATCCTCTGTCCTCAGTCCTCAACCCTGAATCCTCAAACCTCAATCCTCAACCGTCAGTTCACGTCCTCAATCCTCAACCCTCAATCCTCAATCCTCAATCTTCAATCCTCAATACTCAATATTCAATCCTCAATCCTCAATCCTCAATCCTCAAGCTTCAATCCTCAATCCTCAACCCTCAGTCCTCAACCCACATTCTTCAATCCGCAATACCCAATCCTCAATCTACAATACTCAATACTCAATCCTCAATTCACAATCCTCAATCCTCTGCCCTCAGTCCTCAAACCTCAATCCTCAACCCTCAGCCCTCATCCTCAATCCTCAATCCTCAATCCTCAATCCTCAATCTTCAATCCTCAATACTCAATCTTCAATAATCAATCCTCAATTCTCAATCCTCAATACTCAATCCTCAATCGTCAATACTCAATCCTCAGTCCTCAATCTTCAATCCTCAATACTCAATCTTCAATCCTCAATCCTCAATTCTCAATCCTCAATCTTCAATCCTCAATACTGAATCTTCAATCCTCAACCTTCAATCCTCAATGTTCAATCCGCAATACCCAGTCCTCAATCTTCAATTCTCAATCCTCAATCCTCAATCCTCAATCCTCAATCTTCAATCCTCAATACTCAACCTTCAATCCTCAATCCTCAATCCTCAATCCTCAATCCACAGTCTTCAATCCTCAATACCCAATCCACAATCTTCAATCATCAATCCTCAACCCTCAATTCTCAATACTCAATCCTCAATCCTCAGACCTCAAACAGCAATACTCAACCCTCAGTCCTCGTCCTCAATCCACAACCATCAATACCCAATCCTCAATCTTCAATCATCAATATTCAATCTTCAGTCCTCAATCCTCAATCCTCAATCCTCAATCCTCAATCCTCAATCTTCAATCCTCAATACTCAATCTTCATTCCTCAATCCTCAATCCTCAATCCTCAGTCCTCAAGCCTCAATCCTCAATCCTCAATCCTCAATCCTCAATCTTCAATCCTCAATCCTCAATCCTCAATCCTCGATCCTCAATCCTCAATCCTCAATCCTCAATCCTCAATACTCAATCTTCAATCCTCAATACTCAAACTGCAATCCTCAATCCTCAGTCCTCACTCCTCAATCCTCATTCTTCAATCCTCAATACCGAATCCTCAATCTTCAATCCTCAATTCTCAATCCTCAATTCTGAATCCTCAATCCTCAATCCTCATACTTCAAACACCAATACTCAACCCTCAGTCCTCGCCCTCAATCCACAACCCTCAATCCTCAGTCCTCAATCCTCAATACTCAATCCTCAATTCACAATCCTTAATCCTCTGCCCTCAGTCCTCAAACCTCAATCCTCAACCCTCAGCCCTCATCCTCAATCCTCAATCCTCAATCCTCAATCCTCAATCTTCAATCCTCAATACTCAATCTTCAATAATCCATCCTCAATTCTCAATCCTCAATACTCAATCCTCAATCGTCAATACTCAATCCTCAATCCTCAATCCTCAATCCTCAATACTCAATACTCAATCTTCAATCCTCAATCCTCAATTCTCAATCCTCAATGCTCAATACTCTATCGTCAATCCTCAATCCCCAATCCTCAATCTTCAATCCTAAATCCTCAATCCTCAATCCTCAATCCTCAATCTTCAATCCTCAATACTCAATCTTCAATCCTCAATCCTCAATCCTCAATCCTCAATCCTCAATCCTCAATCCTCAATCTTCAATCCTCAATACTCAAACTGCAATCCTGAATCCTCAGTCCTCACTCCTCAATCCTCATTCTGCAGTCCTCAATACCGAATCCTCAATCTTCAATCCTCAATCCTCAATCCTCAATTCTCAATCCTCAATCCTCAATCCTCAGACTTCAAACACCAATACTCAACCCTCAGTCCTCGTGCTCAATCCACAACCCTCAATCCTCAATCCTCAATCTTCAATCATTAATATCCAATCTTCAATCCTCACTCCTCAATCCTCAATCCTCAACTCTCAATCCCCAATGCTCAATCCTCAATACCCAATCCTCAGTCTTCAATCCTCAATCCTCAATCCTCAATCCTCAATCCTCAATCTTCAATCCTCAATACTCAATCTTCAATCCTCAATCCTCAATCCTCGGTCCTTAATCCTCAATCGTCAATCTCCAATCCTGAATACTCAACCTTCAATCCTCAATACTCAATCTTCAATCCTCAATCATCAGTCCTCAAACCTCAATTCTGAATCCTCAAATCTCAATTCTGAATCCTCAATCCTGAACCCTCAATCTTCAGCTCTCAGTCCTCAACAATCAGTTGTCAATCCCCAATCCTCAATAGAATATACTCAATTCACAGTTCTCAATACTCAATACTCAATCTGCAATCTTCAAATCCCTATCCACAAACATCAATTCTCATCACTCAACACTCAACACTCCGTCCCCAATCCTCAATCTTCAATCCTCAATCCTCAATCCTCAATCCTCAATTTTCAATCCTCAATCCTCAATCCTCAGTCCTCAATCCTCAATCCACAATCTTCAAGCCTCAGTCCCCAATCCTCAATCTTCAACCCTCAATCCTCAATCCTCAATCCTCGATCCTCAGTCCTCAATCACCAATCCTCAATACTCAATGCTCAATCCGCAATACCCAATCCTCAATCTTCAATCCTCAATCCTCAATCCTCAATCCTCAATCCTCAGTCCTCAAACCTTAATCCTGAATCGTCAATCCTGAATCCTCAATCTTCAACCCTCAATCCTCAATCCTCAATCCTCGATCCTCAGTCCTCAATCCTCAATCCTCAATCCTCAATGCTCAATCCGCAATACCCAATCCTCAATCTTCAATCCTCAATCCTCAATCCTCAATCCTCAATCCTCAGTCCTCAAACCTTAATCCTGAATCCTCAATCCTGAATCCTCAATCTTCAGCCCTCAGTCCTCAACAATCAGTTGTCAATCCCCAATCCTCAATGGAATATCATCAATTCACAGTTTTCAATACTCAATACTCAATCTGCAATCTTCAAATCTCTATCCACAAACATCAATTCTCATCACTCAACACTCAACACTCCGTCCCCAATCCTCAATCTTCAATTCTCAATCCTCAATCCTCAATCCTCAATCCTCAATTTTCAATCCTCAATACTCAATCTTCAATCATCAATACTCAATCTCCAATCCTCAATCCTCAATCCTCGGTCCTTAATCCTCAATCGCCAATCTCCAATCCTGAATACTCAATCTTCAATCCTCAATACTCAATCTTCAATCCTCAATCCTCAGTCCTCAAACCTCAATTCTGAATCCTCAAATCTCAATTCTGAATCCTCAATCCTGAACCCTCAATCTTCAGCTCTCAGTCCTCAACAATCAGTTGTCAATCCTCAATCCTCAATAGAATATACTCAATTCACAGTTTTCAATACACAATACTCAACCTGCAATCTTCGAATCTCTATCCACAAACATCAATTCTCATCACTCAACCCTCAACACTAAGTCCTCAATGTTCAATCCTCAATCATCAATTCTCAATCTTCAATCCTCAATACTGAACCTTCAATCCTCAATCCTCAATCCTCAGTCCTCAATCCTCAATCCTCAATCTGCAATCCTCAGTCCCCAATCCTCAATCTTCAACCCTCAATCCTCAATCCTCAATCCTCGATCCTCAATCCTCAATCCTCAATCTTCAATCCTCAATACTCAACCTTCAATCCTCAATCCTCAATCCTCAATCCTCAATCCACAGTCTTCAATCCTCAACACCCAATCCTCAATCTTCAATCCTCAATCCTCAGTCCTCAATTCTCAATCCTCAATCCTCAATCCTCAGACCTCAAACATCAATACTCAACCCTCAGTCCTCGTCCTCAATCCACAACCCTCAATCCTCGATCCTCAATCTTCAATCATCAATATTCAATCTTCAATCCTCAATCCTCAATCATCAATACTCAATCCACAATCCTCAATGTTCAATCCTCAATACCCAATCCTCAATCTTCAATCCTCAATACTCAATCCTCAATCCTCAGCTCTCAATCCTCAATCCTCAGTCCTCAAACCTCAATCCTGAATCCTCAAACCTGAATCCTCAGACTTCAGCCCTCACTCCTCAACAATCAGTTGTCAATCCTCAATCCACAATAGAATATCCTCAATTCACAGGCTTCAATACTCAATACTCAACCTGCAATCTTCAAATCTCTATCCACAAACATCAATTCTCATCACTCAACCCTCAACGCTCAGTCCCCAATCCTCAATCCTCAATCCTCAATTCTCAATCCTCAATCGTCAATCCTCAATCCCCAACACTCAATCTTCAATCCTCAGTCCTCAATCCTCAATCCTCAATCCTCAATCTTCAATCCTCAATACTCAATCTTCAATCCTCAATCCTCAATCCTCAATCCTCAATCCTCAATCCTCAATTTTCAATCCTCAATACTCAATCTTCAATCATCAATACTCAATCTTCAATCCTCAATCCTCAATCCTCGGTCCTTAATCCTCAATCGCCAATCTCCAATCCTGAATACTCAATCTTCAATCCTCAATACTCAATCTTCAATCCTCATTCTTCAATCCTCAATACTCAATCTTCAATCCTCATTCTTCAATCCTCAATACCGAATCCTCAATCTTCAATCCTCAATCCTCAATCCTCAATTCTCAATCGTCAATCCTCAATCCTCAGACTTCAAACACCAATACTCAACCCTCGGTCCTCGTCCTCAATCCACAACCCTCAATCCTCAATCCTCAATCTTCAATCATTAATATTCAATCTTCAATCCTCAATACTCAATCCTCAATCCTCAATCCGCAATCCTCAATCCTCAATCTTCAATCCTCAATACTCAATCTTCAATCCTCAATCTTCAACCCTCAATCCTCAATCCTCAATCCTCAATCATCAAGCTTCAATCCTCAGACCTCAAACAGCAATACTCAACCCTCAGTCCTCGTCCTCAATCCACAACCATCAATACTCAATCCTCTATCATCAATCGTCAATATTCAATCTTCAGTCCTCAATCCTCAATCCTCAATCCTCAATCCTCAATCCTCAATCCTCGATCCTCAATCCTCAACCCTCAATCCTCAATCCTCAGTCCTCAAACGTCAAACCTGAATCCTCAATCCTGAATCCTCCATCTTCAGACCTCAGTCCTCAACAATCAGTTGTCAATTCACAATCCTCAATAGAATATCATCAATTCACAGTTTTCAATACTCAATACTCAATCTGCAATCTTCGAATCTCTATCCACAAACATCAATTCTCATAATTCAGCCCTCAACACTCAGTCCCCAATCCCCAATCTTCAATCCTCAATCCTCAATCCACAATCCTCGATCCTCAGTCCTCAATCCTCAATCCTCAATCCTCAATCCTCAAACCTCAATCCTCAACCGTCAGTCCTCGTCCTCAATCCTCAACCCTCAATCCTCAATCCTCAATCTTCAATCCTCGATACTCAATATTCAGTCCTCAATCCTCAATCCTGAATCCTCAGTCTTCAATCCTCAATCCTCATTCCTCAATCCTCAATCCTCATTCCTCAATCCTCAATACCCAATCCTCAATCTTCAATCCTCTATCCTCAATCCTCAATTCTCAATCCTCAATCCTCAATCCTCAGACCTCAAACAGCAATACTCAACCCTCAGCCCTCGTCCTCAATCCACAACCATCAATACTGAATCCTCAACCTTCAATCATCAATATTCAATCTTCAGTCCTCAATCCTCAATCCTCAATCCTCAAACCTCAATCCTCAACCGTCAGTACTCGTTCTCAAACCTCAACCCTCAATCCTCAATCCTCAATCTTCAATCATCAATATTCAATCTTCAATCCTCCATCCTCAATCCTCAATCCTCAAGCGTCAATCCTCAATCCTCAATCCTCAGTAATCAATCCTCAATCTTCAATACTGAATCGTCAATCCTCAGTCCTCAATCCTCAATCCTCAATCCTCGTTCCTCAAACCTCAATCCTCAACCCTCAGTCCTCACACTCAATTCTCAATTCTCAATCCTCAATCCTCAATTTTCAATCCTCAATAATCAATCTCCAATCCTAGATCCTCAATCCCCAATCCTCAATCCTTAATCCTCTGTCCTCAGTCCTCAACCCTGAATCCTCAAACCTCAATCCTCAACCGTCAGTTCACGTCCTCAATCTTCAACCCTCAATCCTCAATCCTCAATCTTCAATCCTCAATACTCAATATTCAATCCTCAATCCTCAATCCTCAATCCTCAAGCTTCAATCCTCAATCCTCAACCCTCAGTCCTCAACCCACATTCTTCAATCCGCAATACCCAATCCTCAATCTACAATACTCAATACTCAATCCTCAATTCACAATCCTCAATCCTCTGCCCTCAGTCCTCAAACCTCAATCCTCAACCCTCAGCCCTCATCCTCAATCCTCAATCCTCAATCCTCAATCCTCAATCTTCAATCCTCAACACTCAATCTTCAATAATCAATCCTCAATTCTCAATCCTCAATACTCAATCCTCAATCGTCAATACTCAATCCTCAGTCCTCAATCTTCAATCCTCAATACTCAATCTTCAATCCTCAATCCTCAATTCTCAATCCTCAATCTTCAATCCTCAATACTGAATCTTCAATCCTCAACCTTCAATCCTCAATGTTCAATCCGCAATACCCAGTCCTCAATCTTCAATTCTCAATCCTCAATCCTCAATCCTCAATCCTCAATCTTCAATCCTCAATACTCAACCTCCAATCCTCAATCCTCAATCCTCAATCCTCAATCCACAGTCTTCAATCCTCAATACCCAATCCACAATCTTCAATCATCAATCCTCAACCCTCAATTCTCAATACTCAATCCTCAATCCTCAGACCTCAAACAGCAATACTCAACCCTCAGTCCTCGTCCTCAATCCACAACCATCAATACCCAATCCTCAATCTTCAATCATCAATATTCAATCTTCAGTCCTCAATCCTCAATCCTCAATCCTCAATCCTCAATCCTCAATCTTCAATCCTCAATACTCAATCTTCATTCCTCAATCCTCAATCCTCAATCCTCAGTCCTCAAGCCTCAATCCTGAATCCTCAATCCTCAATCCTCAATCTTCAATCCTCAATCCTCAATCCTCAATCCTCGATCCTCAATCCTCAATCCTCAATCCTCAATCCTCAATACTCAATCTTCAATCCTCAATACTCAAACTGCAATCCTCAATCCTCAGTCCTCACTCCTCAATCCTCATTCTTCAATCCTCAATACCGAATCCTCAATCTTCAATCCTCAATTCTCAATCCTCAATTCTGAATCCTCAATCCTCAATCCTCATACTTCAAACACCAATACTCAACCCTCAGTCCTCGCCCTCAATCCACAACCCTCAATCCTCAGTCCTCAATCCTCAATACTCAATCCTCAATTCACAATCCTTAATCCTCTGCCCTCAGTCCTCAAACCTCAATCCTCAACCCTCAGCCCTCATCCTCAATCCTCAATCCTCAATCCTCAATCCTCAATCTTCAATCCTCAATACTCAATCTTCAATAATCAATCCTCAATTCTCAATCCTCAATACTCAATCCTCAATCGTCAATACTCAATCCTCAATCCTCAATCCTCAATCCTCAATACTCAATACTCAATCTTCAATCCTCAATCCTCAATTCTCAATCCTCAATGCTCAATACTCTATCGTCAATCCTCAATCCCCAATCCTCAATCTTCAATCCTAAATCCTCAATCCTCAATCCTCAATCCTCAATCTTCAATCCTCAATACTCAATCTTCAATCCTCAATCCTCAATCCTCAATCCTCAATCCTCAATCCTCAATCCTCAATCTTCAATCCTCAATACTCAAACTGCAATCCTGAATCCTCAGTCCTCACTCCTCAATCCTCATTCTGCAGTCCTCAATACCGAATCCTCAATCTTCAATCCTCAATCCTCAATCCTCAATTCTCAATCCTCAATCCTCAATCCTCAGACTTCAAACACCAATACTCAACCCTCAGTCCTCGTGCTCAATCCACAACCCTCAATCCTCAATCCTCAATCTTCAATCATTAATATCCAATCTTCAATCCTCACTCCTCAATCCTCAATCCTCAACTCTCAATCCCCAATGCTCAATCCTCAATACCCAATCCTCAGTCTTCAATCCTCAATCCTCAATCCTCAATCCTCAATCCTCAATCTTCAATCCTCAATACTCAATCTTCAATCCTCAATCCTCAATCCTCGGTCCTTAATCCTCAATCGTCAATCTCCAATCCTGAATACTCAACCTTCAATCCTCAATACTCAATCTTCAATCCTCAATCATCAGTCCTCAAACCTCAATTCTGAATCCTCAAATCTCAATTCTGAATCCTCAATCCTGAACCCTCAATCTTCAGCTCTCAGTCCTCAACAATCAGTTGTCAATCCCCAATCCTCAATAGAATATACTCAATTCACAGTTCTCAATACTCAATACTCAATCTGCAATATTCAAATCCCTATCCACAAACATCAATTCTCATCACTCAACACTCAACACTCCGTCCCCAATCCTCAATCTTCAATCCTCAATCCTCAATCCTCAATCCTCAATTTTCAATCCTCAATCCTCAATCCTCAGTCCTCAATCCTCAATCCACAATCTTCAAGCCTCAGTCCCCAATCCTCAATCTTCAACCCTCAATCCTCAATCCTCAATCCTCGATCCTCAGTCCTCAATCACCAATCCTCAATACTCAATGCTCAATCCGCAATACCCAATCCTCAATCTTCAATCCTCAATCCTCAATCCTCAATCCTCAATCCTCAGTCCTCAAACCTTAATCCTGAATCGTCAATCCTGAATCCTCAATCTTCAACCCTCAATCCTCAATCCTCAATCCTCGATCCTCAGTCCTCAATCCTCAATCCTCAATCCTCAATGCTCAATCCGCAATACCCAATCCTCAATCTTTAATCCTCAATCCTCAATCCTCAATCCTCAATCCTCAGTCCTCAAACCTTAATCCTGAATCCTCAATCCTGAATCCTCAATCTTCAGCCCTCAGTCCTCAACAATCAGTTGTCAATCCCCAATCCTCAATGGAATATCATCAATTCACAGTTTTCAATACTCAATACTCAATCTGCAATCTTCAAATCTCTATCCACAAACATCAATTCTCATCACTCAACACTCAACACTCCGTCCCCAATCCTCAATCTTCAATTCTCAATCCTCAATCCTCAATCCTCAATCCTCAATTTTCAATCCTCAATACTCAATCTTCAATCATCAATACTCAATCTCCAATCCTCAATCCTCAATCCTCGGTCCTTAATCCTCAATCGCCAATCTCCAATCCTGAATACTCAATCTTCAATCCTCAATACTCAATCTTCAATCCTCAATCCTCAGTCCTCAAACCTCAATTCTGAATCCTCAAATCTCAATTCTGAATCCTCAATCCTGAACCCTCAATCTTCAGCTCTCAGTCCTCAACAATCAGTTGTCAATCCTCAATCCTCAATAGAATATACTCAATTCACAGTTTTCAATACACAATACTCAACCTGCAATCTTCGAATCTCTATCCACAAACATCAATTCTCATCACTCAACCCTCAACACTAAGTCCTCAATGTTCAATCCTCAATCATCAATTCTCAATCTTCAATCCTCAATACTGAACCTTCAATCCTCAATCCTCAATCCTCAGTCCTCAATCCTCAATCCTCAATCTGCAATCCTCAGTCCCCAATCCTCAATCTTCAACCCTCAATCCTCAATCCTCAATCCTCGATCCTCAATCCTCAATCCTCAATCTTCAATCCTCAATACTCAACCTTCAATCCTCAATCCTCAATCCTCAATCCTCAATCCACAGTCTTCAATCCTCAACACCCAATCCTCAATCTTCAATCCTCAATCCTCAGTCCTCAATTCTCAATCCTCAATCCTCAATCCTCAGACCTCAAACATCAATACTCAACCCTCAGTCCTCGTCCTCAATCCACAACCCTCAATCCTCGATCCTCAATCTTCAATCATCAATATTCAATCTTCAATCCTCAATCCTCAATCATCAATACTCAATCCACAATCCTCAATGTTCAATCCTCAATACCCAATCCTCAATCTTCAATCCTCAATACTCAATCCTCAATCCTCAGCTCTCAATCCTCAATCCTCAGTCCTCAAACCTCAATCCTGAATCCTCAAACCTGAATCCTCAGTCTTCAGCCCTCACTCCTCAACAATCAGTTGTCAATCCTCAATCCTCAATAGAATATCCTCAATTCACAGGCTTCAATACTCAATACTCAACCTGCAATCTTCAAATCTCTATCCACAAACATCAATTCTCATCACTCAACCCTCAACGCTCAGTCCCCAATCCTCAATCCTCAATCCTCAATTCTCAATCCTCAATCGTCAATCCTCAATCCCCAATACTCAATCTTCAATCCTCAGTCCTCAATCCTCAATCCTCAATCCTCAATCTTCAATCCTCAATACTCAATCTTCAATCCTCAATCCTCAATCCTCAATCCTCAATCCTCAATCCTCAATCCTCAATCTTCAATCCTCAATACTCAAACTGCAATCCTCAATCCTCAGTCCTCACTCCTCAATCCTCATTCTTCAATCCTCAATACCGAATCCTCAATCTTCAATCCTCAATCCTCAATCCTCAATTCTCAATCATCAATCCCCAATCCTCAGACTTCAAACACCAATACTCAACCCTCAGTCCTCGTCCTCAATCCACAACCCTCAATCCTCAATCCTCAATCTTCAATCATTAATATTCAATCTTCAATCCTCAATCCTCAATCCTCAATCCTCAACCCTCAATCCCCAATGCTCAATCCTCAATACCCAATTCTCAGTCTTCAATCCTCAATTCTCAATCCTCAATCGTCAATCTTCAATCCTCAATACTCAATCTTCAATCCTCAATCCTCAATCCTCAATCCTCAATCCTCAATCCTCAATCTTCAATGCTCAATACTCAAACTGCAATCCTCAATCCTCAGTCCTCACTCCTCAACCCTCATTGTTCAGTCCTCAATACCGAATCCTCAATCTTCAGTCCTCAATCCTCAATCCTCAATTCTCAATCCTCAATCCTCAATCCTCAGAGTTCAAACACAAATACTCAACCCTCAGTCCTCGTCCTCAATCCACAACCCCCAATCCTCAATCCTCAATCTTCAATCATTAATATTCAATCTTCAATCCTCAATCCTCAATCCTCAATCCTCAACCCTCAATCCGCAATGCTCAATCCTCAAAACCCAATCCTCAGCCTTCAATCCTCAATCCTCAATCCTCAATACTCAATCCTCAATTCTCAGTCCTCAATCCTCAATCTTCAATCCTCAATACTCAATCTTCAATCTTCTATCCTCAATCCTGAATCCTCAATCTTCAATCCTCGATACTGAATCTTCAATCGTCAATCTTCAATCCTCAATGTTCAATCCGCAATACCCAATCCTCAATCTTCAATACTCAATCCTCAATCCTCAATCCTCAATCCTCAATCTTCAATCCTCAATACTCATCCTTCAATCCTCAATCCTCAATCCTCAATCCTCAATCCACATTCTTCAATCCTCAACACCCAATCCTCAATCTTCAATCCTCAATCCTCAGTCCTCAATTCTCAATCCTCAATCCTCAATCCTCAGACCACAAACATCAAGACTCAACCCTCAGTCCTCGTCCTCAATCCACAACCCTCAATCCTCGATCCTCAATCTTCAATCATGAATATTCAATATTCAATCCTCAATCCTCAATCATCAATACTCAACCCACAATCCTCAATGTTCAATCCTCGATACCCAATCCTCAATCTTCAATCCTCAATCCTCAATCCTCAATCCTCAATCCTCAATCCTCAATCCTCAATCCTCAGTCCTCAATCCTCAATCCTGAATCCTCAAACCTGAATCCTCAGTATTCAGCCCTCACTCCTCAACAATCAGTTGTCAATCCTCAATCCTCAATAGAATATCCTCAATTCACAGGTTTCAATACTCAATACTCAACCAGCAATCTTCAAATCTCTATCCACAAACATCAATTCTCATCACTCAACCCTCAACACTCAGTCCCCAATCCTCAATCCTCAGTCCTCAATTCTCAATCCTCAATCGTCAATCCTCAATCCCCAATCCTCAACCTTCTATCCTCAATCCTCAATCCTCAATCCTCAATCCTCAATCTTCAATCCTCAATACTCAATCTTCAATCCTCAATCTTCAATCCTCAATCCTCAATCCTCAATCTTCAATCCTCAATACTCAATCTTCAATCCTCAATCCTCAATCCTCAATCCTCAATCCTCAATCCTCAATCCTCAATCTTCAATCCTCAATACTCAAACTGCAATCCTCAATCATCAGTCCTCACTCCTCAATCCTCATTCTTCAATCCTCAATACCGAATCCTCAATCTCCAATCCTCAATCCTCAATCCTCAATTCTCAATCCTCAATCCTCAATCCTCAGACTTCAAACACCAATACTCAACCCTCAGTCCTCGTCCTCAATCCACAACCCTCAATCCTCAATCCTCAATCTTCAATCATTAATATTCAATCTTCAACCCTCAATCCTCAATCCTCAATCCTCAATCCGCAATCCTCAATCCTCAATCTTCAATCCTCAATACTCAATCTTCAATCCTCAATCTTCAACCCTCAATCCTCAATCCTCAATCCGCAATCCTCAATCTTCAATCCTCAATCCTCAATCCTCAGTCCTCGATCCTCAATCCTCAACCCTCAATCCTCAATCCTCAGTCCTCAAATGTCAAACCTGAATCCTCAATCCTGAATCCTCCATCTTCAGACCTCAGTCCTCAACAATCAGTTGTCAATTCACAATCCTCAATAGAATATCATAAATTCACAGTTTTCAATACTCAATACTCAATCTGCAATCTTCGAATCTCTATCCACAAACATCAATTCTCATAATTCAGCCCTCAACACTCAGTCCCCAATCCTCAATTTTCAATCCTCAATCCTCAATCCACAATCCTCGATCCTCAGTCCTCAATCCTCAATCCTCAATCCTCAAACCTCAATCCTCAACCGTCAGTCCTCGTCCTCAATCCTCAACCCTCAATCCTCAATCCTCAATCTTCAATCCTCAATACTCAATATTCAATCCTCAATCCTCAATCCTCAATCCTCAATCTTCAATCCTCAATCCTCAACCCTCAGTCCTCAACCCACATTCTTCAATCCGCAATACCCAATCCTCAATCTACAATACTCAATACTCAATCCTCAATTCTCAATCCTCAATCCTCTGCCCTCAGTCCTCAATCCACAATCCTCAACCCTCAGCCCTCATCCTCAATCCTCAAACCTCAATCCTCAATCCTCAATCTTCAATCCTCAATACTCAATCTTCAATAATCAATCCTCAATTCTCAATCCTCAATACTCAATCCTCAATCGTCAATACTCAGTCCTCAATCCTCAATCTTCAATCCTCAATACTCAATCTTCAATCCTCAATCCTCAATTCTCAATCCTCAATGCTCAATACTCAATCGTTAATCTTCAATCCCCAATCCTCAATCTTCAATCCTAAATCCTCAATCCTCAATCCTCAATCCTCAATCTTCAATCCTCAATACTCAATCTTCATTCCTCAATCCTCAATCCTCAATCCTCAATCCTCAATCCTCAATCCTCAATCTTCAATCCTCAATACTCAAACTGCAATCCTGAATCCTCAGTCCTCAATCCTCAATCCTCATTCTTCAGTCCTCAATACCGAATCCTCAATCTTCATTCCTCAATCATCAATCCTCAATTCTCAATCCTCAATCCTCAATCCTCAGACTTCAAACACCAATACTCAACCCTCAGTCCTCGTGCTCAATCCACAACCCTCAATCCTCAATCCTCAATCTTCAATCATTAATATTCAATCTTCGATCCTCAATCTTCAATCATTAATATTCAGTCTTCAATCCTCAATCCTCAATCCTCAATCCTCAACCCTCAATCCCCAATGCTCAACCCTCAATACCCAATCCTCAGTCTTCAATCCTCAATCCTCAATCCTCAATCCTCAATCCTCAATCTTCAATCCTCAATACTCAATCTTCAATCCTCAATCCTCAATCCTCGGTCCTTAATCCTCAATCGTCAATCTCCAATCCTGAATACTCAACCTTCAATCCTCAATACTCAATCTTCAATCCTCAATCCTCAGTCCTCAAACCTCAATTCTGAATCCTCAAATCTCAATTCTGAATCCTCAATCCTGAACCCTCAATCTTCAGCTCTCAGTCCTCAACAATCAGTTGTCAATCCCCAATCCTCAATAGAATATACTCAATTCACAGTTCTCAATACTCAATACTCAATCTGCAATCTTCAAATCCCTATCCACAAACATCAATTCTCATCACTCAACACTCAACACTCCGTCCCCAATCCTCAATCTTCAATCCTCAATCCTCAATCCTCAATCCTCAATCCTCAATTTTCAATCCTCAATCCTCAATCCTCAGTCCTCAATCCTCAATCCACAATCTTCAAGCCTCAGTCCCCAATCCTCAATCTTCAACCCTCAATCCTCAATCCTCAATCCTCGATCCTCAGTCCTCAATCACCAATCCTCAATACTCAATGCTCAATCCGCAATACCCAATCCTCAATCTTCAATCCTCAATCCTCAATCCTCAATCCTCAATCCTCAGTCCTCAAACCTTAATCCTGAATCGTCAATCCTGAATCCTCAATCTTCAACCCTCAATCCTCAATCCTCAATCCTCGATCCTCAGTCCTCAATCCTCAATCCTCAATCCTCAATGCTCAATCCGCAATACCCAATCCTCAATCTTCAATCCTCAATCCTCAATCCTCAATCCTCAATCCTCAGTCCTCAAACCTTAATCCTGAATCCTCAATCCTGAATCCTCAATCTTCAGCCCTCAGTCCTCAACAATCAGTTGTCAATCCCCAATCCTCAATGGAATATCATCAATTCACAGTTTTCAATACTCAATACTCAATCTGCAATCTTCAAATCTCTATCCACAAACATCAATTCTCATCACTCAACACTCAACACTCCGTCCCCAATCCTCAATCTTCAATTCTCAATCCTCAATCCTCAATCCTCAATCCTCAATTTTCAATCCTCAATACTCAATCTTCAATCATCAATACTCAATCTCCAATCCTCAATCCTCAATCCTCGGTCCTTAATCCTCAATCGCCAATCTCCAATCCTGAATACTCAATCTTCAATCCTCAATACTCAATCTTCAATCCTCAATCCTCAGTCCTCAAACCTCAATTCTGAATCCTCAAATCTCAATTCTGAATCCTCAATCCTGAACCCTCAATCTTCAGCTCTCAGTCCTCAACAATCAGTTGTCAATCCTCAATCCTCAATAGAATATACTCAATTCACAGTTTTCAATACACAATACTCAACCTGCAATCTTCGAATCTCTATCCACAAACATCAATTCTCATCACTCAACCCTCAACACTAAGTCCTCAATGTTCAATCCTCAATCATCAATTCTCAATCTTCAATCCTCAATACTGAACCTTCAATCCTCAATTCTCAATCCTCAGTCCTCAATCCTCAATCCTCAATCTGCAATCCTCAGTCCCCAATCCTCAATCTTCAACCCTCAATCCTCAATCCTCAATCCTCGATCCTCAATCCTCAATCCTCAATCTTCAATCCTCAATACTCAACCTTCAATCCTCAATCCTCAATCCTCAATCCTCAATCCACAGTCTTCAATCCTCAACACCCAATCCTCAATCTTCAATCCTCAATCCTCAGTCCTCAATTCTCAATCCTCAATCCTCAATCCTCAGACCTCAAGCATCAATACTCAACCCTCAGTCCTCGTCCTCAATCCACAACCCTCAATCCTCGATCCTCAATCTTCAATCATCAATATTCAATCTTCAATCCTCAATCCTCAATCATCAATACTCAATCCACAATCCTCAATGTTCAATCCTCAATACCCAATCCTCAATCTTCAATCCTCAATACTCAATCCTCAATCCTCAGCTCTCAATCCTCAATCCTCAGTCCTCAAACCTCAATCCTGAATCCTCAAACCTGAATCCTCAGTCTTCAGCCCTCACTCCTCAACAATCAGTTGTCAATCCTCAATCCTCAATAGAATATCCTCAATTCACAGGCTTCAATACTCAATACTCAACCTGCAATCTTCAAATCTCTATCCACAAACATCAATTCTCATCACTCAACCCTCAACGCTCAGTCCCCAATCCTCAATCCTCAATCCTCAATTCTCAATCCTCAATCGTCAATCCTCAATCCCCAATACTCAATCTTCAATCCTCAGTCCTCAATCCTCAATCCTCAATCCTCAATCTTCAATCCTCAATACTCAATCTTCAATCCTCAATCCTCAATCCTCAATCCTCAATCCTCAATCCTCAATCCTCAATCTTCAATCCTCAATACTCAAACTGCAATCCTCAATCCTCAGTCCTCACTCCTCAATCCTCATTCTTCAATCCTCAATACCGAATCCTCAATCTTCAATCCTCAATCCTCAATCCTCAATTCTCAATCATCAATCCCCAATCCTCAGACTTCAAACACCAATACTCAACCCTCAGTCCTCGTCCTCAATCCACAACACTCAATCCTCAATCCTCAATCTTCAATCATTAATATTCAATCTTCAATCCTCAATCCTCAATCCTCAATCCTCAACCCTCAATCCCCAATGCTCAATCCTCAATACCCAATTCTCAGTCTTCAATCCTCAATTCTCAATCCTCAATCGTCAATCTTCAATCCTCAATACTCAATCTTCAATCCTCAATCCTCAATCCTCAATCCTCAATCCTCAATCCTCAATCTTCAATGCTCAATACTCAAACTGCAATCCTCAATCCTCAGTCCTCACTCCTCAACCCTCATTGTTCAGTCCTCAATACCGAATCCTCAATCTTCAGTCCTCAATCCTCAATCCTCAATTCTCAATCCTCAATCCTCAATCCTCAGAGTTCAAACACAAATACTCAACCCTCAGTCCTCGTCCTCAATCCACAACCCCCAATCCTCAATCCTCAATCTTCAATCATTAATATTCAATCTTCAATCCTCAATCCTCAATCCTCAATCCTCAACCCTCAATCCGCAATGCTCAATCCTCAAAACCCAATCCTCAGCCTTCAATCCTCAATCCTCAATCCTCAATACTCAATCCTCAATTCTCAGTCCTCAATCCTCAATCTTCAAACCTCAATACTCAATCTTCAATCTTCAATCCTCAATCCTGAATCCTCAATCTTCAATCCTCGATACTGAATCTTCAATCGTCAATCTTCAATCCTCAATGTTCAATCCGCAATACCCAATCCTCAATCTTCAATACTCAATCCTCAATCCTCAATCCTCAATCCTCAATCTTCAATCCTCAATACTCATCCTTCAATCCTCAATCCTCAATCCTCAATCCTCAATCCACATTCTTCAATCCTCAACACCCAATCCTCAATCTTCAATCCTCAATCCTCAGTCCTCAATTCTCAATCCTCAATCCTCAATCCTCAGACCACAAACATCAAGACTCAACCCTCAGTCCTCGTCCTCAATCCACAACCCTCAATCCTCGATCCTCAATCTTCAATCATGAATATTCAATATTCAATCCTCAATCCTCAATCATCAATACTCAACCCACAATCCTCAATGTTCAATCCTCGATACCCAATCCTCAATCTTCAATCCTCAATCCTCAATCCTCAATCCTCAATCCTCAATCCTCAATCCTCAATCCTCAGTCCTCAAACCTCAATCCTGAATCCTCAAACCTGAATCCTCAGTATTCAGCCCTCACTCCTCAACAATCAGTTGTCAATCCTCAATCCTCAATAGAATATCCTCAATTCACAGGTTTCAATACTCAATACTCAACCTGCAATCTTCAAATCTCTATCCACAAACATCAATTCTCATCACTCAACCCTCAACACTCAGTCCCCAATCCTCAATCCTCAGTCCTCAATTCTCAATCCTCAATCGTCAATCCTCAATCCCCAATCCTCAACCTTCTATCCTCAATCCTCAATCCTCAATCCTCAATCCTCAATCTTCAATCCTCAATACTCAATCTTCAATCCTCAATCTTCAATCCTCAATCCTCAATCCTCAATCTTCAATCCTCAATACTCAATCTTCAATCCTCAATCCTCAATCCTCAATCCTCAATCCTCAATCCTCAATCCTCAATCTTCAATCCTCAATACTCAAACTGCAATCCTCAATCATCAGTCCTCACTCCTCAATCCTCATTCTTCAATCCTCAATACCGAATCCTCAATCTTCAATCCTCAATCCTCAATCCTCAATTCTCAATCCTCAATCCTCAATCCTCAGACTTCAAACACCAATACTCAACCCTCAGTCCTCGTCCTCAATCCACAACCCTCAATCCTCAATCCTCAATCTTCAATCATTAATATTCAATCTTCAATCCTCAATCCTCAATCCTGAATCCTCAATCCGCAATCCTCAATCCTCAATCTTCAATCCTCAATACTCAATTTTCAATCCCCAATCTTCAACCCTCAATCCTCAATCCTCAATCCGCAATCCTCAATCTTCAATCCTCAATCCTCAATCCTCAATCCTCGATCCTCAATCCTCAACCCTCAATCCTCAATCCTCAGTCCTCAAACGTCAAACCTGAATCCTCAATCCTGAATCCTCCATCTTCAGACCTCAGTCCTCAATCCTCAATCCTCAATCCTCAATTTTCAATCCTCAATACTCAATCTTCAATCATCAATACTCAATCTTCAATCCTCAATCCTCAATCCTCGGTCCTTAATCCTCAATCGCCAATCTCCAATCCTGAATACTCAATCTTCAATCCTCAATACTCAATCTTCAATCCTCAATCCTCAATCCTCAATCCTCAATCCTCAATTTTCAATCCTCAATCCTCAACCCTCAGTCCTCAATCCTCAATCCTCAATCTTCAAGCCTCAGTCCCCAATCCTCAATCTTCAACCCTCAATCCTTAATCCTCAATCCTCGATCCTCAGTCCTCAATCCTCAATCCTCAATCCTCAATGCTCAATCCGCAATACCCAATCCTCAAAATTCAATCCTCAATCCTCAATCCTCAATCCTCAATCCTCAGTCCTCAAACCTTAATCCTGAATCCTCAATCCTGAATCCTCAATCTTCAGCCCTCAGTCCTCAACAATCAGTTGTCAATCCCCAATCCTCAATGGAATATCATCAATTCACAGTTTTCAATACTCAATACTCAATCTGCAATCTTCAAATCTCTATCCACAAACATCAATTCTCATCACTCAACACTCAACACTCCGTCCCCAATCCTCAATCTTCAATCCTCAATCCTCAATCCTCAATCCTCAATCCTCAATTTTCAATCCTCAATACTCAGTCTTCAATCATCAATACTCAATCTTCAATCCTCAATCCTGAATCCTCGGTCCTTAATCCTCAATCGCCAATCTCCAATCCTGAATACTCAATCTTCAATCCTCAATACTCAATCTTCAATCCTCAATCCTCAGTCCTCAAACCTCAATTCTGAATCCTCAAATCTCAATTCTGAATCCTCAATCCTGAACCCTCAATCTTCAGCTCTCAGTCCTCAACAATCAGTTGTCAATCCTCAATCCTCAATAGAATATACTCAATTCACAGTTTTCAATACACAATACTCAACCTGCAATCTTCGAATCTCTATCCACAAACATCAATTCTCATCACTCAACCCTCAACACTCAGTCCTCAATGTTCAATCCTCAATCATCAATTCTCAATCTTCAATCCTCAATACTGAACCTTCAATCCTCAATCCTCAATCCTCAGTCCTCAATCCTCAATCCTCAATCTGCAATCCTCAGTCCCCAATCCTCAATCTTCAACCCTCAATCCTCAATCCTCAATCCTCGATACTCAATCCTCAATCCTCAATCTTCAATCCTCAATACTCAACCTTCAATCCTCAATCCTCAATCCTCAATCCTCAATCCACAGTCTTCAATCCTCGACACCCAATCCTCAATCTTCAATCCTCAATCCTCAGTCCTCAATTCTCAATCCTCAATCCTCAATCCTCAGACCTCAAACATCAATACTCAACCCTCAGTCCTCGTCCTCAGTCCACAACCCTCAATCCTCGATCCTCAATCTTCAATCATCAATATTCAATCTTCAATCCTCAATCCTCAATCATCAATACTCAATCCACAATCCTCAATGTTCAATCCTCAATACCCAATCCTCAATCTTCAATCCTCAATACTCAATCCTCAATTCTCAACCCTCAATCCTCAATCCTCAGTCCTCAAACCTCAATCCTGAATCCTCAAACCTGAATCCTCAGTCTTCAGCCCTCACTCCTCAACAATCAGTTGTCAATTCTCAATCCTCAATAGAATATCCTCAATTCACAGGATTCAATACTCAATACTCAACCTGCAATCTTCAAATCTCTATCCACAAACATCAATTCTCATCACTCAACCCTCAACGCTCAGTCCCCAATCCTCAATCCTCAATCCTCAATTCTCAATCCTCAATCGTCAATCCTCAATCCCCAATACTCAATCTTCAATCCTCAGTCCTCAATCCTCAATCCTCAATCCTCAATCCTCAATACCCAATCTTCAATCCTTAATCTTCAATCCTCAATCCTCAATCCTCAATATTCAATCCTCAATACTCAATCTTCAATCCTCAATCCTCAATCCTCAATCCTCAATCCTCAATCCTCAATCCTCAATCTTCAATCCTCAATACTCAAACTGCAATCCTCAATCCTCAGTCCTCACTCCTCAATCCTCATTCTTCAATCCTCAATACCGAATCCTCAATCTTCAATCCTCAATCCTCAATCCTCAATTCTCAATCCTCAATCCTCAATCCTCAGACTTCAAACACCAATACTCAACCCTCAGTCCTCGTCCTCAATCCACAACCCTCAATCCTCAATCCTCAATCTTCAATCATTAATATTCAATCTTCAATCCTCAATCCTCAATCCTCAATCCTCAATCCGCAATCCTCAATCCTCAATCTTCAATCCTCAATACTCAATCTTCAATCCTCAATCTTCAACCCTCAATCCTCAATCCTCAATCCGCAATCCTCAATCTTCAATCCTCAATCCTCAATCCTCAATCCTCGATCCTCAATCCTCAACCCTCAATCCTCAATCCTCAGTCCTCAAATGTCAAACCTGAATCCTCAATCCTGAATCCTCCATCTTCAGACCTCAGTCCTCAACAATCAGTTGTCAATTCACAATCCTCAATAGAATATCATAAATTCACAGTTTTCAATACTCAATACTCAATCTGCAATCTTCGAATCTCTATCCACAAGCATCAATTCTCATAATTCAGCCCTCAACACTCAGTCCCCAATCCTCAATTTTCAATCCTCAATCCTCAATCCACAATCCTCGATCCTCAGTCCTCAATCCTCAATCCTCAATCCTCAAACCTCAATCCTCAACCGTCAGTCCTCGTCCTCAATCCTCAACCCTCAATCCTCAATCCTCAATCTTCAATCCTCGATACTCAATATTCAGTCCTCAATCCTCAATCCTAAATCCTCAGTCTTCAATCCTCAATCCTCAATCCTCAATCCTCAATCCTCAATCCTCATTCTTCAATCCTCAATACCCAATCCTCAATCTTCAATCCTCTATCCTCAATCATCAATTCTCAATCCTCAATCCTCAATCCTCAGACCTCAAACAGCAATACTCAACCCTCAGTCCTCGTCCTCAATCCACAACCATCAATACTGAATCCTCAACCTTCAATCATCAATATTCAATCTTCAGTCCTCAATCCTCAATCCTCAATCCTCAAACCTCAATCCTCAACCGTCAGTCCTCGTTCTCAAACCTCAACCCTCAATCCTCAATCCTCAATCTTCAATCATCAATATTCAATCTTCGATCCTCCATCCTCAATCCTCAATACTCAAGTGTCAATCCTCAATCCTCAATCCTCAATCCTCAGTAATCAATCCTCAATCTTCAATACTGAATCGTCAATCCTCAGTCCTCAATCCTCAATCCTCAATCCTCGTTCCTCAAACCTCAATCCTCAACCCTCAGGCCTCACACTCAATTCTCAATTCTCAATCCTCAATCCTCAATCTGCAATCCTCAATAATCAATCTCCAATCCTAGATCCTCAATCCCCAATCCTCAATCCTTAATCCTCAGTCCTCAATCCTCAATCCTCAATCCTCAAACGTCAATCCTCAACCGTCAGTTCACGTCCTCAATCCTCAACCCTCAATACTCAATCCTCAATCTTCAATCCTCAATACTCAATATTCAATCCTCAATCCTCAATCCTCAATCCTCAATCTTCAACCCTCAATCCTCAACCCTCAGTCCTCAACCCACATTCTTCAATCCGCAATACCCAATCCTCAATCTACAATACTCAATACTCAATCCTCAATTCTCAATCCTCAATCCTCTGCCCTCAGTCCTCAATCCACAATCCTCAACCCTCAGCCCTCATCCTCAATCCTCAAACCTCAATCCTCAATCCTCAATCTTCAATCCTCAATACTCAATCTTCAATAATCAATCCTCAATTCTCAATCCTCAATACTCAATCCTCAATCGTCAATACTCAGTCCTCAATCCTCAATCTTCAATCCTCAATACTCAATCTTCAATCCTCAATCCTCAATTCTCAATCCTCAATGCTCAATACTCAATCGTTAATCTTCAATCCCCAAACCTCAATCTTCAATCCTAAATCCTCAATCCTCAATCCTCAATCCTCAATCTTCAATCCTCAATACTCAATCTTCATTCCTCAATCCTCAATCCTCAATCCTCAATCCTCAATCCTCAATCCTCAATCTTCAATCCTCAATACTCAAACTGCAATCCTGAATCCTCAGTCCTCAATCCTCAATCCTCATTCTTCAGTCCTCAATACCGAATCCTCAATCTTCATTCCTCAATCATCAATCCTCAATTCTCAATCCTCAATCCTCAATCCTCAGACTTCAAACACCAATACTCAACCCTCAGTCCTCGTGCTCAATCCACAACCCTCAATCCTCAATCCTCAATCTTCAATCATTAATATTCAATCTTCAATCCTCAATCTTCAATCATTAATATTCAATCTTCAATCCTCAATCCTCAATCCTCAATCCTCAACCCTTAATCCCCAATTCTCAACCCTCAATACCCAATCCTCAGTCTTCAATCCTCAATCCTCAATCCTCAATCCTCAATCCTCAATCTTCAATCCTCAATACTCAATCTTCAATCCTCAATCCTCAATCCTCGGTCCTTAATCCTCAATCGTCAATCTCCAATCCTGAATACTCAATCTTCAATCCTCAATACTCAATCTTCAATCCTCAATCCTCAGTCCTCAAACCTCAATTCTGAATCCTCAAATCTCAATTCTGAATCCTCAATCCTGAACCCTCAATCTTCAGCTCTCAGTCCTCAACAATCAGTTGTCAATCCTCAATCCTCAATAGAATATACTCAATTCACAGTTCTCAATACTCAATACTCAATCTGCAATCATCAAATCCCTATCCACAAACATCAATTATCATCACTCAACACTCAACACTCCGTCCCCAATCCTCAATCTTCAATCCTCAATCCTCAATCCTCAATACTCAATCCTCAATTTTCAATCCTCAATCCTCAATCCTCAGTCCTCAATCCTCAATCCTCAATCTTCAAGCCTCAGTCCCCAATCCTCAATCTTCAACCCTCAATCCTCAATCCTCAATCCTCGATCCTCAGTCCTCAATCCTCAATCCTCAATCCCCAATGCTCAATCCGCAATACCCAATCCTCAATCTTCAATCCTCAATCCTCAATCCTCAATCCTCAATCCTCAATCCTCAGTCCTCAATCCTCAATCCTCAATCTTCAAGCCTCAGTCCCCAATCCTCAATCTTCAACCCTCAATCCTCAATCCTCAATCCTCGATCCTCAGTCCTCAATCCTCAATCCTCAATCCTCAATGTTCAATCCGCAATACCCAATCCTCAATCTTCAATCGTCAATCCTCAATCCTCAATCCTCAATCCTCAATTATCAGTCCTCAAACCTTAATCCTGAATCCTCAATCCTGAATCCTCAATCTTCAGCCCTCAGTCCTCAACAATCAGTTGTCAATCCCCAATCCTCAATGGAATATCATCAATTCACAGTTTTCAATACTCAATACTCAATCTGCAATCTTCAAATCTCTATCCACAAACATCAATTCTCATCTCTCAAAACTCAACACTCCGTCCCCAATCCTCAATCTTCAATCCTCAATCCTCAATCCACAATCCTCAATCCTCAATCCTCAATCTTCAATCCTCAATACTCAATCTTCAATCCTCAATCCTCAATCATCAATCCTCAATGCTCAATCCTCAATCCTCAATCCTCAACCCTCAATCTTCAATCCTCAATACTCAATCTGCAATCCTCAATCCTCAATCCTCAATCCTCAATCCTCATTCTTCAATCCTCAGTGCCCAGTCCTCAATCTTGAATCCTCAATCTTCAATCCTCGATTCTCATTCCTCAATCCTCAATCGTCAATCCTCAATCCTCAATCCTCAACCCTCAATCCTCAATGTTGAATCCTCAATACCCAATCCTCAGTCTTCAATCCTCAATCCTCAATCCTCAATCCTCAATCCTCAACCTTCAATCCTCAATCCTCAATCCTCAATTCTCAATCCTCAATCCTCAACCCTCAATTCTCAATACTCAATCCTCAATCCTCAGACCTCAAACAGCAATACTCAACCCTCAGTCCTCGTCCTCAGTCCACAAGCATCAATACCCAATCCTCAATCTTCAATCATCAATATTCAATCTTGAGTCCTCAATCCTCAATCCTCAATCCTCAATCCTCAATCTTCAATCCTCAATACTCAATCTTCATTCCTCAATCCTCAATCCTCAATCCTCAGTTCTCAAGCCTCAATCCTCAATCCTCAATCCTCAATCCTCAATCTTCAATCCTCAATCCTCAATCCTCAATTCTCAATCCTCAATCCTCAATCCTCAATCCTCAATCCTCAATCCTCAATCTTCAATCCCCAATACTCAAACTGCAATCCTCAGTCCTCAGTCCTCACTCCTCAATCCTCATTCTTCAATCCTCAATACCGAATTCTCAATCTTCAATCCTCAATCCTCAATCCTCAATTCTCAATCCTCAATCCTCAATCCTCAGACTTCAAACACCAATACTCAACCCTCAGTCCTCGTCCTCAATCCACAACCCTCAATCCTCAATCCTCAATCCTCAATCCTCAATCCTCAACCCTCAATCCCCAATGCTAAATCCTCAATACCCAATACTCAGTCCTCAATCCTCAATCCTCAATCTGCAATCCTCAGTCCCCAATCCTCAATCTTCAACCCTCAATCCTCAATCCTCAATCCTCGATACTCAATCCTCAATCCTCAATCTTCAATCCTCAATACTCAACCTTCAATCCTCAATCCTCAATCCTCAATCCTCAATCCACAGTCTTCAATCCTCGACACCCAATCCTCAATCTTCAATCCTCAATCCTCAGCCCTCAATTCACAATCCTCAATCCTCAATCCTCAGACCTCAAACATCAATACTCAACCCTCAGTCCTCGTCCTCAGTCCACAACCCTCAATCCTCGATCCTCAATCTTCAATCATCAATATTCAATCTTCAATCCTCAATCCTCAATCATCAATACTCAATCCACAATCCTCAATGTTCAATCCTCAATACCCAATCCTCAATCTTCAATCCTCAATACTCAATCCTCAATCCTCAACCCTCAATCCTCAATCCTCAGTCCTCAAACCTCAATCCTGAATCCTCAAACCTGAATCCTCAGTCTTCAGCCCTCACTCCTCAACAATCAGTTGTCAATCCTCAATCCTCAATAGAATATCCTCAATTCACAGGATTCAATACTCAATACTCAACCTGCAATCTTCAAATCTCTATCCACAAACATCAATTCTCATCACTCAACCCTCAACGCTCAGTCCCCAATCCTCAATCCTCAATCCTCAATTCTCAATCCTCAATCGTCAATCCTCAATCCCCAATACTCAATCTTCAATCCTCAGTCCTCAATCCTCAATCCTCAATCCTCAATCCTCAATCTTCAATCCTCAATACTCAATCTTCAATCCTCAATCCTCAATCCTCAATCCTCAATCCTCAATCCTCAATCCTCAATCTTCAATCCTCAATACTCAAACTGCAATCCTCAATCCTCAGTCCTCACTCCTCAATCCTCATTCTTCAATCCTCAATACCGAATCCTCAATCTTCAATCCTCAATCCTCAATCCTCAATTCTCAATCATCAATCCCCAATCCTCAGACTTCAAACACCAATACTCAACCCTCAGTCCTCGTCCTCAATCCACAACCCTCAATCCTCAATCCTCAATCTTCAATCATTAATATTCAATCTTCAATCCTCAATCCTCAATCCTCAATCCTCAACCCTCAATGCCCAATGCTCAATCCTCAATACCGAATTCTCAGTCTTCAATCCTCAATTCTCAATCCTCAATCGTCAATCTTCAATCCTCAATACTCAATCTTCAATCCTCAATCCTCAATCCTCAATCCTCAATCCTCAATCCTCAATCTTCAATGCTCAATACTCAAACTGGAATCCTCAATCCTCAGTCCTCACTCCTCAACCCTCGTTGTTCAGTCCTCAATACCGAATCCTCAATCTTCAGTCCTCAATCCTCAATCCTCAATTCTCAATCCTCAAACCTCAATCCTCAGAGTTCAAACACCAATACTCAACCCTCAGTCCTCGTCCTCAATCCACAACCCCCAATCCTCAATCCTCAATCTTCAATCATTAATATTCAATCTTCAATCCTCAATCCTCAATCCTCAATCCTCAACCCTCAATCCGCAATCCTCAATTCTCAGTCCTCAATCCTCAATCTTCAATCCTCAATACTCAATCTTCAATCTTCAATCCTCAATCCTCAATCCTCAATCTTCAATCCTCGATACTGAATCTTCAATCGTCAATCTTCAATCCTCAATGTTCAATCCGCAATACCCAATCCTCAATCTTCAATACTCAATCCTCAATCCTCAATCCTCAATCCTCAATCCTCAATCTTCAATCCTCAATACTCATCCTTCAATCCTCAATCCTCAATCCTCAATCCTCAATCCACATTCTTCAATCCTCAACACCCAATCCTCAATCTTCAATCCTCAATCCTCAGTCCTCAATTCTCAATCCTCAATCCTCAATCCTCAGACCACAAACATCAAGACTCAACCCTCAGTCCTCGTCCTCAATCCACAACCCTCAATCCTCGATCCTCAATCTTCAATCATGAATATTCAATATTCAATCCTCAATCCTCAATCATCAATACTCAATCCACAATCCTCAATGTTCAATCCTCGATACCCAATCCTCAATCTTCAATCCTCAATCCTCAATCCTCAATCCTCAATCCTCAATCCTCAATCCTCAATCCTCAGTCCTCAAACCTCAATCCTGAATCCTCAAACCTGAATCCTCAGTCTTCAGCCCTCACTCCTCAACAATCAGTTGTCAATCCTCAATCCTCAATAGAATATCCTCAATTCACAGGTTTCAATACTCAATACTCAACCAGCAATCTTCAAATCTCTATCCACAAACATCAATTCTCATCACTCAACCCTCAACACTCAGTCCCCAATCCTCAACCCTCAGTCCTCAATTCTCAATCCTCAATCGTCAATCCTCAATCCCCAATCCTCAATCTTCAATCCTCAATCCTCAATCCTCAATCCTCAATCCTCAATCTTCAATCCTCAATACCCAATCTTCAATCCTTAATCTTCAATCCTCAATCCTCAATCCTCAATCTTCAATCCTCAATACTCAATCTTCAATCCTCAATCCTCAATCCTCAATCCTCAATCCTCAATCCTCAATCCTCAATCTTCAATCCTCAATACTCAAACTGCAATCCTCAATCCTCAGTCCTCACTCCTCAATCCTCATTCTTCAATCCTCAATACCGAATCCTCAATCTTCAATCCTCAATCCTCAATCCTCAATTCTCAATCCTCAATCCTCAATCCTCAGACTTCAAACACCAATACTCAACCCTCAGTCCTCGTCCTCAATCCACAACCCTCAATCCTCAATCCTCAATCTTCAATCATTAATATTCAATCTTCAATCCTCAATCCTCAATCCTCAATCCTCAATCCGCAATCCTCAATCCTCAATCTTCAATCCTCAATACTCAATCTTCAATCCTCAATCTTCAACCCTCAATCCTCAATCCTCAATCCGCAATCCTCAATCTTCAATCCTCAATCCTCAATCCTCAATCCTCGATCCTCAATCCTCAACCCACAATCCTCAATCCTCAGTCCTCAAATGTCAAACCTGAATCCTCAATCCTGAATCCTCCATCTTCAGACCTCAGTCCTCAACAATCAGTTGTCAATTCACAATCCTCAATAGAATATCATAAATTCACAGTTTTCAATACTCAATACTCAATCTGCAATCTTCGAATCTCTATCCACAAACATCAATTCTCATAATTCAGCCCTCAACACTCAGTCCCCAATCCTCAATTTTCAATCCTCAATCCTCAATCCACAATCCTCGATCCTCAGTCCTCAATCCTCAATCCTCAATCCTCAAACCTCAATCCTCAACCGTCAGTCCTCGTCCTCAATCCTCAACCCTCAATCCTCAATCCTCAATCTTCAATCCTCGATACTCAATATTCAGTCCTCAATCCTCAATCCTAAATCCTCAGTCTTCAATCCTCAATCCTCAATCCTCAATCCTCAATCCTCAATCCTCATTCTTCAATCCTCAATACCCAATCCTCAATCTTCAATCCTCTATCCTCAATCATCAATTCTCAATCCTCAATCCTCAATCCTCAGACCTCAAACAGCAATACTCAACCCTCAGTCCTCGTCCTCAATCCACAACCATCAATACTGAATCCTCAACCTTCAATCATCAATATTCAATCTTCAGTCCTCAATCCTCAATCCTCAATCCTCAAACCTCAATCCTCAACCGTCAGTCCTCGTTCTCAAACCTCAACCCTCAATCCTCAATCCTCAATCTTCAATCATCAATATTCAATCTTCGATCCTCCATCCTCAATCCTCAATACTCAAGTGTCAATCCTCAATCCTCAATCCTCAATCCTCAGTAATCAATCCTCAATCTTCAATACTGAATCGTCAATCCTCAGTCCTCAATCCTCAATCCTCAATCCTCGTTCCTCAAACCTCAATCCTCAACCCTCAGGCCTCACACTCAATTCTCAATTCTCAATCCTCAATCCTCAATCTGCAATCCTCAATAATCAATCTCCAATCCTAGATCCTCAATCCCCAATCCTCAATCCTTAATCCTCAGTCCTCAATCCTCAATCCTCAATCCTCAAACGTCAATCCTCAACCGTCAGTTCACGTCCTCAATCCTCAACCCTCAATACTCAATCCTCAATCTTCAATCCTCAATACTCAATATTCAATCCTCAATCCTCAATCCTCAATCCTCAATCTTCAATCCTCAATCCTCAACCCTCAGTCCTCAACCCACATTCTTCAATCCGCAATACCCAATCCTCAATCTACAATACTCAATACTCAATCCTCAATTCTCAATCCTCAATCCTCTGCCCTCAGTCCTCAATCCACAATCCTCAACCCTCAGCCCTCATCCTCAATCCTCAAACCTCAATCCTCAATCCTCAATCTTCAATCCTCAATACTCAATCTTCAATAATCAATCCTCAATTCTCAATCCTCAATACTCAATCCTCAATCGTCAATACTCAGTCCTCAATCCTCAATCTTCAATCCTCAATACTCAATCTTCAATCCTCAATCCTCAATTCTCAATCCTCAATGCTCAATACTCAATCGTTAATCTTCAATCCCCAATCCTCAATCTTCAATCCTAAATCCTCAATCCTCAATCCTCAATCCTCAATCTTCAATCCTCAATACTCAATCTTCATTCCTCAATCCTCAATCCTCAATCCTCAATCCTCAATCCTCAATCCTCAATCTTCAATCCTCAATACTCAAACTGCAATCCTGAATCCTCAGTCCTCAATCCTCAATCCTCATTCTTCAGTCCTCAATACCGAATCCTCAATCTTCATTCCTCAATCATCAATCCTCAATTCTCAATCCTCAATCCTCAATCCTCAGACTTCAAACACCAATACTCATCCCTCAGTCCTCGTGCTCAATCCACAACCCTCAATCCTCAATCCTCAATCTTCAATCATTAATATTCAATCTTCAATCCTCAATCTTCAATCATTAATATTCAATCTTCAATCCTCAATCCTCAATCCTCAATCCTCAACCCTCAATCCCCAATGCTCAACCCTCAATACCCAATCCTCAGTCTTCAATCCTCAATCCTCAATCCTCAATCCTCAATCCTCAATCTCCAATCCTCAATACTCAATCTTCAATCCTCAATCCTCAATCCTCGGTCCTTAATCCTCAATCGTCAATCTCCAATCCTGAATACTCAATCTTCAATCCTCAATACTCAATCTTCAATCCTCAATCCTCAGTCCTCAAACCTCAATTGTGAATCCTCAAATCTCAATTCTGAATCCTCAATCCTGAACCCTCAATCTTCAGCTCTCAGTCCTCAACAATCAGTTGTCAATCCTCAATCCTCAATAGAATATACTCAATTCACAGTTCTCAATACTCAATACTCAATCTGCAATCATCAAATCCCTATCCACAAACATCAATTATCATCACTCAACACTCAACACTCCGTCCCCAATCCTCAATCTTCAATCCTCAATCCTCAATCCTCAATACTCAATCCTCAATTTTCAATCCTCAATCCTCAATCCTCAGTCCTCAATCCTCAATCCTCAATCTTCAAGCCTCAGTCCCCAATCCTCAATCTTCAACCCTCAATCCTCAATACTCAATCCTCGATCCTCAGTCCTCAATCCTCAATCCTCAATCCCCAATGCTCAATCCGCAATACCCAATCCTCAATCTTCAATCCTCAATCCTCAATCCTCAATCCTCAATCCTCAATCCTCAGTCCTCAATCCACAATCCTCAATCTTCAAGCCTCAGTCCCCAATCCTCAATCTTCAACCCTCAATCCTCAATCCTCAATCCTCGATCCTCAGTCCTCAATCCTCAATCCTCAATCCTCAATGTTCAATCCGCAATACCCAATCCTCAATCTTCAATCGTCAATCCTCAATCCTCAATCCTCAATCCTCAATTATCAGTCCTCAAACCTTAATCCTGAATCCTCAATCCTGAATCCTCAATCTTCAGCCCTCAGTCCTCAACAATCAGTTGTCAATCCCCAATCCTCAATGGAATATCATCAATTCACAGTTTTCAATACTCCATACTCAATCTGCAATCTTCAAATCTCTATCCACAAACATCAATTCTCATCACTCAACACTCAACACTCCGTCCCCAATCCTCAATCTTCAATCCTCAATCCTCAACCCTCAATCCTCAATCATCAATTTTCAATCCTCAATACTCAATCTTCAATCATCAATACTCAATCTTCAATCCTCAATCCTCAATCCTCGGTCCTTAATCCTCAATCGCCAATCTCCAATCCTGAATACTCAATCTTCAATCCTCAATACTCAATCTTCAATCCTCAATCCTCAGTCCTCAAACCTCAATTCTGAATCCTCAAATCTCTATTCTGAATCCTCAATCCTGAACCCTCAATCTTCAGCTCTCAGTCCTCAACAATCAGTTGTCAACCCTCAATCCTCAATAGAATATACTCAATTCACAGTTTTCAATACACAATACTCAAATTGCAATCTTCAAATCTCTATCCACAAACATGAATTCTCATCACTCAACCCTCAACACTCAGGCCCCAATCCTCAATCCTCAATCCTCAATTCTCAATACTCAATCGTCAATCCTCAATCCCCAATACTCAATCTTCAGTCCTCAATCCTCAATCCTCAATCTTCAATCCTCAGTCCCCAATCCTCAATCTTCAACCCTCAATCCTCAATCCTCAATCCTCGATTGTCAGTCCTCAGTCCTCAATCCTCAATCCACAATGTTCAATCCGCAATACCCAATCCTCCATCTTCAATCCTCAATCCTCAATCCTCAATCCTCAATCCTCAATCCTCAGCCCTCAAACCTTAATCCTGAATCCTCAATCCTGAATCCTCAATCTTCAGCCCTCAGTCCTCAACAATCAGTTGTCAAACCCAATCCTCAATGGAATATCATCAATTCACAGTTTTCAATACTCAATACTCAATCTGCAATCTTCAAATCTCTATCCACAAACATCAATTCTCATCTCTCAACACTCAACACTCCGTCCCCAATCCTCAATCTTCAATCGTCAATCCTCAATCCTCAATCCTCAATCCTCAATTTTCAATCCTCAATCCTCAATCCTCAGACCACAAACATCAAGACTCAACCCTCAGTCCTCGTCCTCAATCCACAACCCTCAATCCTCGATCCTCAATCTTCAATCATGAATATTCAATATTCAATCCTCAATCCTCAATCATCAATACTCAATCCACAATCCTCAATGTTCAATCCTCGATACCCAATCCTCAATCTTCAATCCTCAATCCTCAATCCTCAATCCTCAATCCTCAATCCTCAATCCTCAATCCTCAGTCCTCAAACCTCAATCCTGAATCCTCAAACCTGAATCCTCAGTCTTCAGCCCTCACTCCTCAACAATCAGTTGTCAATCCTCAATCCTCAATAGAATATCCTCAATTCACAGGTTTCAATACTCAATACTCAACCTGCAATCTTCAAATCTCTATCCACAAACATCAATTCTCATCACTCAACCCTCAACACTCAGTCCCCAATCCTCAACCCTCAGTCCTCAATTCTCAATCCTCAATCGTCAATCCTCAATCCCCAATCCTCAATCTTCAATCCTCAATCCTCAATCCTCAATCCTCAATCCTCAATCTTCAATCCACAATACCCAATCTTCAATCCTTAATCTTCAATCCTCAATCCTCAATCCTCAATCTTCAATCCTCAATACTCAATCTTCAATCCTCAATCCTCAATCCTCAATCCTCAATCCTCAATCCTCAATCCTCAATCTTCAATCCTCAATACTCAAACTGCAATCCTCAATCCTCAGTCCTCACTCCTCAATCCTCATTCTTCAATCCTCAATACCGAATCCTCAATCTTCAATCCTCAATCCTCAATCCTCAATTCTCAATCCTCAATCCTCAATCCTCAGACTTCAAACACCAATACTCAACCCTCAGTCCTCGTCCTCAATCCACAACCCTCAATCCTCAATCCTCAATCTTCAATCATTAATATTCAATCTTCAATCCTCAATCCTCAATCCTCAATCCTCAATCCGCAATCCTCAATCCTCAATCTTCAATCCTCAATACTCAATCTTCAATCCTCAATCTTCAACCCTCAATCCTCAATCCTCAATCCGCAATCCTCAATCTTCAATCCTCAATCCTCAATCCTCAATCCTCGATCCTCAATCCTCAAACCTCAATCCTCAATCCTCAGTCCTCAAATGTCAAACCTGAATCCTCAATCCTGAATCCTCCATCTTCAGACCTCAGTCCTCAACAATCAGTTGTCAATTCACAATCCTCAATAGAATATCATAAATTCACAGTTTTCAATACTCAATACTCAATCTGCAATCTTCGAATCTCTATCCACAAACATCAATTCTCATAATTCAGCCCTCAACACTCAGTCCCCAATCCTCAATTTTCAATCCTCAATCCTCAATCCACAATCCTCGATCCTCAGTCCTCAATCCTCAATCCTCAATCCTCAAACCTCAATCCTCAACCGTCAGTCCTCGTCCTCAATCCTCAACCCTCAATCCTCAATCCTCAATCTTCAATCCTCGATACTCAATATTCAGTCCTCAATCCTCAATCCTAAATCCTCAGTCTTCAATCCTCAATCCTCAATCCTCAATCCTCAATCCTCAATCCTCATTCTTCAATCCTCAATACCCAATCCTCAATCTTCAATCCTCTATCCTCAATCATCAATTCTCAATCCTCAATCCTCAATCCTCAGACCTCAAACAGCAATACTCAACCCTCAGTCCTCGTCCTCAATCCACAACCATCAATACTGAATCCTCAACCTTCAATCATCAATATTCAATCTTCAGTCCTCAATCCTCAATCCTCAATCCTCAAACCTCAATCCTCAACCGTCAGTCCTCGTTCTCAAACCTCAACCCTCAATCCTCAATCCTCAATCTTCAATCATCAATATTCAATCTTCGATCCTCCATCCTCAATCCTCAATACTCAAGTGTCAATCCTCAATCCTCAATCCTCAATCCTCAGTAATCAATCCTCAATCTTCAATACTGAATCGTCAATCCTCAGTCCTCAATCCTCAATCCTCAATCCTCGTTCCTCAAACCTCAATCCTCAACCCTCAGGCCTCACACTCAATTCTCAATTCTCAATCCTCAATCCTCAATCTGCAATCCTCAATAATCAATCTCCAATCCTAGATCCTCAATCCCCAATCCTCAATCCTTAATCCTCAGTCCTCAATCCTCAATCCTCAATCCTCAAACGTCAATCCTCAACCGTCAGTTCACGTCCTCAATCCTCAACCCTCAATACTCAATCCTCAATCTTCAATCCTCAATACTCAATATTCAATCCTCAATCCTCAATCCTCAATCCTCAATCTTCAATCCTCAATCCTCAACCCTCAGTCCTCAACCCACATTCTTCAATCCGCAATACCCAATCCTCAATCTACAATACTCAATACTCAATCCTCAATTCTCAATCCTCAATCCTCTGCCCTCAGTCCTCAATCCACAATCCTCAACCCTCAGCCCTCATCCTCAATCCTCAAACCTCAATCCTCAATCCTCAATCTTCAATCCTCAATACTCAATCTTCAATAATCAATCCTCAATTCTCAATCCTCAATACTCAATCCTCAATCGTCAATACTCAGTCCTCAATCCTCAATCTTCAATCCTCAATACTCAATCTTCAATCCTCAATCCTCAATTCTCAATCCTCAATGCTCAATACTCAATCGTTAATCTTCAATCCCCAATCCTCAATCTTCAATCCTAAATCCTCAATCCTCAATCCTCAATCCTCAATCTTCAATCCTCAATACTCAATCTTCATTCCTCAATCCTCAATCCTCAATCCTCAATCCTCAATCCTCAATCCTCAATCTTCAATCCTCAATACTCAAACTGCAATCCTGAATCCTCAGTCCTCAATCCTCAATCCTCATTCTTCAGTCCTCAATACCGAATCCTCAATCTTCATTCCTCAATCATCAATCCTCAATTCTCAATCCTCAATCCTCAATCCTCAGACTTCAAACACCAATACTCAACCCTCAGTCCTCGTGCTCAATCCACAACCCTCAATCCTCAATCCTCAATCTTCAATCATTAATATTCAATCTTCAATCCTCAATCTTCAATCATTAATATTCAATCTTCAATCCTCAATCCTCAATCCTCAATCCTCAACCCTCAATCCCCAATGCTCAACCCTCAATACCCAATCCTCAGTCTTCAATCCTCAATCCTCAATCCTCAATCCTCAATCCTCAATCTCCAATCCTCAATACTCAATCTTCAATCCTCAATCCTCAATCCTCGGTCCTTAATCCTCAATCGTCAATCTCCAATCCTGAATACTCAATCTTCAATCCTCAATACTCAATCTTCAATCCTCAATCCTCAGTCCTCAAACCTCAATTGTGAATCCTCAAATCTCAATTCTGAATCCTCAATCCTGAACCCTCAATCTTCAGCTCTCAGTCCTCAACAATCAGTTGTCAATCCTCAATCCTCAATAGAATATACTCAATTCACAGTTCTCAATACTCAATACTCAATCTGCAATCATCAAATCCCTATCCACAAACATCAATTATCATCACTCAACACTCAACACTCCGTCCCCAACCCTCAATCTTCAATCCTCAATCCTCAATCCTCAATACTCAATCCTCAATTTTCAATCCTCAATCCTCAATCCTCAGTCCTCAATCCTCAATCCTCAATCTTCAAGCCTCAGTCCCCAATCCTCAATCTTCAACCCTCAATCCTCAATACTCAATCCTCGATCCTCAGTCCTCAATCCTCAATCCTCAATCCCCAATGCTCAATCCGCAATACCCAATCCTCAATCTTCAATCCTCAATCCTCAATCCTCAATCCTCAATCCTCAATCCTCAGTCCTCAATCCACAATCCTCAATCTTCAAGCCTCAGTCCCCAATCCTCAATCTTCAACCCTCAATCCTCAATCCTCAATCCTCGATCCTCAGTCCTCAATCCTCAATCCTCAATCCTCAATGTTCAATCCGCAATACCCAATCCTCAATCTTCAATCGTCAATCCTCAATCCTCAATCCTCAATCCTCAATTATCAGTCCTCAAACCTTAATCCTGAATCCTCAATCCTGAATCCTCAATCTTCAGCCCTCAGTCCTCAACAATCAGTTGTCAATCCCCAATCCTCAATGGAATATCATCAATTCACAGTTTTCAATACTCCATACTCAATCTGCAATCTTCAAATCTCTATCCACAAACATCAATTCTCATCACTCAACACTCAACACTCCGTCCCCAATCCTCAATCTTCAATCCTCAATCCTCAACCCTCAATCCTCAATCATCAATTTTCAATCCTCAATACTCAATCTTCAATCATCAATACTCAATCTTCAATCCTCAATCCTCAATCCTCGGTCCTTAATCCTCAATCGCCAATCTCCAATCCTGAATACTCAATCTTCAATCCTCAATACTCAATCTTCAATCCTCAATCCTCAGTCCTCAAACCTCAATTCTGAATCCTCAAATCTCTATTCTGAATCCTCAATCCTGAACCCTCAATCTTCAGCTCTCAGTCCTCAACAATCAGTTGTCAACCCTCAATCCTCAATAGAATATACTCAATTCACAGTTTTCAATACACAATACTCAAATTGCAATCTTCAAATCTCTATCCACAAACATGAATTCTCATCACTCAACCCTCAACACTCAGTCCCCAATCCTCAATCCTCAATCCTCAATTCTCAATACTCAATCGTCAATCCTCAATCCCCAATACTCAATCTTCAGTCCTCAATCCTCAATCCTCAATCTTCAATCCTCAGTCCCCAATCCTCAATCTTCAACCCTCAATCCTCAATCCTCAATCCTCGATTGTCAGTCCTCAGTCCTCAATCCTCAATCCACAATGTTCAATCCGCAATACCCAATCCTCCATCTTCAATCCTCAATCCTCAATCCTCAATCCTCAATCCTCAATCCTCAGCCCTCAAACCTTAATCCTGAATCCTCAATCCTGAATCCTCAATCTTCAGCCCTCAGTCCTCAACAATCAGTTGTCAAACCCAATCCTCAATGGAATATCATCAATTCACAGTTTTCAATACTCAATACTCAATCTGCAATCTTCAAATCTCTATCCACAAACATCAATTCTCATCTCTCAACACTCAACACTCCGTCCCCAATCCTCAATCTTCAATCGTCAATCCTCAATCCTCAATCCTCAATCCTCAATTTTCAATCCTCAATACTCAATCTTCAATCATCAATACTCAATCTTCAATCCGCAATCCTCAATTTTTAATCCTCAATCCTCAATTCTCAGTCCTCAATACTCAATCCTCAATTGTCAATCCTCAATCCCCAATCCTCAATCTTCAATCCTCAATCCGCAATCCTCAATCCTCAATCTTCAATCCTCAATACTCAATCTTCAATCCTCAATCTTCAACCCTCAATCCTCAATCCTCAATCCGCAATCCTCAACCTTCAATCCTCAATCCTCAGTCCTCAATCCTCGATCCTCAATCCTCAAACCTCAATCCTCAATCCTCAGTCCTCAAACGTCAAACCTGAATCCTCAATCCTGAATCCTCCATCTTCAGACCTCAGTCCTCAACAATCAGTTGTCAATTCACAATCCTCAATAGAATATCATAAATTCACAGTTTTCAATACTCAATACTCAATCTGCAATCTTCGAATCTCTATCCACAAACATCAATTCTCATAGTTCAGCCCTCAACACTCAGTCCCCAATCCTCAATCTTCAATCCTCAATCCTCAATCCACAATCCTCGATCCTCAGTCCTCAATCCTCAATCCTCAATCCTCAAACCTCAATCCTCAACCGTCAGTCCTCGTCCTCAATCCTCAACCCTCAATCCTCAATCATCAATTTTCAATCCTCAATACTCAATCTTCAATCATCAATACTCAATCTTCAATCCTCAATCCTCAATCCTCGGTCCTTAATCCTCAATCGCCAATCTCCAATCCTGAATACTCAATCTTCAATCCTCAATACTCAATCTTCAATCCTCAATCCTCAGTCCTCAAACCTCAATTCTGAATCCTCAAATCTCTATTCTGAATCCTCAATCCTGAACCCTCAATCTTCAGCTCTCAGTCCTCAACAATCAGTTGTCAACCCTCAATCCTCAATAGAATATACTCAATTCACAGTTTTCAATACACAATACTCAACCTGCAATCTTCAAATCTCTATCCACAAACATGAATTCTCATCACTCAACCCTCAACACTCAGTCCCCAATCCTCAATCCTCAATCCTCAATTCTCAATACTCAATCGTCAATCCTCAATCCCCAATACTCAATCTTCAGTCCTCAATCCTCAATCCTCAATCTTCAATCCTCAGTCCCCAATCCTCAATCTTCAACCCTCAATCCTCAATCCTCAATCCTCGATCCTCAGTCCTCAGTCCTCAATCCTCAATCCACAATGTTCAATCCGCAATACCCAATCCTCCATCTTCAATCCTCAATCCTCAATCCTCAATCCTCAATCCTCAATCCTCAGCCCTCAAACCTTAATCCTGAATCCTCAATCCTGAATCCTCAATCTTCAGCCCTCAGTCCTCAACAATCAGTTGTCAAACCCAATCCTCAATGGAATATCATCAATTCACAGTTTTCAATACTCAATACTCAATCTGCAATCTTCAAATCTCTATCCACAAACATCAATTCTCATCTCTCAACACTCAACACTCCGTCCCCAATCCTCAATCTTCAATCGTCAATCCTCAATCCTCAATCCTCAATCCTCAGTCTTCAATCCTCAATCCTCAATCCTCAATCCTCAATCCTCAATCCTCATTCTTCAATCCTCAATACCCAATCCTCAATCTTCAATCCTCTATCCTCAATCCTCAATTCTCAATCCTCAATCCTCAATCCTCAGACCTCAAACAGCAATACTCAACCCTCAGTCCTCGTCCTCAATCCACAACCATCAATACTGAATCCTCAACCTTCAATCATCAATATTCAATCTTCAGTCCTCAATCCTCAATCCTCAATCATCAAACCTCAATCCTCAACCGTCAGTCCTCGTTCTCAAACCTCAACCCTCAATCCTCAATCCTCAATCTTCAATCATCAATATTCAATCTTCGATCCTCCATCCTCAATCCTCAATCCTCAAGTGTCAATCCTCAATCCTCAATCCTCAATCCTCAGTAATCAATCCTCAATCTTCAATACTGAATCGTCAATCCTCAGTCCTCAATCCTCAATCCTCAATCCTCGTTCCTCAAACCTCAATCCTCAACCCTCAGTCCTCACACTCAATTCTCAATTCTCAATCCTCAATCCTCAATCTTCAATCCTCAATAATCAATCTCCAATCATAGATCCTCAATCCCCAACCCTCAATCCTCAATCCTCAATCTTCAATCCTCAATACTCAATATTCAATCCTCAATCCTCAATCCTCAATCCTCAATCTTCAATCCTCAATCCTCAACCCTCAGTCCTCAACACACATTCTTCAATCCGCAATACCCAATCCTCAATCTACAATACTCAATACTCAATCCTCAATCCTCAATCCTCAATCCTCAATTTTCAATCCACAATACTCAATCTTCAATCATCAATACTCAATCTTCAATCCTCAATCCTCAATCCTCGGTCCTTAATCCTCAATCGCCAATCTCCAATCCTGAATACTCAATCTTCAATCCTCAATACTCAATCTTCAATCCTCAATCCTCAGTCCTCAAACCTCAATTCTGAATCCTCAAATCTCAATTCTGAATCCCCAATCCTGAACCCTCAACCTTAAGCTCTCAGTCCTCAACAATCAGTTGTCAATCCTCAATCCTCAATAGAATATACTCAATCCACAGTTTTCAATACACAATACTCAACCTGCAATCTTCGAATCTCTATCCACAAACATCAATTCTCATCACTCAACCCTTAACACTCAGTCCTCAATGTTCAATCCTCAATCATCAATTCTCAATCTTCAATCCTCAATACTGAACCTTCAATCCTCAATCCTCAATCCTCAGTCCTCAATCCTCAATCCTCAATCTTCAATCCTCAGTCCCCAATCCTCAATCTTCAACCCTCAATCCTCAATCCTCAATCCTCGATCCTTAGTCCTCAATCCTCAATCCTCAATCCTCAATGTTCAATCCGCAATACCCAATCCTCAATCTTCAATCCTCAATCCTCAATCCTCAATCCTCAATCCTCAATCCTCAGTCCTCAAACCTTAATCCTGAATCCTCAATCCTGAATCCTCAATCTTCAACCCTCAGTCCTCAACAATCAGTTGTCAATCCCCAATCCTCAATGGAATATCATCAATTCATAGTTTTCAATACTCAATACTCAATCTGCAATCTTCAAATCTCTATCCACAAACATCAATTCTCATCTCTCAACACTCAACACTCCGTCCCCAATCCTCAATCTTCAATCCTCAATTCTCAATCCTCAATCCTCAATCCTCAATCCTCAATCTTCAATCCTCAATACTCAATCTTCAATCCTCAATCCTCAATCATCAATCCTCAATGCTCAATCCTCAATCCTCAATCCTCAACCCTCAATCTTCAATCCTCAATACTCAATCTGCAATCCTCAATCCTCAATCCTCAATCCTCAATCCTCATTCTTCAATCCTCAGTGCCCAGTCCTCAATCTTGAATCCTCAATCCTCAATCCTCGATTCTCATTCCTCAATCCTCAATCGTCAATCCTCAATCCTCAATCCTCAACCCTCAATCCTCAATGTTGAATCCTCAATACCCAATCCTCAGTCTTCAATCCTCAATCCTCAATCCTCAATCCTCAATCCTCAATCTTCAATCCTCAATCCTCAATCCTCAATTCTCAATCCTCAATCCACAACCCTCAATTCTCAATACTCAATCCTCAATCCTCAGACCTCAAACAGCAATACTCAACCCTCAGTCCTCGTCCTCAATCCACAAGCATCAATACCCAATCCTCAATCTTCAATCATCGATATTCAATCTTGAGTCCTCAATCCTCAATACTCAATCCTCAATCCTCAATCTTCAATCCTCAATACTCAATCTTCATTCCTCAATCCTCAATCCTCAATCCTCAGTTCTCAAGCCTCAATCCTCAATCCTCAATCCTCAATCCTCAATCTTCAATCCTCAATCCTCAATCCTCAATTCTCAATCCTCAATCCTCAATCCTCAATCATCAATCCTCAATCCTCAATCTTCAATCCTCAATACTCAAACTGCAATCCTCAATCCTCAGTCCTCACTCCTCAATCCTCATTCTTCAATCCTCAATACCGAATCCTCAATCTTCAATCCTCAATCCACAATCCTCAATTCTCAATCCTCAATCCTCAATCCTCAGACTTCAAACACCAATACTCAACCCTCAGTCCTCGTCCTCAATCCACAACCCTCAATCCTCAATCCTCAATCCTCAATCCTCAATCCTCAACCCTCAATCCCCAATGCTAAATCCTCAATACCCAATCCTCAGTCTTCAATCCTCAATCCTCAATCCTCAATCCTCAATCCTCAACTCTCAGTCCTCAATCCTCAATCTTCGATCCTCAATACTCAATCTTCAATCTTCAATCCTCAATCCTCAATCCTCAATCTTCAATCCTCAATACTGAATCTTCAATCCTCAATCTTCAATCCTCAATGTTCAATCCGCAATACCCAATCCTCAATCTTCAATACTCAATCCTCAATCCTCAATCCTCAATCCTCAATCTTCAATCCTCAATACTCAACCTTCAATCCTCAATCCTCAATCCTCAATCCTCAATCCACAGTCTTCAATCCTCAACACCCAATCCTCAATCTTCAATCCTCAATCCTCAGTCCTCAAACCTCAATTCTGAATCCTCAAATCTCAATTCTGAATCCTCAATCCTGAACCCTCAATCTTCAGCTCTCAGTCCTCAACAATCAGTTGTCAATCCTCAATCCTCAATAGAATATACTCAATTCACAGTTCTCAATACTCAATACTCAATCTGCAATCTTCAAATCCCTATCCACAAATATCAATTCTCATCACTCAACACTCAACACTCCGTCCCCAATCCTCAATCTTCAATCCTCAATCCTCAATCCTCAATCCTCAATCCTCAATCCTCAATTTTCAATCCTCAATCCTCAATCCTCAGTCCTCAATCCTCAATCCTCAATCTTCAAGCCTCAGTCCCCAATCCTCAATCTTCAACCCTCAATCCTCTATCCTCAATCCTCGATCCTCAGTCCTCAATCCTCAATCCTCAATCCTCAATGCTCAATCCGCAATACCCAATCCTCAATCTTCAATCCTCAATCCTCAATCCTCAATCCTCAATCCTCAGTCCTCAAACCTTAATCCTGAATCCTCAATCCTGAATCCTCAATCTTCAGCCCTCAGTCCTCAACAATCAGTTGTCAATCCCCAATCCTCAATGGAATATCATCAATTCACAGTTTTCAATACTCAATACTCAATCTGCAATCTTCAAATCTCTCTCCACAAACATCAATTCTCATCACTCAACACTCAACACTCCGTCCCCAATCCTCAATCTTCAATCCTCAATCCTCAATCCTCAATCCTCAATCCTCAATTTTCAATCCTCAATACTCAATCTTCAATCATCAATACTCAATCTTCAATCCTCAATCCTCAATCCTCGGTCCTTAATCCTCAATCGCCAATCTCCAATCCTGAATACTCAATCTTCAATCCTCAATACTCAACCTTCAATCCTCAATCCTCAGTCCTCAAACCTCAATTCTGAATCCTCAAATCTCAATTCTGAATCCTCAATCCTGAACCCTCAATCTTCAGCTCTCAGTCCTCAACAATCAGTTGTCAATCCTCAATCCTCAATAGAATATACTCAATTCACAGTTCTCAATACTCAATACTCAATCTGCAATCTTCAAATCCCTATCCACAAACATCAATTCTCATCACTCAACACTCAACACTCCGTCCCCAATCCTCAATCTTCAATCCTCAATCCTCAATCCTCAATCCTCAATCCTCAATTTTCAATCCTCAATCCTCAATCCTCAGTCCTCAATCCTCAATCCTCAATCTTCAAGCCTCAGTCCCCAATCCTCAATCTTCAACCCTCAATCCTCAATCCTCAATCCTCGATCCTCAGTCCACAATCCTCAATCCTCAATCCTCAATGCTCAATCCGCAATCCCCAATCCTCAATCTTCAATCCTCAATCCTCAATCCTCAACCCTCAATCCTCAATCCTCAGTCCTCAAACCTTAATCCTGAATCCTCAATCCTGAATCCTCAATCTTCAGCCCTCAGTCCTCAACAATCAGTTGTCAATCCCCAATCCTCAATGGAATATCATCAATTCACAGTTTTCAATACTCAATACTCAATCTGCAATCTTCAAATCTCTATCCACAAACATCAATTCTCATCTCTCAACACTCAACACTCCGTCCCCAATCCTCAATCTTCAATCCTCAATCCTCAATCCTCAATCCTCAATCCTCAATCCTCAATCCTCAATCATCAATCCTCAATACTCAATCTTCAATCCTCAATCCTCAATCATCAATCCTCAATGCTCAATCCTCAATCCTCAATCCTCAACCCTCAATCTTCAATCCTCAATAATCAATCTGCAATCCTCAATCCTCAATCCTCAATCCTCAATCCTCATTCTTCAATCCTCAGAGCCCAGTCCTCAATCTTGAATCCTCAATCCTCAATCCTCAATCCTCAATCCTCAATCCTCAATCCTCAATCTTCAATCCTCAATCCTCAATCCTCAATTCTCAATCCTCAATCCTCAACCCTCAATTCTCAATACTCAATCCTCAATCCTCAGACCTCAAACAGCAATACTCAACCCTCAGTCCTCGTCCTCAATCCACAAGCATCAATACCCAATCCTCAATCTTCAATCGTCAATATTCAATCTTGAGTCCTCAATCCTCAATCCTCAATCCTCAATCCTCAATCTTCAATCCTCAATACTCAATCTTCATTCCTCAATCCTCAATCCTTAATCCTCAATCTTCAATCCTCAATCCTCAATCCTCAATTCTCAATCCTCAATCCTCAATCCTCAATCCTCAATCCTCAATCCTCAATCTTCAATCCTCAATACTCAAACTGCAATCTTCAATCCTCAGTCCTCACTCCTCAATCCTCATTCTTCAATCCCCAATACCGAATCCTCAATCTTCAATCCTCAATCCTCAATCCTCAATTCTCAATCCTCAATCCTCAATCCTCAGACTTCAAACACCAATACTCAACCCTCAGCCCTCGTCCTCAATCCACAACCCTCAATCCTCAACCCTCAATCCTCAATCCTCAATCCTCAACCCTCAATCCCCAATGCTAAATCCTCAATACCCAATCCTCAGTCTTCAATCCTCAATCCTCAATCCTCAATCCTCAATCCTCAACTCTCAGTCCTCAATATTCAATCTTCGATCCTCAATACTCAATCTTCAATCTTCAATCCTCAATCCTCGATCCTCAATCTTCAATCCTCAATACTGAATCTTCAATCCTCAATCTTCAATCCTCAATGTTCAGTCCGCAATACCCAATCCTCAATCTTCAATACTCAATCCTCAATCCTCAATCCTCAATCCTCAATCTTCAATCCTCAATACTCAACCTTCAATCCTCAATCCTCAATCCTCAATCCTCAATCCACAGTCTTCAATCCTCAACACCCAATCCTAAATCTTCAATCCTCAATCCTCAGTCCTCAATTCTCAATCCTCAATCCTCAATCCTCAGACCTCAAACATCAATACTCAACTCTCAGTCCTCGTCCTCAATCCACAACCCTCAATCCTCAATCCTCAATCTTCAATCATCAATATTCAATCTTCAATCCTCAATCCTCAATCATCAATACTCAATCCACAATCCTCAATGTTCAATCCTCAATACCCAATCCTCAATCTTCAATCCTCAATCCTCAATCCTCAATCCTCAATCCTCAATCCTCAATCCTCAGTCCTCAAACCTCAATCCTGAATCCTCAAACCTGAATCCTCAGTCTTCAGCCCTCACTCCTCAACAATCAGTTGTCAATCCTCAATCCTCAATAGAATATCCTCAATTCACAGGCTTCAATACTCAACACTCAACCTGCAATCTTCAAATCTCTATCCACAAACATGAATTCTCATCACTCAACCCTCAACACTCAGTCCCCAATCCTCAATCCTCAATCCTCAATTCTCAATCCTCAATCGTCAATCCTCAATCCCCAATACTCAATCTTCAATCCTCAATCCTCGATCCTCAATCCTCAATCCTCAATACTCAATCTTCAATCCTCAATCCTCTATCATCAATCCTCAATGCTCAATCCTCAATCCTCAATCCTCAATCTTCAATCCTCAATACTCAATCATCAATCCTCAATGCTCAATCCTCAATCCTCAATCCTCAACCCTCAATCCTCAATCCTCAATCCGCAATCCTCAACTCTCAGTCCTCAATATTCAATCTTCGATCCTCAATACTCAATCTTCAATCTTCAATCCTCAATCCTCGATCCTCAATCTTCAATCCTCAATACTGAATCTTCAATCCTCAATCTTCAATCCTCAATGTTCAATCCGCAATACGCAATCCTCAATCTTCAATACTCAATCCTCAATCCTCAATCCTCAATCCTCAATCTTCAATCCTCAATACTCAACCTTCAATCCTCAATCCTCAATCCTCAATCCTCAATCCACAGTCTTCAATCCTCAACACCCAATCCTAAATCTTCAATCCTCAATCCTCAGTCCGCAATTCTCAATCCTCAATCCTCAATCCTCAGACCTCAAACATCAATACTCAACTCTCAGTCCTCGTCCTCAATCCACAACCCTCAATCCTCGATCCTCAATCTTCAATCATCAATATTCAATCTTCAATCCTCAATCCTCAATCATCAATACTCAATCCACAATCCTCAATGTTCAATCCTCAATACCCAATCCTCAATCTTCAATCCTCAATCCTCAATCCTCAATCCTCAATCCTCAATCCTCAATCCTCAGTCCTCAAACCTCAATCCTGAATCCTCAAACCTGAATCCTCAGTCTTCAGCCCTCACTCCTCAACAATCAGTTGTCAATCCTCAATCCTCAATAGAATATCCTCAATTCACAGGCTTCAATACTCAATACTCAACCTGCAATCTTCAAATCTCTATCCACAAACATGAATTCTCATCACTCAACCCTCAACACTCAGTCCCCAATCCTCAATCCTCAATCCTCAATTCTCAATCCTCAATCGTCAATCCTCAATCCCCAATACTCAATCTTCAATCCTCAATCCTCAATCCTCAATCCTCAATCCTCAATACTCAATCTTCAATCCTCAATCCTCAATCATCAATCCTCAATGCTCAATCCTCAATCCTCAATCCTCAACCCTCAATCTTCAATCCTCAATACTCAATCTGCAATCCTCAATCCTCAATCCTCAATCCTCAATCCTCATTCTTCAATCCTCAGTGCCCAGTCCTCAATCTTGAATCCTCAATCCTCAATCCTCGATTCTCATTCCTCAATCCTAAATCGTCAATCCTCAATCCTCAATCCTCAACCCTCAATCCTCAATTCTCAATCCTCAATCGTCAATCCTCAATCCCAAATACTCAATCTTCAATCCTCAATCCTCAATGCTCAATCCTCAATCCTCAATCCTCAACCCTCAATCTTCAATCCTCAATACTCAATCTGCAATCCTCAATCCTCAATCCTCAATCCTCAATCCTCATTCTTCAATCCTCAGTGCCCAGTTCTCAATCTTGAATCCTCAATCCTCAATCCTCGATTCTCATTCCTCAATCCTCAATCGTCAATCCTCAATCCTCAATCCTCAACCCTCAATCCTCAATGTTGAATCCTCAATACCCAATCCTCAGTCTTCAATCCTCAATCCTCAATCCTCAATCCTCAATCCTCAATCTTCAATCCTCAATCCTCAATCCTCAATTCTCAATCCTCAATCCTCAATCCTCAGACCTCAAACATCAACACTCAACCCTCAGTCCTCGTCCTCAATCCACAACCCTCAATCCTCAATCCTCAGTCCTAAATCCTCAATCCTCAATCCTCAAACCTCAATCCTCAACCTTCATTCCCCGTCCTCAATCCTCAAACATGAATCCTCAATCCTCAACCTTCAATCCTCAATACTCAATCTTCAATAATCAATCCTCAATACTCAATCCTCAATACTCAATCCTCAATCGTCAATACTCAATCCCCAATCCTCAATCTTCAATCCTCAATCCTCAATCCTCAATCCTCAATCCTCAATCCTCAATCCTCAATCTTCAATCCTCAATACTCAATCTTCATTCCTCAATCCTCAATCCTCAATCCTCAATCCTCAATCCTCGATCCTCAATCCTCAATCCTCAATCTTCAATCTTCAATCCTCAATACTCAGTATTCAATACTCGATCCTCAATCCTCAATCCTCAATCCTCATTCTTCAATCCTCAATACCCAATCCACAGTCTTCAATCCTCAATCCTCAACCCTCAATTCTCAATACTCAATCCTCAATCCTCAGACCTCAAACAGCAATACTCAACCCTCTGTCCTCGTCCTCAATCCACAAGCATCAATACCCAATCCTCAATCTTCAATCATCAATATTCAATCTTGAGTCCGCAATCCTCAATCCTCAATCCTCAATCCTCAATCTCCAATCCTCAATACTCAATCTTCATTCCTCAATCCTCAATCCTCAATCCTCAGTTCTCAAGCCTCAATCCTCAATCCTCAATCCTCAATCCTCAATCTTCAATCCTCAATCCTCAATCCTCAATTCTCAATCCTCAATCCTCAATCCTCAATCATCAATCCTCAATGCTCAATCCTCAATCCTCAATCCTCAACCCTCAATCTTCAATCCTCAATACTCAATCTGCAATCCTCAATCCTCAATCCTCAATCCTCAATCCTCATTCTTCAATCCTCAGTGCCCAGTCCTCAATCTTGAATCCTCAATCCTCAATCCTCGATTCTCATTCCTCAATCCTAAATCGTCAATCCTCAATCCTCAATCCTCAACCCTCAATCCTCAATTCTCAATCCTCAATCGTCAATCCTCAATCCCCAATACTCAATCTTCAATCCTCAATCCTCAATGCTCAATCCTCAATCCTCAATCCTCAACCCTCAATCTTCAATCCTCAATACTCAATCTGCAATCCTCAATCCTCAATCCTCAATCCTCAATCCTCATTCTTCAATCCTCAGTGCCCAGTTCTCAATCTTGAATCCTCAATCCTCAATCCTCGATTCTCATTCCTCAATCCTCAATCGTCAATCCTCAATCCTCAATCCTCAACCCTCAATCCTCAATGTTGAATCCTCAATACCCAATCCTCAGTCTTCAATCCTCAATCCTCAATCCTCAATCCTCAATCCTCAATCCTCAATCTTCAATCCTCAATCCTCAATCCTCAATTCTCAATCCTCAATCCTCAATCCTCAGACCTCAAACATCAACACTCAACCCTCAGTCCTCGTCCTCAATCCACAACCCTCAATCCTCAATCCTCAGTCCTAAATCCTCAATCCTCAATCCTCAAACCTCAATCCTCAACCTTCATTCCCCGTCCTCAATCCTCAAACATGAATCCTCAATCCTCAACCTTCAATCATCAATACTCCATCTTCAATCCTCAATTATCAATCCTCAATCTTCAATCCTCAATACTCAATCTTCAATAATCAATCCTCAATACTCAATCCTCAATACTCAATCCTCAATCGTCAATACTCAATCCCCAATCCTCAATCTTCAATCCTCAATCCTCAATCCTCAATCCTCAATCCTCAATCCTCAATCTTCAATCCTCAATACTCAATCTTCATTCCTCAATCCTCAATCCTCAATCCTCAATCCTCAATCCTCGATCCTCAATCCTCAATCCTCAATCTTCAATCTTCAATCCTCAATACTCAGTATTCAATACTCGATCCTCAATCCTCAATCCTCAATCCTCATTCTTCAATCCTCAATACCCAATCCACAGTCTTCAATCCTCAATCCTCAACCCTCAATTCTCAATACTCAATCCTCAATCCTCAGACCTCAAACAGCAATACTCAACCCTCTGTCCTCGTCCTCAATCCACAAGCATCAATACCCAATCCTCAATCTTCAATCATCAATATTCAATCTTGAGTCCGCAATCCTCAATCCTCATTCCTCAATCCTCAATCTCCAATCCTCAATACTCAATCTTCATTCCTCAATCCTCAATCCTCAATCCTCAGTTCTCAAGCCTCAATCCTCAATCCTCAATCCTCAATCCTCAATCTTCAATCCTCAATCCTCAATCCTCAATTCTCAATCCTCAATCCTCAATCCTCAATCATCAATCCTCAATGCTCAATCCTCAATCCTCAATCCTCAACCCTCAATCTTCAATCCTCAATACTCAATCTGCAATCCTCAATCCTCAATCCTCAATCCTCAATCCTCATTCTTCAATCCTCAGTGCCCAGTCCTCAATCTTGAATCCTCAATCCTCAATCCTCGATTCTCATTCCTCAATCCTAAATCGTCAATCCTCAATCCTCAATCCTCAACCCTCAATCCTCAATTCTCAATCCTCAATCGTCAATCCTCAATCCCCAATACTCAATCTTCAATCCTCAATCCTCAATGCTCAATCCTCAATCCTCAATCCTCAACCCTCAATCTTCAATCCTCAATACTCAATCTGCAATCCTCAATCCTCAATCCTCAATCCTCAATCCTCATTCTTCAATCCTCAGTGCCCAGTTCTCAATCTTGAATCCTCAATCCTCAATCCTCGATTCTCATTCCTCAATCCTCAATCGTCAATCCTCAATCCTCAATCCTCAACCCTCAATCCTCAATGTTGAATCCTCAATACCCAATCCTCAGTCTTCAATCCTCAATCCTCAATCCTCAATCCTCAATCCTCAATCTTCAATCCTCAATCCTCAATCCTCAATTCTCAATCCTCAGTCCTCAAACCTCAATCCTGAATCCTCAAACCTGAATCCTCAGTCTTCAGCCCTCACTCCTCAACAATCAGTTGTCAATCCTCAATCCTCAATAGAATATCCTCAATTCACAGGTTTCAATACTCAATACTCAACCTGCAATCTTCAAATCTCTATCCACAAACATCAATTCTCATCACTCAGCCCTCAACACTCAGTCCCCAATCCTCAATACTCAATCCTCAACTCTCAATCCTCAATCGTCAATCCTCAATCCCCAATCCTCAATCTTCAATCCTCAATCCTCAAACCTCAATCCTCAATCCTCAATCTTCAATCCTCAATACTCAATCTTCGATCCTCAATCTTCAATCCTCAATCCTCAATCCTCAATCTTCAATCCTCAATACTCAATCTTCAATCCTCAATCCTCAATCCTCAATCCTCAATCCTCAATCCTCAATCCTCAATCTTCAATCCTCAATACTCAAACTGCAATCCTCAATCCTCAGTCCTCACTCCTCAATCCTCATTCTTCAATCCTCAATACCGAATCCTCAATCTTCAATCCTCAATCCTCAATCCTCAATTCTCAATCCTCAATCCTCAATCCTCAGACTTCAAACACCAATACTCAACCCTCAGTCCTCGTCCTCAATCCACAACCCTCAATCCTCAATCCTCAATCTTCAATCATTAATATTCAATCTTCAATCCTCAATCCTCAATCCTCAATCCTCAATCCGCAATCCTCAATCCTCAATCTTCAATCCTCAATACTCAATCTTCAATCCTCAATCTTCAACCCTCAATCCTCAATCCTCAATCATCAAGCTTCAATCCTCAGACCTCAAACAGCAATACTCAACCCTCAGTCCTCGTCCTCAATCCACAACCATCAATACTCAATCCTCTATCATCAATCATCAATATTCAATCTTCAGTCCTCAATCCTCAATCCTCAATCCTCAATCCTCAATCCTCAATCCTCGATCCTCAATCCTCAACCCTCAATCCTCAATCCTCAGTCCTCAAACGTCAAACCTGAATCCTCAATCCTGAATCCTCCATCTTCAGACCTCAGTCCTCAACAATCAGTTGTCAATTCACAATCATCAATAGAATATCATCAATTCACTGTTTTCAATACTCAATACTCAACCTGCAATCTTCGAATCTCTATCCACAAACATCAATTCTCATAATTCAGCCCTCAACACTCAGTCCCCAATCCTCAATCTTCAATCCTCAATCCTCAGTCCACAATACTCGATCCTCAGTCCTCAATCCTCAATCCTCAATCCTCAAACCTCAATCCTCAACCGTCAGTCCTCGTCCTCAATCCTCAACCCTCAATCCTCAATCCTCAATCTTCAATCCTCGATACTCAATATTTAGTCCTCAATCCTCAATCCTGAATCCTCAGTCTTCAATCCTCAATCCTCAATCCTCAATCCTCAATCCTCAATCCTCATGCTTCAATCCCCAATACCCAATCCTCAATCTTCAATCCTCAATACTCAATCTTCAATCCTCAATCTTCAACCCTCAATCCTCAATCCTCAATCCTCAATCATCAAGCTTCAATCCTCAGACCTCAAACAGCAATACTCAACCCTCAGTCCTCGTCCTCAATCCACAACCATCAATACTCAATCCTCTATCATCAATCATCAATATTCAATCTTCAGTCCTCAATCCTCAATCCTCAATCCTCAATCCTCAATCATCAAGCTTCAATCCTCAGACCTCAAACAGCAATACTCAACCCTCAGTCCTCGTCCTCAATCCACAACCATCAAAACTCAATTCTCTATCATCAATCATCAATATTCAATCTTCAGTCCTCAATCCTCAATCCTCAATCCTCAATCCTCAATCCTCAATCTTCAATCCTCGATACTCAATATTCAGTCCTCAATCCTCAATCCTGAATCCTCAGTCTTCAATCCTCAATCCTCAATCCTCAATCCTCAATCCTCAATCCTCATTCTTCAATCATCAATACCCAATCCTCAATCTTCAATCCTCTATCCTCAATCCTCAATTCTCAATCCTCAATCCTCAATCCTCAGACCTCAAACAGCAATACTCAACCCTCAGTCCTCGTCCTCAATCCACAACCATCAATACTGAATCCTCAACCTTCAATCATCAATATTCAATCTTCAGTCCTCAATCCTCAATCCTCAATCCTCAATCCTCAAACCTCAATCCTCAACCGTCAGTCCTCGTTCTCAAACCTCAACCCTCAATCCTCAATCCTCAATCTTCAATCATCAATATTCAATCTTCGATCCTCCATCCTCAATCCTCAATCCTCAAGCGTCAATCCTCAATCCTCAATCCTCAATCCTCAGTAATCAATCCTCAATCTTCAATACTGAATCGTCAATCCTCAGTCCTCAATCCTCAATCCTCAATCCTCGTTCCTCAAACCTCAAACCTCAACCCTCAGTCCTCACACTCAATTCTCAATTCTCAATCCTCAATCCTCAATCTTCAATCCTCAATAATCCATCTCCAATCCTAGATCCTCAATCCCCAATCCTCAATCCTTAATCCTCAGTCCTCAATCTTCAATCCTCAATACTCAATCTTCAATCCTCAATCCTCAATCCTCAACCCTCAATCCTCAATCCTCAATCCTCAATCCTCAACACTCAATCCTCAATCCTCAAACCTCAATCTTAATATTCAACCCTCAATACTCAATCTTCAATCCTCAATCTTCAATCATCAATACTCAATCTTCAATCCTCAATCCTCAATCCTCGGTCCTTAATCCTCAATCGCCAATCTCCAATCCTGAATACTCAATCTTCAATCCTCAATACTCAATCTTCAATCCTCAATCCTCAGTCCTCAAACCTCAATTCTGAATCCTCAAATCTCTATTCTGAATCCTCAATCCTGAACCCTCAATCTTCAGCTCTCAGTCCTCAACAATCAGTTGTCAATCCTCAATCCTCAATAGAATATACTCAATTCACAGTTTTCAATACACAATACTCAACCTGCAATCTTCGAATCTCTATCCACAAACATCAATTCTCATAACTCAACCCTCAACACTCAGTCCTCAATGTTCAATCCTCAATCATCAATTCTCAATCTTCAATCCTCAATACTGAACCTTCAATCCTCAATCCTCAATCCTCAGTCCTCAATCCTCAATCCTCAATCTTCAATCCTCAGTCCCCAATCCTCAATCTTCAACCCTCAATCCTCAATCCTCAATCCTCGATCCTCAGACCTCAATCCTCAATCCTCAATCCTCAATGTTCAATCCGCAATACCCAATCCTCCATCTTCAATCCTCAATCCTCAATCCTCAATCCTCAATCCTCAATTTTCAATCCTCAGTACTCAATCTTGAATCATCAATACTCAATATTCAATCCTCAATCCTCAATCCTCAATACTCAATCTTCAATCCTCAATCCTCAATCCTCAATCCTCAATCAACATCCTTCAATCCGCAATACCCAATCCTCAATCTACAATACTCAATACTCAATCCTCAATTCTCAATCCTCAATCCTCTGCCCTCAGTCCTCAAACCTCAATCGTCAACCCTCAGCCCTCATCCTCAATCCTCAATCCTCAATCCTCAATCCTCAATCTTCAATCCTCAATACTCAATCTTCAATAATCAATCCTCAATTCTCAATCCTCAATACTCAATCCTCAATCGTCAATACTCAATCCCCAATCCTCAATCTTCAGTCCTCAATCCTCAATCCTCAATCCTCAATCCTCAATCCTCAATCCTCAATCCTCAATCCTCAATCCTCAATCCTCAATCCTCAATCCTCAATCCTCAATCCTCAATCCTCAATCCTCAATCCTCAATCCTCAATCCTCAATCCTCAATCTTCAATCCTCAATACTCAATATTCAATCCTAAATCCTCAATCCTCAATCCTCAATCCTCAATCTCCAGTCCTCAATCTTCAATCCTCAATGCTCAATCCTCAATCCTCAATCCTCAGTCCTCAATCCTCAATCCTCAATCCTCAAACCTCAATCCTCAACCGTCAGTCCACGTCCTCAATCCTCAAACCTCAATCCTCAATCCTCAATCTTCAATCCTCAACACTCAATCCTCAATCCTCAAACCTCAATCTTAATATTCAACCCTCAATACTCAATCTTCAATCCTCAATCCTCAATCCTCAATCCTCAATCCTCAATCCTCAATCCTCAATACTCAATCTTCAATCCTCAATCCTCAATCCTCAATCCCCAATCTTCAATCCTCAATACTCACTCTTCAATCCTCAATCCTCAATCCTCAATCCTCAATCCTCAATCCACATTCTTCAATCCTCAACACCCAATCCTCAATCTTCAATCCTCAACCCTCAGTCCTCAATCGTCAATACTCAACCCTCAGCCCTCATCCTCAATCCTCAATCCTCAATCCTCAATCCTCAATCTTCAATCCTCAATACTCAATCTTCAATAATCAATCCTCAATTCTCAATCCTCAATACTCAATCCTCAATCCTCAATCCTCAATTCTCAATCCTCAATCCTCAGTCCTCAGTCCTCAAACGTCAATCCTCAACCCTCAGCCCTTATCCTCAATCCTCAATCCTCAATGCTCAATCCTCAATCTTCAATCCTCAATACTCAATCTTCAATCCTCAATCCTCAGTCCACAATCTTCAATCATCAAAGCTCAATCCTCAATCCTCCATCCTCAGTCGCCAGGCTTCAATCCTCAATACTCAATCTTCAATCCTCAACCCTCAATCCTCAATCCTCAATCCTCAGTCCTCAATATTCAACGCACAACCCTCAGGCATCAATCCTCAATACTCAACCACCAATCCACAATTCTCAATACTCAATAGAATATCCTGAATTCTCATGGTTCAATATTCAATCCACAATATTCAATAATCAAATCTCAATCCTCAAACATCAATTCTCAACACTCAATCCTCAACACTCGGTCCTCTCTCATCAATCCTCCATCCTCAATCCTCAATCCTCAAGAGTCAATCCTCAGTCCTCAATCCTCAACCCTCAATCCTCAGTCCTCAAACCTCCACCACGAATCCTCAATCCTGAATCCTCAATCTTCAGCCATAAGACCTCAACAATCAATTGTCTATCCTCAATCCTCAATAGAATATCCTCAATTCACAGTTTTCAATACTCAATCCCCATTCCTCAATCTTCAAATCTCAATCCACAAACATGAATTCTCATCACGCAACCCTCAACACTCAGTCTTCAATCTTCAATCCTCAATCCTCAATCCTCAATCTTCAATCCTCAATACTCAATCTCCAATCCTAGATCCTCAATCCTCAATCCTCAATCCTCAGTCCTCAATCCTCAATCCTCAATCCTCAAACCTCAATCCTCAACCGTCAGTCCACGTCCTCAATCCTCAACCCTCAATCCTCAATCCTCAATCTTCAATCCTCAATACTCATTATTCAATCCTCAATCCTCAAACCTCAATCCTCAATCTTCAATCCTCAATCCTCAATCCTCAATCCTCAATCCACATTCTTCAATCCGCAATACCCAATCCTCAATCTACAATACTCAATACTCAATCCTCAATTCTCAATCCTCAATCCTCTGGCCTCAGTCCTCAAACCTCAATCCTCAACCCTCAGCCATAATCCTCAAACCACAATCCTCAATCCTCAATCCTCACTGTTCAATCCTCAATACTCAATCTTCAATAATCAATCCTCAATTCTCAATCCTCAATACTCAATTCTCAATCGTCAATACTCAATACCCAATCCTCAATCTTCAATCCTCAATCCTCAATCCTCAATCCTCAATCCTCAATCTTCAATCCTCAATACACAATCTTCAATCCTCAATCATCAATCCTCAATCCTCAATCCTCAATCCTCAATCCTCAATCCTCAATCCTCAGTCCTCAATCCCCAATCCTCAATCCTCAAACCTCAATCCTCAACCGTCAGTCCTCGTCCTCAAACCTCAACCCCCAATACTCAATCCCCAATCTTCAATCATCAATACTCAATCTTCAATCCTCAATCCTCAATCCTCAATCCTCAATCCTCAATCCTCAATCCTCAATATTCAACGCACAACCCTCAGCCATCAATCCTCAATCTTCAATCATTAATATTCTATCTTCAATCCTCAATCCTCAATCCTCAATCCTCAATCCTCAATACTCAGTCCTCAATCCTCAATCTTCAATCCTCAATAATCAATCTCCAATCTTAGATCCTCAATCCCCAATCCTCAATTCTTAATCCTCTATCATCAATCCTCAATCTCCAGTCCTCAATCTTCATTCCTCAATGCTCAATCCTCAATCCTCAATCCTCAGTCCTCAATCCTCAACCCTCAATCCTCAAACCTCAATCCTCAACCGTCAGTCCACGTCCTCAACCCTCAAACCTCAATCCTCAATCCTCAATCTTCAATCCTCAATACTCAATATTCAATCCTCAATCCTCAGTCCTCAATCCTCCATCTTCAATCCTCAATCCTCAATCCTCAATCCTCAAACCTCAATCTTAATATTCAACCCTCAATACTCAATCTTCAATCCTCAATCCTCAATCCTCAATCCTCAATCCTCAATCCTCAATCCTCAATACTCAATCTTCAATCCTCAATCCTCAATCCTCAATCCCCAATCTTCAATCCTCAATACTCACTCTTCAATCCTCAATCCTCAATCCTCAATCCTCAATCCTCAATCCACATTCTTCAATCCTCAACACCCAATCCTCAATCTTCAATCCTCAACCCTCAGTCCTCAATCGTCAATACTCAACCCTCAGCCCTCATCCTCAATCCTCAATCCTCAATCCTCAATCCTCAATCTTCAATCCTCAATACTCAATCTTCAATAATCAATCCTCAATTCTCAATCCTCAATACTCAATCCTCAATCCTCAATCCTCAATTCTCAATCCTCAATCCTCAGTCCTCAGTCCTCAAACGTCAATCCTCAACCCTCAGCCCTTATCCTCAATCCTCAATCCTCAATGCTCAATCCTCAATCTTCAATCCTCAATACTCAATCTTCAATCCTCAATCCTCAGTCCACAATCTTCAATCATCAATGCTCAATCCTCAATCCTCCATCCTCAGTCGCCAGGCTTCAATCCTCAATACTCAATCTTCAATCCTCAACCCTCAATCCTCAATCCTCAATCCTCAGTCCTCAATATTCAACGCACAACCCTCAGGCATCAATCCTCAATACTCAACCACCAATCCACAATTCTCAATACTCAATAGAATATCCTGAATTCTCATGGTTCAATATTCAATCCACAATATTCAATAATCAAATCTCAATCCTCAAACATCAATTCTCAACACTCAATCCTCAACACTCGGTCCTCTCTCATCAATCCTCCATCCTCAATCCTCAATCCTCAAGAGTCAATCCTCAGTCCTCAATCCTCAACCCTCAATCCTCAGTCCTCAAACCTCCACCACGAATCCTCAATCCTGAATCCTCAATCTTCAGCCATAAGACCTCAACAATCAATTGTCTATCCTCAATCCTCAATAGAATATCCTCAATTCACAGTTTTCAATACTCAATCCCCATTCCTCAATCTTCAAATCTCAATCCACAAACATGAATTCTCATCACGCAACCCTCAACACTCAGTCTTCAATCTTCAATCCTCAATCCTCAATCCTCAATCTTCAATCCTCAATACTCAATCTCCAATCCTAGATCCTCAATCCTCAATCCTCAATCCTCAGTCCTCAATCCTCAATCCTCAATCCTCAAACCTCAATCCTCAACCGTCAGTCCACGTCCTCAATCCTCAACCCTCAATCCTCAATCCTCAATCTTCAATCCTCAATACTCATTATTCAATCCTCAATCCTCAAACCTCAATCCTCAATCTTCAATCCTCAATCCTCAATCCTCAATCCTCAATCCACATTCTTCAATCCGCAATACCCAATCCTCAATCTACAATACTCAATACTCAATCCTCAATTCTCAATCCTCAATCCTCTGGCCTCAGTCCTCAAACCTCAATCCTCAACCCTCAGCCATAATCCTCAAACCACAATCCTCAATCCTCAATCCTCACTGTTCAATCCTCAATACTCAATCTTCAATAATCAATCCTCAATTCTCAATCCTCAATACTCAATTCTCAATCGTCAATACTCAATACCCAATCCTCAATCTTCAATCCTCAATCCTCAATCCTCAATCCTCAATCCTCAATCCTCAATCTTCAATCCTCAATACACAATCTTCAATCCTCAATCATCAATCCTCAATCCTCAATCCTCAATCCTCAATCCTCAATCCTCAATCCTCAGTCCTCAATCCCCAATCCTCAATCCTCAAACCTCAATCCTCAACCGTCAGTCCTCGTCCTCAAACCTCAACCCCCAATACTCAATCCCCAATCTTCAATCATCAATACTCAATCTTCAATCCTCAATCCTCAATCCTCAATCCTCAATCCTCAATCCTCAATCCTCAATATTCAACGCACAACCCTCAGCCATCAATCCTCAATCTTCAATCATTAATATTCTATCTTCAATCCTCAATCCTCAATCCTCAATCCTCAATCCTCAATACTCAGTCCTCAATCCTCAATCTTCAATCCTCAATAATCAATCTCCAATCTTAGATCCTCAATCCCCAATCCTCAATTCTTAATCCTCTATCATCAATCCTCAATCTCCAGTCCTCAATCTTCATTCCTCAATGCTCAATCCTCAATCCTCAATCCTCAGTCCTCAATCCTCAACCCTCAATCCTCAAACCTCAATCCTCAACCGTCAGTCCACGTCCTCAACCCTCAAACCTCAATCCTCAATCCTCAATCTTCAATCCTCAATACTCAATATTCAATCCTCAATCCTCAGTCCTCAATCCTCCATCTTCAATCCTCAATCCTCAATCCTCAAACTTCAATCCTCAATACTCAATCTTCAATAACACTGTTCAACACGGGTCTGATTTTGTAAGCGTGAATAAACATTTCTTATAGATTTCGACGTGCTGATTACGAATCCGCAAACCGTTTTTTTCCAGAACGTACAGTTTTTGAAAAAATCGATTTTGAAAAAAATGACAAATTTTCAACTTTGGGATTTTTCTGTGCTTCTGCCGTAGTAGTTATTTAGTTGCTCTTTGCACGAAATGATTCTGTGAACTCTCCCGAATAAAATAATAGAAATAGTTATTAGATTATAAACATCAAAATAGGTTTAAATAACAATTAAAGTAAAAAGGACACCTAAAACGCACACATTTTTGCTGATATTTTTCACTTTATTTCAAAAAGTAAGGGTCTAGGAGAAAATTTGACTATACCACGCGATAGAGCAAACCTTTCTACTAAGGAAAGCATCAAGCGAATGTTCAAAATTATTTTTGTTTTCAATATAGAAATAAAATAGTTTGGCGAAACACGCGGCGGCGACAGTGGTACTCAATGACGGCGGCGCGCGCCGCTGGACGCCTCGCCTATCGCCTGCCGTTCCGCGGACCCTATACACATTGACGTCATTGAGTACCACTGCCGCCGGCGCGCGTTTCGCCAAACTATTTTATTTCTATATTGAAAACAAAAATAATTTTGTACATTCGCTTGATGCTTTCCTTAGTAGAAAGGTTTGCTCTATCGCGTGGTATAGTCAAATTTTCTCCTAGACCCTTACTTTTTGAAAGAAAGTGAAAAATATCAGCAAAAATGGGTGCGTTTTGGGTGTCCTTTTCATTTTAATTGTTATTTAAACCTATTTCGATGTTTATAATCTAATAACTATTTATATTATTTTATTCGGGAGAGTTCACAGAATCATTTCGTGCAAAGAGCAACTAAATAACTACTATGGCAAAAGCACAGAAAAATCCCAAAGTTGAAAATTTGTCATTTTTTTCAAAATTGATTTTTTCAAAAACTGTACGTTCTGGAAAAAAACGGTTTGCAGATTCGTAATCAGCATGTTGAAATCTATAAGAAATGTTTATTCACGTTTACAAAATCGATAAAAAGTCAAAATTTGTTGAACAGTGTAATCAATCCTCAATTCTCAATCCTCAATACTCAATCCTCAATCGTCAATCCTCAAACCCCAATCCTCAATCTTCAATACTCAATCCTCAATCCTCAATCCTCAATCCTCAATCTTCAATCCTCAATACTCAGTCTTCAATCCTCAATCCTCAATCCTCAATCCTCAATCCTCAATCCTCAATCCTCATTCTTCAATCCTCAATACCCAATCCTCAATCTTCAATCCTCTATCCTCAATCCTCAATTCTCAATCCTCAATCCTCAATCCTCAGACCTCAAACAGCAATACTCAACCCTCAGTCCTCGTCCTCAATCCACAATCATCAATACTGAATCCTCAACCTTCAATCATCAATATTCACTCTTCAGTCCTCAATCCTCAATCCTCAATCCTCAAACATCAATCCTCAACCGTCAGTCCTCGTTCTCAAACCTCAACCCTCAATCCTCAATCCTCAATCTTCAATCATCAATACTCAATCTTCAATCCTCAATCCTCAATCCTCAATCCTCAATCCTCAATCCACAATATTCAACGCACAACCCTCAACCATCAATCCTCAATACTCAACCATCAATACTCAATTCTCAATACTCAAAAGAATATCCTGAATTCTCATGGTTCAATACTCAATCCACAATATTCAATAATCAAATCTCAATCCTCAAACATCAATCCTCAACACGCAATCCTCAACACTCAGTCCTCTCTCTTCAATCCTCTATCCTGAATCCTCAATCCTCAAGCGTCAATCCTCAATCCTCAATCCTCAATCCTCAGTAATCAATCCTCAATCTTCAATACTGAATCGTCAATCCTCAGTCCTCAATCCTCAATCCTCAATCCTCGTTCCTCAAACCTCAATCCTCAATCTTCAATCCTCAATAATCAATCTCCAATCCTAGACCCTCAATCCCCAATCCTCAATCCTTAATCCTCTATCATCAATCCTCAATTCTCAATCCTCAATCGTCCATCTCCAATCCTGTATGCTCAATCTTCAATCCTCAATCCTCAATCCTCAATCCTCAATCCTCAATCCTCATTCTTCAATCCTCAATACCCAATCCTCAACCTTCAATCCTCAATCCTCAATCCTCAATTCTCAATCCTCAATCCTCAGTCCTCAGTCCTCAAACCTCAATCCTCAACCCTCAGCCCTCATCCTCAATCCTCAATCCTCAATCCTCAATCCTCAATCTCCAATCCTCAATACTCAATCTTCAATCCTCAATCCTCAGTGCACAATCTTCAATCCTCAATGCTCAATCCTCAATCCGCAGTCCTCAATCCTCAATCCTCAATCCTCAAACCTCAATCCTCAACCGTCAGTCCTCGTCCTCAAACCTCAACCCCCAATCCTCAATCCTCAATCTTCAATCATCAATACTCAATCTTCAATCCTCAAACCTCAATCCTCAATCCTCAATCCTCAATCCTCAATATTCAATGCACAACCCTCAGCCATCAATCCTCAATACTCAACCATCAATCCTCAATTCTCAATACTCAATAGAATATCCTGAATTCTCATGGTTAAATACTCAATCCACAATATTCAATAATCAAATCTCAATCCTCAAACATCAATTCTCAACACTCAATCCTCAAAACTCAGTCCTCTCTCATCAATCCTCCAACCTCAATCCTCAATCCTCAAGAGTCAATCCTCAACCCTCAATCCTCAGTCCTCAAACCTCCTCCACGAATCCTCAATCCTGAATCCTCAATCTACAGCCATAAGACCTCAACAATCAATTGTCAATCCTCAATCCTCAATAGAATATTCTTAATTCACAGCTTTCAATACTCAATCCCCATTCTTCAATCTTCAAATCTCAACCCTCAAACATCAATTCTCAACACTCAATCCTCAACACTCAGTCCTCTCTCTTCAATCCTCCATCCTCAATCCTCAATCCTCAACTCTCAATCCTTAATCCTCAATCCTCAGAGTTCAAACATCTATACTCCACCCTCAGTCCTCGTCGCCAATCCACAACACTCAATACTCAATCCTCAACCTTCGATTATCCATATTCAATCTTCAATCCTCAATCCTCAATGCTCAATCCTCAATACTCAATGTTCAATCCTCAATACCCAATCCTCAATCTTCAATCCTCAATCCTGAATCCTCAATCCTCAATCCTCAATACTCAATTCACAGTCCTCAAACCACAATCCTGAATCCTCAATCCTGAATCCTCAATCTTCAGCACTCAGTCCTCAACAATCAGTAGTCAAACCTCAATCCTCAATAGAATATCATCAATTCACAGCTTTCAATACCCAACACTCAATCTGCAATCTTCAAATCTCTATCCACAGAAATCAATTCTCATCACTCAACCCTCAACACTCAGTCCCTAATCCACAATCTTCAATCCTCAATCCTCAATCCTCAATCCTCAATCCTTATTCTTCAATCCTCAATACCCAATCCTCAATCTTCAATCCTCAATCCTCAATCCTCAATTCTCAATCTTCAATCCTCAGTCCTCAGTCCTCAAACCTCAATCTTCAACCCTCAGCCCTCATCCTCAATCCTCAATCCTCAATCCTCAATCCTCAATCTCCAATCCTCAGTACTCAATCTTCAATCCTCAATACTCAGTCCACAATCTTCAATCCTCAACGCTCAATCCTCAATCCTCAATCCTCAGTCCTCAATCCTCAATCCTCAATCCTCAACCCTCAGTCCTCAATCTTCAATCCTCAATACTCAATCTTCAATCCTCAATCCTCAGTCCTCAAACCTCAATTCTGAATCCCCAATACTCAATCTTCAGACCTCAATACTGAATCTTCAATCCTCAACCCTCAATCCTCATTCCTCAATCCTCAATACTCAATATTCAATCCTCAATCCTCGATCCTCAATCCTCAATCGTCAATCCTCAATCCTCAATGTTCAATCCGCAATACCCAATCCTCAATCTTCAATCCTCAATCCTCAATCCTCAATCCTCGATCCTCAATCCTCCATCCTCAATCCTCAGTCCTCAAATCTCAATCCTCAGACCACATCCTCTATCCTCAGTCCTCAATCCTCAGTCCTCTGTCCTCAAACTTCAATCCTCAACCCTCAGACCTCATCCTCAATCCTCAATCCTCAGCCCTCAATCCTCAATCTTCAATCCTCAATACTCAATCTTCAATCCTCAATCCTCAGTCCTCAAACCTCAATTCTGAATCCTCAATACTCAATCTTCAGTCCTCAATCCTCAATTCTCAATCCTCAATACTCAATCCTCATTCCTCAAACCTCAATCCTCAACCCTCAGTCCTCATCCTCAATTCTCAATTCTCAATCCTCAATCCTCAATCCTCAATCCTCAGTCTTCAATCCTCAATAATCAATCTCCAGTCCTAGACCCTCAATCCCCAATCCTCAATCCTTAATCCTCAATCTTCAGTCCTCAATCCCCAGTCCTCAATCTTCAATCCTCAATGCACAATCCTCAATCCTCAATCCTCAGACCACAATCCTCAATCCTCAAACCTCAATCCTCAATCCTCAATCTTCAATCATCAATAATCAATCTTCAATCCTCAATCCTCAATCCTCAATCCTCAATCATCAATCCTCAATATTCAACGCACAACCCTCAACCATCAATCCTCTATACTCAACCATCAATCCTCAATTCTCAATACTCAACAGAATATCCTGAATTACCATGGTTCAATACTCAATCCACAATATTCAATAATCAAATCTCAACCCTCAAACATCAATTCTCAACACTCAATCCTGAACACTCAGTCCTCTCTCTTCATTCCTCCATTCTCAATCCTCAATCCTCAATTCTCAATCCTTAATCCTCAATCCTCAGACTTCAGACATCAATACTCAACCCTCAGTCCTCGTCGCCAATCCACAACACTCAATACTCAATCCTCAATCTTCGATTATCAATATTCAATCTTCAATCCTCAATCCTCAATGCTCAATCCTCAATCCTCAATGTTCAATCCTCAATACCCAATCCTCAATCTTCAATCTTCAATCCTGAATCCTCAATCCTCGATCCTCAACCCTCAATCCTCAGTCCTCAAACCACAATCCTGAATCCTCAGTCCTGAATCCTCAATCTTCAGCACTCAGTCCTCAACAATCAGTTGTCAATCTTCAATCCTCAATAGAATATCCTCAGTTCAGAGTTTTCAATACGCAATACTCAATCTGCAATCTTCAAATCTCTATCCACAAACATAAAATCTCATCACTCAACCCTCAACACTCAGTCCGCAATCCACAATCTTCAATCCTCAATCCTCAATCCTCTATCCTCAATCCTCAATCTTCAATCCCCAATACTCAATCCTCAATCCTCAATCTTCAACCCTCAATCCTCAATCCTCAATCTTCAATCCTCAATACTCAATCATCAATCCTCAATCCTCAATCCTCAATCCTCAATCCTCAATCTTCAATCCTGAATAATCAATCTTCAATCCTCAATCCTGAGTCCTCAACCCTCAATCCTCATTCTTCAATCCTCAATACCCAATCCTCAATCTTCAATCCCGAATCCTCAATCCTCAATTCGCAATCCTCAATCCTCAATCCTCAGACCTCAAGTATCAATGTTCAATCCGCAATACCCAATCCTCAATCTTCAATCCTCAATCCTCAATCCTCAATCCTCGATCCTCAATCCTCAATCCTCAATCCTCAGTCCTCAAATCTCAATCCTCAGACCACATACTCAATCCTCAGTCCTCAATCCTAAGCCCTCTGTCCTCAAACTTCAATCCTCAACCCTCAGACCTCATCCTCAATCCTCAATCCTCAGCCCTCAATCCTCAATCTTCAATCCTCAATACTCAATCATCAATCCTCAATCCTCAGTCCTCAAACCTCAATTCTGAATCCTCAATACTCAATCTTCAATCCTCAATCCTCAATTCTCAATCCTCAATACTCAATCCTCAATCGTCAATCCTCAATCCCCAATCCTCAATCTTCAATCCTCAATCCTCAATCCTCAATCCTCATTCCTCAAACCTCAATCCTCAATCCCCAGTCCTCAATCTTCAATCCTCAATGCACAATCCTCAATCCTCAATCCTCAGTCCTCAATCCTCAATCCCCAATCCTCAAACCTCAATCCTCAACCGTCAGTCCTCGTCCTCAAACCTCAACCCTCAAACCTCAATACTCAATCTTCAATCCTCAATCCTCAATCCTCAATCCTAAGTTCGCAATCCTCAATAGTCAATCTTCAATCCTCAATACTCAATATTCAATCCTCAATCCTCAATCCTCAATCCTCAATCCTCATTCTTCGTTCCTCAATACCCTATCCTCAATCTTCAATCCTCAATCCTCAATCCTCAATACCCAATCCTCAATCTTCAACCCTCAATCCTCAATCCTCAATCCTCAATTCTCAACCCTCAATCCTCAATCCTCAGACCTCAAACATAAATATTCAACCCTCAGTCCTCGTCCTCAATCCACAACCCTCAATCCTCAATCCTCAATCCTCAATCCTCAATCTTCAATCCTCAATCCTCAATACTCAATCCTCAATCCTCAATCCTCAATCCTCAATCTTCAATCCTCAATACTCAATCCTCAATCCTCAATCTTAATCTTCAATCCTCAGTACTCAGTCTTCAATCCTCAATTCTCAATCCTCAATCCTCATTCCTCAATCTTCAGCCCTCAGTCCTCAACAATCAGTTGTCAATCCTCAATCCTCAATAGAATACACTCAATTCACAGTTTTCAATACTCAATACTCAACCTGCAATCTTCGAATCTCTATCCACAAATATCAATTCTCATCGCTCAACCCTCAACACTCAGTCCTCAATGTTCAATCCTCAATCCTCAATTCTCAATCCTCAATCCTCAATGCTCAGTCTTCAATCCTCAATACTCAATCTTCAGTCCTCAATCCTCAGTCGTCAAACCTCAATCCTGAATCATCAATCCTGAATCCTCAATCTTCAGCTCTCAGTCCTCAACAATCAGTGGTCAATTCTCAATCCTCAATAGAATATCATGAATTCACAGTTTTCAATACTCAATACTCAACCTGCAATCTTCAAATCTCTATCCACAAACATCAATTCTCATCACTCAACCCTCAACACTCAGTCCCCAATCCTCAATATTCAAGCCTCAATCCTCAATCCTCAATCCACAATCCTCAACCTTAAATCCTCAATACTCAATCCTCAATCTTCAATCCTCAATCCTCAATCCTCAATTCTCAATCCTCAATCCTCTGTCCTTAGCGCTCAAACCTCAATCCTCAACCCTCAGCCCTCATCCTCAATCCTCAATCCTCAATCCTCAATTCTCAATCTTCAATCCACAACTATCAATCTTCAATCCTCAATGCTCAGTCCTCAAATTTCAATTCTGAATCCTCAATCCGGAACCCTCAATCTTCAGCCCTCAGTCCTCAACAATCAGTTGTCAATCCTCAATCCTCAATAGAATATACTCAATTCACAGTTTTCAATACTCAATACTCAATCTGCAATCTTCAAATCTCTATTCATAAACATCAATTCTCATCATTCAACCCTCAACACTCAGTCCCCAATCCTCAGTACTCAAACCTCAATCCTGAATCCTCAATCCTGAATCCTCAATCTTCAGCCCTCAGTACTCAACAGTCAGTGGTCTATCCTCAATCCTCAATAGAATATCATGATTTCACAGTTTTCAATACTCAATAGTCAATCTGCAATCTTCAGATCTCTATCCACAAACACCAATTCTCATCACTCAGCCCTCAACACTCAGTACTCAATGTTCAATCCTCAATCCTCAATTCTGAATCTTCAGTCCTCAATACTGAATCTTCAATCCTCAACCCTCAATCCTCAATCCTCAATCCTCAATACTCAATCTTCAATCCTCAGTCCCCAATCCTCAATCATCAATCCTCAATCCTCAATCCTCAATCCTCAATCCTCAATCCTCAATATTCAATCCTCAATACTCAATACTCAATCCTCAATGCTTAATACTCAATCCCCAATCCTCATTCTTCAATCCTCATTCCTCAATCCTCAATCCTCAATCCTCAATCATCATTCTTCAATCCTCAATACCCTAGCCTCAATCTTCAATCCTCAATCCTCAATCCTCAGTACCCAATCCTCAATCTTGAATCCTCAATCCTCAATCCTCAATCCTCAATCCTCAATCCTCAATCTTCAATCCTCAATACTCAATCTTCAATCCTCAATCCTCATTCCTCAATCCTCAATCCTCAATCCTCAATCCTCAATATTCAATCCTCAATACTCAATATTCAATCCTCAATGCTCAATACTCAATCCCCAATCCCCATTCTTCAATCCTCATTCTTCAATCCTCAATCCTCAATCCCCAACCCTCAATCCTCAATTCGCAATCCTCAATAGTCGATCTTCAATCCACAATACTCAATATTCAATCCTCAATCCTCAATCCTCAATCCTCAATCGTCATTCTTCAATCCTCAATACCCTATCCTCAATCTTCAATCCTCAATCCTCAATCCTCAATACCCAATCCTCAATCTTCAATCCTCAATCCTCAATCCTCAATCCTCAATCCTCAATCCTCAATCCTCAATCTTCAATCCTCAATACTCAATCTTCAATCCTCAATCCTCAATCCTCAATCCTCAATCCTCAACCCTCAATCCTCAACCTTCAATCCTCAATACTCAATCTTCAATCCTCAATCCTCAATCCTCAATCCTCAATCCTCAATCCTCAGGCCTCAAGTATCAATTCTCAACCCTCAGTCCTCGTCCTCAATCCACGACCTACAACCCTCGATCCTCAATCTTCATTCATCAATATTCAACCTTCAATCCTCAATCCTCAATCCTCAATCCTCAATCCTCAATACTCAATGTTCAATCCTCAACACCCGATCCTCAGTCTTCAATCCTCAATCCTCAATCCTCAATCCACAATCCTCAATCCTCAATCCTCAGTCCTCAAACCTCAATCCTAAATCCTCAATACTGAATCCTCAATCTTCAGCCCTCAGTACTCAACAGTCAGTGGTCTATCCTCAATCCTCAATAGAATATCATGATTTCACAGTTTTCAATACTCAATAGTCAATCTGCAATCTTCAGATCTCTATCCACAAACACCAATTCTCATCACTCAACCCTCAACACTCAGTACTCAATGTTCAATACTCAATCCTCAATCATCATTCTTCAATCCTCAATACCCTAGCCTCAATCTTCAATCCTCAATCCTCAATCCTCAATACCCAATCCTCAATCTTGAATCCTCAATCCTCAATCCTCAATCCTCAATCCTCAATCCTCAATCTTCAATCCTCAATACTCAATCTTCAATCCTCAATCCTCATTCCTCAATCCTCAATCCTCAATCCTCAATCCTCAATATTCAATCCTCAATACTCAATATTCAATCCTCAATGCTCAATACTCAATCCCCAATCCCCATTCTTCAATCCTCATTCTTCAATCCTCAATCCTCAATCCCCAACCCTCAATCCTCAATTCGCAATCCTCAATAGTCGATCTTCAATCCACAATACTCAATATTCAATCCTCAATCCTCAATCCTCAATCCTCAATCGTCATTCTTCAATCCTCAATACCCTATCCTCAATCTTCAATCCTCAATCCTCAATCCTCAATACCCAATCCTCAATCTTCAATCCTCAATCCTCAATCCTCAATCCTCAATCCTCAATCCTCAATCCTCAATCTTCAATCCTCAATACTCAATCTTCAATCCTCAATCCTCAATCCTCAATCCTCAATCCTCAACCCTCAATCCTCAACCTTCAATCCTCAATACTCAATCTTCAATCCTCAATCCTCAATCCTCAATCCTCAATCCTCAATCCTCAGGCCTCAAGTATCAATTCTCAACCCTCAGTCCTCGTCCTCAATCCACGACCTACAACCCTCGATCCTCAATCTTCATTCATCAATATTCAACCTTCAATCCTCAATCCTCAATCCTCAATCCTCAATCCTCAATACTCAATGTTCAATCCTCAACACCCGATCCTCAGTCTTCAATCCTCAATCCTCAATCCTCAATCCACAATCCTCAATCCTCAATCCTCAGTCCTCAAACCTCAATCCTAAATCCTCAATACTGAATCCTCAATCTTCAGCCCTCAGTACTCAACAGTCAGTGGTCTATCCTCAATCCTCAATAGAATATCATGATTTCACAGTTTTCAATACTCAATAGTCAATCTGCAATCTTCAGATCTCTATCCACAAACACCAATTCTCATCACTCAACCCTCAACACTCAGTACTCAATGTTCAATACTCAATCCTCAATTCTCAATCTTCAGTCCTCAATACTGAATCTTCAATCCTCAACCCTCAATCCTCAATCCTCAATCCTCAATACTCAATCTTCAATCCTCAGTCCCCAATCCTCAATCTTCAATCCTCAATCCTCAATCCTCAATCCTCAATCCTCAATACTCAATATTCAATCCTCAATGCTTAATACTCAATCCCCAATCCTCATTCTTCAATCCTCATTCTTCAATCCTCAATGCTCAATCCTCAATCCTCAATCCGCAGTCCTCAATCCTCAATCCTCAATCCTCAAACCTCAATCCTCGACCGTCAGTCCTCGTCCTCAAACCTCAACCCCCAATCCTCAATCCTCAATCTTCAATCATCAATACTCAATCTTCAATCCTCAAACCTCAATCCTCAATCCTCAATCCTCAATCCTCAATATTCAACGCACAACCCTCAGCCATCAATCCTCAATACTCAACCATCAATCCTCAATTCTCAATACTCAATAGAATATCCTGAATTCTCATGGTTAAATACTCAATCCACAATATTCAATAATCAAATCTCAATCCTCAAACATCAATTCTCAACACTCAATCCTCAAAACTCAGTCCTCTCTCATCAATCCTCCAACCTCAATCCTCAATCCTCAAGAGTCAATCCTCAACCCTCAATCCTCAGTCCTCAAACCTCCTCCACGAATCCTCAATCCTGAATCCTCAATCTACAGCCATAAGACCTCAACAATCAATTGTCAATCCTCAATCCTCAATAGAATATTCTTAATTCACAGTTTTCAATACTCAATCCCCATTCTTCAATCTTCAAATCTCAACCCTCAAACATCAATTCTCAACACTCAATCCTCAACACTCAGTCCTCTCTCTTCAATCCTCCATCCTCAATCCTCAATCCTCAACTCTCAATCCTTAATCCTCAATCCTCAGAGTTCAAACATCTATACTCCACCCTCAGTCCTCGTCGCCAATCCACAACACTCAATACTCAATCCTCAACCTTCGATTATCCATATTCAATCTTCAATCCTCAATCCTCAATGCTCAATCCTCAATACTCAATGTTCAATCCTCAATACCCAATCCTCAATCTTCAATCCTCAATCCTGAATCCTCAATCCTCAATCCTCAATCCTCAATTCACAGTCCTCAAACCACAATCCTGAATCCTCAATCCTGAATCCTAAATCTTCAGCACTCAGTCCTCAACAATCAGTAGTCAAACCTCAATCCTCAATAGAATATCATCAATTCACAGCTTTCAATACCCAACACTCAATCTGCAATCTTCAAATCTCTATCCACAGAAATCAATTCTCATCACTCAACCCTCAACACTCAGTCCCTAATCCACAATCTTCAATCCTCAATCCTCAATCCTCAATCCTCAATCCTTATTCTTCAATCCTCAATACCCAATCCTCAATCTTCAATCCTCAATCCTCAATTTCCAATCCTCAATCCTCAATCCTCAATCCTCAACCCTCAGTCCTCAATCTTCAATCCTCAATACTCAATCTTCAATCCTCAATCCTCAGTCCTCAAACCTCAATTCTGAATCCCCAATACTCAATCTTCAGACCTCAATACTGAATCTTCAATCCTCAACCCTCAATCCTCATTCCTCAATCCTCAATACTCAATATTCAATCCTCAATCCTCGATCCTCAATCCTCAATCCTCAATCCTCAATCCTCAATGTTCAATCCGCAATACCCAATCCTCAATCTTCAATCCTCAATCCTCAATCCTCAATCCTCGATCCTCAATCCTCCATCCTCAATCCTCAGTCCTCAAATCTCAATCCTCAGACCACATCCTCTATCCTCAGTCCTCAATCCTCAGTCCTCTGTCCTCAAACTTCAATCCTCAACCCTCAGACCTCATCCTCAATCCTCAATCCTCAGCCCTCAATCCTCAATCTTCAATCCTCAATACTCAATCTTCAATCCTCAATCCTCAGTCCTCAAACCTCAATTCTGAATCCTCAATACTCAATCTTCAATCCTCAATCCTCAATTCTCAATCCTCAATACTCAATCCTCATTCCTCAAACCTCAATCCTCAACCCTCAGTCCTCATCCTCAATTCTCAATTCTCAATTCTCAATCCTCAATCCTCAATCCTCAATCCTCAGTCTTCAATCCTCAATAATCAATCTCCAGTCCTAGACCCTCAATCCCCAATCCTCAATCCTTAATCCTCAATCTTCAGTCCTCAATCCCCAGTCCTCAATCTTCAATCCTCAATGCACAATCCTCAATCCTCAATCCTCAGACCACAATCCTCAATCCTCAAACCTCAATCCTCAATCCTCAATCTTCAATCATCAATAATCAATCTTCAATCCTCAATCCTCAATCCTCAATCCTCAATCATCAATCCTCAATATTCAACGCACAACCCTCAACCATCAATCCTCTATACTCAACCATCAATCCTCAATTCTCAATACTCAACAGAATATCCTGAATTACCATGGTTCAATACTCAATCCACAATATTCAATAATCAAATCTCAACCCTCAAACATCAATTCTCAACACTCAATCCTGAACACTCAGTCCTCTCTCTTCATTCCTCCATTCTCAATCCTCAATCCTCAATTCTCAATCCTTAATCCTCAATCCTCAGACTTCAGACATCAATACTCAACCCTCAGTCCTCGTCGCCAATCCACAACACTCAATACTCAATCCTCAATCTTCGATTATCAATATTCAATCTTCAATCCTCAATCCTCAATGCTCAATCCTCAATCCTCAATGTTCAATCCTCAATACCCAATCCTCAATCTTCAATCTTCAATCCTGAATCCTCAATCCTCGATCCTCAACCCTCAATCCTCAGTCCTCAAACCACAATCCTGAATCCTCAGTCCTGAATCCTCAATCTTCAGCACTCAGTCCTCAACAATCAGTTGTCAATCTTCAATCCTCAATAGAATATCCTCAGTTCAGAGTTTTCAATACGCAATACTCAATCTGCAATCTTCAAATCTCTATCCACAAACATAAAATCTCATCACTCAACCCTCAACACTCAGTCCGCAATCCACAATCTTCAATCCTCAATCCTCAATCCTCTATCCTCAATCCTCAATCTTCAATCCCCAATACTCAATCCTCAATCCTCAATCTTCAACCCTCAATCCTCAATCCTCAATCTTCAATCCTCAATACTCAATCATCAATCCTCAATCCTCAATCCTCAATCCTCAATCCTCAATCTTCAATCCTGAATAATCAATCTTCAATCCTCAATCCTGAGTCCTCAACCCTCAATCCTCATTCTTCAATCCTCAATACCCAATCCTCAATCTTCAATCCCGAATCCTCAATCCTCAATTCGCAATCCTCAATCCTCAATCCTCAGACCTCAAGTATCAATGTTCAATCCGCAATACCCAATCCTCAATCTTCAATCCTCAATCCTCAATCCTCAATCCTCGATCCTCAATCCTCAATCCTCAATCCTCAGTCCTCAAATCTCAATCCTCAGACCACATACTCAATCCTCAGTCCTCAATCCTAAGCCCTCTGTCCTCAAACTTCAATCCTCAACCCTCAGACCTCATCCTCAATCCTCAATCCTCAGCCCTCAATCCTCAATCTTCAATCCTCAATACTCAATCATCAATCCTCAATCCTCAGTCCTCAAACCTCAATTCTGAATCCTCAATACTCAATCTTCAATCCTCAATCCTCAATTCTCAATCCTCAATACTCAATCCTCAATCGTCAATCCTCAATCCCCAATCCTCAATCTTCAATCCTCAATCCTCAATCCTCAATCCTCATTCCTCAAACCTCAATCCTCAATCCCCAGTCCTCAATCTTCAATCCTCAATGCACAATCCTCAATCCTCAATCCTCAGTCCTCAATCCTCAATCCCCAATCCTCAAACCTCAATCCTCAACCGTCAGTCCTCGTCCTCAAACCTCAACCCTCAAACCTCAATACTCAATCTTCAATCCTCAATCCTCAATCCTCAATCCTAAGTTCGCAATCCTCAATAGTCAATCTTCAATCCTCAATACTCAATATTCAATCCTCAATCCTCAATCCTCAATCCTCAATCCTCATTCTTCGTTCCTCAATACCCTATCCTCAATCTTCAATCCTCAATCCTCAATCCTCAATACCCAATCCTCAATCTTCAACCCTCAATCCTCAATCCTCAATCCTCAATTCTCAACCCTCAATCCTCAATCCTCAGACCTCAAACATAAATATTCAACCCTCAGTCCTCGTCCTCAATCCACAACCCTCAATCCTCAATCCTCAATCCTCAATCCTCAATCTTCAATCCTCAATCCTCAATACTCAATCCTCAATCCTCAATCCTCAATCCTCAATCTTCAATCCTCAATACTCAATCCTCAATCCTCAATCTTAATCTTCAATCCTCAGTACTCAGTCTTCAATCCTCAATTCTCAATCCTCAATCCTCATTCCTCAATCTTCAGCCCTCAGTCCTCAACAATCAGTTGTCAATCCTCAATCCTCAATAGAATACACTCAATTCACAGTTTTCAATACTCAATACTCAACCTGCAATCTTCGAATCTCTATCCACAAATATCAATTCTCATCGCTCAACCCTCAACACTCAGTCCTCAATGTTCAATCCTCAATCCTCAATTCTCAATCCTCAATCCTCAATGCTCAGTCTTCAATCCTCAATACTCAATCTTCAGTCCTCAATCCTCAGTCGTCAAACCTCAATCCTGAATCATCAATCCTGAATCCTCAATCTTCAGCTCTCAGTCCTCAACAATCAGTGGTCAATTCTCAATCCTCAATAGAATATCATGAATTCACAGTTTTCAATACTCAATACTCAACCTGCAATCTTCAAATCTCTATCCACAAACATCAATTCTCATCACTCAACCCTCAACACTCAGTCCCCAATCCTCAATATTCAAGCCTCAATCCTCAATCCTCAATCCACAATCCTCAACCTTAAATCCTCAATACTCAATCCTCAATCTTCAATCCTCAATCCTCAATCCTCAATTCTCAATCCTCAATCCTCTGTCCTTAGCGCTCAAACCTCAATCCTCAACCCTCAGCCCTCATCCTCAATCCTCAATCCTCAATCCTCAATTCTCAATCTTCAATCCACAACTATCAATCTTCAATCCTCAATGCTCAGTCCTCAAATTTCAATTCTGAATCCTCAATCCGGAACCCTCAATCTTCAGCCCTCAGTCCTCAACAATCAGTTGTCAATCCTCAATCCTCAATAGAATATACTCAATTCACAGTTTTCAATACTCAATACTCAATCTGCAATCTTCAAATCTCTATTCATAAACATCAATTCTCATCATTCAACCCTCAACACTCAGTCCCCAATCCTCAGTACTCAAACCTCAATCCTGAATCCTCAATCCTGAATCCTCAATCTTCAGCCCTCAGTACTCAACAGTCAGTGGTCTATCCTCAATCCTCAATAGAATATCATGATTTCACAGTTTTCAATACTCAATAGTCAATCTGCAATCTTCAGATCTCTATCCACAAACACCAATTCTCATCACTCAGCCCTCAACACTCAGTACTCAATGTTCAATCCTCAATCCTCAATTCTGAATCTTCAGTCCTCAATACTGAATCTTCAATCCTCAACCCTCAATCCTCAATCCTCAATCCTCAATACTCAATCTTCAATCCTCAGTCCCCAATCCTCAATCATCAATCCTCAATCCTCAATCCTCAATCCTCAATCCTCAATCCTCAATATTCAATCCTCAATACTCAATACTCAATCCTCAATGCTTAATACTCAATCCCCAATCCTCATTCTTCAATCCTCATTCCTCAATCCTCAATCCTCAATCCTCAATCATCATTCTTCAATCCTCAATACCCTAGCCTCAATCTTCAATCCTCAATCCTCAATCCTCAATACCCAATCCTCAATCTTGAATCCTCAATCCTCAATCCTCAATCCTCAATCCTCAATCCTCAATCTTCAATCCTCAATACTCAATCTTCAATCCTCAATCCTCATTCCTCAATCCTCAATCCTCAATCCTCAATCCTCAATATTCAATCCTCAATACTCAATATTCAATCCTCAATGCTCAATACTCAATCCCCAATCCCCATTCTTCAATCCTCATTCTTCAATCCTCAATCCTCAATCCCCAACCCTCAATCCTCAATTCGCAATCCTCAATAGTCGATCTTCAATCCACAATACTCAATATTCAATCCTCAATCCTCAATCCTCAATCCTCAATCGTCATTCTTCAATCCTCAATACCCTATCCTCAATCTTCAATCCTCAATCCTCAATCCTCAATACCCAATCCTCAATCTTCAATCCTCAATCCTCAATCCTCAATCCTCAATCCTCAATCCTCAATCCTCAATCTTCAATCCTCAATACTCAATCTTCAATCCTCAATCCTCAATCCTCAATCCTCAATCCTCAACCCTCAATCCTCAACCTTCAATCCTCAATACTCAATCTTCAATCCTCAATCCTCAATCCTCAATCCTCAATCCTCAATCCTCAGGCCTCAAGTATCAATTCTCAACCCTCAGTCCTCGTCCTCAATCCACGACCTACAACCCTCGATCCTCAATCTTCATTCATCAATATTCAACCTTCAATCCTCAATCCTCAATCCTCAATCCTCAATCCTCAATACTCAATGTTCAATCCTCAACACCCGATCCTCAGTCTTCAATCCTCAATCCTCAATCCTCAATCCACAATCCTCAATCCTCAATCCTCAGTCCTCAAACCTCAATCCTAAATCCTCAATACTGAATCCTCAATCTTCAGCCCTCAGTACTCAACAGTCAGTGGTCTATCCTCAATCCTCAATAGAATATCATGATTTCACAGTTTTCAATACTCAATAGTCAATCTGCAATCTTCAGATCTCTATCCACAAACACCAATTCTCATCACTCAACCCTCAACACTCAGTACTCAATGTTCAATACTCAATCCTCAATCATCATTCTTCAATCCTCAATACCCTAGCCTCAATCTTCAATCCTCAATCCTCAATCCTCAATACCCAATCCTCAATCTTGAATCCTCAATCCTCAATCCTCAATCCTCAATCCTCAATCCTCAATCTTCAATCCTCAATACTCAATCTTCAATCCTCAATCCTCATTCCTCAATCCTCAATCCTCAATCCTCAATCCTCAATATTCAATCCTCAATACTCAATATTCAATCCTCAATGCTCAATACTCAATCCCCAATCCCCATTCTTCAATCCTCATTCTTCAATCCTCAATCCTCAATCCCCAACCCTCAATCCTCAATTCGCAATCCTCAATAGTCGATCTTCAATCCACAATACTCAATATTCAATCCTCAATCCTCAATCCTCAATCCTCAATCGTCATTCTTCAATCCTCAATACCCTATCCTCAATCTTCAATCCTCAATCCTCAATCCTCAATACCCAATCCTCAATCTTCAATCCTCAATCCTCAATCCTCAATCCTCAATCCTCAATCCTCAATCCTCAATCTTCAATCCTCAATACTCAATCTTCAATCCTCAATCCTCAATCCTCAATCCTCAATCCTCAACCCTCAATCCTCAACCTTCAATCCTCAATACTCAATCTTCAATCCTCAATCCTCAATCCTCAATCCTCAATCCTCAATCCTCAGGCCTCAAGTATCAATTCTCAACCCTCAGTCCTCGTCCTCAATCCACGACCTACAACCCTCGATCCTCAATCTTCATTCATCAATATTCAACCTTCAATCCTCAATCCTCAATCCTCAATCCTCAATCCTCAATACTCAATGTTCAATCCTCAACACCCGATCCTCAGTCTTCAATCCTCAATCCTCAATCCTCAATCCACAATCCTCAATCCTCAATCCTCAGTCCTCAAACCTCAATCCTAAATCCTCAATACTGAATCCTCAATCTTCAGCCCTCAGTACTCAACAGTCAGTGGTCTATCCTCAATCCTCAATAGAATATCATGATTTCACAGTTTTCAATACTCAATAGTCAATCTGCAATCTTCAGATCTCTATCCACAAACACCAATTCTCATCACTCAACCCTCAACACTCAGTACTCAATGTTCAATACTCAATCCTCAATTCTCAATCTTCAGTCCTCAATACTGAATCTTCAATCCTCAACCCTCAATCCTCAATCCTCAATCCTCAATACTCAATCTTCAATCCTCAGTCCCCAATCCTCAATCTTCAATCCTCAATCCTCAATCCTCAATCCTCAATCCTCAATACTCAATATTCAATCCTCAATGCTTAATACTCAATCCCCAATCCTCATTCTTCAATCCTCATTCTTCAATCCTCAATCCTCAATCCTCAATCATCATTCTTCAATCCTCAATACCCTAGCCTCAATCTTCAATCCTCAATCCTCAATCCTCAATACCCAATCCTCAATCTTGAATCCTCAATCCTCAATCGTCAATCCTCAATCCTCAATCCTCAATCATCAATCTTCAATCCTCAATACTCAATCTTCAATCCTCAATCCTCAATCCTCAATCCTCAATCCTCAATCCTCAATCCTCAATATTCAATCCTCAATACTCAATATTCAATCCTCAATGCTCAATACTCAATCCCCAATCCTCATTCTTCAATCCTCATACTTCAATCTTCAATCCTCAATCCCCAACCCTCAATCCTCAATTCGCAATCCTCAATAGTCGATCTTGGATCCACAATACTCAATATTCAATCCTCAATCCTCAATCCTCAATCCTCAATCATCATTTTTCAATCCTCAATACCCTATCCTCAATCTTCAATCCTCAATCCTCAATCCTCAATACCCAATCCTCAATCTTCAATCCTCAATCCTCAATCCTCAATCCTCAATCCTCAATCCTCAATCTTCAATCCTCAATACTCAATCTTCAATCCTCAATCCCCAATCCTCAATCCTCAATCCTCAATCCTCAATATTCAATCCTCAATACTCAATATTCAATCCTCAATGCTCAATACTCAATCCCCAATCCTCATTCTTCAATCCTCATTCTTCAATCCTCAATCCTCAATCCTCAATCCTCAATCCTCAATCTTCAATCCTCAATCCTCAATACTCAATCCACAATCCTCAATCCTCAATCCTCAATCTTCAATCCTCAATACTCAATCTTCAATCCTCAATCCTCAATCCTCAATCCTCAATCCTCAATATTCAATCCTCAATACTCAATATTCAATCCTCAATCCTCAATACTCAATCCCCAATCCTCATTCTTCAATCCTCATTCTTCAATCCTCAATACCCAATCCCCAATCTTCAATCCTCAATCATCAATCCTCAGTTCGCAATCCTCAATCCTCAATCATCAGACCTCAGGCATCAACACTCAACCCTCAGTCCTCGTTCTCAATCCACAACCCTCAATCCTCAATCCTCAATCTTCATTCATCAATATTCAACCTTAAATCCTCAATCCTCAATCCTCAATCCTCAATCCTCAATGTTCAATCCTCAACAGCCAATCCTCAATCTTCAATCCTCAGTCCTCAATCCTCAATTCTCAATCCACAATCCTCAATCCTCAGTCCTCTCTCCTCAAACCTCAATCCTCAATCTTCAATCCTCAATACTCAATCTTCAATCCTCAATCCTCTGTCCTCAATCCTCAATGCTCATTCTTCAATCCTCAATACCAAATCCTCAATCTTAAATCCTCAATCCTCAATTCGCAATCCTCAATCCTCAATCCTCAGGCCACAAGTATCAATACTCAATCCTCAGTCCTCGTCCTCAATCCACGACATTCAATCCTCAATCCTCAATCTTCATTCATCAATATTCAACCTTCAACCCTCAAACCTCAATCCTCAATTCTCAACCCTCAATCCTCAATCCTCAGACCTCAAACATAAATATTCAACCCTCAGTCCTCGTCCTCAATCCGCAACCCTCAATCCTCAATCCTCAATCCTCAATCCTCAATCTTCAATCCTCAATCCTCAATACTCAATCCTCAATCCTCAATCCTCAATCCTCAATCTTCATCCTCAATACTCAATCCTCAATCCTCAATCTTAACCTTCAATCCTCAGTACTCAGTCTTCAATCCTCAATCCTCAATCCTCAATCCTCAATCCTCAATCCTCAATCCTCAATCCTCTATCTTCAATCCTCAATACTGAATCTTCAATCCTCAATCCTCAATCCTCAATCCTCAATCCTCAATCCTCAATATTCAATCCTCAATACTCAATATTCAATCCTCAATGCTCAATACTCAATCCCCAATCCTCATTCTTCAATCCTCATTCTTCAATCCTCAATCCTCAATACTCAATCCTCAATCCTCAATTCTCAATCTTCAATCCACAACTCTCAATCTTCAATCCTCAATGCTCAGTCCTCAAATTTCAATTCTGAATCCTCAATCCGGAACCCTCAATCTTCAGCCCTCAGTCCTCAACAATCAGTTGTCAATCCTCAATCCTCAATAGAATATACTCAATTCACAGTTTTCAATACTCAATACTCAATCTGCAATCTTCAAATCTCTATCCACAAACATCAATTCTCATCATTCAACCCTCAACACTCAGTCCCCAATCCTCAATATTCAATCCTCAATCCTCAATCCTCAATCCACAATACTCAACCTTCAATCCTCAATACTCAATCTTCAATTCTGAATCCTCAATACTCAATCCTCAATGCTCAATCCACGACCGTCAATCTTGAATCCTCAATACTCAATCTTCAATCCTCCATCCTCAATCCTCAATCCTCAATCCTCAATCTTCAGCCCTCAGTACTCAACAGTCAGTGGTCTATCCTCAATCCTCAATAGAATATCATGATTTCCAGTTTTCAATACTCAATAGTCAATCTGCAATCTTCAGATCTCTATCCACAAACACCAATTCTCATCACTCAACCCTCAACACTCAGTACTCAATGTTCAATCCTCAATCCTCAATTCTCAATCTTCAGTCCTCAATACTGAATCTTCAATCCTCAACCCTCAATCCTCAATCCTCAATCCTCAATACTCAATCTTCAATCCTCAGTCCCCAATCCTCAATCTTCAATCCTCAATCCTCAATCCTCAATCCTCAATACTCAATATTCAATCCTCAATGCTTAATACTCAATCCCCAATCCTCATTCTTCAATCCTCATTCTTCAATCCTCAATCCTCAATCCTCAATCATCATTCTTCAATCCTCAATACCCTAGCCTCAATCTTCAATCCTCAATCCTCAATCCTCAATACCCAATCCTCAATCTTGAATCCTCAATCCTCAATCGTCAATCCTCAATCCTCAATCCTCAATCATCAATCTTCAATCCTCAATACTCAATCTTCAATCCTCAATCCTCAATCGTCAATCCTCAATCCTCAATCCTCAATCCTCAATCCTCAATCGTCAATCCTCAATCCTCAATCCTCAATCCTCAATCCTCAATCTTCAATCCTCAATACTCAATCCTCAATACTCAATCTTCAATCCTCAATCCTCAATCCTCAATCCTCAATCCTCAATATTCAATCCTCAATACTCAATATTCAATCCTCAATGCTCAATACTCAATCCCCAATCCTCATTCTTCAATCCTCATACTTCAATCTTCAATCCTCAATCCCCAACCCTCAATCCTCAATTCGCAATCCTCAATAGTCGATCTTCGATCCACAATACTCAATATTCAATCCTCAATCCTCAATCCTCAATCCTCAATCATCATTTTTCAATCCTCAATACCCTATCCTCAATCTTCAATCCTCAATCCTCAATCCTCAATACCCAATCCTCAATCTTCAATCCTCAATCCTCAATCCTCAATCCTCAATCCTCAATCCTCAATCTTCAATCCTCAATACTCAATCCTCAATACTCAATCTTCAATCCTCAATCCTCAATCCTCAATCCTCAATCCTCAATATTCAATCCTCAATACTCAATATTCAATCCTCAATCCTCAATACTCAATCCCCAATCCTCATTCTTCAATCCTCATTCTTCAATCCTCAATACCCAATCCCCAATCTTCAATCCTCAATCATCAATCCTCAGTTCGCAATCCTCAATCCTCAATCATCAGACCTCAGGCATCAACACTCAACCCTCAGTCCTCGTTCTCAATCCACAACCCTCAATCCTCAATCCTCAATCTTCATTCATCAATATTCAACCTTAAATCCTCAATCCTCAATCCTCAATCCTCAATCCTCAATGTTCAATCCTCAACAGCCAATCCTCAATCTTCAATCCTCAGTCCTCAATCCTCAATTCTCAATCCACAATCCTCAATCCTCAGTCCTCTCTCCTCAAACCTCAATCCTCAATCTTCAATCCTCAATACTCAATCTTCAATCCTCAATCCTCTGTCCTCAATCCTCAATGCTCATTCTTCAATCCTCAATACCAATTCCTCAATCTTAAATCCTCAATCCTCAATTCGCAATCCTCAATCCTCAATCCTCAGGCCTCAAGTATCAATACTCAATCCTCAGTCCTCGTCCTCAATCCACGACATTCAATCCTCAATCCTCAATCTTCATTCATCAATATTCAACCTTCAACCCTCAAACCTCAATCCTCAGTTCTCAACCCTCAATCCTCAATCCTCAGACCTCAAACATAAATATTCAACCCTCAGTCCTCGTCCTCAATCCACAACCCTCAATCCTCAATCCTCAATCCTCAATCCTCAATCTTCAATCCTCAATCCTCAATACTCAATCCTCAATCCTCAATCCTCAATCCTCAATCTTCATCCTCAATACTCAATCCTCAATCCTCAATCTTAACCTTCAATCCTCAGTACTCAGTCTTCAATCCTCAATCCTCAATCCTCAATCCTCAATCCTCAATCCTCAATCCTCAATCATCAATCTTCAATCCACAATACTGAATCTTCAATCCTCAATCCTCAGTCCTCAATCCCCAATCCTCAATCCTCAATATTCAATCCTCAATACTCAATATTCAATCCTCAATGCTCAATACTCAATCCCCAATCCTCATTCTTCAATCCTCATTCTTCAATCCTCAATCCTCAATCCTCAATCCTCAATCCTCAATTCTCAATCTTCAATCCACAACTCTCAATCTTCAATCCTCAATGCTCAGTCCTCAAATTTCAATTCTGAATCCTCAATCCGGAACCCTCAATCTTCAGCCCTCAGTCCTCAACAATCAGTTGTCAATCCTCAATCCTCAATAGAATATACTCAATTCACAGTTTTCAATACTCAATACTCAATCTGCAATCTTCAAATCTCTATCCACAAACATCAATTCTCATCATTCAACCCTCAACACTCAGTCCCCAATCCTCAATATTCAATCCTCAATCCCCAATCCTCAATCCACAATACTCAACCTTCAATCCTCAATACTCAATCTTCAATCCTGAATCCTCAATACTCAATCCTCAATGCTCAATCCACGACCGTCAATCTTGAATCCTCAATAATCAATCTTCAATCCTCCATCCTCAATCCTCAATCCTCAATCCTCAATCTTCAATCCTCAATACTCAATCTTCAATCCTCAATCCTCAATCCTCAATCCTCAATCCTCAATCCTCAATCCTCAGACCTCAGGCATCAACACTCAACCCTCAGTCCTCGTTCTCAGTCCACAACCCTCAATCCTCAATCCTCAATCTTCATTCATCAATATTCAACCTTCAATCCTCAATCCTCAATCCTCAATCCTCAATCCTCAATCCTCAATCCTCAATCCTCAAACCTCAATCCTGAATCCTCAATCCTGAATCCTCAATCTTCAGCCCTCAGTACTCAACAGTCAGTGGTCTATCCTCAATCCTCAATAGAATATCATGATTTCCAGATTTCAATACTCAATAGTCAATCTGCAATCTTCAGATCTCTATCCACAAACACCAATTCTCATCACTCAACCCTCAACACTCAGTACTCAATGTTCAATCCTCAATCCTCAATTCTCAATCTTCAGTCCTCAATACTGAATCTTCAATCCTCAACCCTCAATCCTCAATCCTCAATCCTCAATACTCAATCTTCAATCCTCAGTCCCCAATCCTCAATCTTCAATCCTCAATCCTCAATCCTCAATCCTCAATCCTCAATCCTCAATATTCAATCCTCAATACTCAATATTCAATCCTCAATGCTTAATACTCAATCCCCAATCCTCATTCTTCAATCCGCATTCTTCAATCCTCAATCCTCAATCCTCAATCATCATTCTTCAATCCTCAATACCCTAGCCTCAATCTTCAATCCTCAATCCTCAATCCTCAATACCCAATCCTCAATCTTGAATCCTCAATCCTCAATCCTCAATCCTCAATATTCAATCCTCAATACTCAATATTCAATCCTCAATGCTCAATACTCAATCCCCAATCCTCATTCTTCAATCCTCATTCTTCAATCCCCAATCCTCAATCCTCAATCCTCAATCCTCAATCTTCAATCCTCAATCCTCAATACTCAATCCACAATCCTCAATCCTCAATCCTCAATCTTCAATCCTCAATACTCAATCTTCAATCCTCAATCCTCAATCCTCAATCCTCAATCCTCAATATTCAATTCTCAATACTCAATATTCAATCCTCAATCCTCAATACTCAATCCCCAATCCTCATTCTTCAATCCTCATTCTTCAATCCTCAATACCCAATCCCCAATCTTCAATCCTCAATCATCAAGCCTCAGTTCGCAATCCTCAATCCTCAATCATCAGACCTCAGGCACCAACACTCAACCCTCAGTCCTCGTTCTCAATCCACAACCCTCAATCCTCAATCCTCAATCTTCATTCATCAATATTCAACCTTAAATCCTCAATCCTCAATCCTCAATCCTCAATCCTCAATGTTCAATCCTCAACAGCCAATCCTCAATCTTCAATCCTCAATCCTCAATCCTCAATTCTCAATCCACAATCCTCAATCCTCAGTCGTCTCTCCTCAAACCTCAATCCTCAATCTTCAATCCTCAATACTCAACCTTCAATCCTCAATCCTCTGTCCTCAATCCTCAATGCTCATTCTTTAATCCTCAATACCAAATCCTCAATCTTAAATCCTCAATCCTCAATTCGCAATCCTCAATCCTCAATCCTCAGGCCTCAAGCATCAATACTCAATCCTCAGTCCTCGTCCTCAATCCACGACATTCAATCCTCAATCCTCAATCTTCATTCATCAATATTCAACCTTCAACCTTCAATCCTCAATCCTCAATTCTCAACCCTCAATTCTCAATCCTCAGACCTCAAACATAAATATTCAACCCTCAGTCCTCGTCCTCAATCCACAAACCTCAATCCTCAATCCTCAATCCTCAATCCTCAATCTTCAATCCTCAATCCTCAATACTCAATCCTCAATCCTCAATCCTCAATCCTCAATCTTCAATCCTCAATACTCAATCCTCAACCCTCAATCTTAATCTTCAATCCTCAGTACTCAGTCTTCAATCCTTAATCCTCAATCCTCAATCCTCAATCCTCAATCCTCAATCCTCAATCCTCAATCTTCAATCCTCAATACTGAATCTTCAATCCTCAATCCTCAATCCTCAATCCTCAATCCTCAATCCTCAATATTCAATCCTCAATACTCAATATTCAATCCTCAATGCTCAATACTCAATCCCCAATCCTCATTCTTCAATCCTCATTCTTCAATCCTCAATCCTCAATCCTCAATCCTCAATCCTCAATTCTCAATCTTCAATCCACAACTCTCAATCTTCAATCCTCAATGCTCAGTCCTCAAATTTCAATTCTGAGTCCTCAATCCGGAACCCTCAATCTTCAGCCCTCAGTCCTCAACAATCAGTTGTCAATCCTCAATCCTCAATAGAATATACTCAATTCACAGTTTTCAATACTCAATACTCAATCTGCAATCTTCAAATCTCTATCCACAAACATCAATTCTCATCATTCAACCCTCAACACTCAGTCCCCAATCCTCAATATTCAATCCTCAATCCTCAATCCTCAATCTACAATCCTCAACCTTCAATCCTCAATACTCAATCTTCAATCCTGAATCCTCAATACTCAATCCTCAATGCTCAATCCACGATCGTCAATCTTGAATCCTCAATACTCAATCTTCAATCCTCCATCCTCAATCCTCAATCCTCAATCCTCAATCTTCAATTCTCAATACTCAATCTTCAATCCTCAATCCTCAATCCTCAATCCTCAATCCTCAATCCTCAATCCTCAGACCTCAGGCATCAACACTCAACCCTCAGTCCTCGTTCTCAGTCCACAACCCTCAATCCTCAATCCTCAAACTTCATTCATCAATATTCAACCTTCAATCATCAATCCTCAATCCTCAATCCTCAATCCTCAATCCTCAATCCTCAATATTCAATCCTCAATACTCAATATTCAATCCTCAATGCTTAATACTCAATCCCCAATCCTCATTCTTCAATCCGCATTCTTCAATCCTCAATCCTCAATCCTCAATCATCATTCTTCAATCCTCAATACCCTAGCCTCAATCTTCAATCCTCAATCCTCAATCCTCAGTACCCAATCCTCAATCTTGAATTCTCAATCCTCAATCCTCAATCCTCAATCCTCAATCCTCAATCCTCAATCTTCAATCCTCAATACTCAATCTTCAATCCTCAATCCTCAATCCTCAATCCTCAATCCTCAATCCTCAATCCTCAATATTCAATCCTCAATACTCAATATTCAATCCTCAATGCTCAATACTCAATCCCCAATGCTCATTCTTCAATCCTCATTCTTCAATCCTCAATCCTCAATCCCCAACCCTCAATCCTCAATTCGCAATCCTCAATAGTCGATCTTCAATCCACAATACTCAATATTCAATCCTCAATCCTCAATCCTCAATCCTCAATCATCATTCTTCAATCCTCAATACCCTATCCTCAATCTTCAATCCTCAATCCTCAATCCTCAATACCCAATCCTCAATCTTCAATCCTCAATCCTCAATCCTCAGTTCGCAATCCTCAATCCTCAATCCTCAATCCTCAGACCTCAGGCATCAACACTCAACCCTCAGTCCTCGTTTTCAATCCACAACCCTCAATCCTCAATCCTCAATCTTCATTCATCAATATTCAACCTTAAATCCTCAATCCTCAATCCTCAATCCTCAATCCTCAATCCTCAATCTTCAATCCTCAATACTCAATCTTCAATCCTCAATCCTCAATCCTCAATCCTCAATCCTCAATCCTCAATCCTCAATCTTCAATCCTCAATACTCAATCTTCAATCCTCAATCCTCAACCCTCAATCCTCAATCCTCAATCCTCAATCTTAATCTTCAATCCTCAACCCTCAATCCTCAATCCTCAATCTTCAATCCTCAATACTCAATCTTCAATCCTCAATCCTCAATCCTCAATCCTCAATCCTCATTCCTCAATCCTCAATCGTCAATCTTCAATCCTCAATACTCAATCTTCAATCCTCAATCCTCTGTCCTCAATCCTCAATCCTCATTCTTCAATCCTCAATACCCAATCCTCAATCTTAAATCCTCAATCCTCAATTCGCAATCCTCAATCCTCAATCCTCAGGCCTCAAGTATCAATTCTCAACCCTCAGTCCTCGTCCTCAATCCACGACCTACAATCCTCGATCCTCAATCTTCATTCATCAATATTCAACCTTCAATCCTCAATCCTCAATCCTCAATCCTCAATCCTCAATGTTCAATCCTCAACACCCGATCCTCAGTCTTCAATCCTCAATCCTCTATCCTCAATCCTCAATCCTCAATCCTCAATCGTCAATCTTCAATCCTCAATACTCAATCTTCAATCCTCAATCCTTTGACCTCAATCCTCAATCCTCAATCTTCAATCCTCAATACTCAATCTTCAATCCTCAATCCTCAATCCTCAATCCTCTATCCTCAATATTCAATCCTCAATACTCAATATTCAATCCTCAATACTCAATACTCAATCCCCAATCCTCTTTCTTCAATCCTCATTCTTCAACCCTCAATACCCAATCCCCAACCTTCAATCCTCAATCATCAATCCTCAGTTCGCAATCCTCAATCCTCAATCCTCAATCCTCAGACCTCAGGCATCAACACTCAACCCTCAGTCCTCGTTTTCAATCCACAACCCTCAATCCTCAATCCTCAATCTTCATTCATCAATATTCAACCTTAAATCCTCAATCCTCAATCCTCAATCCTCAATCCTCAATCCTCAATGTTCAATCCTCAACAGCCAATCTTCAATCTTCAATCCTCAATCCTCAATCCTCAATTCTCAATCCACAATCCTCAATCCTCAGTCCTCTCTCCTCAAACCTCAATCCTCAATCTTCAATCCTCAATACTCAATCTTCAATCCTCAATCCTCAGTCCTCGATCCTCAATCCTCAATCTTCAATCCTCAATACTCAATCTTCAATCCTCAATCCTCAATCCTCAATCCTCAATCCTCAATCATCATTCTTCAATCCTCAATACCCTATCCTCAATCTTCAATCCTCAATCCTCAATCCTCAATACCCAATCCTCAATCTTCAATCCTCAATCCTCAATCCTCAATCCTCAATCCTCAATCCTCAATCCTCAATCTTAAATCCTCAATACTCAATCTTCAATCCTCAATCCTCAATCCTCAATCCTCAATCCTCAATCCTCAATATTCAATCCTCAATACTCAATATTCAATCCTCAATGCTCAATACTCAATCCCCAATCCTCATTCTTCAATCCTCATTCTTCAATCCTCAATCCTCAATCCTCAATCATCATTCTTCAATCCTCAATACCCTAGCCTCAATCTTCAATCCTCAATCCTCAATCCTCAATACCCAATCCTCAATCTTCAATCCTCAATACTCAATCCTCAATTCTCAATCCTCAATCCCCTGTCCTTAGTCCTCAAACCTTAATCCTCAACCCTCAGGCCTCATCCTCAATCCTCAATCCTCATTCCTCAATCCTCAATCTTTAATCCTCAATACTCAATCTTCAATCCTCAATCCTCAGTCCTCAAACCTCAATTATGAATCCTCAATCCTGAATCCTCAATCTTCAGCCCTCAGTCCTCAACATTCAGTTGTCAATCCTCAATCCTCAATAGAATATCCTCAATTCACAGTTTTCAATACTCAATACTCAATCTGCAATCTTCAAATCTCTATCCAGAAACATAAATTCTCATCACTCAACCCTCAACACTCAGTACTCAATGTTCAATCCTCATCCTCAATTCTGAATCTTCAATCCTCAATACTGAATCTTCAACTCGCAATCCTCAATCCCCAATCCTCAATCCTCAATCCTCAATCCTCAATCTTCAATCCTCAATCCCCAACCCTCAATCCTGAATTCGCAATCCTCAATAGTCGATCTTCAATCCACAATACTCAATATTCAATCCTCAATCCTCAATCCTCAATCCTCAATCATCATTCTTCAATCCTCAATACCCTATCCTCAATCTTCAATCCTCAATCCTCAATCCTCAATCTTCAATCCTCAATACTCAATCTTCAATCCTCAATCCTCAACCTTCAATCCTCAATCCTCAATCCTCAATCGTCAATCCTCAATATTCAATCCTCAACAGCCAATCCTCAATCTTCAATCCTCAATCCTCAATCCTCAATTCTCTATCCTCAATCCTCAATCCTCAATCCTCAATCCTCAATCATCATTCTTCAATCCTCAATACCCTATCCTCAATCTTCAATCCTCAATCCTCAATCCTCAATACCCAATCCTCAATCTTCAATCCTCAATCCTCAATCCTCAATCTTCAATCCTCAATACTCAATCTTCAATCCTCAATCCTCAATCCTCAATCCTCTATCCTCAATATTCAATCCTCAATACTCAATATTCAATCCTCAATCCTCAATACTCAATCCCCAATCCTCATTCTTCAAACCTCATTCTTCAATCCTCAATACCCAATCCCCAATCTTCAATCCTCAATCATCAATCCTCAGTTCGGAATAGTCAATCCTCAATCCTCAGACCTCAGGCATCAACACTCAACCCTCAGTCCTCGTTTTCAATCCACAACCCTCAATCCTCAATCCTCAATCTTCATTCATCAATATTCAACCTTAAATCCTCAATCCTCAATCCTCAATCCTCAATCCTCAATCCTCAATGTTCAATCCTCAACAGCCAATCTTCAATCTTCAATCCTCAATCCTCAATCCTCAATTCTCAATCCACAATCCTCAATCCTCAGTCCTCTCTCCTCAAACCTCAATCCTCAATCTTCAATCCTCAATACTCAATCTTCAATCCTCAATCCTCAGTCCTCGATCCTCAATCCTCAATCTTCAATCCTCAATACTCAATCTTCAATCCTCAATCCTCAATCCTCAATCCTCAATCCTCAATCATCATTCTTCAATCCTCAATACCCTATCCTCAATCGTCAATCCTCAATCCTCAATCCTCAATACCCAATCCTCAATCTTCAATCCTCAATCCTCAATCCTCAATCCTCAATCCTCAATCCTCAATCCTCAATCTTAAATCCTCAATACTCAATCTTCAATCCACAATCCTCAATCCTCAATCCTCAATCCTCAATCCTCAATATTCAATCCTCAATACTCAATATTCAATCCTCAATGCTCAATACTCAATCCCCAATCCTCATTCTTCAATCCTCATTCTTCAATCCTCAATCCTCAATCCTCAATCATCATTCTTCAATCCTCAATACCCTAGCCTCAATCTTCAATCCTCAATCCTCAATCCTCAATACCCAATCCTCAATCTTCAATCCTCAATACTCAATCCTCAATTCTCAATCCTCAATCCCCTGTCCTTAGTCCTCAAACCTTAATCCTCAACCCTCAGGCCTCATCCTCAATCCTCAATCCTCATTCCTCAATCCTCAATCTTTAATCCTCAATACTCAATCTTCAATCCTCAATCCTCAGTCCTCAATACTCAATCTTCAATCCTCAATCCTCAATCCTCAATCCTCAATCCTCAATATTCAATCCTCAATACCCAATATTCAATCCTCAATCCTCAATACTCAATCCCCAATCCTCATTCTTCAATCCTCATTCTTCAATCCTCAATACCCAATCCCCAATCTTCAATCCTCAATCATCAATCCTCAGTTCGCAATCGTCAATCCTCAATCCTCAGACCTCAGGCATCAACACTCAACCCTCAGTCCTCGTTCTCAATCCACAACCCTCAATCCTCAATCCTCAATCTTCATTCATCAATATTCAACCTTAAATCCTCAATCCTCAATCCTCAATACTCAATCTTCAATCCTCAATCCTCAATCCTCAATCTTCAATCCTCAATACTCAATCCTCAATCCTCAATCTTAATCTTCAATCCTCAGTACCCAGTCTTCAATCCTCAATCCTCAATCCTCAATCCTCATTCCTCAATCTTCAATCCTCAATACTCCATCTTCAATCCTCAATCCTCAATCCTCAATCCTCAATCCTCAATCCTCAATCCTCAATCGTCAATCTTCAATCCTCAATACTCAATCTTCAATCCTCAATCCTTTGACCTCAATCCTCAATCCTCATTCTTCAATCCTCAATCCTCAATCCTCAATCCTAGATCCTCAATCCTCAATCCTCAATCCGCATTCTTCAATCCTCAATACCCAATCCTCAATCTTCAACCCTCAATCCTCAATCCTCAATTCTCAATCCTCAATCCTCAGTCCTCAGTCCTCAAACCTCAATCCTCAACCCTCAGCCCTCATCCTCAATCCTCAATCCTCAATCCTCAATTCTCAATCTTCAATCCTGAATACTCAATCTTCAATCCTCGATGCTCAGTCCTCAAATTTCAATTCTGAATCCTCAATCCGGAACCCTCAATCTTCAGCCCTCAGTCCTCAACAATCAGTTGTCAATCCTCAATCCTCAATAGAATATACTCAATTCACAGTTTTCAATACACAATACTCAATCTGCAATCTTCAAATCTCTATCCACAAACATCAACTCACATCACTCAACCCTCAACACTCGGTCCTCAATGTTCAATCCTCAATCCTCAATTCTCAATCTTCAATCCTCAATACTGAACCTTCAATCCTCAATCCTCCATCCTCAGTCCTCAATCCTCAATCCTCAATCTTAACCTTCAATCCTCAGTACTCAATCTTCAATCCTCAGTACTCAATCCTCAATCCTCAATCCTCAATCTTCAATCCTCATTCTTCAATCCTCAATACCCAATCCCCAATCTTCAATCCTCAATCATCAATCCTCAGTTCGCAATCCTCAATCCTCAATCCTCAGACCTCAGGCATCAACACTCAACCCTCAGTCCTCGTTCTCAATCCACAACCCTCAATCCTCTATCCTCAATCTTCATTCATCAATATTCAACCTTAAATCCTCAATCCTCAATCCTCAATCCTCAATCCTCAATGTTCAATCCTCAACAGCCAATCCTCAATCTTCAATCCTCAATCCTCAATCCTCAATTCTCAATCCACAATCCTCAATCCTCAGTCCTCTCTCCTCAAACCTCAATCCTCAATCTTCAATCCTCAATACTCAATCTTCAATCCTCAATCCTCTGTCCTCAATCCTCAATGCTCATTCTTCAATCCTCAATACCCAATCCTCAATCTTAAATCCTCAATCCTCAATTCGCAATCCTCAATCCTCAATCCCCAGGCCTCAAGTATCAATACTCAATCCTCAGTCCTCGTCCTCAATCCACGACCTTCAATCCTCAATCCTCAATCTTCATTCATCAATATTCAACCTTCAACCCTCAATCCTCAATCCTCAATTCTCAACCCTCAATCCTCAATCCTCAGACCTCAAACATAAATATTCAACCCTCAGTCCTCGTCCTCAATCCACAACCCTCAATCCTCAATCCTCAATCCTCAATCCTCAATCTTCAATCCTCAATCCTCAATACTCAATCCTCAATCCTCAATCCTCAATCCTCAATCTTCAATCCTCAATACTCAATCCTCAATCCTCAATCTTAATCTTCAATCCTCAGTACTCAGTCTTCAATCCTCAATCCTCAATCCTCAATCCTCAATCCTCAATCCTCAATCCTCAATCCTCAATCTTCAATCCTCAATACTCAATCTTCAATCCTCAATCCTCAATCCTCAATCCTCAATCCTCAATCCTCAATATTCAATCCTCAATACTCAATATTCAATCCTCAATGCTCAATACTCAATCCCCAATCCTCATTCTTCAATCCTCATTCTTCAATCCTCAATCCTCAATCCTCAATCCTCAATCCTCAATCGTCAATCCTCAATCCTCAATACTCAATCCACAATCCTCAATCCTCAATCCTCAATCTTCAATCCTCAATACTCAATCTTCAATCCTCAATCCTCAATCCTCAATCCTCTATCCTCAATATTCAATCCTCAATACTCAATATTCAATCCTCAATCCTCAATACTCAATCCCCAATCCTCATTCTTCAATCCTCATTCTTCAATCCTCAATACCCAATCCCCAACCTTCAATCCTCAATCATCAATCCTCAGTTCGCAATCCTCAATCCTCAATCCTCAGACCTCAGGCATCAACACTCAACCCTCAGTCCTCGTTTTCAATCCACAACCCTCAATCCTCAATCCTCAATCTTCATTCATCAATATTCAACCTTAAATCCTCAATCCTCAATCCTCAATCCTCAATCCTCAATCCTCAATGTTCAATCCTCAACAGCCAATCTTCAATCTTCAATCCTCAATCCTCAATCCTCAATTCTCAATCCACAATCCTCAATCCTCAGTCCTCTCTCCTCAAACCTCAATCCTCAATCTTCAATCCTCAATACTCAATCTTCAATCCTCAATCCTCAGTCCTCGATCCTCAATCCTCAATCTTCAATCCTCAATACTCAATCTTCAATCCTCAATCCTCAATCCTCAATCCTCAATCCTCAATCATCATTCTTCAATCCTCAATACCCTATCCTCAATCTTCAATCCTCAATCCTCAATCCTCAATACCCAATCCTCAATCTTCAATCCTCAATCCTCAATCCTCAATCCTCAATCCTCAATCCTCAATCCTCAATCTTAAATCCTCAATACTCAATCTTCAATCCTCAATCCTCAATCCTCAATCCTCAATCCTCAATCCTCAATATTCAATCCTCAATACTCAATATTCAATCCTCAATGCTCAATACTCAATCCCCAATCCTCATTCTTCAATCCTCATTCTTCAATCCTCAATCCTCAATCCTCAATCATCATTCTTCAATCCTCAATACCCTAGCCTCAATCTTCAATCCTCAATCCTCAATCCTCAATACCCAATCCTCAATCTTCAATCCTCAATACTCAATCCTCAATTCTCAATCCTCAATCCCCTGTCCTTAGTCCTCAAACCTTAATCCTCAACCCTCAGGCCTCATCCTCAATCCTCAATCCTCATTCCTCAATCCTCAATCTTTAATCCTCAATACTCAATCTTCAATCCTCAATCCTCAGTCCTCAAACCTCAATTATGAATCCTCAATCCTGAATCCTCAATCTTCAGCCCTCAGTCCTCAACATTCAGTTGTCAATCCTCAATCCTCAATAGAATACACTCAATTCACAGTTTTCAATACCCAATACTCAACCAGCAATCTTCAAATCTCTATCCACAAACATCAATTCTCATCGCTCAACCCTCAACACTCAGTCCTCAATGTTCAATCCTCAATCCTCAATTCTCAATCCTCAATCCTCAATGCTCAGTCTTCAATCCTCAATACTCAATCTTCAGTCCTCAATCCTCAGTCGTCAAACCTCAATCCTGAATCATCAATCCTGAATCCTCAATCTTCAGCTCTCAGTCCTCAACAATCAGTGGTCAATCCTCAATCCTCAATAGAATATCATGAATTCATAGTTTTCAATACTCAATACTCAACCTGCAATCTTCAAATCTCTATCCACAAACATCAATTCTCATCACTCAACCCTCAACACTCAGTCCCCAATCCTCAATATTCAAGCCTCAATCCTCAATCCTCAATCCACAATCCTCAACCTTCAATCCTCAATACTCAATCTTCAATCCTCAATCCTCAATCCTCAATCCTCAGTTCGCAATCCTCAATAGTCAATCTGTAATCCTCAATACTCAATATTCAATCCTCAATCCTCAATCCTCAATCCTCAATCCTCATTCTTCGATCCTCAATACCCAATCCTCAATCTTCAATCCTCAATCCTCAATCCTCAATTCTCAATCCTCAATCCTCTGTCCTTAGTCCTCAAACCTCAATCCTCAACCCTCAGCCCTCATCCTCAATCCTCAATCCTCAATCCTCAATTCTCAATCTTCAATCCACAACTCTCAATCTTCAATCCTCAATGCTCAGTCCTCAAATTTCAATTCTGAATCCTCAATACGGAACCCTCAATCTTCAGCCCTCAGTCCTCAACAATCAGTTGTCAATCCTCAATCCTCAATAGAATATACTCAATTCACAGTTTTCAATACTCAATACTCAATCTGCAATCTTCAAATCTCTATCCACAAACATCAATTCTCATAATTCAACCCTCAACACTCAGTCCCCAATCCTCAATATTCAATCCTCAATCCTCAATCCTCAATCCACAATCCTCAACCTTCAATTCTCAATACTCAATCTTCAATCCTGAATCCTCAATACTCAATCCTCAATGCTCAATCCACGATCGTCAATCTTGAATCCTCAATACTCAACCTTCAATCCTCCATCCTCAATCCTCAATCCTCAATCCTCAATCTTCAATCCTCTATACTCAATCTTCAATCCTCAATCCTCAATCCTCAATCCTCAATCATCAATCCTCAATCTTCAATCCTCAGTCCCCAATCCTCAATCTTCAATCCTCAGTCCTCAATCCTCAATCCTCAATCCTCAATCCTCAATATTCAATCCTCAATACTCAATACTCAATCCTCAATGCTTAATACTCAATCCCCAATCCTCATTCTTCAATCCTCATTCTTCAATCCTCAATCCTCAATCCTCAATCATCATTCTTCAATCCTCAATACCCTAGCCTCAATCTTCAATCCTCAAGCCTCAATCCTCAATACCCAATCCTCAATCTTGAATCCTCAATCCTCAATCCTCAATCCTCAATCCTCAATCGTCAATCCTCAATCTTCAATCCTCAATACTCAATCTTCAGTCCTCAATCCTCATTCCTCAATCCTCAATCCTCAATCCTCAATCCTCAATATTCAATCCTCAATACTCAATATTCAATCCTCAATGCTCAATACTCAATCCCCAATCCTCATTCTTCAATCCTCATTCTTCAATCCTCAATCCTCAATCCTCAATCATCATTCTTCAATCCTCAATACCCTAGCCTCAATCTTCAATCCTCAATCCTCAATCCTCAATACCCAATCCTCAATCTTCAATCCTCAATCCTCAATCCTCAATTCTCAATCCTCAATCCTCAATCCTCAGACCTCAAACATAAATATTCAACCCTCAGTCCTCGTCGTCAATCCACAACCCTCAATCCTCAATCCTCAATCCTCAATCCTCAATCTTCAATCCTCAATCCTCAATACTCAATCCTCAATCCTCAATCCTCAATCCTCAATCTTCAATCCTCAATACTCAATCTTCAATCCTCAATCCTCAATCCTCAATCCTCAATCCTGAATATTCAATCCTCAATACTCAATATTCAATCCTCAATCCTCAATACTCAATCCCCAATCCTCATTCTTCAATCCTCATTCTTCAATCCTCAATACCCAATCCCCAACCTTCAATCCTCAATCATCAATCCTCAGTTCGCAATCCTCAATCCTCAATCCTCAGACCTCAGGCATCAACATTCAACCCTCAGTCCTCGTTCTCAATCCACAACCCTCAATCCTCAATCCTCAATCTTCATTCATCAATATTCAACCTTAAATCCTCAATCCTCAATCCTCAATCCTCAATCCTCAATGTTCAATCCTCAACAGCCAATCCTCAATCTTCAATCCTCAATCCTCAATCCTAAATTCTCAATCCACAATCCTCAATCCTCAGTCCTCTCTCCTCAAACCTCAATCCTCAATCTTCAATCCTCAATACTCAATCTTCAATCCTCAATCCTCAATCCTCAATCCTCAATCATCAATCCCCAATCGTCAACCTTCAATCCTCAATACTCAATCTTCAAACCTCAATCCTCTGTCCTCAATCCTCAATCCTCATTCTTCAATCCTCAATACCCAATTCTCAATCTTAAATCCTCTATTCTCAATTCGCAATCCTCAATCCTCAATCCTCAATCCTCAGGCCTCAAGTATCAATACTCAACCCTCAGTCCTCGTCCTCAATCCACGACCTACAATCCTCAATCCTCAATCTTCAATGTTCAATCCTCAATACCCGATCCTCAGGCTTCAATCCTCAATCCTCGATCCTCAATCCTCAATCCTCAATCCTCAATCCTCAGTCCTCAAACCTCAATCCTGAATACTCAATCCTGAATCCTCAATCTTCAGCCCTCAGTCCTCAACAATCAGTGGTCCATCCTCAATCCTCAATAGAATATCATGATTTCACAGTTTTCAATACTCAATACTCAACCTGCAATCTTCAAATCTCTATCCACAAACATCAATTCTCATCACTCAACCCTCAACACTCAGTCCCCAATCCTCAATATTCAAGCCTCAATCCTCAAACCTCAATCCTCAACCCTCAGCCCTCATCCTCAATCCTCAATCCTCAATCCTCAATTCTCAATCTTCAATCCTGAATACTCAATCTCCAATCCTCAATGCTCAGTCCTCAAATTTCAATTCTGAATCCTCAATCCGGAACCCTCAATCTTCAGCCCTCAGTCCTCAACAATCAGTTGTCAATCCTCAATCCTCAATAGAATATACTCAATTCACAGTTTTCAATACTCAATACTCAATCTGCAATCATCAAATCTCTATCCACAAACATCAATTCTCATCGCTCAACCCTCAACACTCAGTCCTCAATGTTCAATCCTCAATCCTCAATTCTCAATCCTCAATCCTCAATCCTCAATCTTCAATCCTCAATACTCAATCTTCAGTCCTCAATCCTCAATCCTCAATCCTCAATCCTCAATCCTCAATCTTAATCTTCAATCTTCAGTACTCAATCTTCAATCCTCAATCCTCAATCCTCAATCCTCAATCCTCAGTCCTCAAACCTCAATTCTCAATCCTCTGTCCTCAATCCTCAATCCTCAATACTCAATCTTCAATCCTCAATGCTCAGTCCTCAAATATCAATTCTGAATCCTCAATCCGGAAACCTCAATCTTCAGCCCTCAGACCTCAACAATCAGTTGTCAATCCTCAATCCTCAATAGAATACACTCAATTCACAGTTTTCAATACTCAATACTCAACCTGCAATCTTCAAATCTCTATCCACAAACATCAATTCTCATCGCTCAACCCTCAACACTCAGTCCTCAATGTTCAATCCTCAATCCTCAATTCTCAATCCTCAATCCTCAATGCTCAGTCTTCAATCCTCAATACTCAATCTTCAGTCCTCAATCCTCAGTCGTCAAACCTCAATCCTGAATCATCAATCCTGAATCCTCAATCTTCAGCTCTCAGTCCTCAACAATCAGTGGTCAATCCTCAATCCTCAATAGAATATCATGAATTCACAGTTTTCAATACTCAATACTCAACCTGCAATCTTCAAATCTCTATCCACAAACATCAATTCTCATCACTCAACCCTCAACACTCAGTCCCCAATCCTCAATATTCAAGCCTCAATCCTCAATCCTCAATCCACAATCCTCAACCTTCAATCCTCAATACTCAATCTTCAATCCTCAATCCTCAATCCTCAATCCTCAGTTCGCAATCCTCAATAGTCAATCTGTAATCCTCAATACTCAATATTCAATCCTCAATCCTCAATCCTCAATCCTCAATCCTCATTCTTCGATCCTCAATACCCAATCCTCAATCTTCAATCCTCAATCCTCAATCCTCAATTCTCAATCCTGAATCCTCTGTCCTTAGTCCTCAAACCTCAATCCTCAACCCTCAGCCCTCATCCTCAATCCTCAATCCTCAATCCTCAATTCTCAATCTTCAATCCACAACTCTCAATCTTCAATCCTCAATGCTCAGTCCTCAAATTTCAATTCTGAATCCGCAATACGGAACCCTCAATCTTCAGCCCTCAGTCCTCAACAATCAGTTGACAATCCTAAATCCTCAATAGAATATACTCAATTCACAGTTTTCAATACTCAATACTCAATCTGCAATCTTCAAATCTCTATCCACAAACATCAATTCTCATAATTCAACCCTCAACACTCAGTCCCCAATCCTCAATATTCAATCCTCAATCCTCAATCCTCAATCCACAATCCTCAACCTTCAATTCTCAATGCTCAATCTTCAATCCTGAATCCTCAATACTCAATCCTCAATGCTCAATCCACGATCGTCAATCTTGAATCCTCAATACTCAACCTTCAATCCTCCATCCTCAATCCTCAATCCTCAATCCTCAATCTTCAATCCTCTATACTCAATCTTCAATCCTCAATCCTCAATCCTCAATCCTCAATCCTCAATCCTCAATCCTCAGACCTCAGGCATCAACACTCAACCCTCAGTCCTCGTTCTCAGTCCACAACCCTCAATCCTCAATCCTCAATCTTCATTCATCAATATTCAACCTTCAATCCTCAATCCTCAATCCTCAATCCTCAATCCTCAATCCTCAATGTTCAATCCTCAACACCCGATCCTCAGTCTTCAATCCTCAATCCTCAATCCTCAATCCACAATCCTCAATCCTCAATCCTCAGTCCTCAAACCTCAATCCTGAATCCTCAATCCTGAACCCTCAATCTTCAGCCCTCAGTACTCAACAGTCAGTGGTCTATCCTCAATCCTCAATAGAATATCATGATTTCACAGTTTTCAATACTCAATAGTCAATCTGCAATCTTCAGATCTCTATCCACAAACACCAATTCTCATCACTCAACCCTCAACACTCAGTACTCAATGTTCAATCCTCAATCCTCAATTCTCAATCTTCAGTCCTCAATACTGAATCTTCAATCCTCAACCGTCAATCCTCAATCCTCAATCCTCAATACTCAATCTTCAATCCTCAGTCCCCAATCCTCAATCTTCAATCCTCAATCCTCAATCCTCAATCCTCAATCCTCAATCCTCAATATTCAATCCTCAATACTCAATACTCAATCCTCAATGCTTAATACTCAATCCCCAATCCTCATTCTTCAATCCTCATTCTTCAATCCTCAATCCTCAATCCGCAATCATCATTCTTCAATCCTCAATACCCTAGCCTCAATCTTCAATCCTCAAGCCTCAATCCTCAATACCCAATGCTCAATCTTGAATCCTCAATCCTCAATCCTCAATCCTCAATCCTCAATCCTCAATCCTCAATCCCCAACCCTCAATCCTCAATTCGCAATCCTCAATAGTCGATCTTCAATCCACAATACTCAATATTCAATCCTCAATCCTCAATCCTCAATCCTCAATCATCATTCTTCAATCCTCAATACCCTATCCTCAATCTTCAATCCTCAATCCTCAATCCTCAATACCCAATCCTCAATCTTCAATCCTCAATCCTCAATCCTCAATCCTCAATCCTCAATCCTCAATCCTCAATCCTCAATCTTCAATCCTCAATACTCAATCTTCAATCCTCAATCCTCAATCCTCAATCCTCAATCCTCAACCCTCAATCCTCAACCTTCAATCATCAATACTCAATCTTCAATCCTCAATCCTCAATCCTCAATCCTCAATCCTCAATCCTCAATCCTCAGTCTTAATCTTCAATCCTCAATCCTCAATCCTCAATCCTCAATCTTCAATCCTCAATACTCAATCTTCAATCCTCAATCCTCAATCCTCAATCCTCAATCCTCATTCCTCGATCCTCAATCGTCAATCTTCAATCCTCAATACTCAATCCTCAATCCTCAATCCTCATTCCTCGATCCTCAATCGTCAATCTTCAATCCTCAATACTCAATCTTCAATCCTCAATCCTCTGTCCTCAATCCTCAATCCTCATTCTTCAATCCTCAATACCCAATCCTCAATCTTAAATCCTCAATCCTCAATTCGCAATCCTCAATCCTCAATCCTCAGGCCTCAAGTATCAATTCTCAACCCTCAGTCCTCGTCCTCAATCCACGACCTACAATCCTCGATCCTCAATCTTCATTCATCAATATTCAACCTTCAATCCTCAATCCTCAACCCTCAATCCTCAATCCTCAATCCTCAATGTTCAATCCTCAACCCCCGATCCTCAGTCTTCAATCCTCAATCCTCAATCCTCAATCCACAATCCTCAATCCTCAATCCACAATCCTCAATCCTCAATCCTCAATCCTCAATCTTAATCTTCAATCCTCAATCCTCAATCCTCAATCCTCAATCTTCAATCCTCAATACTCAATCTTCAATCCTCAATCCTCAATCCTCAATCCTCAATCCTCATTCCTCGATCCTCAATCGTCAATCTTCAATCCTCAATACTCAATCCTCAATCCTCAATCCTCATTCCTCGATCCTCAATCGTCAATCTTCAATCCTCAATACTCAATCTTTAATCCTCAATCCTCTGTCCTCAATCCTCAATCCTCATTCTTCAATCCTCAATACCCAATCCTCAATCTTAAATCCTCAATCCTCAATTCGCAATCCTCAATCCTCAATCCTCAGGCCTCAAGTATCAATTCTCAACCCTCAGTCCTCGTCCTCAATCCACGACCTACAATCCTCGATCCTCAATCTTCATTCATCAATATTCAACCTTCAATCCTCAATCCTCAACCCTCAATCCTCAATCCTCAATCCTCAATGTTCAATCCTCAACCCCCGATCCTCAGTCTTCAATCCTCAATCCTCAATCCTCAATCCACAATCCTCAATCCTCAATCCTCAGTCCACAAACCTCAATCCTAAATCCTCAATACTGAATCCTCAATCTTCAGCCCTCAGTACTCAACAGTCAGTGGTCTATCCTCAATCCTCAATAGAATATCATGATTTCACAGTTTTCAATACTCAATACTCAATCTGCAATCTTCAAACCTCTATCCACAAACATCAATTCTCATCACTCAACCCTCAAGACTCAGTCCTCAACGTTCAATCCTCAATCCTCAAACCACAATCCTCAATCGTCAATCTTCAATCCTCAATCCCCAGTTCTCAATCTTCAATCCTCAATGCTCATTCCTAAATCCTCAATCCTCAGTCCTCAATCCTCAATCTTCAATCCTCAATCCTCAATCCTCAATCCTCAATATTCAACACACAACCCTCAACCACCAATACTCAATACTCAACCATCAATCCTCAATTCTCAATACTCAATAGTGTATCCTGAATTCTCATGGTTCAATACCCAATGCACAATATTCAATAATCAAATCTGAATCCTCAAACATCAATTCTCAACACTCAATCCTCAAAACTCAGTCCACTCTTTTCAATCCTCCATCCTCAACCCCCAATCCTCAAGCGTCAATCCTCAATCCTCAATCTTAACCTTCAATCCTCAGTACTCAATCTTCAATCCTCAGTACTCAATCCTCAATCCTCAATCCTCAATCTTCAATCCTCATTCTTCAATCCTCAATACCCAATCCCCAATCTTCAATCCTCAATCATCAATCCTCAGTTCGCAATCCTCAATCCTCAATCCTCAGACCTCAGGCATCAACACTCAACCCTCAGTCCTCGTCCTCAATCCACAACCCTCAATCCTCAATCCTCAATCTTCATTCATCAATATTCAACCTTAAATCCTCAATCCTCAATCCTCAATCCTCAATCCTCAATGTTCAATCCTCAACAGCCAATCCTCAATCTTCAATCCTCAATCCTCAATCCTCAATTCTCAATCCACAATCCTCAATCCTCAGTCCTCTCTCCTCAAACCTCAATCCTCAATCTTCAATCCTCAATACTCAATCTTCAATCCTCAATCCTCTGTCCTCAATCCTCAATGCTCATTCTTCAATCCTCAATACCCAATCCTCAATCTTAAATCCTCAATCCTCAATTCGCAATCCTCAATCCTCAATCCTCAGGCCTCAAGTATCAATACTCAATCCTCAGTCCTCGTCCTCAATCCACGACCTTCAATCCTCAATCCTCAATCTTCATTCATCAATATTCAACCTTCAACCCTCAATCCTCAATCCTCAATTCTCAACCCTCAATCCTCAATCCTCAGACCTCAAACATAAATATTCAACCCTCAGTCCTCGTCCTCAATCCACAACCCTCAATCCTCAATCCTCAATCCTCAATCCTCAATCCTCAATCTTCAATCCTCAATCCTCAATACTCAATCCTCAATCCTCAATCCTCAATCCTCAATCTTCAATCCTCAATACTCAATCCTCAATCCTCAATCTTAATCTTCAATCCTCAGTACTCAGTCTTCAATCCTCAATCCTCAATCCTCAATCCTCAATCCTCAATCCTCAATCCTCAATCCTCAATCTTCAATCCTCAATACTCAATCTTCAATCCTCAATACTCAATCCTCAATCCTCAATCCTCAATCCTCAATATTCAATCCTCAATACTCAATATTCAAACCTCAATGCTCAATACTCAATCCGCAATCCTCATTCTTCAATCCTCATTCTTCAATCCTCAATCCTCAATCCTCAATCCTCAATCCTCAATCTTCAATCCACAATCCTCAATACTCAATCCACAATCGTCAATCCTCAATCCTCAATCTTCAATCCTCAATACTCAATCTTCAATCCTCAATCCTCAATCCTCAATCCTCTATCCTCAATATTCAATCCTCAATACTCAATATTCAATCCTCAATCCTCAATACTCAATCCCCAATCCTCATTCTTCAAACCTCATTCTTCAATCCTCAATCATCAATCCTCAGTTCGCAATAGTCAATCCTCAATCCTCAGACCTCAGGCATCAACACTCAACCCTCAGTCCTCGTTTTCAATCGACAACCCTCAATCCTCAATCCTCAATCTTCATTCATCAATATTCAACCTTAAATCCTCAATCCTCAATCCTCAATCCTCAATCCTCAATCCTCAATGTTCAATCCTCAACAGCCAATCTTCAATCTTCAATCCTCAATCCTCAATCCTCAATTCTCAATCCACAATCCTCAATCCTCAGTCCTCTCTCCTCAAACCTCAATCCTCAATCTTCAATCCTCAATACTCAATCTTCAATCCTCAATCCTCAGTCCTCGATCCTCAATCCTCAATCTTCAACCCTCAATACTCAATCTTCAATCCTCAATCCTCAATCCTCAATCCTCAATCCTCAATCATCATTCTTCAATCCTCAATACCCTATCCTCAATCTTCAATCCTCAATCCTCAATCCTCAATACCCAATCCTCAATCTTCAATCCTCAATCCTCAATCCTCAATCCTCAATCCTCAATCCTCAATCCTCAATCTTAAATCCTCAATACTCAATCTTCAATCCTCAATCCTCAATCCTCAATCCTCAATCCTCAACCCTCAATATTCAATCCTCAATACTCAATATTCAATCCTCAATGCTCAATACTCAATCCCCAATCCTCATTCTTCAATCCTCATTCTTCAATCCTCAATCCTCAATCCTCAATCATCATTCTTCAATCCTCAATACCCTAGCCTCAATCTTCAATCCTCAATCCTCAATCCTCAATACCCAATCCTCAACCTTCAATCCTCAATACTCAATCCTCAATTCTCAATCCTCAATCCCCTGTCCTTAGTCCTCAAACCTTAATCCTCAACCCTCAGGCCTCATCCTCAATCCTCAATCCTCATTCCTCAATCCTCAATCTTTAATCCTCAATACTCAATCTTCAATCCTCAATCCTCAGTCCTCAAACCTCAATTATGAATCCTCAATCCTGAAACCTCAATCTTCAGCCCTCAGTCCTCAACATTCAGTTGTCAATCCTCAATCCTCAATAGAATATCCTCAATTCACAGTTTTCAATACTCAATACTCAATCTGCAATCTTCAAATCTCTATCCAGAAACATAAATTCTCATCACTCAACCCTCAACACTCAGTACTCAATGTTCAATCCTCATCCTCAATTCTGAATCTTCAATCCTCAATACTGAATCTTCAACTCGCAATCCTCAATCCCCAATCCTCAATCCTCAATCCTCAATCCTCAATCTTCAATCCTCAATCCCCAACCCTCAATCCTGAATTCGCAATCCTCAATAGTCGATCTTCAATCCACAATACTCAATATTCAATCCTCAATCCTCAATCCTCAATCCTCAATCATCATTCTTCAATCCTCAATACCCTATCCTCAATCTTCAATCCTCAATCCTCAATCCTCAATCTTCAATCCTCAATACTCAATCTTCAATCCTCAATCCTCAACCTTCAATCCTCAATCCTCAATCCTCAATCGTCAATCCTCAATATTCAATCCTCAACAGCCAATCCTCAATCTTCAATCCTCAATCCTCAATCCTCAATTCTCTATCCTCAATCCTCAATCCTCAATCCTCAATCCTCAATCATCATTCTTCAATCCTCAATACCCTATCCTCAATCTTCAATCCTCAATCCTCAATCCTCAATACCCAATCCTCAATCTTCAATCCTCAATCCTCAATCCTCAATCCTCAATCCTCAATCCTCAATCCTCAATCTTCAATCCTCAATACTCAATCTTCAATCCTCAATCCTCAATCCTCAATCCTCAATCCTCAATCCTCAATATTCAATCCTCAATACTCAATATTCAATCCTCAATGCTCAATACTCAATCCCCAATCCTCATTCTTCAATCCTCATTCTTCAATCCTCAATCCTCAATCTTCAATCATCATTCTTCAATCCTCAATACCCTAGCCTCAATCTTCAATCCTCAATCCTCAATCCTCAATACCCAATCCTCAATCTTCAATCCTCAATCCTCAATCCTCAATTCTCAATCCTCAATCCTCAATCCTCAGACCTCAAACATAAATATTCAACCCTCAGTCCTCGTCGTCAATCCACAACCCTCAATCCTCAATCCTCAATCCTCAATCCTCAATCTTCAATCCTCAATCCTCAATACTCAATCCTCAATCCTCAATCCTCAATCCTCAATCTTCAATCCTCAATACTCAATCTTCAATCCTCAATCCTCAATCCTCAATCCTCAATCCTGAATATTCAATCCTCAATACTCAATATTCAATCCTCAATCCTCAATACTCAATCCCCAATCCTCATTCTTCAATCCTCATTCTTCAATCCTCAATACCCAATCCCATACCTTCAATCCTCAATCATCAATCCTCAGTTCGCAATCCTCAATCCTCAATCCTCAGACCTCAGGCATCAACATTCAACCCTCAGTCCTCGTTCTCAATCCACAACCCTCAATCCTCAATCCTCAATCTTCATTCATCAATATTCAACCTTAAATCCTCAATCCTCAATCCTCAATCCTCAATCCTCAATGTTCAATCCTCAACAGCCAATCCTCAATCTTCAATCCTCAATCCTCAATCCTAAATTCTCAATCCACAATCCTCAATCCTCAGTCCTCTCTCCTCAAACCTCAATCCTCAATCTTCAATCCTCAATACTCAATCTTCAATCCTCAATCCTCAATCCTCAATCCTCAATCATCAATCCCCAATCGTCAACCTTCAATCCTCAATACTCAATCTTCAAACCTCAATCCTCTGTCCTCAATCCTCAATCCTCATTCTTCAATCCTCAATACCCAATTCTCAATATTAAATCCTCTATTCTCAATTCGCAATCCTCAATCCTCAATCCTCAGGCCTCAAGTATCAATACTCAACCCTCAGTCCTCGTCCTCAATCCACGACCTACAATCCTCAATCCTCAATCTTCAATGTTCAATCCTCAATACCCGATCCTCAGGCTTCAATCCTCAATCCTCGATCCTCAATCCTCAATCCTCAATCCTCAATCCTCAGTCCTCAAACCTCAATCCTGAATCCTCAATCCTGAATCCTCAATCTTCAGCCCTCAGTCCTCAACAATCAGTGGTCCATCCTCAATCCTCAATAGAATATCATGATTTCACAGTTTTCGATACTCAATACTCAACCTGCAATCTTCAAATCTCTATCCACAAACATCAATTCTCATCACTCAACCCTCAACACTCAGTCCCCAATCCTCAATATTCAAGCCTCAATCCTCAAACCTCAATCCTCAACCCTCAGCCCTCATCCTCAATCCTCAATCCTCAATCCTCAATTCTCAATCTTCAATCCTGAATACTCAATCTCCAATCCTCAATGCTCAGTCCTCAAATTTCAATTCTGAATCCTCAATCCGGAACCCTCAATCTTCAGCCCTCAGTCCTCAACAATCAGTTGTCAATCCTCAATCCTCAATAGAATATACTCAATTCACAGTTTTCAATACTCAATACTCAATCTGCAATCATCAAATCTCTATCCACAAACATCAATTCTCATCGCTCAACCCTCAACACTCAGTCCTCAATGTTCAATCCTCAATCCTCAATTCTCAATCCTCAATCCTCAATCCTCAATCTTCAATCCTCAATACTCAATCTTCAGTCCTCAATCCTCAATCCTCAATCCTCAATCCTCAATCCTCAATCCTCAATCCTAATCTTCAATCTTCAGTACTCAATCTTCAATCCTCAATCCTCAATCCTCAATCCTCAATCCTCAGTCCTCAAACCTCAATTCTCAATCCTCTGTCCTCAATCCTCAATCCTCAATACTCAATCTTCAATCCTCAATGCTCAGTCCTCAAATATCAATTCTGAATCCTCAATCCGGAAACCTCAATCTTCAGCCCTCAGTCCTCAACAATCAGTTGTCAATCCTCAATCCTCAATAGAATACACTCAATTCACAGTTTTCAATACTCAATACTCAACCTGCAATCTTCAAATCTCTATCCACAAACATCAATTCTCATCGCTCAACCCTCAACACTCAGTCCTCAATGTTCAATCCTCAGTCCTCAATTCTCAATCCTCAATCCTCAATGCTCAGTCTTCAATCCTCAATACTCAATCTTCAGTCCTCAATCCTCAGTCGTCAAACCTCAATCCTGAATCATCAATCCTGAATCCTCAATCTTCAGCTCTCAGTCCTCAACAATCAGTGGTCAATCCTCAATCCTCAATAGAATATCATGAATTCACAGTTTTCAATACTCAATACTCAACCTGCAATCTTCAAATCTCTATCCACAAACATCAATTCTCATCACTCAACCCTCAACACTCAGTCCCCAATCCTCAATATTCAAGCCTCAATCCTCAATCCTCAATCCACAATCCTCAACCTTCAATCCTCAATACTCAATCTTCAATCCTCAATCCTCAATCCTCAATCCTCAGTTCGCAATCCTCAATAGTCAATCTGTAATCCTCAATACTCAATATTCAATCCTCAATCCTCAATCCTCAATCCTCAATACTCAATCCTCAATCCTCAATCCTCAATCCTCAATATTCAATCCTCAATACTCAATATTCAAACCTCAATGCTCAATACTCAATCCGCAATCCTCATTCTTCAATCCTCATTCTTCAATCCTCAATCCTCAATCCTCAATCCTCAATCCTCAATCTTCAATCCACAATCCTCAATACTCAATCCACAATCGTCAATCCTCAATCCTCAATCTTCAATCCTCAATACTCAATCTTCAATCCTCAATCCTCAATCCTCAATCCTCTATCCTCAATATTCAATCCTCAATACTCAATATTCAATCCTCAATCCTCAATACTCAATCCCCAATCCTCATTCTTCAAACCTCATTCTTCAATCCTCAATCATCAATCCTCAGTTCGCAATAGTCAATCCTCAATCCTCAGACCTCAGGCATCAACACTCAACCCTCAGTCCTCGTTTTCAATCGACAACCCTCAATCCTCAATCCTCAATCTTCATTCATCAATATTCAACCTTAAATCCTCAATCCTCAATCCTCAATCCTCAATCCTCAATCCTCAATGTTCAATCCTCAACAGCCAATCTTCAATCTTCAATCCTCAATCCTCAATCCTCAATTCTCAATCCACAATCCTCAATCCTCAGTCCTCTCTCCTCAAACCTCAATCCTCAATCTTCAATCCTCAATACTCAATCTTCAATCCTCAATCCTCAGTCCTCGATCCTCAATCCTCAATCTTCAACCCTCAATACTCAATCTTCAATCCTCAATCCTCAATCCTCAATCCTCAATCCTCAATCATCATTCTTCAATCCTCAATACCCTATCCTCAATCTTCAATCCTCAATCCTCAATCCTCAATACCCAATCCTCAATCTTCAATCCTCAATCCTCAATCCTCAATCCTCAATCCTCAATCCTCAATCCTCAATCTTAAATCCTCAATACTCAATCTTCAATCCTCAATCCTCAATCCTCAATCCTCAATCCTCAACCCTCAATATTCAATCCTCAATACTCAATATTCAATCCTCAATGCTCAATACTCAATCCCCAATCCTCATTCTTCAATCCTCATTCTTCAATCCTCAATCCTCAATCCTCAATCATCATTCTTCAATCCTCAATACCCTAGCCTCAATCTTCAATCCTCAATCCTCAATCCTCAATACCCAATCCTCAACCTTCAATCCTCAATACTCAATCCTCAATTCTCAATCCTCAATCCCCTGTCCTTAGTCCTCAAACCTTAATCCTCAACCCTCAGGCCTCATCCTCAATCCTCAATCCTCATTCCTCAATCCTCAATCTTTAATCCTCAATACTCAATCTTCAATCCTCAATCCTCAGTCCTCAAACCTCAATTATGAATCCTCAATCCTGAAACCTCAATCTTCAGCCCTCAGTCCTCAACATTCAGTTGTCAATCCTCAATCCTCAATAGAATATCCTCAATTCACAGTTTTCAATACTCAATACTCAATCTGCAATCTTCAAATCTCTATCCAGAAACATAAATTCTCATCACTCAACCCTCAACACTCAGTACTCAATGTTCAATCCTCATCCTCAATTCTGAATCTTCAATCCTCAATACTGAATCTTCAACTCGCAATCCTCAATCCCCAATCCTCAATCCTCAATCCTCAATCCTCAATCTTCAATCCTCAATCCCCAACCCTCAATCCTGAATTCGCAATCCTCAATAGTCGATCTTCAATCCACAATACTCAATATTCAATCCTCAATCCTCAATCCTCAATCCTCAATCATCATTCTTCAATCCTCAATACCCTATCCTCAATCTTCAATCCTCAATCCTCAATCCTCAATCTTCAATCCTCAATACTCAATCTTCAATCCTCAATCCTCAACCTTCAATCCTCAATCCTCAATCCTCAATCGTCAATCCTCAATATTCAATCCTCAACAGCCAATCCTCAATCTTCAATCCTCAATCCTCAATCCTCAATTCTCTATCCTCAATCCTCAATCCTCAATCCTCAATCCTCAATCATCATTCTTCAATCCTCAATACCCTATCCTCAATCTTCAATCCTCAATCCTCAATCCTCAATACCCAATCCTCAATCTTCAATCCTCAATCCTCAATCCTCAATCCTCAATCCTCAATCCTCAATCCTCAATCTTCAATCCTCAATACTCAATCTTCAATCCTCAATCCTCAATCCTCAATCCTCAATCCTCAATCCTCAATATTCAATCCTCAATACTCAATATTCAATCCTCAATGCTCAATACTCAATCCCCAATCCTCATTCTTCAATCCTCATTCTTCAATCCTCAATCCTCAATCTTCAATCATCATTCTTCAATCCTCAATACCCTAGCCTCAATCTTCAATCCTCAATCCTCAATCCTCAATACCCAATCCTCAATCTTCAATCCTCAATCCTCAATCCTCAATTCTCAATCCTCAATCCTCAATCCTCAGACCTCAAACATAAATATTCAACCCTCAGTCCTCGTCGTCAATCCACAACCCTCAATCCTCAATCCTCAATCCTCAATCCTCAATCTTCAATCCTCAATCCTCAATACTCAATCCTCAATCCTCAATCCTCAATCCTCAATCTTCAATCCTCAATACTCAATCTTCAATCCTCAATCCTCAATCCTCAATCCTCAATCCTGAATATTCAATCCTCAATACTCAATATTCAATCCTCAATCCTCAATACTCAATCCCCAATCCTCATTCTTCAATCCTCATTCTTCAATCCTCAATACCCAATCCCATACCTTCAATCCTCAATCATCAATCCTCAGTTCGCAATCCTCAATCCTCAATCCTCAGACCTCAGGCATCAACATTCAACCCTCAGTCCTCGTTCTCAATCCACAACCCTCAATCCTCAATCCTCAATCTTCATTCATCAATATTCAACCTTAAATCCTCAATCCTCAATCCTCAATCCTCAATCCTCAATGTTCAATCCTCAACAGCCAATCCTCAATCTTCAATCCTCAATCCTCAATCCTAAATTCTCAATCCACAATCCTCAATCCTCAGTCCTCTCTCCTCAAACCTCAATCCTCAATCTTCAATCCTCAATACTCAATCTTCAATCCTCAATCCTCAATCCTCAATCCTCAATCATCAATCCCCAATCGTCAACCTTCAATCCTCAATACTCAATCTTCAAACCTCAATCCTCTGTCCTCAATCCTCAATCCTCATTCTTCAATCCTCAATACCCAATTCTCAATATTAAATCCTCTATTCTCAATTCGCAATCCTCAATCCTCAATCCTCAGGCCTCAAGTATCAATACTCAACCCTCAGTCCTCGTCCTCAATCCACGACCTACAATCCTCAATCCTCAATCTTCAATGTTCAATCCTCAATACCCGATCCTCAGGCTTCAATCCTCAATCCTCGATCCTCAATCCTCAATCCTCAATCCTCAATCCTCAGTCCTCAAACCTCAATCCTGAATCCTCAATCCTGAATCCTCAATCTTCAGCCCTCAGTCCTCAACAATCAGTGGTCCATCCTCAATCCTCAATAGAATATCATGATTTCACAGTTTTCGATACTCAATACTCAACCTGCAATCTTCAAATCTCTATCCACAAACATCAATTCTCATCACTCAACCCTCAACACTCAGTCCCCAATCCTCAATATTCAAGCCTCAATCCTCAAACCTCAATCCTCAACCCTCAGCCCTCATCCTCAATCCTCAATCCTCAATCCTCAATTCTCAATCTTCAATCCTGAATACTCAATCTCCAATCCTCAATGCTCAGTCCTCAAATTTCAATTCTGAATCCTCAATCCGGAACCCTCAATCTTCAGCCCTCAGTCCTCAACAATCAGTTGTCAATCCTCAATCCTCAATAGAATATACTCAATTCACAGTTTTCAATACTCAATACTCAATCTGCAATCATCAAATCTCTATCCACAAACATCAATTCTCATCGCTCAACCCTCAACACTCAGTCCTCAATGTTCAATCCTCAATCCTCAATTCTCAATCCTCAATCCTCAATCCTCAATCTTCAATCCTCAATACTCAATCTTCAGTCCTCAATCCTCAATCCTCAATCCTCAATCCTCAATCCTCAATCCTCAATCCTAATCTTCAATCTTCAGTACTCAATCTTCAATCCTCAATCCTCAATCCTCAATCCTCAATCCTCAGTCCTCAAACCTCAATTCTCAATCCTCTGTCCTCAATCCTCAATCCTCAATACTCAATCTTCAATCCTCAATGCTCAGTCCTCAAATATCAATTCTGAATCCTCAATCCGGAAACCTCAATCTTCAGCCCTCAGTCCTCAACAATCAGTTGTCAATCCTCAATCCTCAATAGAATACACTCAATTCACAGTTTTCAATACTCAATACTCAACCTGCAATCTTCAAATCTCTATCCACAAACATCAATTCTCATCGCTCAACCCTCAACACTCAGTCCTCAATGTTCAATCCTCAGTCCTCAATTCTCAATCCTCAATCCTCAATGCTCAGTCTTCAATCCTCAATACTCAATCTTCAGTCCTCAATCCTCAGTCGTCAAACCTCAATCCTGAATCATCAATCCTGAATCCTCAATCTTCAGCTCTCAGTCCTCAACAATCAGTGGTCAATCCTCAATCCTCAATAGAATATCATGAATTCACAGTTTTCAATACTCAATACTCAACCTGCAATCTTCAAATCTCTATCCACAAACATCAATTCTCATCACTCAACCCTCAACACTCAGTCCCCAATCCTCAATATTCAAGCCTCAATCCTCAATCCTCAATCCACAATCCTCAACCTTCAATCCTCAATACTCAATCTTCAATCCTCAATCCTCAATCCTCAATCCTCAGTTCGCAATCCTCAATAGTCAATCTGTAATCCTCAATACTCAATATTCAATCCTCAATCCTCAATCCTCAATCCTCAATCCTCATTCTTCGATCCTCAATACCCAATCCTCAATCTTCAATCCTCAATCCTCAATCCTCAATTCTCAATCCTCAATCCTCTGTCCTTAGTCCTCAAACCTCAATCCTCAACCCTCAGCCCTCATCCTCAATCCTCAATCCTCAATCCTCAATTCTCAATCTTCAATCCACAACTCTCAATCTTCAATCCTCAATGCTCAGTCCTCAAATTTCAATTCTGAATCCTCAATACGGAACCCTCAATCTTCAGCCCTCAGTCCTCAACAATCAGTTGTCAATCCTCAATCCTCAATCCTCAATAGAATATACTCAATTCACAGTTTTCAATACTCAATACTCAATCTGCAATCTTCAAATCTCTATCCACAAACATCAATTCTCATAATTCAACCCTCAACACTCAGTCCCCAATCCTCAATATTCAATCCTCAATCCTCAATCCTCAATCCACAATCCTCAACCTTCAATTCTCAATACTCAATCTTTAATCCTGAATCCTCAATACTCAATCCTCAATGCTCAATCCACGATCGTCAATCTTGAATCCTCAATACTCAACCTTCAATCCTCCATCCTCAATCCTCAATCCTCAATCCTCAATCTTCAATCCTCTATACTCAATCTTCAATCCTCAATCCTCAATCCTCAATCCTCAATCCTCAATCCTCAATCCTCAGACCTCAGGCATCAACACTCAACCCTCAGTCCTCGTTCTCAGTCCACAACCCTCAATCCTCAATCCTCAATCTTCATTCATCAATATTCAACCTTCAATCCTCAATCCTCAATCCTCAATCCTCAATCCTCAATCCTCAATGTTCAATCCTCAACACCCGATCCTCAGTCTTCAATCCTCAATCCTCAATCCTCGATCCACAATCCTCAATCCTCAATCCTCAGTCCTCAAACCTCAATCCTGAATCCTCAATCCTGAACCCTCAATCTTCAGCCCTCAGTACTCAACAGTCAGTGGTCTATCCTCAATCCTCAATAGAATATCATGATTTCACAGTTTTCAATACTCAATAGTCAATCTGCAATCTTCAGATCTCTATCCACAAACACCAATTCTCATCACTCAACCCTCAACACTCAGTACTCAATGTTCAATCCTCAATCCTCAATTCTCAATCTTCAGTCCTCAATACTGAATCTTCAATCCTCAACCGTCAATCCTCAATCCTCAATCCTCAATACTCAATCTTCAATCCTCAGTCCCCAATCCTCAATCTTCAATCCTCAATCCTCAATCCTCAATCCTCAATCCTCAATCCTCAATATTCAATCCTCAATACTCAATACTCAATCCTCAATGCTTAATACTCAATCCCCAATCCTCATTCTTCAATCCTCATTCTTCAATCCTCAATCCTCAATCCTCAATCATCATTCTTCAATCCTCAATACCCTAGCCTCAATCTTCAATCCTCAATCCTCATTCCTCAATCCTCAATCCTCAATCTTGAATCCTCAATCCTCAATCCTCAATACTCAATATTCAATCCTCAATGCTCAATACTCAATCCCCAATCCTCATTCTTCAATCCTCATTCTTCAATCCTCAATCCTCAATCCCCAACCCTCAATCCTCAATTCGCAATCCTCAATAGTCGATCTTCAATCCACAATACTCAATATTCAATCCTCAATCCTCAATCCTCAATCCTCAATCATCATTCTTCAATCCTCAATACCCTATCCTCAATCTTCAATCCTCAATCCTCAATCCTCAATACCCAATCCTCAATCTTCAATCCTCAATCCTCAATCCTCAATCCTCAATCCTCAATCCTCAATCCTCAATCCTCAATCCTCAATCCTCAATCTTCAATCCTCAATACTCAATCTTCAATCCTCAATCCTCAATCCTCAATCCTCAATCCTCAACCCTCAATCCTCAACCTTCAATCATCAATACTCAATCTTCAATCCTCAATCCTCAATCCTCAATCCTCAATCCTCAATCCTCAATCCTCAATCTTAATCTTCAATCCTCAATCCTCAATCCTCAATCCTCAATCTTCAATCCTCAATACTCAATCTTCAATCCTCAATCCTCAATCCTCAATCCTCAATCCTCATTCCTCGATCCTCAATCGTCAATCTTCAATCCTCAATACTCAATCTTCAATCCTCAATCCTCTGTCCTCAATCCTCAATCCTCATTCTTCAATCCTCAATACCCAATCCTCAATCTTAAATCCTCAATCCTCAATTCGCAATCCTCAATCCTCAATCCTCAGGCCTCAAGTATCAATTCTCAACCCTCAGTCCTCGTCCTCAATCCACGACCTACAATCCTCGATCCTCAATCTTCATTCATCAATATTCAACCTTCAATCCTCAATCCTCAACCCTCAATCCTCAATCCTCAATCCTCAATGTTCAATCCTCAACCCCCGATCCTCAGTCTTCAATCCTCAATCCTCAATCCTCAATCCACAATCCTCAATCCTCAATCCTCAGTCCTCAAACCGCAATCCTAAATCCTCAATACTGAATCCTCAATCTTCAGCCCTCAGTACTCAACAGTCAGTGGTCTATCCTCAATCCTCAATAGAATATCATGATTTCACAGTTTTCAATACTCAATAGTCAATCTGCAATCTTCAGATCTCTATCCACAAACACCAATCCTCATCACTCAACCCTCAACACTCAGTACTCAATGTTCAATCCTCAATCCTCAATTCTCAATCTTCAGTCCTCAATACTGAATCTTCAATCCTCAACCCTCAATCCTCAATCCTCAATCCTCAATACTCAATCTTCAATCCTCAGTCCCCAATCCTCAATCATCAATCTTCAATCCTCAATCCTCAATCCTCAATCCTCAATACTCAATATTCAATCCTCAATGCTTAATACTCAATCCCCAATCCTCATTCTTCAATCCTCATTCTTCAATCCTCAATCCTCAATCCTCAATCATCATTCTTCAATCCTCAATACCCTAGCCTCAATCTTCAATCCTCAATCCTCAATCCTCAATACCCAATCCTCAATCTTGAATCCTCAATCCTCAATCGTCAATCCTCAATCCTCAATCCTCAATCATCAATCTTCAATCCTCAATCTTCAATCCTCAATCCTCAATACTCAATCCACAATCCTCAATCCTCAATCCTCAATCTTCAATCCTCAATACTCAATCTTCAATCCTCAATCCTCAATCCTCAATCCTCAATCCTCAATATTCAATCCTCAATACTCAATATTCAATCCTCAATCCTCAATACTCAATCCCCACTCCTCATTCTTCAATCCTCATTCTTCAATCCTCAATACCCAATCCCCAACCTTCAATCCTCAATCATCAATCCTCAGTTCGCAATCCTCAATCCTCAATCCTCAGACCTCAGGCATCAACATTCAACCCTCAGTCCTCGTTCTCAATCCACAACCCTCAATCCTCAACCCTCAATCTTCATTCATCAATATTCAACCTTAAATCCTCAATCCTCAATCCTCAATCCTGAATCCTCAATGTTCAATCCTCAACAGCCAATCCTCAATCTTCAATCCTCAATCCTCAATCCTAAATTCTCAATCCACAATCCTCAATCCTCAGTCCTCTCTCCTCAAACCTCAATCCTCAATCTTCAATCCTCAATACTCAATCTTCAATCCTCAACCCTCAATCCTCAATCCTCAATCATCAATCCCCAATCGTCAACCTTCAATCCTCAATACTCAATCTTCAAACCTCAATCCTCTGTCCTCAATCCTCAATCCTCATTCTTCAATCCTCAATACCCAATTCTCAATCTTAAATCCTCTATTCTCAATTCGCAATCCTCAATCCTCAATCCTCAGGCCTCAAGTATCAATACTCAACCCTCAGTCCTCGTCCTCAATCCACGACCTACAATCCTCAATCCTCAATCTTCATTCATCAATATTCAACCTTCAATCCTCAATCCTCAATCCTCAATCCTCAATCCTCAATCATCAATGTTCAATCCTCAATACCCGATCCTCAGGCTGCAATCCTCAATCCTCGATCCTCAATCCTCAATCCTCAATCCTCAATCCTCAGTCCTCAAACCTCAATCCTGAATCCTCAATCCAGAATCCTCAATCTTCAGCCCTCAGTCCTCAACAATCAGTGGTCCATCCTCAATCCTCAATAGAATATCATGATTTCACAGTTTTCAATACTCAATACTCAACCTGCAATCTTCAAATCTCTATCCACAAACATCAATTCTCATCACTCAACCCTCAACACTCAGTCCCCAATCCTCAATATTCAAGCCTCAATCCTCAAACCTCAATCCTCAACCCTCAGACCTCATCCTCAATCCTCAATCCTCAATCCTCAATTCTCAATCTTCAATCCTGAATACTCAATCTCCAATCCTCATTCTTCAATCCTCATTCTTCAATCCTCAATCCTCAATCCTCAATCATCATTCTTCAATCCTCAATACCCTAGCCTCAATCTTCAATCCTCAATCCTCAATCCTCAATACCCAATCCTCAATCTTGAATCCTCAATCCTCAATCGTCAATCCTCAATCCTCAATCCTCAATCATCAATCTTCAATCCTCAATCCTCAATCCTCAATACTCAATATTCAATCCTCAATGCTCAATACTCAATCCCCAATCCTCATTCTTCAATCCTCATACTTCAATCTTCAATCCTCAATCCCCAACCCTCAATCCTCAATTCGCAATCCTCAATAGTCGATCTTCAATCCACAATACTCAATATTCAATCCTCAATCCTCAATCCTCAATCCTAAATCATCATTTTTCAATCCTCAATACCCTATCCTCAATCTTCAATCCTCAATCCTCAATCCTCAATACCCAATCCTCAATCTTCAATCCTCAATCCTCAATCCTCAATCCTCAATCCTCAATCCTCAATCCTCAATCTTCAATCCTCAATACTCAATCTTCAATCCTCAATCCTCAATCCTCAATCCTCAATCCTCAATCCTCAATATTCAATCCTCAATACTCAATATTCAATCCTCAATGCTCAATACTCAATCCCCAATCCTCATTCTTCAATCCTCATTCTTCAATCCTCAATCCTCAATCCTCAATCCTCAATCCTCAATCTTCAATCCTCAATCCTCAATACTCAATCCACAATCCTCAATCCTCAATCCTCAATCTTCAATCCTCAATACTCAATCTTCAATCCTCAATCCTCAATCCTCAATCCTCAATCCTCAATATTCAATCCTCAATACTCAATATTCAATCCTCAATCCTCAATACTCAATCCCCAATCCTCATTCTTCAATCCTCATTCTTCAATCCTCAATACCCAATCCCCAACATTCAATCCTCAATCATCAATCCTCAGTTCGCAATCCTCAATCCTCAATCCTCAGACCTCAGGCATCAACATTCAACCCTCAGTCCTCGTTCTCAATCCACAACCCTCAATCCTCAACCCTCAATCTTCATTCATCAATATTCAACCTTAAATCCTCAATCCTCAATCCTCAATCCTCAATCCTCAATGTTCAATCCTCAACAGCCAATCCTCAATCTTCAATCCTCAATCCTCAATCCTAAATTCTCAATCCACAATCCTCAATCCTCAGTCCTCACTCCTCAAACCTCAATCCTCAATCTTCAATCCTCAATACTCAATCTTCAATCCTCAATCCTCAATCCTCAATCCTCAATCATCAATCCCCAATCGTCAACCTTCAATCCTCAATACTCAATCTTCAAACCTCAATCCTCTGTCCTCAATCCTCAATCCTCATTCTTCAATCCTCAATACCCAATTCTCAATCTTAAATCCTCTATTCTCAATTCGCAATCCTCAATCCTCAATCCTCAGGCCTCAAGTATCAATGCTCAACCCTCAGTCCTCGTCCTCAATCCACGACCTACAATCCTCAATCCTCAATCTTCATTCATCAATATTCAACCTTCAATCCTCAATCCTCAATCCTCAATCCTCAATCCTCAATCCTCAATCATCAATGTTCAATCCTCAATACCCGATCCTCAGGCTGCAATCCTCAATCCTCGATCCTCAATCCTCAATCCTCAATCCTCAATCCTCAGTCCTCAAACCTCAATCCTGAATCCTCAATCCTGAATCCTCAATCTTCAGCCCTCAGTACTCAACAGTCAGTGGTCTATCCTCAATCCTCAATAGAATATCATGATTTCACAGTTTTCAATACTCAATAGTCAATCTGCAATCTTCAGATCTCTATCCACAAACACCAATTCTCGTCACTCAACCCTCAACACTCAGTACTCAATGTTCAATCCTCAATCCTCAATTCTCAATCTTCAGTCCTCAATACTGAATCTTCAATCCTCAACCCTCAATCCTCAATCCTCAATCCTCTATACTCAATCTTCAATCCTCAGTCCCCAATCCTCAATCTTCAATTCTCAATCCTCAATCCTCAATCCTCAATCCTCAATCCTCAATATTCAATCCTCAATACTCAATACTCAATCCTCAATGCTTAATACTCAAACCCCAATCCTCATTCTTCAATCCTCATTCTTCAATCCTCAATCCTCAATCCTCAATCATCATTCTTCAATCCTCAATACCCTAGCCTCAATCTTCAATCCTCAATCCTCAATCCTCAATACCCAATCCTCAATCTTGAATCCTCAATCCTCAATCCTCAATCCTCAATCCTCAATCCTCAATCCTCAATCTTCAATCCTCAATACTCAATCTTCAATCCTCAATCCTCATTCCTCAATCCTCAATCCTCAATCCTCAATCCTCAATATTCAATCCTCAATACTCAATATTCAATCCTCAGTGCTCAATACTCAATCCCCAATCCTCATTCTTCAATCCTCATTCTTCAATCCTCAATCCTCAATCCCCAACCCTCAATCCTCAACTCGCAATCCTCAATAGTCGATCTTCAATCCACAATGCTCAATATTCAATCCTCAATCCTCAATCCTCAATCCTCAATCATCATTCTTCAATCCTCAATACCCTACCCTCAATCTTCGATCCTCAATCCTCAATCCTCAATACCCAATCCTCAATCTTCAATCCTCAATCCTCAATCCTCAATCCTCAATCCTCAATCCTCAATCCTCAATCTTCAATCCTCAATACTCAATCTTCAATCCTCAATCCTCAATCCTCAATCCTCAATCCTCAACCCTCAACCCTCAACCTTCAATCATCAATACCCAATCTTCAATCCTCAATCCTCAATCCTCAATCCTCAATCCTCAATCCTCAATCCTCAATCTTAATCTTCAATCCTCAATCCTCAATCCTCAATCCTCAATCTTCAATCCTCAATACTCAATCTTCAATCCTCAATCCTCAATCCTCAATCCTCAATCCTCATTCCTCGATCCTCAATCGTCAATCTTCAATCCTCAATACTCAATCTTCAATCCTCAATCCTCTGTCCTCAATCCTCAATCCTCATTCTTCAATCCTCAATACCCAATCCTCAATCTTAAATCCTCAATCCTCAATTCGCAATCCTCAATCCTCAATCCTCAGGCCTCAAGTATCAATTCTCAACACTCAGTCCTCGTCCTCAATCCACGACCTACAATCCTCGATCCTCAATCTTCATTCATCAATATTCAACCTTCAATCCTCAATCCTCAATCCTCAATCCTCAATCCTCAATCCTCAATGTTCAATCCTCAACACCCGATCCTCAGTCTTCAATCCCCAATCCTCAATCCTCAATCCACAATCCTCAATCCTCAATCCTCAGTCCTCAAACCTCAATCCTAAATCCTCAATACTGAATCCTCAATCTTCAGCCCTCAGTACTCAACAGTCAGTGGTCTATCCTCAATCCTCAATAGAATATCATGATTTCACAGTTTTCAATACTCAATAGTCAATCTGCAATCTTCAGATCTCTATCCACAAACACCAATTCTCATCACTCAACCCTCAACACTCAGTACTCAATGTTCAATCCTCAATCCTCAATTCTCAATCTTCAGTCCTCAATACTGAATCTTCAATCCTCAACCCTCAATCCTCAATCCTCAATCCTCAATACTCAATCTTCAATCCTCAGTCCCCAATCCTCAATCTTCAATCCTCAATCCTCAATCCTCAATCCTCAATACTCAATATTCAATCCTCAATGCTTAATACTCAATCCCCAATCCTCATTCTTCAATCCTCATTCTTCAATCCTCAATCCTCAATCCTGAATCATCATTCTTCAATCCTCAATACCCTAGCCTCAATCTTCAATCCTCAATCCTCAATCCTCAATACCCAATCCTCAATCTTGAATCCTCAATCCTCAATCGTCAATCCTCAATCCTCAATCATCAATCTTCAATCCTCAATACTCAATCTTCAATCGTCAATCCTCAATCCTCAATCCTCAATCCTCAATCCTCAATCCTCAATATTCAATCCTCAATACTCAATATTCAATCCTCAATGCTCAATACTCAATCCCCAATCCTCATTCTTCAATCCTCATACTTCAATCTTCAATCCTCAATCCCCAACACTCAATCCTCAACTCGCAATCCTCAATAGTCGATCTTCAATCCACAATACTCAATATTCAATCCTCAATCCTCTATCCTCAATCCTCAATCATCATTTTTCAATCCTCAATACCCTATCATCAATCTTCAATCCTCAATCCTCAATCCTCAATACCCAATCCTCAATCTTCAATCCTCAATCCTCAATCCTCAATCCTCAATCCTCAATCCTCAATCCTCAATCTTCAATCCTCAATACTCAATCTTCAATCCTCAATCCTCAATCCTCAATCCTCAATCCTCAATCCTCAATCCTCAATATTCAATCCTCAATACTCAATATTCAATCCTCAATGCTCAATACTCAATCTTAATCTTCAATCCTCAGTACTCAGTCTTCAATCCTCAATCCTCAGTCCTCAATCCTCAATCCTCAATCCTCAATCCTCAATCCTCAATCTTCAATCCTCAATACTGAATCTTCAATCCTCAATCCTCAATCCTCAATCCTCAATCCTCAATCCTCAATATTCAATCCTCAATACTCAATATTCAATCCTCAATGCTCAATACTCAATCCCCAATCCTCATTCTTCAATCCTCATTCTTCAATCCTCAATCCTCAATCCTCAATCCTCAATCCTCAATCCTCAATTCTCAATCTTCAATCCACAACTCTCAATCTTCAATCGTCAATGCTCAGTCCTCAAATTTCAATTCTGAATCCTCAATCCGGAACACTCAATCTTCAGCCCTCAGTCCTCAACAATCAGTTGTGAATCCTCAATCCTCAATAGAATATACTCAATTCACAGTTTTCAATACTCAATACTCAATCTGCAATCTTCAAATCTCTATCCACAAACATCAATTCTCATCATTCAACCCTCAACACTCAGTCCCCAATCCTCAATATTCAACCCTCAATCCTCAATCCTCAATCCACAATCCTCAACCTTCAATCCTCAATACTCAATCTTCAATCCTGAATCCTCAATACTCAATCCTCAATGCTCAATCCACGATCGTCAATCTTGAATCCTCAATACTCAATCTTCAATCCTCCATCCTCAATCCTCAATCCTCAATCCTCAATCTTCAATCCTCAATACTCAATCTTCAATCCTCAATCCTCAATCCTCAACCCTCAATCCTCAATCCTCAGACCTCAGGCATCAACACTCAACCCTCAGTCCTCGTTCTCAGTCCACAACCCTCAATCCTCAATCCTCAATCTTCATTCATCAATATTCAACCTTCAATCCTCAATCCTCAATCCTCAATCCTCAATTCTCAATCCTCAATGTTCAATCCTCAACACCCGATCCTCAGTCTTCAATCCTCAATCCTCAATCCTCAATCCACAATCCTCAATCCTCAATCCTCAGTCCTCAAACCTCAATCCTGAATCCTCAATCCTGAATCCTCAATCTTCAGCCCTCAGTACTCAACAGTCAGTGGTCTATCCTCAATCCTCAATAGAATATCATGATTTCACAGTTTTCAATACTCAATAGTCAATCTGCAATATTCAGATCTCTATCCACAAACACCAATTCTCATCACTCAACCCTCAACACTCAGTACTCAATGTTCAATCCTCAATCCTCAATTCTCAATCTTCAGTCCTCAATACTGAATCTTCAATCCTCAACTCTCAATCCTCAATCCTCAATCCTCAATACTCAATCTTCAATCCTCAGTCCCCAATCCTCAATCTTCAATCCTCAATCCTCAATCCTCAATCCTCAATCCTCAATCCTCAATATTCAATCCTCAATACTCAATATTCAATCCTCAATGCTCAATACTCAATCCCCAATCCTCATTCTTCAATCCTCATTCTTCAATCCTCAATCCTCAATCCCCAACACTCAATCCTCAATTCGCAATCCTCAATAGTCGATCTTCAATCCACAATGCTCAATATTCAATCCTCAATCCTCAATCCTCAATCCTCAATCATCATTCTTCAATCCTCAATACCCTATCCTCAATCTTCAATCCTCAATCCTCAATCCTCAATACCCAATCCTCAATCTTCAATCCTCAATCCTCAATCCTCAATCCTCAATCCTCAATCCTCAATCCTCAATCTTCAATCCTCAATACTCAATCTTCAATCCTCAATCCTCAATCCTCAATCCTCAATCCTCAACCCTCAACCCTCAACCTTCAATCATCAATACCCAATCTTCAATCCTCAATCCTCAATCCTCAATCCTCAATCCTCAATCCTCAATCCTCAATCTTAATCTTCAATCCTCAATCCTCAATCCTCAATCCTCAATCTTCAATCCTTAATACTCAATCTTCAATCCTCAATCCTCAATCCTCAATCCTCAATCCTCATTCCTCGATCCTCAATCGTCAATCTTCAATCCTCAATACTCAATCTTCAATCCTCAATCCTCTGTCCTCAATCCTCAATCCTCATTCTTCAATCCTCAATACCCAATCCTCAATCTTAAATCCTCAATCCTCAATTCGCAATCCTCAATCCTCAATCCTCAGGCCTCAAGTATCAATTCTCAACACTCAGTCCTCGTCCTCAATCCACGACCTACAATCCTCGATCCTCAATCTTCATTCATCAATATTCAACCTTCAATCCTCAATCCTCAATCCTCAATCCTCAATCCTCAATCCTCAATGTTCAATCCTCAACACCCGATCCTCAGTCTTCAATCCCCAATCCTCAATCCTCAATCCACAATCCTCAATCCTCAATCCTCAGTCCTCAAACCTCAATCCTAAATCCTCAATACTGAATCCTCAATCTTCAGCCCTCAGTACTCAACAGTCAGTGGTCTATCCTCAATCCTCAATAGAATATCATGATTTCACAGTTTTCAATACTCAATAGTCAATCTGCAATCTTCAGATCTCTATCCACAAACACCAATTCTCATCACTCAACCCTCAACACTCAGTACTCAATGTTCAATCCTCAATCCTCAATTCTCAATCTTCAGTCCTCAATACTGAATCTTCAATCCTCAACCCTCAATCCTCAATCCTCAATCCTCAATACTCAATCTTCAATCCTCAGTCCCCAATCCTCAATCTTCAATCCTCAATCCTCAATCCTCAATCCTCAATACTCAATATTCAATCCTCAATGCTTAATACTCAATCCCCAATCCTCATTCTTCAATCCTCATTCTTCAATCCTCAATCCTCAATCCTGAATCATCATTCTTCAATCCTCAATACCCTAGCCTCAATCTTCAATCCTCAATCCTCAATCCTCAATACCCAATCCTCAATCTTGAATCCTCAATCCTCAATCGTCAATCCTCAATCCTCAATCATCAATCTTCAATCCTCAATACTCAATCTTCAATCCTCAATCCTCAATCCTCAATCCTCAATCCTCAATCCTCAATCCTCAATATTCAATCCTCAATACTCAATATTCAATCCTCAATGCTCAATACTCAATCCCCAATCCTCATTCTTCAATCCTCATACTTCAATCTTCAATCCTCAATCCCCAACACTCAATCCTCAACTCGCAATCCTCAATAGTCGATCTTCAATCCACAATACTCAATATTCAATCCTCAATCCTCTATCCTCAATCCTCAATCATCATTTTTCAATCCTCAATACCCTATCCTCAATCTTCAATCCTCAATCCTCAATCCTCAATACCCAATCCTCAATCTTCAATCCTCAATCCTCAATCCTCAATCCTCAATCCTCAATCCTCAATCCTCAATCTTCAATCCTCAATACTCAATCTTCAATCCTCAATCCTCAATCCTCAATCCTCAATCCTCAATCCTCAATCCTCAATATTCAATCCTCAATACTCAATATTCAATCCTCAATGCTCAATACTCAATCTTAATCTTCAATCCTCAGTACTCAGTCTTCAATCCTCAATCTTCAATCCTCAATCCTCAATCCTCAATCTTCAATCCTCAATCCTCAATATTCAATCCTCAATACTCAATATTCAATCCTCATTGCTCAATACTCAATCCCCAATCCTCATTCTTCAATCCTCATTCTTCAATCCTCAATCCTCAATCCTCAATCCTCAATCCTCAATTCTCAATCTTCAATCCACAACTCTCAATCTTCAATCCTCAATGCTCAGTCCTCAAATTTCAATTCTGAATCCTCAATCCGGAACCCTCAATCTTCAGCCCTCAGTCCTCAACAATCAGTTGTGAATCCTCAATCCTCAATAGAATATACTCAATTCACAGTTTTCAATACTCAATACTCAATCTGCAATCTTCAAATCTCTATCCACAAACATCAATTCTCATCATTCAACCCTCAACACTCAGTCCCCAATCCTCAATATTCAACCCTCAATCCTCAATCCTCAATCCACAATCCTCAACCTTCAATCCTCAATACTCAATCTTCAATCCTGAATCCTCAATACTCAATCCTCAATGCTCAATCCACGATCGTCAATCTTGAATCCTCAATACTCAATCTTCAATCCCCCATCCTCAATCCTCAATCCTCAATCCTCAATCTTCAATCCTCAATACTCAATCTTCAATCCTCAATCCTCAATCCTCAATCCTCAATCCTCAATCCTCAGACCTCAGGCATCAACACTCAACCCTCAGTCCTCGTTCTCAGTCCACAACCCTCAATCCTCAATCCTCAATCTTCATTCATCAATATTCAACCTTCAATCCTCAATCCTCAATCCTCAATCCTCAATCCTCAATCCTCAATGTCTAATCCTCAACGCCCGATCCTCAGTCTTCAATCCTCAATCCTCAATCCTCAATCCACAATCCTCAATCCTCAATCCTCAGTCCTCAAACCTCAATACTGAATCCTCAATCCTGAATCCTCAATCTTCAGCCCTCAGTACTCAACAGTCAGTGGTCTATCCTCAATCCTCAATAGAATATCATGATTTCACAGTTTTCAATACTCAATAGTCAATCTGCAATATTCAGATCTCTATCCACAAACACCAATTCTCATCACTCAACCCTCAACACTCAGTACTCAATGTTCAATCCTCAATCCTCAATTCTCAATCTTCAGTCCTCAATACTGAATCTTCAATCCTCAACTCTCAATCCTCAATCCTCAATCCTCAATACTCAATCTTCAATCCTCAGTCCCCAATCCTCAATCTTCAATCCTCAATCCTCAATCCTCAATCCTCTATCCTCAATCCTCAATATTCAATCCTCAATACTCAATATTCAATCCTCAATGCTTAATACTCAATCCCCAATCCTCATTCTTCAATCCGCATTCTTCAATCCTCAATCCTCAATCCTCAATCATCATTCTTCAATCCTCAATACCCTAGCCTCAATCTTCAATCCTCAATCCTCAATCCTCAATACCCAATCCTCAATCTTGAATCCTCAATCCTCAATCCTCAATCCTCAATCCTCAATCCTCAATCCTCAATCTTCAATCCTCAATACTCAATCTTCAATCCTCAATCCTCAATCCTCAATCCTCAATCCTCAATCCTCAATCCTCAATATTCAATCCTCAATACTCAATATTCAATCCTCAATGCTCAATACTCAATCCCCAATCCTCATTCTTCAATCCTCATTCTTCAATCCTCAATCCTCAATCCCCAACCCTCAATCCTCAATTCGCAATTCTCAATAGTCGATCTTCAATCCACAATACTCAATATTCAATCCTCAATCCTCAATCCTCAATCCTCAATCATCATTCTTCAATCCTCAATACCCTATCCTCAATCTTCAATCCTCAATCCTCAATCCTCAATACCCAATCCTCAATCTTCAATCCTCAATCCTCAATCCTCAATCCTCAATCCTCAATCCTCAATCCTCAATCTTCAATCCTCAATACTCAATCTTCAATCCTCAATCCTCAATCCTCAATCCTCAATCCTCAATCCTCAATCCTCAATCTTCAATCCTCAATACTCAATCTTCAATCCTCAATCCTCAATCCTCTATCCTCAATCCTCAATCCTCAATCCTCAATCTTAATCTTCAATCCTCAATCCTCAAACCTCAATCCTCAATCTTCAATCCTCAATACTCAATCTTCAATCCTCAATCCTCAATCCTCAATCCTCAATCCTCATTCCTCAATCCTCAATCGTCAATCTTCAATCCTCAATACTCAATCTTCAATCCTCAATCCTCTGTCCTCAATCCTCAATACTCATTCTTCAATTCTCAATACCCAATCCTCAATCTTAAATCCTCAATCCTCAATTCGCAATCCTCAATCCTCAATCCTCAGGCCTCAAGTATCAATTCTCAGCACTCAGTCCTCGTCCTCAATCCACGACCTACAATCCTCGATCCTCAATCTTCATTCATCAATATTCAACCTTCAATCCTCAATCCTCAATCCTCAATCCTCAATCCTCAATCCTCAATGTTCAATCCTCAACACCCGATCCTCAGTCTTCAATCCCCAATCCTCAATCCTCAATCCACAATCCTCAATCCTCAATCCTCAGTCCGCAAACCTCAATCCTAAATCCTCAATACTGAATCCTCAATCTTCAGCCCTCAGTACTCAACAGTCAGTGGTCTATCCTCAATCCTCAATAGAATATCATGATTTCACAGTTTTCAATACTCAATAGTCAATCTGCAATCTTCAGATCTCTATCCACAAACACCAATTCTCATCACTCAACCCTCAACACTCAGTACTCAATGTTCAATCCTCAATCCTCAATTCTCAATCTTCAGTCCTCAATACTGAATCTTCAATCCTCAACCCTCAATCCTCAATCCTCAATCCTCAATACTCAATCTTCAATCCTCAGTCCCCAATCCTCAATCTTCAATCCTCAATCCTCAATCCTCAATCCTCAATACTCAATATTCAATCCTCAATGCTTAATACTCAATCCCCAATCCTCATTCTTCAATCCTCATTCTTCAATCCTCAATCCTCAATCCTGAATCATCATTCTTCAATCCTCAATACCCTAGCCTCAATCTTCAATCCTCAATCCTCAATCCTCAATACCCAATCCTCAATCTTGAATCCTCAATCCTCAATCGTCAATCCTCAATCCTCAATCATCAATCTTCAATCCTCAATACTCAATCTTCAATCCTCAATCCTCAATCCTCAATCCTCAATCCTCAATCCTCAATCCTCAATATTCAATCCTCAATACTCAATATTCAATCCTCAATGCTCAATACTCAATCCCCAATCCTCATTCTTCAATCCTCATACTTCAATCTTCAATCCTCAATCCCCAACACTCAATCCTCAACTCGCAATCCTCAATAGTCGATCTTCAATCCACAATACTCAATATTCAATCCTCAATCCTCTATCCTCAATCCTCAATCATCATTTTTCAATCCTCAATACCCTATCCTCAATCTTCAATCCTCAATCCTCAATCCTCAATACCCAATCCTCAATCTTCAATCCTCAATCCTCAATCCTCAATCCTCAATCCTCAATCCTCAATCCTCAATCTTCAATCCTCAATACTCAATCTTCAATCCTCAATCCTCAATCCTCAATCCTCAATCCTCAATCCTCAATCCTCAATATTCAATCCTCAATACTCAATATTCAATCCTCAATGCTCAATACTCAATCTTAATCTTCAATCCTCAGTACTCAGTCTTCAATCCTCAATCCTCAGTCCTCAATCCTCAATCCTCAATCCTCAATCCTCAATCCTCAATCTTCAATCCTCAATACTGAATCTTCAATCCTCAATCCTCAATCCTCAATCCTCAATCCTCAATCCTCAATATTCAATCCTCAATACCCAATATTCAATCCTCAATGCTCAATACTCAATCCCCAATCCTCATTCTTCAATCCTCATTCTTCAATCCTCAATCCTCAATCCTCAATCCTCAATCCTCAATCCTCAATTCTCAATCTTCAATCCACAACTCTCAATCTTCAATCCTCAATGCTCAGTCCTCAAATTTCAATTCTGAATCCTCAATCCGGAACACTCAATCTTCAGCCCTCAGTCCTCAACAATCAGTTGTGAATCCTCAATCCTCAATAGAATATACTCAATTCACAGTTTTCAATACTCAATACTCAATCTGCAATCTTCAAATCTCTATCCACAAACATCAATTCTCATCATTCAACCCTCAACACTCAGTCCCCAATCCTCAATATTCAACCCTCAATCCTCAATCCTCAATCCACAATCCTCAACCTTCAATCCTCAATACTCAATCTTCAATCCTGAATCCTCAATACTCAATCCTCAATGCTCAATCCACGATCGTCAATCTTGAATCCTCAATACTCAATCTTCAATCCTCCATCCTCAATCCTCAATCCTCAATCCTCAATCTTCAATCCTCAATACTCAATCTTCAATCCTCAATCCTCAATCCTCAACCCTCAATCCTCAATCCTCAGACCTCAGGCATCAACACTCAACCCTCAGTCCTCGTTCTCAGTCCACAACCCTCAATCCTCAATCCTCAATCTTCATTCATCAATATTCAACCTTCAATCCTCAATCCTCAATCCTCAATCCTCAATTCTCAATCCTCAATGTTCAATCCTCAACACCCGATCCTCAGTCTTCAATCCTCAATCCTCAATCCTCAATCCACAATCCTCAATCCTCAATCCTCAGTCCTCAAACCTCAATCCTGAATCCTCAATCCTGAATCCTCAATCTTCAGCCCTCAGTACTCAACAGTCAGTGGTCTATCCTCAATCCTCAATAGAATATCATGATTTCACAGTTTTCAATACTCAATAGTCAATCTGCAATATTCAGATCTCTATCCACAAACACCAATCCTCATCACTCAACCCTCAACACTCAGTACTCAATGTTCAATCCTCAATCCTCAATTCTCAATCTTCAGTCCTCAATACTGAATCTTCAATCCTCAACTCTCAATCCTCAATCCTCAATCCTCAATACTCAATCTTCAATCCTCAGTCCCCAATCCTCAATCTTCAATCCTCAATCCTCAATCCTCAATCCTCAATCCTCAATCCTCAATATTCAATCCTCAATACTCAATATTCAATCCTCAATGCTCAATACTCAATCCCCAATCCTCATTCTTCAATCCTCATTCTTCAATCCTCAATCCTCAATCCCCAACACTCAATCCTCAATTCGCAATCCTCACTAGTCGATCTTCAATCCACAATGCTCAATATTCAATCCTCAATCCTCAATCCTCAATCCTCAATCATCATTCTTCAATCCTCAATACCCTATCCTCAATCTTCAATCCTCAATCCTCAATCCTCAATACCCAATCCTCAATCTTCAATCCTCAATCCTCAATCCTCAATCCTCAATCCTCAATCCTCAATCCTCAATCTTCAATCCTCAATACTCAATCTTCAATCCTCAATCCTCAATCCTCAATCCTCAATCCTCAACCCTCAACCCTCAACCTTCAATCATCAATACCCAATCTTCAATCCTCAATCCTCAATCCTCAATCCTCAATCCTCAATCCTCAATCCTCAATCTTAATCTTCAATCCTCAATCCTCAATCCTCAATCCTCAATCTTCAATCCTCAATACTCAATCTTCAATCCTCAATCCTCAATCCTCAATCCTCAATCCTCATTCCTCGATCCTCAATCGTCAATCTTCAATCCTCAATACTCAATCTTCAATCCTCAATCCTCTGTCCTCAATCCTCAATCCTCATTCTTCAATCCTCAATACCCAATCCTCAATCTTAAATCCTCAATCCTCAATTCGCAATCCTCAATCCTCAATCCTCAGGCCTCAAGTATCAATTCTCAACACTCAGTCCTCGTCCTCAATCCACGACCTACAATCCTCGATCCTCAATCTTCATTCATCAATATTCAACCTTCAATCCTCAATCCTCAATCCTCAATCCTCAATCCTCAATCCTCAATGTTCAATCCTCAACACCCGATCCTCAGTCTTCAATCCCCAATCCTCAATCCTCAATCCACAATCCTCAATCCTCAATCCTCAGTCCTCAAACCTCAATCCTAAATCCTCAATACTGAATCCTCAATCTTCAGCCCTCAGTACTCAACAGTCAGTGGTCTATCCTCAATCCTCAATAGAATATCATGATTTCACAGTTTTCAATACTCAATAGTCAATCTGCAATCTTCAGATCTCTATCCACAAACACCAATTCTCATCACTCAACCCTCAACACTCAGTACTCAATGTTCAATCCTCAATCCTCAATTCTCAATCTTCAGTCCTCAATACTGAATCTTCAATCCTCAACCCTCAATCCTCAATCCTCAATCCTCAATACTCAATCTTCAATCCTCAATCCTCAATCCTCAATCCTCTATCCTCAATCCTCAATATTCAATCCTCAATACTCAATATTCAATCCTCAATGCTTAATACTCAATCCCCAATCCTCATTCTTCAATCCGCATTCTTCAATCCTCAATCCTCAATCCTCAATCATCATTCTTCAATCCTCAATACCCTAGCCTCAATCTTCAATCCTCAATCCTCAATCCTCAATACCCAATCCTCAATCTTGAATCCTCAATCCTCAATCCTCAATCCTCAATCCTCAATCCTCAATCCTCAATCTTCAATCCTCAATACTCAATCTTCAATCCTCAATCCTCAATCCTCAATCCTCAATCCTCAATCCTCAATCCTCAATATTCAATCCTCAATACTCAATATTCAATCCTCAATGCTCAATACTCAATCCCCAATCCTCATTCTTCAATCCTCATTCTTCAATCCTCAATCCTCAATCCCCAACCCTCAATCCTCAATTCGCAATTCTCAATAGTCGATCTTCAATCCACAATACTCAATATTCAATCCTCAATCCTCAATCCTCAATCCTCAATCATCATTCTTCAATCCTCAATACCCTATCCTCAATCTTCAATCCTCAATCCTCAATCCTCAATACCCAATCCTCAATCTTCAATCCTCAATCCTCAATCCTCAATCCTCAATCCTCAATCCTCAATCCTCAATCTTCAATCCTCAATACTCAATCTTCAATCCTCAATCCTCAATCCTCAATCCTCAATCCTCAATCCTCAATCCTCAATCTTCAATCCTCAATACTCAATCTTCAATCCTCAATCCTCAATCCTCTATCCTCAATCCTCAATCCTCAATCCTCAATCTTAATCTTCAATCCTCAATCCTCAAACCTCAATCCTCAATCTTCAATCCTCAATACTCAATCTTCAATCCTCAATCCTCAATCCTCAATCCTCAATCCTCATTCCTCAATCCTCAATCGTCAATCTTCAATCCTCAATACTCAATCTTCAATCCTCAATCCTCTGTCCTCAATCCTCAATACTCATTCTTCAATTCTCAATACCCAATCCTCAATCTTAAATCCTCAATCCTCAATTCGCAATCCTCAATCCTCAATCCTCAGGCCTCAAGTATCAATTCTCAGCACTCAGTCCTCGTCCTCAATCCACGACCTACAATCCTCGATCCTCAATCTTCATTCATCAATATTCAACCTTCAATCCTCAATCCTCAATCCTCAATCCTCAATCCTCAATCCTCAATGTTCAATCCTCAACACCCGATCCTCAGTCTTCAATCCCCAATCCTCAATCCTCAATCCACAATCCTCAATCCTCAATCCTCAGTCCGCAAACCTCAATCCTAAATCCTCAATACTGAATCCTCAATCTTCAGCCCTCAGTACTCAACAGTCAGTGGTCTATCCTCAATCCTCAATAGAATATCATGATTTCACAGTTTTCAATACTCAATAGTCAATCTGCAATCTTCAGATCTCTATCCACAAACACCAATTCTCATCACTCAACCCTCAACACTCAGTACTCAATGTTCAATCCTCAATCCTCAATTCTCAATCTTCAGTCCTCAATACTGAATCTTCAATCCTCAACCCTCAATCCTCAATCCTCAATCCTCAATACTCAATCTTCAATCCTCAGTCCCCAATCCTCAATCTTCAATCCTCAATCCTCAATCCTCAATCCTCAATACTCAATATTCAATCCTCAATGCTTAATACTCAATCCCCAATCCTCATTCTTCAATCCTCATTCTTCAATCCTCAATCCTCAATCCTGAATCATCATTCTTCAATCCTCAATACCCTAGCCTCAATCTTCAATCCTCAATCCTCAATCCTCAATACCCAATCCTCAATCTTGAATCCTCAATCCTCAATCGTCAATCCTCAATCCTCAATCATCAATCTTCAATCCTCAATACTCAATCTTCAATCCTCAATCCTCAATCCTCAATCCTCAATCCTCAATCCTCAATCCTCAATATTCAATCCTCAATACTCAATATTCAATCCTCAATGCTCAATACTCAATCCCCAATCCTCATTCTTCAATCCTCATACTTCAATCTTCAATCCTCAATCCCCAACACTCAATCCTCAACTCGCAATCCTCAATAGTCGATCTTCAATCCACAATACTCAATATTCAATCCTCAATCCTCTATCCTCAATCCTCAATCATCATTTTTCAATCCTCAATACCCTATCCTCAATCTTCAATCCTCAATCCTCAATCCTCAATACCCAATCCTCAATCTTCAATCCTCAATCCTCAATCCTCAATCCTCAATCCTCAATCCTCAATCCTCAATCTTCAATCCTCAATACTCAATCTTCAATCCTCAATCCTCAATCCTCAATCCTCAATCCTCAATCCTCAATCCTCAATATTCAATCCTCAATACTCAATATTCAATCCTCAATGCTCAATACTCAATCTTAATCTTCAATCCTCAGTACTCAGTCTTCAATCCTCAATCCTCAGTCCTCAATCCTCAATCCTCAATCCTCAATCCTCAATCCTCAATCTTCAATCCTCAATACTGAATCTTCAATCCTCAATCCTCAATCCTCAATCCTCAATCCTCAATCCTCAATATTCAATCCTCAATACTCAATATTCAATCCTCAATGCTCAATACTCAATCCCCAATCCTCATTCTTCAATCCTCATTCTTCAATCCTCAATCCTCAATCCTCAATCCTCAATCCTCAATCCTCAATTCTCAATCTTCAATCCACAACTCTCAATCTTCAATCCTCAATGCTCAGTCCTCAAATTTCAATTCTGAATCCTCAATCCGGAACACTCAATCTTCAGCCCTCAGTCCTCAACAATCAGTTGTGAATCCTCAATCCTCAATAGAATATACTCAATTCACAGTTTTCAATACTCAATACTCAATCTGCAATCTTCAAATCTCTATCCACAAACATCAATTCTCATCATTCAACCCTCAACACTCAGTCCCCAATCCTCAATATTCAACCCTCAATCCTCAATCCTCAATCCACAATCCTCAACCTTCAATCCTCAATACTCAATCTTCAATCCTGAATCCTCAATACTCAATCCTCAATGCTCAATCCACGATCGTCAATCTTGAATCCTCAATACTCAATCTTCAATCCTCCATCCTCAATCCTCAATCCTCAATCCTCAATCTTCAATCCTCAATACTCAATCTTCAATCCTCAATCCTCAATCCTCAACCCTCAATCCTCAATCCTCAGACCTCAGGCATCAACACTCAACCCTCAGTCCTCGTTCTCAGTCCACAACCCTCAATCCTCAATCCTCAATCTTCATTCATCAATATTCAACCTTCAATCCTCAATCCTCAATCCTCAATCCTCAATTCTCAATCCTCAATGTTCAATCCTCAACACCCGATCCTCAGTCTTCAATCCTCAATCCTCAATCCTCAATCCACAATCCTCAATCCTCAATCCTCAGTCCTCAAACCTCAATCCTGAATCCTCAATCCTGAATCCTCAATCTTCAGCCCTCAGTACTCAACAGTCAGTGGTCTATCCTCAATCCTCAATAGAATATCATGATTTCACAGTTTTCAATACTCAATAGTCAATCTGCAATATTCAGATCTCTATCCACAAACACCAATCCTCATCACTCAACCCTCAACACTCAGTACTCAATGTTCAATCCTCAATCCTCAATTCTCAATCTTCAGTCCTCAATACTGAATCTTCAATCCTCAACTCTCAATCCTCAATCCTCAATCCTCAATACTCAATCTTCAATCCTCAGTCCCCAATCCTCAATCTTCAATCCTCAATCCTCAATCCTCAATCCTCAATCCTCAATCCTCAATATTCAATCCTCAATACTCAATATTCAATCCTCAATGCTCAATACTCAATCCCCAATCCTCATTCTTCAATCCTCATTCTTCAATCCTCAATCCTCAATCCCCAACACTCAATCCTCAATTCGCAATCCTCACTAGTCGATCTTCAATCCACAATGCTCAATATTCAATCCTCAATCCTCAATCCTCAATCCTCAATCATCATTCTTCAATCCTCAATACCCTATCCTCAATCTTCAATCCTCAATCCTCAATCCTCAATACCCAATCCTCAATCTTCAATCCTCAATCCTCAATCCTCAATCCTCAATCCTCAATCCTCAATCCTCAATCTTCAATCCTCAATACTCAATCTTCAATCCTCAATCCTCAATCCTCAATCCTCAATCCTCAACCCTCAACCCTCAACCTTCAATCATCAATACCCAATCTTCAATCCTCAATCCTCAATCCTCAATCCTCAATCCTCAATCCTCAATCCTCAATCTTAATCTTCAATCCTCAATCCTCAATCCTCAATCCTCAATCTTCAATACTCAATACTCAATCTTCAATCCTCAATCCTCAATCCTCAATCCTCAATCCTCATTCCTCGATCCTCAATCGTCAATCTTCAATCCTCAATACTCAATCTTCAATCCTCAATCCTCTGTCCTCAATCCTCAATCCTCATTCTTCAATCCTCAATACCCAATCCTCAATCTTAAATCCTCAATCCTCAATTCGCAATCCTCAATCCTCAATCCTCAGGCCTCAAGTATCAATTCTCAACACTCAGTCCTCGTCCTCAATCCACGACCTACAATCCTCGATCCTCAATCTTCATTCATCAATATTCAACCTTCAATCCTCAATCCTCAATCCTCAATCCTCAATCCTCAATCCTCAATGTTCAATCCTCAACACCCGATCCTCAGTCTTCAATCCCCAATCCTCAATCCTCAATCCACAATCCTCAATCCTCAATCCTCAGTCCTCAAACCTCAATCCTAAATCCTCAATACTGAATCCTCAATCTTCAGCCCTCAGTACTCAACAGTCAGTGGTCTATCCTCAATCCTCAATAGAATATCATGATTTCACAGTTTTCAATACTCAATAGTCAATCTGCAATCTTCAGATCTCTATCCACAAACACCAATTCTCATCACTCAACCCTCAACACTCAGTACTCAATGTTCAATCCTCAATCCTCAATTCTCAATCTTCAGTCCTCAATACTGAATCTTCAATCCTCAACCCTCAATCCTCAATCCTCAATCCTCAATACTCAATCTTCAATCCTCAGTCCCCAATCCTCAATCTTCAATCCTCAATCCTCAATCCTCAATCCTCAATACTCAATATTCAATCCTCAATGCTTAATACTCAATCCCCAATCCTCATTCTTCAATCCTCATTCTTCAATCCTCAATCCTCAATCCTGAATCATCATTCTTCAATCCTCAATACCCTAGCCTCAATCTTCAATCCTCAATCCTCAATCCTCAATACCCAATCCTCAATCTTGAATCCTCAATCCTCAATCGTCAATCCTCAATCCTCAATCATCAATCTTCAATCCTCAATACTCAATCTTCAATCCTCAATCCTCAATCCTCAATCCTCAATCCTCAATCCTCAATCCTCAATATTCAATCCTCAATACTCAATATTCAATCCTCAATGCTCAATACTCAATCCCCAATCCTCATTCTTCAATCCTCATACTTCAATCTTCAATCCTCAATCCCCAACACTCAATCCTCAACTCGCAATCCTCAATAGTCGATCTTCAATCCACAATACTCAATATTCAATCCTCAATCCTCTATCCTCAATCCTCAATCATCATTTTTCAATCCTCAATACCCTATCCTCAATCTTCAATCCTCAATCCTCAATCCTCAATACCCAATCCTCAATCTTCAATCCTCAATCCTCAATCCTCAATCCTCAATCCTCAATCCTCAATCCTCAATCTTCAATCCTCAATACTCAATCTTCAATCCTCAATCCTCAATCCTCAATCCTCAATCCTCAATCCTCAATCCTCAATATTCAATCCTCAATACTCAATATTCAATCCTCAATGCTCAATACTCAATCTTAATCTTCAATCCTCAGTACTCAGTCTTCAATCCTCAATCTTCAATCCTCAATCCTCAATCCTCAATCCTCAATCCTCAATCCTCAATATTCAATCCTCAATACTCAATATTCAATCCTCATTGCTCAATACTCAATCCCCAATCCTCATTCTTCAATCCTCATTCTTCAATCCTCAATCCTCAATCCTCAATCCTCAATCCTCAATTCTCAATCTTCAATCCACAACTCTCAATCTTCAATCCTCAATGCTCAGTCCTCAAATTTCAATTCTGAATCCTCAATCCGGAACCCTCAATCTTCAGCCCTCAGTCCTCAACAATCAGTTGTGAATCCTCAATCCTCAATAGAATATACTCAATTCACAGTTTTCAATACTCAATACTCAATCTGCAATCTTCAAATCTCTATCCACAAACATCAATTCTCATCATTCAACCCTCAACACTCAGTCCCCAATCCTCAATATTCAACCCTCAATCCTCAATCCTCAATCCACAATCCTCAACCTTCAATCCTCAATACTCAATCTTCAATCCTGAATCCTCAATACTCAATCCTCAATGCTCAATCCACGATCGTCAATCTTGAATCCTCAATACTCAATCTTCAATCCCCCATCCTCAATCCTCAATCCTCAATCCTCAATCTTCAATCCTCAATACTCAATCTTCAATCCTCAATCCTCAATCCTCAATCCTCAATCCTCAATCCTCAGACCTCAGGCATCAACACTCAACCCTCAGTCCTCGTTCTCAGTCCACAACCCTCAATCCTCAATCCTCAATCTTCATTCATCAATATTCAACCTTCAATCCTCAATCCTCAATCCTCAATCCTCAATCCTCAATCCTCAATCCTCAATATTCAATCCTCAATACTCAATATTCAATCCTCAATGCTTAATACTCAATCCCCAATCCTCATTCTTCAATCCGCATTCTTCAATCCTCAATCCTCAATCCTCAATCATCATTCTTCAATCCTCAATACCCTAGCCTCAATCTTCAATCCTCAATCCTCAATCCTCAATACCCAATCCTCAATCTTGAATCCTCAATCCTCAATCCTCAATCCTCAATCCTCAATCCTCAATCCTCAATCTTCAATCCTCAATACTCAATCTTCAATCCTCAATCCTCAATCCTCAATCCTCAATCCTCAATCCTCAATCCTCAATATTCAATCCTCAATACTCAATATTCAATCCTCAATGCTCAATACTCAATCCCCAATCCTCATTCTTCAATCCTCATTCTTCAATCCTCAATCCTCAATCCCCAACCCTCAATCCTCAATTCGCAATTCTCAATAGTCGATCTTCAATCCACAATACTCAATATTCAATCCTCAATCCTCAATCCTCAATCCTCAATCATCATTCTTCAATCCTCAATACCCTATCCTCAATCTTCAATCCTCAATCCTCAATCCTCAATACCCAATCCTCAATCTTCAATCCTCAATCCTCAATCCTCAATCCTCAATCCTCAATCCTCAATCCTCAATCTTCAATCCTCAATACTCAATCTTCAATCCTCAATCCTCAATCCTCAATCCTCAATCCTCAATCCTCAATCCTCAATCTTCAATCCTCAATACTCTATCTTCAATCCTCAATCCTCAATCATCTATCCTCAATCCTCAATCCTCAATCCTCAATCTTAATCTTCAATCCTCAATCCTCAAACCTCAATCCTCAATCTTCAATCCTCAATACTCAATCTTCAATCCTCAATCCTCAATCCTCAATCCTCAATCCTCATTCCTCAATCCTCAATCGTCAATCTTCAATCCTCAATACTCAATCTTCAATCCTCAATCCTCTGTCCTCAATCCTCAATACTCATTCTTCAATTCTCAATACCCAATCCTCAATCTTAAATCCTCAATCCTCAATTCGCAATCCTCAATCCTCAATCCTCAGGCCTCAAGTATCAATTCTCAACCCTCAGTTCTCGTCCTCAATCCACGACCTACAATCCTCGATCCTCAATCTTCTTTCATCAATATTCAACCTTCAATCCTCAATCCTCAACCCTCAATCCTCAATCCTCAATCCTCAATGTTCAATCCTCAACACCCGATCCTCATTCTTCAATCCTCATTCTTCAATCTTCAATCCTCAATCCCCAACCCTCAATCCTCAATTCGCAATCCTCAATAGTCGACCTTCAATCCACAATACTCAATATTCAATCCTCAATCCTCAATCCTCAATCCTCAATCATCATTCTTCAATCCTAAATACCCTATCCTCAATCTTCAATCCTCAATCCTTAATCCTCAATACCCAATCCTCAATCTTCAATCCTCAATCCTCAATCCTCAATCCTCAATCCTCAATCCTCAATCCTCAATCTTCAATCCTCAATACTCAATCTTCAATCCTCAATCCTCAATCCTCAATCCTCAATCCTCAATCCTCAATATTCAATCCTCAATACTCAATCTTCAATCCTCAATGCTCAATACTCAATCCCCAATCCTCATTCTTCAATCCTCATTCTTCAATCCTCAATCCTCAATCCTCAATCCCCAATCCTCAATCTTCAATCCTCAATCCTCAATACTCAATCCACAATCCTCTATCCTCAATCCTCAATCTTCAATCCTCAATACTCAATCTTCAATCCTCAATCCTCAATCCTCAATCCTCAATCCTCAATATTCAATCCTCAATACTCAATATTCAATCCTCAATCCTCAATTCTCAATCCTCATTCCTCAACCCTCAGACCTCAAACAGCAATACTCAACCCGCCGTCCTCGTCCTCAATCCACAACCATCAATCCTCAATCCTCAATATTCAATCATCAATATTCAATCTTCAATCCTCAATCCTCAATCCTCAATCCTCAATCTTCAATCCTCAATACTCAGTCTTCAATCCTCAATCCTCAATCCTCAATCCTCAATCCTCAATCCTCAATCCTCAATATTCAATCCTCAATACTCAATATTCAATCCTCAATGCTCAATACTCAATCCCCAATCCTCATTCTTCAATCCTCATTCTTCAATCTTCAATCCTCAATCCCCAACCCTCAATCCTCAATTCGCAATCCTCAATAGTCGATCTTCAATCCACAATACTCAATATTCAATCCTCAATCCTCAATCCTCAATCCTCAATCCTCAATCATCATTCTTCAATCCTCAATACCCTATCCTCAATCTTCAATCCTCAATCCTCAATCCTCAATACCCAATCCTCAATCTTCAATCCTCAATCCTCAATCCTCAATCCTCAATCCTCAATCCTCAATCCTCAATGTTCAATCCTCAATACTCAATCTTCAATCCTCAACCCTCAATCCTCAATCCTCAATCCTCAATCCTCAATATTCAATCCTCAATACTCAATATTCAATCCTCAATGCTCAATACTCAATCCCCAATCCTCATTCTTCAATCCTCATTCTTCAATCCTCAATCCTCAATCCTCAATCCCCAATCCTCAATCTTCAATCCTCAATCCTCAATACTCAATCCACAATCCTCAATCCTCAATCCTCAATCTTCAATCCCCAATACTCAATCTTCAATCCTCAATCCTCAATCCTCAATCCTCAATCCTCAATATTCAATCCTCAATACTCAATATTCAATCCTCAATCCTCAATTCTCAATCCTCATTCCTCAACCCTCAGACCTCAAACAGCAATACTCAACCCTCCGTCCTCGTCCTCAATCCACAACCATCAATCCTCAATCCTCAATATTCAATCATCAATATTCAATCTTCAGTCCTCAATCCTCAATCCTCAATCCTCAATCCTCAATCCTCAATGTTCAATCCGCAATACCCAATCCTCAAACATCTATCCGCAATCCTCAATCCTCAACCTTAATCTTCAATCCTCAGTACTCAGTCTTCTATCCTCAATCCTCAATCCTCAATCCTCAATCCTCAATCTTCAATCCTCAATACACAATCTTCAATCCTGAATCCTCAATCCTCAATCCTCAATCCTCAATCCTCTACCTTCAATCCTCAATACTCAATCTTCAATCCTCAATCCTCAATCCTCAATCCTCAATCCTCAATCCTCAATCCTCAATCGTCAATCTTCAATCCTCAATACTCAATCTTCAATCCTCAATCCCCAATACTCAATACTCAATCCTCATTCTACAGTCCTCAATACCCAATCCTCAATCTTCAATCCTCAAACTTCAATCATCAATATTCAATCTTCAATCCTCAATCCTCAATCCTCAATACTCAATCCTCAGTCCTCAATGTTCTATCCTCAATACGCAATCCTCAATCTTCAATCCTCAATCCTCTATCCTCAATCCTCAATCCTCAATCCTCAATCCTCAATCTTAATCTTCAATCCTCAACACTCAATCTTCAATCCTCATTCTTCAATCCTCAATACCCAATCCTCAATCTTCAATCCTCAATCCTCAATCCTCAGTTCGCAATCCTCAATTCTCAATCCTCAGACCTCAGGCATCAACACTCAACCCTCAGTCCTCGTTCTCAATCCACAACCCTCAATCCTCGATCCTCAACCTTCAATCATCAATATTCAACCTTCAATCCTCAATCCTCAATCCTCAATCCTCAATCCTCAATCCTCGGTCGTCAATCTTCAATCCTCAATACTCAATCTTCAATCCTCAATCCTCAATCCTCAATCCTCAATCCTCATTCTTCAATCCTCAATACCCAATCCTCAATATTCAGTCCTCAATCCTCAATCCTCAATCCTCAATCCTCAATCCTCAATCCTCAATCCTCAATCTTCAATCCTCAGTCCCAAATCCTCAATCTTCAATACTCACTCCTCAATCCTCAGTCTTCAATCCTCAATGCTCAATCCTCAATCCTCAATCCTCAATCTTCAATCCTCAATACTCAACCTTCAATCCTCAATCCTCAATTCTCAATCCCCAATGCTCAATCCTCAATCGTCAATCCTCAATCCCCAGTCCTCATTCTTCAATCCTCAATACCCAATCCTCAATCTTCAATCCTCAATCCTCAATCCTGAATTCTCAATCCTCATTCCTCAACCCTCAGACCTCAAACAGCAATACTCAACCCTCCGTCCTCGTCCTCAATCCACAACCATCAATCCTCAATCCTTAATATTCAATCATCAATATTCAATCTTCAGTCCTCAATCCTCAATCCTCAATCCTCAATCCTCAATCCTCAATGTTCAATCCGCAATACCCAATCCTCAATCATCTATCCGCAATCCTCAATCCTCAATCCTCAATCCTCATTCCTCAATCCTCAACCTTCAATCCTCAATACTCAATCTTCAATCCTCAATCCTCAATCCTCAATCCTCAATCCTCATTCTTCAATCCTCAACACCCAATCCTCAATCTTCAATCCTCAATCCTCAATCCTCAATTCTCAATCCTCAATCCTCAATCCTCAGACCTCAAACATCAATACTCAACCCTCAGTCCTCGTCCTCAATCCACAACCCTCAATCCTCGATCCTCAATCTTCAATCATCAATATTCAATCTTCAATCCTCAATCCTCAATCCTCAATACACAATCCTCAATCCTCAATGTTCTATCCTCAATACGCAATCCTCAATCTTCAATCCTCAATCCTCAATCCTCAATCCTCAATCCTCAACCTTAATCTTCAATCCTCAGTACTCAATCTTCAATCCTCATTCCTCAATCCTCAATCCTCAATCCTCAATCTTCAATCCTCAATACCCAATCCTCAATCTTCAATCCTGAATCCTCAATCCTCAGTCCTCAATCCTCAATCCTCAATCCTCAATCTTCAATCCTCAGTCACAAATCCTCAATCTTCAATACTCACTCCTCAATCCTCAATATTCAATCCTCAATCCTCAATCCTCAGTCCTCAATCCTCAATCCTCAATCCTCAATCTTCAATCCTCAGTCACAAATCCTCAATCTTAAATACTCACTCCTTAATCCTCAATCTTCAATCCTCAATACTCAATCTTCAATCCTCAATCCTCAATCCTCAATCCTCATTCTTCAATCCTCAATACCCAATCCTCAATCTTCAATCCTCAATCCTCAATCCTCAATTCTCAATCCTCAATCCTCAATCCTCAATCCTCAATCCTCAATCCTCAATGTTCAATCCGCAATACCCAATCCTCAGTCTTCTATCCGCAATCCTCAATCCTCAATCCTCGATCCTCAATCCTCAATCCTCAATCCTCAATCTTCAATCCTCAATACTCAATCTTCAATCCTCAATCCTCAATCCTCAATCCTCAACCCTCATTCTTCAATCCTCAACACCCAATCCTCAATCTTCAATCCTCAAACCTCAATCCTGAATCCTCAACCCGGAATCCTCAATCTTCAGCCCTAAGTCCTCAACAATCAGTTGTGAATCCTCAATCCTCAATAGAATATCCTCAACTCACAGCTTTCAATACTCAATACTCAATCTGCAATCTTCAGACCTCTATCCACAAACATCAATTCTCATCACTCAACCCTCAATACTCAGTCCCCAATCCCCTATCTTCAATCCTCAATCCTCAATCCTCAATCCTCAACCTTAATTTTCAATCCTCAGTACTCAATCTTCAGTCCTCAATCCTAAATCCTCAATACTCAATCCTCATTCTTCAATCCTCAACACCCAATCCTCAATCTTCAATCCTCAATCCCCAATCCTCAATTCTCAATGCTCAATCCTCAATCCTCAGACCTCAAACAGCAATACTCAACACTCAGTCCTCATCCTCAATCCACAACCCTCAATCCTCGATCCTCAATCTTCAATCATCAATATTCAATCTTCAATCCTCAATCCTCAGTCCTCAATCCTCAATCCTCAATTCTCAATACTCAATCCTCAATCCTCAATGTTCTATCCTCAATACGCAATCCTCAATCATCAATCCTCAATCCCCAATGTTCTATCCTCAATACGCAATCCTCAATCTTCAATCCTCAATCCTCAATCCTCAATCCTCAATCCTCAATCCTCAATCCTCAGTCCTCAAACCTCAATCCTGAATCCACAATCCTGAACCCCCAATATTCAGCCATCAGACCTCAACAATCAGTTGTGAATCCTCAATCGTCAATAGAATATCCTCAATTCACAGGCTTCAATACTCAATACTCAGCCTGCAATCTTCAAATCTCTATCCACAAACATCAATTCTCATCACTCAACCCTCAATATTCAACGCACAACCCTCAACCATCAATCCTCAGTCCTCAAAACTCAATCCCTAATCCTCAATCCTGAATCCTCAATCTTCAGCCCACAGTCCTCAACAATGAATTGTCAATCCTCAGTCCTCCATAGAATATCCTCAATTCACAGTTTTCAATGCTCAATCCCTATTCTTCAATCTTCAAATCTCAATCCACAAACATCAATTCTCATCACTCAACCCTCAACACTCAGTCCTCAATCTTCAATCCTCAATCATCAATCCTCAATCTTCAACCTTCAATACTCAGTCTTCAATCCTCAATGCTCAATTCTCAATCCTCAATGCTGAATCCTCAATCGCCAATCCTCAATCCCCAATCATCAATCTTCAATTCTCAATCCTCAATCGTCAATCCTCAGTCCTCAATCCTCGATCCTCAATACTCAACCTTCAATCCTCAATCCTCAATCCTCAATCCTCAATTCTCAATCCTCAATCCTCAATCCTCAATCTTCAATCCTCAATACTCAATCTGCAATCCGCAATCCTCAGTCCTCACTCCTCAACCCTCATTCTTCAATCCTCAATACCGAATCCTCAATCTTTAATCCTCAATCCTCAATCCTCAATTCTCAATCCTCAATCCTGAATCCTTAGACTTCAAACATCAATACTCAACCCTCAGTCCTCGTCCTCAATCCACAACACTCAGTCCTCAATCCTCAATATTCAGTCATTAATATTCAACCTTCAATCCTCAATCCTCAATCCTCTATCCTCAACACTCAATCCTCAATGTTCAATCTTCAATACCCAATCATCAGTCTTCAATCCTCTATCCTCAATCCTCAATCCTCAATCCTCAATCCTCTGTCCTCAAACCTCAATCCTGAATCCTCAACACGGAATCCTCAATCTTCAGCCCTAAGTCCTCAACAATCAGTTGTGAATCCCCAATCCTCAATAGAATATCCTCAATTCACAGTTTTCAATACTCAATACTCAATCTGCAATCTTCAGACCTCTATCCACAAACATCAATTCTCATCACTCAACCCTCAATACTCAGTCCCCAATCCCCTATCTTCAATCCTCAATCCTCAATCCTCAATCCTCAACCTTAATTTTCAATCCTCAGTACTCAATCTTCAATCCTCAATCCTAAATCCTCAATACTCAATCCTCATTCTTCAATCCTCAACACCCAATCCTCAATCTTCAATCCTCAATCCCCAATCCTCAATTCTCAATGCTCAATCCTCAATCCTCAGACCTCAAACAGCAATACTCAACACTCAGTCCTCATCCTCAATCCACAACCCTCAATCCTCGATCCTCAATCTTCAATCATCAATATTCAATCTTCAATCCTCAATCCTCAGTCCTCAATCCTCAATCCTCAATTCTCAATACTCAATCCTCAATCCTCAATGTTCTATCCTCAATACGCAATCCTCAATCATCAATCCTCAATCCCCAATGTTCTATCCTCAATACGCAATCCTCAATCTTCAATCCTCAATCCTCAATCCTCAATCCTCAATCCTCAATCCTCAATCCTCAGTCCTCAAACCTCAATCCTGAATCCACAATCCTGAACCCCCAATATTCAGCCATCAGACCTCAACAATCAGTTGTGAATCCTCAATCGTCAATAGAATATCCTCAATTCACAGGCTTCAATACTCAATACTCAGCCTGCAATCTTCAAATCTCTATCCACAAACATCAATTCTCATCACTCAACCCTCAATATTCAACGCACAACCCTCAACCATCAATCCTCAGTCCTCAAAACTCAATCCCTAATCCTCAATCCTGAATCCTCAATCTTCAGCCCACAGTCCTCAACAATGAATTGTCAATCCTCAGTCCTCCAGAGAATATCCTCAATTCACAGTTTTCAATGCTCAATCCCTATTCTTCAATCTTCAAATCTCAATCCACAAACATCAATTCTCATCACTCAACCCTCAACACTCAGTCCTCAATCTTCAATCCTCAATCATCAATCCTCAATCTTCAACCTTCAATACTCAGTCTTCAATCCTCAATGCTCAATTCTCAATCCTCAATGCTGAATCCTCAATCGCCAATCCTCAATCCCCAATCATCAATCTTCAATTCTCAATCCTCAATCGTCAATCCTCAGTCCTCAATCCTCGATCCTCAATACTCAACCTTCAATCCTCAATCCTCAATCCTCAATCCTCAATTCTCAATCCTCAATCCTCAATCCTCAATCTTCAATCCTCAATACTCAATCTGCAATCCGCAATCCTCAGTCCTCACTCCTCAACCCTCATTCTTCAATCCTCAATACCGAATCCTCAATCTTTAATCCTCAATCCTCAATCCTCAATTCTCAATCCTCAATCCTGAATCCTTAGACTTCAAACATCAATACTCAACCCTCAGTCCTCGTCCTCAATCCACAACACTCAGTCCTCAATCCTCAATATTCAGTCATTAATATTCAACCTTCAATCCTCAATCCTCAATCCTCTATCCTCAACACTAAATCCTCAATGTTCAATCTTCAATACCCAATCATCAGTCTTCAATCCTCTATCCTCAATCCTCAATCCTCAATCCTCAATCCTCTGTCCTCAAACCTCAATCCTGAATCCTCAACACGGAATCCTCAATCTTCAGCCCTAAGTCCTCAACAATCAGTTGTGAATCCCCAATCCTCAATAGAATATCCTCAATTCACAGTTTTCAATACTCAATACTCAATCTGCAATCTTCAGACCTCTATCCACAAACATCAATTCTCATCACTCAACCCTCAATACTCAGTCCCCAATCCCCAATCTTCAATCCTCAATCCTCAATCCTCAATCCTCAACCTTAATCTTCAATCCTCAGTACTCAATCTTCAATCCTCAAACCTAAATCCTCAATACTCAATCCTCACTCTTCAATCCTCAACACCCAATCCTCAATCTTCAATCCTCAATCCTCAATCCTCAATTCTCAATGCTCAATCCTCAATCCTCAGACCTCAAACAGCAATACTCAACCCTCAGTCCTCGTCCACAATCCACAACCGTCAATCCTCAATCCTCAATCCTCAATCTTCAATCCTCAATCGTCAATCCTCAATCCTCAATCCTTAATCTTCAATCCTCAATACTCCATCTTCAATCTTCAATCCTCAATCCTCAATCCTCAATCCTCAATCCTCAATCGTCAATCTTCAATCCTCAATACTCAATCTTCAATCCTCAATCCTCAATCCTCAATCCTCAATCCTCATGCTTCAATCCTCAATACCCAATCCTCAATCTTCAATCCTCAATCCTCAATCCTCAATCCTCAATCCTCAATCCTCAATCCCCAATCTTCAATCCTCAGTCCCAAATCCTTAATCTTCAATACTCACTCCTCAACCCTCAATCTTCAATCCTCAATACTCAGTCCTCAATCCTCAATCCTCAATCCTCAATCCTCAATCCTCATTCTTCAATCCTCAATGCCCAATCCTCAATCTTCAATCCTCAATCCTCAATCCTCAATTCTCAATCCTCAATCCTCAATCCTCAATCCTCAATCCTCAATCCTCAATGGTCAATCCGCAATACCCAATCCTCAACCTTCTATCCGCAATCTTCAATCCTCAATACTCAATCCTCAATCCTCAATCCTCAATCCTCAATCTTCAATCCTCAATACTCAGTCTTCAATCCTCAATCCTCAATCCTCAATACTCAATCCTCATTCTTCAATCCTCAACACCCAATCCTCAATCTTCAATCCTCAATCCTCATTCCTCAATTCTCAATCCTCATTCCTCAATCCTCAGACCTCAAACATCAATACTCAACCCTCAGACCCCGTCCTCAATCCACAACCCTCAATCCTCGATCCTCAATCTTCAATCATCAATATTCAATCTTCAATCCTCAATCCTCAATCCTCAATACTCAATCCTCAATCCTCAATGTTCTATCCTCAATACGCAATCCTCAACCTTCAATCCTCAATCCTCAATCCTCAATCCTCAATCCTCAATCCTCAATCCTCAATCCTCAATCCTCAGTCCTCAATCCTCATTCCTGAATCCACAATCCTGATCCCTCAATATTCAGCCCTCAGTCCTCAACAATCAGTTGTGAATCCTCAATCCTCAATAGAATATCCTCAGTTCACAGGTTTCAATACTCAATGCTCAGCCTGCAATCTTCAAATCTCTATCCACAAACATCAATTCTCATCACTCAACCCTCAATATTCAACGCACAACCCTCAACCATCAATCCTCAATACTCAACCATCAATCCTCAATTCTCAATACTCAATAGAATATCCTGAATTCTCATGGTTCAGTACTCAATCCACAACATCCAATAATCAAATCTCAATCCTCAAACATCAATTTTTAACACTCAATCCTCAACACTCAGTCCCCTCTCTTCAATCCTCCATCCTCAATCCTCAATCCTAAAGCGTCAATCCTCAATCCTCAATCCTCGACCCTCAATCCTCAGTCCTCAAAACTCAATCCCGAATCCTCAATCCTGAATCCTCAATCTTCAGCCCTCAGTCCTCAACAATCAATCCTCAGTCCTCCATAGAATATCCTCAATTCACAGTTTTCAACACTCAATCCCCATTCTTCAATCTTCAAATCTCAATCCACAAACATCAATTCTCATCACTCAACCCTCAACACTCAGTCCTCAATCTTCAATCCTCAATCATCAATCCTCAATCTTCAATCCTCAATACTCAATCTTCAATCCTCAATCCTCAATTCTCAATACTCAATCCTCAATCCTCAATGTTCTATCCTCAATACGCAATCCTCAATCTTCAATCCTCAATCCCCAATGTTCTATCCTCAATACGCAATCCTCAATCTTCAATCCTCAATCCTCAATCCTCAATCCTCAATCCTCAATCCTCAATCCTCAGTCCTCAAACCTCAATCCTGAATCCACAATCCTGAACCTCCAATATTCAGCCATCAGACCTCAACAATCAGTTGTGAATCCTCAATCGTCAATAGAATATCCTCAATTCACAGGCTTCAATACTCAATACTCAGCCTGCAATCTTCAAATCTCTATCCACAAACATCAATTCTCATCACTCAACCCTCAATATTCAACGCACAACCCTCAACCATCAATCCTCAATTCTCAATACTCAATAGAATATCCTGAATTCTCATGGTTCAGTACTCAATCCACAATATCCACAATCCACAGTCCTCAAACCTCAATCCTAAATCCTCAATACTGAATCCTCAATCTTCAGCCCTCAGTACTCAACAGTCAGTGGTCTATCCTCAATCCTCAATAGAATATCATGATTTCACAGTTTTCAATACTCAATAGTCAATCTGCAATCTTCAGATCTCTATCCACAAACACCAATCCTCATCACTCAACCCTCAACACTCAGTACTCAATGTTCAATCCTCAATCCACAATTCTCAATCTTCAGTCCTCAATACTGAATCTTCAATCCTCAACCCTCAATCCTCAATCCTCAATCCTCAATACTCAATCTTCAATCCTCAGTCCCCAATCCTCAATCTTCAATCCTCAATCCTCAATCCTCAATCCTCAATACTCAATATTCAATCCTCAATGCTTAATACTCAATCCCCAATCCTCATTCTTCAATCCTCATTCTTCAATCCTCAATCCTCAATCCTCAATCATCATTCTTCAATCCTCAATACCCTATTCTCAATCTTCAATCCTCAATCCTCAATCCTCAATACCCAATCCTCAATCTTGAATCCTCAATCCTCAATCGTCAATCCTCAATCCTCAATCCTCAATCATCAACCTTCAATCCTCAATACTCAATCTTCAATCCTCAATCCTCAATCCTCAATCCTCAATCCTCAATCCTCAATCCTCAATATTCAATCCTCAATACACAATATTCAATCCTCAATGCTCAATACTCAATCCCCAATCCTCATTCTTCAATCCTCATACTTCAATCTTCAATCCTCAATCCCCAACCCTCAATCCTCAATTCGCAATCCTCAATAGTCGATCTTCAATCCACAATACTCAATATTCAATCCTCAATCCTCAATCCTCAATCCTCAATCATCATTTTTCAATCCTCAATACCCTATCCTCAATCTTCAATCCTCAATCCTCAATCCTCAATACCCAATCCTCAATCTTCAATCCTCAATCCTCAATCCTCAATCCTCAATCCTCAATCCTCAATCCTCAACCTTCAATCCTCAATACTCAATCTTCAATCCTCAATCCTCAATCCTCAATCCTCAATCCTCAATCCTCAATATTCAATCCTCAATACTCAATATTCAATCCTCAATGCTCAATACTCAATCCCCAATCCTCATTCTTCAATCCTCATTCTTCAATCCTCAATCCTCAATCCTCAATCCTCAATCCTCAATCTTCAATCCTCAATCCTCAATACTCAATCCACAATCCTCAATCCTCAATCCTCAATCTTCAATCCTCAATACTCAATCTTCAATCCTCAATCCTCAATCCTCAATCCTCAATCCTCAATATTCAATCCTCAATACTCAATATTCAATCCTCAATCCTCAATACTCAATCCCCAATCCTCATTCTTCAATCCTCATTCTTCAATCCTCAATACCCAATCCCCAACCTTCAATCCTCAATCATCAATCCTCAGTTCGCAATCCTCAATCCTCAATCCTCAGACCTCAGGCATCAACATTCAACCCTCAGTCCTCGTTCTCAATCCACAACCCTCAATCCTCAACCCTCAATCTTCATTCATCAATATTCAACCTTAAATCCTCAATCCTCAATCCTCAATCCACAATCCTCAATGTTCAATCCTCAACAGCCAATCCTCAATCTTCAATCCTCAATCCTCAATCCTAAATTCTCAATCCACAATCCTCAATCCTCAGTCCTCTCTCCTCAAACCTCAATCCTCAAACTTCAATCCTCAATACTCAATCTTCAATGCTCAATCCTCAATCCTCAATCCTCAATCATCAATCCCCAATCGTCAACCTTCAATCCTCAATACTCAATCTTCAAACCTCAATCCTCTGTCCACAATCCTCAATCCTCATTCTTCAATCCTCAATACCCAATTCTCAATCTTAAATCCTCTATTCTCAATTCGCAATCCTCAATCCTCAATCCTCAGGCCTCAAGTATCAATACTCAACCCTCAGTCCTCGTCCTCAATCCACGACCTACAATCCTCAATCCTCAATCTTCATTCATCAATATTCAACCTTCAATCCTCAATCCTCAATCCTCAATCCTCAATCCTCAATCCTCAATCATCAATGTTCAATCCTCAATACCCGATCCTCAGGCTGCAATCCTCAATCCTCGATCCTCAATCCTCAATCCTCAATCCTCAATCCTCAGTCCTCAAACCTCAATCCTGAATCCTCAATCCTGAATCCTCAATCTTCAGCCCTCAGTCCTCAACAATCAGTGGTCCATCCTCAATCCTCAATAGAATATCATGATTTCACAGTTTTCAATACTCAATACTCAACCTGCAATCTTCAAATCTCTATCCACGAACATCAATTCTCATCACTCAACCCTCAACACTCAGTCCCCAATCCTCAATATTCAAGCCTCAATCCTCAAACCTCAATCCTCAACCCTCAGACCTCATCCTCAATCCTCAATCCTCAATCCTCAATTCTCAATCTTCAATCCTGAATACTCAATCTCCAATCCTCAATGCTCAGTCCTCAAATTTCAATTCTGAATCCTCAATCCGGAACCCTCAATCTTCAGCCCTCAGTCCTCAACAATCAGTTGTCAATCCTCAATCCTCAATAGAATATACTCAATTCACAGTTTTCAATACTCAATACTCAATCTGCAATCATCAAATCTCTATCCACAAACATCAATTCTCATCGCTCATCCCTCAACACTCAGTCCTCAATGTTCAATCCTCAATCCTCAATTCTCAATCCTCAATCCTCAATCCTCAATCTTCAATCCTCAATACTCAATCTTCAGTCCTCAATCCTCAATCCTCAATCCTCAATCCTCAATCCTCAATCTTAATCTTCAATCTTCAGTACTCAATCTTCAATCCTCAATCCTCAATCCTCAATCCTCAATCCTCAATCCTCAATCCTCAATCTTCAATCCTCAATACTCAATCTTCAATCCTCAATCCTCAATCCTCAATCCTCAATCCTCAATCCTCAATCTTCAATCCTCAATACTCAATCTTCAATCCTCAATCCTCAATCCTCTATCCTCAATCCTCAATCCTCAATCCTCAATCTTAATCTTCAATCCTCAATCCTCAAACCTCAATCCTCAATCTTCAATCCTCAATACTCAATCTTCAATCCTCAATCCTCAATCCTCAATCCTCAATCCTCATTCCTCAATCCTCAATCGTCAATCTTCAATCCTCAATACTCAATCTTCAATCCTCAATCCTCTGTCCTCAATCCTCAATACTCATTCTTCAATTCTCAATACCCAATCCTCAATCTTAAATCCTCAATCCTCAATTCGCAATCCTCAATCCTCAATCCTCAGGCCTCAAGTATCAATTCTCAACCCTCAGTTCTCGTCCTCAATCCACGACCTACAATCCTCGATCCTCAATCTTCTTTCATCAATATTCAACCTTCAATCCTCAATCCTCAATCCTCAATCCTCAATCCTCAATCCTCAATGTTCAATCCTCAACACCCGATCCTCATTCTTCAATCCTCATTCTTCAATCTTCAATCCTCAATCCCCAACCCTCAATCCTCAATTCGCAATCCTCAATAGTCGACCTTCAATCCACAATACTCAATATTCAATCCTCAATCCTCAATCCTCAATCCTCAATCATCATTCTTCAATCCTAAATACCCTATCCTCAATCTTCAATCCTCAATCCTTAATCCTCAATACCCAATCCTCAATCTTCAATCCTCAATCCTCAATCCTCAATCCTCAATCCTCAATCCTCAATCCTCAATCTTCAATCCTCAATACTCAATCTTCAATCCTCAATCCTCAATCCTCAATCCTCAATCCTCAATCCTCAATATTCAATCCTCAATACTCAATCTTCAATCCTCAATGCTCAATACTCAATCCCCAATCCTCATTCTTCAATCCTCATTCTTCAATCCTCAATCCTCAATCCTCAATCCCCAATCCTCAATCTTCAATCCTCAATCCTCAATACTCAATCCACAATCCTCAATCCTCAATCCTCAATCTTCAATCCTCAATACTCAATCTTCAATCCTCAATCCTCAATCCTCAATCCTCAATCCTCAATATTCAATCCTCAATACTCAATATTCAATCCTCAATCCTCAATTCTCAATCCTCATTCCTCAACCCTCAGACCTCAAACAGCAATACTCAACCCTCCGTCCTCGTCCTCAATCCACAACCATCAATCCTCAATCCTCAATATTCAATCATCAATATTCAATCTTCAATCCTCAATCCTCAATCCTCAATCCTCAATCTTCAATCCTCAATACTCAATCTTCAATCCTCAATCCTCAATCCTCAATCCTCAATCCTCAATCCTCAATCCTCAATATTCAATCCTCAATACTCAATATTCAATCCTCAATGCTCAATACTCAATCCCCAATCCTCATTCTTCAATCCTCATTCTTCAATCTTCAATCCTCAATCCCCAACCCTCAATCCTCAATTCGCAATCCTCAATAGTCGATCTTCAATCCACAATACTCAATATTCAATCCTCAATCCTCAATCCTCAATCCTCAATCATCATTCTTCAATCCTCAATACCCTATCCTCAATCTTCAATCCTCAATCCTCAATCCTCAATACCCAATCCTCAATCTTCAATCCTCAATCCTCAATCCTCAATCCTCAATCCTCAATCCTCAATCCTCAATCTTCAATCCTCAATACTCAATCTTCAATCCTCAACCGTCAATCCTCAATCCTCAATCCTCAATCCTCAATATTCAATCCTCAATACTCAATATTCAATCCTCAATGCTCAATACTCAATCCCCAATCCTCATTCTTCAATCCTCATTCTTCAATCCTCAATCCTCAATCCTCAATCCCCAATCCTCAATCTTCAATCCTCAATCCTCAATACTCAATCCACAATCCTCAATCCTCAATCCTCAATCTTCAATCCCCAATACTCAATCTTCAATCCTCAATCCTCAATCCTCAATCCTCAATCCTCAATATTCAATCCTCAATACTCAATATTCAATCCTCAATCCTCAATTCTCAATCCTCATTCCTCAACCCTCAGACCTCAAACAGCAATACTCAACCCTCCGTCCTCGTCCTCAATCCACAACCATCAATCCTCAATCCTCAATATTCAATCATCAATATTCAATCTTCAGTCCTCAATCCTCAATCCTCAATCCTCAATCCTCAATCCTCAATCCTCAATCGTCAATCTTCAATCCTCAATACTCAATCTTCAATCCTCAATCCCCAATACTCAATACTCAATCCTCATTCTACAATCCTCAATACCCAATCCTCAATCTTCAATCCTCAAACTTCAATCATCAATATTCAATCTTCAATCCTCAATCCTCAATCCTCAATACTCAATCCTCACTCCTCAATGTTCTATCCTCAATACGCAATCCTCAATCTTCAATCCTCAATCCTCTATCCTCAATCCTCAATCCTCAATCCTCAATCCTCAATCTTAATCTTCAATCCTCAACACTCAATCTTCAATCCTCATTCTTCAATCCTCAATACCCAATCCTCAATCTTCAATCCTCAATCCTCAATCCTCAGTTCGCAATCCTCAATTCTCAATCCTCAGACCTCAGGCATCAACACTCAACCCTCAGTCCTCGTTCTCAATCCACAACCCTCAATCCTCGATCCTCAACCTTCAATCATCAATATTCAACCTTCAATCCTCAATCCTCAATCCTCAATCCTCAATGCTCAATCCTCAATCCTCAATCCTCAATCTTCAATCCTCAATACTCAACCTTCAATCCTCAATCCTCAATTCTCAATCCCCAATGCTCAATCCTCAATCGTCAATCCTCAATCCCCAGTCCTCATTCTTCAATCCTCAATACCCAATCCTCAATCTTCAATCCTCAATCCTCAATCCTGAATTCTCAATCCTCATTCCTCAACCCTCAGACCTCAAACAGCAATACTCAACCCTCCGTCCTCGTCCTCAATCCACAACCATCAATCCTCAATCCTTAATATTCAATCATCAATATTCAATCTTCAGTCCTCAATCCTCAATCCTCAATCCTCAATCCTCAATCCTCAATGTTCAATCCGCAATACCCAATCCTCAATCATCTATCCGCAATCCTCAATCCTCAATCCTCAATCCTCATTCCTCAATCCTCAACCTTCAATCCTCAATACTCAATCTTCAATCCTCAATCCTCAATCCTCAATCCTCAATCCTCATTCTTCAATCCTCAACACCCAATCCTCAATCTTCAATCCTCAATCCTCAATCCTCAATTCTCAATCCTCAATCCTCAATCCTCAGACCTCAAACATCAATACTCAACCCTCAGTCCTCGTCCTCAATCCACAACCCTCAATCCTCGATCCTCAATCTTCAATCATCAATATTCAATCTTCAATCCTCAATCCTCAATCCTCAATACACAATCCTCAATCCTCAATGTTCTATCCTCAATACGCAATCCTCAATCTTCAATCCTCAATCCTCAATCCTCAATCCTCAATCCTCAACCTTAATCTTCAATCCTCAGTACTCAATCTTCAATCCTCATTCCTCAATCCTCAATCCTCAATCCTCAATCTTCAATCCTCAATACCCAATCCTCAATCTTCAATCCTGAATCCTCAATCCTCAGTCCTCAATCCTCAATCCTCAATCCTCAATCTTCAATCCTCAGTCACAAATCCTCAATCTTCAATACTCACTCCTCAATCCTCAATATTCAATCCTCAATCCTCAATCCTCAGTCCTCAATCCTCAATCCTCAATCCTCAATCTTCAATCCTCAGTCACAAATCCTCAATCTTAAATACTCACTCCTTAATCCTCAATCTTCAATCCTCAATACTCAATCTTCAATCCTCAATCCTCAATCCTCAATCCTCATTCTTCAATCCTCAATACCCAATCCTCAATCTTCAATCCTCAATCCTCAATCCTCAATTCTCAATCCTCAATCCTCAATCCTCAATCCTCAATCCTCAATCCTCAATGTTCAATCCGCAATACCCAATCCTCAGTCTTCTATCCGCAATCCTCAATCCTCAATCCTCAATCCTCAATCCTCAATCCTCAATCCTCAATCTTCAATCCTCAATACTCAATCTTCAATCCTCAATCCTCAATCCTCAATCCTCAACCCTCATTCTTCAATCCTCAACACCCAATCCTCAATCTTCAATCCTCAAACCTCAATCCTGAATCCTCAACCCGGAATCCTCAATCTTCAGCCCTAAGTCCTCAACAATCAGTTGTGAATCCTCAATCCTCAATAGAATATCCTCAACTCACAGCTTTCAATACTCAATACTCAATCTGCAATCTTCAGACCTCTATCCACAAACATCAATTCTCATCACTCAACCCTCAATACTCAGTCCCCAATCCCCTATCTTCAATCCTCAATCCTCAATCCTCAATCCTCAACCTTAATTTTCAATCCTCAGTACTCAATCTTCAATCCTCAATCCTAAATCCTCAATACTCAATCCTCATTCTTCAATCCTCAACACCCAATCCTCAATCTTCAATCCTCAATCCCCAATCCTCAATTCTCAATGCTCAATCCTCAATCCTCAGACCTCAAACAGCAATACTCAACACTCAGTCCTCATCCTCAATCCACAACCCTCAGTCCTCGATCCTCAATCTTCAATCATCAATATTCAATCTTCAATCCTCAATCCTCAGTCCTCAATCCTCAATCCTCAATTCTCAATACTCAATCCTCAATCCTCAATGTTCTATCCTCAATACGCAATCCTCAATCATCAATCCTCAATCCCCAATGTTCTATCCTCAATACGCAATCCTCAATCTTCAATCCTCAATCCTCAATCCTCAATCCTCAATCCTCAATCCTCAATCCTCAGTCCTCAAACCTCAATCCTGAATCCACAATCCTGAACCCCCAATATTCAGCCATCAGACCTCAACAATCAGTTGTGAATCCTCAATCGTCAATAGAATATCCTCAATTCACAGGCTTCAATACTCAATACTCAGCCTGCAATCTTCAAATCTCTATCCACAAACATCAATTCTCATCACTCAACCCTCAATATTCAACGCACAACCCTCAACCATCAATCCTCAGTCCTCAAAACTCAATCCCTAATCCTCAATCCTGAATCCTCAATCTTCAGCCCACAGTCCTCAACAATGAATTGTCAATCCTCAGTCCTCCATAGAATATCCTCAATTCACAGTTTTCAATGCTCAATCCCTATTCTTCAATCTTCAAATCTCAATCCACAAACATCAATTCTCATCACTCAACCCTCAACACTCAGTCCTCAATCTTCAATCCTCAATCATCAATCCTCAATCTTCAACCTTCAATACTCAGTCTTCAATCCTCAATGCTCAATTCTCAATCCTCAATGCTGAATCCTCAATCGCCAATCCTCAATCCCCAATCATCAATCTTCAATTCTCAATCCTCAATCGTCAATCCTCAGTCCTCAATCCTCGATCCTCAATACTCAACCTTCAATCCTCAATCCTCAATCCTCAATCCTCAATTCTCAATCCTCAATCCTCAATCCTCAATCTTCAATCCTCAATACTCAATCTGCAATCCGCAATCCTCAGTCCTCACTCCTCAACCCTCATTCTTCAATCCTCAATACCGAATCCTCAATCTTCAATCCTCAATCCTCAATCCTCAATTCTCAATCCTCAATCCTGAATCCTTAGACTTCAAACATCAATACTCAACCCTCAGTCCTCGTCCTCAATCCACAACACTCAGTCCTCAATCCTCAATATTCAGTCATTAATATTCAACCTTCAATCCTCAATCCTCAATCCTCTATCCTCAACACTCAATCCTCAATGTTCAATCTTCAATACCCAATCATCAGTCTTCAATCCTCTATCCTCAATCCTCAATCCTCAATCCTCAATCCTCTGTCCTCAAACCTCAATCCTGAATCCTCAACACGGAATCCTCAATCTTCAGCCCTAAGTCCTCAACAATCAGTTGTGAATCCCCAATCCTCAATAGAATATCCTCAATTCACAGTTTTCAATACTCAATACTCAATCTGCAATCTTCAGACCTCTATCCACAAACATCAATTCTCATCACTCAACCCTCAATACTCAGTCCCCAATCCCCAATCTTCAATCCTCAATCCTCAATCCTCAATCCTCAACCTTAATCTTCAATCCTCAGTACTCAATCTTCAATCCTCAAACCTAAATCCTCAATACTCAATCCTCACTCTTCAATCCTCAACACCCAATCCTCAATCTTCAATCCTCAATCCTCAATCCTCAATTCTCAATGCTCAATCCTCAATCCTCAGACCTCAAACAGCAATACTCAACCCTCAGTCCTCGTCCACAATCCACAACCGTCAATCCTCAATCCTCAATCCTCAATCTTCAATCCTCAATCGTCAATCCTCAATCCTCAATCCTTAATCTTCAATCCTCAATCCTCATTCTTCAATCCTCAATGCCCAATCCTCAATCTTCAATCCTGAATCCTCAATCCTCAATTCTCAATCCTCAATGCTCAATCCTCAATCCTCAATCCTCAATCCTCAATGGTCAATCCGCAATACCCAATCCTCAACCTTCTATCCGCAATCTTCAATCCTCAATACTCAATCCTCAATCCTCAATCCTCAATCCTCAATCTTCAATCCTCCATACTCAGTCTTCAATCCTCAATCCTCAATCCTCAATACTCAATCCTCATTCTTCAATCCTCAACACCCAATCCTCAATCTTCAATCCTCAATCCTCATTCCTCAATTCTCAATCCTCATTCCTCAATCCTCAGACCTCAAACATCAATACTCAACCCTCAGACCCCGTCCTCAATCCACAACCCTCAATCCTCGATCCTCAATCTTCAATCATCAATATTCAATCTTCAATCCTCAATCCTCAATCCTCAATACTCAATCCTCAATCCTCAATGTTCTATCCTCAATACGCAATCCTCAACCTTCAATCCTCAATCCTCAATCCTCAATCCTCAATCCTCAATCCTCAATCCTCAATCCTCAATCCTCAGTCCTCAATCCTCATTCCTGAATCCACAATCCTGATCCCTCAATATTCAGCCCTCAGTCCTCAACAATCAGTTGTGAATCCTCAATCCTCAATAGAATATCCTCAGTTCACAGGTTTCAATACTCAATGCTCAGCCTGCAATCTTCAAATCTCTATCCACAAACATCAATTCTCATCACTCAACCCTCAATATTCAACGCACAACCCTCAACCATCAATCCTCAATACTCAACCATCAATCCTCAATTCTCAATACTCAATAGAATATCCTGAATTCTCATGGTTCAGTACTCAATCCACAACATCCAATAATCAAATCTCAATCCTCAAACATCAATTTTTAACACTCAATCCTCAACACTCAGTCCCCTCTCTTCAATCCTCCATCCTCAATCCTCAATCCTAAAGCGTCAATCCTCAATCCTCAATCCTCGACCCTCAATCCTCAGTCCTCAAAACTCAATCCCGAATCCTCAATCCTGAATCCTCAATCTTCAGCCCTCAGTCCTCAACAATCAATCCTCAGTCCTCCATAGAATATCCTCAATTCACAGTTTTCAACACTCAATCCCCATTCTTCAATCTTCAAATCTCAATCCACAAACATCAATTCTCATCCCTCAACCCTCAACACTCAGTCCTCAATCTTCAATCCTCAATCATCAATCCTCAATCTTCAATCCTCAATACTCAATCTTCAATCCTCAATCCTCAATTCTCAATACTCAATCCTCAATCCTCAATGTTCTATCCTCAATACGCAATCCTCAATCTTCAATCCTCAATCCCCAATGTTCTATCCTCAATACGCAATCCTCAATCTTCAATCCTCAATCCTCAATCCTCAATCCTCAATCCTCAATCCTCAATCCTCAGTCCTCAAACCTCAATCCTGAATCCACAATCCTGAACCTCCAATATTCAGCCATCAGACCTCAACAATCAGTTGTGAATCCTCAATCGTCAATAGAATATCCTCAATTCACAGGCTTCAATACTCAATACTCAGCCTGCAATCTTCAAATCTCTATCCACAAACATCAATTCTCATCACTCAACCCTCAATATTCAACGCACAACCCTCAACCATCAATCCTCAATTCTCAATACTCAATAGAATATCCTGAATTCTCATGGATCAGTACTCAATCCACAATATCCACAATCCACAGTCCTCAAACCTCAATCCTAAATCCTCAATACTGAATCCTCAATCTTCAGCCCTCAGTACTCAACAGTCAGTGGTCTATCCTCAATCCTCAATAGAATATCATGATTTCACAGTTTTCAATACTCAATAGTCAATCTGCAATCTTCAGATCTCTATCCACAAACACCAATCCTCATCACTCAACCCTCAACACTCAGTACTCAATGTTCAATCCTCAATCCACAATTCTCAATCTTCAGTCCTCAATACTGAATCTTCAATCCTCAACCCTCAATCCTCAATCCTCAATCCTCAATACTCAATCTTCAATCCTCAGTCCCCAATCCTCAATCTTCAATCCTCAATCCTCAATCCTCAATCCTCAATACTCAATATTCAATCCTCAATGCTTAATACTCAATCCCCAATCCTCATTCTTCAATCCTCATTCTTCAATCCTCAATCCTCAATCCTCAATCATCATTCTTCAATCCTCAATACCCTATTCTCAATCTTCAATCCTCAATCCTCAATCCTCAATACCCAATCCTCAATCTTGAATCCTCAATCCTCAATCGTCAATCCTCAATCCTCAATCCTCAATCATCAACCTTCAATCCTCAATACTCAATCTTCAATCCTCAATCCTCAATCCTCAATCCTCAATCCTCAATCCTCAATCCTCAATATTCAATCCTCAATACACAATATTCAATCCTCAATGCTCAATACTCAATCCCCAATCCTCATTCTTCAATCCTCATACTTCAATCTTCAATCCTCAATCACCAACCCTCAATCCTCAATTCGCAATCCTCAATAGTCGATCTTCAATCCACAATACTCAATATTCAATCCTCAATCCTCAATCCTCACTCCTCAATCATCATTTTTCAATCCTCAATACCCTATCCTCAATCTTCAATCCTCAATCCTCAATCCTCAATACCCAATCCTCAATCTTCAATCCTCAATCCTCAATCCTCAATCCTCAATCCTCAATCCTCAATCCTCAACCTTCAATCCTCAATACTCAATCTTCAATCCTCAATCCTCAATCCTCAATCCTCAATCCTCAATCCTCAATATTCAATCCTCAATACTCAATATTCAATCCTCAATGCTCAATACTCAATCCCCAATCCTCATTCTTCAATCCTCATTCTTCAATCCTCAATCCTCAATCCTCAATCCTCAATCCTCAATCTTCAATCCTCAATCCTCAATACTCAATCCACAATCCTCAATCCTCAATCCTCAATCTTCAATCCTCAATACTCAATCTTCAATCCTCAATCCTCAATCCTCAATCCTCAATCCTCAATATTCAATCCTCAATACTCAATTTTCAATCCTCAATCCTCAATACTCAATCCCCAATCCTCATTCTTCAATCCTCATTCTTCAATCCTCAATACCCAATCCCCAACCTTCAATCCTCAATCATCAATCCTCAGTTCGCAATCCTCAATCCTCAATCCTCAGACCTCAGGCATCAACATTCAACCCTCAGTCCTCGTTCTCAATCCACAACCCTCAATCCTCAACCCTCAATCTTCATTCATCAATATTCAACCTTAAATCCTCAATCCTCAATCCTCAATCCTCAATCCTCAATGTTCAATCCTCAACAGCCAATCCTCAATCTTCAATCCTCAATCCTCAATCCTAAATTCTCAATCCACAATCCTCAATCCTCAGTCCTCTCTCCTCAAACCTCAATCCTCAAACTTCAATCCTCAATACTCAATCTTCAATCCTCAATCCTCAATCCTCAATCCTCAATCATCAATCCCCAATCGTCAACCTTCAATCCTCAATACTCAATCTTCAAACCTCAATCCTCTGTCCTCAATCCTCAATCCTCATTCTTCAATCCTCAATACCCAATTCTCAATCTTAAATCCTCTATTCTCAATTCGCAATCCTCAATCCTCAATCCTCAGGCCTCAAGTATCAATACTCAACCCTCAGTCCTCGTCCTCAATCCACGACCTACAATCCTCAATCCTCAATATTCATTCATCAATATTCAACCTTCAATCCTCAATCCTCAATCCTCAATCCTCAATCCTCAATCCTCAATCATCAATGTTCAATCCTCAATACCCGATCCTCAGGCTGCAGTCCTCAATCCTCGATCCTCAATCCTCAATCCTCAATCCTCAATCCTCAGTCCTCAAACCTCAATCCTGAATCCTCAATCCTGAATCCTCAATCTTCAGCCCTCAGTCCTCAACAATCAGTGGTCCATCCTCAATCCTCAATAGAATATCATGATTTCACAGTTTTCAATACTCAATACTCAACCTGCAATCTTCAAATCTCTATCCACAAACATCAATTCTCATCACTCAACCCTCAACACTCAGTCCCCAATCCTCAATATTCAAGCCTCAATCCTCAAACCTCAATCCTCAACCCTCAGACCTCATCCTCAATCCTCAATCCTCAATCCTCAATTCTCAATCTTCAATCCTGAATACTCAATCTCCAATCCTCAATGCTCAGTCCTCAAATTTCAATTCTGAATCCTCAATCCGGAACCCTCAATCTTCAGCCCTCAGTCCTCAACAATCAGTTGTCAATCCTCAATCCTCAATAGAATATACTCAATTCACAGTCTTCAATACTCAATACTCAATCTGCAATCATCAAATCTCTATCCACAAACATCAATTCTCATCGCTCATCCCTCAACACTCAGTCCTCAATGTTCAATCCTCAATCCTCAATTCTCAATCCTCAATCCTCAATCCTCAATCTTCAATCCTCAATACTCAATCTTCAGTCCTCAATCCTCAATCCTCAATGCTCAATCCTCAATCCTCAATCTTAATCTTCAATCTTCAGTACTCAATCTTCAATCCTCAATCCTCAATCCTCAATCCTCAATCCTCAGTCCTCAAACCTCAATCCTCAATCCTCTGTCCTCAATCCTCAATCCTCAATACTCAACCTTCAATCCTCAATGCTCAGTCCTCAAATATCAATTCTGAATCCTCAATCCGGAAACCTCAATCTTCAGCCCTCAGTCCTCAACAATCAGCTGTCAATCCTCAATCCTCAATAGAATACACTCAATTCACAGTTTTCAATACTCAATACTCAACCTGCAATCTTCAAATCTCTATCCACAAACATCAATTCTCATCGCTCAACACTCAACACTCAGTCCTCAATGTTCAATCCTCAATCCTCAATTCTCAATCCTCAATCCACAATGCTCAGTCTTCAATCCTCAATACTCAATCTTCAGTCCTCAATCCTCAGTCGTCAAACCTCAATCCTGAATCATCAATCCTGAATCCTCAATCTTCAGCTCTCAGTCCTCAACAATCAGTGGTCAATCCTCAATCCTCAATAGAATATCATGAATTCACAGTTTTCAATACTCAATACTCAACCTGCAATCTTCAAATCTCTATCCACAAACATCAATTCTCATCACTCAACCCTCAACACTCAGTCCCCAATCCTCAATATTCAAGCCTCAATCCTCAATCCTCAATCCACAATCCTCAACCTTCAATCCTCAATACTCAATCTTCAATCCTTAATCCTCAATCCTCAATCCTCAGTTCGCAATCCTCAATAGTCAATCTTCAATCCTCAATACTCAATATTCAATCCTCAATCCTCAATCCTCAATCCTCAATCCTCATTCTTCGATCCTCAATACCCAATCCTCAATCTTCAATCCTCAATCCTCAATCCTCAATTCTCAATCCTCAATCCTCTGTCCTTAGTCCTCAAACCTCAATCCTCAACCCTCAGCCCTCATCCTCATTCCTCAATCCTCAATCCTCAATTCTCAATCTTCAATCCACAACTCTCAATCTTCAATCCTCAATGCTCAGTCCTCAAATTTCAATTCTGAATCCTCAATCCGGAACCCTCAATCTTCAGCCCTCAGTCCTCAACAATCAGTTGTCAATCCTCAATCCTCAATAGAATATACTCAATTCACAGTTTTCAATACTCAATACTCAATCTGCAATCTTCAAATCTCTATCCACAAACATCAATTCTCATCATTCAACCCTCAACACTCAGTCCCCAATCCTCAATATTCAATCCTCAATCCTCAATCCTCAATCCACAATCCTCAACCTTCAATCCTCAATACTCAATCTTCAATCCTGAATCCTCAATACTCAATCCTCAATGCTCAATCCACGATCGTCAATCTTGAATCCTGAATACTCAATCTTCAATCCTCCATCCTCAATCCTCAATCCTCAATCCTCAATCTTCAATCCTCTATACTCAATCTTCAATCCTCAATCCTCAATCCTCAATCCTCAATCCTCAATCCTCAGACCTCAGGCATCAACACTCAACCCTCAGTCCTCTTTCTCAGTCCACAACCCTCAATCCTCAATCCTCAATCTTCATTCATCAATATTCAACCTTCAATCCTCAATCCTCAATCCTCAATCCTCAACCCTCAACCCTCAACCTTCAATCATCAATACCCAATCTTCAATCCTCAATCCTCAATCCTCAATCCTCAATCCTCAATCCTCAATCCTCAATCTTAATCTTCAATCCTCAATCCTCAATCCTCAATCCTCAATCTTCAATCCTCAATACTCAATCTTCAATCCTCAATCCTCAATCCTCAATCCTCAATCCTCATTCCTCGATCATCAATCGTCAATCTTCAATCCTCAATACTCAATCTTCAATCCTCAATCTTCTGTCCTCAATCCTCAATCCTCATTCTTCAATCCTCAATACCCAATCCTCAATCTTAAATCCTCAATCCTCAATTCGCAATCCTCAATCCTCAATCCTCAGGCCTCAAGTATCAATTCTCAACACTCAGTCCTCGTCCTCAATCCACGACCTACAATCCTCGATCCTCAATCTTCATTCATCAATATTCAACCTTCAATCCTCAATCCTCAATCCTCAATCCTCAATCCTCAATCCTCAATGTTCAATCCTCAACACCCGATCCTCAGTCTTCAATCCTCAATCCTCAATCCTCAATCCACAATCCTCAATCCTCAATCCTCAGTCCTCAAACCTCAATCCTGAATCCTCAATCCTGAATCCTCAATCTTCAGCCCTCAGTACTCAACAGTCAGTGGTCTATCCTCAATCCTCAATAGAATATCATGATTTCACAGTTTTCAATACTCAATAGTCAATCTGCAATATTCAGATCTCTATCCACAAACACCAATTCTCATCACTCAACCCTCAACACTCAGTACTCAATGTTCAATCCTCAATCCTCAATTCTCAATCTTCAGTCCTCAATACTGAATCTTCAATCCTCAACTCTCAATCCTCAATCCTCAATCCTCAATACTCAATCTTCAATCCTCAGTCCCCAATCCTCAATCTTCAATCCTCAATCCTCAATCCTCAATCCTCAATCCTCAATCCTCAATATTCAATCCTCAATACTCAATATTCAATCCTCAATGCTCAATACTCAATCCCCAATCCTCATTCTTCAATCCTCATTCTTCAATCCTCAATCCTCAATCCCCAACCCTCAATCCTCAATTCGCAATTCTCAATAGTCGATCTTCAATCCACAATACTCAATATTCAATCCTCAATCCTCAATCCTCAATCCTCAATCATCATTCTTCAATCCTCAATACCCTATCCTCAATCTTCAATCCTCAATCCTCAATCCTCAATACCCAATCCTCAATCTTCAATCCTCAATCCTCAATCCTCAATCCTCAATCCTCAATCTTCAATCCTCAATCCTCAATCCTCAATACCCAATCCTCAATCTTCAATCCTCAATCCTCAATCCTCAATCCTCAATCCTCAATCCTCAATCCTCAATCTTCAATCCTCAATACTCAATCTTCAATCCTCAATCCTCAATCCTCAATCCTCAATCCTCAATCCTCAATCCTCAATATTCAATCCTCAATACTCAATATTCAATCCTCAATGCTCAATACTCAATCCCCAATCCTCATTCTTCAATCCTCATTCTTCAATCCTCAATCCTCAATCCTCAATCCCCAATCCTCAATCTTCAATCCTCAATCCTCAATACTCAATCCACAATCCTCAATCCTCAATCCTCAATCTTCAATTCCCAATACTCAATCTTCAATCCTCAATCCTCAATCCTCAATCCTCAATCCTCAATATTCAATCCTCAATACTCAATATTCAATCCTCAATCCTCAATTCTCAATCCTCATTCCTCAACCCTCAGACCTCAAACAGCAATACTCAACCCTCCGTCCTCGTCCTCAATCCACAACCATCAATCCTCAATCCTCAATATTCAATCATCAATATTCAATCTTCAGTCCTCAATCCTCAATCCTCAATCCTCAATCCTCAATCCTCAATGTTCAATCCGCAATACCCAATCCTCAAACATCTATCCGCAATCCTCAATCCTCAATCCTCAATCCTCAATCCTCAATCCTCAACCTTCAATCCTCAATACTCAACCTTCAATCCTCAATCCTCAATCCTCAATCCTCAATCCTCATTCTTCAATCCTCAACAACCAATCCTCAATCTTCAATCCTCAATCCTCAATCCTCAATCCTCAATTCTCAATGCTCAATCCTCAATCCTCAGACCTCAAACAGCAATACTCAACACTCAGTCCTCGTCCTCAATCCACAACCCTCAATCCTCGATCCTCAATCTTCAATCATCAATATTCAATATTCAATCCTCAATCCTCAGTCCTCAATACTCAATCCTCAATCCTCAATGTCCTATCCTCAATACGCAATCCTCAATCTTCAATCCTCAATCCTCAATCCTCAATCCTCAATCCTCAATCTTAATCTTCAATCCTCAGTACTCACCCTTCAATCCTGAATCCTCAATCCTCAGTCCTCAAATTTCAATTCTGAATCCTCAATCCGGAACCCTCAATCTTCAGCCCTCAGTACTCAACAGTCAGTGGTCTATCCTCAATCCTCAATAGAATATCATGATTTCACAGTTTTCAATACTCAATAGTCAATCTGCAATCTTCAGATCTCTATCCACAAACACCAATTCTCATCACTCAACCCTCAACACTCAGTCCTCAATGTTCAATCCTCAATCCTCAATTCTCAATCTTCAATCCTCAATCCTCAATCCTCAGTCCTCAATCCTCAATCCTCAACCTTAATCTTCAATCCTCAGTACTCAATCTTCAATCCTCAATCCTCAATCCTCAATCCTCGATCGTCAATCTTCAATCCTCTATACTCAATCTTCAATCCTCAATCCTCAATCCTCAATCCTCAATCCTCATTCTTCAATCCTCAATACCCAATCCTCAATCTTCAACCCTCAATCCTCAATCCTCAATTCTCAATCCTCAATCCTCAGTCCTCAGTCCTCAAACGTCAATCCTCAACCCTCAGCCCTCATCCTCAATCCTCAATCCTCAATCCTGAATTCTCAATATTCAATCCTCAATACTCAATCTTCAATCCTCAATGCTCAGTCCTCAAATTTCAATTCTGAATCCTCAATCCGGAATCCTCAATCTTCAGCCCTCAGTCCTCAACAATCAGTTGTCAATCCTCAATAATCAATAGAATATATTCAATTCACAGTTTTCAATACTCAATACTCAATCTGCAATCTTCAAATCTCTATCCACAAACATCAATTCTCATCACTCAACCCTCAACACTCAGTCCTCAACGCTCAATCCTCAATCCTCAATTCTCAATCTTCAATCCTCAATACTGAACCTTCAATCCTCAATCCTCAATCCTCAGTCCTCAATCCTCAATCCTCAACCTTAATCTTCAATCCTCAGTACTCAGTCTTCTATCCTCAATCCTCAATCCTCAATCCTCAATCCTCAATCTTCAATCCCCAATACACAATCTTCAATCCTGAATCCTCAATCCTCAATCCTCAATCCTCAATCCTCTACCTTCAATCCTCAATACTCAATCTTCAATCCTCAATCCTCAATCCTCAATCCTCAATCCTCAATCCTCAATCCTCAATCGTCAATCTTCAATCCTCAATACTCAATCTTCAATCCTCAATCCCCAATACTCAATACTCAATCCTCATTCTACAATCCTCAATACCCAATCCTCAATCTTCAATCCTCAAACTTCAATCATCAATATTCAATCTTCAATCCTCAATCCTCAATCCTCAATACTCAATCCTCAGTCCTCAATGTTCTATCCTCAATACGCAATCCTCAATCTTCAATCCTCAATCCTCTATCCTCAATCCTCAATCCTCAATCCTCAATCCTCAATCTTAATCTTCAATCCTCAACACTCAATCTTCAATCCTCATTCTTCAATCCTCAATACCCAATCCTCAATCTTCAATCCTCAATCCTCAATCCTCAGTTCGCAATCCTCAATTCTCAATCCTCAGACCTCAGGCATCAACACTCAACCCTCAGTCCTCGTTCTCAATCCACAACCCTCAATCCTCGATCCTCAACCTTCAATCATCAATATTCAACCTTCAATCCTCAATCCTCAATCCTCAATCCTCAATCCTCAATCTTCAATCCTCGATACTCAATCTTCAATACTCAATCCTCAATCCTCAATCCTCAATCCTCAATCCTCGATCGTCAATCTTCAATCCTCAATACTCAATCTTCAATCCTCAATCCTCAATCCTCAATCCTCAATCCTCATTCTTCAATCCTCAATACCCAATCCTCAATATTCAATCCTCAATCCTCAATCCTCAATCCTCAATCCTCAATCCTCAATCCTCAATCCTCAATCTTCAATCCTCAGTCCCAAATCCTCAATCTTCAATACTCACTCCTCAATCCTCAGTCTTCAATCCTCAATGCTCAATCCTCAATCCTCAATCCTCAATCTTCAATCCTCAATACTCAACCTTCAATCCTCAATCCTCAATTTTCAATCCCCAATGCTCAATCCTCAATCGTCAATCCTCAATCCCCAGTCCTCATTCTTCAATCCTCAATACCCAATCCTCAATGTTCAATCCGCAATACCCTATCCTCAATCATCTATCCGCAATCCTCAATCCTCAATCCTCAATCCTCACTCCTCAGTCCTCAACCTTCAATCCTCAATACTCAATCTTCAATCCTCAATCCTCAATCCTCAATCCTCAATCCTCATTCTTCAATCCTCAACACCCAATCCTCAATCTTCAATCCTCAATCCTCAATCCTCAATTCTCAATCCTCAATCCTCAATCCTCAGACCTCAAACATCAATACTCAACCCTCAGTCCTCGTCCTCAATCCACAACCCTCAATCCTCGATCCTCAATCTTCAATCATCAATATTCAATCTTCAATCCTCAATCCCCAATCCTCAATACACAATCCTCAATCCTCAATGTTCTATCCTCAATACGCAATCCTCAATCTTCAATCCTCAATCCTCAATCCTCAATCCTCAATCCTCAACCTTAATCTTCAATCCTCAGTACTCAATCTTCAATCCTCATTCCTCAATCCTCAATCCTCAATCCTCAATCTTCAATCCTCAATACCCAATCCTCAATCTTCAATCCTCAATCTTCAATCCTCAGTCCTCAATCCTCAATCCTCAATCCTCAATCTTCAATCCTCAGTCACAAATCCTCAATCTTCAATACTCACTCCTCAATCCTCAATCTTCAATCCTCAATCCTCAATCCTCAGTCCTCAATCCTCAATCCTCAATCCTCAATCTTCAATCCTCAGTCACAAATCCTCAATCTTAAATACTCACTCCTTAATCCTCAATCTTCAATCCTCAATACTCAGTCTTCAATCCTCAATCCTCAATCCTCAATCCTCATTCTTCAATCCTCAATACCCAATCCTCAATCTTCAACCCTCAATCCTCAATCCTCAATTCTCAATCCTCAATCCTCAGTCCTCAGTCCTCAAACGTCAATCCTCAACCCTCAGCCCTCATCCTCAATCCTCAATCCTCAATCCTGAATTCTCAATATTCAATCCTCAATACTCAATCTTCAATCCTCAATGCTCAGTCCTCAAATTTCAATTCTGAATCCTCAATCCGGAATCCTCAACCTTCAGCCCTCAGTCCTCAACAATCAGTTGTCAATCCTCAATAATCAATAGAATATATTCAATTCACAGTTTTCAATACTCAATACTCAATCTGCAATCTTCAAATCTCTATCCACAAACATCAATTCTCATCACTCAACCCTCAACACTCAGTCCTCAACGCTCAATCCTCAATCCTCAATTCTCAATCTTCAATCCTCAATACTGAACCTTCAATCCTCAATCCTCAATCCTCAGTCCTCAATCCTCAATCCTCAACCTTAATCTTCAATCCTCAGTACTCAGTCTTCTATCCTCAATCCTCAATCCTCAATCCTCAATCCTCAATCTTCAATCCTCAATACACAATCTTCAATCCTGAATCCTCAATCCTCAATCCTCAATCCACAATCCTCTACCTTCAATCCTCAATACTCAATCTTCAATCCTCAATCCTCAATCCTCAATCCTCAATCCTCAATCCTCAATCCTCAATCGTCAATCTTCAATCCTCAATACTCAATCTTCAATCCTCAATCCCCAATACTCAATACTCAATCCTCATTCTACAATCCTCAATACCCAATCCTCAATCTTCAATCCTCAAACTTCAATCATCAATATTCAATCTTCAATCCTCAATCCTCAATCCTCAATACTCAATCCTCAGTCCTCAATGTTCTATCCTCAATACGCAATCCTCAATCTTCAATCCTCAATCCTCTATCCTCAATCCTCAATCCTCAATCCTCAATCCTCAATCTTAATCTTCAATCCTCAACACTCAATCTTCAATCCTCATTCTTCAATCCTCAATACCCAATCCTCAATCTTCAATCCTCAAACCTCAATCCTCAGTTCGCAATCCTCAATTCTCAATCCTCAGACCTCAGGCATCAACACTCAACCCTCAGTCCTCGTTCTCAATCCACAACCCTCAATCCTCGATCCTCAACCTTCAATCATCAATATTCAACCTTCAATCCTCAATCCTCAATCCTCAATCCTCAATCCTCAATCTTCAATCCTCAATACTCAACCTTCAATCCTCAATCCTCAATTCTCAATCCCAAATGCTCAATCCTCAATCGTCAATCCTCAATCCCCAGTCCTCATTCTTCAATCCTCAATACCCAATCCTCAATCTTCAATCCTCAATCCTCAATCCTGAATTCTCAATCCTCATTCCTCAACCCTCAGACCTCAAACAGCAATACTCAACCCTCCGTCCTCGTCCTCAATCCACAACCATCAATCCTCAATCCTCAATATTCAATCATCAATATTCAATCTTCAGTCCTCAATCCTCAATCCTCAATCCTCAATCCTCAATCCTCAATGTTCAATCCGCAATACCCAATCCTCAGTCATCTATCCGCAATCTTCAATCCTCAATCCTCAATCCTCACTCCTCAATCCTCAACCTTCAATCCTCAATACTCAATCTTCAATCCTCAATCCTCAATCCTCAATCCTCAATCCTCATTCTTCAATCCTCAACACCCAATCCTCAATCTTCAATCCTCAATCCTCAATCCTCAATTCTCAATCCTCAATCCTCAATCCTCAGACCTCAAACATCAATACTCAACCCTCAGTCCTCGTCCTCAATCCACAACCCTCAATCCTCGATCCTCAATCTTCAATCATCAATATTCAATCTTCAATCCTCAATCCTCAATCCTCAATACACAATCCTCAATCCTCAATGTTCTATCCTCAATACGCAATCCTCAATCTTCAATCCTCAATCCTCAATCCTCAGTCCTCAATCCTCAACCTTAATCTTCAATCCTCAGTACTCAATCTTCAATCCTCATTCCTCAATCCTCAATCCTCAATCCTCAATCTTCAATCCTCAATACCCAATTCTCAATCTTCAATCCTCAATCCTCAATCCTCAGTCCTCAATCCTCAATCCTCAATCCTCAATCTTCAATCCTCAGTCACAAATCCTCAATCTTCAATACTCACTCCTCAATCCTCAATCTTCAATCCACAATCCTCAATCCTCAGTCCTCAATCCTCAATCCTCAATCCTCAATCTTCAATCCTCAGTCACAAATCCTCAATCTTAAATACTCACTCCTTAATCCTCAATCTTCAATCCTCAATACTCAGTCTTCAATCCTCAATCCTCAATCCTCAATCCTCATTCTTCAATCCTCAATACCCAATCCTCAATCTTCAATCCTCAATCCTCAATCCTCAATTCTCAATCCTCAATCCTCAATCCTCAATCCTCAATCCTCAATCCTCAATGTTCAATCCGCAATACCCAATCCTCAATCTTCTATCCGCAATCCTCAATCCTCAATCCTCAATCCTCAATCCTCAATCCTCAATCCTCAATCTTCAATCCTCAATCCTCAATCCTCAACCCTCATTCTTCAATCCTCAACACCCAATCCTCAATCTTCAATCCTCAAACCTCAATCCTGAATCCTCAACCCGGAATCCTCAATCTTCAGCCCTAAGTCCTCAACAATCAGTTGTGAATCCTCAATCCTCAATAGAATATCCTCAACTCACAGCTTTCAATACTCAATACTCAATCTGCAATCTTCAGACCTCTATCCACAAACATCAATTCTCATCACTCAACCCTCAATACTCAGTCCCCAATCCCCTATCTTCAATCCTCAATCCTCAATCCTCAATCCGCAACCTTAATTTTCAATCCTCAGTACTCAATCTTCAATCCTCAATCCTAAATCCTCAATACTCAATCCTCATTCTTCAATCCTCAATACCGAATCCTCAATCTTCAATCCTCAATCCTCAATCCTCAATTCTCAATCCTCAATCCTGAATCCTTAGACTTCAAACATCAATACTCAACCCTCAGTCCTCGTCCTCAATCCACAACACTCAGTCCTCCATCCTCAATATTCAGTCATTAATATTCAACCTTCAATCCTCAATCCTCAATCCTCTATCCTCAACACTCAATCCTCAATGTTCAATCTTCTATACCCAATCATCAGTCTTCAATCCTCTATCCTCAATCCTCAATCCTCAATCCTCAATCCTCTGTCCTCAAACCTCAATCCTGAATCCTCAACACGGAATCCTCAATCTTCAGCCCTAAGTCCTCAACAATCAGTTGTGAATCCCCAATCCTCAATGGAATATCCTCAATTCAGAGTTTCCAATACTCAATACTCAATCTGCAATCTTCAGACCTCTATCCACAAACATCAATTCTCATCACTCAACCCTCAATACTCAGTCCCCAATCCCCAATCTTCAATCCTCAATCCTCAATCCTCAATCCTCAACCTTAATCTTCAATCCTCAGTACTCAATCTTCAATCCTCAAACCTAAATCCTCAATACTCAATCCTCACTCTTCAATCCTCAACACCCAATCCTCAATCTTCAATCCTCAATCCTCAATCCTCAATTCTCAATGCTCAATCCTCAATCCTCAGACCTCAAACAGCAATACTCAACCCTCAGTCCTCGTCCACAATCCACAACCGTCAATCCTCAATCCTCAATCCTCAATCTTCAATCCTCAATCGTCAATCCTCAATCCTCAATCCTTAATCTTCAATCCTCAATACTCAATCTTCAATCTTCAATCCTCAATCCTCAATCCTCAATCCTCAATCCTCAATCGTCAATCTTCAATCCTCAATACTCAATCTTCAATCCTCAATCCTCAATCCTCAATCCTCAATCCTCATGCTTCAATCCTCAATACCCAATCCTCAATCTTCAATCCTCAATCCTCAATCCTCAATCCTCAATCCTCAATCCTCAATCCCCAATCTTCAATCCTCAGTCCCAAATCCTTAATCTTCAATACTCACTCCTCAACCCTCAATCTTCAATCCTCAATACTCAGTCCTCAATCCTCAATCCTCAATCCTCAATCCTCAATCCTCATTCTTCAATCCTCAATGCCCAATCCTCAATCTTCAATCCTCAATCCTCAATCCTCAATTCTCAATCCTCAATCCTCAATCCTCAATCCTCAATCCTCAATCCTCAATGGTCAATCCGCAATACCCAATCCTCAACCTTCTATCCGCAATCCTCAATCCTCAATACTCAATCCTCAATCCTCAATCCTCAATCCTCAATCTTCAATCCTCAATACTCAATCTTCAATCCTCAATCCTCAATCCTCAATACTCAATCCTCATTCTTCAATCCTCAACACCCAATCCTCAATCTTCAATCCTCAATCCTCATTCCTCAATTCTCAATCCTCATTCCTCAATCCTCAGACCTCAAACATCAATACTCAACCCTCAGACCTCGTCCTCAATCCACAACCCTCAATCCTCGATCCTCAATCTTCAATCATCAATATTCAATCTTCAATCCTCAATCCTCAATCCTCAATACTCAATCCTCAATCCTCAATGTTCTATCCTCAATACGCAATCCTCAACCTTCAATCCTCAATCCTAAATCCTCAATCCTCAATCCTCAATCCTCAATCCTCAATCCTCAATCCTCAGTCCTCAATCCTCATTCCTGAATCCACAATCCTGAACCCTCAATATTCAGCCCTCAGTCCTCATCAATCAGTTGTGAATCCTCAATCCTCAATAGAATATCCTCAGTTCACAGGTTTCAATACTCAATGCTCAGCCTGCAATCTTCAAATCTCTATCCACAAACATCAATTCTCATCACTCAACCCTCAATATTCAACGCACAACCCTCAACCATCAATCCTCAATACTCAACCATCAATCCTCAATTCTCAATACTCAATAGAATATCCTGAATTCTCATGGTTCAGTACTCAATCCACAACATCCAATAATCAAATCTCAATCCTCAAACATCAATTTTTAACACTCAATCCTCAACACTCAGTCCCCTCTCTTCAATCCTCCATCCTCAATCCTCAAAACTAAAGCGTCAATCCTCAATCCTCAATCCTCGACCCTCAATCCTCAGTCCTCAAAACTCAATCCCGAATCCTCAATCCTGAATCCTCAATCTTCAGCCCTCAGTCCTCAACAATCAATCCTCAGTCCTCCATAGAATATCCTCGATTCACAGTTTTCAATACTCAATCCCCATTCTTCAATCTTCAAATCTCAATCCACAAACATCAATTCTCATCACTCAACCCTCAACACTCAGTCCTCAATCTTCAATCCTCAATCATCAATCCTCAATCTTCAATCCTCAATACTCAATCTTCAATCCTCAATCCTCAATTCTCAATACTCAATCCTCAATCCTCAATGTTCTATCCTCAATACGCAATCCTCAATCTTCAATCCTCAATCCCCAATGTTCTATCCTCAATACGCAATCCTCAATCTTCAATCCTCAATCTTCAATCCTCAATCCTCAATCCTCAATCCTCAATCCTCAATCCTCAATCCTCAGTCCTCAAACCTCAATCCTGAATCCACAATCCTGAACCTCCAATATTCAGCCATCAGACCTCAACAATCAGTTGTGAATCCTCAATCGTCAATAGAATATCCTCAATTCACAGGCTTCAATACTCAATACTCAGCCTGCAATCTTCAAATCTCTATCCACAAACATCAATTCTCATCACTCAACCCTCAATATTCAACGCACAACCCTCAACCATCAATCCTCAATTCTCAATACTCAATAGAATATCCTGAATTCTCATGGTTCAGTACTCAATCCACAATATCCAGAATCCACAGTCCTCAAAACTCAATCCCTAATCCTCAATCCTGAATCCTCAATATTCAGCCCTCAGTCCTCAACAATCAATTGTCAATCCTCAGTCCTCCACAGAATATCCTCAATTCACAGTTTTCAATACTCAATCCCTATTCTTCAATCTTCAAATCTCAATCCACAAACATCAATTCTCATCACTCAACCCTCAACACTCAGTCCTCAATCTTCAATCCTCAATCCTCAATCCTCAATCCTCGATCGTCAATCTTCAATCCTCAATACTCAATCTTCAATCCTCAATCCTCAATCCTCAATACTCAATCCTCATTCTTCAATCCTCAACACCCAATCCTCAATCTTCAATCCTCAATCCTCATTCCTCAATTCTCAATCCTCATTCCTCAATCCTCAGACCTCAAACATCAATACTCAACCCTCAGTCCTCGTCCTCAATCCACAACCCTCAATCCTCGATCCTCAATCTTCAATCATCAATATTCAACCTTCAATCCTCAATCCTCAATCCTCAATACTCAATCCTCAATCCTCAATGTTCTATCCTCAATACGCAATCCTCAACCTTCAATCCTCAATCCTCAATCCTCAATCCTCAATCCTCAATCCTCAATCCTCAATCCTCAATCCTCAATCCTCAGTCCTCAATCCTCATTCCTGAATCCACAATCCTGAACCCTCAATATTCAGCCCTCAGTCCTCAACAATCAGTTGTGAATCCTCAATCCTCAATAGAATATCCTCAGTTCACAGGTTTCAATACTCAATGCTCAGCCTGCAATCTTCAAATCTCTATCCACAAACATCAATTCTCATCACTCAACCCTCAATATTCAACGCACAACCCTCAACCATCAATCCTCAATACTCAACCATCAATCCTCAATTCTCAATACTCAATAGAATATCCTGAATTCTCATGGTTCAGTACTCAATCCACAACATCCAATAATCAAATCTCAATCCTCAAACATCAATTTTTAACACTCAATCCTCAACACTCAGTCCCCTCTCTTCAATCCTCCATCCTCAATCCTCAATCCTAAAGCGTCAATCCTCAATCCTCAACCCTCGACCCTCAATCCTCAGTCCTCAAATCTCAATCCCGAATCCTCAATCCTGAATCCTCAATCTTCAGCCCTCAGTCCTCAACAATCAATCCTCAGTCCTCCATAGAATATCCTCAATTCACAGTTTTCAATACTCAATCCCCATTCTTCAATCTTCAAATCTCAATCCACAAACATCAATTCTCATCACTCAACCCTCAACACTCAGTCCTCAATCTTCAATCCTCAATCATCAATCCTCAATCTTCAATCCTCAATACTCAATATTCAATCCTCAATCCTCAATTCTCAATACTCAATCCTCAATCCTCAATGTTTTATCCTCAATACGCAATCCTCAATCTTCAATCCTCAATCCCCAATGTTCTATCCTCAATACGCAATCCTCAATCTTCAATCCTCAAACCTCAATCCTCAATCCTCAATCCTCAATCCTCAATCCTCAGTCCTCAAACCTCAATCCTGAATCCACAATCCTGAACCTCCAATATTCAGCCATCAGACCTCAACAATCAGTTGTGAATCCTCAATCGTCAATAGAATATCCTCAATTCACAGGCTTCAATACTCAATACTCAGCCTGCAATCTTCAAATCTCTATCCACAAACATCAATTCTCATCACTCAACCCTCAATATTCAACGCACAACCCTCAACCATCAATCCTCAATACTCAACCATCAATCCTCAATTCTCAATACTCAATAGAATATCCTGAATTCTCATGGTTCAGTACTCAATCCACAATATCCACAATCCACAGTCCTCAAAACTCAATCCCTAATCCTCAATCCTGAATCCTCAATCTTCAGCCCTCAGTCCTCAACAATCAATTGTCAATCCTCAGTCCTCCATAGAGTATCCTCAATTCACAGTTTTCAATACTCAATCCCTATTCTTCAATCTTCAAATCTCAATCCACAAACATCAATTCTCATCACTCAACCCTCAACACTCAGTCCTCAATCTTCAATCCTCAATCATCAATCCTCAATCTTCAATCCTCAATACTCAGTCTTCAATCCTCAATCCTCAATCCTCAATCCTCGATCGTCAATCTTCAATCCTCAATACTCAATCTTCAATCCTCAATCCTCAATCCTCAATCTTAATCTTCAATCCTCAGTACTCAATCTTCAATCCTCAATCCTCAATACTCAATCCTCAATCCTCAATCATCAATCCTCAATACACAGTCTTCAATCCTGAATCCTCAATCCTCAATCCTCAATCCTCAATCCCCAACCTTAATCTTCAATCCTCAGTACTCAATCATCAAGCCTCAATCCTCAATCCTCAATCCTCAATCCTCTACCTTCAATCCTCAATACTCAATCTTCAATCCTCAATCCTTAATCCTCAATCCTCAATCCTCAATCCTCAATCCTCAATCGTCAATCTTCAATCCTCAATACTCAATCTTCAATCCTCAATCCCCAATACTCAATACTCAATCCTCATTCTGCAATCCTCAATACCCAATCCTCAATCTTCAATCCTCAATCTTCAATCATCAATATTCAATCCTCAATCCTCAATCCTCAATCCTCAATACGCAATCCTCAATCCTCAATGTTTTATCCTCAATACGCAATCCTCAATCTTCAATCCTCAATCCTCAATCCTCAATCCTCAATCCTCAGTCCTCAATCCTCAATCTTAATCTTCAATCCTCAACACTCAATCTTCAATCCTCATTCTTCAATCCTCAATACCCAATACTCAATCTTCAATCCTCAATCCTCAATCCTCAATCCTCAATTCTCAATCCCCAATGCTCAATCCTCAATCGTCAATCCTCAATCCCCAGTCCTCATTCTTCAATCCTCAATACCCAATCCTCAATCTTCAATCCTCAATCCTCAATCCTCAATCCTCAATCCTCAATCCTCGATCGTCAATCTTCAATCCTCAATACTCAATCTTCAATCCTCAATCCTCAATCCTCAATCCTCAATCCTCAACCTTAATCTTCAATCCTCAGTACTCAATCTTCAATCCTCAAACCTAAATCCTCAATACTCAATCCTCACTCTTCAATCCTCAACACCCAATCCTCAATCTTCAATCCTCAATCCTCAATCCTCAATTCTCAATGCTCAATCCTCAATCCTCAGACCTCAAACAGCAATACTCAACCCTCAGTCCTCGTCCACAATCCACAACCGTCAATCCTCAATCCTCAATCCTCAATCTTCAATCCTCAATCGTCAATCCTCAATCCTCAATCCTTAATCTTCAATCCTCAATACTCAATCTTCAATCTTCAATCCTCAATCCTCAATCCTCAATCCTCAATCCTCAATCGTCAATCTTCAATCCTCAATACTCAATCTTCAATCCTCAATCCTCAATCCTCAATCCTCAATCCTCATGCTTCAATCCTCAATACCCAATCCTCAATCTTCAATCCTCAATCCTCAATCCTCAATCCTCAATCCTCAATCCTCAATCCCCAATCTTCAATCCTCAGTCCCAAATCCTTAATCTTCAATACTCACTCCTCAACCCTCAATCTTCAATCCTCAATACTCAGTCCTCAATCCTCAATCCTCAATCCTCAATCCTCAATCCTCATTCTTCAATCCTCAATGCCCAATCCTCAATCTTCAATCCTCAATCCTCAATCCTCAATTCTCAATCCTCAATCCTCAATCCTCAATCCTCAATCCTCAATCCTCAATGGTCAATCCGCAATACCCAATCCTCAACCTTCTATCCGCAATCCTCAATCCTCAATACTCAATCCTCAATCCTCAATCCTCAATCCTCAATCTTCAATCCTCAATACTCAATCTTCAATCCTCAATCCTCAATCCTCAATACTCAATCCTCATTCTTCAATCCTCAACACCCAATCCTCAATCTTCAATCCTCAATCCTCATTCCTCAATTCTCAATCCTCATTCCTCAATCCTCAGACCTCAAACATCAATACTCAACCCTCAGACCTCGTCCTCAATCCACAACCCTCAATCCTCGATCCTCAATCTTCAATCATCAATATTCAATCTTCAATCCTCAATCCTCAATCCTCAATACTCAATCCTCAATCCTCAATGTTCTATCCTCAATACGCAATCCTCAACCTTCAATCCTCAATCCTCAATCCTCAATCCTCAATCCTCAATCCTCAATCCTCAATCCTCAATCCTCAGTCCTCAATCCTCATTCCTGAATCCACAATCCTGAACCCTCAATATTCAGCCCTCAGTCCTCATCAATCAGTTGTGAATCCTCAATCCTCAATAGAATATCCTCAGTTCACAGGTTTCAATACTCAATGCTCAGCCTGCAATCTTCAAATCTCTATCCACAAACATCAATTCTCATCACTCAACCCTCAATATTCAACGCACAACCCTCAACCATCAATCCTCAATACTCAACCATCAATCCTCAATTCTCAATACTCAATAGAATATCCTGAATTCTCATGGTTCAGTACTCAATCCACAACATCCAATAATCAAATCTCAATCCTCAAACATCAATTTTTAACACTCAATCCTCAACACTCAGTCCCCTCTCTTCAATCCTCCATCCTCAATCCTCAAAACTAAAGCGTCAATCCTCAATCCTCAATCCTCGACCCTCAATCCTCAGTCCTCAAAACTCAATCCCGAATCCTCAATCCTGAATCCTCAATCTTCAGCCCTCAGTCCTCAACAATCAATCCTCAGTCCACCATAGAATATCCTCGATTCACAGTTTTCAATACTCAATCCCCATTCTTCAATCTTCAAATCTCAATGCACAAACATCAATTCTCATCACTCAACCCTCAACACTCAGTCCTCAATCTTCAATCCTCAATCATCAATCCTCAATCTTCAATCCTCAATACTCAATCTTCAATCCTCAATCCTCAATTCTCAATACTCAATCCTCAATCCTCAATGTTCTATCCTCAATACGCAATCCTCAATCTTCAATCCTCAATCCCCAATGTTCTATCCTCAATACGCAATCCTCAATCTTCAATCCTCAATCTTCAATCCTCAATCCTCAATCCTCAATCCTCAATCCTCAATCCTCAATCCTCAGTCCTCAAACCTCAATCCTGAATCCACAATCCTGAACCTCCAATATTCAGCCATCAGACCTCAACAATCAGTTGTGAATCCTCAATCGTCAATAGAATATCCTCAATTCACAGGCTTCAATACTCAATACTCAGCCTGCAATCTTCAAATCTCTATCCACAAACATCAATTCTCATCACTCAACCCTCAATATTCAACGCACAACCCTCAACCATCAATCCTCAATTCTCAATACTCAATAGAATATCCTGAATTCTCATGGTTCAGTACTCAATCCACAATATCCACAATCCACAGTCCTCAAAACTCAATCCCTAATCCTCAATCCTGAATCCTCAATATTCAGCCCTCAGTCCTCAACAATCAATTGTCAATCCTCAGTCCTCCACAGAATATCCTCAATTCACAGTTTTCAATACTCAATCCCTATTCTTCAATCTTCAAATCTCAATCCACAAACATCAATTCTCATCACTCAACCCTCAACACTCAGTCCTCAATCTTCAATCCTCAATCCTCAATCCTCAATCCTCGATCGTCAATCTTCAATCCTCAATACTCAATCTTCAATCCTCAATCCTCAATCCTCAATACTCAATCCTCATTCTTCAATCCTCAACACCCAATCCTCAATCTTCAATCCTCAATCCTCATTCCTCAATTCTCAATCCTCATTCCTCAATCCTCAGACCTCAAACATCAATACTCAACCCTCAGTCCTCGTCCTCAATCCACAACCCTCAATCCTCGATCCTCAATCTTCAATCATCAATATTCAACCTTCAATCCTCAATCCTCAATCCTCAATACTCAATCCTCAATCCTCAATGTTCTATCCTCAATACGCAATCCTCAACCTTCAATCCTCAATCCTCAATCCTCAATCCTCAATCCTCAATCCTCAATCCTCAATCCTCAATCCTCAATCCTCAGTCCTCAATCCTCATTCCTGAATCCACAATCCTGAACCCTCAATATTCAGCCCTCAGTCCTCAACAATCAGTTGTGAATCCTCAATCCTCAATAGAATATCCTCAGTTCACAGGTTTCAATACTCAATGCTCAGCCTGCAATCTTCAAATCTCTATCCACAAACATCAATTCTCATCACTCAACCCTCAATATTCAACGCACAACCCTCAACCATCAATCCTCAATACTCAACCATCAATCCTCAATTCTCAATACTCAATAGAATATCCTGAATTCTCATGGTTCAGTACTCAATCCACAACATCCAATAATCAAATCTCAATCCTCAAACATCAATTTTTAACACTCAATCCTCAACACTCAGTCCCCTCTCTTCAATCCTCCATCCTCAATCCTCAATCCTAAAGCGTCAATCCTCAATCCTCAACCCTCGACCCTCAATCCTCAGTCCTCAAATCTCAATCCCGAATCCTCAATCCTGAATCCTCAATCTTCAGCCCTCAGTCCTCAACAATCAATCCTCAGTCCTCCATAGAATATCCTCAATTCACAGTTTTCAATACTCAATCCCCATTCTTCAATCTTCAAATCTCAATCCACAAACATCAATTCTCATCACTCAACCCTCAACACTCAGTCCTCAATCTTCAATCCTCAATCATCAATCCTCAATCTTCAATCCTCAATACTCAATATTCAATCCTCAATCCTCAATTCTCAATACTCAATCCTCAATCCTCAATGTTTTATCCTCAATACGCAATCCTCAATCTTCAATCCTCAATCCCCAATGTTCTATCCTCAATACGCAATCCTCAATCTTCAATCCTCAATCCTCAATCCTCAATCCTCAATCCTCAATCCTCAATCCTCAGTCCTCAAACCTCAATCCTGAATCCACAATCCTGAACCTCCAATATTCAGCCATCAGACCTCAACAATCAGTTGTGAATCCTCAATCGTCAATAGAATATCCTCAATTCACAGGCTTCAATACTCAATACTCAGCCTGCAATCTTCAAATCTCTATCCACAAACATCAATTCTCATCACTCAACCCTCAATATTCAACGCACAACCCTCAACCATCAATCCTCAATACTCAACCATCAATCCTCAATTCTCAATACTCAATAGAATATCCTGAATTCTCATGGTTCAGTACTCAATCCACAATATCCACAATCCACAGTCCTCAAAACTCAATCCCTAATCCTCAATCCTGAATCCTCAATCTTCAGCCCTCAGTCCTCAACAATCAATTGTCAATCCTCAGTCCTCCATAGAGTATCCTCAATTCACAGTTTTCAATACTCAATCCCTATTCTTCAATCTTCAAATCTCAATCCACAAACATCAATTCTCATCACTCAACCCTCAACACTCAGTCCTCAATCTTCAATCCTCAATCATCAATCCTCAATCTTCAATCCTCAATACTCAGTCTTCAATCCTCAATCCTCAATCCTCAATCCTCGATCGTCAATCTTCAATCCTCAATACTCAATCTTCAATCCTCAATCCTCAATCCTCAATCTTAATCTTCAATCCTCAGTACTCAATCTTCAATCCTCAATCCTCAATACTCAATCCTCAATCCTCAATCATCAATCCTCAATACACAGTCTTCAATCCTGAATCCTCAATCCTCAATCCTCAATCCTCAATCCCCAACCTTAATCTTCAATCCTCAGTACTCAATCATCAAGCCTCAATCCTCAATCCTCAATCCTCAATCCTCTACCTTCAATCCTCAATACTCAATCTTCAATCCTCAATCCTTAATCCTCAATCCTCAATCCTCAATCCTCAATCCTCAATCGTCAATCTTCAATCCTCAATACTCAATCTTCAATCCTCAATCCCCAATACTCAATACTCAATCCTCATTCTACAATCCTCAATACCCAATCCTCAATCTTCAATCCTCAATCTTCAATCATCAATATTCAATCCTCAATCCTCAATCCTCAATCCTCAATACGCAATCCTCAATCCTCAATGTTTTATCCTCAATACGCAATCCTCAATCTTCAATCCTCAATCCTCAATCCTCAATCCTCAATCCTCAGTCCTCAATCCTCAATCTTAATCTTCAATCCTCAACACTCAATCTTCAATCCTCATTCTTCAATCCTCAATACCCAATACTCAATCTTCAATCCTCAATCCTCAATCCTCAATCCTCAATTCTCAATCCCCAATGCTCAATCCTCAATCGTCAATCCTCAATCCCCAGTCCTCATTCTTCAATCCTCAATACCCAATCCTCAATCTTCAATCCTCAATCCTCAATCCTCAATCCTCAATCCTCAATCCTCGATCGTCAATCTTCAATCCTCAATACTCAATCTTCAATCCTCAATCCTCAATCCTCAATCCTCAATCCTCATTCTTCAATCCTCAATACCCAATCCTCAATATTCAATCCTCAATCCTCAATCCTCAATCCTCAATCCTCAATACTCAATCCTCAATCCTCAATCTTCAATCCTCAGTCCCAAATCCTCAATCTTCAATACTCACTCCTCAATCCTCAGTCTTCAATCCTCAATGCTCAATCCTCAATCCTCAATCCTCAATCTTCAATCCTCAATACTCAAGCTTCAATCCTCAATCCTCAATTCTCAATCCCCAATGCTCAATCCTCAATCGTCAATCCTCAATCCCCAGTCCTCATTCTTCAATCCTCAATCCTCAATCCTCAATCCTCAATCCTCAATCCTCAATCCTCAATCCTCAATCCTCAATCCTCAATGGTCAATCCGCAATACCCAATCCTCAATCCTCAATCCTCAATCCTCAATCCTCAATCCTCAATCCCCAATCTTCAATCCTCAGTCCCAAATCCTTAATCTTCAATACTCACTCCTCAACCCTCAATCTTCAATCCTCAATACTCAGTCCTCAATCCTCAATCCTCAATCCTCAATCCTCAATCCTCATTCTTCAATCCTCAATGCCCAATCCTCAATCTTCAATCCTCAATCCTCAATCCTCAATTCTCAATCCTCAATCCTCAATCCTCAATCCTCAATCCTCAATCCTCAATGGTCAATCCGCAATACCCAATCCTCAACCTTCTATCCGCAATCCTCAATCCTCAATACTCAATCCTCAATCCTCAATCCTCAATCCTCAATCTTCAATCCTCAATACTCAATCTTCAATCCTCAATCCTCAATCCTCAATACTCAATCCTCATTCTTCAATCCTCAACACCCAATCCTCAATCTTCAATCCTCAATCCTCATTCCTCAATTCTCAATCCTCATTCCTCAATCCTCAGACCTCAAACATCAATACTCAACCCTCAGACCTCGTCCTCAATCCACAACCCTCAATCCTCGATCCTCAATCTTCAATCATCAATATTCAATCTTCAATCCTCAATCCTCAATCCTCAATACTCAATCCTCAATCCTCAATGTTCTATCCTCAATACGCAATCCTCAACCTTCAATCCTCAATCCTCAATCCTCAATCCTCAATCCTCAATCCTCAATCCTCAATCCTCAATCCTCAGTCCTCAATCCTCATTCCTGAATCCACAATCCTGAACCCTCAATATTCAGCCCTCAGTCCTCATCAATCAGTTGTGAATCCTCAATCCTCAATAGAATATCCTCAGTTCACAGGTTTCAATACTCAATGCTCAGCCTGCAATCTTCAAATCTCTATCCACAAACATCAATTCTCATCACTCAACCCTCAATATTCAACGCACAACCCTCAACCATCAATCCTCAATACTCAACCATCAATCCTCAATTCTCAATACTCAATAGAATATCCTGAATTCTCATGGTTCAGTACTCAATCCACAACATCCAATAATCAAATCTCAATCCTCAAACATCAATTTTTAACACTCAATCCTCAACACTCAGTCCCCTCTCTTCAATCCTCCATCCTCAATCCTCAAAACTAAAGCGTCAATCCTCAATCCTCAATCCTCGACCCTCAATCCTCAGTCCTCAAAACTCAATCCCGAATCCTCAATCCTGAATCCTCAATCTTCAGCCCTCAGTCCTCAACAATCAATCCTCAGTCCACCATAGAATATCCTCGATTCACAGTTTTCAATACTCAATCCCCATTCTTCAATCTTCAAATCTCAATCCACAAACATCAATTCTCATCACTCAACCCTCAACACTCAGTCCTCAATCTTCAATCCTCAATCATCAATCCTCAATCTTCAATCCTCAATACTCAATCTTCAATCCTCAATCCTCAATTCTCAATACTCAATCCTCAATCCTCAATGTTCTATCCTCAATACGCAATCCTCAATCTTCAATCCTCAATCCCCAATGTTCTATCCTCAATACGCAATCCTCAATCTTCAATCCTCAATCTTCAATCCTCAATCCTCAATCCTCAATCCTCAATCCTCAATCCTCAATCCTCAGTCCTCAAACCTCAATCCTGAATCCACAATCCTGAACCTCCAATATTCAGCCATCAGACCTCAACAATCAGTTGTGAATCCTCAATCGTCAATAGAATATCCTCAATTCACAGGCTTCAATACTCAATACTCAGCCTGCAATCTTCAAATCTCTATCCACAAACATCAATTCTCATCACTCAACCCTCAATATTCAACGCACAACCCTCAACCATCAATCCTCAATTCTCAATACTCAATAGAATATCCTGAATTCTCATGGTTCAGTACTCAATCCACAATATCCACAATCCACAGTCCTCAAAACTCAATCCCTAATCCTCAATCCTGAATCCTCAATATTCAGCCCTCAGTCCTCAACAATCAATTGTCAATCCTCAGTCCTCCACAGAATATCCTCAATTCACAGTTTTCAATACTCAATCCCTATTCTTCAATCTTCAAATCTCAATCCACAAACATCAATTCTCATCACTCAACCCTCAACACTCAGTCCTCAATCTTCAATCCTCAATCCTCAATCCTCAATCCTCGATCGTCAATCTTCAATCCTCAATACTCAATCTTCAATCCTCAATCCTCAATCCTCAATACTCAATCCTCATTCTTCAATCCTCAACACCCAATCCTCAATCTTCAATCCTCAATCCTCATTCCTCAATTCTCAATCCTCATTCCTCAATCCTCAGACCTCAAACATCAATACTCAACCCTCAGTCCTCGTCCTCAATCCACAACCCTCAATCCTCGATCCTCAATCTTCAATCATCAATATTCAACCTTCAATCCTCAATCCTCAATCCTCAATACTCAATCCTCAATCCTCAATGTTCTATCCTCAATACGCAATCCTCAACCTTCAATCCTCAATCCTCAATCCTCAATCCTCAATCCTCAATCCTCAATCCTCAATCCTCAATCCTCAATCCTCAGTCCTCAATCCTCATTCCTGAATCCACAATCCTGAACCCTCAATATTCAGCCCTCAGTCCTCAACAATCAGTTGTGAATCCTCAATCCTCAATAGAATATCCTCAGTTCACAGGTTTCAATACTCAATGCTCAGCCTGCAATCTTCAAATCTCTATCCACAAACATCAATTCTCATCACTCAACCCTCAATATTCAACGCACAACCCTCAACCATCAATCCTCAATACTCAACCATCAATCCTCAATTCTCAATACTCAATAGAATATCCTGAATTCTCATGGTTCAGTACTCAATCCACAACATCCAATAATCAAATCTCAATCCTCAAACATCAATTTTTAACACTCAATCCTCAACACTCAGTCCCCTCTCTTCAATCCTCCATCCTCAATCCTCAATCCTAAAGCGTCAATCCTCAATCCTCAACCCTCGACCCTCAATCCTCAGTCCTCAAATCTCAATCCCGAATCCTCAATCCTGAATCCTCAATCTTCAGCCCTCAGTCCTCAACAATCAATCCTCAGTCCTCCATAGAATATCCTCAATTCACAGTTTTCAATACTCAATCCCCATTCTTCAATCTTCAAATCTCAATCCACAAACATCAATTCTCATCACTCAACCCTCAACACTCAGTCCTCAATCTTCAATCCTCAATCATCAATCCTCAATCTTCAATCCTCAATACTCAATATTCAATCCTCAATCCTCAATTCTCAATACTCAATCCTCAATCCTCAATGTTTTATCCTCAATACGCAATCCTCAATCTTCAATCCTCAATCCCCAATGTTCTATCCTCAATACGCAATCCTCAATCTTCAATCCTCAATCCTCAATCCTCAATCCTCAATCCTCAATCCTCAATCCTCAGTCCTCAAACCTCAATCCTGAATCCACAATCCTGAACCTCCAATATTCAGCCATCAGACCTCAACAATCAGTTGTGAATCCTCAATCGTCAATAGAATATCCTCAATTCACAGGCTTCAATACTCAATACTCAGCCTGCAATCTTCAAATCTCTATCCACAAACATCAATTCTCATCACTCAACCCTCAATATTCAACGCACAACCCTCAACCATCAATCCTCAATACTCAACCATCAATCCTCAATTCTCAATACTCAATAGAATATCCTGAATTCTCATGGTTCAGTACTCAATCCACAATATCCACAATCCACAGTCCTCAAAACTCAATCCCTAATCCTCAATCCTGAATCCTCAATCTTCAGCCCTCAGTCCTCAACAATCAATTGTCAATCCTCAGTCCTCCATAGAGTATCCTCAATTCACAGTTTTCAATACTCAATCCCTATTCTTCAATCTTCAAATCTCAATCCACAAACATCAATTCTCATCACTCAACCCTCAACACTCAGTCCTCAATCTTCAATCCTCAATCATCAATCCTCAATCTTCAATCCTCAATACTCAGTCTTCAATCCTCAATCCTCAATCCTCAATCCTCGATCGTCAATCTTCAATCCTCAATACTCAATCTTCAATCCTCAATCCTCAATCCTCAATCTTAATCTTCAATCCTCAGTACTCAATCTTCAATCCTCAATCCTCAATACTCAATCCTCAATCCTCAATCATCAATCCTCAATACACAGTCTTCAATCCTGAATCCTCAATCCTCAATCCTCAATCCTCAATCCCCAACCTTAATCTTCAATCCTCAGTACTCAATCATCAAGCCTCAATCCTCAATCCTCAATCCTCAATCCTCTACCTTCAATCCTCAATACTCAATCTTCAATCCTCAATCCTTAATCCTCAATCCTCAATCCTCAATCCTCAATCCTCAATCGTCAATCTTCAATCCTCAATACTCAATCTTCAATCCTCAATCCCCAATACTCAATACTCAATCCTCATTCTACAATCCTCAATACCCAATCCTCAATCTTCAATCCTCAATCTTCAATCATCAATATTCAATCCTCAATCCTCAATCCTCAATCCTCAATACGCAATCCTCAATCCTCAATGTTTTATCCTCAATACGCAATCCTCAATCTTCAATCCTCAATCCTCAATCCTCAATCCTCAATCCTCAGTCCTCAATCCTCAATCTTAATCTTCAATCCTCAACACTCAATCTTCAATCCTCATTCTTCAATCCTCAATACCCAATACTCAATCTTCAATCCTCAATCCTCAATCCTCAATCCTCAATTCTCAATCCCCAATGCTCAATCCTCAATCGTCAATCCTCAATCCCCAGTCCTCATTCTTCAATCCTCAATACCCAATCCTCAATCTTCAATCCTCAATCCTCAATCCTCAATCCTCAATCCTCAATCCTCGATCGTCAATCTTCAATCCTCAATACTCAATCTTCAATCCTCAATCCTCAATCCTCAATCCTCAATCCTCATTCTTCAATCCTCAATACCCAATCCTCAATATTCAATCCTCAATCCTCAATCCTCAATCCTCAATCCTCAATACTCAATCCTCAATCCTCAATCTTCAATCCTCAGTCCCAAATCCTCAATCTTCAATACTCACTCCTCAATCCTCAGTCTTCAATCCTCAATGCTCAATCCTCAATCCTCAATCCTCAATCTTCAATCCTCAATACTCAACCTTCAATCCTCAATCCTCAATTCTCAATCCCCAATGCTCAATCCTCAATCGTCAATCCTCAATCCCCAGTCCTCATTCTTCAATCCTCAATCCTCAATCCTCAATCCTCAATCCTCAATCCTCAATCCTCAATCGTCAATCTTCAATCCTCAATACTCAATCTTCAATCCTCAATCCTCAATCCTCAATCCTCAATCCTCATTCTTCAATCCTCAATACCCAATCCTCAATATTCAATCCTCAATCCTCAATCCTCAATCCTCAATCCTCAACCCTCAATCCTCAATCCTCAATCTTCAATCCTCAGTCCCAAATCCTCAATCTTCAATACTCACTCCTCAATCCTCAGTCTTCAATCCTCAATGCTCAATCCTCAATCCTCAATCCTCAATCTTCAATCCTCAATACTCAACCTTCAATCCTCAATCCTCAATTCTCAATCCCCAATGCTCAATCCTCAATCGTCAATCCTCAATCCCCAGTCCTCATTCTTCAATCCTCAATACCCAATCCTCAATCTTCAATCCTCAATCCTCAATCCTCAATTCTCAATCCTCATTCCTCAACCCTCAGACCTCAAACAGCAATACTCAAACCTCCGTCCTCGTCCTCAATCCACAACCATCAATCCTCAATCCTCAATATTCAATCATCAATCCTCAATCCTCAATCCTCAGTCCTCAAACCTCAATCCTGAATCCACAATCCTGAACCTCCAATATTCAGCCATCAGACCTCAACAATCAGTTGTGAATCCTCAATCGTCAATAGAATATCCTCAATTCACAGGCTTCAATACTCAATACTCAGCCTGCAATCTTCAAATCTCTATCCACAAACATCAATTCTCATCACTCAACCCTCAATATTCAACGCACAACCCTCAACCATCAATCCTCAATTCTCAATACTCAATAGAATATCCTGAATTCTCATGGTTCAGTACTCAATCCACAATATCCACAATCCACAGTCCTCAAAACTCAATCCCTAATCCTCAATCCTGAATCCTCAATATTCAGCCCTCAGTCCTCAACAATCAATTGTCAATCCTCAGTCCTCCACAGAATATCCTCAATTCACAGTTTTCAATACTCAATCCCTATTCTTCAATCTTCAAATCTCAATCCACAAACATCAATTCTCATCACTCAACCCTCAACACTCAGTCCTCAATCTTCAATCCTCAATCCTCAATCCTCAATCCTCGATCGTCAATCTTCAATCCTCAATACTCAATCTTCAATCCTCAATCCTCAATCCTCAATACTCAATCCTCATTCTTCAATCCTCAACACCCAATCCTCAATCTTCAATCCTCAATCCTCATTCCTCAATTCTCAATCCTCATTCCTCAATCCTCAGACCTCAAACATCAATACTCAACCCTCAGTCCTCGTCCTCAATCCACAACCCTCAATCCTCGATCCTCAATCTTCAATCATCAATATTCAACCTTCAATCCTCAATCCTCAATCCTCAATACTCAATCCTCAATCCTCAATGTTCTATCCTCAATACGCAATCCTCAACCTTCAATCCTCAATCCTCAATCCTCAATCCTCAATCCTCAATCCTCAATCCTCAATCCTCAATCCTCAATCCTCAGTCCTCAATCCTCATTCCTGAATCCACAATCCTGAACCCTCAATATTCAGCCCTCAGTCCTCAACAATCAGTTGTGAATCCTCAATCCTCAATAGAATATCCTCAGTTCACAGGTTTCAATACTCAATGCTCAGCCTGCAATCTTCAAATCTCTATCCACAAACATCAATTCTCATCACTCAACCCTCAATATTCAACGCACAACCCTCAACCATCAATCCTCAATACTCAACCATCAATCCTCAATTCTCAATACTCAATAGAATATCCTGAATTCTCATGGTTCAGTACTCAATCCACAACATCCAATAATCAAATCTCAATCCTCAAACATCAATTTTTAACACTCAATCCTCAACACTCAGTCCCCTCTCTTCAATCCTCCATCCTCAATCCTCAATCCTAAAGCGTCAATCCTCAATCCTCAACACTCGACCCTCAATCCTCAGTCCTCAAATCTCAATCCCGAATCCTCAATCCTGAATCCTCAATCTTCAGCCCTCAGTCCTCAACAATCAATCCTCAGTCCTCCATAGAATATCCTCAATTCACAGTTTTCAATACTCAATCCCCATTCTTCAATCTTCAAATCTCAATCCACAAACATCAATTCTCATCACTCAACCCTCAACACTCAGTCCTCAATCTTCAATCCTCAATCATCAATCCTCAATCTTCAATCCTCAATACTCAATATTCAATCCTCAATCCTCAATTCTCAATACTCAATCCTCAATCCTCAATGTTTTATCCTCAATACGCAATCCTCAATCTTCAATCCTCAATCCCCAATGTTCTATCCTCAATACGCAATCCTCAATCTTCAATCCTCAATCCTCAATCCTCAATCCTCAATCCTCAATCCTCAATCCTCAGTCCTCAAACCTCAATCCTGAATCCACAATCCTGAACCTCCAATATTCAGCCATCAGACCTCAACAATCAGTTGTGAATCCTCAATCGTCAATAGAATATCCTCAATTCACAGGCTTCAATACTCAATACTCAGCCTGCAATCTTCAAATCTCTATCCACAAACATCAATTCTCATCACTCAACCCTCAATATTCAACGCACAACCCTCAACCATCAATCCTCAATACTCAACCATCAATCCTCAATTCTCAATACTCAATAGAATATCCTGAATTCTCATGGTTCAGTACTCAATCCACAATATCCACAATCCACAGTCCTCAAAACTCAATCCCTAATCCTCAATCCTGAATCCTCAATCTTCAGCCCTCAGTCCTCAACAATCAATTGTCAATCCTCAGTCCTCCATAGAGTATCCTCAATTCACAGTTTTCAATACTCAATCCCTATTCTTCAATCTTCAAATCTCAATCCACAAACATCAATTCTCATCACTCAACCCTCAACACTCAGTCCTCAATCTTCAATCCTCAATCATCAATCCTCAATCTTCAATCCTCAATACTCAGTCTTCAATCCTCAATCCTCAATCCTCAATCCTCGATCGTCAATCTTCAATCCTCAATACTCAATCTTCAATCCTCAATCCTCAATCCTCAATCTTAATCTTCAATCCTCAGTACTCAATCTTCAATCCTCAATCCTCAATACTCAATCCTCAATCCTCAATCATCAATCCTCAATACACAGTCTTCAATCCTGAATCCTCAATCCTCAATCCTCAATCCTCAATCCCCAACCTTAATCTTCAATCCTCAGTACTCAATCATCAAGCCTCAATCCTCAATCCTCAATCCTCAATCCTCTACCTTCAATCCTCAATACTCAATCTTCAATCCTCAATCCTTAATCCTCAATCCTCAATCCTCAATCCTCAATCCTCAATCGTCAATCTTCAATCCTCAATACTCAATCTTCAATCCTCAATCCCCAATACTCAATACTCAATCCTCATTCTACAATCCTCAATACCCAATCCTCAATCTTCAATCCTCAATCTTCAATCATCAATATTCAATCCTCAATCCTCAATCCTCAATCCTCAATACGCAATCCTCAATCCTCAATGTTTTATCCTCAATACGCAATCCTCAATCTTCAATCCTCAATCCTCAATCCTCAATCCTCAATCCTCAGTCCTCAATCCTCAATCTTAATCTTCAATCCTCAACACTCAATCTTCAATCCTCATTCTTCAATCCTCAATACCCAATACTCAATCTTCAATCCTCAATCCTCAATCCTCAATCCTCAATTCTCAATCCCCAATGCTCAATCCTCAATCGTCAATCCTCAATCCCCAGTCCTCATTCTTCAATCCTCAATACCCAATCCTCAATCTTCAATCCTCAATCCTCAATCCTCAATCCTCAATCCTCAATCCTCGATCGTCAATCTTCAATCCTCAATACTCAATCTTCAATCCTCAATCCTCAATCCTCAATCCTCAATCCTCATTCTTCAATCCTCAATACCCAATCCTCAATATTCAATCCTCAATCCTCAATCCTCAATCCTCAATCCTCAATACTCAATCCTCAATCCTCAATCTTCAATCCTCAGTCCCAAATCCTCAATCTTCAATACTCACTCCTCAATCCTCAGTCTTCAATCCTCAATGCTCAATCCTCAATCCTCAATCCTCAATCTTCAATCCTCAATACTCAACCTTCAATCCTCAATCCTCAATTCTCAATCCCCAATGCTCAATCCTCAATCGTCAATCCTCAATCCCCAGTCCTCATTCTTCAATCCTCAATCCTCAATCCTCAATCCTCAATCCTCAATCCTCAATCCTCAATCGTCAATCTTCAATCCTCAATACTCAATCTTCAATCCTCAATCCTCAATCCTCAATCCTCAATCCTCATTCTTCAATCCTCAATACCCAATCCTCAATATTCAATCCTCAATCCTCAATCCTCAATCCTCAATCCTCAACCCTCAATCCTCAATCCTCAATCTTCAATCCTCAGTCCCAAATCCTCAATCTTCAATACTCACTCCTCAATCCTCAGTCTTCAATCCTCAATGCTCAATCCTCAATCCTCAATCCTCAATCTTCAATCCTCAATACTCAACCTTCAATCCTCAATCCTCAATTCTCAATCCCCAATGCTCAATCCTCAATCGTCAATCCTCAATCCCCAGTCCTCATTCTTCAATCCTCAATACCCAATCCTCAATCTTCAATCCTCAATCCTCAATCCTCAATTCTCAATCCTCATTCCTCAACCCTCAGACCTCAAACAGCAATACTCAAACCTCCGTCCTCGTCCTCAATCCACAACCATCAATCCTCAATCCTCAATATTCAATCATCAATATTCAATCTTCAGTCCTCAATCCTCAATCCTCAATCCTCAATCCTCAATGTTCAATCCGCAATACCCAATCCTCAATCATCTATCCGCAATCCTCAATCCTCAATCCTCAATCCTCAATCCTCAATCCTCAACCTTCAATCCTCAATACTCAATCTTCAATCCTCAGTCACAAATCCTCAATCTTCAATACTCACTCCTCAATCCTCAATCTTCAATCCTCAATCCTCAATCCTCAGTCCTCAATCCTCAATCCTCAATCTTCAATCTTCATTCCTCAGTCACAAATCCTCAATCTTCAATCCTCAATACTCAGCCTTCAATCCTCAATCCTCAATCCTCAATCCTCATTCTTCAATCCTCAATACCCAATCCTCAATCTTCAATCCTCAATCCTCAATCCTCAATTCGCAATCCTCAATCCTCAATCCTCAATCCTCAAAACTCAATCCTCAATGTTCAATCCGCAATACCCAATCCTCAATCTTCTATCCGCAATCCTCAATCCTCAATCCTCAATCCTCAATCCTCAATCCTCAATCCTCAATCTTCAATCCTCAATACTCAATCTTCAATCCTCAATCCTCAATCCTCAATCCTCAACCCTCATTCTTCAATCCTCAACACCCAATCCTCAATCTTCAATCCTCAAACGTCAATCCTCAATTCTCAATACTCATTCCTCAATCCTCAGACCTCAAACATCAATACTCAACCCTCAGTCCTCGTCCTCAATCCACAACCCTCAATCCTCGATCCTCAACCTTCAATCATCAATATTCAACCTTCAATCCTCAATCCTCAATCCTCAATACTCAATCCTCAATCCTCATTGTTCTATCCTCAATACGCAATCCTCAACCTTCAATCCTCAATCCTCAATCCTCAATCCTCACCCTCAATCCTCAATCCTCAGACCTCAAACCTCAATCCTGAAGCCACAATCCTGAACCCCCAATATTCAGCCCTCAGACCTCAACAATCAGTTGTGAATCCTCAATCGTCAATAGAATATCCTCAATTCACAGGTTTCAATACTCAACACTCAGCCTGCAATCTTCAAATCTCTATCCACAAACATCAATTCTCATCACTCAACCCTCAATATTCAACGCACAACACTCAACCATCAATCCTCAGTCCTCAAAACTCAATCCCTAATCCTCAATCCTGAATCCTCAATCTTCAGCCCTCAGTCCTCAACAATCAATGGTCAATCCTCAGTCCTCCATAGAATATCCTCAATTCACAGTTTTCAATACTCAATCCCTATTCTTCAATCTTAAAATCTCAATCCACAAACATCAGTTCTCATCACTCAACCCTCAACACTCAGTCCTCAATCTTCAATCCTCAATCATCAATCCTCAATCTTCAATCCTCAGTACTCAATCTTCAATCCTCAATCCTCAATTCTCAATCCTCAATGCTCAATACCCAATCCTCAATCTTCAACCCTCAATCCTCAATCCTCAATTCTCAATCCTCAATCCTCAGTCCTCAGTCCTCAAACGTCAATCCTCAACCCTCAGCCCTCATCCTCAATCCGCAATCCTCAATCCTGAATTCTCAATCTTCAATCCTCAATACTCAATCTTCAATCCTCAATGCTCAGTCCTCAAATTTCAATTCTGAATCCTCAATCCGGAATCCTCAACCTTCAGCCCTCAGACCTCAACAATCAGTTGTCAATCCTCAATAATCAATAGAATATACTCAATTCACAGTTTTCAATACTAAATACTCAATCTGCAATCTTCAAATCTCTATCCACAAACATCAATTCTCATCACTCAACCCTCAACACTCAGTCCTCAACGCTCAATCCTCAATCCTCAATTCTCAATCTTCAATCCTCAATACTGAACCTTCAATCCTCAATCCTCAATCCTCAGTCCTCAATCCTCAATCCTCAATCTTAATCTTCAATCCTCAGTACTCAATCTTCAATCCTCAATCCTCAATCCTCAATCCTCAATCCTCAATCTTCAATCCTCAATACACAATCTTCAATCCTGAATCCTCAATCCTCAATCCTCATTCCTCAATCCCCAATCTTAATCTTCAATCCTCAGTACTCAATCATCAAGCCTCAATCCTCAATCCTCAATCCTCAGTCCTCTACCTTCAATCCTCAATACTCAATCTTCAATCCTCAATCCTCAATCCTCAATCCTCAATCCTCAATCCTCAATCCTCAATCGTCAATCTTCAATCCTCAATACTCAATCTTCAATCCTCAATCCTCAATACTCAATACTCAATCCTCATTCTACAATCCTCAATACCCAATCCTCAATCTTCAATCCTCAATCTTCAATCATCAATATTCAATCTTCAATCCTCAATCCTCAATCCTCAATACTCAATCCCCAATCCTCAATGTTCTATCCTCAATACGCAATCCTCAATCTTCAATCCTCAATCCTCAATCCTCAATCCTCAATCCTCAATCCTCAATCCTCAGTCCTCAAACCTCAATCCTGAATCCACAATCCTGAACCCCCAATATTCAGCCCTCAGACCTCAACAATCAGTTGTGAATCCTCAATCGTCAATAGAATATCCTCAATTCACAGGCTTCGATACTCAATACTCAGCCTGCAATCTTCAAATCTCTATCCACAAACATCAATTCTCATCACTCCACCCTCAATATTCAACGCACAACCCTCAACCATCAATCCTCAGTCCTCAAAACTCAATCCCTAATCCTCAATCCTGAATCCTCAATCTTCAGCCCTCAGTCCTCAACAATCAATTGTCAATCCTCAGTCCTCCATAGAATATCCTCAATTCACAGTTTTCAATACTCAATCCCTATTCTTCAATCTTCAAATCTCAATCCACAAACATCAATTCTCATCACTCAACCCTCAACACTCAGTCCTCAATCTTCAATCCTCAATCATCAATCCTCAATCTTCAATCCTCAATACTCAGTCTTCAATCCTCAATCCTCAATTCTCAATCCTCAATGCTCAATCCTCAATCGTCAATCCTCAATCCCCAATCTTCAATCTTCAATTCTCAATCCACAATCCTCAATCCTCAGTCCTCAATCTTCGATCCTCAATACTCAATCTTCAATCCTCAATCCTCAGTCCTCAATCCTCAATCCTCAATCCTCAATCCTCAATCTTCAATCCTCAATACTCAATCTGCAATGCTCAATCCTCAGTCCTCACTCCTCAACCCTCATTCTTCAATCCTCAATACCCAATCCTCAATCTTCAATCCTCAATCCTCAATCCTCAATCCTCAATCCTCAATCTTCAATCCTCAATCCTCAATCCTCAATCCTCAATCCTCAATCTTCAATCCTCGATACTCAATCTTCAATCCTCAATCCTCAATCCTCAATCCTCAATCCTCAATCCTCAATCCTCAATCCTCAATCGTCAATCTTCAATCCTCAATACTCAATCTTCAATCCTCAATCCTCAATCCTCAATCCTCAATCCTCATTCTTCAATCCTCAATACCCAATCCTCAATATTCAATCCTCAATCCTCAATCCTCAATCCTCAATCCTCAATCCTCAATCCTCAATCCTCAATCTTCAATCCTCAGTCCCAAATCCTCAATCTTCAATACTCACTCCTCAATCCTCAGTCTTCAATCCTCAATGCTCAATCCTCAATCCTCAATCCTCAATCTTCAATCCTCAATACTCAACCTTCAATCCTCAATCCTCAATTCTCAATCCCCAATGCTCAATCCTCAATCGTCAATCCTCTATCCCCAGTCCTCATTCTTCAATCCTTAATACCCAATCCTCAATCTTCAATCCTCAATCCTCAATCCTCAATTCTCAATCCTCATTCCTCAACCCTCAGACCTCAAACAGCAATACTCAACCCTCCGTCCTCGTCCTCAATCCACAACCATCAATCCTCAATCCTCAATATTCAATCATCAATATTCAATCTTCAGTCCTCAATCCTCAATCCTCAATCCTCAATCCTCAATCCTCAATGTTCAATCCGCAATACCCAATCCTCAATCATCTATCCGCAATCCTCAATCCTCAATGCTCAATCCTCAATCCTCAATCCTCAACCTTCAATCCTCAATACTCAATCTTCAATCCTCTATCCTCAATCCTCAATCCTCAATCCTCATTCTTCAATCCTCAACACCCAATCCTCAATCTTCAATCCTCAATCCACAACCCTCAATCCTCGATCCTCAATCTTCAATCATCAATATTCAATCTTCAATCCTCAATCCTCAATCCTCAATACACAATCCTCAATCCTCAATGTTCTATCCTCAATACGCAATCCTCAATCTTCAATCCTCAATCCTCAATCCTCAATCCTCAATCCACAACCTTAATCTTCAATCCTCAGTACTCAATCTTCAATCCTAATTCCTCAATCCTCAAACCTCAATCCTCAATCTTCAATCCTCAATACCCAATCCTCAATCTTCAATCCTCAATCCTCAATCCTCAGTCCTCAATCCTCAATCCTCAATCCTCAATCTTCAATCCTCAGTCACAAATCCTCAATCTTCAATACTCACTCCTCAATCCTCAATCTTCAATCCTCAATCCTCAGTCCTCAGTCCTCAATCCTCAATCCTCAATCCTCAATCTTCAATCCTCAGTCACAAATCCTCAATCTTAAATACTCACTCCTCAATCCTCAATCTTGAATCCTCAATACTCAGTCTTCAATCCTCAATCCTCAATCCTCAATCCTCAATGTTCAATCCGCAATACCCAATCCTCAATCTTCTATCCGCAATCCTCAATCCTCAATCCTCAATCCTCAATCCTCAATCCTCAATCCTCAATCTTCGATCCTCAATACTCAATCTTCAATCCTCAATCCTCAATCCTCAATCCTCAACCCTCATTCTTCAATCCTCAACACCCAATCCTCAATCTTCAATCCTCAAACGTCAATCCTCAATTCTCAATACTCATTCCTCAATCCTCAGACCTCAAACATCAATACTCAACCCTCAGTCCTCGTCCTCAATCCACAACCCTCAATCCTCGATCCTCAACCTTCAATCATCAATATTCAACCTTCAATCCTCAATCCTCAATCCTCAATACTCAATCCTCAATCCTCATTGTTCTATCCTCAATACGCAATCCTCAACCTTCAATCCTCAATCCTCACCCTCAATCCTCAATCCTCAGACCTCAAACCTCAATCCTGAAGCCACAATCCTGAACCCCCAATATTCAGCCCTCAGACCTCAACAATCAGTTGTGAATCCTCAATCGTCAATAGAATATCCTCAATTCACAGGTTTCAATACTCAACACTCAGCCTGCAATCTTCAAATCTCTATCCACAAACATCAATTCTCATCACTCAACCCTCAATATTCAACGCACAACACTCAACCATCAATCCTCAGTCCTCAAAACTCAATCCCTAATCCTCAATCCTGAATCCTCAATCTTCAGCCCTCAGTCCTCAACAATCAATGGTCAATCCTCAGTCCTCCATAGAATATCCTCAATTCACAGTTTTCAATACTCAATCCCTATTCTTCAATCTTAAAATCTCAATCCACAAACATCAGTTCTCATCACTCAACCCTCAACACTCAGTCCTCAATCTTCAATCCTCAATCATCAATCCTCAATCTTCAATCCTCAATACTCAATCTTCAATCCTCAATCCTCAATTCTCAATCCTCAATGCTCAATACCCAATCCTCAATCTTCAACCCTCAATCCTCAATCCTCAATTCTCAATCCTCAATCCTCAGTCCTCAGTCCTCAAACGTCAATCCTCAACCCTCAGCCCTCATCCTCAATCCGCAATCCTCAATCCTGAATTCTCAATCTTCAATCCTCAATACTCAATCTTCAATCCTCAATGCTCAGTCCTCAAATTTCAATTCTGAATCCTCAATCCGGAATCCTCAACCTTCAGCCCTCAGACCTCAACAATCAGTTGTCAATCCTCAATAATCAATAGAATATACTCAATTCACAGTTTTCAATACTAAATACTCAATCTGCAATCTTCAAATCTCTATCCACAAACATCAATTCTCATCACTCAACCCTCAACACTCAGTCCTCAACGCTCAATCCTCAATCCTCAATTCTCAATCTTCAATCCTCAATACTGAACCTTCAATCCTCAATCCTCAATCCTCAGTCCTCAATCCTCAATCCTCAATCTTAATCTTCAATCCTCAGTACTCAATCTTCAATCCTCAATCCTCAATCCTCAATCCTCAATCCTCAATCTTCAATCCTCAATACACAATCTTCAATCCTGAATCCTCAATCCTCAATCCTCATTCCTCAATCCCCAATCTTAATCTTCAATCCTCAGTACTCAATCATCAAGCCTCAATCCTCAATCCTCAATCCTCAGTCCTCTACCTTCAATCCTCAATACTCAATCTTCAATCCTCAATCCTCAATCCTCAATCCTCAATCCTCAATCCTCAATCCTCAATCGTCAATCTTCAATCCTCAATACTCAATCTTCAATCCTCAATCCTCAATACTCAATACTCAATCCTCATTCTACAATCCTCAATACCCAATCCTCAATCTTCAATCCTCAATCTTCAATCATCAATATTCAATCTTCAATCCTCAATCCTCAATCCTCAATACTCAATCCTCAATCCTCAATGTTCTATCCTCAATACGCAATCCTCAATCTTCAATCCTCAATCCTCAATCCTCAATCCTCAATCCTCAATCCTCAATCCTCAGTCCTCAAACCTCAATCCTGAATCCACAATCCTGAACCCCCAATATTCAGCCCTCAGACCTCAACAATCAGTTGTGAATCCTCAATCGTCAATAGAATATCCTCAATTCACAGGCTTCGATACTCAATACTCAGCCTGCAATCTTCAAATCTCTATCCACAAACATCAATTCTCATCACTCCACCCTCAATATTCAACGCACAACCCTCAACCATCAATCCTCAGTCCTCAAAACTCAATCCCTAATCCTCAATCCTGAATCCTCAATCTTCAGCCCTCAGTCCTCAACAATCAATTGTCAATCCTCAGTCCTCCATAGAATATCCTCAATTCACAGTTTTCAATACTCAATCCCTATTCTTCAATCTTCAAATCTCAATCCACAAACATCAATTCTCATCACTCAACCCTCAACACTCAGTCCTCAATCTTCAATCCTCAATCATCAATCCTCAATCTTCAATCCTCAATACTCAGTCTTCAATCCTCAATCCTCAATTCTCAATCCTCAATGCTCAATCCTCAATCGTCAATCCTCAATCCCCAATCTTCAATCTTCAATTCTCAATCCACAATCCTCAATCCTCAGTCCTCAATCTTCGATCCTCAATACTCAATCTTCAATCCTCAATCCTCAGTCCTCAATCCTCAATCCTCAATCCTCAATCCTCAATCTTCAATCCTCAATACTCAATCTGCAATGCTCAATCCTCAGTCCTCACTCCTCAACCCTCATTCTTCAATCCTCAATACCCAATCCTCAATCTTCAATCCTCAATCCTCAATCCTCAATCCTCAATCCTCAATCTTCAATCCTCAATCCTCAATCCTCAATCCTCAATCCTCAATCTTCAATCCTCGATACTCAATCTTCAATCCTCAATCCTCAATCCTCAATCCTCAATCCTCAATCCTCAATCCTCAATCGTCAATCTTCAATCCTCAATACTCAATCTTCAATCCTCAATCCTCAATCCTCAATCCTCAATCCTCATTCTTCAATCCTCAATACCCAATCCTCAATATTCAATCCTCAATCCTCAATCCTCAATCCTCAATCCTCAATCCTCAATCCTCAATCCTCAATCTTCAATCCTCAGTCCCAAATCCTCAATCTTCAATACTCACTCCTCAATCCTCAGTCTTCAATCCTCAATGCTCAATCCTCAATCCTCAATCCTCAATCTTCAATCCTCAATACTCAACCTTCAATCCTCAATCCTCAATTCTCAATCCCCAATGCTCAATCCTCAATCGTCAATCCTCAATCCCCAGTCCTCATTCTTCAATCCTTAATACCCAATCCTCAATCTTCAATCCTCAATCCTCAATCCTCAATTCTCAATCCTCATTCCTCAACCCTCAGACCTCAAACAGCAATACTCAACCCTCCGTCCTCGTCCTCAATCCACAACCATCAATCCTCAATCCTCAATATTCAATCATCAATATTCAATCTTCAGTCCTCAATCCTCAATCCTCAATCCTCAATCCTCAATCCTCAATGTTCAATCCGCAATACCCAATCCTCAATCATCTATCCGCAATCCTCAATCCTCAATGCTCAATCCTCAATCCTCAATCCTCAACCTTCAATCCTCAATACTCAATCTTCAATCCTCTATCCTCAATCCTCAATCCTCAATCCTCATTCTTCAATCCTCAACACCCAATCCTCAATCTTCAATCCTCAATCCACAACCCTCAATCCTCGATCCTCAATCCTCAGTCCTCAATCCTCAATCCTCAATCTTAATCTTCAATCCTCAGTACTCAATCTTCAATCCTCAATCCTCAATCCTCAATCCTCTATCCTCAATCTTCAATCCTCAATACACAATCTTCAATCCTGAATCCTCAATCCTCAATCCTCAATCCTCAATCCCCAATCTTAATCTTCAATCCTCAGTACTCAATCATCAAGCCTCAATCCTCAATCCTCAATCCTCAACTCTCTACCTTCAATCCTCAATACTCAATCTTCAATCCTCAATCCTCAATCCTCAATCCTCAATCCTCAATCCTCAATCCCCAATCTTAATCTTCAATCCTCAGTACTCAATCATCAAGCCTCAATCCTCAATCCTCAATCCTCAACTCTCTACCTTCAATCCTCAATACTCAATCTTCAATCCTCAATCCTTAATCCTCAATCCTCAATCCTCAATCTTCAATCCTCAATACTCAATCTTCAATCCTCAATCCTCAATCCTCAATCCTCAACCCTCATTCTTCAATCCTCAACACCCAATCCTCAATCTTCAATCCTCAAACGTCAATCCTCAATTCTCAATACTCATTCCTCAATCCTCAGACCTCAAACATCAATACTCAACCCTCAGTCCTCGTCCTCAATCCACAACCCTCAATCCTCGATCCTCAACCTTCAATCATCAATATTCAACCTTCAATCCTCAATCCTCAATCCTAAATACTCAATCCTCAATCCTCATTGTTCTATCCTCAATACGCAATCCTCAACCTTCAATCCTCAATCCTCAATTCTCAATCCCCAATGCTCAATCCTCAATCGTCAATCCTCAATCCCCAGTCCTCATTCTTCAATCCTCAATACCCAATCCTCAACCTTCAATCCTCAATCCTCAATACTCAATCTTCAATCCTCAATCCTCAATCCTCAATCCTCAATCCTCATTCTTCAATCCTCAATACCCAATCCTCAATCTTCAACCCTCAATCCTCAATCCTCAATTCTCAATCCTCAATCCTCAGTCCTCAGTCCTCAAACGTCAATCCTCAACCCTCAGCCCTCATCCTCAATCCGCAATCCTCAATCCTGAATTCTCAATCTTCAATCCTCAATACTCAATCTTCAATCCTCAATGCTCAGTCCTCAAATTTCAATTCTGAATCCTCAATCCGGAATCCTCAACCTTCAGCCCTCAGACCTCAACAATCAGTTGTCAATCCTCAATAATCAATAGAATATACTCAATTCACAGTTTTCAATACTAAATACTCAATCTGCAATCTTCAAATCTCTATCCACGAACATCAATTCTCATCACTCAACCCTCAACACTCAGTCCTCAACGCTCAATCCTCAATCCTCAATTCTCAATCTTCAATCCTCAATACTGAACCTTCAATCCTCAATCCTCAATCCTCAGTCCTCAATCCTCAATCCTCAATCTTAATCTTCAATCCTCAGTACTCAATCTTCAATCCTCAATCCTCAATCCTCAATCCTCAATCCTCAATCTTCAATCCTCAATACACAATCTTCAATCCTGAATCCTCAATCCTCAATCCTCATTCCTCAATCCCCAATCTTAATCTTCAATCCTCAGTACTCAATCATCAAGCCTCAATCCTCAATCCTCAATCCTCAATCCTCTACCTTCAGTCCTCAATACTCAATCTTCAATCCTCAATCCTCAATCCTCAATCCTCAATCCTCAATCCTCAATCCTCAATCGTCAATCTTCAATCCTCAATACTCAATCTTCAATCCTCAATCCTCAATACTCAATACTCAATCCTCATTCTACAATCCTCAATACCCAATCCTCAATCTTCAATCCTCAATCTTCAATCATCAATATTCAATCTTCAATCCTCAATCCTCAATCCTCAATACTCAATCCTCAATCCTCAATGTTCTAACCTCAATACGCAATCCTCAATCTTCAATCCTCAATCCTCAATCCGCAATCCTCAATCCTCAATCCTCAATCCTCAATCTTAATCTTCAATCCTCAACACTCAATCTTCAATCCTCATTCTTCAATCCTCAATACCCAATCCTCAATCTTCAATTCTCAATCCTCAATCCTCAGTTCGAAATCCTCAATCCTCAATCCTCAGACCTCAGGCATCAACACTCAACCCTCAGTCCTCGTTCTCAATCCACAACCCTCAATCCTCGATCCTCAATCTTCAATCATCAATATTCAACCTTCAATCCTCAATCCTCAATCCTCAATACTCAATCCTCAATCCTCAATGTTCTATCCTCAATACGCAATCCTCAATCTTCAATCCTCAAACCTCAATCCTCAATCCTCAATCCTCAACCCTCAATCTTAATCTTCAATCCTCAGTACTCAATCTTCAATCCTCAATCCTCAATACTCAATCCTCAATCCTCATTATTCAATCCTCAATACCCAATCCTCAATCTTCAATCCTCAATCCTCAATCCTCAATCCTCAATCCTAAATCTTCAATCCTCGATACTCAATCTTCAATCCTCAATCCTCAATCCTCAATCCTCAGTCCTCCTCAATCTCAATCTTCAATCCTCAATCCTCAATCTTCAATCCTCAATCCTCAATCCTCAATCCTCAATCCTCATTCTTCAATCCTCAATACCCAATCCTCAATATTCAATCCTCAATCCTCAATCCTCAATCCTCAATCCTCAATCCTCAATCCTCAATCCTCAATCCTCAATCTTCAATCCTCAGTCCCAAATCCTCAATCTTCAATACTCACTCCTCAATCCTCAGTCTTCAATCCTCAATGCTCAATCCTCAATCCTCAATCCTCAATCTTCAATCCTCAATACTCAACCTTCAATCCTCAATCCTCAATTCTCAATCCCCAATGCTCAATCCTCAATCGTTAATCCTCAATCCCCAGTCCTCATTCTTCAATCCTCAATACCCAATCCTCAATCTCCAATCCTCAATCCTCAATCCTCAATTCTCAATCCTCATTCCTCAACCCTCAGACCTCAAACAGCAATACTCAACCCTCCGTCCTCGTCCTCAATCCACAACCATCAATCCTCAATCCTCAATATTCAATCATCAATATTCAATCTTGAGTCCTCAATCCTCAATCCTCAATCCTCAATCCTCAATCCTCAATGTTCAATCCGCAATACCCAATCCTCAATCATCTATCAGCAATCCTCAATCCTCAATCCTCAATCCTCAATCCTCAATCCTCAACCTTCAATCCTCAATACTCAATCTTCAATCCTCAATCCTCAATCCTCAATCCTCAATCCTCATTCTTCAATCCTCAACACCCAATCCTCAATCTTCAATCCTCAATCCTCAATCCTCAATTCTCAATCCTCAATCCTCAATCCTCAGACCTCAAACATCAATACTCAACCCTCAGTCCTCGTCCTCAATCCACAACCCTCAATCCTCGATCCTCAATCTTCAATCATCAATATTCAAGCTTCAATCCTCAATCCTCAATCCTCAATACACAATCCTCAATCCTCAATGTTCTATCCTCAATACGCAATCCTCAATCTTCAATCCTCAATCCTCAATCCTCAATCCTCAATCCACAACCTTATTCTTCAATCCTCAGTACTCAATCTTCAATCCTAATTCCTCAATCCTCAAACCTCAATCCTCAATCATCAATCCTCAATACCCAATCCTCAATCTTCAATCCTCAATCCTCAATCCTCAGTCCTCAATCCTCAATCCTCAATCCTCAATCTTCAATCCTCAGTCACAAATCCTCAATCTTCAATACTCACTCCTCAATCCTCAATCTTCAATCCTCAATCCTCAATCCTCAATCCTCAATCCTCAATCTTCAATCCTCGATACTCAATCTTCAATCCTCAATCCTCAATCCTCAATCCTCAGTCCTCAATCCTCAATCCTCAATCGTCAATCTTCAATCCTCAATACTCAATCTTCAATCCTCAATCCTCAATCCTCAATCCTCAATCCTCATTCTTCAATCCTCAATACCCAATCCTCAATATTCAATCCTCAATCCTCAATCCTCAATCCTCAATCCTCAATCCTCAATCCTCAATCCTCAATCTTCAATCCTCAGTCCCAAATCCTCAATCTTCAATACTCACTCCTCAATCCTCAGTCTTCAATCCTCAATGCTCAATCCTCAATCCTCAATCCTCAATCTTCAATCCTCAATACTCAACCTTCAATCCTCAATCCTCAATTCTCAATCCCCAATGCTCAATCCTCAATCGTTAATCCTCAATCCCCAGTCCTCATTCTTCAATCCTCAATACCCAATCCTCAATCTCCAATCCTCAATCCTCAATCCTCAATTCTCAATCCTCATTCCTCAACCCTCAGACCTCAAACAGCAATACTCAACCCTCCGTCCTCGTCCTCAATCCACAACCATCAATCCTCAATCCTCAATATTCAATCATCAATATTCAATCTTGAGTCCTCAATCCTCAATCCTCAATCCTCAATCCTCAATCCTCAATGTTCAATCCGCAATACCCAATCCTCAATCATCTATCAGCAATCCTCAATCCTCAATCCTCAATCCTCAATCCTCAATCCTCAACCTTCAATCCTCAATACTCAATCTTCAATCCTCAATCCTCAATCCTCAATCCTCAATCCTCATTCTTCAATCCTCAACACCCAATCCTCAATCTTCAATCCTCAATCCTCAATCCTCAATTCTCAATCCTCAATCCTCAATCCTCAGACCTCAAACATCAATACTCAACCCTCAGTCCTCGTCCTCAATCCACAACCCTCAATCCTCGATCCTCAATCTTCAATCATCAATATTCAATCTTCAATCCTCAATCCTCAATCCTCAATACACAATCCTCAATCCTCAATGTTCTATCCTCAATACGCAATCCTCAATCTTCAATCCTCAATCCTCAATCCTCAATCCTCAATCCACAACCTTAATCTTCAATCCTCAGTACTCAATCTTCAATCCTAATTCCTCAATCCTCAAACCTCAATCCTCAATCATCAATCCTCAATACCCAATCCTCAATCTTCAATCCTCAATCCTCAATCCTCAGTCCTCAATCCTCAATCCTCAATCCTCAATCTTCAATCCTCAGTCACAAATCCTCAATCTTCAATACTCACTCCTCAATCCTCAATCTTCAATCCTCAATCCTCAATCCTCAGTCCTCAATCCTCAATCCTCAATCCTCAATCTTCAATCCTCAGTCACAAATCCTCAATCTTAAATACTCACTCCTCAATCCTCAACCTTCAATCCTCAATACTCAGTCTTCAATCCTCAATCCTCAATCCTCAATCCTCAATGTTCAATCCGCAATACCCAATCCTCAATCTTCTATCCGCAATCCTCAATCCTCAATACTCAATCCTCAATCCTCAATCCTCAATCCTCAATCTTCAATCCTCAATACTCAATCTTCAATCCTCAATCCTCAATCCTCAATCCTCAACCCTCATTCTTCAATCCTCAACACCCAATCCTCAATCTTCAATTCTCAATCCTCAATCCTCAATCCTCAGTCCTCAATCCTCGATCCTCAATACTCAATCTTCAATCCTCAATACTCAATCCTCAATCCTCAATTCTCAATCCTCAATCTTCAATCCTCAATCCTCAATCCGCAATCCTCAATCCTCAATCCTCAATCCTCAATCTTAATCTTCAATCCTCAACACTCAATCTTCAATCCTCATTCTTCAATCCTCAATACCCAATCCTCAATCTTCAATTCTCAATCCTCAATCCTCAGTTCGAAATCCTCAATCCTCAATCCTCAGACCTCAGGCATCAACACTCAACCCTCAGTCCTCGTTCTCAATCCACAACCCTCAATCCTCGATCCTCAATCTTCAATCATCAATATTCAACCTTCAATCCTCAATCCTCAATCCTCAATACTCAATCCTCAATCCTCAATGTTCTATCCTCAATACGCAATCCTCAATCTTCAATCCTCAAACCTCAATCCTCAATCCTCAATCCTCAACCCTCAATCTTAATCTTCAATCCTCAGTACTCAATCTTCAATCCTCAATCCTCAATACTCAATCCTCAATCCTCATTATTCAATCCTCAATACCCAATCCTCAATCTTCAATCCTCAATCCTCAATCCTCAATCCTCAATCCTAAATCTTCAATCCTCGATACTCAATCTTCAATCCTCAATCCTCAATCCTCAATCCTCAGTCCTCAATCCTCAATCCTCAATCGTCAATCTTCAATCCTCAATACTCAATCTTCAATCCTCAATCCTCAATCCTCAATCCTCAATCCTCATTCTTCAATCCTCAATACCCAATCCTCAATATTCAATCCTCAATCCTCAATCCTCAATCCTCAATCCTCAATCCTCAATCCTCAATCCTCAATCCTCAATCTTCAATCCTCAGTCCCAAATCCTCAATCTTCAATACTCACTCCTCAATCCTCAGTCTTCAATCCTCAATGCTCAATCCTCAATCCTCAATCCTCAATCTTCAATCCTCAATACTCAACCTTCAATCCTCAATCCTCAATTCTCAATCCCCAATGCTCAATCCTCAATCGTTAATCCTCAATCCCCAGTCCTCATTCTTCAATCCTCAATACCCAATCCTCAATCTCCAATCCTCAATCCTCAATCCTCAATTCTCAATCCTCATTCCTCAACCCTCAGACCTCAAACAGCAATACTCAACCCTCCGTCCTCGTCCTCAATCCACAACCATCAATCCTCAATCCTCAATATTCAATCATCAATATTCAATCTTGAGTCCTCAATCCTCAATCCTCAATCCTCAATCCTCAATCCTCAATGTTCAATCCGCAATACCCAATCCTCAATCATCTATCAGCAATCCTCAATCCTCAATCCTCAATCCTCAATCCTCAATCCTCAACCTTCAATCCTCAATACTCAATCTTCAATCCTCAATCCTCAATCCTCAATCCTCAATCCTCATTCTTCAATCCTCAACACCCAATCCTCAATCTTCAATCCTCAATCCTCAATCCTCAATTCTCAATCCTCAATCCTCAATCCTCAGACCTCAAACATCAATACTCAACCCTCAGTCCTCGTCCTCAATCCACAACCCTCAATCCTCGATCCTCAATCTTCAATCATCAATATTCAATCTTCAATCCTCAATCCTCAATCCTCAATACACAATCCTCAATCCTCAATGTTCTATCCTCAATACGCAATCCTCAATCTTCAATCCTCAATCCTCAATCCTCAATCCTCAATCCACAACCTTATTCTTCAATCCTCAGTACTCAATCTTCAATCCTAATTCCTCAATCCTCAAACCTCAATCCTCAATCATCAATCCTCAATACCCAATCCTCAATCTTCAATCCTCAATCCTCAATCCTCAGTCCTCAATCCTCAATCCTCAATCCTCAATCTTCAATCCTCAGTCACAAATCCTCAATCTTCAATACTCACTCCTCAATCCTCAATCTTCAATCCTCAATCCTCAATCCTCAATCCTCAATCCTCAATCTTCAATCCTCGATACTCAATCTTCAATCCTCAATCCTCAATCCTCAATCCTCAGTCCTCAATCCTCAATCCTCAATCGTCAATCTTCAATCCTCAATACTCAATCTTCAATCCTCAATCCTCAATCCTCAATCCTCAATCCTCATTCTTCAATCCTCAATACCCAATCCTCAATATTCAATCCTCAATCCTCAATCCTCAATCCTCAATCCTCAATCCTCAATCCTCAATCCTCAATCTTCAATCCTCAGTCCCAAATCCTCAATCTTCAATACTCACTCCTCAATCCTCAGTCTTCAATCCTCAATGCTCAATCCTCAATCCTCAATCCTCAATCTTCAATCCTCAATACTCAACCTTCAATCCTCAATCCTCAATTCTCAATCCCCAATGCTCAATCCTCAATCGTTAATCCTCAATCCCCAGTCCTCATTCTTCAATCCTCAATACCCAATCCTCAATCTCCAATCCTCAATCCTCAATCCTCAATTCTCAATCCTCATTCCTCAACCCTCAGACCTCAAACAGCAATACTCAACCCTCCGTCCTCGTCCTCAATCCACAACCATCAATCCTCAATCCTCAATATTCAATCATCAATATTCAATCTTGAGTCCTCAATCCTCAATCCTCAATCCTCAATCCTCAATCCTCAATGTTCAATCCGCAATACCCAATCCTCAATCATCTATCAGCAATCCTCAATCCTCAATCCTCAATCCTCAATCCTCAATCCTCAACCTTCAATCCTCAATACTCAATCTTCAATCCTCAATCCTCAATCCTCAATCCTCAATCCTCATTCTTCAATCCTCAACACCCAATCCTCAATCTTCAATCCTCAATCCTCAATCCTCAATTCTCAATCCTCAATCCTCAATCCTCAGACCTCAAACATCAATACTCAACCCTCAGTCCTCGTCCTCAATCCACAACCCTCAATCCTCGATCCTCAATCTTCAATCATCAATATTCAATCTTCAATCCTCAATCCTCAATCCTCAATACACAATCCTCAATCCTCAATGTTCTATCCTCAATACGCAATCCTCAATCTTCAATCCTCAATCCTCAATCCTCAATCCTCAATCCACAACCTTAATCTTCAATCCTCAGTACTCAATCTTCAATCCTAATTCCTCAATCCTCAAACCTCAATCCTCAATCATCAATCCTCAATACCCAATCCTCAATCTTCAATCCTCAATCCTCAATCCTCAGTCCTCAATCCTCAATCCTCAATCCTCAATCTTCAATCCTCAGTCACAAATCCTCAATCTTCAATACTCACTCCTCAATCCTCAATCTTCAATCCTCAATCCTCAATCCTCAGTCCTCAATCCTCAATCCTCAATCCTCAATCTTCAATCCTCAGTCACAAATCCTCAATCTTAAATACTCACTCCTCAATCCTCAACCTTCAATCCTCAATACTCAGTCTTCAATCCTCAATCCTCAATCCTCAATCCTCAATGTTCAATCCGCAATACCCAATCCTCAATCTTCTATCCGCAATCCTCAATCCTCAATACTCAATCCTCAATCCTCAATCCTCAATCCTCAATCTTCAATCCTCAATACTCAATCTTCAATCCTCAATCCTCAATCCTCAATCCTCAACCCTCATTCTTCAATCCTCAACACCCAATCCTCAATCTTCAATTCTCAATCCTCAATCCTCAATCCTCAGTCCTCAATCCTCGATCCTCAATACTCAATCTTCAATCCTCAATACTCAATCCTCAATCCTCAATTCTCAATCCTCAATCCTCAATCCTCAATCTTCAATCCTCAATACTCAATCTTCAATCCTCAATCCTCAGTCCTCAAACCTCAATTCTGAATCCTCAATCCTGAATCCTCAATCTTCAGCCCACAGTCCTCAACAATCAGTTGTCAATCCTCAATCCTCAACAGAATATCCACAATTCACAGTTTTCAATACCCAATACTCAATCTGCAATCTTCAAATCTCTATCCACAAACATTAATTCTCATCACTCAACAATCAACACTCAGTCCTCAATGTTCAATCCTCAATCCTCAACTCTCAATCCTCAATACCCAATCCTCGATCTTCAATCCTCAATCCTCAATCCTCAATTCTCTATACTCAATCCTCAGACCTCAGTCCTCAAACCTCAATCCTCAATCCTCAACCCTCAGCCCTCATCCTCAATCCTCAATCCTCAAACTCAATCCTCAATCTTCAATCCTCAATACTCAATCTTCAATCCTCAATCCTCAGTCCTCAAACCTCAATTCTGAACCCTCAATCCTGAATCCTCAATCTTCAGCCCTCAGTCCTCAACAATCAGTTGTCAATCCTCAATCCTCGACAGAATATCCACAATTCACAGTTTTCAATACCCAATACTCAATCTGCAATCTTCAAATCTCTATCCACAAACATTAATTCTCATCACTCAACCATCAACACTCAGTCCTCAATGTTCAATCCTCAATCCTCAACTCTCAATCTTCAATCCTCAATACTGAATCTTCAATCCGCAATCGTCAATCCTCAACCCTCAATCCTCAGACCCCAATCCTCAATCCTCAATCCTCAATCCTCATTCTTCAATCCTCAATACCCAATCCTCAATCTTCAATCCTCAATCCTCAATCCTCAATCCTCAATCCTCAATCCTCAGTCCTCAGACATCAAACCTCAATCCTCAACCCTCAGCCCTCATCGTCAGTCCTCAAACCTCAATCCTCAATCCTCTATCGTCAATCCTCAATCCTCAATCCTCAATCCTCAATCCTCAATTCTCAATCCTCAATCCTCAGTCCTCAGTCCTCAATCCTCAATCCTCAATCGTCAATCCTCAACCTTCAATCCTCAACACTCAACCTTCAACCCTCAATCCCCAATCCTCAATCGTCAATCCGCAATACTCAATCCTCAGTCATCAATCCTCAACCTTCAATACTCAATCCTCAATCCTCAATCCTCAATCCTCAATCCTCAATCCTCATTCCTCAAACCTCAATCCTCAAACCTCAGTCCTCATCCTCAATTCTCGATCCTCAATCCTCAATCCTCAATCTTCAATCCTCAATCCTCAATTCTCAATTCTCAATCCTCAACCCTCAGACCTCAGACCTCGAACCTCAATCCTCAACCCTCAGCCCCCATCGTCAATCCTCAAACCTCAATCCTCAATCCTCAATCGTCAATGCTCAATCCTCAATCATCAATCCTCAATACTCAATCTTCAATCCTCAGTCCTCAATCCTCAGTCCTCATCATCAATTGTCCATCTCAATCCTCAATCCTTAACCCTCAATCTTCAATCCTCAATAATCAATCTCCAATCCTAGATCCCCAATCCCCAATCCTCAATCTTTAATCCTCAACCTTCAATCCTCAATCCCCAGTCCCCAATCTTCAATCCTCAATCCTCAATCCTCAATCCTCAATTCTCAACCTTCAATCCTCAATACTCAACCTTCAATCCTCAATCCTCAATCCTCAATCCTCAATCCTCAATCCTCAATCCTCAATCCTCAATATTCAACACAAAACCCTCAACCATCAATTCTCAATACTCAACAATCAATCCTCAATTCTCAATACTCAATAGAATACCCTGAATTCTCATCGTTCAATACTCAATCCACAAAAATCAATAATCAAATCTCAACCATCAAACATCAATTCTCAACTCTCAATCCTCAACATTCAGTCCTCTCTCTTCAATCCTCCATCCTCAATCCTCAATCCTCAATCTTCAATCCTCAATTCTCAATCTTCAATCCTCAATCCTCAGTCCTCAAACCTCAATTCTGAATCCTCAATCCTGAATCCTCAATCTTCAGCCCTCAGTCCTCGACTATCAATTGTCAATCCTCAATCCTCAATAGAATATCCTCAATTCACAGTTTTCAATACTCGATACTCAATCTGCAATCTTCAAATCTCTATCCACAAACATTAATTCTCATCACTCAACCCTCAACACTCTGTCCCTAATCCTCAATCTTCAATACTCAATCCTCAATACTCAATCCTCAATCCTCAATCCTCAATCATCAATCTTCAATCCTCAATACACAATCTTCAATCCTCAAACCTCAATCCTCAATCCTCATTCTTCAATCCTCAATACCCAATCCTCAATCTTCAATCCTCAATCCTCAATCCTCAATTCTCAATCCTCAATCCTCGGTCCTCACTCCTCAAACCTCAATCCTCAACCCTCAGCCCTCATCCTCAATCCTCAATCCTTATTCCTCAGTCCACCACCTTCAATCCTCAATACTCAATTATCAATGCTCAATCTTCAATCCTCAATCCTCAATCCTTAATTCTCAACCCTCAATCCTCAGACCTCAGTCCTCAAACCTCAATCCTCAACCTTCAGCCCTCATCCCGGATCCTCAATCCTCAATCTTCAAACCTCAATCCTCAATCCTCAAGCCTCAATCCTCAATCATCAATCCTCAGTCCTCAAACCTCAATCCTGAAACCTCAATCCTCAGTACTCAACCTTCAGACTTCAGACCTCAACAATCAGTTGTCATTCCTCAATCCTCAATAGAATATCATCAATTCACAGTTTTCAATACTAAATTCTCAATCTGCAATCTTCGAATCTCTATCCACAAACATCAATCCTCATCACTCAACCCTCAACACTCAGTCCCCAATCCTCAATCTTCAATCCTCTATCCTCAACCCTCATTCCTCAATCCTCAATCCTCAATCCTCAATCCTCAATCCTCAATCCTCGTACCTCAAACCTCAATCCTCAACCGTCAGTCCTCATCTTCAATTCTCCATCTCAATCCTCAATACTTAACCCTCAATCTTCAATCCTCAATAATCAACCTCCAATCCTAGATCCCCCATCCCCAATCCTCAATCCTTAATCCTCAATCTTCAATCCTCAATCCCCAGTACCCAATCTTCAATCCTCAATGCTCAATCCTCAATCCTCAATCCTCAGTCCTCAATCCTCAATCCTCAATCCTCAATCCTCAATCTTCAATCCTCAGTACTCAATCTTCAATCCTCAATCCTCGATTCTCAATCGTCAATACTCAATCCTCAATCCTCAGTCCTCAGTCCTCAAACGTCAATCCTCAACCCTCAGCCCTCATCCTCAATCCGCAATCCTCAATCCTGAATTCTCAATCTTCAATCCTCAATACCCAATCCTCAATCTTCAACCCTCAATCCTCAATCCTCAATTCTCAATCCTCAATCCTCAGTCCTCAGTCCTCAAACGTCAATCCTCAACCCTCAGCCCTCATCCTCAATCCGCAATCCTCAATCCTGAATTCTCAATCTTCAATCCTCAATACTCAATCTTCAATCCTCAATGCTCAGTCCTCAAATTTCAATTCTGAATCCTCAATCCGGAATCCTCAACCTTCAGCCCTCAGACCTCAACAATCAGTTGTCAATCCTCAATAATCAATAGAATATACTCAATTCACAGTTTTCAATACTAAATACTCAATCTGCAATCTTCAAATCTCTATCCACGAACATCAATTCTCATCACTCAACCCTCAACACTCAGTCCTCAACGCTCAATCCTCAATCCTCAATTCTCAATCTTCAATCCTCAATACTGAACCTTCAATCCTCAATCCTAATTCCTCAATCCTCAAACCTCAATCCTCAATCATCAATCCTCAATACCCAATCCTCAATCTTCAATCCTCAATCCTCAATCCTCAGTCCTCAATCCTCAATCCTCAATCCTCAATCTTCAATCCTCAGTCACAAATCCTCAATCTTCAATACTCACTCCTCAATCCTCAATCTTCAATCCTCAATCCTCAATCCTCAGTCCTCAATCCTCAATCCTCAATCCTCAATCTTCAATCCTCAGTCACAAATCCTCAATCTTAAATACTCACTCCTCAATCCTCAACCTTCAATCCTCAATACTCAGTCTTCAATCCTCAATCCTCAATCCTCAATCCTCAATGTTCAATCCGCAATACCCAATCCTCAATCTTCTATCCGCAATCCTCAATCCTCAATACTCAATCCTCAATCCTCAATCCTCAATCCTCAATCTTCAATCCTCAATACTCAATCTTCAATCCTCAATCCTCAATCCTCAATCCTCAACCCTCATTCTTCAATCCTCAACACCCAATCCTCAATCTTCAATCCTCAAACGTCAATCCTCAATTCTCAATACTCATTCCTCAATCCTCAGACCTCAAACATCAATACTCAACCCTCAGTCCTCGTCCTCAATCCACAACCCTCAATCCTCGATCCTCAATCTTCAATCATCAATATTCAACCTTCAATCATCAATCCTCAATCCTCAATACTCAATCCTCAATCCTCATTGTTCTATCCTCAATACGCAATCCTCAACCTTCAATCCTCAATCCTCAATCCTCAATCCTCACCCTCAATCCTCAATCCTCAGACCTCAAACCTCAATCCTGAAGCCACAATCCTGAACCCCCAATATTCAGCCCTCAGACCTCAACAATCAGTTGTGAATCCTCAATCGTCAATAGAATATCCTCAATTCACAGGTTTCAATACTCAACACTCAGCCTGCAATCTTCAAATCTCTATCCACAAACATCAATTCTCATCACTCAACCCTCAATATTCAACGCACAACCCTCAACCATCAATCCTCAGTCCTCAAAACTCAATCCCTAATCCTCAATCCTGAATCCTCAATCTTCAGCCCTCAGTCCTCAACAATCAATGGTCAATCCTCAGTCCTCCATAGAATATCCTCAATTCACAGTTTTCAATACTCAATCCCTATTCTTCAATCTTAAAATCTCAATCCACAAACATCAGTTCTCATCACTCAACCCTCAACACTCAGTCCTCAATCTTCAATCCTCAATCATCAATCCTCAATCTTCAACCCTCAATACTCAATCTTCAATCCTCAATCCTCAATTCTCAATCCTCAATGCTCAATCCTCAATCGTCAATCCTCAATCCCCAATCCTCAATCTTCAATTCTCAATCCTCAATCCTCAATCCTCAGTCCTCAATCCTCGATCCTCAATACTCAATCTTCAATCCTCAATACTCAATCCTCAATCCTCAATTCTCAATCCTCAATCCTCAATCCTCAATCTTCAATCCTCAATACTCAATCTTCAATCCTCAATCCTCAGTCCTCAAACCTCAATTCTGAATCCTCAATCCTGAATCCTCAATCTTCAGCCCACAGTCCTCAACAATCAGTTGTCAATCCTCAATCCTCAACAGAATATCCACAATTCACAGTTTTCAATACCCAATACTCAATCTGCAATCTTCAAATCTCTATCCACAAACATTAATTCTCATCACTCAACAATCAACACTCAGTCCTCAATGTTCAATCCTCAATCCTCAACTCTCAATCCTCAATACCCAATCCCCGATCTTCAATCCTCAATCCTCAATCCTCAATTCTCTATACTCAATCCTCAGACCTCAGTCCTCAAACCTCAATCCTCAATCCTCAACCCTCAGCCCTCATCCTCAATCCTCAATCCTCAAACTCAATCCTCAATCTTCAATCCTCAATACTCAATCTTCAATCCTCAATCCTCAGTCCTCAAACCTCAATTCTGAACCCTCAATCCTGAATCCTCAATCTTCAGCCCTCAGTCCTCAACAATCAGTTGTCAATCCTCAATCCTCGACAGAATATCCACAATTCACAGTTTTCAATACCCAATACTCAATCTGCAATCTTCAAATCTCTATCCACAAACATTAATTCTCATCACTCAACCATCAACACTCAGTCCTCAATGTTCAATCCTCAATCCTCAACTCTCAATCTTCAATCCTCAATACTGAATCTTCAATCCGCAATCGTCAATCCTCAACCCTCAATCCTCAGACCCCAATCCTCAATCCTCAATCCTCAATCCTCATTCTTCAATCCTCAATACCCAATCCTCAATCTTCAATCCTCAATCCTCAATCCTCAATTCTCAATCCTCAATCCTCAGTCCTCAGACATCAAACCTCAATCCTCAACCCTCAGCCCTCATCGTCAGTCCTCAAACCTCAATCCTCAATCCTCTATCGTCAATCCTCAATCCTCAATCCTCAATCCTCAATCCTCAATTCTCAATCCTCAATCCTCAGTCCTCAGTCCTCAAACCTCAATCCTCAACCATCAGCCCTCATACTCAATCCTCAATCCTTATTCCTCTGTCCTCAACCTTCAATCCTCAATACTCAATTTTCAATCCTCAATCCTCAATCCTCAATCCTCAACCCTAAATCCTCAATCATCAATCCTCAATCTTCAATACTCAATCCTCAATCCTCAATCCTGAATCCTCAATACTAAACCATCAATCCTCAATTCTCAATACTCAATAGAACATCCTGAATTCTCAGGATTCAATACTAAAACCTCAAACCTCAAACCTCAGTCATCATCCTCAATCCTCAATCCTCAATCGTCAATCCTCAACCTTCAATCCTCAACACTCAACCTTCAACCCTCAATCCCCAATCCTCAATCGTCAATCCGCAATACTCAATCCTCAGTCATCAATCCTCAACCTTCAATACTCAATCCTCAATCCTCAATCCTCAATCCTCAATCCTCAATCCTCATTCCTCAAACCTCAATCCTCAAACCTCAGTCCTCATCCTCAATTCTCGATCCTCAATCCTCAATCCTCAATCTTCAATCCTCAAACCTCAATTCTCAATTCTCAATCCTCAACCCTCAGACCTCAGACCTCGAACCTCAATCCTCAACCCTCAGCCCTCATCGTCAATCCTCAAACCTCAATCCTCAATCCTCAATCGTCAATGCTCAATCCTCAATCATCAATCCTCAATACTCAATCTTCAATCCTCAGTCCTCAATCCTCAGTCCTCATCATCAATTGTCCATCTCAATCCTCAATCCTTAACCCTCAATCTTCAATCCTCAATAATCAATCTCCAATCCTAGATCCCCAATCCCCAATCCTCAATCTTTAATCCTCAACCTTCAATCCTCAATCCCCAGTCCCCAATCTTCAATCCTCAATCCTCAATCCTCAATCCTCAATTCTCAACCTTCAATCCTCAATACTCAACCTTCAATCCTCAATCCTCAATCCTCAATCCTCAATCCTCAATCCTCAATCCTCAATCCTCAATATTCAACACAAAACCCTCAACCATCAATTCTCAATACTCAACAATCAATCCTCAATTCTCAATACTCAATAGAATACCCTGAATTCTCATCGTTCAATACTCAATCCACAAAAATCAATAATCAAATCTCAACCATCAAACATCAATTCTCAACTCTCAATCCTCAACATTCAGTCCTCTCTCTTCAATCCTCCATCCTCAATCCTCAATCCTCAATCTTCAATCCTCAATTCTCAATCTTCAATCCTCAATCCTCAGTCCTCAAACCTCAATTCTGAATCCTCAATCCTGAATCCTCAATCTTCAGCCCTCAGTCCTCGACTATCAATTGTCAATCCTCAATCCTCAATAGAATATCCTCAATTCACAGTTTTCAATACTCGATACTCAATCTGCAATCTTCAAATCTCTATCCACAAACATTAATTCTCATCACTCAACCCTCAACACTCTGTCCCTAATCCTCAATCTTCAATACTCAATCCTCAATCCTCAATCCTCAATCCTCAATCCTCAATCATCAATCTTCAATCCTCAATACACAATCTTCAATCCTCAAACCTCAATCCTCAATCCTCATTCTTCAATCCTCAATACCCAATCCTCAATCTTCAATCCTCAATCCTCAATCCTCAATTCTCAATCCTCAATCCTCGGTCCTCACTCCTCAAACCTCAATCCTCAACCCTCAGCCCTCATCCTCAATCCTCAATCCTTATTCCTCAGTCCACCACCTTCAATCCTCAATACTCAATTATCAATGCTCAATCTTCAATCCTCAATCCTCAATCCTTAATTCTCAACCCTCAATCCTCAGACCTCAGTCCTCAAACCTCAATCCTCAACCTTCAGCCCTCATCCCGGATCCTCAATCCTCAATCTTCAAACCTCAATCCTCAATCCTCAAGCCTCAATCCTCAATCCTCAATCCTCAGTCCTCAAACCTCAATCCTGAAACCTCAATCCTCAGTACTCAACCTTCAGACTTCAGACCTCAACAATCAGTTGTCATTCCTCAATCCTCAATAGAATATCATCAATTCACAGTTTTCAATACTAAATTCTCAATCTGCAATCTTCGAATCTCTATCCACAAACATCAATCCTCATCACTCAACCCTCAACACTCAGTCCCCAATCCTCAATCTTCAATCCTCTATCCTCAACCCTCATTCCTCAATCCTCAATCCTCAATCCTCAATCCTCAATCCTCAATCCTCGTACCTCAAACCTCAATCCTCAACCGTCAGTCCTCATCCTCAATTCTCCATCTCAATCCTCAATACTTAACCCTCAATCTTCAATCCTCAATAATCAATCTCCAATCCTAGATCCCCCATCCCCAATCCTCAGTCCTTAATCCTCAATCTTCAATCCTCAATCCCCAGTACCCAATCTTCAATCCTCAATGCTCAATCCTCAATCCTCAATCCTCAGTCCTCAATCCTCAATCCTCAATCCTCAATCCTCAATCTTCAATCCTCAATACTCAATCTTCAATCCTCAATCCTCGATTCTCAATCGTCAATACTCAATCCTCAATCGTCAATCCTCAATCCCCAATCCTCAATCTTCAATCCTCAATCCTCAATACTCAATCCTCAATCCTCAACCTTCAATCCTCAATACTCAATCTTCAATCCTCAATCCTCATTCCTCAATCCTCAATCCTCAATCCTCAATCCTCAATATTCAACACAAAACCCTCAACCATTAATCCTCAATACTCAACAATCAATCCTCAATTCTCAATACTCAATAGAATACCCTGAATTCTCATCGTTCAATACTCAATCCACAAAAATCAATAATCAAATCTCAATCCTCAAACATCAATCCTCAACACTCAATCCTCAACACTCAGTCCTCTCTCTTCAATCCTCCATCCTCAATCCTCAATCCCCAATCTTCAATCCTCAATACTCAATCTTCAATCCTCAATCCTCAGTCCTCAAACCACAATTCGGAATCCTCAATCCTGAATCCTCAATCTTCAGCCCTCTGTCCTCGACAATCAATTGTCAATCCTCAATCTTCAGCCCTCAGTCCTCGACAATCAATTGTCAATCCTCAATCCTCAATAGAATATCCTCAATTCACAGCTTTCAATTCTCGATACTCAATCTGCAATCTTCAAATCTCTATCCACAAACACTAATTCTCATCACTCAACCCTCAACACTCAGTCCCCAATCCTCAATCTTCAATCCTCAATTCTCAATCCTCAATCCTCAATCCTCAATACTCAATCCTCAATCTTCGATCCTCAATACTCAATCTTCAATCCTCAATCCTCAATCCTCAATCCTCAATCCTCATTCTTCAATCCTCAATACCCAATCCACAATCTTCAATCCTCAATCCACAATCCTCAATCCTCAATCCTCAATCCTTAATTCTCTACCCCCAATCCTCAGACCTCAGTCCTCAAACCTCAATCCTCAAACTTCAGCCCTCATCCTGGATCCTCAATCCTCAATCTTCAATCCTCAATACTCAATCCTCAAGCCTCAATCCTCAATCCTCAATCCTCAGTCCTCAAACCTCAATCCTGAAACCTCTATCCTCAGTACTCAACCTTCAGACTTCAGACCTCAACAATCAGTTGTCAATCCTCAATCCTCAATAGAATATCATCAATTCACAGTTTTCAATACTAAATTCTCAATCTGCAATCTTCGAATCTCTATCCACAAACATCAATCATCATCGCTCAACCCTCAACACTCAGTCCCCAATCCTCAATCTTCAATCCTCTATCCTCAACCCTCATTCCTCAATCCTCAATCCTCAATCCTCAATCCTCAATCCTCAATATTCAATCCTCAATACTCAGTCTTCAATCCTCAATACTCAATCCTCAATCCTCAATATTCAATCCTCAATACTCAATCTTCAATCCTCAATCCGCAATCATCAATCCTCAATCCTCAATCCTCAGTCATCAATCCTCAAACCTCAGTCCTCATCCTCAATTCTCAATCCTCAACCCTCAATCCTCAAACCACAAACCTCAACTGTCAGTCCTCGTCCTCAATCCTCAACCCTCAATCCTCAAACCTCAATCTTCAATCATCAGTACTCAATCTTCAATCCTCAATCCTCTATCCTCAATCCTCATTCCTCAAACCTCAATCCTCAACCCTCAGTCCTTATCCTCAATTCTCAATTCTCAATCCTCAATTCTCAATCCTCAATCTTCAATCCCAAATAATCAATTTTCAATCCTAGATCCTCAATCCCCAATCCTCAATCCTTAATCCTCAATCTTCAATCCTCAATACTCAACCCTCAATCCTCAATCCTCAGTCCTCAGACCTCAAACCTCAATCCTCAACCCTCAGCCCTCATCGTCAATCCTCAAACCTCAATCCTCAATCCTCAATCTTCAACCCTCAATACTCAATCTTCAATCCTCAATCCTCAATTCTCAATCCTCAATGCTCAATCCTCAGTCCTCAATCCTCAATCCTCAATCCTCAATCCTCAATCTTCAATCCTCAATACTCAATCTTCAATCCTCAATCCTCGATTCTCAATCGTCAATACTCAATCCTCAATCGTCAATCCTCAATCCCCAATCCTCAATCTTCAATCCTCAATCCTCAATACTCAATCCTCAATCCTCAACCTTCAATCCTCAATACTCAATCTTCAATCCTCAATCCTCATTCCTCAATCCCCAATCCTCAATCCTCAATCCTCAATATTCAACACAAAACCCTCAACCATTAATCCTCAATACTCAACAATCAATCCTCAATTCTCAATACTCAATAGAATACCCTGAATTCTCATCGTTCAATACTCAATCCACAAAAATCAATAATCAAATCTCAATCCTCAAACATCAATCCTCAACACTCAATCCTCAACACTCAGTCCTCTCTCTTCAATCCTCCATCCTCAATCCTCAATCCCCAATCTTCAATCCTCAATACTCAATCTTCAATCCTCAATCCTCAGTCCTCAAACCACAATTCGGAATCCTCAATCCTGAATCCTCAATCTTCAGCCCTCTGTCCTCGACAATCAATTGTCAATCCTCAATCTTCAGCCCTCAGTCCTCGACAATCAATTGTCAATCCTCAATCCTCAATAGAATATCCTCAATTCACAGCTTTCAATTCTCGATACTCAATCTGCAATCTTCAAATCTCTATCCACAAACACTAATTCTCATCACTCAACCCTCAACACTCAGTCCCCAATCCTCAATCTTCAATCCTCAATTCTCAATCCTCAATCCTCAATCCTCAATACTCAATCCTCAATCTTCGATCCTCAATACTCAATCTTCAATCCTCAATCCTCAATCCTCAATCCTCAATCCTCATTCTTCAATCCTCAATACCCAATCCACAATCTTCAATCCTCAATCCACAATCCTCAATCCTCAATCCTCAATCCTTAATTCTCTACCCCCAATCCTCAGACCTCAGTCCTCAAACCTCAATCCTCAAACTTCAGCCCTCATCCTGGATCCTCAATCCTCAATCTTCAATCCTCAATACTCAATCCTCAAGCCTCAATCCTCAATCCTCAATCCTCAGCCCTCAAACCTCAATCCTGAAACCTCTATCCTCAGTACACAACCTTCAGACTTCAGACCTCAACAATCAGTTGTCAATCCTCAATCCTCAATAGAATATCATCAATTCACAGTTTTCAATACTAAATTCTCAATCTGCAATCTTCGATTCTCTATCCACAAACATCAATCATCATCGCTCAACCCTCAACACTCAGTCCCCAATCCTCAATCTTCAATCCTCTATCCTCAACCCTCATTCCTCAATCCTCAATCCTCAATCCTCAATCCTCAATCCTCAATATTCAATCCTCAATACTCAGTCTTCAATCCTCAATACTCAATCCTCAATCCTCAATATTCAATCCTCAATACTCAATCTTCAATCCTCAATCCGCAATCATCAATCCTCAATCCTCAATCCTCAGTCATCAATCCTCAAACCTCAGTCCTCATCCTCAATTCTCAATCCTCAACCCTCAATCCTCAAACCACAAACCTCAACTGTCAGTCCTCGTCCTCAATCCTCAACCCTCAATCCTCAAACCTCAATCTTCAATCATCAGTACTCAATCTTCAATCCTCAATCCTCTATCCTCAATCCTCATTCCTCAAACCTCAATCCTCAACCCTCAGTCCTTATCCTCAATTCTCAATTCTCAATCCTCAATTCTCAATCCTCAATCTTCAATCCCAAATAATCAATTTTCAATCCTAGATCCTCAATCCCCAATCCTCAATCCTTAATCCTCAATCTTCAATCCTCAATACTCAACCCTCAATCCTCAATCCTCAGTCCTCAGACCTCAAACCTCAATCCTCAACCCTCAGCCCTCATCGTCAATCCTCAAACCTCAATCCTCAATCCTCAATCTTCAACCCTCAATACTCAATCTTCAATCCTCAACTCTCAATTCTCAATCCTCAATGCTCAATCCTCAATCGTCAATCCTCAATCCCCAATCCTCAATCTTCAATTCTCAATCCTCAATCCTCATTCTTCAATCCTCAATACCCAATCCTCAATCTTCAACCCTCAATCCTCAATCCTCAATTCTCAATCCTCAATCCTCAGTCCTCAGTCCTCAAACGTCAATCCTCAACCCTCAGCCCTCATCCTCAATCCGCAATCCTCAATCCTGAATTCTCAATCTTCAATCCTCAATACCCAATCGTCAATCTTCAACCCTCAATCCTCAATCCTCAATTCTCAATCCTCAATCCTCAGTCCTCAGTCCTCAAACGTCAATCCTCAACCCTCAGCCCTCATCCTCAATCCGCAATCCTCAATCCTGAATTCTCAATCTTCAATCCTCAATACTCAATCTTCAATCCTCAATGCTCAGTCCTCAAATTTCAATTCTGAATCCTCAATCCGGAATCCTCAACCTTCAGCCCTCAGACCTCAACAATCAGTTGTCAATCCTCAATAATCAATAGAATATACTCAATTCACAGTTTTCAATACTAAATACTCAATCTGCAATCTTCAAATCTCTATCCACGAACATCAATTCTCATCACTCAACCCTCAACACTCAGTCCTCAACGCTCAATCCTCAATCCTCAATTCTCAATCTTCAATCCTCAATACTGAACCTTCAATCCTCAATCCTCAATCCTCAGTCCTCAATCCTCAATCCTCAATCTTAATCTTCAATCCTCAGTACTCAATCTTCAATCCTCAATCCTCAATCCTCAATCCTCAATACTCAATCTTCAATCCTCAATACACAATCTTCAATCCTGAATCCTCAATCCTCAATCCTCATTCCTCAATCCCCAATCTTAATCTTCAATCCTCAGTACTCAATCATCAAGCCTCAATCCTCAATCCTCAATCCTCAATCCTCTACCTTCAGTCCTCAATACTCAATCTTCAATCCTCAATCCTCAATCCTCAATCCTCAATCCTCAATCCTCAATCCTCAATCGTCAATCTTCAATCCTCAATACTCAATCTTCAATCCTCAATCCTCAATACTCAATACTCAATCCTCATTCTACAATCCTCAATACCCAATCCTCAATCTTCAATCCTCAATCTTCAATCATCAATATTCAATCTTCAATCCTCAATCCTCAATCCTCAATACTCAATCCTCAATCCTCAATGTTCTAACCTCAATACGCAATCCTCAATCTTCAATCCTCAATCCTCAATCCGCAATCCTCAATCCTCAATCCTCAATCCTCAATCTTAATCTTCAATCCTCAACACTCAATCTTCAATCCTCATTCTTCAATCCTCAATACCCAATCCTCAATCTTCAATTCTCAATCCTCAATCCTCAGTTCGCAATCCTCAATCCTCAATCCTCAGACCTCAGGCATCAACACTCAACCCTCAGTCCTCGTTCTCAACCCACAACCCTCAATCCTCGATCCTCAATCTTCAATCATCAATATTCAACCTTCAATCCTCAATCCTCAATCCTCAATACTCAATCCTCAATCCTCAATGTTCTATCCTCAATACGCAATCCTCAATCTTCAATCCTCAAACCTCAATCCTCAATCCTCAATCCTCAAACCTCAATCTTAATCTTCAATCCTCAGTACTCAATCTTCAATCCTCAATCCTCAATACTCAATCCTCAATACCCAATCCTCAATCTTCAATCCTCAATCCTCAATCCTCAATCCTCAATCCTCAATCTTCAATCCTCGATACTCAATCTTCAATCCTCAATCCTCAATCCTCAATCCTCAGTCCTCAATCCTCAATCCTCAATCGTCAATCTTCAATCCTCAATACTCAATCTTCAATCCTCAATCCTCAATCCTCAATCCTCAATCCTCATTCTTCAATCCTCAATACCCAATCCTCAATATTCAATCCTCAATCCTCAATCCTCAATCCTCAATCCTCAATCCTCAATCCTCAATCCTCAATCTTCAATCCTCAGTCCCAAATCCTCAATCTTCAATACTCACTCCTCAATCCTCAGTCTTCAATCCTCAATGCTCAATCCTCAATCCTCAATCCTCAATCTTCAATCCTCAATACTCAACCTTCAATCCTCAATCCTCAATTCTCAATCCCCAATGCTCAATCCTCAATCGTTAATCCTCAATCCCCAGTCCTCATTCTTCAATCCTCAATACCCAATCCTCAATCTCCAATCCTCAATCCTCAATCCTCAGTTCTCAATCCTCATTCCTCAACCCTCAGACCTCAAACAGCAATACTCAACCCTCCGTCCTCGTCCTCAATCCACAACCATCAATCCTCAATCCTCAATATTCAATCATCAATATTCAATCTTGAGTCCTCAATCCTCAATCCTCAATCCTCAACCCTCAATCCTCAATGTTCAATCCGCAATACCCAATCCTCAATCATCTATCAGCAATCCTCAATCCTCAATCCTCAATCCTCAATCCTCAATCCTCAACCTTCAATCCTCAATACTCAATCTTCAATCCTCAATCCTCAATCCCCAATCCTCAATCGTCAATCCGCAATACTCAATCCTCAGTCATCAATCCTCAACCTTCAATACTCAATCCTCAATCCTCAATCCTCAATCCTCAATCCTCAATCCTCATTCCTCAAACCTCAATCCTCAAACCTCAGTCCTCATCCTCAATTCTCGATCCTCAATCCTCAATCCTCAATCTTCAATCCTCAATCCTCAATTCTCAATTCTCAATCCTCAACCCTCAGACCTCAGACCTCGAACCTCAATCCTCAACCCTCAGCCCTCATCGTCAATCCTCAAACCTCAATCCTCAATCCTCAATCGTCAATGCTCAATCCTCAATCATCAATCCTCAATACTCAATCTTCAATCCTCAGTCCTCAATCCTCAGTCCTCATCATCAATTGTCCATCTCAATCCTCAATCCTTAACCCTCAATCTTCAATCCTCAATAATCAATCTCCAATCCTAGATCCCCAATCCCCAATCCTCAATCTTTAATCCTCAACCTTCAATCCTCAATCCCCAGTCCCCAATCTTCAATCCTCAATCCTCAATCCTCAATCCTCAATTCTCAACCTTCAATCCTCAATACTCAACCTTCAATCCTCAATCCTCAATCCTCAATCCTCAATCCTCAATCCTCAATCCTCAATCCTCAATATTCAACACAAAACCCTCAACCATCAATTCTCAATACTCTACAATCAATCCTCAATTCTCAATACTCAATAGAATACCCTGAATTCTCATCGTTCAATACTCAATCCACAAAAATCAATAATCAAATCTCAACCATCAAACATCAATTCTCAACTCTCAATCCTCAACATTCAGTCCTCTCTCTTCAATCCTCCATCCTCAATCCTCAATCCTCAATCTTCAATCCTCAATTCTCAATCTTCAATCCTCAATCCTCAGTCCTCAAACCTCAATTCTGAATCCTCAATCCTGAATCCTCAATCTTCAGCCCTCAGTCCTCGACTATCAATTGTCAATCCTCAATCCTCAATAGAATATCCTCAATTCACAGTTTTCAATACTCGATACTCAATCTGCAATCTTCAAATCTCTATCCACAAACATTAATTCTCATCACTCAACCCTCAACACTCTGTCCCTAATCCTCAATCTTCAATACTCAATCCTCAATCCTCAATCCTCAATCCTCAATCCTCAATCATCAATCTTCAATCCTCAATACACAATCTTCAATCCTCAAACCTCAATCCTCAATCCTCATTCTTCAATCCTCAATACCCAATCCTCAATCTTCAATCCTCAATCCTCAATCCTCAATTCTCAATCCTCAATCCTCCGTCCTCACTCCTCAAACCTCAATCCTCAACCCTCAGCCCTCATCCTCAATCCTCAATCCTTATTCCTCAGTCCACCACCTTCAATCCTCAATACTCAATTATCAATGCTCAATCTTCAATCCTCAATCCTCAATCCTTAATTCTCAACCCTCAATCCTCAGACCTCAGTCCTCAAACCTCAATCCTGAAACCTCAATCCTCAGTACTCAACCTTCAGACTTCAGACCTCAACAATCAGTTGTCATTCCTCAATCCTCAATAGAATATCATCAATTCACAGTTTTCAATACTAAATTCTCAATCTGCAATCTTCGAATCTCTATCCACAAACATCAATCCTCATCACTCAACCCTCAACACTCAGTCCCCAATCCTCAATCTTCAATCCTCTATCCTCAACCCTCATTCCTCAATCCTCAATCCTCAATCCTCAATCCTCAATCCTCAATCCTCGTACCTCAAACCTCAATCCTCAACCGTCAGTCCTCATCCTCAATTCTCCATCTCAATCCTCAATACTTAACCCTCAATCTTCAATCCTCAATAATCAATCTCCAATCCTAGATCCCCCATCCCCAATCCTCAATCCTTAATCCTCAATCTTCAATCCTCAATCCCCAGTACCCAATCTTCAATCCTCAATGCTCAATCCTCAATCCTCAATCCTCAGTCCTCAATCCTCAATCCTCAATCCTCAATCCTCAATCTTCAATCCTCAATACTCAATCTTCAATCCTCAATCCTCGATTCTCAATCGTCAATACTCAATCCTCAATCGTCAATCCTCAATCCCCAATCCTCAATCTTCAATCCTCAATCCTCAATACTCAATCCTCAATCCTCAACCTTCAATCCTCAATACTCAATCTTCAATCCTCAATCCTCATTCCTCAATCCTCAATCCTCAATCCTCAATCCTCAACTGTCAGTCCTCGTCCTCAATCCTCAACCCTCAATCCTCAAACCTCAATCCTCATTCTTCAATCCTCAATACCCAATCCTCAATATTCAATCCTCAATCCTCAATCCTCAATCCTCAATCCTCAATCCTCAATCCTCAATCCTCAATCTTCAATCCTCAGTCCCAAATCCTCAATCTTCAATACTCACTCCTCAATCCTCAGTCTTCAATCCTCAATGCTCAATCCTCAATCCTCAATCCTCAATCTTCAATCCTCAATACTCAACCTTCAATCCTCAATCCTCAATTCTCAATCCCCAATGCTCAATCCTCAATCGTTAATCCTCAATCCCCAGTCCTCATTCTTCAATCCTCAATACCCAATCCTCAATCTCCAATCCTCAATCCTCAATCCTCAATTCTCAATCCTCATTCCTCAACCCTCAGACCTCAAACAGCAATACTCAACCCTCCGTCCTCGTCCTCAATCCACAACCATCAATCCTCAATCCTCAATATTCAATCATCAATATTCAATCTTGAGTCCTCAATCCTCAATCCTCAATCCTCAATCCTCAATCCTCAATGTTCAATCCGCAATACCCAATCCTCAATCATCTATCAGCAATCCTCAATCCTCAATCCTCAATCCTCAATCCTCAATCCTCAACCTTCAATCCTCAATACTCAATCTTCAATCCTCAATCCTCAATCCCCAATCCTCAATCGTCAATCCGCAATACTCAATCCTCAGTCATCAATCCTCAACCTTCAATACTCAATCCTCAATCCTCAATCCTCAATCCTCAATCCTCAATCCTCATTCCTCAAACCTCAATCCTCAAACCTCAGTCCTCATCCTCAATTCTCGATCCTCAATCCTCAATCCTCAATCTTCAATCCTCAATCCTCAATTCTCAATTCTCAATCCTCAACCCTCAGACCTCAGACCTCGAACCTCAATCCTCAACCCTCAGCCCTCATCGTCAATCCTCAAACCTCAATCCTCAATCCTCAATCGTCAATGCTCAATCCTCAATCATCAATCCTCAATACTCAATCTTCAATCCTCAGTCCTCAATCCTCAGTCCTCATCATCAATTGTCCATCTCAATCCTCAATCCTTAACCCTCAATCTTCAATCCTCAATAATCAATCTCCAATCCTAGATCCCCAATCCCCAATCCTCAATCTTTAATCCTCAACCTTCAATCCTCAATCCCCAGTCCCCAATCTTCAATCCTCAATCCTCAATCCTCAATCCTCAATTCTCAACCTTCAATCCTCAATACTCAACCTTCAATCCTCAATCCTCAATCCTCAATCCTCAATCCTCAATCCTCAATCCTCAATCCTCAATATTCAACACAAAACCCTCAACCATCAATTCTCAATACTCAACAATCAATCCTCAATTCTCAATACTCAATAGAATACCCTGAATTCTCATCGTTCAATACTCAATCCACAAAAATCAATAATCAAATCTCAACCATCAAACATCAATTCTCAACTCTCAATCCTCAACATTCAGTCCTCTCTCTTCAATCCTCCATTCTCAATCCTCAATCCTCAATCTTCAATCCTCAATTCTCAATCTTCAATCCTCAATCCTCAGTCCTCAAACCTCAATTCTGAATCCTCAATCCTGAATCCTCAATCTTCAGCCCTCAGTCCTCGACTATCAATTGTCAATCCTCAATCCTCAATAGAATATCCTCAATTCACAGTTTTCAATACTCGATACTCAATCTGCAATCTTCAAATCTCTATCCACAAACATTAATTCTCATCACTCAACCCTCAACACTCTGTCCCTAATCCTCAATCTTCAATACTCAATCCTCAATCCTCAATCCTCAATCCTCAATCCTCAATCATCAATCTTCAATCCTCAATACACAATCTTCAATCCTCAAACCTCAATCCTCAATCCTCATTCTTCAATCCTCAATACCCAATCCTCAATCTTCAATCCTCAATCCTCAATCCTCAATTCTCAATCCTCAATCCTCGGTCCTCACTCCTCAAACCTCAATCCTCAACCCTCAGCCCTCATCCTCAATCCTCAATCCTTATTCCTCAGTCCACCACCTTCAATCCTCAATACTCAATTATCAATGCTCAATCTTCAATCCTCAATCCTCAATCCTTAATTCTCAACCCTCAATCCTCAGACCTCAGTCCTCAAACCTCAATCCTGAAACCTCAATCCTCAGTACTCAACCTTCAGACTTCAGACCTCAACAATCAGTTGTCATTCCTCAATCCTCAATAGAATATCATCAATTCACAGTTTTCAATACTAAATTCTCAATCTGCAATCTTCGAATCTCTATCCACAAACATCAATCCTCATCACTCAACCCTCAACACTCAGTCCCCAATCCTCAATCTTCAATCCTCTATCCTCAACCCTCATTCCTCAATCCTCAATCCTCAATCCTCAATCCTCAATCCTCAATCCTCGTACCTCAAACCTCAATCCTCAACCGTCAGTCCTCATCCTCAATTCTCCATCTCAATCCTCAATACTTAACCCTCAATCTTCAATCCTCAATAATCAATCTCCAATCCTAGATCCCCCATCCCCAATCCTCAATCCTTAATCCTCAATCTTCAATCCTCAATCCCCAGTACCCAATCTTCAATCCTCAATGCTCAATCCTCAATCCTCAATCCTCAGTCCTCAATCCTCAATCGTCAATCCTCAATCCTCAATCTTCAATCCTCAATACTCAATCTTCAATCCTCAATCCTCGATTCTCAATCGTCAATACTCAATCCTCAATCGTCAATCCTCAATCCCCAATCCTCAATCTTCAATCCTCAATCCTCAATACTCAATCCTCAATCCTCAACCTTCAATCCTCAATACTCAATCTTCAATCCTCAATCCTCATTCCTCAATCCTCAATCCTCAATCCTCAATCCTCAATATTCAACACAAAACCCTCAACCATTAATCCTCAATACTCAACAATCAATCCTCAATTCTCAATACTCAATAGAATACCCTGAATTCTCATCGTTCAATACTCAATCCACAAAAATCAATAATCAAATCTCAATCCTCAAACATCAATCCTCAACACTCAATCCTCAACACTCAGTCCTCTCTCTTCAATCCTCCATCCTCAATCCTCAATCCCCAATCTTCAATCCTCAATACTCAATCTTCAATCCTCAATCCTCAGTCCTCAAACCACAATTCGGAATCCTCAATCCTGAATCCTCAATCTTCAGCCCTCTGTCCTCGACAATCAATTGTCAATCCTCAATCTTCAGCCCTCAGTCCTCGACAATCAATTGTCAATCCTCAATCCTCAATAGAATATCCTCAATTCACAGCTTTCAATTCTCGATACTCAATCTGCAATCTTCAAATCTCTATCCACAAACACTAATTCTCATCACTCAACCCTCAACACTCAGTCCCCAATCCTCAATCTTCAATCCTCAATTCTCAATCCTCAATCCTCAATCCTCAATACTCAATCCTCAATCTTCGATCCTCAATACTCAATCTTCAATCCTCAATCCTCAATCCTCAATCCTCAATCCTCATTCTTCAATCCTCAATACCCAATCCACAATCTTCAATCCTCAATCCACAATCCTCAATCCTCAATCCTCAATCCTTAATTCTCTACCCCCAATCCTCAGACCTCAGTCCTCAAACCTCAATCCTCAACCTTCAGCCCTCATCCTGGATCCTCAATCCTCAATCTTCAAACCTCAATCCTCAATCCTCAAGCCTCAATCCTCAATCCTCAATCCTCAGTCCTCAAACCTCAATCCTGAAACCTCAATCCTCAGTACTCAACCTTCAGACTTCAGACCTCAACAATCAGTTGTCATTCCTCAATCCTCAATAGAATATCATCAATTCACAGTTTTCAATACTAAATTCTCAATCTGCAATCTTCGAATCTCTATCCACAAACATCAATCCTCATCACTCAACCCTCAACACTCAGTCCCCAATCCTCAATCTTCAATCCTCTATCCTCAACCCTCATTCCTCAATCCTCAATCCTCAATCCTCAATCCTCAATCCTCAATCCTCGTACCTCAAACCTCAATCCTCAACCGTCAGTCCTCATCCTCAATTCTCCATCTCAAACCTCAATACTTAACCCTCAATCTTCAATCCTCAATAATCAATCTCCAATCCTAGATCCCCCATCCCCAATCCTCAATCCTTAATCCTCAATCTTCAATCCTCAATCCCCAGTACCCAATCTTCAATCCTCAATGCTCAATCCTCAATCCTCAATCCTCAGTCCTCAATCCTCAATCCTCAATCCTCAATCCTCAATCTTCAATCCTCAATACTCAATCTTCAATCCTCAATCCTCGATTCTCAATCGTCAATACTCAATCCTCAATCGTCAATCCTCAATCCCCAATCCTCAATCTTCAATCCTCAATCCTCAATACTCAATCCTCAATCCTCAACCTTCAATCCTCAATACTCAATCTTCAATCCTCAATCCTCATTCCTCAATCCTCAATCCTCAATCCTCAATCCTCAATATTCAACACAAAACCCTCAACCATTAATCCTCAATACTCAACAATCAATCCTCAATTCTCAATACTCAATAGAATACCCTGAATTCTCATCGTTCAATACTCAATCCACAAAAATCAATAATCAAATCTCAATCCTCAAACATCAATCCTCAACACTCAATCCTCAACACTCAGTCCTCTCTCTTCAATCCTCCATCCTCAATCCTCAATCCCCAATCTTCAATCCTCAATACTCAATCTTCAATCCTCAATCCTCAGTCCTCAAACCACAATTCGGAATCCTCAATCCTGAATCCTCAATCTTCAGCCCTCTGTCCTCGACAATCAATTGTCAATCCTCAATCTTCAGCCCTCAGTCCTCGACAATCAATTGTCAATCCTCAATCCTCAATAGAATATCCTCAATTCACAGCTTTCAATTCTCGATACTCAATCTGCAATCTTCAAATCTCTATCCACAAACACTAATTCTCATCACTCAACCCTCAACACTCAGTCCCCAATCCTCAATCTTCAATCCTCAATTCTCAATCCTCAATCCTCAATCCTCAATACTCAATCCTCAATCTTCGATCCTCAATACTCAATCTTCAATCCTCAATCCTCAATCCTCAATCCTCAATCCTCATTCTTCAATCCTCAATACCCAATCCACAATCTTCAATCCTCAATCCACAATCCTCAATCCTCAATCCTCAATCCTTAATTCTCTACCCCCAATCCTCAGACCTCAGTCCTCAAACCTCAATCCTCAAACTTCAGCCCTCATCCTGGATCCTCAATCCTCAATCTTCAATCCTCAATACTCAATCCTCAAGCCTCAATCCTCAATCCTCAATCCTCAGTCCTCAAACCTCAATCCTGAAACCTCTATCCTCAGTACTCAACCTTCAGACTTCAGACCTCAACAATCAGTTGTCAATCCTCAATCCTCAATAGAATATCATCAATTCACAGTTTTCAATACTAAATTCTCAATCTGCAATCTTCGAATCTCTATCCACAAACATCAATCATCATCGCTCAACCCTCAACACTCAGTCCCCAATCCTCAATCTTCAATCCTCTATCCTCAACCCTCATTCCTCAATCCTCAATCCTCAATCCTCAATCCTCAATCCTCAATATTCAATCCTCAATACTCAGTCTTCAATCCTCAATACTCAATCCTCAATCCTCAATATTCAATCCTCAATACTCAATCTTCAATCCTCAATCGGCAATCATCAATCCTCAATCCTCAATCCTCAGTCATCAATCCTCAAACCTCAGTCCTCATCCTCAATTCTCAATCCTCAACCCTCAATCCTCAAACCACAAACCTCAACTGTCAGTCCTCGTCCTCAATCCTCAACCCTCAATCCTCAAACCTCAATCTTCAATCATCAGTACTCAATCTTCAATCCTCAATCCTCTATCCTCAATCCTCATTCCTCAAACCTCAATCCTCAACCCTCAGTCCTTATCCTCAATTCTCAATTCTCAATCCTCAATTCTCAATCCTCAATCTTCAATCCCAAATAATCAATTTTCAATCCTAGATCCTCAATCCCCAATCCTCAATCCTTAATCCTCAATCTTCAATCCTCAATACTCAACCCTCAATCCTCAATCCTCAGTCCTCAGACCTCAAACCTCAATCCTCAACCCTCAGCCCTCATCGTCAATCCTCAAACCTCAATCCTCAATCCTCAATCTTCAACCCTCAATACTCAATCTTCAATCCTCAATCCTCAATTCTCAATCCTCAATGCTCAATCCTCAATCGTCAATCCTCAATCCCCAATCCTCAATCTTCAATTCTCAATCCTCAATCCTCATTCTTCAATCCTCAATACCCAATCCTCAATCTTCAACCCTCAATCCTCAATCCTCAATTCTCAATCCTCAATCCTCAGTCCTCAGTCCTCAAACGTCAATCCTCAACCCTCAGCCCTCATCCTCAATCCGCAATCCTCAATCCTGAATTCTCAATCTTCAATCCTCAATACCCAATCCTCAATCTTCAACCCTCAATCCTCAATCCTCAATTCTCAATCCTCAATCCTCAGTCCTCAGTCCTCAAACGTCAATCCTCAACCCTCAGCCCTCATCCTCAATCCGCAATCCTCAATCCTGAATTCTCAATCTTCAATCCTCAATACTCAATCTTCAATCCTCAATGCTCAGTCCTCAAATTTCAATTCTGAATCCTCAATCCGGAATCCTCAACCTTCAGCCCTCAGACCTCAACAATCAGTTGTCAATCCTCAATAATCAATAGAATATACTCAATTCACAGTTTTCAATACTAAATACTCAATCTGCAATCTTCAAATCTCTATCCACGAACATCAATTCTCATCACTCAACCCTCAACACTCAGTCCTCAACGCTCAATCCTCAATCCTCAATTCTCAATCTTCAATCCTCAATACTGAACCTTCAATCCTCAATCCTCAATCCTCAGTCCTCAATCCTCAATCCTCAATCCTCATTCTTCGATCCTCAATACCCTATCCTCAATCTTCAATCCGCAATCCTCAATCCTCAATTCTCAATCCTCAATCCTCTGTCCTTAGTCCTCAAACCTTAATCCTCAACTCTCAGCCCGCATCCTCAATCCTCAATACTCAATCCTCAATCCTCAATCTTCAATCCTCAATACTCAATCTTCAATCCTCAATCCTCAGTCCTCAAACCTCAATCTTCAATCCTCAATACTCAATCTTCAATCCTCAATCCTCAATCCTCAATCCTCAATCCTCAATCCTCAATATTCAATCATCAATATTCAATCTTGAGTCCTCAATCCTCAATCCTCAATCCTCAATCCTCAATCCTCAATGTTCAATCCGCAATACCCAATCCTCAATCATCTATCAGCAATCCTCAATCCTCAATCCTCAATCCTCAATCCTCAATCCTCAACCTTCAATCCTCAATACTCAATCTTCAATCCTCAATCCTCAATCCCCAATCCTCAATCGTCAATCCGCAATACTCAATCCTCAGTCATCAATCCTCAACCTTCAATACTCAATCCTCAATCCTCAATCCTCAATCCTCAATCCTCAATCCTCATTCCTCAAACCTCAATCCTCAAACCTCAGTCCTCATCCTCAATTCTCGATCCTCAATCCTCAATCCTCAATCTTCAATCCTAAATCCTCAATTCTCAATTCTCAATCCTCAACCCTCAGACCTCAGACCTCGAACCTCAATCCTCAACCCTCAGCCCTCATCGTCAATCCTCAAACCTCAATCCTCAATCCTCAATCGTCAATGCTCAATCCTCAATCATCAATCCTCAATACTCAATCTTCAATCCTCAGTCCTCAATCCTCAGTCCTCATCATCAATTGTCCATCTCAATCCTCAATCCTTAACCCTCAATCTTCAATCCTCAATAATCAATCTCCAATCCTAGATCCCCAATCCCCAATCCTCAATCTTTAATCCTCAACCTTCAATCCTCAATCCCCAGTCCCCAATCTTCAATCCTCAATCCTCAATCCTCAATCCTCAATTCTCAACCTTCAATCCTCAATACTCAACCTTCAATCCTCAATCCTCAATCCTCAATCCTCAATCCTCAATCCTCAATCCTCAATCCTCAATATTCAACACAAAACCCTCAACCATCAATTCTCAATACTCTACAATCAATCCTCAATTCTCAATACTCAATAGAATACCCTGAATTCTCATCGTTCAATACTCAATCCACAAAAATCAATAATCAAATCTCAACCATCAAACATCAATTCTCAACTCTCAATCCTCAACATTCAGTCCTCTCTCTTCAATCCTCCATCCTCAATCCTCAATCCTCAATCTTCAATCCTCAATTCTCAATCTTCAATCCTCAATCCTCAGTCCTCAAACCTCAATTCTGAATCCTCAATCCTGAATCCTCAATCTTCAGCCCTCAGTCCTCGACTATCAATTGTCAATCCTCAATCCTCAATAGAATATCCTCAATTCACAGTTTTCAATACTCGATACTCAATCTGCAATCTTCAAATCTCTATCCACAAACATTAATTCTCATCACTCAACCCTCAACACTCTGTCCCTAATCCTCAATCTTCAATACTCAATCCTCAATCCTCAATCCTCAATCCTCAATCCTCAATCATCAATCTTCAATCCTCAATACACAATCTTCAATCCTCAAACCTCAATCCTCAATCCTCATTCTTCAATCCTCAATACCCAATCCTCAATCTTCAATCCTCAATCCTCAATCCTCAATTCTCAATCCTCAATCCTCCGTCCTCACTCCTCAAACCTCAATCCTCAACCCTCAGCCCTCATCCTCAATCCTCAATCCTTATTCCTCAGTCCACCACCTTCAATCCTCAATACTCAATTATCAATGCTCAATCTTCAATCCTCAATCCTCAATCCTTAATTCTCAACCCTCAATCCTCAGACCTCAGTCCTCAAACCTCAATCCTGAAACCTCAATCCTCAGTACTCAACCTTCAGACTTCAGACCTCAACAATCAGTTGTCATTCCTCAATCCTCAATAGAATATCATCAATTCACAGTTTTCAATACTAAATTCTCAATCTGCAATCTTCGAATCTCTATCCACAAACATCAATCCTCATCACTCAACCCTCAACACTCAGTCCCCAATCCTCAATCTTCAATCCTCTATCCTCAACCCTCATTCCTCAATCCTCAATCCTCAATCCTCAATCCTCAATCCTCAATCCTCGTACCTCAAACCTCAATCCTCAACCGTCAGTCCTCATCCTCAATTCTCCATCTCAATCCTCAATACTTAACCCTCAATCTTCAATCCTCAATAATCAATCTCCAATCCTAGATCCCCCATCCCCAATCCTCAATCCTTAATCCTCAATCTTCAATCCTCAATCCCCAGTACCCAATCTTCAATCCTCAATGCTCAATCCTCAATCCTCAATCCTCAGTCCTCAATCCTCAATCCTCAATCCTCAATCCTCAATCTTCAATCCTCAATACTCAATCTTCAATCCTCAATCCTCGATTCTCAATCGTCAATACTCAATCCTCAATCGTCAATCCTCAATCCCCAATCCTCAATCTTCAATCCTCAATCCTCAATACTCAATCCTCAATCCTCAACCTTCAATCCTCAATACTCAATCTTCAATCCTCAATCCTCATTCCTCAATCCTCAATCCTCAATCCTCAATCCTCAATATTCAACACAAAACCCTCAACCATTAATCCTCAATACTCAACAATCAATCCTCAATTCTCAATACTCAATAGAATACCCTGAATTCTCATCGTTCAATACTCAATCCACAAAAATCAATAATCAAATCTCAATCCTCAAACATCAATCCTCAACACTCAATCCTCAACACTCAGTCCTCTCTCTTCAATCCTCCATCCTCAATCCTCAATCCCCAATCTTCAATCCTCAATACTCAATCTTCAATCCTCAATCCTCAGTCCTCAAACCACAATTCGGAATCCTCAATCCTGAATCCTCAAACTTCAGCCCTCTGTCCTCGACAATCAATTGTCAATCCTCAATCTTCAGCCCTCAGTCCTCGACAATCAATTGTCAATCCTCAATCCTCAATAGAATATCCTCAATTCACAGCTTTCAATTCTCGATACTCAATCTGCAATCTTCAAATCTCTATCCACAAACACTAATTCTCATCACTCAACCCTCAACACTCAGTCCCCAATCCTCAATCTTCAATCCTCAATTCTCAATCCTCAATCCTCAATCCTCAATACTCAATCCTCAATCTTCGATCCTCAATACTCAATCTTCAATCCTCAATCCTCAATCCTCAATCCTCAATCCTCATTCTTCAATCCTCAATACCCAATCCACAATCTTCAATCCTCAATCCACAATCCTCAATCCTCAATCCTCAATCCTTAATTCTCTACCCCCAATCCTCAGACCTCAGTCCTCAAACCTCAATCCTCAAACTTCAGCCCTCATCCTGGATCCTCAATCCTCAATCTTCAATCCTCAATACTCAATCCTCAAGCCTCAATCCTCAATCCTCAATCCTCAGTCCTCAAACCTCAATCCTGAAACCTCTATCCTCAGTACTCAACCTTCAGACTTCAGACCTCAACAATCAGTTGTCAATCCTCAATCCTCAATAGAATATCATCAATTCACAGTTTTCAATACTAAATTCTCAATCTGCAATCTTCGAATCTCTATCCACAAACATCAATCCTCATCGCTCAACCCTCAACACTCAGTCCCCAATCCTCAATCTTCAATCCTCTATCCTCAACCCTCATTCCTCAATCCTCAATCCTCAATCCTCAATCCTCAATCCTCAATATTCAATCCTCAATACTCAGTCTTCAATCCTCAATACTCAATCCTCAATCCCCAATATTCAATCCTCAATACTCAATCTTCAATCCTCAATCCGCAATCATCAATCCTCAATCCTCAATCCTCAGTCCTCAATCCTCAATCCTCAATCTTAATCTTCAATCCTCAGTACTCAATCTTCAATCCTCAATCCTCAATCCTCAATCCTCAATCCTCAATCTTCAATCCTCAATACACAATCTTCAATCCTGAATCCTCAATCCTCAATCCTCATTCCTCAATCCCCAATCTTAATCTTCAATCCTCAGTACTCAATCATCAAGCCTCAATCCTCAATCCTCAATCCTCAATCCTCTACCTTCAGTCCTCAATACTCAATCTTCAATCCTCAATCCTCAATCCTCAATCCTCAATCCTCAATCGTCAATCTTCAATCCTCAATACTCAATCTTCAATCCTCAATCCTCAATACTCAATACTCAATCCTCATTCTACAATCCTCAATACCCAATCCTCAATCTTCAATCCTCAATCTTCAATCATCAATATTCAATCTTCAATCCTCAATCCTCAATCCTCAATACTCAATCCTCAATCCTCAATGTTCTAACCTCAATACGCAATCCTCAATCTTCAATCCTCAATCCTCAATCCGCAATCCTCAATCCTCAATCCTCAATCCTCAATCTTAATCTTCAATCCTCAACACTCAATCTTCAATCCTCATTCTTCAATCCTCAATACCCAATCCTCAATCTTCAATTCTCAATCCTCAATCCTCAGTTCGCAATCCTCAATCCTCAATCCTCAGACCTCAGGCATCAACACTCAACCCTCAGTCCTCGTTCTCAATCCACAACCCTCAATCCTCGATCCTCAATCTTCAATCATCAATATTCAACCTTCAATCCTCAATCCTCAATCCTCAATACTCAATCCTCAATCCTCAATGTTCTATCCTCAATACGCAATCCTCAATCTTCAATCCTCAAACCTCAATCCTCAATCCTCAATCCTCAACCCTCAATCTTAATCTTCAATCCTCAGTACTCAATCTTCAATCCTCAATCCTCAATACTCAATCCTCAATACCCAATCCTCAATCTTCAATCCTCAATCCTCAATCCTCAATCCTCAATCCTCAATCTTCAATCCTCGATACTCAATCTTCAATCCTCAATCCTCAATCCTCAATCCTCAGTCCTCAATCCTCAATCCTCAATCGTCAATCTTCAATCCTCAATACTCAATCTTCAATCCTCAATCCTCAATCCTCAATCCTCAATCCTCATTCTTCAATCCTCAATACCCAATCCTCAATATTCAATCCTCAATCCTCAATCCTCAATCCTCAATCCTCAATCCTCAATCCTCAATCCTCAATCTTCAATCCTCAGTCCCAAATCCTCAATCTTCAATACTCACTCCTCAATCCTCAGTCTTCAATCCTCAATGCTCAATCCTCAATCCTCAATCCTCAATCTTCAATCCTCAATACTCAACCTTCAATCCTCAATCCTCAATTCTCAATCCCCAATGCTCAATCCTCAATCGTTAATCCTCAATCCCCAGTCCTCATTCTTCAATCCTCAATACCCAATCCTCAATCTCCAATCCTCAATCCTCAATCCTCAATTCTCAATCCTCATTCCTCAACCCTCAGACCTCAAACAGCAATACTCAACCCTCCGTCCTCGTCCTCAATCCACAACCATCAATCCTCAATCCTCAATATTCAATCATCAATATTCAATCTTGAGTCCTCAATCCTCAATCCTCAATCCTCAATCCTCAATCCTCAATGTTCAATCCGCAATACCCAATCCTCAATCATCTATCAGCAATCCTCAATCCTCAATCCTCAATCCTCAATCCTCAATCCTCAACCTTCAATCCTCAATACTCAATCTTCAATCCTCAATCCTCAATCCCCAATCCTCAATCGTCAATCCGCAATACTCAATCCTCAGTCATCAATCCTCAACCTTCAATACTCAATCCTCAATCCTCAATCCTCAATCCTCAATCCTCAATCCTCATTCCTCAAACCTCAATCCTCAAACCTCAGTCCTCATCCTCAATTCTCGATCCTCAATCCTCAATCCTCAATCTTCAATCCTCAATCCTCAATTCTCAATTCTCAATCCTCAACCCTCAGACCTCAGACCTCGAACCTCAATCCTCAACCCTCAGCCCTCATCGTCAATCCTCAAACCTCAATCCTCAATCCTCAATCGTCAATGCTCAATCCTCAATCATCAATCCTCAATACTCAATCTTCAATCCTCAGTCCTCAATCCTCAGTCCTCATCATCAATTGTCCATCTCAATCCTCAATCCTTAACCCTCAATCTTCAATCCTCAATAATCAATCTCCAATCATAGATCCCCAATCCCCAATCCTCAATCTTTAATCCTCAACCTTCAATCCTCAATCCCCAGTCCCCAATCTTCAATCCTCAATCCTCAATCCTCAATCCTCAATTCTCAACCTTCAATCCTCAATACTCAACCTTCAATCCTCAATCCTCAATCCTCAATCCTCAATCCTCAATCCTCAATCCTCAATCCTCAATATTCAACACAAAACCCTCAACCATCAATTCTCAATACTCAACAATCAATCCTCAATTCTCAATACTCAATAGAATACCCTGAATTCTCATCGTTCAATACTCAATCCACAAAAATCAATAATCAAATCTCAACCATCAAACATCAATTCTCAACTCTCAATCCTCAACATTCAGTCCTCTCTCTTCAATCCTCCATCCTCAATCCTCAATCCTCAATCTTCAATCCTCAATTCTCAATCTTCAATCCTCAATCCTCAGTCCTCAAACCTCAATTCTGAATCCTCAATCCTGAATCCTCAATCTTCAGCCCTCAGTCCTCGACTATCAATTGTCAATCCTCAATCCTCAATAGAATATCCTCAATTCACAGTTTTCAATACTCGATACTCAATCTGCAATCTTCAAATCTCTATCCACAAACATTAATTCTCATCACTCAACCCTCAACACTCTGTCCCTAATCCTCAATCTTCAATACTCAATCCTCAATCCTCAATCCTCAATCCTCAATCCTCAATCATCAATCTTCAATCCTCAATACACAATCTTCAATCCTCAAACCTCAATCCTCAATCCTCATTCTTCAATCCTCAATACCCAATCCTCAATCTTCAATCCTCAATCCTCAATCCTCAATTCTCAATCCTCAATCCTCGGTCCTCACTCCTCAAACCTCAGTCCTCAACCCTCAGCCCTCATCCTCAATCCTCAATCCTTATTCCTCAGTCCACCACCTTCAATCCTCAATACTCAATTATCAATGCTCAATCTTCAATCCTCAATCCTCAATCCTTAATTCTCAACCCTCAATCCTCAGACCTCAGTCCTCAAACCTCAATCCTGAAACCTCAATCCTCAGTACTCAACCTTCAGACTTCAGACCTCAACAATCAGTTGTCATTCCTCAATCCTCAATAGAATATCATCAATTCACAGTTTTCAATACTAAATTCTCAATCTGCAATCTTCGAATCTCTATCCACAAACATCAATCCTCATCACTCAACCCTCAACACTCAGTCCCCAATCCTCAATCTTCAATCCTCTATCCTCAACCCTCATTCCTCAATCCTCAATCCTCAATCCTCAATCCTCAATCCTCAATCCTCGTACCTCAAACCTCAATCCTCAACCGTCAGTCCTCATCCTCAATTCTCCATCTCAATCCTCAATACTTAACCCTCAATCTTCAATCCTCAATAATCAATCTCCAATCCTAGATCCCCCATCCCCAATCCTCAATCCTTAATCCTCAATCTTCAATCCTCAATCCCCAGTACCCAATCTTCAATCCTCAATGCTCAATCCTCAATCCTCAATCCTCAGTCCTCAATCCTCAATCCTCAATCCTCAATCCTCAATCTTCAATCCTCAATACTCAATCTTCAATCCTCAATCCTCGATTCTCAATCGTCAATACTCAATCCTCAATCGTCAATCCTCAATCCCCAATCCTCAATCTTCAATCCTCAATCCTCAATACTCAATCCTCAATCCTCAACCTTCAATCCTCAATACTCAATCTTCAATCCTCAATCCTCATTCCTCAATCCTCAATCCTCAATCCTCAATCCTCAATATTCAACACAAAACCCTCAACCATTAATCCTCAATACTCAACAATCAATCCTCAATTCTCAATACTCAATAGAATACCCTGAATTCTCATCGTTCAATACTCAATCCACAAAAATCAATAATCAAATCTCAATCCTCAAACATCAATCCTCAACACTCAATCCTCAACACTCAGTCCTCTCTCTTCAATCCTCCATCCTCAATCCTCAATCCCCAATCTTCAATCCTCAATACTCAATCTTCAATCCTCAATCCTCAGTCCTCAAACCACAATTCGGAATCCTCAATCCTGAATCCTCAATCTTCAGCCCTCTGTCCTCGACAATCAATTGTCAATCCTCAATCTTCAGCCCTCAGTCCTCGACAATCAATTGTCAATCCTCAATCCTCAATAGAATATCCTCAATTCACAGCTTTCAATTCTCGATACTCAATCTGCAATCTTCAAATCTCTATCCACAAACACTAATTCTCATCACTCAACCCTCAACACTCAGTCCCCAATCCTCAATCTTCAATCCTCAATTCTCAATCCTCAATCCTCAATCCTCAATACTCAATCCTCAATCTTCGATCCTCAATACTCAATCTTCAATCCTCAATCCTCAATCCTCAATCCTCAATCCTCATTCTTCAATCCTCAATACCCAATCCACAATCTTCAATCCTCAATCCACAATCCTCAATCCTCAATCCTCAATCCTTAATTCTCTACCCCCAATCCTCAGACCTCAGTCCTCAAACCTCAATCCTCAACCTTCAGCCCTCATCCTGGATCCTCAATCCTCAATCTTCAATCCTCAATACTCAATCCTCAAGCCTCAATCCTCAATCCTCAATCCTCAGTCCTCAAACCTCAATCCTGAAACCTCTATCCTCAGTACTCAACCTTCAGACTTCAGACCTCAACAATCAGTTGTCAATCCTCAATCCTCAATAGAATATCATCAATTCACAGTTTTCAATACTAAATTCTCAATCTGCAATCTTCGAATCTCTATCCACAAACATCAATCCTCATCGCTCAACCCTCAACACTCAGTCCCCAATCCTCAATCTTCAATCCTCTATCCTCAACCCTCATTCCTCAATCCTCAATCCTCAATCCTCAATCCTCAATCCTCAATATTCAATCCTCAATACTCAGTCTTCAATCCTCAATACTCAATCCTCAATCCTCAATATTCAATCCTCAATACTCAATCTTCAATCCTCAATCCGCAATCATCAATCCTCAATCCTCAATCCTCAGTCATCAATCCTCAAACCTCAGTCCTCATCCTCAATTCTCAATCCTCAACCCTCAATCCTCAAACCACAAACCTCAACTGTCAGTCCTCGTCCTCAATCCTCAACCCTCAATCCTCAAACCTCAATCTTCAATCATCAGTACTCAATCTTCAATTCTCAATCCTCAATCCTCAGTCCTCAGTCCTCAAACGTCAATCCTCAACCCTCAGCCCTCATCCTCAATCCGCAATCCTCAATCCTGAATTCTCAATCTTCAATCCTCAATACTCAATCTTCAATCCTCAATGCTCAGTCCTCAAATTTCAATTCTGAATCCTCAATCCGGAATCCTCAACCTTCAGCCCTCAGACCTCAACAATCAGTTGTCAATCCTCAATAATCAATAGAATATACTCAATTCACAGTTTTCAATACTAAATACTCAATCTGCAATCTTCAAATCTCTATCCACGAACATCAATTCTCATCACTCAACCCTCAACACTCAGTCCTCAACGCTCAATCCTCAATCCTCAATTCTCAATCTTCAATCCTCAATACTGAACCTTCAATCCTCAATCCTCAATCCTCAGTCCTCAATCCTCAATCCTCAATCTTAATCTTCAATCCTCAGTACTCAATCTTCAATCCTCAATCCTCAATCCTCAATCCTCAATCCTCAATCTTCAATCCTCAATACACAATCTACAATCCTGAATCCTCAATCCTCAATCCTCATTCCTCAATCCCCAATCTTAATCTTCAATCCTCAGTACTCAATCATCAAGCCTCAATCCTCAATCCTCAATCCTCAATCCTCTACCTTCAGTCCTCAATACTCAATCTTCAATCCTCAATCCTCAATCCTCAATCCTCAATCCTCAATCCTCAATCCTCAATCGTCAATCTTCAATCCTCAATACTCAATCTTCAATCCTCAATCCTCAATACTCAATACTCAATCCTCATTCTACAATCCTCAATACCCAATCCTCAATCTTCAATCCTCAATCTTCAATCATCAATATTCAATCTTCAATCCTCAATCCTCAATACTCAATCCTCAATCCTCAATGTTCTAACCTCAATACGCAATCCTCAATCTTCAATCCTCAATCCTCAATCCGCAATCCTCAATCCTCAATCCTCAATCCTCAATCTTAATCTTCAATCCTCAACACTCAATCTTCAATCCTCATTCTTCAATCCTCAATACCCAATCCTCAATCTTCAATTCTCAATCCTCAATCCTCAGTTCGCAATCCTCAATCCTCAATCCTCAGACCTCAGGCATCAACACTCAACCCTCAGTCCTCGTTCTCAATCCACAACCCTCAATCCTCGATCCTCAATCTTCAATCATCAATATTCAACCTTCAATCCTCAATCCTCAATCCTCAATACTCAATCCTCAATCCTCAATGTTCTATCCTCAATACGCAATCCTCAATCTTCAATCCTCAAACCTCAATCCTCAATCCTCAATCCTCAACCCTCAATCTTAATCTTCAATCCTCAGTACTCAATCTTCAATCCTCAATCCTCAATACTCAATCCTCAATCCTCATTATTCAATCCTCAATACCCAATCCTCAATCTTCAATCCTCAATCCTCAATCCTCAATCCTCAATCCTCAATCTTCAATCCTCGATACTCAATCTTCAATCCTCAATCCTCAATCCTCAATCCTCAATCTTCAATCCTCAGTCCCAAATCCTCAATCTTCAATACTCACTCCTCAATCCTCAGTCTTCAATCCTCAATGCTCAATCCTCAATCCTCAATCCTCAATCTTCAATCCTCAATACTCAACCTTCAATCCTCAATCCTCAATTCTCAATCCCCAATGCTCAATCCTCAATCGTTAATCCTCAATCCCCAGTCCTCATTCTTCAATCCTCAATACCCAATCCTCAATCTCCAATCCTCAATCCTCAATCCTCAATTCTCAATCCTCATTCCTCAACCCTCAGACCTCAAACAGCAATACTCAACCCTCCGTCCTCGTCCTCAATCCACAACCATCAATCCTCAATCCTCAATATTCAATCATCAATATTCAATCTTGAGTCCTCAATCCTCAATCCTCAATCCTCAATCCTCAATCCTCAATGTTCAATCCGCAATACCCAATCCTCAATCATCTATCAGCAATCCTCAATCCTCAATCCTCAATCCTCAATCCTCAATCCTCAACCTTCAATCCTCAATACTCAATCTTCAATCCTCAATCCTCAATCCCCAATCCTCAATCGTCAATCCGCAATACTCAATCCTCAGTCATCAATCCTCAACCTTCAATACTCAATCCTCAATCCTCAATCCTCAATCCTCAATCCTCAATCCTCATTCCTCAAACCTCAATCCTCAAACCTCAGTCCTCATCCTCAATTCTCGATCCTCAATCCTCAATCCTCAATCTTCAATCCTCAATCCTCAATTCTCAATTCTCAATCCTCAACCCTCAGACCTCAGACCTCGAACCTCAATCCTCAACCCTCAGCCCTCATCGTCAATCCTCAAACCTCAATCCTCAATCCTCAATCGTCAATGCTCAATCCTCAATCATCAATCCTCAATACTCAATCTTCAATCCTCAGTCCTCAATCCTCAGTCCTCATCATCAATTGTCCATCTCAATCCTCAATCCTTAACCCTCAATCTTCAATCCTCAATAATCAATCTCCAATCCTAGATCCCCAATCCCCAATCCTCAATCTTTAATCCTCAACCTTCAATCCTCAATCCCCAGTCCCCAATCTTCAATCCTCAATCCTCAATCCTCAATCCTCAATTCTCAACCTTCAATCCTCAATACTCAACCTTCAATCCTCAATCCTCAATCCTCAATCCTCAATCCTCAATCCTCAATCCTCAATCCTCAATATTCAACACAAAACCCTCAACCATCAATTCTCAATACTCAACAATCAATCCTCAATTCTCAATACTCAATAGAATACCCTGAATTCTCATCGTTCAATACTCAATCCACAAAAATCAATAATCAAATCTCAACCATCAAACATCAATTCTCAACTCTCAATCCTCAACATTCAGTCCTCTCTCTTCAATCCTCCATCCTCAATCCTCAATCCTCAATCTTCAATCCTCAATTCTCAATCTTCAATCCTCAATCCTCAGTCCTCAAACCTCAATTCTGAATCCTCAATCCTGAATCCTCAATCTTCAGCCCTCAGTCCTCGACTATCAATTGTCAATCCTCAATCCTCAATAGAATATCCTCAATTCACAGTTTTCAATACTCGATACTCAATCTGCAATCTTCAAATCTCTATCCACAAACATTAATTCTCATCACTCAACCCTCAACACTCTGTCCCTAATCCTCAATCTTCAATACTCAATCCTCAATCCTCAATCCTCAATCCTCAATCCTCAATCATCAATCTTCAATCCTCAATACACAATCTTCAATCCTCAAACCTCAATCCTCAATCCTCATTCTTCAATCCTCAATACCCAATCCTCAATCTTCAATCCTCAATCCTCAATCCTCAATTCTCAATCCTCAATCCTCGGTCCTCACTCCTCAAACCTCAGTCCTCAACCCTCAGCCCTCATCCTCAATCCTCAATCCTTATTCCTCAGTCCACCACCTTCAATCCTCAATACTCAATTATCAATGCTCAATCTTCAATCCTCAATCCTCAATCCTTAATTCTCAACCCTCAATCCTCAGACCTCAGTCCTCAAACCTCAATCCTGAAACCTCAATCCTCAGTACTCAACCTTCAGACTTCAGACCTCAACAATCAGTTGTCATTCCTCAATCCTCAATAGAATATCATCAATTCACAGTTTTCAATACTAAATTCTCAATCTGCAATCTTCGAATCTCTATCCACAAACATCAATCCTCATCACTCAACCCTCAACACTCAGTCCCCAATCCTCAATCTTCAATCCTCTATCCTCAACCCTCATTCCTCAATCCTCAATCCTCAATCCTCAATCCTCAATCCTCAATCCTCGTACCTCAAACCTCAATCCTCAACCGTCAGTCCTCATCCTCAATTCTCCATCTCAATCCTCAATACTTAACCCTCAATCTTCAATCCTCAATAATCAATCTCCAATCCTAGATCCCCCATCCCCAATCCTCAATCCTTAATCCTCAATCTTCAATCCTCAATCCCCAGTACCCAATCTTCAATCCTCAATGCTCAATCCTCAATCCTCAATCCTCAGTCCTCAATCCTCAATCCTCAATCCTCAATCCTCAATCTTCAATCCTCAATACTCAATCTTCAATCCTCAATCCTCGATTCTCAATCGTCAATACTCAATCCTCAATCGTCAATCCTCAATCCCCAATCCTCAATCTTCAATCCTCAATCCTCAATACTCAATCCTCAATCCTCAACCTTCAATCCTCAATACTCAATCTTCAATCCTCAATCCTCATTCCTCAATCCTCAATCCTCAATCCTCAATCCTCAATATTCAACACAAAACCCTCAACCATTAATCCTCAATACTCAACAATCAATCCTCAATTCTCAATACTCAATAGAATACCCTGAATTCTCATCGTTCAATACTCAATCCACAAAAATCAATAATCAAATCTCAATCCTCAAACATCAATCCTCAACACTCAATCCTCAACACTCAGTCCTCTCTCTTCAATCCTCCATCCTCAATCCTCAATCCCCAATCTTCAATCCTCAATACTCAATCTTCAATCCTCAATCCTCAGTCCTCAAACCACAATTCGGAATCCTCAATCCTGAATCCTCAATCTTCAGCCCTCTGTCCTCGACAATCAATTGTCAATCCTCAATCTTCAGCCCTCAGTCCTCGACAATCAATTGTCAATCCTCAATCCTCAATAGAATATCCTCAATTCACAGCTTTCAATTCTCGATACTCAATCTGCAATCTTCAAATCTCTATCCACAAACACTAATTCTCATCACTCAACCCTCAACACTCAGTCCCCAATCCTCAATCTTCAATCCTCAATTCTCAATCCTCAATCCTCAATCCTCAATACTCAATCCTCAATCTTCGATCCTCAATACTCAATCTTCAATCCTCAATCCTCAATCCTCAATCCTCAATCCTCATTCTTCAATCCTCAATACCCAATCCACAATCTTCAATCCTCAATCCACAATCCTCAATCCTCAATCCTCAATCCTTAATTCTCTACCCCCAATCCTCAGACCTCAGTCCTCAAACCTCAATCCTCAACCTTCAGCCCTCATCCTGGATCCTCAATCCTCAATCTTCAATCCTCAATACTCAATCCTCAAGCCTCAATCCTCAATCCTCAATCCTCAGTCCTCAAACCTCAATCCTGAAACCTCTATCCTCAGTACTCAACCTTCAGACTTCAGACCTCAACAATCAGTTGTCAATCCTCAATCCTCAATAGAATATCATCAATTCACAGTTTTCAATACTAAATTCTCAATCTGCAATCTTCGAATCTCTATCCACAAACATCAATCCTCATCGCTCAACCCTCAACACTCAGTCCCCAATCCTCAATCTTCAATCCTCTATCCTCAACCCTCATTCCTCAATCCTCAATCCTCAATCCTCAATCCTCAATCCTCAATATTCAATCCTCAATACTCAGTCTTCAATCCTCAATACTCAATCCTCAATCCTCAATATTCAATCCTCAATACTCAATCTTCAATCCTCAATCCGCAATCATCAATCCTCAATCCTCAATCCTCAGTCATCAATCCTCAAACCTCAGTCCTCATCCTCAATTCTCAATCCTCAACCCTCAATCCTCAAACCACAAACCTCAACTGTCAGTCCTCGTCCTCAATCCTCAACCCTCAATCCTCAAACCTCAATCTTCAATCATCAGTACTCAATCTTCAATTCTCAATCCTCAATCCTCAGTCCTCAGTCCTCAAACGTCAATCCTCAACCCTCAGCCCTCATCCTCAATCCGCAATCCTCAATCCTGAATTCTCAATCTTCAATCCTCAATACTCAATCTTCAATCCTCAATGCTCAGTCCTCAAATTTCAATTCTGAATCCTCAATCCGGAATCCTCAACCTTCAGCCCTCAGACCTCAACAATCAGTTGTCAATCCTCAATAATCAATAGAATATACTCAATTCACAGTTTTCAATACTAAATACTCAATCTGCAATCTTCAAATCTCTATCCACGAACATCAATTCTCATCACTCAACCCTCAACACTCAGTCCTCAACGCTCAATCCTCAATCCTCAATTCTCAATCTTCAATCCTCAATACTGAACCTTCAATCCTCAATCCTCAATCCTCAGTCCTCAATCCTCAATCCTCAATCTTAATCTTCAATCCTCAGTACTCAATCTTCAATCCTCAATCCTCAATCCTCAATCCTCAATCCTCAATCTTCAATCCTCAATACACAATCTACAATCCTGAATCCTCAATCCTCAATCCTCATTCCTCAATCCCCAATCTTAATCTTCAATCCTCAGTACTCAATCATCAAGCCTCAATCCTCAATCCTCAATCCTCAATCCTCTACCTTCAGTCCTCAATACTCAATCTTCAATCCTCAATCCTCAATCCTCAATCCTCAATCCTCAATCCTCAATCCTCAATCGTCAATCTTCAATCCTCAATACTCAATCTTCAATCCTCAATCCTCAATACTCAATACTCAATCCTCATTCTACAATCCTCAATACCCAATCCTCAATCTTCAATCCTCAATCTTCAATCATCAATATTCAATCTTCAATCCTCAATCCTCAATACTCAATCCTCAATCCTCAATGTTCTAACCTCAATACGCAATCCTCAATCTTCAATCCTCAATCCTCAATCCGCAATCCTCAATCCTCAATCCTCAATCCTCAATCTTAATCTTCAATCCTCAACACTCAATCTTCAATCCTCATTCTTCAATCCTCAATACCCAATCCTCAATCTTCAATTCTCAATCCTCAATCCTCAGTTCGCAATCCTCAATCCTCAATCCTCAGACCTCAGGCATCAACACTCAACCCTCAGTCCTCGTTCTCAATCCACAACCCTCAATCCTCGATCCTCAATCTTCAATCATCAATATTCAACCTTCAATCCTCAATCCTCAATCCTCAATACTCAATCCTCAATCCTCAATGTTCTATCCTCAATACGCAATCCTCAATCTTCAATCCTCAAACCTCAATCCTCAATCCTCAATCCTCAACCCTCAATCTTAATCTTCAATCCTCAGTACTCAATCTTCAATCCTCAATCCTCAATACTCAATCCTCAATCCTCATTATTCAATCCTCAATACCCAATCCTCAATCTTCAATCCTCAATCCTCAATCCTCAATCCTCAATCCTCAATCTTCAATCCTCGATACTCAATCTTCAATCCTCAATCCTCAATCCTCAATCCTCAGTCCTCAATCCTCAATCCTCAATCGTCAATCTTCAATCCTCAATACTCAATCTTCAATACTCAATCCTCAATCCTCAATCCTCAATCCTCATTCTTCAATCCTCAATACCCAATCCTCAATATTCAATCCTCAATCCTCAATCCTCAATCCTCAATCCTCAATCCTCAATCCTCAATCCTCAATCTTCAATCCTCATTCTTCAATCCTCAATACCCAATCCACAATCTTCAATCCTCAATCCACAATCCTCAATCCTCAATCCTCAATCCTTAATTCTCTACCCCCAATCCTCAGACCTCAGTCCTCAAACCTCAATCCTCAACCTTCAGCCCTCATCCTGGATCCTCAATCCTCAATCTTCAATCCTCAATACTCAATCCTCAAGCCTCAATCCTCAATCCTCAATCCTCAGTCCTCAAACCTCAATCCTGAAACCTCTATCCTCAGTACTCAACCTTCAGACTTCAGACCTCAACAATCAGTTGTCAATCCTCAATCCTCAATAGAATATCATCAATTCACAGTTTTCAATACTAAATTCTCAATCTGCAATCTTCGAATCTCTATCCACAAACATCAATCCTCATCGCTCAACCCTCAACACTCAGTCCCCAATCCTCAATCTTCAATCCTCTATCCTCAACCCTCATTCCTCAATCCTCAATCCTCAATCCTCAATCCTCAATCCTCAATATTCAATCCTCAATACTCAGTCTTCAATCCTCAATACTCAATCCTCAATCCTCAATATTCAATCCTCAATACTCAATCTTCAATCCTCAATCCGCAATCATCAATCCTCAATCCTCAATCCTCAGTCATCAATCCTCAAACCTCAGTCCTCATCCTCAATTCTCAATCCTCAACCCTCAATCCTCAAACCACAAACCTCAACTGTCAGTCCTCGTCCTCAATCCTCAACCCTCAATCCTCAAACCTCAATCTTCAATCATCAGTACTCAATCTTCAATTCTCAATCCTCAATCCTCAGTCCTCAGTCCTCAAACGTCAATCCTCAACCCTCAGCCCTCATCCTCAATCCGCAATCCTCAATCCTGAATTCTCAATCTTCAATCCTCAATACTCAATCTTCAATCCTCAATGCTCAGTCCTCAAATTTCAATTCTGAATCCTCAATCCGGAATCCTCAACCTTCAGCCCTCAGACCTCAACAATCAGTTGTCAATCCTCAATAATCAATAGAATATACTCAATTCACAGTTTTCAATACTAAATACTCAATCTGCAATCTTCAAATCTCTATCCACGAACATCAATTCTCATCACTCAACCCTCAACACTCAGTCCTCAACGCTCAATCCTCAATCCTCAATTCTCAATCTTCAATCCTCAATACTGAACCTTCAATCCTCAATCCTCAATCCTCAGTCCTCAATCCTCAATCCTCAATCTTAATCTTCAATCCTCAGTACTCAATCTTCAATCCTCAATCCTCAATCCTCAATCCTCAATCCTCAATCTTCAATCCTCAATACACAATCTTCAATCCTGAATCCTCAATCCTCAATCCTCATTCCTCAATCCCCAATCTTAATCTTCAATCCTCAGTACTCAATCATCAAGCCTCAATCCTCAATCCTCAATCCTCAATCCTCTACCTTCAGTCCTCAATACTCAATCTTCAATCCTCAATCCTCAATCCTCAATCCTCAATCCTCAATCCTCAATCCTCAATCGTCAATCTTCAATCCTCAATACTCAATCTTCAATCCTCAATCCTCAATAGTCAATACTCAATCCTCATTCTACAATCCTCAATACCCAATCCTCAATCTTCAATCCTCAATCTTCAATCATCAATATTCAATCTTCAATCCTCAATCCTCAATACTCAATCCTCAATCCTCAATGTTCTAACCTCAATACGCAATCCTCAATCTTCAATCCTCAATCCTCAATCCGCAATCCTCAATCCTCAATCCTCAATCCTCAATCTTAATCTTCAATCCTCAACACTCAATCTTCAATCCTCATTCTTCAATCCTCAATACCCAATCCTCAATCTTCAATTCTCAATCCTCAATCCTCAGTTCGCAATCCTCAATCCTCAATCCTCAGACCTCAGGCATCAACACTCAACCCTCAGTCCTCGTTCTCAATCCACAACCCTCAATCCTCGATCCTCAATCTTCAATCATCAATATTCAACCTTCAATCCTCAATCCTCAATCCTCAATACTCAATCCTCAATCCTCAATGTTCTATCCTCAATACGCAATCCTCAATCTTCAATCCTCAAACCTCAATCCTCAATCCTCAATCCTCAACCCTCAATCTTAATCTTCAATCCTCAGTACTCAATCTTCAATCCTCAATCCTCAATACTCAATCCTCAATCCTCATTATTCAATCCTCAATACCCAATCCTCAATCTTCAATCCTCAATCCTCAATCCTCAATCCTCAATCCTCAATCTTCAATCCTCGATACTCAATCTTCAATCCTCAATCCTCAATCCTCAATCCTCAGTCCTCAATCCTCAATCCTCAATCGTCAATCTTCAATCCTCAATACTCAATCTTCAATCCTCAATCCTCAATCCTCAATCCTCAATCCTCATTCTTCAATCCTCAATACCCAATCCTCAATATTCAATCCTCAATCCTCAATCCTCAATCCTCAATCCTCAATCCTCAATCCTCAATCCTCAATCTTCAATCCTCAGTCCCAAATCCTCAATCTTCAATACTCACTCCTCAATCCTCAGTCTTCAATCCTCAATGCTCAATCCTCAATCCTCAATCCTCAATCTTCAATCCTCAATACTCAACCTTCAATCCTCAATCCTCAATTCTCAATCCCCAATGCTCAATCCTCAATCGTTAATCCTCAATCCCCAGTCCTCATTCTTCAATCCTCAATACCCAATCCTCAATCTCCAATCCTCAATCCTCAATCCTCAATTCTCAATCCTCATTCCTCAACCCTCAGACCTCAAACAGCAATACTCAACCCTCCGTCCTCGTCCTCAATCCACAACCATCAATCCTCAATCCTCAATATTCAATCATCAATATTCAATCTTGAGTCCTCAATCCTCAATCCTCAATCCTCAATCCTCAATCCTCAATGTTCAATCCGCAATACCCAATCCTCAATCATCTATCAGCAATCCTCAATCCTCAATCCTCAATCCTCAATCCTCAATCCTCAACCTTCAATCCTCAATACTCAATCTTCAATCCTCAATCCTCAATCCTCAATCCTCAATCCTCATTCTTCAATCCTCAACACCCAATGCTCAATCTTCAATCCTCAATCCTCAATCCTCAATTCTCAATCCTCAATCCTCAATCCTCAGACCTCAAACATCAATACTCAACCCTCAGTCCTCGTCCTCAATCCACAACCCTCAATCCTCGATCCTCAATCTTCAATCATCAATATTCAATCTTCAATCCTCAATCCTCAATCCTCAATACACAATCCTCAATCCTCAATGTTCTATCCTCAATACGCAATCCTCAATCTTCAATCCTCAATCCTCAATCCTCAATCCTCAATCCACAACCTTAATCTTCAATCCTCAGTACTCAATCTTCAATCCTAATTCCTCAATCCTCAAACCTCAATCCTCAATCATCAATCCTCAATACCCAATCCTCAATCTTCAATCCTCAATCCTCAATCCTCAGTCCTCAATCCTCAATCCTCAATCCTCAATCTTCAATCCTCAGTCACAAATCCTCAATCTTCAATACTCACTCCTCAATCCTCAATCTTCAATCCTCAATCCTCAATCCTCAGTCCTCAATCCTCAATCCTCAATCCTCAATCTTCAATCCTCAGTCACAAATCCTCAATCTTAAATACTCACTCCTCAATCCTCAACCTTCAATCCTCAATACTCAGTCTTCAATCCTCAATCCTCAATCCTCAATCCTCAATGTTCAATCCGCAATACCCAATCCTCAATCTTCTATCCGCAACCCTCAATCCTCAATACTCAATCCTCAATCCTCAATCCTCAATCCTCAATCTTCAATCCTCAATACTCAATCTTCAATCCTCAATCCTCAATCCTCAATCCTCAACCCTCATTCTTCAATCCTCAACACCCAATCCTCAATCTTCAATCCTCAAACGTCAATCCTCAATTCTCAATACTCATTCCTCAATCCTCAGACCTCAAACATCAATACTCAACCCTCAGTCCTCGTCCTCAATCCACAACCCTCAATCCTCGATCCTCAATCTTCAATCATCAATATTCAACCTTCAATCATCAATCCTCAATCCTCAATACTCAATCCTCAATCCTCATTGTTCTATCCTCAATACGCAATCCTCAACCTTCAATCCTCAATCCTCAATCCTCAATCCTCACCCTCAATCCTCAATCCTCAGACCTCAAACCTCAATCCTGAAGCCACAATCCTGAACCCCCAATATTCAGCCCTCAGACCTCAACAATCAGTTGTGAATCCTCAATCGTCAATAGAATATCCTCAATTCACAGGTTTCAATACTCAACACTCAGCCTGCAATCTTCAAATCTCTATCCACAAACATCAATTCTCATCACTCAACCCTCAATATTCAACGCACAACCCTCAACCATCAATCCTCAGTCCTCAAAACTCAATCCCTAATCCTCAATCCTGAATCCTCAATCTTCAGCCCTCAGTCCTCAACAATCAATGGTCAATCCTCAGTCCTCCATAGAATATCCTCAATTCACAGTTTTCAATACTCAATACTCAATCTGCAATCTTCAAACCTCTATCCACAAACATCAATTCTCATCACTCAACCCTCAACACTCAGTCCTCAATGTTCAATCCTCAATCCTCAATCCACAATCCTCAATCGTCAATCTTCAATCCTCAATCCCCAGTCCTCAATCTTCAATCCTCAATGCTCAATCCTCAATCCTCAATCCTCAGTCCTCAATCCTCAATCCTCAATCCTCAAACCTCAATCCTCAACCGTCAGTCCTCGTCCTCAATCCTCAACACTTCATCCTCAATCCTCAATCTTCAATCATCAATTCTTGATATTCAATCCTCAATCTTCAATCGTCAATCCTCAATCCTCAATCCTCAGTAATCAACACACAACCCTCAACCACCAATATTCAATACTCAAACATCAATCCTCAATTATCAATACTCAATAGAGTATCCTGAATTCTCGTGGTTCAATACTCAATCCACACTATTCAATAATCAAATCACAAACCTCAAACATCAATTCTCAACACTCAATCCTCAACACTCAGTCCTCTATCTTCAATCCTCCATCCTCAACCCTCAATCCTCAAGCGTCAACCCTCAATCCTCAATCCTCAACACTCAATCCTCAGTCCTCAAACCTCAATCCCGTATCCTCAATCCTGAATCCTCAATCTTTAGCCCTCAGTCCTCAACAGTCAATTGTCAATCCTCAATCCTCAATAGAATATCCTCAATTCACAGTTTTCAATGCTCAATCCCCATTCTTCAAACTTCAAATCTCCATCCACAAACATCAATTCCCATCACTCAACCCTCAACACTAAGTCCCCAATCTTCAATCCTCAACCCTCAATCCTCAACCATCAATCCTCAATACTCAATCTTCAATCCTCAATCCTCAATTCTCAATCCTCAATACTCAATCCTCTATCGTCTATCCTCAATCCCCAATCCTCAATCTTCAATCCTCAATCCTCAATCCTCAGTCATCAATCCTCAACCTTCGAAACTCAATCCTCAATCCTCAATCCTCAATCCTCAATTCTCAATCCTCAATCCTCAGTCCTCAGTCCTCAAACCGCAATCCTCAACCGTCAGCCCTCATCGTCAATTCTCAATCCTCAAGCCTCAATCCTCAACCTTCAATCCTCAAAACTCAACCTTCAATCCACAATCCTCTACCTTCAACCCTCAATACTCAATCTTCAATACTCAATCCACAATCCTCAATACACAATCCTCAATCCTCAGTCCTCAATCCTCAATTTTCAATCCCCAATACTCAATCTTCAATCCTCAGTCATCAATCCTCAACCTTCGATACTCAATCCTCAATCCTCAATCCTCATTCCTCAATCCTCATTCCTCACACCTCAATCCTCAAACCTCAGTCCTCATCCTCAATTCTCAATCCTCAACCCTCAATCCTCAAACCACAATCCTCAACTGTCTCTTCTCGTCCTCAATCCTCAACCCTCAATCCTCAATCCTCAATCTTCAATCATCAATACTCAATCTTCAATCCTCAACCCTCAATCCTCAATCCTCATTCCTCAAACCTCAATCCTCAACCCTCAGTCCTTATCCTCAATTATCAGTTCTAAATCCTCAATCCTCAATCCTCAATATTCAATCCTCAATAATCAATTTTCAATCCTAGATCCTCAATCCGCAATCCTCAATCCTTAATCCTCAATCTTCAATCCTCAATACCCAATCTTCAATCCTCAGTCCTCAGTCATCAATCCTCAATTCTGAATTCTCAATCCTGAATCCTCAATCTTCAGCCCTCAGTCCTCAACAATCACTTGTCCATTCTCAATCCTCAATAGAATATCATCAATTCACAGTTTTCAATACTCAATGCGCAATCTGCAATCTTCAAATATCTATCCACAATCATCAATTCTAATCACACAACCCTCAACACTCAGTCCCCAAACCTCAATCTTCAATCCTCAATCCTCAATCCTCAATCCTCAATCCTCAATCTTCAACCCTCAATACTCAATCATCAATCCTCAATTCTCAATCCTCGATCCTCAACCCTCAATCCTCAATCGTCAGTCTTCAATCCTCAATACTCAATCTTCAATCCTCAATCCTGAATCCTCAATCCTCAATCCTCATTCTTCAATCCTCAATACCCAATCCTCAATCTTCAATCCTCAATCCTCAATCCTCAATTCTCTATACTCAGTCCTCAGACCTCAGTCCTCAAACCTCTATCCTCAACCATCAGCCCTCATCCTCAATCCTCAATCCTCAACCTCAATCCTCAATCTTCAATCCTCAATACTCAATCTTCAATCCTCAATCCTCAGTCCTCAAACCTCAATTCTGAATCCTCAATCCTGAATCCTCAATCTTCAGCCCTCAGTCCTCAACAATCAGTTGTCAATCCTCAATCCTCAATAGAATATCCTCAATTCACAGATTCCAATACTCAATACTCAATCTGCAATCTTCAAATCTCTATTCACAAACATCAATTCTCATCACTCAACCCTCAACACTCAGTCCTCAATGTTCAATACTCAATACTCAATCCTCAATGTTCAATTCCCAGTACTCAATCTTCAATCCTCAATCCTCAATTCTCAATCTTCAATCCTCAACCCTCAGTCCTCAATCCTCAATATTCAATCCTCAATACTCAATCTTCAATCCTCAATCCGCAGTCATCAATCCTCATTCCTCAATCCTCAGTCATCAATCCTCAATCTACAATACTCAATCGTCAAACCTCAGCCCTCAATCCTCAATCCTCAATCCTCTTTCCTCAAACCTCAATCCTCAACCCTCAGTCCCCATCCTCAATTCTCAATTCTCAACCCTCAATCCTCAACCCTCAATCTTCAATCCTCAATCCTCAATCCTCAGTCATCAATCCTCAACCTTCGATACTCAATCCTCAATCCTCAATCCTCAATCCTCAATCCTCAATCCTCATTCCTCACACCTCAATCCTCAAACCTCAGTCCTCATCCTCAATTCTCAATCCTCAACCCTCAATCATCAAACGACAATCCTCAACTGTCTCTTCTCGTCCTCAATCCTCAACCCTCAATCCTCAATCCTCAATCTCCAATCATCAATACTCAATCATCAATCCTCAACCCTCAATCCTCAATCCTCATTCCTTAAACATCAATCCTCAAACCTCAGTCCTCATCCTCAATTCTCAACCGTCAATCCTCTATCCTCAAACCACAATCCTCAACCTTCAGTCCTCGTCCTCAATCCTCACCCTCAATCCTCAATCCTGAATCTTCAATCATCAATACTCAATCTTCAATCCTCAATCCTCAATCCTCAATCCTCAATCCTCAATACTCAATCCTCAATCTTCAATGCTCAATAATCAATCTTCAATCCTCAATCCTCAACCCTCAATCCTCAATCCTCAATCCTCATTCCTCAATCCTCAATCCTCAATACTCAATCTTCAATCCTCAATCCTCAATCCTCAATCCTAAATCTTCAATCCTCAATACTCAATCTTTAATCATCAATCCTCAATCCTCAATCTTCAATCCTCAATCCTCAATCCTCAATCCTCAATTCTCAATCCTCAATCCTCAGTCCTCAGACCTCAAACCTCAATCCTCAACCCTCAGCCCTCATCGTCAATTCTCAATCCTCAATTCTCAATCCTCAACCTTCAATCCTCAATACTCAATCTTCAATCCACAATCCTCAATCTTCAATACTCAATACACAATCCTCAATCATCAATCCTCAATCTACAATACTCAATCCTCAATCCTGAATCCTCAATCCTCAATACTCAACCACCAACCCTCAATTCTCAATACTCAATAGAATATCCTGAATTCTCAGTATTCAATACTCAAACCTCAAACCTCAAACCTCAGCCCTCATCCTCAATCCTCAATACTCAATCCTCAATCCTCAACCCTCAATCCTCGACACTCAATCTTCAATCCTCAATCCTCAATCCTCAATCCTCAATCCTCAATCCTCAATCCTCAGTCATCAATCTTCAATCCTCAGTACTCAACTTTCAATCCTCAATCCTCAATCCTCAATCCTCAATCCTCATTCTTCAGTCCTCAATACCCTATCCTCAATCTTCAATCCCCAATCCTCAATCCTCAATTCTCAATCCTCAATCCTCAATCCCCAGACCTCAAACATCAATACTGAACCCTCAGCCCTCATCCTCAATCCTCAATCCTCAATCCTCAATCCTCAATCTTCAATCCTCAATACTCAATCTTCAATCCTCAATCCTCAATCCTCAGACCTCAAACCTCAATTCTGAATCCTCAATCCTGAAGCCTCAATCTTCAGCCCTCAGTCCTCAACAGTCAGGTGACAATCCTCAATCCTCAATAGAATATCCTCAATTCACAGTTTTCAATACACAATACTCAATCTGCAATCTTCAAATCTCTATCCACAAACATCAATTCTCATCACTCAACACTCAACACTCAGACCTCAATGTTCAAACCTCAATCCTCAATTCTCAATCTTCAATCCTCAATACTCAATCTTTAATCCTCAATCCTCAACCCTCAATCTTCAATCCTCAGTCCTCAATACTCAATCCTCAATCCTCAATCCTCAATCCTCAATCATCAATCCTCAATCTTCAACACCCAATCCTCAATCCTCAATCCTCAATCCTCAATCCTCAATCCTCAATCATCAATCCTCAATCTTCAATCCTCAATACTCAATCTTTAATCATCAATCCTCAATCCTCAATCTTCAGTCTTCAATCCTCAATCCTGAATCCTCAATCGTCAATCCTCAATCCTAAATCCTCAATCCTCAGACTTCAAACATCAATACTCAACCCTCAGTCCTCGTCCTCAATCCACAACCCTCAATCCTCAATCCTCAATCTTCAATCATCAATATTCAATCTTCAATCCACAATCCTCAGTCCTCGATCCTCAATCCTCAATCCTCAATGTTCAATCCTCAATACCCAATCCTCAATCTTCAATCCTCAATCCTCAATCCTCAATCCTCAATCCTCAATCCTCAATTCTCAATTCTCAATCTTCAATCCTCAATCCTCAATCCTCAATCCTCAATCCTCAATCCTCAATCCTCAATCCTCAATCATCAATCCTCAATCCTCAATACTCAATCCTCAATCCTGAATCCTCAATCCTCAATACTCAACCATCGACCCTCAATTCTGAATACTCAATAGAATATCCTGAATTCTCAGGATTCAATACTCAAACCTCAAACCTCAAACCTCAGCCCTCATCCTCAATCCTCAATACTCAATCCTCAATCCTCAACCCTCAATCCTCAACACTCAATCTTCAATCCTCAATCCTCAATCCTCAATCCTCAATCCTCAATCCTCAATCCTCAGTCATCAATCCTCAACCTTCAAAACTCAATCCTCAATCCTCAATCCTCAAACCTCAATCCTCAATCCTCAATCCTCAATCTTCAATCCTCAATACTCAACTTTCAATCCTCAATCCCCAATACTCAATCCTCAATCCCCATTCTTCAATCCTCAGTCCTCAATACTCAATCCTCAATCCTCAATCCTCAATCCTCAATCATCAATCCTCAATCTTCAATCCTCAATACTCAATCTTTAGTCATCAATCCTCAATCCTCAATCTTCAATCTTCAATCCTCAATCCTGAATCCTCAATCGTCAATCCTCAGTCCTCAATCCTCAATCCTCAATCTTCAATCCTCAATACTCAATCTTCAATCCTCAATCCTCAATCCTCAATCCTCAGTCCTCATTCTTCAATCCTCGATACCCAATCCTCAATCTTCAATCCTCAATCCTCAATCCCCAATTCTCAATCCTCAATCCTCAATCCTCAGACTTCAAACATCAATACTCAACCCTCAGTCCTCGTCCTCAATCCACAACCCTCAATCCTCAATCCTCAATCTTCAATCATCAATATTCAATCTTCAATCCACAATCCTCAGTCCTCGATCCTCAATCCTCAATCCTCAATGTTCAATCCTCAATACCCAATCCTCAATCTTCAATCCTCAATCCTCAATCCTCAATCCTCAATTCTCAATTCTCAATCTTCAATCCTCAATCCTCAATCCTCAATCCTCAATCCTCAATCCTCGAACCTCAATCATCAATCCTCAATCCTCAATCCTCAATCATCAATCCTCAATCTTCAATCCTCAATACTCAATCTTTAATCATCAATCCTCAATCCTCAATCTTCAATCTTCAATCCTCAATCCTGAATCCTCAATCGTCAATCCTCAATCCTCAATCCTCAATCCTCAATTCTCAATCCTCAATCCTCAATACTCAATCCTCAATCCTCAACCCTCAATCCTCAACACTCAGTCTTCAATCCTCAATCCTCAATCCTCAATCCTCAATCCTCAATCCTCAATGCTCAGTCATCAATCCTCAACCTTCAAAACTCAATCCTCAATCCTCAATCCTCAATCCTCAATGCTCAGTCATCAATCCTCAACCTTCAATCCTCAATCCTCAATCCTCAATCCCCATTCTTGAATCTTCAATACCCAATCCTCAGTCTGCAATCCTCAATCCTCAATCCTCAATTCTCAATCTTCAATCATCAATATTCAATCTTCAGTCCTCAATCCTCAGTCCTCAATCCTCAATCCTCAATCCTCAACGTTCACTCCGCAATACCCAATCCTCAATCGTCAATCCTCAATCCTCAATCCTCAATCCTTAATCCTCAATCCTCAATCCTCAATCCTCAATCCTCAATCCTCAATCCTCAGTCCTCAAACCTCAATCCTGAATCCTCAATCCTGAATCCTCAATCTTCAGACCTAAGTCCTCAACAATCAGTTGTCAATTCACAATCCTCAATAGAATATCATCAATTCACAGTTTTCAATACTCAATACTCAATCTGCAATCGCTAAACCTCTATCCACAAACATCAATTCTCATAACTCAACCCTCAACACTCAGTCCCCAATCCTCAATCTTCAATCCTCAATCCTCAATCCTCAATCCTCAATCCTCAATCCTCAATCTTCAATCCTCAATACTCAATCATCAATCCTCAATACTCAATCCTCAATCCTCAACCCTCAATCGTCAGTCTTCAAACCTCTATACGCAATCTTCAATCCTCAATCCTCAATCCTCAATCCTCAAGCCTCATCCTACAATCCTCAATCCCCAAATCCTCAATCTTCAATAGTCAATCCTCAATCCTCAATTCTCAATCGTCAATCCTAAGTCCTCAGTCCTCAAACCTCAATCCTCAACGCACAGCTCTCATCCTCAATCCTCAATCCTCAATCCTCAATACTCAATTCTCAACCCTCAATCCTCAATCCTCAATCCTCAATCTTCAATCCTCAATACTCAATCTTCAATCCTCAATCCTCAATCCTCAGTCCTCAAACCTCAATTCCGAATCCTCAACCCTGAATCCTCAATCTTCAGCCCTCAGTCCTCAACAATCAGGTTACAATCCTCAATCCTCAATAGAATATCCTCAATTCACAGTTTTCAGTACACAATACACATTCTGCAATCTTCAAATCTCTATCCACAAACATCAATTCTCATCACTCAACCCTCAACACTCAGTCCTCAATGTTCAATCCTCAATCCTCAATTCTCAATCTTCAATCCTCAATACTCAATCTTTAACCCTCAATCCTCAATCCTCAATCTTCAATCCTCAGTCGTCAATACTCAATCCTCAATCCTCATCCTCAATCCTCAATCATCAATCCTCAACCTTCAATACTCAATCCTCAATCCTCAATCCTAAATCCTCTATCCTCAATCCTAAATCCTCAATCCTCAATCATCAATCCTCAATCTTCAATCCTCAACACTCAATCTTTAATCATCAATCCTCAATCCTCAATCCTCAATCTTCAATCCTCAATCCTCAATCCTGAATCCTCAATCCTCAATCCTCAATCCTCAATCCTCGATCCTCAATCTTCAATCCTCAATACTCAATCTTCAATCCTCGATCCTCAATCCTAGATCCTCAGTCCTCATTCTTCAATCCTCAATACCCAATCCTCACTCATCAATCCCCAATCCTCAGTCCTCAATTCTCAATCCTCAATCCTCAATCTTCAGACCTCAAACATCAATACTCAACCCTCAGTCCTCGTCCTCAATCCACAACACTCAATCTTCAATCCTCAATCTTCAATCATCAATATTGAATCTTCAATCCTCAACCCTCAATCCTGGATCCTCAATCCTCAATCCTCAATGTTCAATCCTCAATTCCCAATCCTCAATCGTCAATCCTCAATCCTCAATCCTCAATCCTCAATTCTCAATCCTCAATCCTCAGTCCTCAGTCCTCAAACCTCAAACCTCAACCCTCAAACCTCAATCCTCAACCGTCAGTCCCTGTCCTCAAACCTCAACACTCAATCCTCAATCCTCAATCCTCAATCGTCAATCCTCAATCCTCAATACTCAATCCTCAACCCTCAGCCCTCATCCTCAATCCTCAATTCTCAATCCTCAATCTTCAATCCTCAATCCTCAATCCTGAATCCTCAATCCTCAATCCTCAATCCTCAATCCTCAATCCTCAATATTCAATCCTCAATACTCAATCTTCAATCCTCGATCCTCAATCCTAAATCCTCAGTCCTCATTCTTCAATGCTCAATAACCAATACTCAATCTTCAATCCTCAATCCTCAATCCTCAATTCTCAATCCTCAATCCTCAATCTTCTGACCTCAAACATCAATAATCAACCCTCAGTCCTCGTCCTCAATCCACAACCCTCAGTCCTCAATCCTCAATCTTCAATCATCAATATTCAATCTTCAATCCTCAACCCTCAATCCTCGAACCTCAATCCTCAATCCTCAATGTTCAATAATCAATACCCAATCCTCAATCTTCAATCCTCAATCCTCAATCCTCAATCCTCAATTCTCAATCCTCAATCCTCAATCCTCAATCCTCAATCCTCAATCCTCAATCCTCAATCCTCAATCATCAATCCTCAATCCTCAATCTTCAATCATCAATATTCAATATTCAATCTTCAGTCCTCAATCCTCAGACCTCAATCCTCAATCCTCAATCCTCAATCCTCAATCCTCAATCCTCATTCCTCAAACCTCAATCCTCAAACCTCAGTCCTCATCCCCAATTCTCAATCCTCAATCCTCAATCCTCAAACCAGAATCCTCAACCGTCATTCCTCGTCCTCAATCCTCAACCCTCAATCCTCAATCCTCAATCCTCAATCTTCAATCATCAATACTCAATCTTCAATCCTCAATCCTCAATCCTCAATCCTCATTCCTCAAACCTCAATCCTCAACCCTCAGTCCTTATCCTCAATTCTCAATTCTCAATCCTCAGTCCTCAATCCTAAATCTTCAATCCTCAATAATCAATATTCAATCCTAGATCCTCAGTCCCCAATCCTCAACCCTTATTCCTCAATCTTCAATCCTCAATCCCCAGTCCTCAATCTTCAATCCTCAATGCTCCATCCGCAATCCTCTATCCTCAGTCGTCAGTCCTCAACCCTCAATCCTCAAACATCAATCCTCAACAGTCTGTCCTCGTCGTCACCCCTCAACACTCAATCCTCAATCCTCAATCTTCAATCATCAATACACAATCTTCAATCCTCAATCCTCAGTCCTCACTACTCAACCATCAATACTCAATTCTCAATACTCAATAGAATATCGTGAACTCTCAGGATTCAATACTCAAACCTCATACCTCAAACCTCAGCACTCATCCTCAATCCTCAATCCTCAATCCTCAATCTTCAACCCTCAATCCTCAACACTCAAACTTCAACCCTCATCGTCAACTCTCAATCCTCAATCCTCAATCCTCAACCTTCAATCCTCAATACTCAATCTTCAATCCACAATCCTCAATCTTCAATCCTCAATACTCAATCTTCAATCCTCAATCCTCAATCCTCAATACTCAATCCTCAATCCTCAGTCCTCAATCCACAATCTTCTACCTCAATACTCAATCTTCAATCCTCAATCCTCAATCCTCAATCCTCAATCCTCATTCTTCAATCCTCAATACCCAATCCTCAATCTTGAATCCTCAATCCTCAATCCCCAATTCTCAATCCTCAATCCTCAATCCTCAATCCTCAATCCTCAATCCTCAATCCTCAATCCTCAATCATCAATCCTCAATCCTCAATCTTCAATCATCAATATTCAATATTCAATCTTCAGTCCTCAATCCTCAGACCTCAATCCTCAATCCTCAATCCTCAATCCTCAATCCTCAATCCTCATTCCTCAAACCTCAATCCTCAAACCTCAGTCCTCATCCCCAATTCTCAATCCTCAATCCTCAATCCTCAAACCAGAATCCTCAACCGTCATTCCTCGTCCTCAATCCTCAACCCTCAATCCTCAATCCTCAATCTTCAATCATCAATACTCAATCTTCAATCCTCAATCCTCAATCCTCAATCCTCATTCCTCAAACCTCAATCCTCAACCCTCAGTCCTTATCCTCAATTCTCAATTCTCAATCCTCAGTCCTCAATCCTAAATCTTCAATCCTCAATAATCAATATTCAATCCTAGATCCTCAGTCCCCAATCCTCAACCCTTATTCCTCAATCTTCAATCCTCAATCCCCAGTCCTCAATCTTCAATCCTCAATGCTCCATCCGCAATCCTCTATCCTCAGTCGTCAGTCCTCAACCCTCAATCCTCAAACATCAATCCTCAACAGTCTGTCCTCGTCGTCACCCCTCAACACTCAATCCTCAATCCTCAATCTTCAATCATCAATACACAATCTTCAATCCTCAATCCTCAGTCCTCACTACTCAACCATCAATACTCAATTCTCAATACTCAATAGAATATCGTGAACTCTCAGGATTCAATACTCAAACCTCATACCTCAAACCTCAGCACTCATCCTCAATCCTCAATCCTCAATCCTCAATCTTCAACCCTCAATCCTCAACACTCAAACTTCAACCCTCAATCCTCAATCCTCAATCCTCAATATTTATACCTCACTCCTCAACCTTCAATCCTCAATACTCAATTTTCAATCCTCAATCCTCAATCCCCAATCCTCAAACTTCAATCGTCAATCCTCAATCCTCAATACTCAATCCTCAACCTTCAATCCTCAATAATCAATCCTCAATCCTCAATCCTCAATCCTCAATCCTCAATCCTCAATCCTCAATCTTCAATCCTCAGTCCTCATCCTCAATTCTCCATCTCAATCCTCAATACTTAACCCTCAATCTTCAATCCTCAATAATCAATCTCCAATCCTAGATCCCCAATCCCCAATCCTCAATCCTTAATCCTCAATCTTCAATCCTCAATCCCCAGTCCCCAATCTTCAATCCTCAATGCTCAATCCTCAATCCTCAATCCTCAGTCCTCAATCCTCAATCCTCAATCCTCAATCCTCAATCTTCAATCCTCAATACTCAATCTTCAATCCTCAATCCTCGATTCTCAATCGTCAATACTCAATCCTCAGTCGTCAATCCTCAATCCCCAATCCTCAATCTTCAATCCTCAATCCTCAATACTCAATCCTCAATCCTCAACATTCAATCCTCAATACTCAATCTTCAATCCTCAATCCTCAATCCTCAATCCTCAATCCTCAATCCTCAATCCTCAATATTCAACACAAAACCCTCAACCATCAATCCTCAACACTCAACAATCAATCCTCAATTCTCAATACTCAATAGAATACCCTGAATTCTCATCGTTCAATACTCAATCCACAAAAATCAATAATCAAATCTCAATCCTCAAACATCAATCCTCAACACTCAATCATCAACACTCAGTCCTCTCTCTTCAATCCTCCATCATCAATCCCCAATCCTCAATCTTCAATCCTCAATACTTAATCTTCAATAATCAATCCTCAGTCCTCAAACCTCAATTCTGAATCCTCAATCCTGAATCCTCAATCTTCAGCCCTCAGTCCTCGACAATCAATTGTCAATCCTCAATCTTCAGCCCTCAGTCCTCGACAATCAATTGTCAATCCTCAATCCTCAATAGAATATCCTCAATTCACAGCTTTCAATTCTCGATACTCAATCTGCAATCTTCAAATCTCTATCCACAAACATTAATTCTCATCACTCAACCCTCAACACTCAGTCCCCAATCCTCAATCTTCAATCCTCAATCCACAATCCTCAATTCTCAATCCTCAATCCTCGGTCCTCACTCCTCAAACCTCAATCCTCAACCCTCAGCCCTCATCCTCAATCCTCAATCCTTATTCCTCAGTCCTCCACCTTCAATCCTCAATGCCCAGTCCTCAATCCTCAATCCTCAGGCCTCAATCCTCAACCCTCAGCCCTCGTCATCAATCCTCAACCCTCAATAATCAATCCGCAATCTTCAATCGTCAATACTCAATCTTCAATCCTCAATCCTCAATACTCAATCCTCAATCCTCAATACTCAATCCCCAGTCCTCAGTCCTCAATCTTCAATACTCAATCCGCCAATCCTCAATATTCAACACACAACCCTCAACCATCAATCCTCAATACTCAACCATCAATCCTCAATTCTCAATACTCAGTAGAATATCCTGAATTCTCAGTTTTCAATACTCAATCCTCAATCTTCAATCTTCGAATCTCCATCCACAAACATCAATTCTCATCTCTCAACCCTCAACACTCAGTCCTCAATATTCAATCCTCAATCCTCTATCCTCAATCTTCAATCCTCAATACTCAACCTTCAATCCTCAATCCTCAATACTCAATCCTCAATCCCCATTCTTCAATCCTCAGTCCTCAATACTCAATCCTCAATCCTCAATCCTCAATCCTCAATCATCAATCCTCAATCTTCAATCCTCAATACTCAATCTTTAGTCATCAATCCTCAATCCTCAATCTTCAATCTTCAATCCTCAATCCTGAATCCTCAATCGTCAATCCTCAATCCTCAATCCTCAATCCTCAATCTTCAATCCTCAATACTCAATCTTCAATCCTCAATCCTCAATCCTCAATCCTCAGTCCTCATTCTTCAATCCTCGATACCCAATCCTCAATCTTCAATCCTCAATCCTCAATCCCCAATTCTCAATCCTCAATCCTCAATCCTCAATCCACAATCCTCAATCTTCAATCCTCAATACTCAATCTTCAATCCTCAATCCTCAATCCTCAATCCTCAATCCTCAATCCTCAATCCTCAATCATCAATCCTCAATCCTCAACCTTCAATCATCAATATTCAATATTCAATCTTCAGTCCTCAATCCTCAGACCTCAATCCTCAATCCTCAATCCTCAATCCTCAATCCTCAATCCTCATTCCTCAAACCTCAATCCTCAAACCTCAGTCCTCATCCTCAATCCTCAATCCTCAATCCTCAATCCTCAAACCAGAATCCTCAACCGTCATTCCTCGTCCTCAATCCTCAACCCTCAGTCCTCAATCCTCAATCCTCAATCATCAATCATCAATACTCAATCCTCAATTCTCAATTCTCAATCCTCAATCCTCAATCCTATATCTTCAATCCTCAATGATCAATATTCAATCCTAGATCCTCAGTCCCCAATCCTCAACCCTTATTCCTCAATCTTCAATCCTCAATCCCCAGTCCTCAATCTTCAATCCTCAATGCTCCATCCTCAATCCTCTATCCTCAGTCGTCAGTCCTCAACCCTCAATCCTCAAACATCAATCCTCAACAGTCTGTCCTCGTCGTCAACCCTCAACACTCAATCCTCAATCCTCAATCTTCAATCATCAATACACAATCTTCAATCCTCAATCCTCAGTCCTCACTACTCAACCATCAATACTCAATTCTCAATACTCAATAGAATATCGTGAACTCTCAGGAATCAATACTCAAACCTCATACCTCAAACCTCAGCACTCATCCTCAATCCTCAATACTCAATCCTCAATCTTCAACCCTCAATCCTCAACACTCAAACTTCAACCCTCAATCCTCAATCCTCAATCCTCAATCCTGAATCCTTATACCTCACTCCTCAACCTTCAATCCTCAATACTCAATTTTCAATCCTCAATCCTCAATCCCCAATCCTCAAACTTCAACCCTCAATCCTCAATCCTCAATACTCAATCCTCAACCTTCAATCCTCAATAATCAATCCTCAATCCTCAATACTCAATCCTCAATCCTCAATCCTCAATCCTCAATCCTCAATCCTCAATCTTCAATCCTCAATACTCAATCTTCAGTGCCCAATCCTCAATTCTCAATCGTCAATACTCAATCCTCAATCGTCAATCCTCAATCCTCATTCTTCAATCCTCAATCCTCAATCCTCATCCTTCAATCCTCAATACCCAATCCTCAATCTTCAATCCTCAATCCTCAGACCTCAAACATCAATACTCAACCCTCAGTCCTCGTCCTCAATCCACAACCCTCAATCCTCAATCCTCAATCTTCAATCATCAATATTCAATCTTCAATCCTCAATCCTGAATCCTCAATCGTCAATCCTCAATCCTCAATGTTCAATCCTCAATCTTCAATCCTCAATACTTAATCTTCAATCCTCAATACTCAATCCTCAATCCTCAGTCCTCATTCTTCAATCCTCGATACCCAATCCTCAATCTTCAATCCTCAATCCTCAATCCCCAATTCTCAATCCTCAATCCTCAATCCTCAGACTTCAAACATCAATACTCAACCCTCAGTCCTCGTCCTCAATCCATAACCCTCAATCCTCAATCCTCAATCTTCAATCATCAATATTCAATCTTCAGTCCTCAATCCTCAATCCACAATCCTCAATCCCCAATCCTCAATGTTCAATCCGCAATACCCAATCCTCAATCTTCAATCCTCAATCCTCAATCCTCAATCCTCAATCCTTAATCCTCAATCCACAATCCTCAATCTTCAATCCTCAATACTCAATCTTCAATCCTCAATCCTCAATCCTCAATCCTCAATCCTCAATCCTCAATCCTCAATCATCAATCCTCAATCCTCAATCTTCGATCATCAATATTCAATATTCAATCTTCAGTCCTCAATCCTCAGACCTCAATCCTCAATCCTCAATCCTCAATCCTCAATCCTCAATCCTCATTCCTCAAACCTCAATCCTCAAACCTCAGTCCTCATCCTCAATCCTCAATCCTCAATCCTCAATCCTCAAACCAGAATCCTCAACCGTCATTCCTCGTCCTCAATCCTCAACCCTCAGTCCTCAATCCTCAATCCTCAATCATCAATCATCAATACTCAATCTTCAATTCTCAATTCTCAATCCTCAATCCTCAATCCTATATCTTCAATCCTCAATGATCAATATTCAATCCTAGATCCTCAGTCCCCAATCCTCAACCCTTATTCCTCAATCTTCAATCCTCAATCCCCAGTCCTCAATCTTCAATCCTCAATGCTCCATCCTCAATCCTCTATCCTCAGTCGTCAGTCCTCAACCCTCAATCCTCAAACATCAATCCTCAACAGTCTGTCCTCGTCGTCAACCCTCAACACTCAATCCTCAATCCTCAATCTTCAATCATCAATACACAATCTTCAATCCTCAATCCTCAGTCCTCACTACTCAACCATCAATACTCAATTCTCAATACTCAATAGAATATCGTGAACTCTCAGGTATCAATACTCAAACCTCATACCTCAAACCTCAGCACTCATCCTCAATCCTCAATACTCAATCCTCAATCTTCAACCCTCAATCCTCAACACTCAAACTTCAACCCTCAATCCTCAATCCTCAATCCTCAATCCTGAATCCTTATACCTCACTCCTCAACCTTCAATCCTCAATACTCAATTTTCAATCCTCAATCCTCAATCCCCAATCCTCAAACTTCAATCCTCAATCCTCAATCCTCAATACTCAATCCTCAACCTTCAATCCTCAATAATCAATCCTCAATCCACAATCCTCAATCCTCAATCCTCAATCCTCAATCCTCAATCCTCAATCCTCAATCTTCAATCCTCAATACTCAATCTTCAGTGCCCAATCCTCAATTCTCAATCGTCAATACTCAATCCTCAATCGTCAATCCTCAATCCTCATTCTTCAATCCTCAATAACCAATCCTCAATCTTCAATCCTCAATCCTCAATCCTCAATTCTCAATCCACTATCCTCAGTCCTCAGACCTCAAACCTCAATCCTCAACACTCAGCCCTCATCGTCAATACTCAAACCTCAATCCTCAATCTTCAATCCTCAATCCTCAATCTTCAGCCCTCAGTCCTCAGCAATCAGTTGTCAACACTGAATCCTCAATAGAATATCCTCAATTCACAGTTTTCAATACTCAATACTCAATCTGCAATCTTCAAACCTCTATCCACAAACATCAATTCTCATCACTCAACCCTCAACACTCAGTCCTCAATGTTCAATCCTCAATCCTCAATCCACAATCCTCAATCGTCAATCTTCAATCCTCAATCCCCAGTCCTCAATCTTCAATCCTCAATGCTCAATCCTCAATCCTCAATCCTCAGTCCTCAATCCTCAATCCTCAATCCTCAAACCTCAATCCTCAACCGTCAGTCCTCGTCCTCAATCCTCAACACTTCATCCTCAATCCTCAATCTTCAATCATCAATTCTTGATATTCAATGCTCAATCTTCAATCGTCAATCCTCAATCCTCAATCCTCAGTAATCAACACACAACCCTCAACCACCAATATTCAATACTCAAACATCAATCCTCAATTATCAATACTCAATAGAGTATCCTGAATTCTCGTGGTTCAATACTCAATCCACACTATTCAATAATCAAATCTCAAACCTCAAACTTCAATTCTCAACACTCAATCCTCAACACTCAGTCCTCTATCTTCAATCCTCCATCCTCAACCCTCAATCCTCAAGCGTCAACCCTCAATCCTCAATCCTCAACACTCAATCCTCAGTCCTCAAACCTCAATCCCGTATCCTCAATCCTGAATCCTCAATCTTTAGCCCTCAGTCCTCAACAGTCAATTGTCAATCCTCAATCCTCAATAGAATATCCTCAATTCACAGTTTTCAATGCTCAATCCCCTTTCTTCAAACTTCAAATCTCCATCCACAAACATCAATTCCCATCACTCAACCCTCAACACTAAGTCCCCAATCTTCAATCCTCAATCCTCAATTCTCAATCCTCAATACTCAATCCTCTATCGTCTATCCTCAATCCCCAATCCTCAATCTTCAATCCTCAATCCTCAATCCTCAGTCATCAATCCTCAACCTTCGAAACTCAATCCTCAATCCTCAATCCTCAATCCTCAATTCTCAATCCTCAATCCTCAGTCCTCAGTCCTCAAACCGCAATCCTCAACCGTCAGCCCTCATCGTCAATTCTCAATCCTCAAGCCTCAATCCTCAACCTTCAATCCTCAAAACTCAACCTTCAATCCACAATCCTCTACCTTCAACCCTCAATACTCAATCTTCAATACTCAATCCACAATCCTCAATACACAATCCTCAATCCTCAGTCCTCAATCCTCAATTTTCAATCCCCAATACTCAATCTTCAATCCTCAATCCTCAATCCTCAATCCTCAATCCTCATTCTTCAATGCTCAATACCCAATCCTCAATCTTCAATCCTCAATCCTCAATCCTCCATCCTCAATCCTCACTCCTCAATCCTCAGACCTCAAATATCAATAGTCAACCCTCAGTCCTCGTCGTCAATCCACAACCCTCAATCCTCAATCCTCAATCTTGAATCATCAATATTCAATCTTCAGTCCTCAATCCTCAATCCTCAATCTTCAGTCCTCAATCCTCAATCCTCAGTCATCAATCCTCAACCTTCGATACTCAATCCTCAATCCTCAATCCTCAATCCTCAATCCTCATTCCTCACACCTCAATCCTCAAACCTCAGTCCTCATCCTCAATTCTCAATCCTCAACCCTCAATCCTCAAACCACAATCCTCAACTGTCTCTTCTCGTCCTCAATCCTCAACCCTCAATCCTCAATCCTCAATCTTCAATCATCAATACTCAATCTTCAATCCTCAACCCTCAATCCTCAATCCTCATTCCTCAAACCTCAATCCTCAACCCTCAGTCCTTATCCTCAATTATCAGTTCTAAATCCTCAATCCTCAATCCTCAATATTCAATCCTCAATAATCAATTTTCAATCCTAGATCCTCAATCCCCAATCCTCAATCCTTAATCCTCAATCTTCAATCCTCAATACCCAATCTTCAATCCTCAGTCCTCAGTCATCAATCCTCAATTCTGAATTCTCAATCCTGAATCCTCAATCTTCAGCCCTCAGTCCTCAACAATCACTTGTCAATTCTCAATCCTCAATAGAATATCATCAATTCACAGTTTTCAATACTCAATGCGCAATCTGCAATCTTCAAATATCTATCCACAATCATCAATTCTAATCACACAACCCTCAACACTCAGTCCCCAAACCTCAATCTTCAATCCTCAATCCTCAATCCTCAATCCTCAATCCTCAATCTTCAACCCTCAATACTCAATCATCAATCCTCAATTCTCAATCCTCGATCCTCAACCCTCAATCCTCAATCGTCAGTCTTCAATCCTCAATACTCAATCTTCAATCCTCAATCCTGAATCCTCAATCCTCAATCCTCATTCTTCAATCCTCAATACCCAATCCTCAGACCTCAAACCTCAATTCTGAATCCTCAATCCTGAAGCCTCAATCTTCAGCCCTCAGTCCTCAACAGTCAGGTGACAATCCTCAATCCTCAATAGAATATCCTCAATTCACAGTTTTCAATACACAATACTCAATCTGCAATCTTCAAATCTCTATCCACAAACATCAATTCTCATCACTCAACACACAACACTCAGACCTCAATGTTCAAACCTCAATCCTCAATTCTCAATCTTCAATCCTCAATACTCAATCTTTAATCCTCAATCCGCAACCCTCAATCTTCAATCCTCAGTCCTCAATACTCAATCCTCAATCCTCAATCCTCAATCCTCAATCATCAATCCTCAATCTTCAACACCCAATCCTCAATCCTCAATCCTCAATCCTCAATCCTCAATCCTCAATCATCAATCCTCAATCTTCAATCCTCAATACTCAATCTTTAATCATCAATCCTCAATCCTCAATCTTCAGTCTTCAATCCTCAATCCTGAATCCTCAATCGTCAATCCTCAATCCTAAATCCTCAATCCTCAATCTTCAATCCTCAATACTCAATCTTCAATCCTCAATCCTCAATCCTCAATCCTCAGTCCTTATTCTTCAATCCTCGATACCCAATCCTCAATCTTCAATCCTCAATTCTCAATCCCCAATTCTCAATCCTCAATTCTCAATCCTCAGACTTCAAACATCAATACTCAACCCTCAGTCCTCGTCCTCAATCCACAACCCTCAATCCTCAATCCCCAATCTTCAATCATCAATATTCAATCTTCAATCCACAATCCTCAGTCCTCGATCCTCAATCCTCAATCCTCAATGTTCAATCCTCAATACCCAATCCTCAATCTTCAATCCTCAATCCTCAATCCTCAATCCTCAATCCTCAATTCTCAATTCTCAATCTTCAATCCTCAATCCTCAATCCTCAATCCTCAATCCTCAATCCTCAATCCTCAATCCTCAATCATCAATCCTCAATCCTCAATACTCAATCCTCAATCCTGAATCCTCAATCCTCAATACTCAACCATCGACCCTCAATTCTGAATACTCAATAGAATATCCTGAATTCTCAGGATTCAATACTCAAACCTCAAACCTCAAACCTCAGCCCTCATCCTCAATCCTCAATACTCAATCCTCAATCCTCAACCCTCAATCCTCAACACTCAATCTTCAATCCTCAGTCCTCAATCCTCAATCCTCAATCCTCAATCCTCAATCCTCAGTCATCAATCCTCAACCTTCAAAACTCAATCCTCAATCCTCAATCCTCAAACCTCAATCCTCAATCCTCAATCCTCAATCTTCAATCCTCAATACTCAACTTTCAATCCTCAATCCTCAATACTCAATCCTCAATCCCCATTCTTCAATCCTCAGTCCTCAATACTCAATCCTCAATCCTCAATCCTCAATCCTCAATCGTCAATCCTCATTCTTCAATCCTCAATACTCAATCTTTAGTCATCAATCCTCAATCCTCAATCTTCAATCTTCAATCCTCAATCCTGAATCCTCAATCGTCAATCCTCAGTCCTCAATACTCAATCCTCAATCTTCAATCCTCAATACTCAATCTTCAATCCTCAATCCTCAATCCTCAATCCTCAGTCCTCATTCTTCAATCCTCGATACCCAATCCTCAATCCTCAATCCTCAATCATCAATCCTCAATCTTCAATCCTCAATACTCAATCTTTAATCATCAATCCTCAATCCTCAATCTTCAATCTTCAATCCTCAATCCTGAATCCTCAATCGTCAATCCTCAATCCTCAATCCTCAATCCTCAATCCTCAATCCTCAATCCTCAATACTCAATACTCAATCCTCAACCCTCAATCCTCAACACTCAATCTTCAATCCTCAATCCTCAATCCTCAATCCTCAATCCTCAATCCTCAATGCTCAGTCATCAATCCTCAACCGTCAAAACTCAATCCTCAATCCTCAATCCTCAAACCTCAATCCTCAATCCTCAATCTTCAATCCTCAATACTCAACTTTCAATCCTCAATCCTCAATCCTCAATCCTCAATCCCCATTCTTGAATCTTCAATACCCAATCCTCAATCTGCAATCCTCAATCCTCAATCCTCAATTCTCAATCTTCAATCATCAATATTCAATCTTCAGTCCTCAATCCTCAGTCCTCAATCCTCAATCCTCAATCCTCAACGTTCACTCCGCAATACCCAATCCTCAATCGTCAATCCTCAATCCTCAATCCTCAATCCTTAATCCTCAATCCTCAATCCTCAATCCTCAATCCTCAATCCTCAATCCTCAGTCCTCAAACCTCAATCCTGAATCCTCAATCCTGAATCCTCAATCTTCAGACCTAAGTCCTCAACAATCAGTTGTCAATTCACAATCCTCAATAGAATATCATCAATTCACAGTTTTCAATACTCAATACTCAATCTGCAATCGTTAAACCTCTATCCACAAACATCAATTCTCATAACTCAACCCTCAACACTCAGTCCCCAATCCTCAATCTTCAATCCTCAATCCTCAATCCTCAATCCTCAATCCTCAATCCTCAATCTTCAATCCTCAATACTCAGTCATCAATCCTCAATACTCAATCCTCAATCCTCAACCCTCAATCGTCAGTCTTCAAACCTCTATACTCAATCTTCAATCCTCAATCCTCAATCCTCAATCCTCAAGCCTCATCCTACAATCCTCAATCCCCAAATCCTCAATCTTCAATAGTCAATCCTCAATCCTCAATTCTCAATCGTCAATCCTCAGTCCTCAGTCCTCAAACCTCAATCCTCAACGCACAGCTCTCATCCTCAATCCTCAATCCTCAATCCTCAATCCTCAATTCTCAACCCTCAATTCTCAATCCTCAATCCTCAATCTTCAATCCTCAATACTCAATCTTCAATCCTCAATCCTCAATCCTCAGTCCTCAAACCTCAATTCCGAATCCTCAACCCTGAATCCTCAATCTTCAGCCCTCAGTCCTCAACAATCAGGTTACAATCCTCAATCCTCAATAGAATATCCTCAATTCACAGTTTTCAATACACAATACTCATTCTGCAATCTTCAAATCTCTATCCACAAACGTCAATTCTCATCACTCAACCCTCAACACTCAGTCCTCAATGTTCAATCCTCAATCCTCAATTCTCAATCTTCAATCCTCAATACTCAATCTTTAACCCTCAATCCTCAATCCTCAATCTTCAATCCTCAGTCGTCAATACTCAATCCTCAATCCTCATCCTCAATCCTCAATCATCAATCCTCAACCTTCAATACTCAATCCTCAATCCTCAATCCTAAATCCTCAATCCTCAATCCTAAATCCTCAATCATCAATCCTCAATCTTCAATCCTCAACACTCAATCTTTAATCATCAATCCTCAATCCTCAATCCTCAATCTTCAATCCTCAATCCTCAATCCTGAATCCTCAATCCTCAATCCTCAATCCTCAATCCTCAATCCTCAATCTTCAATCCTCAATCCTCAATCCTGAATCCTCAATCCTCAATCCTCAATCCTCAATCCTCGATCCTCAATCTTCAATCCTCAATACTCAATCTTCAATCCTCGATCCTCAATCCTAGATCCTCAGTCCTCATTCTTCAATCCTCAATACCCAATCCTCACTCATCAATCCCCAATCCTCAATCCTCAATTCTCAATCCTCAATCCTCAATCTTCAGACCTCAAACATCAATACTCAACCCTCAGTCCTCGTCCTCAATCCACAACACTCAATCTTCAATCCTCAATCTTCAATCATCAATATTGAATCTTCAATCCTCAACCCTCAATCCTGGATCCTCAATCCTCAATCCTCAATGTTCAATCCTCAATTCCCAATCCTCAATCGTCAATCCTCAATCCTCAATCCTCAATCCTCAATTCTCAATCCTCAATCCTCAGTCCTCAGTCCTCAAACCTCAAACCTCAACCCTCAAACCTCAATCCTCAACCGTCAGTCCCTGTCCTCAAACCTCAACACTCAATCCTCAATCCTCAATCCTCAATCGTCAATCCTCAATCCTCAATACTCAATCCTCAACCCTCAGCCCTCATCCTCAATCCTCAATTCTCAATCCTCAATCTTCAATCCTCAATCATCAATCCTGAATCCTCAATCCTCAATCCTCAATCCTCAATCCTCAATCCTCAATATTCAATCCTCAATACTCAATCTTCAATCCTCGATCCTCAATCCTAAATCCTCAGTCCTCATTCTTCAATGCTCAATAACCAATACTCAATCTTCAATCCTCAATCCTCAATCCTCAATTCTCAATCCTCAATCCTCAATCTTCTGACCTCAAACATCAATAATCAACCCTCAGTCCTCGTCCTCAATCCACAACCCTCAGTCCTCAATCCTCAATCTTCAATCATCAATATTCAATCTTCAATCCTCAACCCTCAATCCTCGAACCTCAATCCTCAATCCTCAATGTTCAATAATCAATACCCAATCCTCAATCTTCAATCCTCAATCCTCAATCCTCAATCCTCAATTCTCAATCCTCAAACCTCAGTCCTCAGTCCTCAAACCTCAACCCTCAACCCGCAGCCCTCATCGTCAACTCTCAATCCTCAATCCTCAATCCTCAACCTTCAATCCTCAATACTCAATCTTCAATCCACAATCCTCAATCTTCAATCCTCAATACTCAATCTTCAATCCTCAATCCTCAATCCTCAATACTCAATCCTCAATCCTCAGTCCTCAATCCACAATCTTCTACCTCAATACTCAATCTTCAATCCTCAATCCTCAATCCTCAATCCTCAATCCTCATTCTTCAATCCTCAATACCCAATCCTCAATCTTGAATCCTCAATCCTCAATCCCCAATTCTCAATCCTCAATCCTCAATCCTCAATCCTCAATCCTCAATCCTCAATCCTCAATCATCAATCCTCAATCCTCAATCTTCAATCATCAATATTCAATATTCAATCTTCAGTCCTCAATCCTCAGACTTCAATCCTCAATCCTCAATCCTCAATCCTCAATCCTCAATCCTCATTCCTCAAACCTCAATCCTCAAACCTCAGTCCTCATCCCCAATTCTCAATCCTCAATCCTCAATCCTCAAACCAGAATCCTCAACCGTCATTCCTCGTCCTCAATCCTCAACCCTCAATCCTCAATCCTCAATCTTCAATCATCAATACTCAATCTTCAATCCTCAATCCTCAATCCTCAATCCTCATTCCTCAAACCTCAATCCTCAACCCTCAGTCCTTATCCTCAATTCTCAATTCTCAATCCTCAATCCTCAATCCTAAATCTTCAATCCTCAATAATCAATATTCAATCCTAGATCCTCAGTCCCCAATCCTCAACCCTTATTCCTCAATCTTCAATCCTCAATCCCCAGTCCTCAATCTTCAATCCTCAATGCTCCATCCGCAATCCTCTATCCTCTGTCGTCAGTCCTCAACCCTCAATCCTCAAACATCAATCCTCAACAGTCTGTCCTCGTCGTCACCCCTCAACACTCAATCCTCAATCCTCAATCTTCAATCATCAATACACAATCTTCAATCCTCAATCCTCAGTCCTCACTACTCAACCATCAATACTCAATTCTCAATACTCAATAGAATATCGTGAACTCTCAGGATTCAATACTCAAACCTCATACCTCAAACCTCAGCACTCATCCTCAATCCTCAATCCTCAATCCTCAATCTTCAACCCTCAATCCTCAACACTCAAACTTCAACCCTCAATCCTCAATCCTCAATCCTCAATCCTCAATACTTATACCTCACTCCTCAACCTTCAATCCTCAATACTCAATTTTCAATCCTCAATCCTCAATCCCCAATCCTCAAACTTCAATCGTCAATCCTCAATCCTCAATACTCAATCCTCAACATTCAATCCTCAATAATCAATCCTCAATCCTCAATCCTCAATCCTCAATCCTCAATCCTCAATCCTCAATCCTCAATCTTCAATCCTCAATACTCAATCTTCAGTGCCCAATCCTCAATTCTCAATCGTCAATACTCAATCCTCAATCGTCAATCCTCAATCCTCATTCTTCAATCCTCAATCCTCAATCCTCATCCTTCAATCCTCAATACCCAATCCTCAATCTTCAATCCTCAATCCTGAATCCTCAATTCTCAATCTTCAATCCTCAATCCTCAGACCTCAAACATCAATACTCAACCCTCAGTCCTCGTCCTCAATCCACAACCCTCAATCCTCAATCCTCAATCTTCAATCATCAATATTCAATCTTCAGTCCTCAATCCTCAATCCACAATCCTCAATCCTCAATCCTCAATGTTCAATCCGCAATACCCAATCCTCAATCTTCAATCCTCAATCCTCAATCCTCAATCCTCAATCTTCAATCCTCAATCCTCATTCTTCAATCCTCAATACCCAATCCTCAATCTTCAATCCTCAATCCTCAATCCTCAATTCTCAATCCACTATCCTCAGTCCTCAGACCTCAAACCTCAATCCTCAACCCTCAGCCCTCATCGTCAATACTCAAACCTCAATCCTCAATCCTCAATCGTCAATCCTCAATCCTCCATCTTCAATCCTCAATACTCAATCTTCAATCCTCAATACTCAATCCTCAATCCTCAGTCCTCAATCCTCAATCGTCAATCCTCAAACCTCAATCCTCAACCGTCAGTCCTCGTCCTCAATCCTCAACACTTCATCCTCAATCCTCAATCTTCAATCATCAATTCTTGATATTCAATCCTCAATCTTCAATCGTCAATCCTCAATCCTCAATCCTCAATAATCAACACACAACCCTCAACCACCAATATTCAATACTCAAACATCAATCCTCAATTATCAATACTCAATAGAGTATCCTGAATTCTCGTGGTTCAATACTCAATCCACACTATTCAATAATCAAATCTCAAACCTCAAACATCAATTCTCAACACTCAATCCTCAACACTCAGTCCTCTATCTTCAATCCTCCATCCTCAACCCTCAATCCTCAAGCGTCAACCCTCAATCCTCAATCCTCAACCCGCAATCCTCAGTCCTCAAACCTCAATCCCGTATCCTCAATCCTGAATCCTCAATCTTTAGCCCTCAGTCCTCAACAGTCAATTGTCAATACTCAATCCTCAATAGAATATCCTCAATTCACAGTTTTCAATGCTCAATCCCTATTCTTCAAACTTCAAATCTCCATCCACAAACATCAATTCCCATCACTCAACCCTCAACACTAAGTCCCCAATCTTCAATCCTCAACCCTCAATCCTCAACCATCAATCCTCAATACTCAATCTTCAATCCTCAATCCTCAATTCTCAATCCTCAATACTCAATCCTCAATCGTCTATCCTCAATCCCCAATCCTCAACCTTCAATCCTCAATCCTCAATCCTCAGTCATCAATCCTCAACCTTCGAAACTCAATCCTCAATCCTCAATCCTCAATCCTCAATTCTCAATCCTCAATCCTCAGTCCTCAGTCCTCAAACCGCAATCCTCAACCCTCAGCCCTCATCGTGAATTCTCAATCCTCAATTCTCAATCCTCAACCCTCAATCCTCAAACCACAATCCTCAACTGTCTCTTCTCGTCCTCAATCCTCAACCCTCAATCCTCAATCCGCAATCTTCAATCATCAATACTCAATCTTCAATCCTCAACCCTCAATCCTCAATCCTCATTCCTCAAACCTCAATACTCAACCCTCAGTCCTTATCCTCAATTCTCAGTTCTAAATCCTCAATCCTCAATCCTCAATATTCAATCCTCAATAATCAATTTTCAATCCTAGGTCCTCAATCCCCAATCCTCAATCCTTAATCCTCAATCTTCAATCCTCAATACTCAATCTTCAATCCTCAGTCCTCAGTCATCAATCCTCAATTCTGAATTCTCAATCCTGAATCCTCAATCTTCAGCCCTCAGTCCTCAACAATCAGTTGTCAATTCTCAATCCTCAATAGAATATCATCAATTCACAGTTTTCAATACTCAATGCGCAATCTGCAATCTTCAAATATCTATCCACAAACATCAATTCTAATCACACAACCCTCAACACTCAGTCCCCAAACCTCAATCTTCAATCCTCAATCCTCAATCCTCAATCCTCAATCCTCAATCTTCAACCCTCAATACTCAATCATCAATCCTCAATTCTCAATCCTCGATCCTCAACCCTCAATCCTCAATCGTCAGTCTTCAATCCTCAATACTCAATCTTCAATCCTCAATCCTGAATCCTCAATCCTCAATCCTCATTCTTCAATCCTCAATACCCAATCCTCAATCTTCAATCCTCAATCCTCAATCCTCAATTCTCTATACTCAATCCTCAGACCTCAGTCCTCAAACCTCTATCCTCAACCCTCAGCCCTCATCCTCAATCCTCAATCCTCAACCTCAATCCTCAATCTTCAATCCTCAATACTCAATCTTCAATCCTCAATCCTCAGTCCTCAAACCTCAATTCTGAATCCTCAATCCTGAATCCTCAATCTTCAGCCCTCAGTCCTCAACAATCAGTTGTCAATCCTCAATCCTCAATAGAATATCCTCAATTCACAGTTTCCAATACTCAATACTCAATCTGCAATCTTCAAATCTCTATCCACAAACATCAATTCTCATCACTCAACCCTCAACACTCAGTCCTCAATGTTCAATGCTCAATACTCAATCCTCAATGTTCAATTCCCAATACTCAATCTTCAATCCTCAATCCTCAATTCTCAATCTTCAATCCTCAACCCTCAGTCCTCAATCCTCAATATTCAATCCTCAATACTCAATCTTCAATCCTCAATCCGCAGTCATCAATCCTCATTCCTCAATCCTCAGTCATCAATCCTCAATCTTCAATACTCAATCGTCAAACCTCAGCCCTCAATCCTCAATCCTCAATCCTCTTTCCTCAAACCTCAATCCTCAACCCTCAGTCCCCATCCTCAATTCTCAATTCTCAACCCTCAATCCTCAACCCTCAATCTTCAATCCTCAATCCTCAATCCTCAGTCATCAATCCTCAACCTTCGATACTCAATCCTCAATCCTCAATCCTCAATCCTCAATCCTCAATCCTCATTCCTCACACCTCAATCCTCAAACCTCAGTCCTCATCCTCAATTCTCAATCCTCAACCCTCAATCCTCAAACCACAATCCTCAACTGTCTCTTCTCGTCCTCAATCCTCAACCCTCAATCCTCAATCCTCAATCTTCAATCATCAATACTCAATCATCAATCCTCAACCCTCAATCCTCAATCCTCATTCCTTAAACATCAATCCTCAAACCTCAGTCCTCATCCTCAACTCTCAACCGTCAATCCTATATCCTCAAACCACAATCCTCAACCTTCAGTCCTCGTCCTCAATCCTCACCCTCAATCCTCAATCCTGAATCTTCAATCATCAATACTCAATCTTCAATCCTCAATACTCAATCCTCAATCCTCAATCCTCAATACTCAATCCTCAATCTTCAATCCTCAATAATCAATCTTCAATCCTCAATCCTCAACCCTCAATCCTCAGTCTTCAATCCTCATTCCTCAATCCTCAATCCTCAATACTCAATCTTCAATCCTCAATCCTCAATCCTCAATCCTCAATCTTCAATCCTCAATACTCAATCTTTAATCATCAATCCTCAATCCTCAATCTTCAATCCTTAATCCTCAGTCCTCGATCCTCAATCCTCAATCCTCAATGTTCAATCCTCAATACCCAATCCTCAATCTTCAATCCTCAATCCTCAATCCTCAATCCTCAATCCTCAATTCTCAATTCTCAATCTTCAATCCTCAATCCTCAATCCTCAATCCTCAATCCTCAATCCTCAATCCTCAATCCTCAATCATCAATCCTCAATCCTCAATACTCAATCCTCAATCCTGAATCCTCAATCCTCAATACTCAACCATCGACCCTCAATTCTGAATACTCAATAGAATATCCTGAATTCTCAGGATTCAATACTCAAACCTCAAACCTCAAACCTCAGCCCTCATCCTCAATCCTCAATACTCAATCCTCAATCCTCAACCCTCAATCCTCAACACTCAATCTTCAATCCTCAATTCTCAATCCTCAATCCTCAATCCTCAATCCTCAATCCTCAGTCATCAATCCTCAACCTTCAAAACTCAATCCTCAATCCTCAATCCTCAAACCTCAATCCTCAATCCTCAATCCTCAATCTTCAATCCTCAATACTCAACTTTCAATCCTCAATCCTCAATACTCAATCCTCAATCCCCATTCTTCAATCCTCAGTCCTCAATACTCAATCCTCAATCCTCAATCCTCAATCCTCAATCCTCAATCATCAATCCTCAATCTTCAATCCTCAATACTCAATCTTTAGTCATCAATCCTCAATCCTCAATCTTCAATCTTCAATCCTCAATCCTGAATCCTCAATCGTCAATCCTCAATCCTCAATCCTCAATCCTCAATCCTCAATCTTCAATCCTCAATACTCAATCTTCAATCCTCAATCCTCAATCCTCAATCCTCAGTCCTCATTCTTCAATCCTCGATACCCAATCCTCAATCTTCAATCCTCAATCCTCAATCCCCAATTCTCAATCCTCAATCCTCAATCCTCAGACTTCAAACATCAATACTCAACCCTCAGTCCTCGTCCTCAATCCACAACCCTCAATCCTCAATCCTCAATCTTCAATCATCAATATTCAATCTTCAATCCACAATCCTCAGTCCTCGATCCTCAATCCTCAATCCTCAATGTTCAATCCTCAATACCCAATCCTCAATCTTCAATCCTCAATCCTCAATCCTCAATCCTCAATTCTCAATTCTCAATCTTCAATCCTCAATCCTCAATTCTCAATCCTCAATCCTCAATCCTCGAACCTCAATCATCAATCCTCAATCCTCAATCCTCAATCATTAATCCTCAATCTTCAATCCTCAATACTCAATCTTTAATCATCAATCCTCAATCCTCAATCTTCAATCTTCAATCCTCAATCCTCAATCCTCAATCCTCAATCCTCAATCCTCAATCCTCAATCATCAATCCTCAATCCTCAATACTCAATCCTCAATCCTGAATCCTCAATCCTCAATACTCAACCATCGACCCTCAATTCTGAATACTCAATAGAATATCCTGAATTCTCAGGATTCAATACTCAAACCTCAAACCTCAAACCTCAGCCCTCATCCTCAATCCTCAATACTCAATCCTCAATCCTCAACCCTCAATCCTCAACACTCAATCTTCAATCCTCAATTCTCAATCCTCAATCCTCAATCATCAATCCTCAATCCTCAGTCATCAATCCTCAACCTTCAAAACTCAATCCTCAATCCTCAATCCTCAAACCTCAATCCTCAATCCTCAATCCTCAATCTTCAATCCTCAATACTCAACTTTCAATCCTCAATCCTCAATACTCAATCCTCAATCCCCATTCTTCAATCCTCAGTCCTCAATACTCAATCCTCAATCCTCAATCCTCAATCCTCAATCCTCAATCATCAATCCTCAATCTTCAATCCTCAATACTCAATCTTTAGTCATCAATCCTCAATCCTCAATCTTCAATCTTCAATCCTCAATCCTGAATCCTCAATCGTCAATCCTCAATCCTCAATCCTCAATCCTCAATCCTCAATCTTCAATCCTCAATACTCAATCTTCAATCCTCAATCCTCAATCCTCAATCCTCAGTCCTCATTCTTCAATCCTCGATACCCAATCCTCAATCTTCAATCCTCAATCCTCAATCCCCAATTCTCAATCCTCAATCCTCAATCCTCAGACTTCAAACATCAATACTCAACCCTCAGTCCTCGTCCTCAATCCACAACCCTCAATCCTCAATCCTCAATCTTCAATCATCAATATTCAATCTTCAATCCACAATCCTCAGTCCTCGATCCTCAATCCTCAATCCTCAATGTTCAATCCTCAATACCCAATCCTCAATCTTCAATCCTCAATCCTCAATCCTCAATCCTCAATTCTCAATTCTCAATCTTCAATCCTCAATCCTCAATTCTCAATCCTCAATCCTCAATCCTCGAACCTCAATCATCAATCCTCAATCCTCAATCCTCAATCATTAATCCTCAATCTTCAATCCTCAATACTCAATCTTTAATCATCAATCCTCAATCCTCAATCTTCAATCTTCAATCCTCAATCCTGAATCCTCAATCGTCAATCCTCAATCCTCAATCCTCAATCCTCAATCCTCAATCCTCAATCCTCAATACTCAATCCTCAATCCTCAACCCTCAATCCTCAACACTCAATCTTCAATCCTCAATCCTCAATCCTCAATCCTCAATCCTCAATCCTCAATGCTCAGTCATCAATCCTCAACCTTCAAAACTCAATCCTCAATCCTCAATCCTCAAACCTCAATCCTCAATCCTCAATCTTCAATCCTCAATACTCAACTTTCAATCCTCAATCCTCAATCCTCAATCCTCAATCCCCATTCTTGAATCTTCAATACCCAATCCTCAATCTGCAATCCTCAATACTCAATCCTCAATTCTCAATCTTCAATCATCAATATTCAATCTTCAGTCCTCAATCCTCAGTCCTCAATCCTCAATCCTCAATCCTCAACGTTCACTCCGCAATACCCAATCCTCAATCGTCAATCCTCAATCCTCAATCCTCAATCCTTAATCCTCAATCCTCAATCCTCAATCCTCAATCCTCAATCCTCAATCCTCAGTCCTCAAACCTCAATCCTGAATCCTCAATCCTGAATCCTCAATCTTCAGACCTAAGTCCTCAACAATCAGTTGTCAATTCACAATCCTCAATAGAATATCATCAATTCACAGTTTTCAATACTCAATACTCAATCTGCAATCGTTAAACCTCTATCCACAAACATCAATTCTCATAACTCAACCCTCAACACTCAGTCCCCAATCCTCAATCTTCAATCCTCAATACTCAATCCTCAATCCTCAATCCTCAATCCTCAATCTTCAATCCTCAATACTCAATCATCAATCCTCAATACTCAATCCTCAATCCTCAACCCTCAATCGTCAGTCTTCAAACCTCTATACTCAATCTTCAATCCTCAATCCTCAATCCTCAATCCTCAAGCCTCATCCTACAATCCTCAATCCCCAAATCCTCAATCTTCAATAGTCAATCCTCAATCCTCAATTCTCAATCGTCAATCCTCAGTCCTCAGTCCTCAAACCTCAATCCTCAACGCACAGCTCTCATCCTCAATCCTCAATCCTCAATCCTCAATCCTCAATTCTCAACCCTCAATCCTCAATCCTCAATCCTCAATCTTCAATCCTCAATACTCAATCTTCAATCCTCAATCCTCAATCCTCAGTCCTCAAACCTCAATTCCGAATCCTCAACCCTGAATCCTCAATCTTCAGCCCTCAGTCCTCAACAATCAGGTTACAATCCTCAATCCTCAATAGAATATCCTCAATTCACAGTTTTCAATACACAATACTCATTCTGCAATCTTCAAATCTCTATCCACAAACATCAATTCTCATCACTCAACCCTCAACACTCAGTCCTCAATGTTCAATCCTCAATCCTCAATTCTCAATCTTCAATCCTCAATACTCAATCTTTAACCCTCAATCCTCAATCCTCAATCTTCAATCCTCAGTCGTCAATACTCAATCCTCAATCCTCATCCTCAATCCTCAATCATCAATCCTCAACCTTCAATACTCAATCCTCAATCCTCAATCCTAAATCCTCAATCCTCAATCCTAAATCCTCAATCCTCAATCATCAATCCTCAATCTTCAATCCTCAACACTCAATCTTTAATCATCAATCCTCAATCCTCAATCCTCAATCTTCAATCCTCAATCCTCAATCCTGAATCCTCAATCCTCAATCCTCAATCCTCAATCCTCGATCCTCAATCTTCAATCCTCAATACTCAATCTTCAATCCTCGATCCTCAATCCTAGATCCTCAGTCCTCATTCTTCAATCCTCAATACCCAATCCTCACTCATCAATCCCCAATCCTCAATCCTCAATTCTCAATCCTCAATCCTCAATCTTCAGACCTCAAACATCAATACTCAACCCTCAGTCCTCGTCCTCAATCCACAACACTCAATCTTCAATCCTCAATCTTCAATCATCAATATTGAATCTTCAATCCTCAACCCTCAATCCTGGATCCTCAATCCTCAATCCTCAATGTTCAATCCTCAATTCCCAATCCTCAATCGTCAATCCTCAATCCTCAATCCTCAATCCTCAATTCTCAATCCTCAATCCTCAGTCCTCAGTCCTCAAACCTCAAACCTCAACCCTCAAACCTCAATCCTCAACCGTCAGTCCCTGTCCTCAAACCTCAACACTCAATCCTCAATCCTCAATCCTCAATCGTCAATCCTCAATCCTCAATACTCAATCCTCAACCCTCAGCCCTCATCCTCAATCCTCAATTCTCAATCCTCAATCTTCAATCCTCAATCCTCAATCCTGAATCCTCAATCCTCAATCCTCAATCCTCAATCCTCAATCCTCAATATTCAATCCTCAATACTCAATCTTCAATCCTCGATCCTCAATCCTAAATCCTCAGTCCTCATTCTTCAATGCTCAATAACCAATACTCAATCTTCAATCCTCAATCCTCAATCCTCAATTCTCAATCCTCAATCCCCAATCTTCTGACCTCAAACATCAATAATCAACCCTCAGTCCTCGTCCTCAATCCACAACCCTCAGTCCTCAATCCTCAATCTTCAATCATCAATATTCAATCTTCAATCCTCAACCCTCAATCCTCGAACCTCAATCCTCAATCCTCAATGTTCAATAATCAATACCCAATCCTCAATCTTCAATCCTCAATCCTCAATCCTCAATCCTCAATTCTCAATCCTCAATCCTCAGTCCTCTGTCCTCAAACCTCAACCCTCAACCCGCAGCCCTCATCGTCAATTCTCAATTCTCAATCCTCAATCCTCAACTTCAATCCTCAATACTCAATCTTCAATCCACAATCCTCAATCTTCAATCCTCAATACTCAATCTTCAATCCTCAATCCTCGATCCTCAATACTCAATCCTCAATCCTCAGTCCTCAATCCACAATCTTCTACCTCAATGCTCAATCTTCAATCCTCAATCCTCAATCCTCAATCCTCAATCCTCATTCTTCAATCCTCAATACCCAATCCTCAATCTTGAATCCTCAATCCTCAATCCCCAATTCTCAATCCTCAATCCAAAATCCTCAATCCTCAATCCTCAGTCCTCAATCCTCAATCATCAATCCTCAATCCTCAATCTTCAATCATCAATATTCAATATTCAATCTTCAGTCCTCAATCCTCAGACCTCAATCCTCAATCCTCAATCCTCAATCCTCAATCCTCAATCCTCATTCCTCAAACCTCAATCCTCAAACCTCAGTCCTCATCCCCAATTCTCAATCCTCAATCCTCAATCCTCAAACCAGAATCCTCAACCGTCATTCCTCGTCCTCAATCCTCAACCCTCAATCCTCAATCCTCAATCTTCAATCATCAATACTCAATCTTCAATCCTCAATCCTCAATCCTCAATCCTCATTCCTCAAACCTCAATCCTCAACCCTCAGTCCTTATCCTCAATTCTCAATTCTCAATCCTCAATCCTCAATCCTAAATCTTCAATCCTCAATAATCAATATTCAATCCTAGATCCTCAGTCCCCAATCCTCAACCCTTATTCCTCAATCTTCAATCCTCAATCCCCAGTCCTCAATCTTCAATCCTCAATGCTCCATCCGCAATCCTCTATCCTCAGTCGTCAGTCCTCAACCCTCAATCCTCAAACATCAATCCTCAACAGTCTGTCCTCGTCGTCACCCCTCAACACTCAATCCTCAATCCTCAATCTTCAATCATCAATACACAATCTTCAATCCTCAATCCTCAGTCCTCACTACTCAACCATCAATACTCAATTCTCAATACTCAATAGAATATCGTGAACTCTCAGGATTCAATACTCAAACCTCATACCTCAAACCTCAGCACTCATCCTCAATCCTCAATCCTCAATCCTCAATCTTCAACCCTCAATCCTCAACACTCAAACTTCAACCCTCAATCCTCAATCCTCAATCCTCAATCCTCAATACTTATACCTCACTCCTCAACCTTCAATCCTCAATACTCAATTTTCAATCCTCAATCCTCAATCCCCAATCCTCAAACTTCAATCGTCAATCCTCAATCCTCAATACTCAATCCTCAACCTTCAATCCTCAATAATCAATCCTCAATCCTCAATCCTCAATCCTCAATCCTCAATCCTCAATCCTCAATCCTCAATCTTCAATCCTCAATACTCAATCTTCAGTGCCCAATCCTCAATTCTCAATCGTCAATACTCAATCCTCAATCGTCAATCCTCAATCCTCATTCTTCAATCCTCAATCCTCAATCCTCATCCTTCAATCCTCAATACCCAATCCTCAATCTTCAATCCTCAATCCTGAATCCTCAATTCTCAATCTTCAATCCTCAATCCTCAGACCTCAAACATCAATACTCAACCCTCAGTCCTCGTCGTCAATCCACAACCCTCAATCCTCAATCCTCAATCTTCAATCAACAATATTCAATCTTCAGTCCTCAATCCTCAATCCACAATCCTCAATCCTCAATCCTCAATCCTGAATCCTCAATCGTCAATCCTCAATCCTCAATCCTCAATCCTCAATCTTCAATCCTCAATACTCAATCTTCAATCCTCAATCCTCAATCCTCAATCCTCAGTCCTCATTCTTCAATCCTCGATACCCAATCCTCAATCTTCAATCCTCAATCCTCAATCCCCAATTCTCAATCCTCAATCCTCAATCCTCAGACTTCAAACATCAATACTCAACCCTCAGTCCTCGTCCTCAATCCACAACCCTCAATCCTCAATCCTCAATCTTCAATCATCAATATTCAATCTTCAATCCACAATCCTCAGTCCTCGATCCTCAATCCTCAATCCTCAATGTTCAATCCTCAATACCCAATCCTCAATCTTCAATCCTCAATCCTCAATCCTCAATCCTCAATTCTCAATTCTCAATCTTCAATCCTCAATCCTCAATCCTCAATCCTCAATCCTCAATCCTCGATCCTCAATCATCAATCCTCAATCCTCAATCCTCAATCATCAATCCTCAATCTTCAATCCTCAATACTCAATCTTTAATCATCAATCCTCAATCCTCAATCTTCAATCTTCAATCCTCAATCCTGAATCCTCAATCGTCAATCCTCAATCCTCAATCCTCAATCCTCAATCCTCAATCCTCAATCCTCAATACTCAATCCTCAATCCTCAACCCTCAATCCTCAACACTCAATCTTCAATCCTCAATCCTCAATCCTCAATCCTCAATCCTCAATCCTCAATGCTCAGTCATCAATCCTCAACCTTCAAAACTCAATCCTCAATCCTCAATCCTCAAACCTCAATCCTCAATCCTCAATCTTCAATCCTCAATACTCAACTTTCAATCCTCAATCCTCAATCCTCAATCCTCAATCCCCATTCTTGAATCTTCAATACCCAATCCTCAATCTGCAATCCTCAATCCTCAATCCTCAATTCTCAATCTTCAATCATCAATATTCAATCTTCAGTCCTCAATCCTCAGTCCTCAATCCTCAATCCTCAATCCTCAACGTTCACTCCGCAATACCCAATCCTCAATCGTCAATCCTCAATCCTCAATCCTCAATCCTTAATCCTCAATCCTCAATCCTCAATCCTCAATCCTCAATCCTCAATCCTCAGTCCTCAAACCTCAATCCTGAATCCTCAATCCTGAATCCTCAATCTTCAGACCTAAGTCCTCAACAATCAGTTGTCAATTCACAATCCTCAATAGAATATCATCAATTCACAGTTTTCAATACTCAATACTCAATCTGCAATCGTTAAACCTCTATCCACAAACATCAATTCTCATAACTCAACCCTCAACACTCAGTCCCCAATCCTCAATCTTCAATCCTCAATCCTCAATCCTCAATCCTCAATCCTCAATCCTCAATCTTCAATCCTCAATACTCAATCATCAATCCTCAAAACTCAATCCTCAATCCTCAATCCTCAATCCTCAATACTTATACCTCACTCCTCAACCTTCAATCCTCAATACTCAATTTTCAATCCTCAATCCTCAATCCCCAATCCTCAAACTTCAATCGTCAATCCTCAATCCTCAATACTCAATCCTCAACCTTCAATCCTCAATAATCAATCCTCAATCCTCAATCCTCAATCCTCAATCCTCAATCCTGAATCCTCAATCCTCAATCCTCAATCCTCAATCCTCAATCATCAATCCTCAATCCTCAATACTCAATCCTCAATCCTGAATCCTCAATCCTCAATACTCAACCATCGACCCTCAATTCTGAATACTCAATAGAATATCCTGAATTCTCAGGATTCAATACTCAAACCTCAAACCTCAAACCTCAGCCCTCATCCTCAATCCTCAATACTCAATCCTCAATCCTCAACCCTCAATCCTCAACACTCAATCTTCAATCCTCAATTCTCAATCCTCAATCCTCAATCATCAATCCTCAATCCTCAGTCATCAATCCTCAACCTTCAAAACTCAATCCTCAATCCTCAATCCTCAAACCTCAATCCTCAATCATCAATCCTCAATCCTCAATACTCAATCCTCAATCCTGAATCCTCAATCCTCAATACTCAACCATCGACCCTCAATTCTGAATACTCAATAGAATATCCTGAATTCTCAGGATTCAATACTCAAACCTCAAACCTCAAACCTCAGCCCTCATCCTCAATCCTCAATACTCAATACTCAATCCTCAACCCTCAATCCTCAACACTCAATCTTCAATCCTCAATTCTCAATCCTCAATCCTCAATCCTCGAACCTCAATCATCAATCCTCAATCCTCAATCCTCAATCATTAATCCTCAATCTTCAATCCTCAATACTCAATCTTTAATCATCAATCCTCAATCCTCAATCTTCAATCTTCAATCCTCAATCCTCAATCCTCAATCCTCAATCCTCAATCCTCAATCCTCAATCATCAATCCTCAATCCTCAATACTCAATCCTCAATCCTGAATCCTCAATCCTCAATACTCAACCATCGACCCTCAATTCTGAATACTCAATAGAATATCCTGAATTCTCAGGATTCAATACTCAAACCTCAAACCTCAAACCTCAGCCCTCATCCTCAATCCTCAATACTCAATCCTCAATCCTCAACCCTCAATCCTCAACACTCAATCTTCAATCCTCAATTCTCAATCCTCAATCCTCAATCATCAATCCTCAATCCTCAGTCATCAATCCTCAACCTTCAAAACTCAATCCTCAATCCTCAATCCTCAATCCTCAAACCTCAATCCTCAATCCTCAATCCTCAATCTTCAATCCTCAATACTCAACTTTCAATCCTCAATCCTCAATACTCAATCCTCAATCCCCATTCTTCAATCCTCAGTCCTCAATACTCAATCCTCAATCCTCAATCCTCAATCCTCAATCCTCAATCATCAATCCTCAATCTTCAATCCTCAATACTCAATCTTTAGTCATCAATCCTCAATCCTCAATCTTCAATCTTCAATCCTCAATCCTGAATCCTCAATCGTCAATCCTCAATCCTCAATCCTCAATCCTCAATCCTCAATCTTCAATCCTCAATACTCAATCTTCAATCCTCAATCCTCAATCCTCAATCCTCAGTCCTCATTCTTCAATCCTCGATACCCAATCCTCAATCTTCAATCCTCAATCCTCAATCCCCAATTCTCAATCCTCAATCCTCAATCCTCAGACTTCAAACATCAATACTCAACCCTCAGTCCTCGTCCTCAATCCACAACCCTCAATCCTCAATCCTCAATCTTCAATCATCAATATTCAATCTTCAATCCACAATCCTCAGTCCTCGATCCTCAATCCTCAATCCTCAATGTTCAATCCTCAATACCCAATCCTCAATCTTCAATCCTCAATCCTCAATCCTCAATCCTCAATTCTCAATTCTCAATCTTCAATCCTCAATCCTCAATTCTCAATCCTCAATCCTCAATCCTCGAACCTCAATCATCAATCCTCAATCCTCAATCCTCAATCATTAATCCTCAATCTTCAATCCTCAATACTCAATCTTTAATCATCAATCCTCAATCCTCAATCTTCAATCTTCAATCCTCAATCCTGAATCCTCAATCGTCAATCCTCAATCCTCAATCCTCAATCCTCAATCCTCAATCCTCAATCCTCAATACTCAATCCTCAATCCTCAACCCTCAATCCTCAACACTCAATCTTCAATCCTCAATCCTCAATCCTCAATCCTCAATCCTCAATCCTCAATGCTCAGTCATCAATCCTCAACCTTCAAAACTCAATCCTCAATCCTCAATCCTCAAACCTCAATCCTCAATCCTCAATCTTCAATCCTCAATACTCAACTTTCAATCCTCAATCCTCAATCCTCAATCCTCAATCCCCATTCTTGAATCTTCAATACCCAATCCTCAATCTGCAATCCTCAATACTCAATCCTCAATTCTCAATCTTCAATCATCAATATTCAATCTTCAGTCCTCAATCCTCAGTCCTCAATCCTCAATCCTCAATCCTCAACGTTCACTCCGCAATACCCAATCCTCAATCGTCAATCCTCAATCCTCAATCCTCAATCCTTAATCCTCAATCCTCAATCCTCAATCCTCAATCCTCAATCCTCAATCCTCAGTCCTCAAACCTCAATCCTGAATCCTCAATCCTGAATCCTCAATCTTCAGACCTAAGTCCTCAACAATCAGTTGTCAATTCACAATCCTCAATAGAATATCATCAATTCACAGTTTTCAATACTCAATACTCAATCTGCAATCGTTAAACCTCTATCCACAAACATCAATTCTCATAACTCAACCCTCAACACTCAGTCCCCAATCCTCAATCTTCAATCCTCAATACTCAATCCTCAATCCTCAATCCTCAATCCTCAATCTTCAATCCTCAATACTCAATCATCAATCCTCAATACTCAATCCTCAATCCTCAACCCTCAATCGTCAGTCTTCAAACCTCTATACTCAATCTTCAATCCTCAATCCTCAATCCTCAATCCTCAAGCCTCATCCTACAATCCTCAATCCCCAAATCCTCAATCTTCAATAGTCAATCCTCAATCCTCAATTCTCAATCGTCAATCCTCAGTCCTCAGTCCTCAAACCTCAATCCTCAACGCACAGCTCTCATCCTCAATCCTCAATCCTCAATCCTCAATCCTCAATTCTCAACCCTCAATCCTCAATCCTCAATCCTCAATCTTCAATCCTCAATACTCAATCTTCAATCCTCAATCCTCAATCCTCAGTCCTCAAACCTCAATTCCGAATCCTCAACCCTGAATCCTCAATCTTCAGCCCTCAGTCCTCAACAATCAGGTTACAATCCTCAATCCTCAATAGAATATCCTCAATTCACAGTTTTCAATACACAATACTCATTCTGCAATCTTCAAATCTCTATCCACAAACATCAATTCTCATCACTCAACCCTCAACACTCAGTCCTCAATGTTCAATCCTCAATCCTCAATTCTCAATCTTCAATCCTCAATACTCAATCTTTAACCCTCAATCCTCAATCCTCAATCTTCAATCCTCAGTCGTCAATACTCAATCCTCAATCCTCATCCTCAATCCTCAATCATCAATCCTCAACCTTCAATACTCAATCCTCAATCCTCAATCCTAAATCCTCAATCCTCAATCCTAAATCCTCAATCCTCAATCATCAATCCTCAATCTTCAATCCTCAACACTCAATCTTTAATCATCAATCCTCAATCCTCAATCCTCAATCTTCAATCCTCAATCCTCAATCCTGAATCCTCAATCCTCAATCCTCAATCCTCAATCCTCGATCCTCAATCTTCAATCCTCAATACTCAATCTTCAATCCTCGATCCTCAATCCTAGATCCTCAGTCCTCATTCTTCAATCCTCAATACCCAATCCTCACTCATCAATCCCCAATCCTCAATCCTCAATTCTCAATCCTCAATCCTCAATCTTCAGACCTCAAACATCAATACTCAACCCTCAGTCCTCGTCCTCAATCCACAACACTCAATCTTCAATCCTCAATCTTCAATCATCAATATTGAATCTTCAATCCTCAACCCTCAATCCTGGATCCTCAATCCTCAATCCTCAATGTTCAATCCTCAATTCCCAATCCTCAATCGTCAATCCTCAATCCTCAATCCTCAATCCTCAATTCTCAATCCTCAATCCTCAGTCCTCAGTCCTCAAACCTCAAACCTCAACCCTCAAACCTCAATCCTCAACCGTCAGTCCCTGTCCTCAAACCTCAACACTCAATCCTCAATCCTCAATCCTCAATCGTCAATCCTCAATCCTCAATACTCAATCCTCAACCCTCAGCCCTCATCCTCAATCCTCAATTCTCAATCCTCAATCTTCAATCCTCAATCCTCAATCCTGAATCCTCAATCCTCAATCCTCAATCCTCAATCCTCAATCCTCAATATTCAATCCTCAATACTCAATCTTCAATCCTCGATCCTCAATCCTAAATCCTCAGTCCTCATTCTTCAATGCTCAATAACCAATACTCAATCTTCAATCCTCAATCCTCAATCCTCAATTCTCAATCCTCAATCCCCAATCTTCTGACCTCAAACATCAATAATCAACCCTCAGTCCTCGTCCTCAATCCACAACCCTCAGTCCTCAATCCTCAATCTTCAATCATCAATATTCAATCTTCAATCCTCAACCCTCAATCCTCGAACCTCAATCCTCAATCCTCAATGTTCAATAATCAATACCCAATCCTCAATCTTCAATCCTCAATCCTCAATCCTCAATCCTCAATTCTCAATCCTCAATCCTCAGTCCTCTGTCCTCAAACCTCAACCCTCAACCCGCAGCCCTCATCGTCAATTCTCAATTCTCAATCCTCAATCCTCAACTTCAATCCTCAATACTCAATCTTCAATCCACAATCCTCAATCTTCAATCCTCAATACTCAATCTTCAATCCTCAATCCTCGATCCTCAATACTCAATCCTCAATCCTCAGTCCTCAATCCACAATCTTCTACCTCAATACTCAATCTTCAATCCTCAATCCTCAATCCTCAATCCTCAATCCTCATTCTTCAATCCTCAATACCCAATCCTCAATCTTGAATCCTCAATCCTCAATCCCCAATTCTCAATCCTCAATCCAAAATCCTCAATCCTCAATCCTCAGTCCTCAATCCTCAATCATCAATCCTCAATCCTCAATCTTCAATCATCAATATTCAATATTCAATCTTCAGTCCTCAATCCTCAGACCTCAATCCTCAATCCTCAATCCTCAATCCTCAATCCTCAATCCTCATTCCTCAAACCTCAATCCTCAAACCTCAGTCCTCATCCCCAATTCTCAATCCTCAATCCTCAATCCTCAAACCAGAATCCTCAACCGTCATTCCTCGTCCTCAATCCTCAACCCTCAATCCTCAATCCTCAATCTTCAATCATCAATACTCAATCTTCAATCCTCAATCCTCAATCCTCAATCCTCATTCCTCAAACCTCAATCCTCAACCCTCAGTCCTTATCCTCAATTCTCAATTCTCAATCCTCAATCCTCAATCCTAAATCTTCAATCCTCAATAATCAATATTCAATCCTAGATCCTCAGTCCCCAATCCTCAACCCTTATTCCTCAATCTTCAATCCTCAATCCCCAGTCCTCAATCTTCAATCCTCAATGCTCCATCCGCAATCCTCTATCCTCAGTCGTCAGTCCTCAACCCTCAATCCTCAAACATCAATCCTCAACAGTCTGTCCTCGTCGTCACCCCTCAACACTCAATCCTCAATCCTCAATCTTCAATCATCAATACACAATCTTCAATCCTCAATCCTCAGTCCTCACTACTCAACCATCAATACTCAATTCTCAATACTCAATAGAATATCGTGAACTCTCAGGATTCAATACTCAAACCTCATACCTCAAACCTCAGCACTCATCCTCAATCCTCAATCCTCAATCCTCAATCTTCAACCCTCAATCCTCAACACTCAAACTTCAACCCTCAATCCTCAATCCTCAATCCTCAATCCTCAATACTTATACCTCACTCCTCAACCTTCAATCCTCAATACTCAATTTTCAATCCTCAATCCTCAATCCCCAATCCTCAAACTTCAATCGTCAATCCTCAATCCTCAATACTCAATCCTCAACCTTCAATCCTCAATAATCAATCCTCAATCCTCAATCCTCAATCCTCAATCCTCAATCCTCAATCCTCAATCCTCAATCTTCAATCCTCAATACTCAATCTTCAGTGCCCAATCCTCAATTCTCAATCGTCAATACTCAATCCTCAATCGTCAATCCTCAATCCTCATTCTTCAATCCTCAATCCTCAATCCTCATCCTTCAATCCTCAATACCCAATCCTCAATCTTCAATCCTCAATCCTGAATCCTCAATTCTCAATCTTCAATCCTCAATCCTCAGACCTCAAACATCAATACTCAACCCTCAGTCCTCGTCGTCAATCCACAACCCTCAATCCTCAATCCTCAATCTTCAATCAACAATATTCAATCTTCAGTCCTCAATCCTCAATCCACAATCCTCAATCCTCAATCCTCAATCCTGAATCCTCAATCGTCAATCCTCAATCCTCAATCCTCAATCCTCAATCTTCAATCCTCAATACTCAATCTTCAATCCTCAATCCTCAATCCTCAATCCTCAGTCCTCATTCTTCAATCCTCGATACCCAATCCTCAATCTTCAATCCTCAATCCTCAATCCCCAATTCTCAATCCTCAATCCTCAATCCTCAGACTTCAAACATCAATACTCAACCCTCAGTCCTCGTCCTCAATCCACAACCCTCAATCCTCAATCCTCAATCTTCAATCATCAATATTCAATCTTCAATCCACAATCCTCAGTCCTCGATCCTCAATCCTCAATCCTCAATGTTCAATCCTCAATACCCAATCCTCAATCTTCAATCCTCAATCCTCAATCCTCAATCCTCAATTCTCAATTCTCAATCTTCAATCCTCAATCCTCAATCCTCAATCCTCAATCCTCAATCCTCGATCCTCAATCATCAATCCTCAATCCTCAATCCTCAATCATCAATCCTCAATCTTCAATCCTCAATACTCAATCTTTAATCATCAATCCTCAATCATCAATCTTCAATCTTCAATCCTCAATCCTGAATCCTCAATCGTCAATCCTCAATCCTCAATCCTCAATCCTCAATCCTCAATCCTCAATCCTCAATACTCAATCCTCAATCCTCAACCCTCAATCCTCAACACTCAATCTTCAATCCTCAATCCTCAATCCTCAATCCTCAATCCTCAATCCTCAATGCTCAGTCATCAATCCTCAACCTTCAAAACTCAATCCTCAATCCTCAATCCTCAAACCTCAATCCTCAATCCTCAATCTTCAATCCTCAATACTCAACTTTCAATCCTCAATCCTCAATCCTCAATCCTCAATCCCCATTCTTGAATCTTCAATACCCAATCCTCAATCTGCAATCCTCAATCCTCAATCCTCAATTCTCAATCTTCAATCATCAATATTCAATCTTCAGTCCTCAATCCTCAGTCCTCAATCCTCAATCCTCAATCCTCAACGTTCACTCCGCAATACCCAATCCTCAATCGTCAATCCTCAATCCTCAATCCTCAATCCTTAATCCTCAATCCTCAATCCTCAATCCTCAATCCTCAATCCTCAATCCTCAGTCCTCAAACCTCAATCCTGAATCCTCAATCCTGAATCCTCAATCTTCAGACCTAAGTCCTCAACAATCAGTTGTCAATTCACAATCCTCAATAGAATATCATCAATTCACAGTTTTCAATACTCAATACTCAATCTGCAATCGTTAAACCTCTATCCACAAACATCAATTCTCATAACTCAACCCTCAACACTCAGTCCCCAATCCTCAATCTTCAATCCTCAATCCTCAATCCTCAATCCTCAATCCTCAATCCTCAATCTTCAATCCTCAATACTCAATCATCAATGCTCAAAACTCAATCCTCAATCCTCAATCCTCAATCCTCAATACTTATACCTCACTCCTCAACCTTCAATCCTCAATACTCAATTTTCAATCCTCAATCCTCAATCCCCAATCCTCAAACTTCAATCGTCAATCCTCAATCCTCAATACTCAATCCTCAACCTTCAATCCTCAATAATCAATCCTCAATCCTCAATCCTCAATCCTCAATCCTCAATCCTCAATCCTCAATCCTCAATCTTCAATCCTCAATACTCAATCTTCAGTGCCCAATCCTCAATTCTCAATCGTCAATACTCAATCCTCAATCGTGAATCCTCAATCCTCATTCTTCAATCCTCAATCCTCAATCCTCATCCTTCAATCCTCAATACCCAATCCTCAATCTTCAATCCTCAATCCTGAATCCTCAATTCTCAATCTTCAATCCTCAATCCTCAGACCTCAAACATCAATACTCAACCCTCAGTCCTCGTCGTCAATCCACAACTCTCAATCCTCAATCCTCAATCTTCAATCATCAATATTCAATCTTCAGTCCTCAATCCTCAATCCACAATCCTCAATCCTCAATCCTCAATCCTGAATCCTCAATCGTCAATCCTCAATCCTCAATCCTCAATCCTCAATCTTCAATCCTCAATACTCAATCTTCAATCCTCAATCCTCAATCCTCAATCCTCAGTCCTCATTCTTCAATCCTCGATACCCAATCCTCAATCTTCAATCCTCAATCCTCAATCCCCAATTCTCAATCCTCAATCCTCAATCCTCAGACTTCAAACATCAATACTCAACCCTCAGTCCTCGTCCTCAATCCACAACCCTCAATCCTCAATCCTCAATCTTCAATCATCAATATTCAATCTTCAATCCACAATCCTCAGTCCTCGATCCTCAATCCTCAATCCTCAATGTTCAATCCTCAATACCCAATCCTCAATCTTCAATCCTCAATCCTCAATCCTCAATCCTCAATTCTCACTTCTCAATCTTCAATCCTCAATCCTCAATCCTCAATCCTCAATCCTCAATCCTCGATCCTCAATCATCAATCCTCAATCCTCAATCCTCAATCATCAATCCTCAATCTTCAATCCTCAATACTCAATCTTTAATCATCAATCCTCAATCCTCAATCTTCAATCTTCAATCCTCAATCCTGAATCCTCAATCGTCAATCCTCAATCCTCAATCCTCAATCCTCAATCCTCAATCCTCAATCCTCAATACTCAATCCTCAATCCTCAACCCTCAATCCTCAACACTCAATCTTCAATCCTCAATCCTCAATCCTCAATCCTCAATCCTCAATCCTCAATGCTCAGTCATCAATCCTCAACCTTCAAAACTCAATCCTCAATCCTCAATCCTCAAACCTCAATCCTCAATCCTCAATCTTCAATCCTCAATACTCAACTTTCAATCCTCAATCCTCAATCCTCAATCCTCAATCCCCATTCTTGAATCTTCAATACCCAATCCTCAATCTGCAATCCTCAATCCTCAATCCTCAATTCTCAATCTTCAATCATCAATATTCAATCTTCAGTCCTCAATCCTCAGTCCTCAATCCTCAATCCTCAATCCTCAACGTTCACTCCGCAATACCCAATCCTCAATCGTCAATCCTCAATCCTCAATCCTCAATCCTTAATCCTCAATCCTCAATCCTCAATCCTCAATCCTCAATCCTCAATCCTCAGTCCTCAAACCTCAATCCTGAATCCTCAATCCTGAATCCTCAATCTTCAGACCTAAGTCCTCAACGATCAGTTGTCAATTCACAATCCTCAATAGAATATCATCAATTCACAGTTTTCAATACTCAATACTCAATCTGCAATCGTTAAACCTCTATCCACAAACATCAATTCTCATAACTCAACCCTCAACACTCAGTCCCCAATCCTCAATCTTCAATCCTCAATCCTCAATCCTCAATCCTCAATCCTCAATCCTCAATCTTCAATCCTCAATACTCAATCATCAATCCTCAAAACTCAATCCTCAATCCTCAACCCTCAATCGTCAGTCTTCAAACCTCTATACTCAATCTTCAATCCTCAATCCTCAATCCTCAATCCTCAAGCCTCATCCTACAATCCTCAATCCCCAAATCCTCAATCTTCAATAGTCAATCCTCAATCCTCAATTCTCAATCGTCAATCCTCAGTCCTCAGTCCTCAAACCTCAATCCTCAACGCACAGCTCTCATCCTCAATCCTCAATCATCAATCCTCAATCCTCAATTCTCAACCCTCAATCCTCAATCCTCAATCCTCAATCTTCAATCCTCAATACTCAATCTTCAATCCTCAATCCTCAATCCTCAGTCCTCAAACCTCAATTCCGAATCCTCAACCCTGAATCCTCAATCTTCAGCCCTCAGTCCTCAACAATCAGGTTACAATCCTCAATCCTCAATAGAATATCCTCAATTCACAGTTTTCAATACACAATACTCATTCTGCAATCTTCAAATCTCTGTCCACAAACATCAATTCTCATCACTCAACCCTCAACACTCAGTCCTCAATGTTCAATCCTCAATCCTCAATTCTCAATCTTCAATCCTCAATACTCAATCTTTAACCCTCAATCCTCAATCCTCAATCTTCAATCCTCAGTCGTCAATACTCAATCCTCAATCCTCATCCTCAATCCTCAATCATCAATCCTCAACCTTCAATACTCAATCCTCAATCCTCAATCCTAAATCCTCAATCCTCAATCCTAAATCCTCAATCCTCAATCATCAATCCTCAATCTTCAATCCTCAACACTCAATCTTTAATCATCAATCCTCAATCCTCAATCCTCAAACTTCAATCCTCAATCCTCAATCCTCAAACCTCAATCCTCAATCCTCAATCTTCAATCCTCAATACTCAACTTTCAATCCTCAATCCTCAATCCTCAATCCTCAATCCCCATTCTTGAATCTTCAATACCCAATCCTCAATCTGCAATCCTCAATCCTCAATCCTCAATTCTCAATCTTCAATCATCAATATTCAATCTTCAGTCCTCAATCCTCAGTCCTCAATCCTCAATCCTCAATCCTCAACGTTAACTCCGCAATACCCAATCCTCAATCGTCAATCCTCAATCCTCAATCCTCAATCCTCAATGCTCAATCCTCAATCCTCAATCCTCAATCCTCAATCCTCAATCCTCAGTCCTCAAACCTCAATCCTGAATCCTCAATCCTGAATCCTCAATCTTCAGACCTAAGTCCTCAACAATCAGTTGTCAATTCACAATCCTCAATAGAATATCATCAATTCACAGTTTTCAATACTCAATACTCAATCTGAAATCTTCAAATCTCAATCCACAAACATCAATTCCCATCACTCAACCCTCAACACTAAGTCCTCAATCTTCAATCCTCAACCCTCAATCCTCAACCTTCGATCCTCAATACTCAATCTTCAATCCTCAATTCTCAATCCTCAATCCTCAATCCTCAACCCTCAAACATCAATACTCAACCCTCAGTCCTCGTCCTCAATCCACAACCCTCAATCCCCAATCCTCAATCTTCAATCATCAATATTCAATCTTCAATCCTCAATCCTCAATCCTCGATTCTCAATCCTCAATCCTCAATCCTCAATCATCAATCCTCAATCTTCAATCCTCAATACTCAATCTTTAATCATCAATCCTCAATCCTCAATCTTCAATCCTCAATCCCCACTCCTCAATCCTCAATCCTCAATTCTCAATCCTCAATCCTCAATCCTCAATCTTCAATCCTCAATACTCAATCGTCAATCCTCAACCCTCAATCCTAAATCCTCAGTCCTCATTCTTCAATCCTCAATACCCAATCCTCAATCTTCAATCCTCAATCCTCAATCCTCAATTCTCAATCCTCAATCCGCATTCCTCAGACCTCAAACATGAATACTCAACCCTCAGTCCTCGTCCTCAATCCACAACACTCAATCTTCAATCCTCAATCTTCAATCATCAATATTGAATCTTCAATCCTCAACCCTCAATCCTGGATCCTCAATCCTCAATCCTCAATGTTCGATCCTCAATTCCCAATCCTCAATCGTCAATCCTCAATCCTCAATCCTCAATCCTCAATTCTCAATCCTCAATCCTCAGTCCTCAGTCCTCAAACCTCAAACCTCAACCCTCAAACCTCAATCCTCAACCGTCAGTCCCTGTCCTCAATCCTCAACACTCAATCCTCAATCCTCAATCCTCAATCGTCAATCCTCAATCCTCAATACTCAATCCTCAACCCTCAGCCCTCATCCTCAATCCTCAATCCTCAAACCTCAATCCTCAATCTTCAATCCTCAATACTCAATCTTCAATGCTCAATCCTCAATCCTCAGTCCTCAAACCTCAATTCTGAATCCTCAATCCTGAATCCTCAATCATCAGCCCTCAGTCCTCAACCATCAGGTGACAATCCTCAATCCTCAATAGAATATCTTCAATTCACAGTTTTCAATACACAATACTCAATCTGCAATCTTCAAATCTCTATCCACGAGCATCAATTCTCATCACTCAACCCTCAACACTCAGTCCTCAATGCTCAATCCTCAATCCTCAATTCTCAATCTTCAATCCTCAATACTCACTCTTTAATCCTCAATCCTCAATCCTCAATCTTCAACCCTCAGTCCTCAATACTCAATCCTCAATCCTCAATCCTCAATCCTCAATCGTCAATCCTCAACCTTCAATACTCAATCCTCAATCCTCAATCCTCAATCCTCAATCCTCAATCGTCAATGCTCAGTCTTCAATCCTCGACACTCAATCTTTAATCATCAGTCCTCAATCCTCAATCTTCAATCCTCAATCCTCAATCCTGAATCCTCAATCCTCAATCCTCAATCCTCAATCCTCAATCCTCAATATTCAATCCTCAATACTCAATGTTCAATCCTCGATCCTCAATCCTAAATCCTCAGTCCTCATTCTTCAATCCTCAATAACCAATCCTCAATCTTCAATCCTCAATCCTCAATCCTCAATTCCCAATCCTCAATCCTCAATCTTCAATCCTCAATCCTCAATCCTCAATCCTCAATTCTCAATCCTCAATCCTCAGTCCTCAGTCCTCAAACCTCAACCCTCAACCCGCAGCCCTCATCGTCAATACTCAATCCTCAATCCTCAATCCTCAATCTTCAATCCTCAATACTCAATCTTCAATCCACAATCCTCAATCTTCAATCCTCAATACTCAATCTTCAATCCTCAATCCTCAATCCTCAATACTCAATCCTCAATCCTTAGTCCTCAATCCGCAATCTTCTACCTCAATACTCAATCTTCAATCCTCAATCCTCAATCCTCAATCCTCAATCCTCATTCTTCAATCCTCAATACCCAATCCTCAATCTTCAATCCTCAATCCTCAATCCCCAATTCTCAATCCTCAATCCTCAATCCTCAGACCACAAACATCAATACTCAACCCTCAGTCCTCGTCCTCAATCCTGAATCCTCAATCCTGAATCCTCAATCTTCATACATCAGTCCTCAACAATCAGTTGTCAATTCTCAATCCTCAATAGAATATCATCAATTCACAGTTTTCAATACCCAATACTCAATCTGAAATCATCAAATCTCAATCCACAGACATCAATTCCCATCACTCAACCCTCAACACTAAGTCCTCAATCTTCAATCCTCAACCCTCAATCCTCAACCTTCGATCCTCAATACTCAATCTTCAATCCTCAATTCTCAATCCTCAATCCTCAATCCTCAAACCTCAAACATCAATACTCAACCCTCAGTCCTCGTCCTCAATCCACAACCCTCAATCCCCAATCCTCAATCTTCAATCATCAATATTCAATCTTCAATCCTCAATCCTCAATCCTCGATCCTCAATCCTCAATCCTCAATCCTCAATCCTCAATCATCAATCCTCAACCTTCAATCCTCAATACTCAATCTTTAATCATCAATCCTCAATCCTCAATCCTCAATCATCAATCCTCAATCTTCAATCCTCAATACTCAATCTTTAATCATCAATCCTCAATCCTCAATCTGCAATCCTCAATCCCCAATCCTGAATCCTCAATCCTCAATCCTTAATCCTCAATCCTCAATCCTCAATCTTCAATCCTCAATACTCAATCGTCAATCCTCAATCCTCAATCCTAAATCCTCAGTCCTCATACTTCAATCCTCAATACCCAATCCTCAATCTTCAATCCTCAATCCTCAATCCTCAATTCTCAATCCTCAATCCGCATTCCACAGACCTCAAACATCAATACTCAACCCTCAGCCCGCGTCCTCAATCCACAACCTTCAATCCTCAATCCTCAATCTACAATCATCAATATTCAATCTTCAATCCTCAATCCTCAATCCTCGATACTCAATCCTCAATCCTCAATGTTCAATCCTCAATACCCAATCCTCAATCTTCAATCCTCAATCCTCAATCCTCAATCCTAAATTCTCAATCCTCAATCCTCAGTCCTCAGTCCTCAAACCTCAATCCTCAACCCTCAGACCTCATCGTCAATTCTCAATCCTCAATTCTCAATCCTCAATCTTCAATCCTCAATACTCAATCTTCAATCCACAATCCTCAATCTTCAATCCTCAATACTCAATCTTCAATCCTCAATCCTCAATCCTCAATACTCAATCCTCAATCCTCAGTCCTCAATCCTCAATCTTCAATCCTCAATCCTCAATCTACAATCATCAATATTCAATCTTCAATCCTCAATCCTCAATCCTCGATACTCAATCCTCAATCCTCAATGTTCAATCCTCAATACCCAATCCTCAATCGTCAATCCTCAATCCTCAATCCTCAATCCTCAATTCTCAATCCTCAATCCTCAGTCCTCAGTCCTCAAACCTCAAACCTCAACCCTCAAACCTCAATCCTCAACCGTCAGTCCCTGTCCTCAATCCTCAACACTCAATCCTCAATCCTCAATCCTCAATCGTCAATCCTCAATCCTCAATACTCAATCCTCAACCCTCAGCCCTCATCCTCAATCCTCAATCCTCAAACCTCAATCCTCAATCTTCAATCCTCAATCTTCAATCCTCAATACTCAATCTTCAATGCTCAATCCTCAATCCTCAGTCCTCGAACCTCAATTCTGAATCCTCAATCCTGAATCCTCAATCATCAGCCCTCAGTCCTCAACCATCAGGTGACAATCCTCAATCCTCAATAGAATATCTTCAATTCACAGTTTTCAATACACAATACTCAATCTGCAATCTTCAAATCTCTATCCACGAGCATCAATTCTCATCACTCAACCCTCAACACTCAGTCCTCAATGCTCAATCCTCAATCCTCAATTCTCAATCTTCAATCCTCAATACTCACTCTTTAATCCTCAATCCTCAATCCTCAATCTTCAATCCTCAGTCCTCAATACTCAATCCTCAATCCTCAATCCTCAATCCTCAATCGTCAATCCTCAACCTTCAATACTCAATCCTCAATCCTCAATCCTCAATCCTCAATCCTCAATCGTCAATGCTCAGTCTTCAATCCTCGACACTCAATCTTTAATCATCAGTCCTCAATCCTCAATCTTCAATCCTCAATCCTCAATCCTGAATCCTCAATCCTCAATCCTCAATCCTCAATCCTCAATCCTCAATATTCAATCCTCAATACTCAATCTTCAATCCTCGATCCTCAATCCTAAATCCTCAGTCCTCATTCTTCAATCCTCAATAACCAATCCTCAATCTTCAATCCTCAATCCTCAATCCTCAATTCCCAATCCTCAATCCTCAATCTTCAATCCTCAATCCTCAATCCTCAATCCTCAATTCTCAATCCTCAATCCTCAGTCCTCAGTCCTCAAACCTCAACCCTCAACCCGCAGCCCTCATCGTCAATACTCAATCCTCAATCCTCAATCCTCAATCTTCAATCCTCAATACTCAATCTTCAATCCACAATCCTCAATCTTCAATCCTCAATACTCAATCTTCAATCCTCAATCCTCAATCCTCAATACTCAATCCTCAATCCTCAGTCCTCAATCCGCAATCTTCTACCTCAATACTCAATCTTCAATCCTCAATCCTCAATCCTCAATCCTCAATCCTCATTCTTCAATCCTCAATACCCAATCCTCAATCTTCAATCCTCAATCCTCAATCCCCAATTCTCAATCCTCAATCCTCAATCCTCAGACCACAAACATCAATACTCAACCCTCAGTCCTCGTCCTCAATCCTGAATCCTCAATCCTGAATCCTCAATCTTCATACGTCAGTCCTCAACAATCAGTTGTCAATTCTCAATCCTCAATAGAATATCATCAATTCACAGTTTTCAATACCCAATACTCAATCTGAAATCATCAAATCTCAATCCACAGACATCAATTCCCATCACTCAACCCTCAACACTAAGTCCTCAATCTTCAATCCTCAACCCTCAATCCTCAACCTTCGATCCTCAATACTCAATCTTCAATCCTCAATTCTCAATCCTCAATCCTCAATCCTCAAACCTCAAACATCAATACTCAACCCTCAGTCCTCGTCCTCAATCCACAACCCTCAATCCCCAATCCTCAATCTTCAATCATCAATATTCAATCTTCAATCCTCAATCCTCAATCCTCGATCCTCAATCCTCAATCCTCAATCCTCAATCATCAATCCTCAATCTTCAATCCTCAATACTCAATCTTTAATCATCAATCCTCAATCCTCAATCCTCAATCATCAATCCTCAATCTTCAATCCTCAATACTCAATCTTTAATCATCAATCCTCAATCCTCAATCTGCAATCCTCAATCCCCAATCCTCAATCCTCAATCCTCAATCCTTAATCCTCAATCCTCAATCCTCAATCTTCAATCCTCAATACTCAATCGTCAATCCTCAATCCTCAATCCTAAATCCTCAGTCCTCATACTTCAATCCTCAATACCCAATCCTCAATCTTCAATCCTCAATCCTCAATCCTCAATTCTCAATCCTCAATCCGCATTCCACAGACCTCAAACATCAATACTCAACCCTCAGTCCGCGTCCTCAATCCACAACCTTCAATCCTCAATCCTCAATCTACAATCATCAATATTCAATCTTCAATCCTCAATCCTCAATCCTCGATACTCAATCCTCAATCCTCAATGTTCAATCCTCAATACCCAATCCTCAATCTTCAGTCCTCAATCCTCAATCCTCAATCCTAAATTCTCAATCCTCAATCCTCAGTCCTCAGTCCTCAAACCTCAATCCTCAACCCTCAGACCTCATCGTCAATTCTCAATCCTCAATTCTCAATCCTCAATCTTCAATCCTCAATACTCAATCTTCAATCCACAATCCTCAATCTTCAATCCTCAATACTCAATCTTCAATCCTCAATCCTCAATCCTCAATACTCAATCCTCAATCCTCAGTCCTCAATCCTCAATCTTCAATCCTCAATCCTCAATCTACAATCATCAATATTCAATCTTCAATCCTCAATCCTCAATCCTCGATACTCAATCCTCAATCCTCAATGTTCAATCCTCAATTCCCAATCCTCAATCGTCAATCCTCAATCTTCAATCCTCAATACTCAATCGTCAATCCTCAATCCTCAATCCTAAATCCTCAGTCCTCATTCTTCAATCCTCAATACCCAATCCTCAATCTTCAATCCTCAATCCTCAATCCTCAATTCTCAATCCTCAATCCGCATTCCTCAGACCTCAAACATCAATACTCAACCCTCAGTCCGCGTCCTCAATCCACAACACTCAATCTTCAATCCTCAATCTTCAATCATCAATATTCAATCTTCAATCCTCAACCCTCAATCCTGGATCCTCAATCCTCAATCCTCAATGTTCAATCCTCAATTCCCAATCCTCAATCGTCAATCCTCAATCCTCAATCCTCAATCCTCAATTCTCAATCCTCAATCCTCAGTCCTCAGTCCTCAAACCTCAATCCTCAACCCTCAGCCCTTATCGTCAAATCTCAATCCTCAATTCTCGATCCTCAATCCTCAGTCCTCAGTACTCAATCTTCAATCCTCAATACTCAATCTTCAATCCTCAATCCTCGATCCTCAATCCTCAATCCTCAATCCTCAATCCTCAATACTCAATCTTCAATCCTCAATCGTCAGTCCTCAAACCTCAGTTCTGGATCCTCAATCCTCAATCCTCAATGTTCAATCCTCAATTCCCAACCCTCAATCGTCAATCCTCAATCCTCAATCCTCAATCCTCAATTCTCAATCCTCAATACTCAATCCTCAATCCTGAATCCTCAATCCTCAATCCTCAATCCTCAATGCTCAATCCTCAATCTTCAATCCTCAATACTCAATCTTCAATCCTCGATCCTCAATCCTAGATCCTCAGTCCTCATTCTTCAATCCTCAATACCCAATCCTCACTCTTCAATCCTCAATCCTCAATCCTCAATTCTCAATCCTCAATCCTCAATCTTCAGACCTCAAACATCAATACTCAACCCTCAGTCCTCGTCCTCAATCCACAACACTCAATCTTCAATCCTCAATCTTCAATCATCAATATTCAATCTTCAATCCTCAACCCTCAATCCCGGATCCTCAATCCTCAATCCTCAATGTTCAATCCTCAATTCCCAATCCTCAATCGTCAATCCTCAATCCTCAATACTCAATCCTCAATTCTCAATCCTCAATCCTCAGTCCTCAGTCCTCAAACCTCAATCCTCAACCCTCAGCCCTTATCGTCAAATCTCAATCCTCAATCCTCAATTCTCAATCCTCATTCTTCAATCCTCATTACCCAATCCACAATCCTCATTCCTCAATCCTCAATCCTCAATTCTCAACCCTCAATCCTCAATAATCATTCTTCAATCCTCAATCCTCAGTCTTCAAACCTCAATTCTGAATCCTCAATCCTGAATCCTCAATCTTCAGGGCTCAGTCCTCAACAATCAGTTGACAAGCCTCAATCCTCAATAGAATATCCTCAATTCACAGTTTTCAATACTCAATACTCAATCTGCAATCTTCAAACTTCTATCCACAAACATCAATTCTCATCACTGAACCCTCAACACTCAGTCCTCAATGTTCAATACTCAATCTTCAACCCACAACCCTCAATCGTCAATCTTCAATCCTCAATACTCAATCTTCAATCCTCTATCCTCAATCCTCAATCCTCATTCTTCAATCCTCAATACCCAATCCTCAATCTTCAATCCTCAATCCTCAATCCTCAATTCTCAATCCTCAATCCTCAGTCCTCAGTCCTTAAACCTCAATCCTCAACCCTCAGCCCTCGTCCTCAATCCTCAATCCTCAATCCTAAATCCTCAATCTTCAATCCTCAATACTCAATCTTCAACACTCAATCCTCAATCCTCAATTCTCAATCCTCAATCCTCAGTCCTCAGTCCTCAAACCTCAATACTCAACCCTCAGCCCTCATCCTCAATCCTCAATCCTCAATCCTCAATCCTCAATCTTCAATCCTCGATACTCAATCTTCAATCCTCAATCCTCAGTCCTCAAACCTCAATTCTGAATCCTCAATCCTGAATCCTCAATCTTCAGCCCTCAGTCCTCAACAATCAGTTGTCAACCCTGAATCCCCAATAGAATATCCTCAATTCACAGTTTTCAATACTCAATACTCAATCTGCATTCTTCAAACCTCTATCCACAAACATCAATTCTCATCACTCAACCCTCAACACTCAGTCCTCAACGTTCAATCCTCAATCCTCAATCCACAATCCTCAATCGTCAGTCTTCAATCCTCAATCCCCAGTCCTCAATCTTCAATCCTCAATGCTCAATCCTCAATCCTCAATCCTCAGTCCTCAATCCTCAATCCTCAGACCTCAAACCTCAATCCTCAACCGTCAGTCCTCGTCCTCAATCCTCAACACTCAATCCTCAATCCTCAATCTTCAATCATCAATAGTCAATATTCAATCCTCAATCTTCAATCTTCAATCCTCAATCCTCAATGCTCAATCCTCAATATTCAACACACAACCCTCAATCACCAATCCTCAATACTCAACCATCAATCCTCAATTCCTAATACTCAATAGTCTATCCTGAATTATCATGGTTCAATGCTCAATCCACAATATTCAATAATCAAATCTCAATACTCAAACATCAATTCTCAACACTCAATCCTCAATCCTCAGTCCTCAGTCCTCAAACCTCAATCCTCAACCCTCAGCCCTCATCGTCAACTCTCAATCCTCAATCCTCAATCCTCAATCTTCAATCCTCAATACTCAATCTTCAATTCACAATCCTCAATCTTCAATCCTCAATCCTCAATCCTCAATACCCAATCCTCAATCTTCAACACTCTATCCTCAATTCTCAACTCTCAATCCTCAGTCCTCAGTCCTCAGTCCTCAAACCTCAATACTCAACCCTCAGCCCTCATCCTCAGCCCACAATCCTCAATCCTCAATCCTCAATCCTCAATCTTCAATCCTCAACCTTCAATACTCAGTCCTCAATCCTCAACCCTCAATCCTCAATCCTCAATCATCAATGCTCAGTCTTCAATCCTCAACACTCAATCTTTAATCATCAATCCTCAATCCTCAATCTTCAATCCTCAATCCTCAATCCTGAATCCTCAATCCTCAATCCTCAATCCTCAATCCTCAATCCTCAATATTCAATCCTCAATACTCAATCTTCAATCCTCGATCCTCAATCCTAAATCCTCAGTCCTCATTCTTCAATCCTCAATACCCAATCCTCAATCTTCTAGCCTCAATCCTCAATCCTCAATCTTCTGACCTCAAACATCAATAATCAACCCTCAGTCCTCGTCCTCAATCCACAACCCTCAGTCCTCAATCCTCAATCTTCAATCATCAATATTCAATCTTCAATCCTCAACCCTCAATCCTCGATCCTCAATCCTCAATCCTCAATGTTCAATCCTCAATACCCAATCCTCAATCTTCAATCCTCAATCCTCAATGCTCAATCCTCAATTCTCAATCCTCAATCCTCAGTCCTCAGTCCTCAAACCTCAACCCTCAACCCGCAGCCCTCATCGTCAATTCTCAATCCTCAATCCTCAATCCTCAATCTTCAATCCTCAATACTCAATCTTCAATCCACAATCGTCAATCTTCAATCCTCAATACTCAATCTTCAATCCTCTATCCTCAATCCTCACTCCTCAATCCTCTATCTTCAATCCTAAATAATCAATCTCCAATACTAGATCCTCAATCCCCAATCCTCAATCCTCAATACCCAATCCTAAATCTTCAATCCTCAATCCTCAATTATCAATTCTCAATCCTCAATCCTCAATTCTCTGTCCTCAAACCTCAATCCTCAGCCCTCAGTCCTCGTCCTCAAACCTCAGCCCTCAATCCTCAATCCTCAATCTTCAATCCTCAATACTCAATCTTCAATCCACAATCCTCAATCTTCAATCCTCAATACTCAATCTTTAATCCTCAATCCTCAATCCTCAATACTCAATCCTCAATCCTCAGTCCTCAATCCTCAATCTTCAATCCTCAATACTCATTCTTCAATCCTCAATCCTCAATCCTCAATTCTCAATCCTCATTCTTCAATCCTCATTACCCAATCCACAATCCTCATTCCTCAATCCTCAATCCTCAATTCTCAACCCTCAATCCTCAATAATCATTCTTCAATCCTCAATCCTCAGTCTTCAAACCTCAATTCTGAATCCTCAACCCTGAATCCTCAATCTTCAGGCCTCAGTCCTCAACAATCAGTTGACAATCCTCAATCCTCAATAGAATATCCTCAATTCACAGTTTTCAATACTCAATACTCAATCTGCAATCTTCAAACTTCTATCCACAAACATCAATTCTCATCACTGAACCCTCAACACTCAGTCCTCAATGTTCAATACACAATCTTCAACCCACAATCCTCAATCGTCAATCTTCAATCCTCAATACTCAATCCTCAATGCTCTATCCTCAATCCTCAATCCTCAATCCTCATTCTTCAATCCTCAATACCCAATCCTCAATCTTCAATCCTCAATCCTCAATCCTCAATTCTCAATCCTCAATCCTCAGTCCTCAGTCCTTAAACATCAACCCTCAACCCTCAGCCCTCATCCTCAATCCTCAATCCTCAATCCTCAATCCTCAATCTTCAATCCTCAATACTCAATCTTCAACACTCTATCCTCAATCCTCAATTCTCAATCCTCAATCCTCAGGCCTCAGTCCTCAAACCTCAATACTCAACCCTCAGCCCTCATCCTCAATCCTCAATCCTCAATCCTCAATCTTCAATCTTCAATCCTCGATACTCGATCTTCAATCCTCAATCCTCAGTCCTCAAACCTCAATTCTGAATCCTCAATCCTGAATCCTCAATCTTCAGCCCTCAGTCCTCAACAATCAGTTGTCAACCCTGAATCCTCAATAGAATATCCTCAATACACAGTTTTCAATACTCAATACTCAATCTGCGTTCTTCAAACCTCTATCCACAAACATCAATTCTCATCACTCAACCCTCAACACTCAGTCCTCAACGTTCAATCCTCAATCCTCAATCCACAATCCTTAATCGTCAATCTTCAATCCTCAATCCCCTGTCCTCAATCTTCAATCCTCAATGCTCAATCCTCAATCCTCAATCCTCAGTCCTCAATCCTCAATCCTGAGACCTCAAACCTCAATCCTCAACCGTCAGTCCTCGTCCTCAATCCTCAACACTCAATCCTCAATCCTCAATCTTCAATCATCAATAGTCAATATTCAATCCTCAATCTTTAATCCTCAATCCTCAATGCTCAATCCTCAATATTCAACACACAACCCTCAACCACCAATCCTCAATACTCAACCATCAATCCTCAATTCCTAATACTCAATAGTGTATCCTGAATTATCATGGTTCAATGCTCAATCCACAATATTCAATAATCAAATCTCAATCCTCAAACATCAATTCTCAACACTCAATCCTCAATCCTCAGTCCTCAGTCCTCAAACCTCAATCCTCAACCCTCTGCCCTCATCGTCAACTCTCAATCCTCAATCCTCAATCCTCAATCTTCAATCCTCAATACTCAATCTTCAATTCACAATCCTCAATCTTCAATCCTCAATCCTCAATCCCCAATACCCAATCCTCAATCTTCAACACTCTATCCTCAATTCTCAATTCTCAACCCTCAATCCTCAGTCCTCAGTCCTCGAACCTCAATACTCAACCCTCAGCCCTCATCCTCAGCCCACAATCCTCAATCCTCAATCCTCAATCCTCAATCTTCAATCCTCAACCTTCAATACTCAATCCTCAATCCTCAATCCTCAATCCTCAATCCTCAATCCTCAATCATCAATGCTCAGTCTTCAATCCTCAACACTCAATCTTTAATCATCAATCCTCAATCCTCAATCTTCAATCCTCAATCCTCAATCCTGAATCCTCAATCCTCAATCCTCAATGCTCAATCCTCAATCCTCAATATTCAATCCTCAATACTCAATCTTCGATCCTCGATCCTCAATCCTAAATCCTCAGTCCTCATTCTTCAATCCTCAATACCCAATCCTCAATCTTCAATCCTCAATCCTCAATCCTCAATTCTCAATCCTCAATCCTCAATCTTCTGACCTCAAACATCAATAATCAACCCTCAGTCCTGGTCCTCAATCCACAACACTCAGTCCTCAATCCTCAATCTTCAATCATAAATATTCAATCTTCAATCCTCAACCCTCAATCCTCGATCCTCAATCCTCAATCCTCAATGTTCAATCCTCAATTCCCAATCCTCAATCTTCAATCCTCAATCCTCAATCCTCAATCCTCAATTCTCAATCCTCAATCCTCAGTCCTCAGTCCTCAAACCTCAACCCTCAACCCGCAGCCCTCTTCGTCAATTCTCAATCCTCAATCCTCAATCCTCAATCTTCACTCCTCAATACTCAATCTTCAATCCACAATCCTCAATCTTCAATCCTCAATACTCAATCTTCAATCCTCAATCCTCAATCCTCAATACTCAATCCTCAATCCTCAATCATCAACCCTCACTCCTCAATCCTCAATCCTCAATCCTCAATCATCAACCCTCACTCCTCAATCCTCAATCCTCAATCCTCAATCATCAATCCTCAATCCTCAATCCTCAATCCTCAATCCTCAACCCTCAATCCTCAATCCTCAATCCTCAATCCTCAATCCTCAATCCTCAATCCTCAATCCTCAATCCTCAATCCTCAATCCTCTATCCTCATTCTTCAATCCTCAATACCCAATCCTCAATCTTCAACACTCAATCCTCAATCCTCAATTCTCAGTCCTCAATCCTCAGTCCTCAGTCCTCAAACCTCAATACTCAACCCTGAGCCCTCATCCTCAATCCTCAATCCTCAATCCTCAATCCTCAATCTTCAATGCTCAATACTCAAACTGCAATCCTCAATCCTCAGTACTCACTCCTCAACCCTCATTCTTCAGTCCTCAATACCGAATCCTCAATCTTCAGTCCTCAATCCTCAATCCTCAATTCTCAATCCTCAATCCTCAATCCTCAGACTTCAAACACCAATACTCAACCCTCACTCCTCGTCCTCAATCCACAACACCCAATCCTCAATCCTCAATCTTCAATCATTAATATTCAATCTTCAATCCTCAATCCTCAATCCTCAATCCTCAACCCTCAATCCCCAATGCTCAATCCTCAATACCCAACCCTCAGCCTTCAATCCTCAATCCTCAATCCTCAATCCTCAATCCTCAATTCTCAGTCCTCAATCCTCAATCTTCAATCCTCAATACTCAATCTTCAATCTTCAATCCTCAATCCTCAATCCCCAATCTTCAATCCTCAATACTGAATCTTCAATCGTCAATCTTCAATCCTCAATATTCAATCCGCAATACCCAATCCTCAATCTTCAATACTCAATCCTCAATCCTCAATCCTCAATCCTCAATCTTCAATCCTCAATACTCAACCTTCAATCCTCAATCCTCAATCCTCAATCCTCAATCCACAGTCTTCAATCCTCAATACCCAATCCACAATCTTCAATCCTCAATCCTCAACCCTCAATTCTCAATACTCAATCCTCAATCCTCAGACCTCAAACAGCAATACTCAACCCTCAGTCCTCGTCCTCAATCCACAACCATCAATACCCAATCCTCAATCTTCAATCATCAATATTCAATCTTCAGTCCTCAATCCTCAATCCTCAATCCTCAATCCTCAATCTTCAATCCTCAATACTCAATCTTCATTCCTCAATCCTCAATCCTCAATCCTCAGTCCTCAAGCCTCAATCCTCAATCCTCAATCCTCAATCCTCAATCTTCAATCCTCAATCCTCAATCCTCAATCCTCAATCCTCAATCCTCAATCCTCAATCCTCAATCCTCAATCCTCAATCCTCAATCTTCAATCCTCAATACTCAAACTGCAATCCTCAATCCTCAGTCCTCACTCCTCAATCCTCATTCTTCAATCCTCAATACCGAATCGTCAATCTTCAAACCTCAATCCTCAATCCTCAATTCTCAATCCTCAATCCTCAATCCTCAGACTTCAAACACCAATACTCAACCCTCAGTCCTCGTCCTCAATCCACAACCCTCAATCCTCAGTCCTCAATCCTCAATACTCAATCGTCAATTCACAATCCTTAATCCTCTGCCCTCAGTCCTCAAACCTCAATCCTCAACCCTCAGCCCTCATCCTCAATCCTCAATCCTCAATCCTCAATCCTCAATCTTCAATCCTCAATACTCAATCTTCAATAATCAATCCTCAATTCTCAATCCTCAATACTCAATCCTCAATCGTCAATACTCAATCCTCAATCCTCAATCTTCAATCCTCAATACTCAATCTTCAATCCTCAATCCTCAATTCTCAATCCTCAATGCTCAATACTCAATCGTCAATCCTCAATCCCCAATCCTCAATCTTCAATCCTAAAACCTCAATCCTCAATCCTCAATCCTCAATCTTCAATCCTCAATACTCAATCTTCAATCCTCAATCCTCAATCCTCAATCCTCAATCCTCAATCCTCAATCCTCAATCTTCAATCCTCAATACTCAAACTGCAATCCTGAATCCTCAGTCCTCACTCCTCAATCCTCATTCTTCAGTCCTGAATACCGAATCCTCAATCTTCAATCCTCAATCCTCAATCCTCAATTCTCAATCCTCAATCCTCAATCCTCAGACTTCAAACACCAATACTCAACCCTCAGTCCTCGTGCTCAATCCACAACCCTCAATCCTCAATCCTCAATCTTCAATCATTAATATCCAATCTTCAATCCTCAATCCTCAATCCTCAATCCTCAATTCTCAATCCTCAGTCCTCAGTCCTCAGTCCTTAAACCTCAATCCTCAACCCTCAGCCCTCATCCTCAATCCTCAATCCTCAATCCTCAATCCTCAATCTTCAATCCTCAATACTCAATCTTCAATCCTCAATCCTCAATCCTCAGTCCTCAAACCTCAATTCTGAATCCTCAATCCTGAATCCTCAATCTTCAGCCCTCAGTCCTCAACAATCAGGTGACAATCCTCAATCCTCAATAGAATATCTTCAATTCACAGTTTTCAATACACAATACTCAATCTGCAATCTTCAAATCTCTATCCACAAACATCAATTCTCATCACGCAACACTCAACACTCAGTCCTCAATGTTCAATCCTCAATCCTCAATTCTCAATCTTCATTCCTCAATACTCACTCTTTAATCCTCAATCCTCAATCCTCAATCTTCAATCCTCAGTCCTCAATACTCAATCCTCAATCCTCAATCCTCAATCCTCAATCCTCAATTCTCAACCCTCAATCCTCAATAATCATTCTTCAATCCTCAATCCTCAGTCTTCAAACCTCAATTCTGAATCATCAATCCTGAATCCTCAATCTTCAGGCCTCAGTCCTCAGCAATCAGTTGACAATCCTCAATCCTCAATAGAATATCCTCAATTCACAGTTTTCAATACTCAATACTCAATCTGCAATCTTCAAACCTCTATCCACAAACATCAATTCTCATCACTGAACCCTCAACACTCAGTCCTCAATGTTCAATACTCAATCATCAACCCACAATCCTCAATCGTCAATCTTCAATCCTCAATACTCAATCTTCAATCCTCTATCCTCAATCCTCAATCCTCAATCCTCATTCTTCAATCCTCAATACCCAATCCTCAATCTTCAATCCTCAATCCTCAATCCTCAATTCTCAATCCTCAATCCTCAGTCCTCAGTCCTTAAACCTCAATCCTCAACCCTCAGCCCTCATCCTCAATCCTCAATCCTCAATCCTCAATCCTCAATCTTCAATCCTCAATACTCAATCTTCAATCCTCAATCCTCCATCCTCAGTCCTCAAACCTCAATTCTGAATCCTCAACCCTGAAACCTCAATCTTCAGCCCCTCAGTCCTCAACAATCAGGTTACAATCCTCAATCCTCAATGGAATATCCTCAATTCACAGTTTTCAATACACAATACTTATTCTGCAATCATCAAATCTCTATCCACAAACATCAATTCTCACCACTCAACCCTCAACACTCAGTCCTCAATGTTCAATCCTCAACCCTCAATTCTCAATCTTCAATCCTCAATACTCAATCTTTAATCCTCAATCCTCAATCCTGAATCCTCAATCCTCAGCCCTCAATACTCAATCCTCAATCCTCATCCTCAACCCTCAATCATCAATCCTCAACCTTCAATACTCAATCCTCAATCCTCAATCCTAAATCCTCAATCCTCAATCATCAATCCTCAATCTTCAATCCTCAACACTCAATCTTTAATCATCAATCCTCAATCCTCAATCTTCAATCCTCAATCCTCAATCCTGAATCCTCAATCCTCAATCCTCAATCCTCAATCCTCAATCCTCAATCTTCAATCCTCAATACTCAATCTTCAATCCTCAATCCTCAATATTCAACACACAACCCTCAACCACCAATCCTCAATACTCAACCATCAATCCTCAATTCCTAATACTCAATAGTGTATCCTGAATTCTCATGGTTCAATACTCAATCCACAATGTTCAATAATCAAATCTCAATCCTCAAACATCAATTCTCAACACTCAATCCTCAACACTCAGTCCACTCTTTTCAATCCTCCAACCTCAACCCTCAATCCTCAAGCGTCAATCCTCAATCCTCAACCCTCAATCCTCAGTCCTTAAACCTCAATCCCGATTCCTCAATCATGAATCCTCAACCTTTAGCCCTCAGTCCTCAACAATCAATTGTCAATCCTCAATCCTCAATAGAATATCCTCAATTCACAGTTTTCAATTGTCAATCCCCATTCTTCAATCTTCAAATCTCAATCTACAAACATCAATTCCCATCACTCAACCCTCAACACTATGTCCTCAATCTTCAATCCTCAATCCTCAATCCTCAACCTTCAATCCTCAATACTCAATCTTCAATCCTCAATTCTCAATCCTCTATCCACAATCCTCAGACCTCAAACATCAATACTCAACCCTCAGTCCTCGTCCTCAATCCACAACCCTCAATCCTCAATCCTCAACCTTCAATCATCAATATTCAATCTTCAATCCTCAATCCTCAATCCTCGATCCTCAATCCTCAATCCTCAATGTTCAATCCTCAATACCCAATCCTCAATCTTCAATCCTCAATCCTCAATCCTCATTCCTCAATTCACAATCCTCAATCCTCTGTCCTCAGTCCTCAAACCTCAATCCTCAACCCTGAGCCCTCATCGTCAACTCTGATTCCTCAATCCTCAATCCTCAATCTTCAATCCTCAATACTCAATCTTCAATTCACAATCCTCAATCTTCAACCCTCAATCCTCAATCCTCAATACCCAATCCTCAATCTTCAACACTCTATCCTCAATCCTCAATTCTCAATCCTCAATCCTCAGTCCTCAGTCCTCAAACCTCAATACTCAACCCTCAGCCCTCATCCTCAATCCACAATCCTCAATCCTCAATCCTCAATCCTCAATCTTCAATCCTCGATACTCAATCTTCAATCCTCAATCCTCAGTCCTCAAACCTCAATTCTGAATCCCCAATCCTGATTCCTCAATCTTCAGCCCTCAATCCTCAACAATCAGTTGCCAACCCTGAATGCTCAATAGAATATCCTCAATTCACAGTTTTCAGTACTCAATACTCAATCTGCAATCTTCAAACCTCTATCCACAAACATCAATTCTCATCACTCAACCCTCAAGACTCAGTCCTCAACGTTCAATCCTCAATCCTCAATCCACAATGCTCAATCGTCAATCTTCAATCCTCAATCCCCAGTTCTCAATCTTCAATCCTCAATGCTCATTCCTAAATCCTCAATCCTCAGTCCTCAATCCTCAATCTTCAATACTCAATCCTCAATCCTCAATCCTCAATATTCAACACACAACCCTCAACCACCAATCCTCAATACTCAACCATCAATCCTCAATTCTCAATACTCAATAGTGTATCCTGAATTCTCATGGTTCAATACCCAATGCACAATATTCAATAATCAAATCTCAATCCTCAAACATCAATTCTCAACACTCAATCCTCAACACTCAGTCCACTCTTTTCAATCCTCCATCCTCAACCCCCAATCCTCAAGCGCCAGTCCTCAATTCTCAAACCTCAACCCTCAGTACTCAGTCCTTAAACCTCAATCCCGAATCCTCAATCCTGAATCCTCAATCTTTAGCCCTCAGTCCTCAACAATCAATCGTCAATCCTCAATCCTCAATAGAATATCCTCAATTCACAGTTTTCAATACTCAATCCCCATTCTTCAATCTTCAAATCTCAATCCACAAACATCAATTCCCATCACTCAACCCTCAACACTAAGTCCTCAATCTTCAATCCTCAACCCTCAGCCCTCATCCTCAATCCTCAATCCTCAATCCTCAATCCTCAATCCCCAATCCTCAATCCTCAATCCTCAATCCTCAATGTTCAATCCTCAATACCCAATCCTCAATCTTCAATCCTCAATCCTCAATCCTCAATCCTCAACTCTCAATCCTCAATCCTCAGTCCTCAGTCCTCAAACCTCAACCCTCAACCCGCAGCCCTCATCGTCAATTCTAAATCCTCAATCCTCAATCATCAATCCTCAATCCTCAATCCTCAATCTTCAATCCTCAATACTCAATCTTCAATCCTCATTCCTCAATACTAAATCCTCAGTCCTCATTCTTCAATCCTCAATACCCAATCCTCAATCTTCAATACTCAATCTTCAATCCTCAATCCTCAATCCTCAATACTCAATGCTCAATCCTCAGTCCTCAATCCTCAATCCTCAATCCACAATCCTCAATCCTCAATCCTCAATCTTCAATACTCAGTCATCAATCCTAAATCCTCAATCCTCAATCCTCAATCCTCAACCCTCAATCGTCAGTCTTCAAACCTCAATACTCAATCTTCAATCCTCAATCCTCAATCCTCATTCCTCAATCCTCATGCTTCAATCCTCAATACCCAATCCTCAATCTTCAACACTCAATCCTCAATCCTCAGTTCTCAATACTCAATCCTCAATCCTCATTCTTCAATCCTCAATAACCAATCCTCAATCTTCCATCCTCAATCCTCAATCCTTAATTCTCAACCCTCAATCCTCAGTCCTCAGTCCTCAAACGTCAATCCTCAACCTTCAGCCCTCATCCTCGATCCTCAATCCTCAATCTTCAATCCTCAAACCTCAATCCTCAAGCCTCAATCCTCAATCCTCAATCCTCAATCCTCAATCCTCAATCGTCAATCCTCAATCATCAATCCTCAATCCTCAATCCTCAATCTTCAATCTTCAATACTCAATCTTCAATCCTCATTCCTCAATCCTAAATCCTCAGTCCTCATTCTTCAATCCTCAATACCCAATCCTCAATCTTCAATCCTCAATCCTCAATCCTCAATTCTCAATCCTCAATCCTCAATCCTCAGGCCTCAAACATCAATACTCAACCCTCAGTCCTCGTCCTCAATCCACAACCCTCAATCCTCAATCCTCAATCTTCAATCATCAATATTCAACCTTCAATCCTCAATCCTTAATCCGCGATCCTCAATCCTCAATCCTCAAGCGTCAATCCTCAATCCTCAATCCTCAACCCTGAATCCTCAGTCCGTAAACCTCAATTCTGAATCCTCAATCCTGAATCCTCAATCGTTAGCCCTCAGTCCTCAACAATCAATTGTCAATCGTCAATCCTCAATAGAATATTCTCAATTCACAGTTTTCAATACTCAATCCCCATTCTTCAATCTTCAAACCTCAATCCACAAACATCAATGCCCATCACTCAACCCTCAACACTAAGTCCTCAATCTTCAATCCTCAACCCTCAATCCTCAACCTTCAATCCTCAATACTCAATCTTCAATCCTCAATCCTCATTCTTCAATCCTCATTACCCAATCCTCAATCTTCATTCCTCAATCCTCAATCCTCAATTCTCAACCCTCAATCCTCAATAATCATTCTTCAATCCTCAATCCTCAGTCCTCAAACCTCAATTCTGAATCCTCAATTCTGAATCCTCAATCTTCAGCCCTCAGTCCTCAACAATCGGGTGACAATCCACAATCCTCAATAGAATATCCTCAATTCACAGTTTTCAATTCACAATACTCAATCTGCAATCTTCAAATCTCTATCCACAAACATCAATTCTCATCACTCAACCCTCAACACTCAGTCCTCAGTGTTCAATCCTCAATCCTGAATTCTCAATCTTCAATCCTCAATACTCAATCTTTAATCCTCAATCCTCAATCCTCAATCTTCAATCCTCAGTCCTCAATACTCAATCCTCAATCCTCAATACTCAATCCTCAATCATCAATCCTCAACGTTCAATACTCAATCCTCAATCCTCAATCCTCAATCCTCAATCCTCAATCATCAATCCTCAATCTTCAATCCTCAACACTCAATCTTTAATGATCAATCCTCAATCCTCAATCTTCAATCCTCAATCCTCAATCCTCGATCCTCAATCCTCAATCCTCAATTTTCAATCCTCAATACCCAATCCTCAATCTTCAATCCTCAATCCTCAATCCTCAGTCCTCAATTCTCAATCCTCAATCCTCAGTCCTCAGTCCTCAAACCTCAACACTCAACCCGCAGCCCTCATCGTCCATTCTCAATCCTCAATCCTCAATCCTCAATCTTCAATCCTCAATACTCAATCTTCAATCCACAATCCTCAATCTTCAATCCTCAATACTGAATCTTCAATCCTCAATCCTCAATCCTCAATACTCAATCCTCAATCCTCAGTCCTCAGTCCTCAATCTTCAACCTCAATACTCAATCTTCAATCCTCAATCCTCAATCCTCAATCCTCAATCCTCATTCTTCAATCCTCAATACCCAATCCTCAATCTTCAAACCTCAATCCTCAATCTTCAATCCTCAATCCTCAATCCCCAATTCTCAATCCTCAATCCTCAATTCTCAGACCTCAAACATCAATACTCAACCCTCAGTCCTCGTCCTCAATCCTGAATCCTCAATCCTCAATCCTCAATCTTCAAACCTCAGTCCTCAACAATCAGTTGTCAATTCTCAATCCTCAATAGAATATCATCAATTCACAGTTTTCAATACCCAATACTCAATCTGAAATCTTTAAATCTCTATCCACAAACACCAATCCTCATCACTCAACACTCAACGCTCAGTCCACAATCCTCAATCTTCAATCCTCAATCCACAATCCTCAATCCTCAATCCTCAATCTTCAATCCCCAATACTCAATCATCGATCCTCAATACTGAATCCTCAATCCTCAATCCTCAATCCTCAATCCTCAATATTCAACACACAACCCTCAACCATCAATCCTCAATACTCAACCATCAATCCTCAATTCTCAATACTCAATAGAATACCCTGAATTCTCATCGTTCAATACTCAATCCACAAAAATCAATAACCAAATCTCAACCCTCAAACATCAATTCTCAACACTCAATCCTCAACACTCAGTCCTCTCTCTTCAATCCTCCATCCTCAATCCTCAATCCTCAATCTTCAATCCTCAATACTCAATATTCAAACCTCAATCCTCAGTCCTCAAACCTCAATTCTGAATCCTCAATGCTGAATCCTCAATCTTCAGCCCTCAGTCCTCAACAATCAGTTGTCAATCCCTAATCCTCAATAGAATATTCTCAATTCACAGTTTTCAATACTCAATACTCAATCTGCAATCTTCAAATCTCTATCCACAAACATCAATTCTCATTACTCAACCCTCAACACTCAGTCCTCAATGTTCAATCCTCAATCCTCAACTCTCAATCTTCAATCCTCAATACTGAATCTTCAATCCTCAATCCTCAATCCTCAATCCTCAGTCCCCAATTCTCAATCCTCAATCCTCAATCCTCATTCTTCAATCCTCAATTCCCAATCCTCAATCTTCAATCCTCAATCCTCAATCCTCAATTCTCAATCCTCAATCCTCAGTCCTCAGACCTCAAACCTCAATCCTCAACCCTCAGCCCTCATCGTCAATCCTCAAACGTCAATCCTCAATCCTCAATCGTCAATCCTCAATACTCAATCTTCAATCCTCAATACTCAATCTTCAATCCTCAACACTCAATCCTCAATCCTAAATATTCAATCGTCAATACACAATTTTCAATACTCAATCCGCAACTATCATACCTCAATCCTCATACCTCAGTCATCAATCCTCAATCTTCAATACTCAATCGCCAATCCTCAGTCCTCAATACTCAATCGTCTATCCTCAGTCCTCAATCCTCAATCCTCAATACTCGTACCTCAAACCTCAATCCTCAATCCTCAATCCTCATTCTTCAATCCTCAATACCCAATCCTCAATCTTCAATCCTCAATCCTCAATCCTCAATTCTCAATCCTCAATCCTCAGTCCTCAGTCCTCAAACCTCAATCCGCAACCCTCAGCCCTCATACTCAATCCTCAATCCTCATTCCTCAGTCCTCAACCTTCAATCCTCAATACTCAATTTTCAATCCTCAATCCTCAATCCTCAATCCTCAATCCTCAATCCTAAATCCTCAATCGTCAATCCTCAATCTTCAATACTCAATCGTCAATCCTCAATCGTGAATCCTCAATACTAAACCATCAGTCCTCAATTCTCAATACTCAATAGAACATCCTGAATTCTCAGGATTCAATACTCAAACCTCAAACCTCAAACCTCAGCCATCATCCTCAATCCTCTATCCTCAATCCTAAATCCTCACTCATCAATCCTCAATCTTCAATACTCAATCCTCAAGCCTCAATCCGCAGTCCTCAATCCTCAATCCTCAATCCTGAATATTCAATCGTCAATACCCAATTTTCAATACTCAATCCGCAATCATCATACCTCAATCCTCAATCCTCAGTCATCAATCCTCAATCTTCAATACTCAATCATCAATCCTCAGTCCTCAATACTCAATCGTCAATCCTCAGTCCTCAATCCTCAATCCTCAATCCTCGTACCTCAAACCTCAATCCTCAATCCTCAATCCTCATTCTTCAATCCTCAATACCCAATCATCAATCTTCAATCCTGAATCCTCTATCCTCAATTCTCAATCCTCAATCCTAAGTCCTCAGTCCTCAAACCTCAATCCTCCACCCTCAGCCCTCATACTCAATCCTCAGTCCTTATTCCTCAGTCCTCAACCTTCAATCCTCAATACTCAATTTTCAATCCTTAATCCTCAATCCTCAATCCTCAATCCTCAATCCTCAATCCTAAATCCTCAATCATCAATCCTCAATCTTCAATACTCAATCCTCAATCCTCAATCCTGAATCCTCAATACTAAACCATCAATCCTCAATTCTCAATACTCAATAGAACATTCTGAATTCTCAGGATTCAATACTTAAACCTCAACCCTCAAACCTCAGCCATCATCCTCAATCCTCAATCCTCAATCCTCAATGCTCATTCCTCAAACCTCAATCCTCAAACCTCAGCCCTCATCCTCAATTCTCAATTCTCAATTCTCAATCCTCAATCCTCAATCCTCAATCTTCAATCCTCAATCCTCAATCCTCAATCCTCAATCCCCATTCTTCAATCCTCAATCCCCATTCTTCAATCCTCAATCCTCCATACTCAATCCTCAATCCTCAATCCTCAATCCTCAATATTCAACACACAACCCTCAACCATCAATCCTCAATACTCAACCATCAATCCTCAATTCTCAATACTCAATAGAATACCCTGAATTCTCATCGTTCAATACTCAATCCACAAAAATCAATAATAAAATCTCAACCCTCAAACATCAATTCTCAACACTCAATCCTCTCTCTTCAATCCTCCATCCTCAATCCTCAATCCTCAATCTTCAATCCTCAATACTCAATATTCAATCCTCAATCCTCAGTCCTCAAACCTCAATTCTGAATCCTCAATCCTGAATCCTCAATCTTCAGCCCTCAGTCCTCGACAATCAATTGTCAATCCTCAATCATCAGTAGAACATCCGCAATTCACAGTTTTCAATACTCGATACTCAATCTGCAATCTTGAAATCTCTATCCACAAACATTAATTCTCATCACTCAACCCTCAACACTCAGTCCCCAATCCTCAATATTCAATCCTCAATCCTCAATCCTCAATACTCAATCCTCAACCTTCAATCCTCAATAATCAATATTCAATCCTCAATCCTCAATCCTCAATCCTCAATCCTCAATCCTCAATCCTCAACCCTCAATCCTCAATCCTCAATCTTCAATCCTCAATACTCAATCTTCAAACCTCAATACTCAATCCTCAATCCTCAATCCTCATTCCTCAATCCTCAATACCCAATCCTCAATCTTCAATCCTCAATCCTCAATCCTCAATTCTCAATCCTCAATCCTGAATACTCAATCCTCAATCATCAATCCTCAATCCTCAATGTTCAATCGGCAATACCCAATCCTCAATCTTCTATCCGCAATCCTCAATCCTCAATCCTCAATCCTCAATCCTCAATCCTCAATCCTCAATCTTCAGTCCTCAATACTCAATCTTCAATCCTCAATCCTCAATCCTCAATACGCAATCCTCAATCCTCAATCCTCAATAATCATTCTTCAATCCTCAATCCTCAGTCCTCAAACCTCAATTCTGAATCCTCAATCCTGAATCCTCAATCTTCAGCACTCAGTCCTCAACAATCAGTTGACAATCCTCAATCCTCAATAGAATATCCTCAATTCACAGTTTTCAATACTCAATACTCAACCTGCAATCTTCAAACCTCTATCCACAAACATCAGTTCTCATCACTGAACCCTCAACACTCAGTCCTCAATGCTCAATACTCAATCTTCAATCCACAATCCTCAATCGTTAAACTTGAATCCTCAATACTCAATCTTCAATCCTCCATCCTCAATCCTCAATCCTCAATCCTCATTCTTCAATCCTCAATACCCAATCCTCAATCTTCAGTCCTCAATCCTCAATCCTCAATTCTCAATCCTCAGTCCTCAGTTCTCAGTCCTTAAACCTCAATCCTCAACCCTCAGCCCTCATCCTCAATCCTCAATCCTCAATCCTCAATCCTCAATCTTCAAACCTCAATACTCAATCTTCAATCCTCAATCCTCAATCCTCAGTCCTCAAACCTCAATTCTGAATCCTCAATCCTGAATCCTCAATCTTCAGCCCTCAGTCCTCAACAATCAGGTGAAAATCCTCAATCCTCAATAGAATATCTTCAATTCACAGTTTTCAATACACAATACTCAATCTGCAATCTTCAAATCTCTATCCACAAACATCAATTCTCATCACTCAACACTCAACACTCAGTCCTCAATCCTCAATCTTCAATCCCCTATCCTCAATCCCCAATCCTCAATCCACAATCCTCAATCCTCAATCCTCAATCCTCAATCTTCAATCCTCAATACTCAATCTTCAATCCTCAATACTCAATCCTCAATCCTCAGTATTCAATCCTCAATACTCAATCTTCAATCCTCAATCCGCAATCATCAGTTCTCAATCCTCAATCCTCAGTCATCAATCCTCAAACCTCAGTCCTCATCCTCAATCCTCAATCCTCAACCCTCAATCCTCAAACCACAATCCTCAACTGTCAGTCCTCGTCCTCAATCCTCAACCCTCAATCCTCAATCCTCAATCTTCAATCATCAATACTCAGTCTTCAATCCTCAATCCTCAATCCTCTATCCTCATTCCTCAAACCTCAATCCTCAGTCCTCAGACCTCAAACATCAATACTCAACCCTCAGTCCTCGTCCTCAATCCTGAATCCTCAATACTGAAACCTCAATCTTCAGACCTCAGTCCTCAACAATCAGTTGTCAATTCTCAATCCTCAATAGAATATCATCAATTCACAGTTTTCAATACCCAATACTCAATCTGAAATCTTTATATCTCTATTTACAAACACCAGTTCTCATCACGCAACACTCAACGCTCAGTCCCATATCCTCAATCTTCAATCCTCAATCCACAATCCTCAATCCTCAATCCTCAATCTTCAATCCCCAATACTCAATCATCAATCCTCAATCCTCAATCCTCAATCCTCAATCCTCAACCCTCAATCGTCAGTCTTCAAACCTCAATACTCAATCTTCAATCCTCAATCCTCAATCCTCAATCCTCAATCCTCATTCTTCAATCCTCAATACCCAATCCTCAATCTTCAACACTCAATCCTCAATCCTCAATTCTCAATCCTCAATCCTCAGTCCTCAGTGCTCAAACCTCAATACTCAACCCTGAGCCCTCATCCTCAATCCTCAATCCTCTTCCCTCAATCCTCAACCTTCAATGCTCAATCCTCAATCCTGAATCCTCAATCCTCAATCCTCAAACCTCAATCCTCATTCCTCAAACCTCAATCCTCAAACCTCAGTCCTCATCCTCAATTCTCAATTCTCAATCCTCGATCCTCAACCCTCTATCTTCAATCCTAAATAATCAATCTCCAATACTAGATCCTCAATCCCCAATCCTCAATCCTCAATACCCAATCCTAAATCTTCAATCTTCAATCCTCAATCCTCAATACTCAATACTCAATCCTCAATCCTCATTCTTCAATCCTCAATACCCAATCCTCAATCTTCAATCCTCAATCCTCAATCCTTAATTCTCAACCCTCAATCCTCAGTCCTCAGTCCTCAAACCTCAATCCTGAATCCTCAATCCTCAGTCCTCAACCTTCAGACGTCAGACCTCAACAATCAGTTGTCAATCCTCAATCCTCAATAGAATATTATCAATTCACAGTTTTCAATACTAAATTCTCAATCTGTAATTTTCGAATCTCTATCCACAAACATCAATCCTTATCACTCAACCCTCAACACTCAGTCCCCAATACTCAATCTTCAATCCCCTATCCTCAATCCTCAATCCTCAATCCACAATCCTCAATCCTCAATCCTCAATCCTCAATCTTCAATCCTCAATACTCAATCTTCAATCGTCAATACGCAATCCTCAATCCTCAATATTCAATCCTCAATACACAATCTTCAATCCTCAATCCGCAATCATCAGTCCTCAATCCTCAATCCTCAGTAATCAATCCTCAATATTCAATCCTCAATACTCAATCTTCAATCCTCAATCCGCCAATCCTCAATATTCGACACACAACCCTCAACCATCAATCCTCAGTACTCAACCATCAATACTCAATTCTCAATACTCAGTAGAATACCCTGAATTCTCAGTTTTCAATACTCAATCCTCAATCTTCAATCTTCAAATCTCCATCCACAAACATCAATTCTCATGTCTCAACCCTCAACACTCAGTCCTCAATATTCAATCCTCAATCCTCAATCCTGAATCATCAATCCTCAATACTCAATCTTTAATCCTCAATCGTCAATTCTCAATCTTCAATCCTCAACCCTCAATCCTCAATCCTCAATATTCAATCCTCAATACTCAATCTTCAATCCTCAATAGGCAATCATCAATCCTCAATCCTCAATCCTCAGTAATCAATCCTCAATCTTCAATACTCAATCGTCAACCCTCAGTCCTCAATTCTCAGTCCTCAATCCTCAATCCTCGTATCTCAAACCCCAATCCTCAACCCTCAGTCTTCAATCCTCAATAATCAATCTCCAATCCTAGATCCCCAATACCCATTCCCTAATCCTTAATCCTCAATCTTCAATCCTCAATCCCCAGTCCTCAATCTTGAATCCTCAATGCTCAATCCTCAATCCTCAATCCTCAGTCCTCAATCCTCAATCCTCAAAGCTCAATCCTCAATCTTCAATCCTCAATACTCAACCTTCAATCCTCAATCCTCAATTCTCAATCGTCAATACTCAATCCTCAATCGTCAATCCTCAATCCACAATCCTCAATCTTCAATCCTCAATCCTCAATACTCAATCTTCAATCCTCAATACTCAATCTTCAATCCTCAACACTCAATCCTCAATACACAATCTTCAATCCTCAATACGCCATACTCAATCCTCAATCCTCAATCCTCAATCCTCAATATTCAACACACAACCCTCAACCATCAATCCTCAATACTCAACCATCAATCCTCAATTCTCAATACTCAATAGAATACCCTGAATTCTCATCGTTCAATACTCAATCCACAAAAATCAATAACCAAATCTCAACCCTCAAACATCAATTCTCAACACTCAATCCTCAACACTCAGTCCTCTCTCTTCAATCCTCCATCCTCAATCCTCAATCCTCAATCTTCAATCATCAATACTCAATATTCAAACCTCAATCCTCAGTCCTCAAACCTCAATTCTGAATCCTCAATGCTGAATCCTCAATCTTCAGCCCTCAGTCCTCAACAATCAGTTGTCAATGCCTAATCCTCAATAGAATATTCTCAATTCACAGTTTTCAATACTCAATACTCAATCTGCAATCTTCAAATCTCTATCCACAAACATCAATTCTCATCACTCAACCCTCAACACTCAGTCCTCAATGTTCAATCCTCAATCCTCAACTCTCAATCTTCAATCCTCAATACTGAATCTTCAATCCTCAATCCTCAATCCTCAATCCTCAGGCCCCAATTCTCAATCCTCAATCCTCAATCCTCATTCTTCAATCCTCAATTCCCAATCCTCAATCTTCAATCCTCAATCCTCAATCCTCAATTCTCAATCCTCAATCCTCAGTCCTCAGACCTCAAACCTCAATCCTCAACCCTCAGCCCTCATCGTCAATCCTCAAACGTCAATCCTCAATCCTCAATCGTCAATCCTCAATACTCAATCTTCAATCCTCAATACTCAATCTTCAATCCTCAACACTCAATCCTCAATCCTAAATATTCAATCGTCAATACACAATTTTCAATACTCAATCCGCAACTATCATACCTCAATCCTCATACCTCAGTCATCAATCCTCAATCTTCAATACTCAATCGCCAATCCTCAGTCCTCAATACTCAATCGTCAATCCTCAGTCCTCAATCCTCAATCCTCAATACTCGTACCTCAAACCTCAATCCTCAATCCTCAATCCTCATTCTTCAATCCTCAATACCCAATCCTCAATCTTCAATCCTCAATCCTCAATCCTCAATTCTCAATCCTCAATCCTCAGTCCTCAGTCCTCAAACCTCAATCCGCAACCCTCAGCCCTCATACTCAATCCTCAATCCTCATTCCTCAGTCCTCAACCTTCAATCCTCAATACTCAATTTTCAATCCTCAATCCTCAATCCTCAATCCTCAATCCTCAATCCTAAATCCTCAATCGTCAATCCTCAATCTTCAATACTCAATCGTCAATCCTCAATCGTGAATCCTCAATACTAAACCATCAGTCCTCAATTCTCAATACTCAATAGAACATCCTGAATTCTCAGGATTCAATACTCAAACCTCAAACCTCAAACCTCAGCCATCATCCTCAATCCTCAATCCTCAATCCTAAATCCTCACTCATCAATCCTCAATCTTCAATACTCAATCCTCAAGCCTCAATCCGCAATCCTCAATCCTCAATCCTCAATCCTGAATATTCAATCGTCAATACCCAATTTTCAATACTCAATCCGCAATCATCATACCTCAATCCTCAATCCTCAGTCATCAATCCTCAATCTTCAATACTCAATCATCAATCCTCAGTCCTCAATACTCAATCGTCAATCCTCAGTCCTCAATCCTCAATCCTCAATCCTCGTACCTCAAACCTCAATCCTCAATCCTCAATCCTCATTCTTCAATCCTCAATACCCAATCATCAATCTTCAATCCTGAATCCTCTATCCTCAATTCTCAATCCTCAATCCTAAGTCCTCAGTCCTCAAACCTCAATCCTCCACCCTCAGCCCTCATACTCAATCCTCAGTCCTTATTCCTCAGTCCTCAACCTTCAATCCTCAATACTCAATTTTCAATCCTTAATCCTCAATCCTCAATCCTCAATCCTCAATCCTTAATCCTAAATCCTCAATCATCAATCCTCAATCTTCAATACTCAATCCTCAATCCTCAATCCTGAATCCTCAATACTAAACCATCAATCCTCAATTCTCAATACTCAATAGAACATTCTGAATTCTCAGGATTCAATACTTAAACCTCAACCCTCAAACCTCAGCCATCATCCTCAATCCTCAATCCTCAATCCTCAATCCTCATTCCTCAAACCTCAATCCTCAAACCTCAGCCCTCATCCTCAATTCTCAATTCTCAATTCTCAATCCTCAATCCTCAATCCTCAATCTTCAATCCTCAATCCTCAATCCTCAATCCTCAATCCCCATTCTTCAATCCTCAATCCCCATTCTTCAATCCTCAATACCCAATCCTCAATCTTCAATCCTCAATCCTCAATAATCAATTCTCAATCCTCAATCCTCAGTCCTCAGTCCTCAAACCTCAATCCTCAACCCTCAGCCCTCATCCTCAATCCTCAATCCTTATTCCTCAGTCCTCAACCTTCAATCCTCAATACTCAGTTTTCAATCCTCAATCCTCAATCCTCAATCCTCAATCCTCAATCCTCAATCCTCAATCCTCAATCTTCAATCCTCAGTACTCAATCTTCAATCCTCAATCCTGAATCCTCAATCCTCAATTTTAATTCTTCAATCCTCAATACCCTATCCTCAATCTTCAATCCTCAATCCTCAATCCTCAATTCTCAATCCTCAATCCACAGTCCTCATCCTCAATTCTCAATCCTCAACCCTCAATCCTCAAACCACGATCCTCAACCGTCAATCCTCGTCCTCAATCCTCAACCCTCAATCCTCAATCCTCAATCTTCAATCATCAATACTCAATCTTCAATCCTCAATCCTCAATCCTCAATCCCCAATCCTCAATCTTCAATCCTCAATCCTCAACTCTCAATCCTCAATACTCAACCTTCAATCCTCAATACACAATCTTCAATCCTCAATCCTCCATACTCAATCCTCAATCCTCAATCCTCAATCCTCAATATTCAACACACAACCCTCAACCATCAATCCTCAATTCTCAACCATCAATCCTCAATTCTCAATACTCAATAGAATACCCTGAATTCTCATCGTTCAATACTCAATCCACAAAAATCAATAATAAAATCTCAACCCTCAAACATCAATTCTCAACACTCAATCCTCTCTCTTCAATCCTCCATCCTCAATCCTCAATCCTCAATCTTCAATCCTCAATACTCAATATTCAATCCTCAATCCTCAGTCCTCAAACCTCAATTCTGAATCCTCAATCCTGAATCCTCAATCTTCAGCCCTCAGTCCTCGACAATCAATTGTCAATCCTCAATCATCAGTAGAACATCCGCAATTCACAGTTTTCAATACTCGATACTCAATCTGCAATCTTGAAATCTCTATCCACAAACATTAATTCTCATCACTCAACCCTCAACACTCAGTCCCCAATCCTCAATATTCAATCCTCAATCCTCAATCCTCAATACTCAATCCTCAACCTTCAATCCTCAATAATCAATATTCAATCCTCAATACTCAATCTTCAAACATCAATACTCAATCCTCAATCCTCAATCCTCATTCCTCAATCCTCAATACCCAATCCTCAATCTTCAATCCTCAATCCTCAATCCTCAATTCTCAATCCTCAATCCTCAGTCCTCAGTCCTCAATCCTCAATCCTCAGTCCCCAATTCTCAATCCTCAATCCTCAATCCTCATTCTTCAATCCTCAATTCCCAATCCTCAATCTTCAATCCTCAATCCTCAATCCTCAATTCTCAATCCTCAATCCTCAGTCCTCAGACCTCAAACCTCAATCCTCAACCCTCAGCCCTCATCGTCAATCCTCAAACGTCAATCCTCAATCCTCAATCGTCAATCCTCAGTCCTCAATCTTCAATCCTCAATACTCAATCTTCAATCCTCAACCCTCAATCCTCAATCCTCAATATTCAATCGTCAATACACAATTTTCAATACTCAATCCGCAACTATCATACCTCAATCCTCATACCTCAGTCATCAATCCTCAATCTTCAATACTCAATCGCCAATACTCAGTCCTCAATACTCAATCGTCAATCCTCAGTCCTCAATCCTCAATCCTCAATACTCGTACCACAAACCTCAGTCCTCAATCCTCAATCCTCATTCTTCAATCCTCAATACCCAATCCTCAATCTTCAATCCTCAATCCTCAATCCTCAATTCTCAATCCTCAATCCTCAGTCCTCAGTCCTCAAACCTCAATCCGCAACCCTCAGCCCTCATACTCAATCCTCAATCCTCATTCCTCAGTCCTCAACCTTCAATCCTCAATACTCAATTTTCAATCCTCAATCCTCAATCCTCAATCCTCAATCCTCAATCCTAAATCCTCAATCGTCAATCCTCAATCTTCAATACTCAATCGTCAATCCTCAATCGTGAATCCTCAATACTAAACCATCAATCCTCAATTCTCAATACTCAATAGAACATCCTGAATTCTCAGGATTCAATACTCAAACCTCAAACCTCAAACCTCAGCCATCATCCTCAATCCTCAATCCTCAATCCTAAATCCTCACTCATCAATCCTCAATCTTCAATACTCAATCCTCAATCCTCAATCCGCAATCCTCAATCCTCAATCCTCAATCCTGAATATTCAATCGTCAATACCCAATTTTCAATACTCAATCCGCAATCATCATACCTCAATCCTCAATCCTCAGTCATCAATCCTCAATCTTCAATACTCAATCGTCAATCCTCAGTCCTCAATACTCAATCGTCAATCCTCAGTCCTCAATCCTCAATCCTCAATCCTCGTACCTCAAACCTCAATCCTCAATCCTCAATCAACATTCTTCAATCCTCAATACCCAATCCTCAATCTTCAATCCTCAATCCTCAATCCTCAATCCTCAATTCTCAACCCTCATTCCTCAATCCTGAGTCCTCAAACATCAATAGTCAACCCTCAGTCCTCGTCCTCAATCCACAACCCTCAATCCTCGATCCTCAATATTCAATCACCAATATTCAATCTTCAACCCTCAATCCTCAATCCTCAATACTCTATCCTCAATCCTCAATTTTCTATCCTCAATCCTCAATCCTCAATCCTCAATCCTCGATCATCAATCCTCAATCCTCAGTCCTAAAACCTCAATCCTGAATCCACAATCCTGAACCCTCAATATTCAGCCCTCAGACCTCAACAATCAGTTGTGAATCCTCAATCCTCAATAGAATATCCTCAATTCACAGGTTTCAATACTCAATACTCAGCCTGCAATCTTCAAATCTCCATCCACAAACATCAATTCTCATCACTCAACCCTCAATATTCAACGCACAACCCTCAACCATCAATACTCAATACTCAACCATCAATCCTCAAATCTCAATACTCAATAGAATATCCTGAATTCTCACGGTTCAATACTCAATCCACAATATCCAATAATCAAATCTCAATCCTCAAACATTAATTCTCAACACTCAATCCTCAACACTCAGTCTTCTCTCTTCAATCCTCCATCCTCAATCCTCAATCCTCAAGCGTCAATCCTCAATCCTCGATCCTCAACCCTCAATCCTCAGTCCTCAAAACTCAATCCCTAATCCTCAATCCTGATTCCTCAATCTTCAGCCCTCAGTCCTCAACAATCAATTGTCAATCCTCAGTCCTCCATAGAATATCCTCAATTCACAGTTTTCAATACTCAATCCCCATTCTTCAATCTTCAAATCTCAATCCACAAACATCAATTCTCATCACTCAACCCTCAACACTCAGTCCTCAATCTTCAATCCTCAATCATCAATCCTCAATCTTCAATCCTCAATACTCAATCTTCAATCCTCAATCCTCAATTCTCAATCCTCAATGCTCAACCCTCAATCGTCAATCCTCAATCCTCAATCCTCAAACATCAATCCTCAATCCTCAATCCTCAATCCTCAGTCCTCAATCTTCAATCCTCAATACCCAATCCTCAATCTTCAATCCTCAAACCTCAATCCTCAATCCTCAATCCTCAATCCTCAATCCTCAATCTTCAATCCTCAGTCACAAATCCTCAATCTTCAATACTCACTCCTCAATCGTCAATCTTCAATCCTGAATACTCAGTCTTCAATCCTCAATCCTCAATCCTCAATCCTCAATCAACATTCTTCAATCCTCAATACCCAATCCTCAATCTTCAATCCTCAATCCTCAATCCTCAATTCTCAATCGTCAATCCTCAATCATCAATCCTCAATCCTCAATGTTCAATCCGCAATACCCAATCCTCAATCTTCTATCCGGAATCCTCAATCCTCAATCCTCAATCCTCAATCCTCAATCCTCAATCCTCAATCTTCAATCCTCAATACTCAATCTTCAATCCTCAATCCTCAATCCTCAATCCTCAATCCTCATTCTTCGATCCTCAACACCCAATCCTCAATCTTCAATCCTCAATCCTCAATCCTCAATTCTCAATCCTCAATCCTCAATCCTCAGACCTCAAACATCAATACTCAACCCTCAGTCCTCGTCCTCAATCCACAACCCTCAATCCTCAATCGTCAATCTTCAATCATCAATATTCAATCTTCAATCCTCAATCCTCAATCCTCAATTCTCAATCCTCAATCCTCAATGTTCTATCCTCAATACGCAATCCTCAATCTTCAATCGTCAATCCTCAATCCTCAATCCTCAATCCTCAATCCTCAATCTTAATCTTCAATCCTCAGTACACAATCTTCAATCCTCAATCCTCAATCCTCAATCCTCAATCCTCAATCTTCAATCCTCAATACTCAATCTTCAATCCTCAATCCTCAATCCTCAATCCTCAATCCTCAATCCTCAATCCTCATTATTCAATCCTCATTACCGAATCCTCAATCTTCAATCCTCAATCCTCAATCCTCAATTCTCAATCCTCAATCCTGAATCCTCAATGTTCAGCCCTAAGTCCTCAATAGTCAGTTCTCAATCCTCAATCCTCAATAGAATATCCTCAATTCACGGTTTTCAATACTCAATACTCAATTTGCAATATTCAGACCTCTATCCACAAACATCAATTCTCATCACTCAACCCTCAATACTCAGTCCCCAATCCTCAATCTTTAATCCCCAATCCTCTATCCTCAACACTCAATCCTCAATGTTCAATCCGCAATACCCAACCCTCAGTCTTCAATCCTCAATCCTCAATCCTCAATCCTCAATCCTCAATCCTCAATCCTCAATCCTCAATCCTCAATCGTCAATATTCAATCCTCAATACTCAATCTTCAATCCTCAATCCTCAATACTCAATACTCAATCCTCATTCTTCAATCCTCAATACCCAATCCTCAATCTTCAATCCTCAATCCTCAATTCTCAATCCTCAAACCTCAATCCTCAGACCTCAAACATCAATACTCAACCCTCAGTCCTCGTCCTCAGTCCACAACCCCCAATACTCAATCCTCAATCTTCAATTCTCAATCTTCAATCCTCAATCCTCAATCCTCGGTCCTCAAACCACAATCCTGAATCCTCAATCCTGAATCCTCAACCTTCAGCCCTCAGTCCTCAACAATCAGTTGTCAGTCCTCAATCCTCAAGAGAATATCATCAATTCACAGTTTTCAATACTCAATACTCAATCTGCAATCTACAAATCTCTATCCACAACCATCAATTCTCATCACTCATCCCTCAACACTCAATCCTCAATCTTCAATCCTCAATCCTCAATCCTCAATCCTCAATCCTCATTCTTCAATCCTCAATACCCAATCCTCAATACCCAATCTTCAATCCTCAATCCTCAATCCTCAATCCTCAATCCTCAATCCTCATTCTTCAATCCTCAACACCCAATCCTCAACCTTCAATCCTCAATCCTCAATCCTCAATTCTCAATCCTCATTCCTCAATCCTCAGTCCTCAAACATCAGCCGTCAACCCTCAGGCCTCAAAACTCAACCCCTAATCCTCAATACTGAATCCTCAATCTTCAGCCCTCAGTCCTCAACAATCAATAGTCAATCCTCAGTCCTCCATAGAATATCCTCAATTCACAGTTTTCAATACTCAATCCCCATCCTTCAATCTTCAAGTCTCAATCCACAAACATCAATTCTCCTCACTCAACCCTCAAGACTCAGTCCTCAATCCTCAATCATCAATCCTCAATCCTCAATGTTCAATCCGCAATACCCAATCCTCAATCTTCTATCCGGAATCCTCAATCCTCAATCCTCAATCCTCAATCCTCAATCCTCAATCCTCAATCCTCAATCTTCAATCCTCAATACTCAATCTTCAATCCTCAATCCTCAATCCTCAATCCTCAATCCTCATTCTTCAATCCTCAACACCCAATCCTCAATCTTCAATCCTCAATCCTCAATCCTCAATTCTCAACCCTCATTCCTCAATCCTCAGTCCTCAAACATCAATAGTCAACCCTCAGTCCTCGTCCTCAATCCACAACCCTCAATCCTCGATCCTCAATCTTCAATCATCAATATTCAATCTTCAACCCTCAATCCTCAATCCTCAATACTCAATCCTCAATCCTCAATGTTCTATCCTCAATACGCAATCCTCAACCTTCAATCCTCAATCCTCAATCCTCAATCCTCGATCCTCAATCCTCAATCCTCAGTCCTCAAACCTCAATCCTGAATCCACAATCCTGAACCCTCAATATTCAGCCCTCAGACCTCAACAATCAGTTGTGAATCCTCAATCCTCAATAGAATATCCTCAATTCACAGGTTTCAATACTCAATACTCAGCCTGCAATCTTCAAATCTCTATCCACAAACATCAATTCTCATCACTCAACCCTCAATATTCAACGCACAACCCTCAACCATCAATCCTCAATACTCAACCATCAATCCTCAATTCTCAATGCTCAATAGAATATCCTGAATTCTCACGGTTGAATACTCAATCCACAATATCCAATAATCAAATCTCAATCCTCAAACATCAATTCTCAACACTCAATCCTCAACACTCAGTCCTCTCTCTTCAATCCTCCATCCTCAATCCTCAATCCTCAAGCGTCAATCCTCAATCCTCAATCCTCAACCCTCAATCCTCAGTCCTCAAAACTCAATCCCTAATCCTCAATCCTGAATCCTCAATCTTCAGCCCTCAGTCCTCAACAATCAATTGTCAATCCTCAGTCCTCCATAGAATATCCTCAATTCACAGTTTTCAATACTCAATCCCCATTCTTCAATCTTCAAATCTCAATCCACAAACATCAATTCTCATCACTCAACCCTCAACACTCAGTCCTCAATCTTCAATCATCAATCATCAATCCTCAATCTTCAATCCTCAGTACTCAATCTTCAATCCTCAATCCTCAATTCTCAATCCTCAATGCTCAACCCTCAATCGTCAATCCTCAATCCCCAATCCTCAAACTTCAATCCTCAATCCTCAATCCTCAATCCTCAGTCCTCAATCTTCGATCCTCAATACTCAATCTGCTATCCTCAATCCCCAGTCCTCACTCCTCAATCCTCACTCTTCAATCCTCAATACCGAATCCTCAATCCTCAATCCTCAATCCTCAATTCTCAATCCTCAATCCTGAATCCTCAGACTTCAAACATCAATACTCAACCCTCAGTCCTCGTCCTCAATCCACAACCCTTAATCCTCAATCCTCAATATTCAGTCATTAATATTCAACCTTCAATCCTCAATGCTCAATCCTCTATCCTCAACACTCAATCCTCAATGTTCAATCCTCAATACCCAATCCTCAGTCTTCAATCCTCTATCCTCATTCCTCAATCCTCAATCCTCAATCCTCAGTCCTCAAACCTCAATCCTGAATCCTCAACCCTGAATCCTCAATCTTCGTCCCTAAGTCCTCAACGATCAGTTGTCATTCCTCAATCCCCAATAGAATATCCTCAATTCACAGTTTTCAATACTCAATACTCAATCTGCAATCTTAACCTTCAATCCTCAGTACTCAATCTTCAATTCTCAATCCTCAATCCTCAATCCTCAATCCTCAATCTTCAATCCTCAATACTCAATCTTCAATCTTCAGTCCTCAATCCTCAATCCTCAATTCTCAATCCTCAATCCTCAATACTCAGACCGCAAACAGCATTACTCAACCCTCAGTACTCGTCCTCAATCCACAACCATCAATCCTCAATCCTCAATCTTCAGTCATCAATATTCAATCTTCAGTCCTTAATCCTCAATCCTCAATCCTCAGTCCTCAATCATCACTGTTCAATCCGCAATACCCAATCCTCAATCTTCTATCCGCAATCCTCAATCCTCAATCCTCAATCCTCAATCCTCAATCCTCGATCCTCAATCTTCAATCCTCAATACTCAATCTTCATTCCTCATTCCTCAATCCTCAATCCTCAATCCTCATTCTTCGATCCTCAACACCCAATCCTCAATCTTCAATCCTCAATCCTCAATCCTCAATCCTCAATCCTCATTCTTCAATCCTCAATTCCCAATCCTCAATCTTCAATCCTCAATCCTCAATCCTCAATTCTCAATCCTCAATCCTCAGTCCTCAGACCTCAAACCTCAATCCTCAACCCTCAGCCCTCATCGTCAATCCTCAAACGTCAATCCTCAATCCTCAATCGTCAATCCTCAGTCCTCAATCTTCAATCCTCAATACTCAATCTTCAATCCTCAACCCTCAATCCTCAATCCTCAATATTCAATCGTCAATACACAATTTTCAATACTCAATCCGCAACTATCATACCTCAATCCTCATACCTCAGTCATCAATCCTCAATCTTCAATACTCAATCGCCAATACTCAGTCCTCAATACTCAATCGTCAATCCTCAGTCCTCAATCCTCAATCCTCAATACTCGTACCTCAAACCTCAGTCCTCAATCCTCAATCCTCATTCTTCAATCCTCAATACCCAATCCTCAATCTTCAATCCTCAATCCTCAATCCTCAATTCTCAATCCTCAATCCTCAGTCCTCAGTCCTCAAACCTCAATCCGCAACCCTCAGCCCTCATACTCAATCCTCAATCCTCATTCCTCAGTCCTCAACCTTCAATCCTCAATACTCAATTTTCAATCCTCAATCCTCAATCCTCAATCCTCAATCCTCAATCCTAAATCCTCAATCGTCAATCCTCAATCTTCAATACTCAATCGTCAATCCTCAATCGTGAATCCTCAATACTAAACCATCAATCCTCAATTCTCAATACTCAATAGAACATCCTGAATTCTCAGGATTCAATACTCAAACCTCAAACCTCAAACCTCAGCCATCATCCTCAATCCTCAATCCTCAATCCTAAATCCTCACTCATCAATCCTCAATCTTCAATACTCAATCCTCAATCCTCAATCCGCAATCCTCAATCCTCAATCCTCAATCCTGAATATTCAATCGTCAATACCCAATTTTCAATACTCAATCCGCAATCATCATACCTCAATCCTCAATCCTCAGTCATCAATCCTCAATCTTCAATACTCAATCGTCAATCCTCAGTCCTCAATACTCAATCGTCAATCCTCAGTCCTCAATCCTCAATCCTCAATCCTCGTACCTCAAACCTCAATCCTCAATCCTCAATCAACATTCTTCAATCCTCAATACCCAATCCTCAATCTTCAATCCTCAATCCTCAATCCTCAATCCTCAATTCTCAACCCTCATTCCTCAATCCTGAGTCCTCAAACATCAATAGTCAACCCTCAGTCCTCGTCCTCAATCCACAACCCTCAATCCTCGATCCTCAATATTCAATCACCAATATTCAATCTTCAACCCTCAATCCTCAATCCTCAATCCTCAGACCTCAAACATCAATACTCAACCCTCAGTCCTCGTCCTCAATCCACAACCCTCAATCCTCAATCGTCAATCTTCAATCATCAATATTCAATCTTCAATCCTCAATCCTCAATCCTCAATTCTCAATCCTCAATCCTCAATGTTCTATCCTCAATACGCAATCCTCAATCTTCAATCGTCAATCCTCAATCCTCAATCCTCAATCCTCAATCCTCAATCTTAATCTTCAATCCTCAGTACTCAATCTTCAATCCTCAATCCTCAATCCTCAATCCTCAATCCTCAATCTTCAATCCTCAATACTCAATCTTCAATCCTCAATCCTCAATCCTCAATCCTCAATCCTCAATCCTCAATCCTCATTATTCAATCCTCATTACCGAATCCTCAATCTTCAATCCTCAATCCTCAATCCTCAATTCTCAATCCTCAATCCTGAATCCTCAATGTTCAGCCCTAAGTCCTCAATAGTCAGTTCTCAATCCTCAATCCTCAATAGAATATCCTCAATTCACGGTTTTCAATACTCAATACTCAATTTGCAATATTCAGACCTCTATCCACAAACATCAATTCTCATCACTCAACCCTCAATACTCAGTCCCCAATCCTCAATCTTTAATCCCCAATCCTCTATCCTCAACACTCAATCCTCAATGTTCAATCCGCAATACCCAACCCTCAGTCTTCAATCCTCAATCCTCAATCCTCAATCCTCAATCCTCAATCCTCAATCCTCAATCCTCAATCCTCAATCGTCAATATTCAATCCTCAATACTCAATCTTCAATCCTCAATCCTCAATACTCAATACTCAATCCTCATTCTTCAATCCTCAATACCCAATCCTCAATCTTCAATCCTCAATCCTCAATTCTCAATCCTCAAACCTCAATCCTCAGACCTCAAACATCAATACTCAACCCTCAGTCCTCGTCCTCAGTCCACAACCCCCAATACTCAATCCTCAATCTTCAATTCTCAATCTTCAATCCTCAATCCTCAATCCTCGGTCCTCAAACCACAATCCTGAATCCTCAATCCTGAATCCTCAACCTTCAGCCCTCAGTCCTCAACAATCAGTTGTCAGTCCTCAATCCTCAAGAGAATATCATCAATTCACAGTTTTCAATACTCAATACTCAATCTGCAATCTACAAATCTCTATCCACAACCATCAATTCTCATCACTCATCCCTCAACACTCAATCCTCAATCTTCAATCCTCAATCCTCAATCCTCAATCCTCAATCCTCATTCTTCAATCCTCAATACCCAATCCTCAATACCCAATCTTCAATCCTCAATCCTCAATCCTCAATCCTCAATCCTCAATCCTCATTCTTCAATCCTCAACACCCAATCCTCAACCTTCAATCCTCAATCCTCAATCCTCAATTCTCAATCCTCATTCCTCAATCCTCAGTCCTCAAACATCAGCCGTCAACCCTCAGGCCTCAAAACTCAACCCCTAATCCTCAATACTGAATCCTCAATCTTCAGCCCTCAGTCCTCAACAATCAATAGTCAATCCTCAGTCCTCCATAGAATATCCTCAATTCACAGTTTTCAATACTCAATCCCCATCCTTCAATCTTCAAGTCTCAATCCACAAACATCAATTCTCCTCACTCAACCCTCAAGACTCAGTCCTCAATCCTCAATCATCAATCCTCAATCCTCAATGTTCAATCCGCAATACCCAATCCTCAATCTTCTATCCGGAATCCTCAATCCTCAATCCTCAATCCTCAATCCTCAATCCTCAATCCTCAATCCTCAATCTTCAATCCTCAATACTCAATCTTCAATCCTCAATCCTCAATCCTCAATCCTCAATCCTCATTCTTCAATCCTCAACACCCAATCCTCAATCTTCAATCCTCAATCCTCAATCCTCAATTCTCAACCCTCATTCCTCAATCCTCAGTCCTCAAACATCAATAGTCAACCCTCAGTCCTCGTCCTCAATCCACAACCCTCAATCCTCGATCCTCAATCTTCAATCATCAATATTCAATCTTCAACCCTCAATCCTCAATCCTCAATACTCAATCCTCAATCCTCAATGTTCTATCCTCAATACGCAATCCTCAACCTTCAATCCTCAATCCTCAATCCTCAATCCTCGATCCTCAATCCTCAATCCTCAGTCCTCAAACCTCAATCCTGAATCCACAATCCTGAACCCTCAATATTAAGCCCTCAGACCTCAACAATCAGTTGTGAATCCTCAATCCTCAATAGAATATCCTCAATTCACAGGTTTCAATACTCAATACTCAGCCTGCAATCTTCAAATCTCTATCCACAAACATCAATTCTCATCACTCAACCCTCAATATTCAACGCACAACCCTCAACCATCAATCCTCAATACTCAACCATCAATCCTCAATTCTCAATGCTCAATAGAATATCCTGAATTCTCACGGTTGAATACTCAATCCACAATATCCAATAATCAAATCTCAATCCTCAAACATCAATTCTCAACACTCAATCCTCAACACTCAGTCCTCTCTCTTCAATCCTCCATCCTCAATCCTCAATCCTCAAGCGTCAATCCTCAATCCTCAATCCTCAACCCTCAATCCTCAGTCCTCAAAACTCAATCCCTAATCCTCAATCCTGAATCCTCAATCTTCAGCCCTCAGTCCTCAACAATCAATTGTCAATCCTCAGTCCTCCATAGAATATCCTCAATTCACAGTTTTCAATACTCAATCCCCATTCTTCAATCTTCAAATCTCAATCCACAAACATCAATTCTCATCACTCAACCCTCAACACTCAGTCCTCAATCTTCAATCATCAATCATCAATCCTCAATCTTCAATCCTCAGTACTCAATCTTCAATCCTCAATCCTCAATTCTCAATCCTCAATGCTCAACACTCAATCGTCAATCCTCAATCCCCAATCCTCAAACTTCAATCCTCAATCCTCAATCCTCAATCCTCAGTCCTCAATCTTCGATCCTCAATACTCAATCTGCTATCCTCAATCCCCAGTCCTCACTCCTCAATCCTCACTCTTCAATCCTCAATACCGAATCCTCAATCCTCAATCCTCAATCCTCAATTCTCAATCCTCAATCCTGAATCCTCAGACTTCAAACATCAATACTCAACCCTCAGTCCTCGTCCTCAATCCACAACCCTTAATCCTCAATCCTCAATATTCAGTCATTAATATTCAACCTTCAATCCTCAATGCTCAATCCTCTATCCTCAACACTCAATCCTCAATGTTCAATCCTCAATACCCAATCCTCAGTCTTCAATCCTCTATCCTCATTCCTCAATCCTCAATCCTCAATCCTCAGTCCTCAAACCTCAATCCTGAATCCTCAACCCTGAATCCTCAATCTTCGTCCCTAAGTCCTCAACGATCAGTTGTCATTCCTCAATCCCCAATAGAATATCCTCAATTCACAGTTTTCAATACTCAATACTCAATCTGCAATCTTAACCTTCAATCCTCAGTACTCAATCTTCAATTCTCAATCCTCAATCCTCAATCCTCAATCCTCAATCTTCAATCCTCAATACTCAATCTTCAATCTTCAGTCCTCAATCCTCAATCCTCAATTCTCAATCCTCAATCCTCAATACTCAGACCGCAAACAGCATTACTCAACCCTCAGTACTCGTCCTCAATCCACAACCATCAATCCTCAATCCTCAATCTTCAGTCATCAATATTCAATCTTCAGTCCTTAATCCTCAATCCTCAATCCTCAGTCCTCAATCATCACTGTTCAATCCGCAATACCCAATCCTCAATCTTCTATCCGCAATCCTCAATCCTCAATCCTCAATCCTCAATCCTCAATCCTCGATCCTCAATCTTCAATCCTCAATACTCAATCTTCATTCCTCATTCCTCAATCCTCAATCCTCAATCCTCATTCTTCGATCCTCAACACCCAATCCTCAATCTTCAATCCTCAATCCTCAATCCTCAATCCTCAATCCTCATTCTTCAATCCTCAATTCCCAATCCTCAATCTTCAATCCTCAATCCTCAATCCTCAATTCTCAATCCTCAATCCTCAGTCCTCAGACCTCAAACCTCAATCCTCAACCCTCAGCCCTCATCGTCAATCCTCAAACGTCAATCCTCAATCCTCAATCGTCAATCCTCAGTCCTCAATCTTCAATCCTCAATACTCAATCTTCAATCCTCAACCCTCAATCCTCAATCCTCAATATTCAATCGTCAATACACAATTTTCAATACTCAATCCGCAACTATCATACCTCAATCCTCATACCTCAGTCATCAATCCTCAATCTTCAATACTCAATCGCCAATACTCAGTCCTCAATACTCAATCGTCAATCCTCAGTCCTCAATCCTCAATCCTCAATACTCGTACCTCAAACCTCAGTCCTCAATCCTCAATCCTCATTCTTCAATCCTCAATACCCAATCCTCAATCTTCAATCCTCAATCCTCAATCCTCAATTCTCAATCCTCAATCCTCAGTCCTCAGTCCTCAAACCTCAATCCGCAACCCTCAGCCCTCATACTCAATCCTCAATCCTCATTCCTCAGTCCTCAACCTTCAATCCTCAATACTCAATTTTCAATCCTCAATCCTCAATCCTCAATCCTCAATCCTCAATCCTAAATCCTCAATCGTCAATCCTCAATCTTCAATACTCAATCGTCAATCCTCAATCGTGAATCCTCAATACTAAACCATCAATCCTCAATTCTCAATACTCAATAGAACATCCTGAATTCTCAGGATTCAATACTCAAACCTCAAACCTCAAACCTCAGCCATCATCCTCAATCCTCAATCCTCAATCCTCAATCCTGAATATTCAATCGTCAATACCCAATTTTCAATACTCAATCCGCAATCATCATACCTCAATCCTCAATCCTCAGTCATCAATCCTCAATCTTCAATACTCAATCGTCAATCCTCAGTCCTCAATACTCAATCGTCAATCCTCAGTCCTCAATCCTCAATCCTCAATCCTCGTACCTCAAACCTCAATCCTCAATCCTCAATCAACATTCTTCAATCCTCAATACCCAATCCTCAATCTTCAATCCTCAATCCTCAATCCTCAATCCTCAATTCTCAACCCTCATTCCTCAATCCTGAGTCCTCAAACATCAATAGTCAACCCTCAGTCCTCGTCCTCAATCCACAACCCTCAATCCTCGATCCTCAATATTCAATCACCAATATTCAATCTTCAACCCTCAATCCTCAATCCTCAATACTCTATCCTCAATCCTCAATTTTCTATCCTCAATCCTCAATCCTCAATCCTCAATCCTCGATCATCAATCCTCAATCCTCAGTCCTAAAACCTCAATCCTGAATCCACAATCCTGAACCCTCAATATTCAGCCCTCAGACCTCAACAATCAGTTGTGAATCCTCAATCCTCAATAGAATATCCTCAATTCACAGGTTTCAATACTCAATACTCAGCCTGCAATCTTCAAATCTCCATCCACAAACATCAATTCTCATCACTCAACCCTCAATATTCAACGCACAACCCTCAACCATGAATACTCAATACTCAACCATCAATCCTCAAATCTCAATACTCAATAGAATATCCTGAATTCTCACGGTTCAATACTCAATCCACAATATCCAATAATCAAATCTCAATCCTCAAACATTAATTCTCAACACTCAATCCTCAACACTCAGTCTTCTCTCTTCAATCCTCCATCCTCAATCCTCAATCCTCAAGCGTCAATCCTCAATCCTCGATCCTCAACCCTCAATCCTCAGTCCTCAAAACTCAATCCCTAATCCTCAATCCTGATTCCTCAATCTTCAGCCCTCAGTCCTCAACAATCAATTGTCAATCCTCAGTCCTCCATAGAATATCCTCAATTCACAGTTTTCAATACTCAATCCCCATTCTTCAATCTTCAAATCTCAATCCACAAACATCAATTCTCATCACTCAACCCTCAACACTCAGTCCTCAATCTTCAATCCTCAATCATCAATCCTCAATCTTCAATCCTCAATACTCAATCTTCAATCCTCAATCCTCAATTCTCAATCCTCAATGCTCAACCCTCAATCGTCAATCCTCAATCCTCAATCCTCAAACATCAATCCTCAATCCTCAATCCTCAATCCTCAGTCCTCAATCTTCAATCCTCAATACCCAATCCTCAATCTTCAATCCTCAAACCTCAATCCTCAATCCTCAATCCTCAATCCTCAATCCTCAATCTTCAATCCTCAGTCACAAATCCTCAATCTTCAATACTCACTCCTCAATCGTCAATCTTCAATCCTGAATACTCAGTCTTCAATCCTCAATCCTCAATCCTCAATCCTCAATCAACATTCTTCAATCCTCAATACCCAATCCTCAATCTTCAATCCTCAATCCTCAATCCTCAATTCTCAATCGTCAATCCTCAATCATCAATCCTCAATCCTCAATGTTCAATCCGCAATACCCAATCCTCAATCTTCTATCCGGAATCCTCAATCCTCAATCCTCAATCCTCAATCCTCAATCCTCAATCCTCAATCTTCAATCCTCAATACTCAATCTTCAATCCTCAATCCTCAATCCTCAATCCTCAATCCTCATTCTTCGATCCTCAACACCCAATCCTCAATCTTCAATCCTCAATCCTCAATCCTCAATTCTCAATCCTCAATCCTCAATCCTCAGACCTCAAACATCAATACTCAACCCTCAGTCCTCGTCCTCAATCCACAACCCTCAATCCTCAATCGTCAATCTTCAATCATCAATATTCAATCTTCAATCCTCAATCCTCAATCCTCAATTCTCAATCCTCAATCCTCAATGTTCTATCCTCAATACGCAATCCTCAATCTTCAATCGTCAATCCTCAATCCTCAATCCTCAATCCTCAATCCTCAATCTTAATCTTCAATCCTCAGTACTCAATCTTCAATCCTCAATCCTCAATCCTCAATCCTCAATCCTCAATCTTCAATCCTCAATACTCAATCTTCAATCCTCAATCCTCAATCCTCAATCCTCAATCCTCAATCCTCAATCCTCATTATTCAATCCTCATTACCGAATCCTCAATCTTCAATCCTCAATCCTCAATCCTCAATTCTCAATCCTCAATCCTGAATCCTCAATGTTCAGCCCTAAGTCCTCAATAGTCAGTTCTCAATCCTCAATCCTCAATAGAATATCCTCAATTCACGGTTTTCAATACTCAATACTCAATTTGCAATATTCAGACCTCTATCCACAAACATCAATTCTCATCACTCAACCCTCAATACTCAGTCCCCAATCCTCAATCTTTAATCCCCAATCCTCTATCCTCAACACTCAATCCTCAATGTTCAATCCGCAATACCCAACCCTCAGTCTTCAATCCTCAATCCTCAATCCTCAATCCTCAATCCTCAATCCTCAATCCTCAATCCTCAATCCTCAATCCTCAATCGTCAATATTCAATCCTCAATACTCAATCTTCAATCCTCAATCCTCAATACTCAATACTCAATCCTCATTCTTCAATCCTCAATACCCAATCCTCAATCTTCAATCCTCAATCCTCAATTCTCAATCCTCAAACCTCAATCCTCAGACCTCAAACATCAATACTCAACCCTCAGTCCTCGTCCTCAGTCCACAACCCCCAATACTCAATCCTCAATCTTCAATTCTCAATCTTCAATCCTCAATCCTCAATCCTCGGTCCTCAAACCACAATCCTGAATCCTCAATCCTGAATCCTCAACCTTCAGCCCTCAGTCCTCAACAATCAGTTGTCAGTCCTCAATCCTCAAGAGAATATCATCAATTCACAGTTTTCAATACTCAATACTCAATCTGCAATCTACAAATCTCTATCCACAACCATCAATTCTCATCACTCATCCCTCAACACTCAATCCTCAATCTTCAATCCTCAATCCTCAATCCTCAATCCTCAATCCTCATTCTTCAATCCTCAATACCCAATCCTCAATACCCAATCTTCAATCCTCAATCCTCAATCCTCAATCCTCAATCCTCAATCCTCATTCTTCAATCCTCAACACCCAATCCTCAACCTTCAATCCTCAATCCTCAATCCTCAATTCTCAATCCTCATTCCTCAATCCTCAGTCCTCAAACATCAGCCGTCAACCCTCAGGCCTCAAAACTCAACCCCTAATCCTCAATACTGAATCCTCAATCTTCAGCCCTCAGTCCTCAACAATCAATAGTCAATCCTCAGTCCTCCATAGAATATCCTCAATTCACAGTTTTCAATACTCAATCCCCATCCTTCAATCTTCAAGTCTCAATCCACAAACATCAATTCTCCTCACTCAACCCTCAAGACTCAGTCCTCAATCCTCAATCATCAATCCTCAATCCTCAATGTTCAATCCGCAATACCCAATCCTCAATCTTCTATCCGGAATCCTCAATCCTCAATCCTCAATCCTCAATCCTCAATCCTCAATCCTCAATCCTCAATCTTCAATCCTCAATACTCAATCTTCAATCCTCGATCCTCAATCCTCAATCCTCAATCCTCATTCTTCAATCCTCAACACCCAATCCTCAATCTTCAATCCTCAATCCTCAATCCTCAATTCTCAACCCTCATTCCTCAATCCTCAGTCCTCAAACATCAATAGTCAACCCTCAGTCCTCGTCCTCAATCCACAACCCTCAATCCTCGATCCTCAATCTTCAATCATCAATATTCAATCTTCAACCCTCAATCCTCAATCCTCAATACTCAATCCTCAATCCTCAATGTTCTATCCTCAATACGCAATCCTCAACCTTCAATCCTCAATCCTCAATCCTCAATCCTCGATCCTCAATCCTCAATCCTCAGTCCTCAAACCTCAATCCTGAATCCACAATCCTGAACCCTCAATATTCAGCCCTCAGACCTCAACAATCAGTTGTGAATCCTCAATCCTCAATAGAATATCCTCAATTCACAGGTTTCAATACTCAATACTCAGCCTGCAATCTTCAAATCTCTATCCACAAACATCAATTCTCATCACTCAACCCTCAATATTCAACGCACAACCCTCAACCATCAATCCTCAATACTCAACCATCAATCCTCAATTCTCAATGCTCAATAGAATATCCTGAATTCTCACGGTTGAATACTCAATCCACAATATCCAATAATCAAATCTCAATCCTCAAACATCAATTCTCAACACTCAATCCTCAACACTCAGTCCTCTCTCTTCAATCCTCCATCCTCAATCCTCAATCCTCAAGCGTCAATCCTCAATCCTCAATCCTCAACCCTCAATCCTCAGTCCTCAAAACTCAATCCCTAATCCTCAATCCTGAATCCTCAATCTTCAGCCCTCAGTCCTCAACAATCAATTGTCAATCCTCAGTCCTCCATAGAATATCCTCAATTCACAGTTTTCAATACTCAATCCCCATTCTTCAATCTTCAAATCTCAATCCACAAACATCAATTCTCATCACTCAACCCTCAACACTCAGTCCTCAATCTTCAATCATCAATCATCAATCCTCAATCTTCAATCCTCAGTACTCAATCTTCAATCCTCAATCCTCAATTCTCAATCCTCAATGCTCAACCCTCAATCGTCAATCCTCAATCCCCAATCCTCAAACTTCAATCCTCAATCCTCAATCCTCAATCCTCAGTCCTCAATCTTCGATCCTCAATACTCAATCTGCTATCCTCAATCCCCAGTCCTCACTCCTCAATCCTCACTCTTCAATCCTCAATACCGAATCCTCAATCCTCAATCCTCAATCCTCAATTCTCAATCCTCAATCCTGAATCCTCAGACTTCAAACATCAATACTCAACCCTCAGTCCTCGTCCTCAATCCACAACCCTTAATCCTCAATCCTCAATATTCAGTCATTAATATTCAACCTTCAATCCTCAATGCTCAATCCTCTATCCTCAACACTCAATCCTCAATGTTCAATCCTCAATACCCAATCCTCAGTCTTCAATCCTCTATCCTCATTCCTCAATCCTCAATCCTCAATCCTCAGTCCTCAAACCTCAATCCTGAATCCTCAACCCTGAATCCTCAATCTTCGTCCCTAAGTCCTCAACGATCAGTTGTCATTCCTCAATCCCCAATAGAATATCCTCAATTCACAGTTTTCAATACTCAATACTCAATCTGCAATCTTAACCTTCAATCCTCAGTACTCAATCTTCAATTCTCAATCCTCAATCCTCAATCCTCAATCCTCAATCTTCAATCCTCAATACTCAATCTTCAATCTTCAGTCCTCAATCCTCAATCCTCAATTCTCAATCCTCAATCCTCAATACTCAGACCGCAAACAGCATTACTCAACCCTCAGTACTCGTCCTCAATCCACAACCATCAATCCTCAATCCTCAATCTTCAGTCATCAATATTCAATCTTCAGTCCTTAATCCTCAATCCTCAATCCTCAGTCCTCAATCATCACTGTTCAATCCGCAATACCCAATCCTCAATCTTCTATCCGCAATCCTCAATCCTCAATCCTCAATCCTCAATCCTCAATCCTCGATCCTCAATCTTCAATCCTCAATACTCAATCTTCATTCCTCATTCCTCAATCCTCAATCCTCAATCCTCATTCTTCGATCCTCAACACCCAATCCTCAATCTTCAATCCTCAATCCTCAATCCTCAATCCTCAATCCTCATTCTTCAATCCTCAATTCCCAATCCTCAATCTTCAATCCTCAATCCTCAATCCTCAATTCTCAATCCTCAATCCTCAGTCCTCAGACCTCAAACCTCAATCCTCAACCCTCAGCCCTCATCGTCAATCCTCAAACGTCAATCCTCAATCCTCAATCGTCAATCCTCAGTCCTCAATCTTCAATCCTCAATACTCAATCTTCAATCCTCAACCCTCAATCCTCAATCCTCAATATTCAATCGTCAATACACAATTTTCAATACTCAATCCGCAACTATCATACCTCAATCCTCATACCTCAGTCATCAATCCTCAATCTTCAATACTCAATCGCCAATACTCAGTCCTCAATACTCAATCGTCAATCCTCAGTCCTCAATCCTCAATCCTCAATACTCGTACCTCAAACCTCAGTCCTCAATCCTCAATCCTCATTCTTCAATCCTCAATACCCAATCCTCAATCTTCAATCCTCAATCCTCAATCCTCAATTCTCAATCCTCAATCCTCAGTCCTCAGTCCTCAAACCTCAATCCGCAACCCTCAGCCCTCATACTCAATCCTCAATCCTCATTCCTCAGTCCTCAACCTTCAATCCTCAATACTCAATTTTCAATCCTCAATCCTCAATCCTCAATCCTCAATCCTCAATCCTAAATCCTCAATCGTCAATCCTCAATCTTCAATACTCAATCGTCAATCCTCAATCGTGAATCCTCAATACTAAACCATCAATCCTCAATTCTCAATACTCAATAGAACATCCTGAATTCTCAGGATTCAATACTCAAACCTCAAACCTCAAACCTCAGCCATCATCCTCAATCCTCAATCCTCAATCCTAAATCCTCACTCATCAATCCTCAATCTTCAATACTCAATCCTCAATCCTCAATCCGCAATCCTCAATCCTCAATCCTCAATCCTGAATATTCAATCGTCAATACCCAATTTTCAATACTCAATCCGCAATCATCATACCTCAATCCTCAATCCTCAGTCATCAATCCTCAATCTTCAATACTCAATCGTCAATCCTCAGTCCTCAATACTCAATCGTCAATCCTCAGTCCTCAATCCTCAATCCTCAATCCTCGTACCTCAAACCTCAATCCTCAATCCTCAATCAACATTCTTCAATCCTCAATACCCAATCCTCAATCTTCAATCCTCAATCCTCAATCCTCAATCCTCAATTCTCAACCCTCATTCCTCAATCCTGAGTCCTCAAACATCAATAGTCAACCCTCAGTCCTCGTCCTCAATCCACAACCCTCAATCCTCGATCCTCAATATTCAATCACCAATATTCAATCTTCAACCCTCAATCCTCAATCCTCAATACTCTATCCTCAATCCTCAATTTTCTATCCTCAATCCTCAATCCTCAATCCTCAATCCTCGATCATCAATCCTCAATCCTCAGTCCTAAAACCTCAATCCTGAATCCACAATCCTGAACCCTCAATATTCAGCCCTCAGACCTCAACAATCAGTTGTGAATCCTCAATCCTCAATAGAATATCCTCAATTCACAGGTTTCAATACTCAATACTCAGCCTGCAATCTTCAAATCTCCATCCACAAACATCAATTCTCATCACTCAACCCTCAATATTCAACGCACAACCCTCAACCATCAATACTCAATACTCAACCATCAATCCTCAAATCTCAATACTCAATAGAATATCCTGAATTCTCACGGTTCAATACTCAATCCACAATATCCAATAATCAAATCTCAATCCTCAAACATTAATTCTCAACACTCAATCCTCAACACTCAGTCTTCTCTCTTCAATCCTCCATCCTCAATCCTCAATCCTCAAGCGTCAATCCTCAATCCTCGATCCTCAACCCTCAATCCTCAGTCCTCAAAACTCAATCCCTAATCCTCAATCCTGATTCCTCAATCTTCAGCCCTCAGTCCTCAACAATCAATTGTCAATCCTCAGTCCTCCATAGAATATCCTCAATTCACAGTTTTCAATACTCAATCCCCATTCTTCAATCTTCAAATCTCAATCCACAAACATCAATTCTCATCACTCAACCCTCAACACTCAGTCCTCAATCTTCAATCCTCAATCATCAATCCTCAATCTTCAATCCTCAATACTCAATCTTCAATCCTCAATCCTCAATTCTCAATCCTCAATGCTCAACCCTCAATCGTCAATCCTCAATCCTCAATCCTCAAACATCAATCCTCAATCCTCAATCCTCAATCCTCAGTCCTCAATCTTCAATCCTCAATACCCAATCCTCAATCTTCAATCCTCAAACCTCAATCCTCAATCCTCAATCCTCAATCCTCAATCCTCAATCTTCAATCCTCAGTCACAAATCCTCAATCTTCAATACTCACTCCTCAATCGTCAATCTTCAATCCTGAATACTCAGTCTTCAATCCTCAATCCTCAATCCTCAATCCTCAATCAACATTCTTCAATCCTCAATACCCAATCCTCAATCTTCAATCCTCAATCCTCAATCCTCAATTCTCAATCGTCAATCCTCAATCATCAATCCTCAATCCTCAATGTTCAATCCGCAATACCCAATCCTCAATCTTCTATCCGGAATCCTCAATCCTCAATCCTCAATCCTCAATCCTCAATCCTCAATCCTCAATCTTCAATCCTCAATACTCAATCTTCAATCCTCAATCCTCAATCCTCAATCCTCAATCCTCATTCTTCGATCCTCAACACCCAATCCTCAATCTTCAATCCTCAATCCTCAATCCTCAATTCTCAATCCTCAATCCTCAATCCTCAGACCTCAAACATCAATACTCAACCCTCAGTCCTCGTCCTCAATCCACAACCCTCAATCCTCAATCGTCAATCTTCAATCATCAATATTCAATCTTCAATCCTCAATCCTCAATCCTCAATTCTCAATCCTCAATCCTCAATGTTCTATCCTCAATACGCAATCCTCAATCTTCAATCGTCAATCCTCAATCCTCAATCCTCAATCCTCAATCCTCAATCTTAATCTTCAATCCTCAGTACTCAATCTTCATTCCTCAATCCTCAATCCTCAATCCTCAATCCTCAATCTTCAATCCTCAATACTCAATCTTCAATCCTCAATCCTCAATCCTCAATCCTCAATCCTCAATCCTCAATCCTCATTATTCAATCCTCATTACCGAATCCTCAATCTTCAATCCTCAATCCTCAATCCTCAATTCTCAATCCTCAATCCTGAATCCTCAATGTTCAGCCCTAAGTCCTCAATAGTCAGTTCTCAATCCTCAATCCTCAATAGAATATCCTCAATTCACGGTTTTCAATACTCAATACTCAATTTGCAATATTCAGACCTCTATCCACAAACATCAATTCTCATCACTCAACCCTCAATACTCAGTCCCCAATCCTCAATCTTTAATCCCCAATCCTCTATCCTCAACACTCAATCCTCAATGTTCAATCCGCAATACCCAACCCTCAGTCTTCAATCCTCAATCCTCAATCCTCAATCCTCAATCCTCAATCCTCAATCCTCAATCCTCAATCCTCAATCGTCAATATTCAATCCTCAATACTCAATCTTCAATCCTCAATCCTCAATACTCAATACTCAATCCTCATTCTTCAATCCTCAATACCCAATCCTCAATCTTCAATCCTCAATCCTCAATTCTCAATCCTCAAACCTCAATCCTCAGACCTCAAACATCAATACTCAACCCTCAGTCCTCGTCCTCAGTCCACAACCCCCAATACTCAATCCTCAATCTTCAATTCTCAATCTTCAATCCTCAATCCTCAATCCTCGGTCCTCAAACCACAATCCTGAATCCTCAATCCTGAATCCTCAACCTTCAGCCCTCAGTCCTCAACAATCAGTTGTCAGTCCTCAATCCTCAAGAGAATATCATCAATTCACAGTTTTCAATACTCAATACTCAATCTGCAATCTACAAATCTCTATCCACAACCATCAATTCTCATCACTCATCCCTCAACACTCAATCCTCAATCTTCAATCCTCAATCCTCAATCCTCAATCCTCAATCCTCATTCTTCAATCCTCAATACCCAATCCTCAATACCCAATCTTCAATCCTCAATCCTCAATCCTCAATCCTCAATCCTCAATCCTCATTCTTCAATCCTCAACACCCAATCCTCAACCTTCAATCCTCAATCCTCAATCCTCAATTCTCAATCCTCATTCCTCAATCCTCAGTCCTCAAACATCAGCCGTCAACCCTCAGGCCTCAAAACTCAACCCCTAATCCTCAATACTGAATCCTCAATCTTCAGCCCTCAGTCCTCAACAATCAATAGTCAATCCTCAGTCCTCCATAGAATATCCTCAATTCACAGTTTTCAATACTCAATCCCCATTCTTCAATCTTCAAATCTCAATCCACAAACATCAATTCTCATCACTCAACCCTCAACACTCAGTCCTCAATCTTCAATCATCAATCATCAATCCTCAATCTTCAATCCTCAGTACTCAATCTTCAATCCTCAATCCTCAATTCTCAATCCTCAATGCTCAACCCTCAATCGTCAATCCTCAATCCCCAATCCTCAAACTTCAATCCTCAATCCTCAATCCTCAATCCTCAGTCCTCAATCTTCGATCCTCAATACTCAATCTGCTATCCTCAATCCCCAGTCCTCACTCCTCAATCCTCACTCTTCAATCCTCAATACCGAATCCTCAATCCTCAATCCTCAATCCTCAATTCTCAATCCTCAATCCTGAATCCTCAGACTTCAAACATCAATACTCAACCCTCAGTCCTCGTCCTCAATCCACAACCCTTAATCCTCAATCCTCAATATTCAGTCATTAATATTCAACCTTCAATCCTCAATGCTCAATCCTCTATCCTCAACACTCAATCCTCAATGTTCAATCCTCAATACCCAATCCTCAGTCTTCAATCCTCTATCCTCATTCCTCAATCCTCAATCCTCAATCCTCAGTCCTCAAACCTCAATCCTGAATCCTCAACCCTGAATCCTCAATCTTCGTCCCTAAGTCCTCAACGATCAGTTGTCATTCCTCAATCCCCAATAGAATATCCTCAATTCACAGTTTTCAATACTCAATACTCAATCTGCAATCTTAACCTTCAATCCTCAGTACTCAATCTTCAATTCTCAATCCTCAATCCTCAATCCTCAATCCTCAATCTTCAATCCTCAATACTCAATCTTCAATCTTCAGTCCTCAATCCTCAATCCTCAATTCTCAATCCTCAATCCTCAATACTCAGACCGCAAACAGCATTACTCAACCCTCAGTACTCGACCTCAATCCACAACCATCAATCCTCAATCCTCAATCTTCAGTCATCAATATTCAATCTTCAGTCCTTAATCCTCAATCCTCAATCCTCAGTCCTCAACCATCACTGTTCAATCCGCAATACCCAATCCTCAATCTTCTATCCGCAATCCTCAATCCTCAATCCTCAATCCTCAATCCTCAATCCTCGATCCTCAATCTTCAATCCTCAATACTCAATCTTCATTCCTCATTCCTCAATCCTCAATCCTCAATCCTCATTCTTCGATCCTCAACACCCAATCCTCAATCTTCAATCCTCAATCCTCAATCCTCAATTCTCAATCCTCAATCCTCAATCCTCAGACCTCAAACATCAATACTCAACCCTCAGTCCTCGTCCTCAATCCACAACCCTCAATCCTCAATCGTCAATCTTCAATCATCAATATTCAATCTTCAATCCTCAATCCTCAATCCTCAATACTCAATCCTCAATCCTCAATGTTCTATCCTCAATACGCAATCCTCAATCTTCAATCGTCAATCCTCAATCCTCAATCCTCAATCCTCAATCCTCAATCTTAATCTTCAATCCTCAGTACTCAATCTTCAATCCTCAATCCTCAATCCTCAATCCTCAATCCTCAATCTTCAATCCTCAATACTCAATCTTCAATCCTCAATCCTCAATCCTCAATCCTCAATCCTCAATCCTCAATCCTCATTATTCAATCCTCATTACCGAATCCTCAATCTTCAATCCTCAATCCTCAATGCTCAATTCTCAATCCTCAATCCTGAATCCGCAGACTTCAAACATCAATACTCAACCCTCAGTCCTCGTCCTCAATCCTCAATATTCAGTCATTAATATTCAACCTTCAATCCTCAATCCTCAATCCTCTATCCTCAACAGTCAATCCTCAATGTTCAATCCTCAATACCCAACCCTCAGTCTTCAATACTCAATCCTCAATCCTCAATCCTCAATCCTCAATGCTCAGTCCTCAAACCTCAATCCTGATTCCTCAACCCTGAATCCTCAATGTTCAGCCCTAAGTCCTCAACAGTCAGTTGTCAATCCTCAATCCTCAATAGAATATCCTCAATTCACGGTTTTCAATACTCAATACTCAATCTGCAATCTTCAGACCTCTATCCACAAACATCAATTCTCATCACTCAACCCTCAATGCTCAGTCCCCAATCCTCAATCTTTAATCCCCAATCCTCTATCCTCAACACTCAATCCTCAATGTTCAATCCGCAATACCCAACCCTCAGTCTTCAATCCACAATCCTCAATCCTCAATCCTCAATCCTCAATCCTCAATCCTCAATCCTCAATCCTCAATCCTCAATCGTCAATATTCAATCCTCAATACTCAATCTTCAATCCTCAATCCTCAATACTCAATACTCAATCCTCATTCTTCAATCCTCAATACCCAATCCTCAATCTTCAATCCTCAATCCTCAATTCTCAATCCTCAAACCTCAATCCTCAGACCTCAAACATCAATACTCAACCCTCAGTCCTCGTCCTCAGTCCACAACCCCCAATCCTCAATCCTCAATATTCAGTCATTAATATTCAACCTTCAATCCTCAATGCTCAATCCTCTATCCTCAACTCTCAATCCTCAATGTTCAATGCTCAATACCCAATCCTCAGTCTTCAATCCTCAATCCTCAATCCTCAATCCTCAATCCTCAATCCTCAGTCCTCAATCCTCAATACTCAATCCTCAATACTCAATCCTCTATCCTCAATCCTCAATCCTCAATCCTCAATCCTCAATCGTCAATCTTCAGTCCTCAATACTCAATCTTCAATCCTCAATCCTCAATACTCAATACTCAATCCTCATTCTTCAATCCTCAATACCCAATCCTCAATCTTCAACCCTCAATCCTCAATGCTCAATCCTCAATCCTCAATCTTCAATCCTCAATCCTCAATCCTCAATCCTCAATCCTCAATCCTCAATCTTCAATCCTCAATACTCAATCTTCAATCCTCAATCCTCAATCCTCAATCCTCAATCCTCAATCCTCAATCCTCAATCGTCAATCTTCAACCCTCAATACTCAATCTTCAATACTCAATCCTCAATCCCCAATCCTCAATCCTCATTCTTCAATCCTCAATACCCAATCCTCAATCTTCAATCCTCAATTCTCAATCCTCAATCCTCAATCTTCAATCCTCAGTCACAAATCCTCAATCTTCAATTCTCACTCCTCAATCCTCAATCTTCAATCCTGAATACTCAGTCTTCAATACTCAATCCTCAATCCTCAATCCTCAATCAACATTCTTCAATCCTCAATACCCAATCCTCAATCTTCAATCCTCAATCCTCAATCCTCAATTCTCAATCCTCAATCCTCAATCCTCAATCCTCAATCATCAATCCTCAATCCTCAATGTTCAATCCGCAATACCCAATCCTCAATCTTCTATCCGCAATCCTCAGTCCTCAATCCTCAATCCTCAATCCTCAATCCTCAATCCTCAATCTTCAATCCTCAATACTCAATCTTCAATCCTCAATCCTCAATCCTCAATCCTCAATCCTCATTCTTCAATCCTCAACACCCAATCCTCAATCTTCAATCCTCAATCCTCAATCCTCAATTACCAACACTCATTCCTCAATCCTCAGTCCTCAAACATCAATAGTCAACCCTCAGCCCTCGTCCTCAATCCACAACCCTCAATCCTCGATCCTGAATCTTCAATCATAAATATTCAATCTTCAACCCTCAATCCTCAATCCTCAATACTCAATCCTCAATCCTCAATGTTCTATCCTCAATACGCAATCCTCAACCTTCAATCCTCAATCCTCAATCCTCAATCCTCGATCCTCAATCCTCAATCCTCAGTCCTCAAACCTCAATCCTGAATCCACAATCCTGCACCCTCAATATTCAGCCCTCAGACCTCAACAATCAGTTGTGAATCCTCAATCCTCAATAGAATATCCTCAATTCACGGTTTTCAATACTCAATACTCAATCTGCAATCTTCAGACCTCTATCCACAAACATCAATTCTCATCACTCAACCCTCAATACTCAGTCCCCAATCCTCAATCTTTAATCCTCAATCCTCTATCCTCAACACTCAATCCTCAATGTTCAATCCGCAATACCCAACCCTCAGTCTTCAATCCTCAATCCTCAATCCTCAATCCTCAATCCTCAGTCCTCAATCCTCAATCCTCAATCCTCAATCGTCAATATTCAATCCTCAATACTCAATCTTCAATCCTCAATCCTCAATACTCAATTCTCAATCCTCATTCTTCAATCCTCAATACCCAATCCTCAATCTTCAATCCTCAATCCTCAATTCTCAATCCTCAATCCTCAATCCTCAGACCTCAAACATCAATACTCAACCCTCAGTCCTCGTCCTCAGTCCCCAACCCCCAATACTCAATCCTCAATCTTCAATTCTCAATCTTCAATCCTCAATCCTCAATCCTCGGTCCTCAAACCACAATCCTGAATCCTCAATCCTGAATCCTCAACCTTCAGCCCTCAGTCCTCAACAATCAGTTGTCAATCCTCAATCCTCAAGAGAATATCATCAATTCACAGTTTTCAATACCCAATACTCAATCTGCAATCTACAAATCTCTATCCACAAACATCAATTCTCATCACTCATCCCTCAACACTCAATCCTCAATCTTCAATCCTCAATCCTCAATCCTCAATCCTCAATCCTTATTCTTCAATCCTCAATACCCAATCCTCAATACCCAATCTTCAATCCTCAATCCTCAATCCTCAATCCTCAATCCTCAATCCTCATTCTTCAATTCTCAATCCTCAATGCTCAACCCTCAATCGTCAATCCTCAATCCCCAATCCTCTATTTTCAATCCTCAATCCTCAATCCTCAATTCTCAATCCTCATTCCTCAATCCTCAGTCCTCAAACATCAGTCGTCAACCCTCAGGCCTCAAAACTCAACCCCTAATCCTCAATACTGAATCCTCAATCTTCAGCCCTCAGTCCTCAACAATCAATAGTCAATCCTCAGTCCTCCATAGAATATCCTCAATTCACAGTTTTCAATACTCAATCCCCATTCTTCAATCTTCAAATCTCAATCCACAAACATCAATTCTCCTCACTCAACCCTCAAAACTCAGTCCTCGATCTTCAATCCTCAATCATCAATCCTCAATCTACAATCCTCAATACTCAATCTTCAATCCTCAATCCTCAATTCTCAATCCTCAATGCTCAACCCTCAATCGTCAATCCTCAATCCCCAATCCTCTATTTTCAATCCTCAATCCTCAATCCTCAATCCTCAATCCTCAGTCCTCAATCTTCGATCCTCAATACTCAATCTGCAATCCTCAATCCTCAGTCCTCACTCCTCAATCCTCATTCTTCAATCCTCAACGTCGAATCCTCAATCTTCAATCCTCAATCCTCAATCCTCAATTCTCAATCCTCAATCCTGAATCTTCAGACTTCAAACATCAATACTCAACCCTCAGTCCTCGTCCTCAATCCTCAACCCTCAATCCTCAATCCTCAATATTCAGTCATTAATATTCAACCTTCAATCCTCAATGCTCAATCCTCTATCCTCAATCCTCAATCGTCAATCTTCAGTCCTCAATACTCAATCTTCAATTCTCAATCCTCAATACTCAATACTCAATCCTCATTCTTCAATCCCCAATACCCAATCCTCAATCTTCAACCCTCAATCCTCAATGCTCAATCCTCAATCCTCAATCTTCAATCCTCAATCCTCAATCCTCAATCCTCAATCCTCAATCCTCAATCTTCAATCCTCAATACTCAATACCCAATCCTCAATCTTCAATCCTCAAACCTCAATCCTCAAGCCTCAATCCTCAATTCTCAATCCTCAATCCTCAATCTTCAATCCTCAGTCACAAATCCTCAATCTTCAATACTCACTCCTCAATCCTCAATCTTCAATCCTGAATACTCAGTCTTCAATCCTCAATCCTCAATCCTCAATCCTCAATCAACATTCTTCAATCCTCAATACTCAATCCTCAATCCTCAATGTTCTATCCTCAATACGCAATCCTCAACCTTCAATCCTCAATCCTCAATCCTCAATCCTCGATCCTCAATCCTCAATCCTCAGTCCTCAAACCTCAATCCTGAATCCACAACCCTGGACCCTCAATATTCAGCCCTCAGACCTCAACAATCAGTTGTGAATCCTCAATCCTCAATAGAATATCCTCAATTCACGGTTTTCAATACTCAATACTCAATCTGCAATCTTCAGACCTCTATCCACAAACATCAATTCTCATCACTCAACCCTCAATACTCAGTCCCCAATCCTCAATCTTCAATCCTCAATCCTCTATCCTCAATCTTCAATCCTCAGACCTCAAACATCAATACTCAACCCTCAGTCCTCGTCCTCAGTCCACAACCCCCAATACTCAATCCTCAATCTTCAATTCTCAATCTTCAATCCTCAATCCTCAACCCTCGGTCCTCAAACCACAATCCTGAATCCTCAATCCTGAATCCTCAACCTTCAGCCCTCAGTCCTCAACAATCAGTTGTCAATCCTCAATCCTCAAGAGAATATCATCAATTCACAGTTTTCAATACTCAATACTCAATCTGCAATCTACAAATCTCTATCCACAAACATCAATTCTCATCACTCATCCCTCAACACTCAATCCTCAATCTTCAATCCTCAATCCTCAATCCTCAATCCTCAATCCTCATTCTTCAATCCTCAATACCCAATCCTCAATACCCAATCTTCAATCCTCAATCCTCAATCCTCAATCCTCAATCCTCAATCCTCATTCTTCAATCCTCAACACCCAATCCTCAACCTTCAATCCTCAATCCTCAATCCTCAATTCTCAATCCTCATTCCTCAATCCTCAGTCCTCAAACATCAGTCGTCAACCCTCAGGCCTCAAAACTCAACCCCTAATCCTCAATACTGAATCCTCAATCTTCAGCCCTCAGTCCTCAACAATCAATAGTCAATCCTCAGTCCTCCATAGAATATCCTCAATTCACAGTTTTCAATACTCAATCCCCATTCTTCAATCTTCAAATCTCAATCCACAAACATCAATTCTCCTCACTCAACCCTCAAACCTCAGTCCTCAATCTTCAATCCTCAATCATCAATCCTCAATCTTCAATCCTCAATACTCAATCTTCAATCCTCAATCCTCAATTCTCAATCCTCAATGCTCAACCCTCAATCGTCAATCCTCAATCCCCAATCCTCTATTTTCAATCCTCAATCCTCAATCCTCAATCCTCAGTCCTCAATCTTCGATCCTCAATACTCAATCTGCAATCCTCAATCCTCAGTCCTCACTCCTCAGTCCTCATTCTTCAATCCTCAATATCGAATCCTCAATCTTCAATCCTCAATCCTCAATCCTCAATTCTCAATCCTCAATCCTGAATCTTCAGACTTCAAACATCAATACTCAACCCTCAGTCCTCGTCCTCAATCCACAACCCTCAATCCTCAATCCTCAATATTCAGTCATTAATATTCAACCTTCAATCCTCAATGCTCAATCCTCTATCCTCAACACTCAATCCTCAATGTTCAATCCTCAATACCCAATCCTCAGTCTTCAATCCTCAATCCTCAATCCTCAATCCTCAGTCCTCAATCCTCAATACTCAATCCTCAATACTCAATCCTCAATCCTCAATCCTCAATCCTCAATCCTCAATCCTCAATCGTCAATCTTCAGTCCTCAATACTCAATCTTCAATCCTCAATCCTCAATACTCAATACTCAATCCTCATTCTTCAATCCTCAATACCCAATCCTCAATACCCAATCTTCAATCCTCAATCCTCAATCCTCAATCCTCAATCCTCAATCCTCATTCTTCAATCCTCAACACCCAATCCTCAACCTTCAATCCTCAATCCTCAATCCTCAATTCTCAATCCTCATTCCTCAATCCTCAGTCCTCAAACATCAGTCGTCAACCCTCAGGCCTCAAAACTCAAACCCTAATCCTCAATACTGAATCCTCAATCTTCAGCCCTCAGTCCTCAACAATCAATAGTCAATCCTCAGTCCTCCATAGAATATCCTCAATTCACAGTTTTCAATACTCAATCCCCATTCTTCAATCTTCAAATCTCAATCCACAAACATCAATTCTCCTCACTCAACCCTCAAACCTCAGTCCTCAATCTTCAATCCTCAATCATCAATCCTCAATCTTCAATCCTCAATACTCAATCTTCAATCCTCAATCCTCAATTCTCAATCCTCAATGCTCAACCCTCAATCGTCAATCCTCAATCCCCAATCCTCTATTTTCAATCCTCAATCCTCAATCCTCAATCCTCAGTCCTCAATCTTCGATCCTCAATACTCAATCTGCAATCCTCAATCCTCAGTCCTCACTCCTCAATCCTCATTCTTCAATCCTCAATATCGAATCCTCAATCTTCAATCCTCAATCCTCAATCCTCAATTCTCAATCCTCAATCCTGAATCTTCAGACTTCAAACATCAATACTCAACCCTCAGTCCTCGTCCTCAATCCACAACCCTCAATCCTCAATCCTCAATATTCAGTCATTAATATTCAACCTTCAATCCTCAATGCTCAATCCTCTATCCTCAACACTCAATCCTCAATCTTCAATCCTCAATCCTCAATCAACATTCTTCAATCCTCAATACCCAATCCTCAATCTTCAATCCTCAATACTCAATCCTCAATTCTCAATCCTCAATCCTCAATCCTCAATCCTCAATCATCAATCCTCAATCCTCAATGTTCAATCCGCAATACCCAATCCTCAATCTTCTATCCGCAATCCTCAATCCTCAATCCTCAATCCTCAATCCTCAATCCTCAATCCTCAATCTTCAATCCTCAATACTCAATCTTCAATCCTCAATCCTCAATCCTCAATCCTCAATCCTCATTCTTCAATCCTCAACACCCAATCCTCAATCTTCAATCCTCAATCCTCAATCCTCAATTCTCAACCCTCATTCCTCAATCCTCAGTCCTCAAACCTCAATCCTGAATCCACAATCCTGAACCCTCAATATTCAGCCCTCAGACCTCAACAATCAGTTGTGAATCCTCAATCCTCAATAGAATATCCTCAATTCACGGTTTTCAATACTCAATACTCAATCTGCAATCTTCAGACCTCTATCCACAAACATCAATTCTCGTCACTCAACCCTCAATACTCAGTCCCCAATCCTCAATCTTTAATCCTCAATCCTCTATCCTCAACACTCAATCCTCAATGTTCAATCCGCAATACCCAACCCTCAGTCTTCAATCCTCAATCCTCAATCCTCTATCCTCAATCCTCAATCCTCAATCCTCAATCCTCAATCGTCAATATTCAATCCTCAATACTCAATCTTCAATCCTCAATCCTCAATACCTAATACTCAATCCTCATTCTTCAATCCTCAATACCCAATCCTCAATCTTCAATCCTCAATCCTCAATTCTCAATCCTCAATCCTCAATCCTCAGACCTCAAACATCAATACTCAACCCTCAGTCCTCGTCCTCAGTCCACAACCCCAAATACTCAATCCTCAATCTTCAATTCTCAATCTTCAATCCTCAATCCTCAATCCTCGGTCCTCAAACCACAATCCTGAATCCTCAATCCTGAATCCTCAACCTTCAGCCCTCAGTCCTCAACAATCAGTTGTCAATCCTCAATCCTCAAGGGAATATCATCAATTCACAGTTTTCAATGCTCAATACTCAATCTGCAATCTACAAATCTCTATCCACAAACATCAATTCTCATCACTCATCCATCAACACTCAATCCTCAATCTTCAATCCTCAATCCTCAATCCTCAATCCTCAATCCTCATTCTTCAATCCTCAATACCCAATCCTCAATACCCAATCTTCAATCCTCAATCCTCAATCCTCAAACCCCAATCCTCAATCCTCATTCTTCAATCCTCAACACCCAATCCTCAACCTTCAATCCTCAATCCTCAATCCTCAATTCTCAATCCTCATTCCTCAATCCTCAGTCCTCAAACATCAGTCGTCAGCCCTCAGGCCTCAAAACTCAACCCCTAATCCTCAATACTGAATCCTCAATCTTCAGCCCTCAGTCCTCAACAATCAATAGTCAATCCTCAGTCCTCCATAGAATATCCTCAATTCACAGTTTTCAATACTCAATCCCCATTCTTCAATCTTCAAATCTCAATCCACAAACATCAATTCTCCTCACTCAACCCTCAAAACTCAGTCCTCAATCTTCAATCCTCAATCATCAATCCTCAATCTTCAATCCTCAATACTCAATCTTCAATCTTCAATCCTCAATCCTCAATCCTCAATCCTCAATCCTCATTCTTCAATCCTCAACACCCAATCCTGAATCTTCAATCCTCAATCCTCAATCCTCAATTCTCAACCCTCATTCCTCACTCCTCAGTCCTCAAACATCAATAGTCAGCCCTCAGTCCTCGTCCTCAATCCACAACCCTCAATCCTCGATCCTCAATCTTCAATCATCAATATTCAATCTTCAACCCTCAATCCCCAATCCTCAATACTCAATCCTCAATCCTCAATGTTCTATCCTCAATACGCAATCCTCAACCTACAATCCTCAATCCTCAATCCTCAATTCTCAATCCTCAATCCTCTATCCTCAGACCTCAAACATCAATACTCAACCCTCAGACCTCGTCCTCAATCCACAACCCTCAATCCTCAATCCTCAATCTTCAATCTTCAATATTCAATCTTCAATCCTCAATCCTCAATCCTCAATACTCAATCCTCAATCCTCAATGTTCTATCCTCAATACGCAATCCTCAATCTTCAATCGTCAATCCTCAATCCTCAATCCTCAATCCTCAATGCTCAATCTTAATCTTCAATCCTCAGTACTCAATCTTCAATCCTCAATCCTCAATCCTCAATCCTCAATCTTCAATCTTCAATCCTCAATACTCAATCTTCAATCCTCAATCCTCAATCCTCAATCCTCAATTCTCAATCCTCAATACTCATTCTTCAATCCTCATTACCGAATCCTCAATCTTCAATCCTCAATCCTCAATCCTCAATTCTCAATCCTCAATCCTGAATCCTCAGACTTCAAACATCAATACTCAACCCTCAGTCCTCGTCCTCAATCCTCAATATTCAGTCATTAATATTCAACCTTCAATCCTCAATCCTCAATCCTCTATCCTCAACACTCAATCCTCAATGTTCAATCCTCAATACCCAATCCTCACTCTTCAATCCTCAATCCTCAATCCTCAATCCTCAATCCTCAATCCCCAGTCCTCAAACCTCAATCCTGATTCCTCAACCCTGAATCCTCAATGTTCAGCCCTCAGTCCTCAACAGTCAGTCCTCAATCCTCAATCCTCAATAGAATATCCTCAATTCACGGTTTTCAATACTCAATACTCAATCTGCAATCTTCAGACCTCTATCCACAAACATCAATTCTCATCACTCAATCCTCAATACTCAGTCCCCAATCCTCAATCTTCAATTCTCAATCCTCTATCCTCAACAGTCAATCGTCAATGTTCAATCCTCAATACCCAACCCTCAGTCTTCAATCCTCAATCCTCAATCCTCAATCCTCAATCCTCAATCCTCAATCCTCAATCCTCAATCCTCAATCGTCAATATTCAATTCTCAATACTCAATCTTCAATCCTCAATCCTCAATACTCAATACTAAATCCTCATTCTTCAATCTTCAATACCCAATCCTCAATCTTCAATCCTCAATCCTCAATTCTCAATCCTCAATCCTCAATCCTCAGACCTCAAGCATCAATACTCAACCCTCAGTCCTCGTCCTCTATCCACAACCCCCAATACTCAATCCTCAATCTTCAATCCTCAATCCTCAATCCTCAATCCTGAATCAACATTCTTCAATCCTCAATACCCAATCCTCAATCTTCAATCCTCAATCCTCAATCCTCAATTCTCAATCCTCAATCCTCAACCCTCAATCCTCAATCCTCAATCATCAATCCTCAATCCTCAATGTACAATCCGCAATACCCAATCCTCAATCTTCTATCCGCAATCCTGAATCCTCAATCCTCAATCCTCAATCCTCAATCCTCAATCTTGAATCCTCAATACTCAATCTTCAATCCTCAATCCTCAATCCTCAATCCTCAATCCTCATTCTTCAATCCTCAACACCCAATCCTGAATCTTCAATCCTCAATCCTCAATCCTCAATTCTCAACCCTCATTCCTCAATCCTCAGTCCTCAAACATCAATAGTCAACCCTCAGTCCTCATCCTCAATCCACAACCCTCAATCCTCGATCCTCAATCTTCAATCATCAATATTCAATCTTCAACCCTCAATCCTCAATCCTCAATACTCAATCCTCAATCCTCAATGTTCTATCCTCAATACGCAATCCTCAACCTACAATCCTCAATCCTCAATCCTCAATTCTCAATCCTCAATCCTCAATCCTCAGACCTCAAACATCAATACTCAACCCTCAGTCCTCGTCCTCAATCCACAACACTCAATCCTCAATCCTCAATCCTCAATCTTCAATCATCAATATTCAATCTTCAATCCTCAATCCTCGATCCTCAATACTCAATCCTCAATCCTCAATGTTCTATCCTCAATACGCAATCCTCAATCTTCAATCGTCAATCCTCAATCCTCAATCCTCAATCCTCAATCCTCAATCTTAATCTTCAATCCTCAGTACTCAATCTTCAATCCTCAATGTTCTATCCTCAATACGCAATCCTCAATCTTCAATCGTCAATCCTCAATCCTCAATCCTCAATCCTCAATCCTCAATCTTAATCTTCAATCCTCAGTACTCAATCTTCAATCCTCAATCCTCAATCCTCAATCCTCAATCTTCAATCTTCAATCCTCAATACTCAATCTTCAATCCTCAATCCTCAATCCTCAATCCTCAATCCTCAATCCTCAATCCTCATTCTTCAATCCTCATTACCGAATCCTCAATCTTCAATCCTCAATCCTCAATCCTCAATTCTCAATCCTCAATCCTGAATCCTCAGACTTCAAACATCAATACTCAACCCTCAGTCCTCGTCCTCAATCCTCAATATTCAGTCATTAATATTCAACCTTCAATCCTCAATCCTCGATCCTCTATCCTCAACACTCAATCCTCAATGTTCAATCCTCAATACCCAATCCTCAGTCTTCAATCCTCAATCCTCAATCCTCAATCCTCAACCCTCAATCCTCAGTCCTCAAAACTCAATCCCTAATCCTCAATCCTGATTCCTCAATCTTCAGCCCTCAGTCCTCAACAATCAATTGTCAATCCTCAGTCCTCCATAGAATATCCTCAATTCACAGTTTTCAATACTCAATCCCCATTCTTCAATCTTCAAATCTCAATCCACAAACATCAATTCTCATCACTCAACCCTCAACACTCAGTCCTCAATCTTCAATCCTCAATCATCAATCCTCAATCTTCAATCCTCAATACTCAATCTTCAATCCTCAATCCTCAATTCTCAATCCTCAATGCTCAACCCTCAATCGTCAATCCTCAATCCTCAATCCTCAAACATCAATCCTCAATCCTCAATCCTCAATCCTCAGTCCTCAATCTTCAATCCTCAATACCCAATCCTCAATCTTCAATCCTCAAACCTCAATCCTCAATCCTCAATCCTCAATCCTCAATCCTCAATCTTCAATCCTCAGTCACAAATCCTCAATCTTCAATACTCACTCCTCAATCGTCAATCTTCAATCCTGAATACTCAGTCTTCAATCCTCAATCCTCAATCCTCAATCCTCAATCAACATTCTTCAATCCTCAATACCCAATCCTCAATCTTCAATCCTCAATCCTCAATCCTCAATTCTCAATCGTCAATCCTCAATCATCAATCCTCAATCCTCAATGTTCAATCCGCAATACCCAATCCTCAATCTTCTATCCGGAATCCTCAATCCTCAATCCTCAATCCTCAATCCTCAATCCTCAATCCTCAATCTTCAATCCTCAATACTCAATCTTCAATCCTCAATCCTCAATCCTCAATCCTCAATCCTCATTCTTCGATCCTCAACACCCAATCCTCAATCTTCAATCCTCAATCCTCAATCCTCAATTCTCAATCCTCAATCCTCAATCCTCAGACCTCAAACATCAATACTCAACCCTCAGTCCTCGTCCTCAATCCACAACCCTCAATCCTCAATCGTCAATCTTCAATCATCAATATTCAATCTTCAATCCTCAATCCTCAATCCTCAATTCTCAATCCTCAATCCTCAATGTTCTATCCTCAATACGCAATCCTCAATCTTCAATCGTCAATCCTCAATCCTCAATCCTCAATCCTCAATCCTCAATCTTAATCTTCAATCCTCAGTACTCAATCTTCAATCCTCAATCCTCAATCCTCAATCCTCAATCCTCAATCTTCAATCCTCAATACTCAATCTTCAATCCTCAATCCACAATCCTCAATCCTCAATCCTCAATCCTCAATCCTCATTATTCAATCCTCATTACCGAATCCTCAATCTTCAATCCTCAATCCTCAATCCTCAATTCTCAATCCTCAATCCTGAATCCTCAATGTTCAGCCCTAAGTCCTCAATAGTCAGTTCTCAATCCTCAATCCTCAATAGAATATCCTCAATTCACGGTTTTCAATACTCAATACTCAATTTGCAATATTCAGACCTCTATCCACAAACATCAATTCTCATCACTCAACCCTCAATACTCAGTCCCCAATCCTCAATCTTTAATCCCCAATCCTCTATCCTCAACACTCAATCCTCAATGTTCAATCCGCAATACCCAACCCTCAGTCTTCAATCCTCAATCCTCAATCCTCAATCCTCAATCCTCAATCCTCAATCCTCAATCCTCAATCCTCAATCGTCAATATTCAATCCTCAATACTCAATCTTCAATCCTCAATCCTCAATACTCAATACTCAATCCTCATTCTTCAATCCTCAATACCCAATCCTCAATCTTCAATCCTCAATCCTCAATTCTCAATCCTCAAACCTCAATCCTCAGACCTCAAACATCAATACTCAACCCTCAGTCCTCGTCCTCAGTCCACAACCCCCAATACTCAATCCTCAATCTTCAATTCTCAATCTTCAATCCTCAATCCTCAATCCTCGGTCCTCAAACCACAATCCTGAATCCTCAATCCTGAATCCTCAACCTTCAGCCCTCAGTCCTCAACAATCAGTTGTCAGTCCTCAATCCTCAAGACAATATCATCAATTCACAGTTTTCAATACTCAATGCTCAATCTGCAATCTACAAATCTCTATCCACAACCATCAATTCTCATCACTCATCCCTCAGCACTCAATCCTCAATCTTCAATCCTCAATCCTCAATCCTCAATCCTCAATCCTCATTCTTCAATCCTCAATACCCAATCCTCAATACCCAATCTTCAATCCTCAATCCTCAATCCTCAATCCTCAATCCTCAATCCTCATTCTTCAATCCTCAACACCCAATCCTCAACCATCAATCCTCAATCCTCAATCCTCAATTCTCAATCCTCATTCCTCAATCCTCAGTCCTCAAACATCAGCCGTCAACCCTCAGGCCTCAAAACTCAACCCCTAATCCTCAATACTGAATCCTCAATCTTCAGCCCTCAGTCCTCAACAATCAATAGTCAATCCTCAGTCCTCCATAGAATATCCTCAATTCACAGTTTTCAATACTCAATCCCCATCCTTCAATCTTCAAGTCTCAATCCACAAACATCAATTCTCCTCACTCAACCCTCAAAACTCAGTCCTCAATCCTCAATCATCAATCCTCAATCCTCAATGTTCAATCCGCAATACCCAATCCTCAATCTTCTATCCGGAGTCCTCAATCCTCAATCCTCAATCCTCAATCCTCAATCCTCAATCCTCAATCTTCAATCCTCAATACTCAATCTTCAATCCTCAATCCTCAATCCTCAATCCTCAATCCTCATTCTTCAGTCCTCAACACCCAATCCTCAATCTTCAATCCTCAATCCTCAATCCTCAATTCTCAACCCTCATTCCTCAATCCTCAGTCCTCAAACATCAATAGTCAACCCTCAGTCCTCGTCCTCAATCCACAACCCTCAATCCTCGATCCTCAATCTTCAATCATCAATATTCAATCTTCAACCCTCAATCCTCAATCCTCAATACTCAATCCTCAATCCTCAATGTTCTATCCTCAATACGCAATCCTCAACCTTCAATCCTCAATCCTCAATCCTCAATCCTCGATCCTCAATCCTCAATGTTCAATCCGCAATACCCAATCCTCAATCTTCTATCCGCAATCCTCAATCCTCAATCCTCAATCCTCAATCCTCAATCCTCAATCCTCAATCTTCAATCCTCAATACTCAATCTTCAATCCTCAATCCTCAATCCTCAATCCTCAATCCTCATTCTTCAATCCTCAACACCCAATCCTCAATCTTCAATCCTCAATCCTCAATCCTCAATTCTCAACCCTCATTCCTCAATCCTCAGTCCTCAAACCTCAATCCTGAATCCACAATTCTGAACCCTCAATATTCAGCCCTCAGACCTCAACAATCAGTTGTGAATCCTCAATCCTCAATAGAATATCCTCAATTCACGGTTTTCAATACTCAATACTCAATCTGCAATCTTCAGACCTCTATCCACAAACATCAATTCTCGTCACTCAACCCTCAATACTCAGTCCCCAATCCTCAATCTTTAATCCTCAATCCTCTATCCTCAACACTCAATCCTCAATGTTCAATCCGCAATACCCAACCCTCAGTCTTCAATCCTCAATCCTCAATCCTCTATCCTCAATCCTCAATCCTCAATCCTCAATCCTCAATCGTCAATATTCAATCCTCAATACTCAATCTTCAATCCTCAATCCTCAATACTTAATACTCAATCCTCATTCTTCAATCCTCAATACCCAATCCTCAATCTTCAATCCTCAATCCTCAATTCTCAATCCTCAATCCTCAATCCGCAGACCTCAAACATCAATACTCAACCCTCAGTCCTCGTCCTCAGTCCACAACCCCAAATACTCAATCCTCAATATTCAATTCTCAATCTTCAATCCTCAATCCTCAATCCTCGGTCCTCAAACCACAATCCTGAATCCTCAATCCTGAATCCTCAACCTTCAGCCCTCAGTCCTCAACAATCAGTTGTCAATCCTCAATCCTCAAGAGAATATCATCAATTCACAGTTTTCAATGCTCAATACTCAATCTGCAATCTACAAATCTCTATCCACAAACATCAATTCTCATCACTCATCCATCAACACTCAATCCTCAATCTTCAATCCTCAATCCTCAATCCTCAATCCTCAATCCTCATTCTTCAATCCTCAATACCCAATCCTCAATACCCAATCTTCAATCCTCAATCCTCAATCCTCAAACCCCAATCCTCAATCCTCATTCTTCAATCCTCAACACCCAATCCTCAACCTTCAATCCTCAATCCTCAATCCTCAATTCTCAATCCTCATTCCTCAATCCTCAGTCCTCAAACATCAGTCGTCAGCCCTCAGGCCTCAAAACTCAACCCCTAATCCTCAATACTGAATCCTCAATCTTCAGCCCTCAGTCCTCAACAATCAATAGTCAATCCTCAGTCCTCCATAGAATATCCTCAATTCACAGTTTTCAATTCTCAATCCCCATTCTTCAATCTTCAAATCTCAATCCACAAACATCAATTCTCCTCACTCAACCCTCAAAACTCAGTCCTCAATCTTCAATCCTCAATCATCAATCCTCAATCTTCAATCCTCAATACTCAATCTTCAATCTTCAATCCTCAATCCTCAATCCTCAATCCTCAATCCTCATTCTTCAATCCTCAACACCCAATCCTGAATCTTCAATCCTCAATCCTCAATCCTCAATTCTCAACCCTCATTCCTCACTCCTCAGTCCTCAAACATCAATAGTCAGCCCTCAGTCCTCGTCCTCAATCCACAACCCTCAATCCTCGATCGTCAATCTTCAATCATCAATATTCAATCTTCAACCCTCAATCCCCAATCCTCAATACTCAATCCTCAATCCTCAATGTTCTATCCTCAATACGCAATCCTCAACCTACAATCCTCAATCCTCAATCCTCAATTCTCAATCCTCAATCCTCTATCCTCAGACCTCAAACATCAATACTCAACCCTCAGACCTCGTCCTCAATCCACAACCCTCAATCCTCAGTCCTCAATCTTCAATCATCAATATTCAATCTTCAATCCTCAATCCTCAATCCTCAATACTCAATCCTCAATCCTCAATGTTCTATCCTCAATACGCAATCCTCAATCTTCAATCGTCAATCCTCAATCCTCAATCCTCAATCCTCAATGCTCAATCTTAATCTTCAATCCTCAGTACTCAATCTTCAATCCTCAATCCTCGATCCTCAATCCTCAATCTTCAATCTTCAATCCTCAATACTCAATCTTCAATCCTCAATCCTCAATCCTCAATCCTCAATTCTCAATCCTCAATACTCATTCTTCAATCCTCATTACCGAATCCTCAATCTTCAATCCTCAATCCTCAATCCTCAATTCTCAATCCTCAATCCTGAATCCTCAGACTTCAAACATCAATACTCAACCCTCAGTCCTCGTCCTCAATCCTCAATATTCAGTCATTAATATTCAACCTTCAATCCTCAATCCTCAATCCTCTATCCTCAACGCTCAATCCTCAATGTTCAATCCTCAATACCCAATCCTCACTCTTCAATCCTCAATCCTCAATCCTCAATCCTCAATCCTCAATCCCCAGTCCTCAAACCTCAATCCTGATTCCTCAACCCTGAATCCTCAATGTTCAGCCCTCAGTCCTCAACAGTCAGTCCTCAATCCTCAATCCTCAATAGAATATCCTCAATTCACGGTTTTCAATACTCAATACTCAATCTGCAATCTTCAGACCTCTATCCACAAACATCAATTCTCATCACTCAATCCTCAATACTCAGTCCCCAATCCTCAATCTTCAATTCTCAATCCACTATCCTCAACAGTCAATCGTCAATGTTCAATCCTCAATACCCAACCCTCAGTCTTCAATCCTCAATCCTCAATCCTCAATCCTCAATCCTCAATCCTCAATCCTCAATCCTCAATCCTCAATCGTCAATATTCAATTCTCAATACTCAATCTTCAATCCTCAATCCTCAATACTCAATACTAAATCCTCATTCTTCAATCTTCAATACCCAATCCTCAATCTTCAATCCTCAATCCTCAATTCTCAATCCTCAATCCTCAATCCTCAGACCTCAAGCATCAATACTCAACCCTCAGTCCTCGTCCTCTATCCACAACCCCCAATACTCAATCCTCAATCTTCAATCCTCAATCCTCAATCCTCAATCCTGAATCAACATTCTTCAATCCTCAATACCCAATCCTCAATCTTCAATCCTCAATCCTCAATCCTCAATTCTCAATCCTCAATCCTCAACCCTCAATCCTCAATCCTCAATCATCAATCCTCAATCCTCAATGTACAATCCTCAATCCTCATTCTTCAATCCTCATTACCGAATCCTCAATCTTCAATCCTCAATCCTCAATCCTCAATTCTCAATCCTCAATCCTGAATCCTCAGACTTCAAACATCAATACTCAACCCTCAGTCCTCGTCCTCAATCCTCAATATTCAGTCATTAATAGTCAACCTTCAATCCTCAATCCTCGATCCTCTATCCTCAACACTCAATCCTCAATGTTCAATCCTCAATACCCAATCCTCAGTCTTCAATCCTCAACACCCAATCCTGAATCTTCAATCCTCAATCCTCAATCCTCAATTCTCAACCCTCATTCCTCAATCCTCAGTCCTCAAACATCAATAGTCAACCCTCAGTCCTCATCCTCAATCCACAACCCTCAATCCTCGATCCTCAATCTTCAATCATCAATATTCAATCTTCAACCCTCAATCCTCAATCCTCAATACTCAATCCTCAATCCTCAATGTTCTATCCTCAATACGCAATCCTCAACCTACAATCCTCAATCCTCAATCCTCAATTCTCAATCCTCAATCCTCAATCCTCAGACCTCAAACATCAATACTCAACCCTCAGTCCTCGTCCTCAATCCACAACACTCAATCCTCAATCCTCAATCCTCAATCTTCAATCATCAATATTCAATCTTCAATCCTCAATCCTCGATCCTCAATACTCAATCCTCAATCCTCAATGTTCTATCCTCAATACGCAATCCTCAATCTTCAATCGTCAATCCTCAATCCTCAATCCTCAATCCTCAATCCTAAATCTTAATCTTCAATCCTCAGTACTCAATCTTCAATCCTCAATGTTCTATCCTCAATACGCAATCCTCAATCTTCAATCGTCAATCCTCAATCCTCAATCCTCAATCCTCAATCCTCAATCTTAATCTTCAATCCTCAGTACTCAATCTTCAATCCTCAATCCTCAATCCTCAATCCTCAATCTTCAATCTTCAATCCTCAATACTCAATCTTCAATCCTCAATCCTCAATCCTCAATCCTCAATCCTCAATCCTCAATCCTCATTCTTCAATCCTCATTACCGAATCCTCAATCTTCAATCCTCAATCCTCAATCCTCAATTCTCAATCTTCAATCCTGAATCCTCAGACTTCAAACATCAATACTCAACCCTCAGTCCTCGTCCTCAATCCTCAATATTCAGTCATTAATAGTCAACCTTCAATCCTCAATCCTCGATCCTCTATCCTCAACACTCAATCCTCAATGTTCAATCCTCAATACCCAATCCTCAGTCTTCAATCCTCAATCCTCAATCCTCAATCCTCAACCCTCAATCCTCAGTCCTCAAAACTCAATCCCTAATCCTCAATCCTGATTCCTCAATCTTCAGCCCTCAGTCCTCAACAATCAATTGTCAATCCTCAGTCCTCCATAGAATATCCTCAATTCACAGTTTTCAATACTCAATCCCCATTCTTCAATCTTCAAATCTCAATCCACAAACATCAATTCTCATCACTCAACCCTCAACACTCAGTCCTCAATCTTCAATCCTCAATCATCAATCCTCAATCTTCAATCCTCAATACTCAATCTTCAATCCTCAATCCTCAATTCTCAATCCTCAATGCTCAACCCTCAATCGTCAATCCTCAATCCTCAATCCTCAAACATCAATCCTCAATCCTCAATCCTCAATCCTCAGTCCTCAATCTTCAATCCTCAATACCCAATCCTCAATCTTCAATCCTCAAACCTCAATCCTCAATCCTCAATCCTCAATCCTCAATCCTCAATCTTCAATCCTCAGTCACAAATCCTCAATCTTCAATACTCACTCCTCAATCGTCAATCTTCAATCCTGAATACTCAGTCTTCAATCCTCAATCCTCAATCCTCAATCCTCAATCAACATTCTTCAATCCTCAATACCCAATCCTCAATCTTCAATCCTCAATCCTCAATCCTCAATTCTCAATCGTCAATCCTCAATCATCAATCCTCAATCCTCAATGTTCAATCCGCAATACCCAATCCTCAATCTTCTATCCGGAATCCTCAATCCTCAATCCTCAATCCTCAATCCTCAATCCTCAATCCTCAATCTTCAATCCTCAATACTCAATCTTCAATCCTCAATCCTCAATCCTCAATCCTCAATCCTCATTCTTCGATCCTCAACACCCAATCCTCAATCCTCAATCCTCATTCTTCAATTCTCAATCCTCAATGCTCATCCCTCAATCGTCAATCCTCAATCCCCAATCCTCTATTTTCAATCCTCAATCCTCAATCCTCAATTCTCAATCCTCATTCCTCAATCCTCAGTCCTCAAACATCAGTCGTCAACCCTCAGGCCTCAAAACTCAACCCCTAATCCTCAATACTGAATCCTCAATCTTCAGCCCTCAGTCCTCAACAATCAATAGTCAATCCTCAGTCCTCCATAGAATATCCTCAATTCACAGTTTTCAATACTCAATCCCCATTCTTCAATCTTCAAATCTCAATCCACAAACATCAATTCTCCTCACTCAACCCTCAAAACTCAGTCCTCGATCTTCAATCCTCAATCATCAATCCTCAATCTACAATCCTCAATACTCAATCTTCAATCCTCAATCCTCAATTCTCAATCCTCAATGCTCAACCCTCAATCGTCAATCCTCAATCCCCAATCCTCTATTTTCAATCCTCAATCCTCAATCCTCAATCCTCAATCCTCAGTCCTCAATCTTCGATCCTCAATACTCAATCTGCAATCCTCAATCCTCAGTCCTCACTCCTCAATCCTCATTCTTCAATCCTCAACATCGAATCCTCAATCTTCAATCCTCAATCCTCAATCCTCAATTCTCAATCCTCAATCCTGAATCTTCAGACTTCAAACATCAATACTCAACCCTCAGTCCTCGTCCTCAATCCTCAACCCTCAATCCTCAATCCTCAATATTCAGTCATTAATATTCAACCTTCAATCCTCAATGCTCAATCCTCTATCCTCAATCCTCAATCGTCAATCTTCAGTCCTCAATACTCAATCTTCAATCCTCAATCCTCAATACTCAATACTCAATCCTCATTCTTCAATCCCCAATACCCAATCCTCAATCTTCAACCCTCAATCCTCAATGCTCAATCCTCAATCCTCAATCTTCAATCCTCAATCCTCAATCCTCAATCCTCAATCCTCAATCCTCAATCTTCAATCCTCAATACACAATACCCAATCCTCAATCTTCAATCCTCAAACCTCAATCCTCAAGCCTCAATCCTCAATTCTCAATCCTCAATCCTCAATCTTCAATCCTCAGTCACAAATCCTCAATCTTCAATACTCACTCCTCAATCCTCAATCTTCAATCCTGAATACTCAGTCTTCAATCCTCAATCCTCAATCCTCAATCCTCAATCAACATTCTTCAATCCTCAATACTCAATCCTCAATCCTCAATGTTCTATCCTCAATACGCAATCCTCAACCTTCAATCCTCAATCCTCAATCCTCAATCCTCGATCCTCAATCCTCAATCCTCAGTCCTCAAACCTCAATCCTGAATCCACAACCCTGGACCCTCAATATTCAGCCCTCAGACCTCAACAATCAGTTGTGAATCCTCAATCCTCAATAGAATATCCTCAATTCACGGTTTTCAATACTCAATACTCAATCTGCAATCTTCAGACCTCTATCCACAAACATCAATTCTCATCACTCAACCCTCAATGCTCAGTCCCCAATCCTCAATCTTTAATCCCCAATCCTCTATCCTCAACACTCAATCCTCAATGTTCAATCCGCAATACCCAACCCTCAGTCTTCAATCCACAATCCTCAATCCTCAATCCTCAATCCTCAATCCTCAATCCTCAATCCTCAATCCTCAATCCTCAATCGTCAATATTCAATCCTCAATACTCAATCTTCAATCCTCAATCCTCAATACTCAATGCTCAATCCTCATTCTTCAATCCTCAATACCCAATCCTCAATCTTCAATCCTCAATCCTCAATTCTCAATCCTCAAACCTCAATCCTCAGACCTCAAACATCAATACTCAACCCTCAGTCCTCGTCCTCAGTCCACAACCCCCAATACTCAATCCTCAATCTTCAACTCTCAATCTTCAATCCTCAATCATCAATCCTCGGTCCTCAAACCACAATCCTGAATCCTCAATCCTGAATCCTCAACCTTCAGCCCTCAGTCCTCAACAATCAGTTGTCAGTCCTCAATCCTCAAGAGAATATCATCAATTCACAGTTTTCAATACTCAATACTCAATCTGCAATCTACAAATCTCTATCCACAATCATCAATTCTCATCACTCATCCCTCAACACTCAATCCTCAATCTTCAATCCTCAATCCTCAATCCTCAATCCTCAATCCTCATTCTTCAATCCTCAATACCCAATCCTCAATACCCAATCTTCAATCCTCAATCCTCAATCCTCAATCCTCAATCCTCAATCCTCATTCTTCAATCCTCAACACCCAATACTCAACCTTCAATCCTCAATCCTCAATCCTCAATTCTCAATCCTCATTCCTCAATCCTCAGTCCTCAAACATCAGCCGTCAACCCTCAGGCCTCAAAACTCAACCCCTAATCCTCAATACTGAATCCTCAATCTTCAGCCCTCAGTCCTCAACAATCAATAGTCAATCCTCAGTCCTCCATAGAATATCCTCAATTCACAGTTTTCAATACTCAATCCCCATTCTTCAATCTTCAAGTTTCAATCCACAAACATCAATTCTCCTCACTCAACCCTCAAAACTCAGTCCTCGATCTTCAATCCTCAATCATCAATCCTCAATCTACAATCCTCAATACTCAATCTTCAATCCTCAATCCTCAATTCTCAATCCTCAATGCTCAACCCTCAATCGTCAATCCTCAATCCCCAATCCTCTATTTTCAATCCTCAATCCTCAATCCTCAATCCTCAATCCTCAGTCCTCAATCTTCGATCCTCAATACTCAATCTGCAATCCTCAATCCTCAGTCCTCACTCCTCAATCCTCATTCTTCAATCCTCAACATCGAATCCTCAATCTTCAATCCTCAATCCTCAATCCTCAATTCTCAATCCTCAATCCTGAATCTTCAGACTTCAAACATCAATACTCAACCCTCAGTCCTCGTCCTCAATCCTCAACCCTCAATCCTCAATCCTCAATATTCAGTCATTAATATTCAACCTTCAATCCTCAATGCTCAATCCTCTATCCTCAATCCTCAATCGTCAATCTTCAGTCCTCAATACTCAATCTTCAATCCTCAATCCTCAATACTCAATACTCAATCCTCATTCTTCAATCCCCAATACCCAATCCTCAATCTTCAACCCTCAATCCTCAATGCTCAATCCTCAATCCTCAATCTTCAATCCTCAATCCTCAATCCTCAATCCTCAATCCTCAATCCTCAATCTTCAATCCTCAATACTCAATACCCAATCCTCAATCTTCAATCCTCAAACCTCAATCCTCAAGCCTCAATCCTCAATTCTCAATCCTCAATCCTCAATCTTCAATCCTCAGTCACAAATCCTCAATCTTCAATACTCACTCCTCAATCCTCAATCTTCAATCCTGAATACTCAGTCTTCAATCCTCAATCCTCAATCCTCAATCCTCAATCAACATTCTTCAATCCTCAATACTCAATCCTCAATCCTCAATGTTCTATCCTCAATACGCAATCCTCAACCTTCAATCCTCAATCCTCAATCCTCAATCCTCGATCCTCAATCCTCAATCCTCAGTCCTCAAACCTCAATCCTGAATCCACAACCCTGGACCCTCAATATTCAGCCCTCAGACCTCAACAATCAGTTGTGAATCCTCAATCCTCAATAGAATATCCTCAATTCACGGTTTTCAATACTCAATACTCAATCTGCAATCTTCAGACCTCTATCCACAAACATCAATTCTCATCACTCAACCCTCAATACTCAGTCCCCAATCCTCAATCTTCAATCCTCAATCCTCTATCCTCAACACTCAATCCTCAATACTCAATACTCAATCCTCATTCTTCAATCCTCAACACTCAATCCTCAATACTCAATACTCAATCCTCATTCTTCAATCCTCAATACCCAATCCTCAATCTTCAATCCTCAATCCTCAATTCTCAATCCTCAATCTTCAATCCTCAGACCTCAAACATCAATACTCAACCCTCAGTCCTCGTCCTCAGTCCACAACCCCCAATACTCAATCCTCAATCTTCAATTCTCAATCTTCAATCCTCAATCCTCAACCCTCGGTCCTCAAACCACAATCCTGAATCCTCAATCCTGAATCCTCAACCTTCAGCCCTCAGTCCTCAACAATCAGTTGTCAATCCTCAATCCTCAAGAGAATATCATCAATTCACAGTTTTCAATACTCAATACTCAATCTGCAATCTACAAATCTCTATCCACAAACATCAATTCTCCTCACTCAACCCTCAAACCTCAGTCCTCAATCTTCAATCCTCAATCATCAATCCTCAATCTTCAATCCTCAATACTCAATCTTCAATCCTCAATCCTCAATTCTCAATCCTCAATGCTCAACCCTCAATCGTCAATCCTCAATCCCCAATCCTCTATTTTCAATACTCAATCTGCAATCCTCAATCCTCAGTCCTCACTCCTCAATCCTCATTCTTCAATCCTCAATATCGAATCCTCAATCTTCAATCCTCAATCCTCAATCCTCAATTCTCAATCCTCAATCCTGAATCTTCAAACTTCAAACATCAATACTCAACCCTCAGTCCTCGTCCTCAATCCACAACCCTCAATCCTCAATCCTCAATATTCAGTCATTAATATTCAACCTTCAATCCTCAATGCTCAATCCTCTATCCTCAACACTCAATCCTCAATCTTCAATCCTCAATCCTCAATCAACATTCTTCAATCCTCAATACCCAATCCTCAATCTTCAATCCTCAATACTCAATCCTCAATTCTCAATCCTCAATCCTCAATCCTCAATCCTCAATCATCAATCCTCAATCCTCAATGTTCAATCCGCAATACCCAATCCTCAATCTTCTATCCGCAATCCTCAATCCTCAATCCTCAATCCTCAATCCTCAATCCTCAATCCTCAATCTTCAATCCTCAATACTCAATCTTCAATCCTCAATCCTCAATCCTCAATCCTCAATCCTCATTCTTCAATCCTCAACACCCAATCCTCAATCTTCAATCCTCAATCCTCAATCCTCAATTCTCAACCCTCATTCCTCAATCCTCAGTCCTCAAACCTCAATCCTGAATCCACAATCCTGAACCCTCAATATTCAGCCCTCAGACCTCAACAATCAGTTGTGAATCCTCAATCCTCAATAGAATATCCTCAATTCACGGTTTTCAATACTCAATACTCAATCTGCAATCTTCAGACCTCTATCCGCAAACATCAATTCTCGTCACTCAACCCTCAATACTCAGTCCCCAATCCTCAATCTTTAATCCTCAATCCTCTATCCTCAACACTCAATCCTCAATGTTCAATCCGCAATACCCAACCCTCAGTCTTCAATCCTCAATCCTCAATCCTCTATCCTCAATCCTCAATCCTCAATCCTCAATCCTCAATCGTCAATATTCAATCCTCAATACTCAATCTTCAATCCTCAATCCTCAATACTTAATACTCAATCCTCATTCTTCAATCCTCAATACCCAATCCTCAATCTTCAATCCTCAATCCTCAATTCTCAATCCTCAATCCTCAATCCTCAGACCTCAAACATCAATACTCAACCCTCAGTCCTCGTCCTCAGTCCACAACCCCAAATACTCAATCCTCAATCTTCAATTCTCAATCTTCAATCCTCAATCCTCAATCCTCGGTCCTCAAACCACAATCCTGAATCCTCAATCCTGAATCCTCAACCTTCAGCCCTCAGTCCTCAACAATCAGTTGTCAATCCTCAATCCTCAAGAGAATATCATCAATTCACAGTTTTCAATGCTCAATACTCAATCTGCAATCTACAAATCTCTATCCACAAACATCAATTCTCATCACTCATCCATCAACACTCAATCCTCAATCTTCAATCCTCAATCCTCAATCCTCAATCCTCAATCCTCATTCTTCAATCCTCAATACCCAATCCTCAATACCCAATCTTCAATCCTCAATCCTCAATCCTCAAACCCCAATCCTCAATCCTCATTCTTCAATCCTCAACACCCAATCCTCAACCTTCAATCCTCAATCCTCAATCCTCAATTCTCAATCCTCATTCCTCAATCCTCAGTCCTCAAACATCAGTCGTCAGCCCTCAGGCCTCAAAACTCAACCCCTAATCCTCAATACTGAATCCTCAATCTTCAGCCCTCAGTCCTCAACAATCAATAGTCAATCCTCAGTCCTCCATAGAATATCCTCAATTCACAGTTTTCAATACTCAATCCCCATTCTTCAATCTTCAAATCTCAATCCACAAACATCAATTCTCCTCACTCAACCCTCAAAACTCAGTCCTCAATCTTCAATCCTCAATCATCAATCCTCAATCTTCAATCCTCAATACTCAATCTTCAATCTTCAATCCTCAATCCTCAATCCTCAATCCTCAATCCTCATTCTTCAATCCTCAACACCCAATCCTGAATCTTCAATCCTCAATCCTCAATCCTCAATTCTCAACCCTCATTCCTCACTCCTCAGTCCTCAAACATCAATAGTCAGCCCTCAGTCCTCGTCCTCAATCCACAACCCTCAATCCTCGATCCTCAATCTTCAATCATCAATATTCAATCTTCAACCCTCAATCCCCAATCCTCAATACTCAATCCTCAATCCTCAATGTTCTATCCTCAATACGCAATCCTCAACCTACAATCCTCAATCCTCAATCCTCAATTCTCAATCCTCAATCCTCTATCCTCAGACCTCAAACATCAATACTCAACCCTCAGACCTCGTCCTCAATCCACAACCCTCAATCCTCAATCCTCAATCTTCAATCATCAATATTCAATCTTCAATCCTCAATCCTCAATCCTCAATACTCAATCCTCAATCCTCAATGTTCTATCCTCAATACGCAATCCTCAATCTTCAATCGTCAATCCTCAATCCTCAATCCTCAATCCTCAATGCTCAATCTTAATCTTCAATCCTCAGTACTCAATCTTCAATCCTCAATCCTCAATCCTCAATCCTCAATCTTCAATCTTCAATCCTCAATACTCAATCTTCAATCCTCAATCCTCAATCCTCAATCCTCAATTCTCAATCCTCAATACTCATTCTTCAATCCTCATTACCGAATCCTCAATCTTCAATCCTCAATCCTCAATCCTCAATTCTCAATCCTCAATCCTGAATCCTCAGACTTCAAACATCAATACTCAACCCTCAGTCCTCGTCCTCAATCCTCAATATTCAGTCATTAATATTCAACCTTCAATCCTCAATCCTCAATCCTCTATCCTCAACACTCAATCCTCAATGTTCAATCCTCAATACCCAATCCTCACTCTTCAATCCTCAATCCTCAATCCTCAATCCTCAATCCTCAATCCCCAGTCCTCAAACCTCAATCCTGATTCCTCAACCCTGAATCCTCAATGTTCAGCCCTCAGTCCTCAACAGTCAGTCCTCAATCCTCAATCCTCAATAGAATATCCTCAATTCACGGTTTTCAATACTCAATACTCAATCTGCAATCTTCAGACCTCTATCCACAAACATCAATTCTCATCACTCAATCCTCAATACTCAGTCCCCAATCCTCAATCTTCAATTCTCAATCCTCTATCCTCAACAGTCAATCGTCAATGTTCAATCCTCAATACCCAACCCTCAGTCTTCAATCCTCAATCCTCAATCCTCAATCCTCAATCCTCAATCCTCAATCCTCAATCCTCAATCCTCAATCGTCAATATTCAATTCTCAATACTCAATCTTCAATCCTCAATCCTCAATACTCAATACTAAATCCTCATTCTTCAATCTTCAATACCCAATCCTCAATCTTCAATCCTCAATCCTCAATTCTCAATCCTCAATCCTCAATCCTCAGACCTCAAGCATCAATACTCAACCCTCAGTCCTCGTCCTCTATCCACAACCCCCAATACTCAATCCTCAATCTTCAATCCTCAATCCTCAATCCTCAATCCTGAATCAACATTCTTCAATCCTCAATACCCAATCCTCAATCTTCAATCCTCAATCCTCAATCCTCAATTCTCAATCCTCAATCCTCAACCCTCAATCCTCAATCCTCAATCATCAATCCTCAATCCTCAATGTACAATCCGCAATACCCAATCCTCAATCTTCTATCCGCAATCCTCAATCCTCAATCCTCAATCCTCAATCCTCAATCCTCAATCTTGAATCCTCAATACTCAATCTTCAATCCTCAATCCTCAATCCTCAATCCTCAATCCTCATTCTTCAATCCTCAACACCCAATCCTGAATCTTCAATCCTCAATCCTCAATCCTCAATTCTCAACCCTCATTCCTCAATCCTTAGTCCTCAAACATCAATAGTCAACCCTCAGTCCTCGTCCTCAATCCACAACCCTCAATCCTCGATCCTCAATCTTCAATCATCAATATTCAATCTTCAACCCTCAATCCTCAATCCTCAATACTCAATCCTCAATCCTCAATGTTCTATCCTCAATACGCAATCCTCAACCTACAATCCTCAATCCTCAATCCTCAATTCTCAATCCTCAATCCTCAATCCTCAGACCTCAAACATCAATACTCAACCCTCAGTCCTCGTCCTCAATCCACAACCCTCAATCCTCAATCCTCAATCCTCAATCTTCAATCATCAATATTCAATCTTCAATCCTCAATACTCAATCCTCAATACTCAATCCTCAATCCTCAATGTTCTATCCTCAATACGCAATCCTCAATCTTCAATCGTCAATCCTCAATCCTCAATCCTCAATCCTCAATCCTCAATCTTAATCTTCAATCCTCAGTACTCAATCTTCAATCCTCAATCCTCAATCCTCAATCCTCAATCCTCAATCTTCAATCCTCAATACTCAATCTTCAATCCTCAATCCTCAATCCTCAATCCTCAATCCTCAACCCTCAATCCTCATTCTTCAATCCTCAATACCCAATCCTCAATACCCAATCTCCAATCCTCAATCCTCAATCCTCAATCCTCAATCCTCAATCAACATTCTTCAATCCTCAATACCCAATCCTCAATCTTCAATCCTCAATCCTCAATCCTCAATTCTCAATCCTCAATGCTCACTCCTCAGTCCTCAAACATCAATAGTCAGCCCTCAGTCCTCGTCCTCAATCCACAACCCTCAATCCTCGATCCTCAATCTTCAATCATCAATATTCAATCTTCAACCCTCAATCCCCAATCCTCAATACTCAATCCTCAATCCTCAATGTTCTATCCTCAATACGCAATCCTCAACCTACAATCCTCAATCCTCAATCCTCAATTCTCAATCCTCAATCCTCAATCCTCAATCCTCAACCTACAATCCTCAATCCCCAATCCTCAATACTCAATCCTCAATCCTCAATGTTCTATCCTCAATACGCAATCCTCAACCTACAATCCTCAATCCTCAATCCTCAATCCTCAATCCTCAATCCTCAATCGTCAATATTCAATTCTCAATACTCAATCTTCAATCCTCAATCCTCAATACTCAATACTAAATCCTCATTCTTCAATCCTCAATACCCAATCCTCAATCTTCAATCCTCAATCCTCAATTCTCAATCCTCAATCCTCAAGCCTCAGACCTCAAGCATCAATACTCAACCCTCAGTCCTCGTCCTCAATCTACAACCCCCAATACTCAATCCTCAATCTTCAATTCTCAATCTTCAATCCTCAATCCTCAATCCTCGGTCCTCCAACCACAATCCTGAATCCTCAATCCTGAATCCTCAACCCTCAGCCCTCAGTCCTCAACAATCAGTTGTCAATCCTCAATGCTCAAGAGAATATCATCAATTCACAGTTATCAATACTCAATACTCAATCTGCAATCTTCAAATCTCTATCCACAAACATCAATTCTCATCACTCATCCCTCAACACTCAATCCTCAATCCTCAATCCTCAATCCTCAATCCTCAACCCTCAATCCTCATTCTTCAATCCTCAATACCCAATCCTCAATACCCAATCTCCAATCCTCAATCCTCAATCCTCAATCCTCAATCCTCAATCAACATTCTTCAATCCTCAATACCCAATCCTCAATCTTCAATCCTCAATCCTCAATCCTCAATTCTCAATCCTCAATGCTCACTCCTCAGTCCTCAAACATCAATAGTCAGCCCTCAGTCCTCGTCCTCAATCCACAACCCTCAATCCTCGATCCTCAATCTTCAATCATCAATATTCAATCTTCAACCCTCAATCCCCAATCCTCAATACTCAATCCTCAATCCTCAATGTTCTATCCTCAATACGCAATCCTCAACCTACAATCCTCAATCCTCAATCCTCAATTCTCAATCCTCAATCCTCAATCCTCAATCCTCAACCTACAATCCTCAATCCCCAATCCTCAATACTCAATCCTCAATCCTCAATGTTCTATCCTCAATACGCAATCCTCAACCTACAATCCTCAATCCTCAATCCTCAATCCTCAATCCTCAATCTTCAATCATCAATATTCAATCTTCAATCCTCAATCCTCAATCCTCAATACTCAATCCTCAATCCTCAATGTTCTATCCTCAATACGCAATCCTCAATCTTCAATCGTCAATCCTCAATCCTCAATCCTCAATCCTCAATCCTCAATCTTAATCTTCAATCCTCAGTACTCAATCTTCAATCCTCAATCCTCAATCCTCAATCCTCAATCTTCAATCTTCTATCCTCAATACTCAATCTTCAATCCTCAATCCTCAATCCTCAATCCTCAATCCTCAACCCTCAATCCTCATTCTTCAATCCTCATTACCGAATCCTCAATCTTCAATCCTCAATCCTCAATCCTCAATTCTCAATCCTCAATCCTGAATCCTCAGACTTCAAACATCAATACTCAACCCTCAGTCCTCGTCCTCAATCCTCAATATTCAGTCATTAATATTCAACCTTCAATCCTCAATCCTCAATCCTCAATCCTCAATTCTCAATCCTCAATCCTGAATCCTCAGACTTCAAACATCAATACTCAACCCTCAGTCCTCGTCCTCAATCCTCAATATTCAGTCATTAATATTCAACCTTCAATCCTCAATCCTCGATCCTCTATCCTCAACACTCAATCCTCAATGTTCAATCCTCAATACCCAATCCTCAGTCTTCAATCCTCAATGCTCAATCCTCAATCCTCAATCCTCAATCCTCAGTCCTCAAACCTCAATCCTGATTCCTCAACCCTGAATCCTCAATGTTCAGCCCTCAGTCCTCAACAGTCAGTTCTCAATCCTCAATCGTCAATAGAATATCCTCAATTCACGGTTTTCAATACTCAATACTGAATCTGCAATCTTCAGACCTCTATCCACAAACATCAATTCTCATCACTCAATCCTCAATACTCAGTCCCCAATCCTCAATCTTCAATCCTCAATCCTCTATCCTCAACAGTCAATCCTCAATGTTCAATCCTCAATACCCAACCCTCAGTCTTCAATCCTCAATCCTCAATCCTCAATCCTCAATCCTCAATCGTCAATATTCAATTCTCAATACTCAATCTTCAATCCTCAATCCTCAATACTCAATACTAAATCCTCATTCTTCAATCTTCAATACCCAATCCTCAATCTTCAATCCTCAATCCTCAATTCTCAATCCTCAATCCTCAATCCTCAGACCTCAAGCATCAATACTCAACCCTCAGTCCTCGTCCTCTATCCACAACCCCCAATACTCAATCCTCAATCTTCAATTCTCAATCTTCAATCCTCAATCCTCAATCCTCGGTCCTCAAACCACAATCCTGAATCCTCAATCCTGAATCCTCAACCTTCAGCCCTCAGTCCTCAACAATCAGTTGGCAATCCTCAATCCTCAAGAGAATATCATCAATTCACAGTTTTCAATACTCAATACTCAATCTGCAATCTTCAAATCTCTATCCACAAACATCAATTCTCATCACTCATCCCTCAACACTCAATCCTCAATCTTCAATCCTCAATCCTCAATCCTGAATCCTCAATCAACATTCTTCAATCCTCAATACCCAATCCTCAATCTTCAATCCTCAATCCTCAATCCTCAATTCTCAATCCTCAATCCTCAATCCTCAATCCTCAATCCTCAATCCTCATTCTTCAATCCTCAACACCCAATCCTGAATCTTCAATCCTCAATCCTCAATCCTCAATTCTCTACCCTCATTCCTCAATCCTCAGTCCTCAAACATCAATAGTCAACCCTCAGTCCTCGTCCTCAATCCACAACCCTCAATCCTCGATCCTCAATCGTCAATCATCAATATTCAATCTTCAACCCTCAATCCTCAATCCTCAATACTCAATCCTCAATCCTCAATGTTCTATCCTCAATACGCAATCCTCAACCTACAATCCTCAATCCTCAATCCTCAATTCTCAATCCTCAATCCTCAATCCTCAGACCTCAAACATCAATACTCAACCCTCAGTCCTCGTCCTCAATCCACAACCCTCAATCCTCAATCCTCAATCCTCAATCTTCAATCATCAATATTCAATCTTCAATCCTCAATCCTCAATCCTCAATACTCAATCCTCAATCCTCAATGTTCTATCCTCAATACGCAATCCTCAATCTTCAATCGTCAATCCTCAATCCTCAATCCTCAATCCTCAATCCTCAATCTTAATCTTCAATCCTCAGTACTCAATCTTCAATCCTCAATCCTCAATCCTCAATCCTCAATCCTCAATCTTCAATCCTCAATACTCAATCTTCAATCCTCAATCCTCAATACTCAATCCTCAATCCTCAATCCTCAATCCTCATTCTTCAATCCTCATTACCGAATCCTCAATCTTCAATCCTCAATCCTCAATCCTCAATTCTCAATACTCAATCCTGAATCCTCAGCCTTCAAACATCAATACTCAACCCTCAGTCCTCGTCCTCAATCCTCAATATTCAGTCATTAATATTCAACCTTCAATCCTCAATCCTCAATCCTCAATCCTCAATCCTCAATCCTCAATCCTCAATCCTCAATCGTCAATATTCAATTCTCAATACTCAATCTTCAATCCTCAATCCTCAATACTCAATACTAAATCCTCATTCTTCAATCCTCAATACCCAATCCTCAATCTTCAATCCTCAATCCTCAATTCTCAATCCTCAATCCTCAATCCTCAGACCTCAAGCATCAATACTCAACCCTCAGTCCTCGTCCTCAATCCACAACCCCCAATACTCAATCCTCAATCTTCAATTCTCAATCTTCAATCCTCAATCCTCAATCCTCGGTCCTCAAACCACAATCCTGAATCCTCAATCCTGAATCCTCAACCCTCAGCCCTCAGTCCTCAACAATCAGTTGTCAATCCTCAATCCTCAAGAGAATATCATCAATTCACAGTTTTCAATACTCAATACTCAATCTGCAATCTTCAAATCTCTATCAACAAACATCAATTCTCATCACTCATCCCTCAACACTCAATCCTCAATCTTCAATCCTCAATCCTCAATCCTCAATCCTCAATCCTCACTCTTCAATCCTCAATACCCAATCCTCAATACCCAATCTCCAATCCTCAATCCTCAATCCTCAATCCTCAATCCTCAATCAACATTCTTCAATCCTCAATACCCAATCCTCAATCTTCAATCCTCAATCCTCAATCCTCAATTCTCAATCCTCAATCCTCAATCCTCAATCCTCAATCATCAATCCTCAATCCTCAATGTACAATCCGCAATACCCAATCCTCAATCTTCTATCCGCAATCCTCAATCCTCAATCCTCAATCCTCAATCCTCAGTCCTCAAACATCAATAGTCAACCCTCAGTCCTCGTCCTCAATCCACAACCCTCAATCCTCGATCCTCAATCTTCAATCATCAATATTCAATCTTCAACCCTCAATCCGCAATCCTCAATACTCAATCCTCAATCCTCAATGTTCTATCCTCAATACGCAATCCTCAACCTACAATCCTCAATCCTCAATCCTCAATTCTCATTCCTCAATCCTCAATCCTCAGACCTCAAACATCAATACTCAACCCTCAGTCCTCGTCCTCAATCCACAACCCTCAATCCTCAATCCTCAATCTTCAATCATCAATATTCAATCTTCAATCCTCAATCCTCAATCCTCAATACTCAATCCTCAATCCTCAATGTTCTATCCTCAATACGCAATCCTCATTCTTCAATTCTCAATCCTCAATCCTCAATCCTCAATCCTCAATCCTCAATCCTCAACCCTCAGTCCTCACACCTCAATCCTGAATCATGAATCCTGAATCATCAATCTTCTGCCTTCAGTCCTCAACAATCAGTTGTCAATCCTCAATCCTCAATAGAATATCATCAATTCACAGCTTTCAATACTCAATACTCAATCTGCAATCTTCAAATCTCTATCCACAAACATCAATTCTCATCACTCAACCCTCAACACTCAGTCACCAATCCTCAATCTTCAATCCTCAGTCCTCAATCCTCAATCCTCAATCCTCAATCCTCAGTCCTCAAACCTCAACCCTGAATCCTCAATCCTGAATCATCAATCTTCAGCCTTCAGTCCTCAACAATCAGTTGTCAATCCTCAATCCTCAATAGAATATCCTCAATTCACAGTTTTCAATACTCAATCCCCATTCTTCAATCTTCAAATCTCAATGCACAAAAATCAATTCTCATCACTCAACCATCAACACTCAGTCCTCAATCATCAATCCTCAATCCTCAATCAACATTCTTCAATCCTCAATACCCAATCCTCAATCTTCATTCCTCAATCCTCAATCCTCAATCCTCAGTCCTCAAACCTCAATCCTGAATCCTCAACCCTGAATCCTCAATCTTCGTCCCTAAGTCCTCAACGATCAGTTGTCATTCCACAATCCTCAATAGAATATCCTCAATTCACAGTTTTCAATACTCAATACTCAATCTGCAATCTTCAGACCTCTACCCACAAACATCAATTCTCATCACTCAACCCTCAATACTCAGTCCCAAATCCTCAATCTTCAATCCTCAATCCTCAATTCTCAATCCTCAATCTTAATCTTCAATCCTCAGTACTCAATCTTCAATCCTCAATCCTCAATCCTCAATCCTCAAACCTCAATCTTCAATCCTCAATACTCAATCTTCAATCTTCAGTCCTCAATCCTCAATCCTCAATTCCCAATCCTCAATCCTCAATCCTCAGACCGCAAACAGCAATACTCAACCCTCAGTCCTCGTCCTCAATCCACAACCATCAATCCTCAATCCTCAATCTTCAATCATCAATATTCAATCTTCAGTCCTCAATCCTCAATCCTCAATCCTCAGTCCTCAATCCTCAATGTTCAATCCGCAATACCCAATCCTCAATCTTCTATCCGCAATCCTCAATCCTCAATCCTCAATCCTCAATCCTCAATCCTCAATCCTCAATCCTCAATCTTCAATCCTCAATACTCAAACTTCAATCCTCATTCCTCAATCCTCAATCCTCAATCCTCATTCTTCGATCCTCAACACCCAATCCTCAATCTTCAATCCTCAATCCTCAATCCTCAATTCTCAATCCTCAATCCTCAATCCTCAGACCTCAAACATCAATACTCAACCCTCAGTCCTCGTCCTCAATCCACAACCCTCAATCCTCAATCCTCAATCTTCAATCATCAATATTCAATCTTCAATCCTCAATCCTCAATCCTCAATACTCAATACTAAATCCTCATTCTTCAATCCTCAATACCCAATCCTCAATCTTCAATCCTCAATCCTCAATTCTCAATCCTCAATCCTCATTCCTCAGACCTCAAGCATCAATACTCAACCCCCAGTCCTCGTACTCAATCCACAACCCCCAATACTCAATCCTCAATCTTCAATTCTCAATCTTCAATCCTCAATCCTCAATCCTCGGTCCTCAAACCACAATCCTGAATCCTCAATCCTGAATCCTCAACCTTCAGCCCTCAGTCCTCAACAATCAGTTGTCAATCTTCAATCCTCAAGAGAATATCATCAATTCACAGTTTTCAATACTCAATACTCAATCTGCAAACTTCAAATCTCTATCCACAAACATCAATTCTCATCACTCATCCCTCAACACTCAATCCTCAATCTTCAATCCTCAATCCTCAATCCTCAATCCTCAATCCTCATTCTTCAATCCTCAATACCCAATCCTCAATACCCAATCTCCAATCCTCAATCCTCAGTCCTCAATCCTCAATCCTCAATCAACATTCTTCAATCCTCAATACCCAATCCTCGATATTCAATCCTCAATCCTCAATCCTCAATTCTCAATCCTCAATCCTCAATCCTCAATCCTCAATCATCAATCCTCAATCCTCAATGTACAATCCGCAATACCCAATCCTCAATCTTCTATCCGCAATCCTCAATCCTCAATCCTCAATCCTCAATCCTCAATCCTCAATCTTCAATCCTCAATACTCAATGTTCAATCCTCAATCCTCAATCCTCAATTCTCAATCCTCAATCCTGAATCCTCAGACTTCAAACATCAATACTCAACCCTCAGTCCTCGTCCTCAATCCTCAATATTCAGTCATTAATATTCAACCTTCAATCCTCAATCCTCAATCCTCTATCCTCAACACTCAATCCTCAATGTTCAATCCTCAATACCCAATCCTCTGTCTTCAATCCTCAATCCTCAATCCTCAATACTCAATCCTCAATCCTCAGTCCTCAAACCTCAATCCTGATTCCTCAACCCTGAATCCTCAATGTTCAGCCCTAAGTCCTCAACAGTCAGTTCTCAATCCTCAATCCTCAATAGAATATCCTCAATTCACGGTTTTCAATACTCAATACTCAATCTGCAATCTTCAGACCTCTATCCACAAACATCAATTCTCATCACTCAATCCTCAATACTCAGTCCCCAATCCTCAATCTTCAATCCTCAATCCTCTATCCTCAACAGTCAATCCTCAATGTTCAATTATCAATACCCAACCCTCAGTCTTCAATCCGCAATCCTCAATCCTCAATCCTCAATCCTCAATCCTCAATCGTCAATATTCAATTCTCAATACTCAATCTTCAATCCTCAATCCTCAATACTCAATACTAAATCCTCATTCTTCAATCCTCAATACCCAATCCTCAATCTTCAATCCTCAATCCTCATTTCTCAATCCTCAATCCTCAATCCTCAGACCTCAAGCACCAATACTCAACCCTCAGTCCTCGTCCTCAATCCACAACCCCCAATACTCAATCCTCAATCTTCAATTCTCAATCTTCAATCCTCAATCCTCAATCCTCGGTCCTCAAACCACAATCCTGAATCCTCAATCCTGAATCCTCAACCCTCAGCCCTCAGTCCTCAACAATCAGTTGGCAATCCTCAATCCTCAAGAGAATATCATCAATTCACAGCTTTCAATACTCAATACTCAATCTGCAATCTTCAAATCTCTATCCACAAACATCAACTCTCATCACTCATCCCTCAACACTCAATCCTCAATCTTCAATCCTCAATCCTCAATCCTCAATCCTCAATCCTCATTCTTCAATCCTCAATACCCAATCCTCAATACCCAATCTCCAATCCTCAATCCTCAATCTTCAATCCTCAATACCCAATCCTCAATACCCAATCTCCAATCCTCAATCCTCAATCTTCAATCCTCAATCCTCAATCCTCAATTCTCAATCCTCAATCCTCAATCCTCAATCCTCAATCATCAATCCTCAATCCTCAATGTACAATCCGCAATACCCAATCCTCAATCTTCTATCCGCAATCCTCAATCCTCAATCCTCAATCCTCAATCCTCAATCCTCAATCTTCAATCCTCAATACTCAATCTTCAATACTCAATCCTCAATCCTCAATCCTCAATCCTCATTCTTCAATCCTCAACACCCAATCCTGAATCTTCAATCCTCAATCATCAATCCTCAATTCTCAACCCTCATTCCTCAATCCTCAGTCCTCAAACATCAATAGTCAACCCTCAGCCCTCGTCCTCAATCCACAACCCTCAATCGTCGATCCTCAATCTTCAATCATCAATATTCAATCTTCAACCCTCAATCCTCAATCCTCAATACTCAATCCTCAATCCTCAATGTTCTATCCTCAATACGCAATCCTCAATCTACAATCCTCAATCCTCAATCCTCAATTCTCAATCCTCAATCCTCAATCCTCAGACCTCAAACATCAATACTCAACCCTCAGTCTTCGTCCTCAATTCACAACCCTCAATCCTCAATCCTCAATCTTCAATCATCAATATTCAATCTTCAATCCTCAATCTTCAATCCTCAATCCTCAATCCTCAATCCTCAATCCTCAATCTTCAATCCTCAATACTCAATCTTCAATCCTCAATCCTCAATCCTCAATCCTCAATCCTCAATCCTCAATCCTCATTCTTCAATCCTCATTACCGAATCCTCAATCTTCAATCCTCAATCCTCAATCCTCAATTCTCAATCCTCAATCCTGAATCCTCAGACTTCAAACATCAATACTCAACCCTCAGTCCTCGTCCTCAATCCTCAATATTCAGTCATTAATATTCAACCTTCAATCCTCAATCCTCAATCCTCTATCCTCAACACTCAATCCTCAATGTTCAATCCTCAATACCCAATCCTCAGTCTTCAATCCTCAATCCTCAATCCTCAATCCTCAATCCTCAATCCTCAGTCCTCAAACCTCAATCCTGATTCCTCAAACCTGAATCCTCAATGTTCAGCCCTAAGTCCTCAACAGTCAGTTCTCAATCCTCAATCCTCAATAGAATATCCTCAATTCACGGTTTTCAATACTCAATACTCAATCTGCAATCTTCAGAACTCTATCCACAATCATCAATTCTCATCACTCAATCCTCAATACTCAGTCCCCAATCCTCAATCTTCAATCCTCAATCCTCTATCCTCAACAGTCAATCCTCAATGTTCAATCCTCAATACCCAACCCTCAGTCTTCAATCCTCAATCCTCAATCCTCAATCCTCAATCCTCAATCCTCAATCCTCAATCCTCAATCCTCAATCGTCAATATTCAATTCTCAATTCTCAATCTTCAATCCTCAATCCTCAATACTCAATACTAAATCCTCATTCTTCAATCCTCAATACCCAATCCTCAATCTTCAATCCTCAATCCTCAATTCTCAATCCTCAATCCTCAATCCTCAGACCTCAAGCATCAATACTCAACCCTCAGTCCTCGTCCTCAATCCACAACCCCCAATACTCAATCCTCAATCTTCAATTCTCAATCTTCAATCCTCAATCCTCAATCCTCGGTCCTCAAACCACAATCCTGAATCCTCAATCCTGAATCCTCAACCTTCAGCCCTCAGTCCTCAACAATCAGTTGTCAATCCTCAATCCTCAAGAGAATATCATCAATTCACAGCTTTCAATACTCAATACTCAATCTGCAATCTTCAAATCTCTATCCACAAACATCAATTCTCATCACTCATCCCTCAACACTCAATCCTCAATCTTCAATCCTCAATCCTCAATCCTCAATCCTCAATCGTCATTCTTCAATCCTCAATACCCAATCCTCAATACCCAATCTCCAATCCTCAATCCTCAATCCTCAATCCACAATCCTCAATCAACATTCTTCAATCCTCAATACCCAATCCTCAATCTTCAATCCTCAATCCTCAATCCTCAATTCTCAATCCTCAATCCTCAATCCTCAATCCTCAATCATCAATCCTCAACACCCAATCCTGAATCTTCAATCCTCAATCCTCAGTCCTGAATTCTCAACCCTCATTCCTCAATCCTCAGTCCTCAAACATCAATAGTCAACCCTCAGTCCTCGTCCTCAATCCACAACCCTCAATCCTCGATCCTCAATCTTCAATCATCAATATTCAATCTTCAACCCTCAATCCTCAATCCTCAATACTCAATCCTCAATCCTCAATGTTCTATCCTCAATACGCAATCCTCAACCTACAATCCTCAATCCTCAATCCTCAATTCTCAATCCTCAATCCTCAATCCTCAGACCTCAAACATCAATACTCAACCCTCAGTCCTCGTCCTCAATCCACAACCCTCAATCCTCAATCCTCAATCTTCAATCATCAATATTCAATCTTCAATCCTCAATCCTCAATCCTCAATACTCAATCCTCAATCCTCAATGTTCTATCCTCAATACGCAATCCTCAATCTTCAATCGTCAATCCTCAATCCTCAATCCTCAATCCTCAATCCTCAATCTTAATCTTCAATCCTCAGTACTCAATCTTCAATCCTCAATCCTCAATCCTCAATCCTCAATCCTCAATCTGCAATCCTCAATACTCAATCTTCAATCCTCAATCCTCAATCCTCAATCCTCAATCCTCAATCCTCAATCCTCATTCTTCAATCCTCATTACCGAATCCTCAATCTTCAATCCTCAATCCTCAATCCTCAATTCTCAATCCTCAATCCTGAATCCTCAGACTTCAAACATCAATACTCAACCCTCAGTCCTCGTCCTCAATCCTCAATATTCAGTCATCAATATTCAACCTTCAATCCTCAATCCTCAATCCTCTATCCTCAACACTCAATCCTCAATGTTCAATCCTCAATACCCAATTCTCAGTCTTCAATCCTCAATCCTCAATCCTCAATCCTCAATCCTCAATCCTCAGTCCTCAAACCTCAATCCTGATTCCTCAACCCTGAATCCTCAATGTTCAGCCCTAAGTCCTCAACAGTCAGTTCTCAATCCTCAATCCTCAATAGAATATCCTCAATTCACGGTTTTCAATACTCAATACTCAATCTGCAATCTTCAGACCTCTATCCACAAACATCAATTCTCATCACTCAATCCTCAATACTCAGTCCCCAATCCTCAATCTTCAATCCTCAATCCTCTATCCTCAACAGTCAATCCTCAATGTTCAATCCTCAATACCCAACCCTCAGTCTTCAATCCTCAATCCTCAATCCTCAATCCTCAATCCTCAATCCTCAATCCTCTATCCTCAATCCTCAATCGTCAATATTCAATTCTCAATACTCAATCTTCAATCCTCAATCCTCAATACTCAATACTAAACCCTCATTCTTCAATCCTCAATACCCAATCCTCAATCTTCAATCCTCAATCCTCAATTCTCAATCCTCAATCCTCAATCCTCAGACCTCAAGCATCAATACTCAACCCTCAGTCCTCGTCCTCAATCCACAACCCCCAATACTCAATCCTCAATCTTCAATTCTCAATCTTCAATCCTCAATCCTCAATCCTCGGTCCTCAAACCACAATCCTGAATCCTCAATCCTGAATCCTCAACCTTCAGCCCTCAGTCCTCAACAATCAGTTGTCAATCCTCAATCCTCAAGAGAATATCATCAATTCACAGTTTTCAATACTCAATACTCAATCTGCAATCTTCAAATCTCTATCCACAAACATCAATTCTCATCACTCATCCCTCAACACTCAATCCTCAATCTTCAATCCTCAATCCTCAATCCTCAATCCTCAATCCTCATTCTTCAATCCTCAATACCCAATCCTCAATACCCAATCTCCAATCCTCAATCCTCAATCCTCAATCCTCAATCCTCAATCAACATTCTTCAATCCTCAATACCCAATCCTCAATCTTCAATCCTCAATCCTCAATCCTCAATTCTCAATCCTCAATCCTCAATCCTCAATCCTCAATCATCAATCCTCAATCCTCAATGTACAATCCGCAATACCCAATCCTCAATCTTCTATCCGCAATCCTCAATCCTCAATCCTCAATCCTCAATCCTCAATCCTCAATCTTCAATCCTCAATACCCAATCTTCAATCCTCAATCCTCAATCCTCAATCCTCAATCCTCATTCTTCAATCCTCAACACCCAATCCTCAATCTTCAATCCTCAATCCTCAATCCTCAATTCTCAACCCTCATTCCTCAATCCTCAGTCCTCAAACATCAATAGTCAACCCTCAGTCCTCGTCCTCAATCCACAACCCTCAATCCTCGATCCTCAATCTTCAATCATCAATATTCAATCTTCAACCCTCAATCCTCAATCCTCAATACTCAATCCTCAATCCTCAATGTTCTATCCTCAATACACAATCCTCAACCTACAATCCTCAATCCTCAACCCTCAATCCTCGATCCTCAATCCTCAATCCTCAATCCTCATTCCTCAATCCTCAAAACCCAATCCTCAATCTTCAATCCTCAATCCTCAATCCACAATTCTCAATCCTCAATCCTCAATCCTCAGACCTCAAACATTAATACTCAACCCTCAGTCCTCGTCCTCAGTCCACAACCCTCAATCCTCGATCCTCAATCTTCAATCAGCAATATGCAATCTTCAATCCTCAATCCTCAATCCTCAATACTCAATCCTCAATCCTCAATGTTCTATCCTCAATACGCAATCCTCAATCCTCAATCCTCATTCTTCAATCCTCAACACCCAATCCTCAATCTTCAATCCTCAATCCTCAATCCTCAATTCTCAACCCTCATTCCTCAATCCTCAGTCCTCAAACCTCAATCCTGAATCCACAATCCTGAACCCTCAATATTCAGCCCTCAGACCTCAACAATCAGTTGTGAATCCTCAATCCTCAATAGAATATCCTCAATTCACGGTTTTCATTACTCAATACTCAATCTGCAATCTTCAGACCTCTATCCACAAACATCAATTCTCATCACTCAACCCTCAATACTCAGTCCCCAATCCTCAATCTTTAATCCTCAATCCTCTATCCTCAACACTCAATCCTCAATGTTCAATCCGCAATACCCAACCCTCAGTCTTCAATCCTCAATCCTCAATCCTCTATCCTCAATCCTCAATCCTCAATCCTCAATCCTCAATCGTCAATATTCAATCCTCAATACTCAATCTTCAATCCTCAATCCTCAATACTTAATACTCAATCCTCATTCTTCAATCCTCAATACCCAATCCTCAATCTTCAATCCTCAATCCTCAATTCTCAATCCTCAATCCTCAATCCTCAGACCTCAAACATCAATACTCAACCCTCAGTCCTCGTCCTCAGTCCACAACCCCAAATACTCAATCCTCAATCTTCAATTCTCAATCTTCAATCCTCAATCCTCAATCCTCGGTCCTCAAACCACAATCCTGAATCCTCAATCCTGAATCCTCAACCTTCAGCCCTCAGTCCTCAACAATCAGTTGTCAATCCTCAATCCTCAAGGGAATATCATCAATTCACAGTTTTCAATGCTCAATACTCAATCTGCAATCTACAAATCTCTATCCACAAACATCAATTCTCATCACTCATCCATCAACACTCAATCCTCAATCTTCAATCCTCAATCCTCAATCCTCAATCCTCAATCCTCATTCTTCAATCCTCAATACCCAATCCTCAATACCCAATCTTCAATCCTCAATCCTCAATCCTCAAACCCCAATCCTCAATCCTCATTCTTCAATCCTCAACACCCAATCCTCAACCTTCAATCCTCAATCCTCAATCCTCAATTCTCAATCCTCATTCCTCAATCCTCAGTCCTCAAACATCAGTCGTCAACCCTCAGGCCTCAAAACTCAACCCCTAATCCTCAATACTGAATCCTCAATCTTCAGCCCTCAGTCCTCAACAACCAATAGTCAATCCTCAGTCCTCCATAGAATATCCTCAATTCACAGTTTTCAATACTCAATCCCCATTCTTCAATCTTCAAATCTCAATCCACAAACATCAATTCTCCTCACTCAACCCTCAAAACTCAGTCCTCAATCTTCAATCCTCAATCATCAATCCTCAATCTTCAATCCTCAATACTCAATCTTCAATCTTCAATCCTCAATCCTCAATCCTCAATCCTCAATCCTCATTCTTCAATCCTCAACACCCAATCCTGAATCTTCAATCCTCAATCCTCAATCCTCAATTCTCAACCCTCATTCCTCACTCCTCAGTCCTCAAACATCAATAGTCAGCCCTCAGTCCTCGTCCTCAATCCACAACCCTCAATCCTCGATCCTCAATCTTCAATCATCAATATTCAATCTTCAACCCTCAATCCCCAATCCTCAATACTCAATCCTCAATCCTCAATGTTCTATCCTCAATACGCAATCCTCAACCTACAATCCTGAATCCTCAATCCTCAATTCTCAATCCTCAATCCTCTATCCTCAGACCTCAAACATCAATACTCAACCCTCAGACCTCGTCCTCAATCCACAACCCTCAATCCTCAATCCTCAATCTTCAATCATCAATATTCAATCTTCAATCCTCAATCCTCAATCCTCAATACTCAATCCTCAATCCTCAATGTTCTATCCTCAATACGCAATCCTCAATCTTCAATCGTCAATCCTCAATCCCCAATCCTCAATCCTCAATCCTCAATCTTAATCTTCAATCCTCAGTACTCAATCTTCAATCCTCAATCCTCAATCCTCAATCCTCAATCTTCAATCTTCAATCCTCAATACTCAATCTTCAATCCTCAATCCTCAATCCTCAATTCTCAATCCTAAATCCTCAATACTCATTCTTCAATCCTCATTACCGAATCCTCAATCTTCAATCCTCAATCCTCAATCCTCAATTCTCAATCCTCAATCCTGAATCCTCAGACTTCAAACATCAATACTCAACCCTCAGTCCTCGTCCTCAATCCTCAATATTCAGTCATTAATATTCAACCTTCAATCCTCAATCCTCAATCCTCTATCCTCAACACTCAATCCTCAATGTCCAATCCTCAATACCCAATCCTCACTCTTCAATCCTCAATCCTCAATCCTCAGTCCTCAAACCTCAATCCTGATTCCTCAACCCTGAATCCTCAATGTTCAGCCCTCAGTATTCAACAGTCAGTCCTCAATCCTCAATCCTCAATAGAATATCCTCAATTCACGGTTTTCAATACTCAATACACAATCTGCAATCTTCAGACCTCTATCCACAAACATCAATTCTCATCACTCAATCCTCAATACTCAGTCCCCAATCCTCAATCTTCAATTCTCAATCCTCTATCCTCAACAGTCAATCCTCAATGTTCAATCCTCAATACCCAACCCTCAGTCTTCAATCCTCAATCCTCAATCCTCAATCCTCAATCCTCAATCCTCAATCCTCAATCCTCAATCCTCAATCGTCAATATTCAATTCTCAATACTCAATCTTCAATCCTCAATCCTCAATACTCAATACTAAATCCTCATTCTTCAATCTTCAATACCCAATCCTCAATCTTCAATCCTCAATCCTCAATTCTCAATCCTCAATCCTCAATCCTCAGACCTCAAGCATCAATACTCAACCCTCAGTCCTCGTCCTCTATCCACAACCCCCAATACTCAATCCTCAATCTTCAATCCTCAATCCTCAATCCTCAATCCTGAATCAACATTCTTCAATCCTCAATACCCAATCCTCAATCTTCAATCCTCAATCCTCAATCCTCAATTCTCAATCCTCAATCCTCAACCCTCAATCCTCAATCCTCAATCATCAATCCTCAATCCTCAATGTACAATCCGCAATACCCAATCCTCAATCTTCTATCCGCAATCCGCAATCCTCAATCCTCAATCCTCAATCCTCAATCCTCAATCTTGAATCCTCAATACTCAATCTTCAATCCTCAATCCTCAATCCTCAATCCTCAATCCTCATTCTTCAATCCTCAACACCCAATCCTGAATCTTCAATCCTCGATCCTCAATCCTCAATTCTCAACCCTCATTCCTCAATCCTCAGTCCTCAAACATCAATAGTCAACCCTCAGTCCTCATCCTCAATCCACAACCCTCAATCCTCGATCCTCAATCTTCAATCATCAATATTCAATCTTCAACCCTCAATCCTCAATCCTCAATACTCAATCCTCAATCCTCAATGTTCTATCCTCAATACGCAATCCTCAACCTACAATCCTCAATCCTCAATCCTCAATTCTCAATCCTCAATCCTCAATCCTCAGACCTCAAACATCAATACTCAACCCTCAGTCCTCGTCCTCAATCCACAACACTCAATCCTCAATCCTCAATCCTCAATCTTCAATCATCAATATTCAATCTTCAATCCTCAATCCTCGATCCTCAATACTCAATCCTCAATCCTCAATGTTCTATCCTCAATACGCAATCCTCAATCTTCAATCGTCAATCCTCAATCCTCAATCCTCAATCCTCAATCCTCAATCTTAATCTTCAATCCTCAGTACTCAATCTTCAATCCTCAATCCTCAATCCTCAATCTTCAATTCTCAATCTTCAATCCTCAATCCTCAATCCTCGGTCCTCAAACCACAATCCTGAATCCTCAATCCTGAATCCTCAACCTTCAGCCCTCAGTCCTCAACAATCAGTTGTCAATCCTCAATCCTCAAGAGAATATCATCAATTCACAGTTTTCAATGCTCAATACTCAATCTGCAATCTACAAATCTCTATCCACAAACATCAATTCTCATCACTCATCCATCAACACTCAATCCTCAATCTTCAATCCTCAATCCTCAATCCTCAATCCTCAATCCTCATTCTTCAATCCTCAATACCCAATCCTCAATACCCAATCTTCAATCCTCAATCCTCAATCCTCAAACCCCAATCCTCAATCCTCATTCTTCAATCCTCAACACCCAATCCTCAACCTTCAATCCTCAATCCTCAATCCTCAATTCTCAATCCTCATTCCTCAATCCTCAGTCCTCAAACATCAGTCGTCAACCCTCAGGCCTCAAAACTCAACCCCTAATCCTCAATACTGAATCCTCAATCTTCAGCCCTCAGTCCTCAACAACCAATAGTCAATCCTCAGTCCTCCATAGAATATCCTCAATTCACAGTTTTCAATACTCAATCCCCATTCTTCAATCTTCAAATCTCAATCCACAAACATCAATTCTCCACACTCAACCCTCAAAACTCAGTCCTCAATCTTCAATCCTCAATCATCAATCCTCAATCTTCAATCCTCAATACTCAATCTTCAATCTTCAATCCTCAATCCTCAATCCTCAATCCTCAATCCTCATTCTTCAATCCTCAACACCCAATCCTGAATCTTCAATCCTCAATCCTCAATCCTCAATTCTCAACCCTCATTCCTCACTCCTCAGTCCTCAAACATCAATAGTCAGCCCTCAGTCCTCGTCCTCAATCCACAACCCTCAATCCTCGATCCTCAATCTTCAATCATCAATATTCAATCTTCAACCCTCAATCCCCAATCCTCAATACTCAATCCTCAATCCTCAATGTTCTATCCTCAATACGCAATCCTCAACCTACAATCCTCAATCCTCAATCCTCAATTCTCAATCCTCAATCCTCTATCCTCAGACCTCAAACATCAATACTCAACCCTCAGACCTCGTCCTCAATCCACAACCCTCAATCCTCAATCCTCAATCTTCAATCATCAATATTCAATCTTCAATCCTCAATCCTCAATCCTCAATACTCAATCCTCAATCCTCAATGTTCTATCCTCAATACGCAATCCTCAATCTTCAATCGTCAATCCTCAATCCCCAATCCTCAATCCTCAATCCTCAATCTTAATCTTCAATCCTCAGTACTCAATCTTCAATCCTCAATCCTCAATCCTCAATCCTCAATCTTCAATCTTCAATCCTCAATACTCAATCTTCAATCCTCAATCCTCAATCCTCAATCCTCAATCCTCAATCCTCAATACTCATTCTTCAATCCTCATTACCGAATCCTCAATCTTCAATCCTCAATCCTCAATCCTCAATTCTCAATCCTCAATCCTGAATCCTCAGACTTCAAACATCAATACTCAACCCTCAGTCCTCGTCCTCAATCCTCAATATTCAGTCATTAATATTCAACCTTCAATCCTCAATCCTCAATCCTCTATCCTCAACACTCAATCCTCAATGTCCAATCCTCAATACCCAATCCTCACTCTTCAATCCTCAATCCTCAATCCTCAGTCCTCAAACCTCAATCCTGATTCCTCAACCCTGAATCCTCAATGTTCAGCCCTCAGTATTCAACAGTCAGTCCTCAATCCTCAATCCTCAATAGAATATCCTCAATTCACGGTTTTCAATACTCAATACACAATCTGCAATCTTCAGACCTCTATCCACAAACATCAATTCTCATCACTCAATCCTCAATACTCAGTCCCCAATCCTCAATCTTCAATTCTCAATCCTCTATCATCAACAGTCAATCCTCAATGTTCAATCCTCAATACCCAACCCTCAGTCTTCAATCCTCAATCCTCAATCCTCAATCCTCAATCCTCAATACTCATTCTTCAATCCTCATTACCGAATCCTCAATCTTCAATCCTCAATCCTCAATCCTCAATTCTCAATCCTCAATCCTGAATCCTCAGACTTCAAACATCAATACTCAACCCTCAGTCCTCGTCCTCAATCCTCAATATTCAGTCATTAATATTCAACCTTCAATCCTCAATCCTCAATCCTCTATCCTCAACACTCAATCCTCAATGTCCAATCCTCAATACCCAATCCTCACTCTTCAATCCTCAATCCTCAATCCTCAGTCCTCAAACCTCAATCCTGATTCCTCAACCCTGAATCCTCAATGTTCAGCCCTCAGTATTCAACAGTCAGTCCTCAATCCTCAATCCTCAATAGAATATCCTCAATTCACGGTTTTCAATACTCAATACACAATCTGCAATCTTCAGACCTCTATCCACAAACATCAATTCTCATCACTCAATCCTCAATACTCAGTCCCCAATCCTCAATCTTCAATTCTCAATCCTCTATCCTCAACAGTCAATCCTCAATGTTCAATCCTCAATACCCAACCCTCAGTCTTCAATCCTCAATCCTCAATCCTCAATCCTCAATCCTCAATCCTCAATCCTCAATCCTCAATCCTCAGTCGTCAATATTCAATTCTCAATACTCAATCTTCAATCCTCAATCCTCAATACTCAATACTAAATCCTCATTCTTCAATCTTCAATACCCAATCCTCAATCTTCAATCCTCAATCCTCAATTCTCAATCCTCAATCCTCAATCCTCAGACCTCAAGCATCAATACTCAACCCTCAGTCCTCGTCCTCTATCCACAACCCCCAATACTCAATCCTCAATCTTCAATCCTCAATCCTCAATCCTCAATCCTGAATCAACATTCTTCAATCCTCAATACCCAATCCTCAATCTTCAATCCTCAATCCTCAATCCTCAATTCTCAATCCTCAATCCTCAACCCTCAATCCTCAATCCTCAATCATCAATCCTCAATCCTCAATGTACAATCCGCAATACCCAATCCTCAATCTTCTATCCGCAATCCGCAATCCTCAATCCTCAATCCTCAATCCTCAATCCTCAATCTTGAATCCTCAATACTCAATCTTCAATCCTCAATCCTCAATCCTCAATCCTCAATCCTCATTCTTCAATCCTCAACACCCAATCCTGAATCTTCAATCCTCAATCCTCAATCCTCAATTCTCAACCCTCATTCCTCAATCCTCAGTCCTCAAACATCAATAGTCAACCCTCAGACCTCATCCTCAATCCACAACCCTCAATCCTCGATCCTCAATCTTCAATCATCAATATTCAATCTTCAACCCTCAATCCTCAATCCTCAATACTCAATCCTCAATCCTCAATGTTCTATCCTCAATACGCAATCCTCAACCTACAATCCTCAATCCTCAATCCTCAATTCTCAATCCTCAATCCTCAATCCTCAGACCTCAAACATCAATACTCAACCCTCAGTCCTCGTCCTCAATCCACAACACTCAATCCTCAATCCTCAATCCTCAATCTTCAATCATCAATATTCAATCTTCAATCCTCAATCCTCGATCCTCAATACTCAATCCTCAATCCTCAATGTTCTATCCTCAATACGCAATCCTCAATCTTCAATCGTCAATCCTCAATCCTCAATCCTCAATCCTCAATCCTCAATCTTAATCTTCAATCCTCAGTACTCAATCTTCAATCCTCAATCCTCAATCCTCAATCTTCAATTCTCAATCTTCAATCCTCAATCCTCAATCCTCGGTCCTCAAACCACAATCCTGAATCCTCAATCCTGAATCCTCAACCTTCAGCCCTCAGTCCTCAACAATCAGTTGTCAATCCTCAATCCTCAAGAGAATATCATCAATTCACAGTTTTCAATGCTCAATACTCAATCTGCAATCTACAAATCTCTATCCACAAACATCAATTCTCATCACTCATCCATCAACACTCAATCCTCAATCTTCAATCCTCAATCCTCAATCCTCAATCCTCAATCCTCATTCTTCAATCCTCAATACCCAATCCTCAATACCCAATCTTCAATCCTCAATCCTCAATCCTCAAACCCCAATCCTCAATCCTCATTCTTCAATCCTCAACACCCAATCCTCAACCTTCAATCCTCAATCCTCAATCCTCAATTCTCAATCCTCATTCCTCAATCCTCAGTCCTCAAACATCAGTCGTCAACCCTCAGGCCTCAAAACTCAACCCCTAATCCTCAATACTGAATCCTCAATCTTCAGCCCTCAGTCCTCAACAACCAATAGTCAATCCTCAGTCCTCCATAGAATATCCTCAATTCACAGTTTTCAATACTCAATCCCCATTCTTCAATCTTCAAATCTCAATCCACAAACATCAATTCTCCTCACTCAACCCTCAAAACTCAGTCCTCAATCTTCAATCCTCAATCATCAATCCTCAATCTTCAATCCTCAATACTCAATCTTCAATCTTCAATCCTCAATCCTCAATCCTCAATCCTCAATCCTCATTCTTCAATCCTCAACACCCAATCCTGAATCTTCAATCCTCAATCCTCAATCCTCAATTCTCAACCCTCATTCCTCACTCCTCAGTCCTCAAACATCAATAGTCAGCCCTCAGTCCTCGTCCTCAATCCACAACCCTCAATCCTCGATCCTCAATCTTCAATCATCAATATTCAATCTTCAACCCTCAATCCCCAATCCTCAATACTCAATCCTCAATCCTCAATGTTCTATCCTCAATACGCAATCCTCAACCTACAATCCTCAATCCTCAATCCTCAATTCTCAATCCTCAATCCTCTATCCTCAGACCTCAAACATCAATACTCAACCCTCAGACCTCGTCCTCAATCCACAACCCTCAATCCTCAATCCTCAATCTTCAATCATCAATATTCAATCTTCAATCCTCAATCCTCAATCCTCAATACTCAATCCTCAATCCTCAATGTTCTATCCTCAATACGCAATCCTCAATCTTCAATCGTCAATCCTCAATCCCCAATCCTCAATCCTCAATCCTCAATCTTAATCTTCAATCCTCAGTACTCAATCTTCAATCCTCAATCCTCTATCCTCAATCCTCAATCTTCAATCTTCAATCCTCAATACTCAATCTTCAATCCTCAATCCTCAATCCTCAATCCTCAATCCTCAATCCTCAATACTCATTCTTCAATCCTCATTACCGAATCCTCAATCTTCAATCCTCAATCCTCAATCCTCAATTCTCAATCCTCAATCCTGAATCCTCAGACTTCAAACATCAATACTCAACCCTCAGTCCTCGTCCTCAATCCTCAATATTCAGTCATTAATATTCAACCTTCAATCCTCAATCCTCAATCCTCTATCCTCAACACTCAATCCTCAATGTCCAATCCTCAATACCCAATCCTCACTCTTCAATCCTCAATCCTCAATCCTCAGTCCTCAAACCTCAATCCTGATTCCTCAACCCTGAATCCTCAATGTTCAGCCCTCAGTATTCAACAGTCAGTCCTCAATCCTCAATCCTCAATAGAATATCCTCAATTCACGGTTTTCAATACTCAATACACAATCTGCAATCTTCAGACCTCTATCCACAAACATCAATTCTCATCACTCAATCCTCAATACTCAGTCCCCAATCCTCAATCTTCAATTCTCAATCCTCTATCCTCAACAGTCAATCCTCAATGTTCAATCCTCAATACCCAACCCTCAGTCTTCAATCCTCAATCCTCAATCCTCAATCCTCAATCCTCAATCCTCAATCCTCAATCCTCAATCCTCAATCGTCAATATTCAATTCTCAATACTCAATCTTCAATCCTCAATCCTCAATACTCAATACTAAATCCTCATTCTTCAATCTTCAATACCCAATCCTCAATCTTCAATCCTCAATCCTCAATTCTCAATCCTCAAACCTCAATCCTCAGACCTCAAGCATCAATACTCAACCCTCAGTCCTCGTCCTCTATCCACAACCCCCAATACTCAATCCTCAATCTTCAATCCTCAATCCTCAATCCTCAATCCTGAATCAACATTCTTCAATCCTCAATACCCAATCCTCAATCTTCAATCCTCAATCCTCAATCCTCAATTCTCAATCCTCAATCCTCAACCCTCAATCCTCAATCCTCAATCATCAATCCTCAATCCTCAATGTACAATCCGCAATACCCAATCCTCAATCTTCTATCCGCAATCCGCAGTCCTCAATCCTCAATCCTCAATCCTCAATCCTCAATCTTGAATCCTCAATACTCAATCTTCAATCCTCAATCCTCAATCCTCAATCCTCAATCCTCATTCTTCAATCCTCAACACCCAATCCTGAATCTTCAATCCTCAATCCTCAATCCTCAATTCTCAACCCTCATTCCTCAATCCTCACTCCTCAAACATCAATAGTCAACCCTCAGTCCTCATCCTCAATCCACAACCCTCAATCCTCGATCCTCAATCTTCAATCATCAATATTCAATCTTCAACCCTCAATCCTCAATCCTCAATACTCAATCCTCAATCCTCAATGTTCTATCCTCAATACGCAATCCTCAACCTACAATCCTCAATCCTCAATCCTCAATTCTCAATCCTCAATCCTCAATCCTCAGACCTCAAACATCAATACTCAACCCTCAGTCCTCGTCCTCAATCCACAACACTCAATCCTCAATCCTCAATCCTCAATCTTCAATCATCAATATTCAATCTTCAATCCTCAATCCTCGATCCTCAATACTCAATCCTCAATCCTCAATGTTCTATCCTCAATACGCAATCCTCAATCTTCAATCGTCAATCCTCAATCCTCAATCCTCAATCCTCAATCCTCAATCTTAATCTTCAATCCTCAGTACTCAATCTTCAATCCTCAATCCTCAATCCTCAATCGTCAATCCTCAATCTTCAATCCTCAATACTCAATCTTCAACCCTCAATCCTCAATCCTCAATCCTCAATCCTCAATCCTCAATCCTCATTCTTCAATCCTCATTACCGAATCCTCAATCTTCAATCCTCAATCCTCAATCCTCAATTCTCAATCCTCAATCCTGAATCCTCAGACTTCAAACATCAATACTCAACCCTCAGTCCTCGTCCTCAATCCTCAATATTCAGTTATTAATATTCAACCTTCAATCCTCAATCCTCAATCCTCAATCCTCAATCCTCAATCCTCAATCCTCAATCCTCAATCGTCAATATTCAATTCTCAATACTCAATCTTCAATCCTCAATCCTCAACACTCAATACTAAATCCTCATTCTTCAATCCTCAATACCCAATCCTCGATCTTCAATCCTCAATCCTCAATTCTCAATCCTCAATCCTCAAGCCTCAGACCTCAAGCATCAATACTCAACCCTCAGTCCTCGTCCTCAATCTACAACCCCCAATACTCAATCCTCAATCTTCAATTCTCAATCTTCAATCCTCAATCCTCAATCCTCGGTCCTCCAACCACAATCCTGAATCCTCAATCCTGAATCCTCAACCCTCAGCCCTCAGTCCTCAACAATCAGTTGTCAATCCTCAATGCTCAAGAGAATATCATCAATTCACAGTTTTCAATACTCAATACTCAATCTGCAATCTTCAAATCTCTATCCACAAACATCAATTCTCATCACTCATCCCTCAACACTCAATCCTCAATACTCAATCCTCAATCCTCAATCCTCAATCCTCAATCCTCATTCTTCAATCCTCAATACCCAATCCTCAATACCCAATCTCCAATCCTCAATCCTCAATCCTCAATCCTCAATCCTCAATCAACATTCTTCAATCCTCAATACCCAATCCTCAATCTCCAATCCTCAATCCTCAATCCTCAATTCTCAATCCTCAATCCTCACTCCTCAGTCCTCAAACATCAATAGTCAGCCCTCAGTCCTCGTCCTCAATCCACAACCCTCAATCCTCGATCCTCAATCTTCAATCATCAATATTCAATCTTCAACCCTCAATCCCCAATCCTCAATACTCAATCCTCAATCCTCAATGTTCTATCCTCAATACGCAATCCTCAACCTACAATCCTCAATCCTCAATCCTCAATTCTCAATCCTCAATCCTCAATCCTCAATCCTCAACCTACAATCCTCAATCCCCAATCCGCAATACTCAATCCTCAATCCTCAATGTTCTATCCTCAATACGCAATCCTCAACCTACAATCCTCATTCCTCAATCCTCAATCCTCAATCCTCAATCTTCAATCATCAATATTCAATCTTCAATCCTCAATCCTCAATCCTCAATACTCAATCCTCAATCCTCAATGTTCTATCCTCAATACGCAATCCTCAATCTTCAATCGTCAATCCTCAATCCTCAATCCTCAATCCTCAATCCTCAATCTTAATCTTCAATCCTCAGTACTCAATCTTCAATCCTCAATCCTCAATCCTCAATCCTCAATCTTCAATCTTCAATCCTCAATACTCAATCTTCAATCCTCAATCCTCAATCCTCAATCCTCAATCCTCAATCCTCAATCCTCATTCTTCAATCCTCATTACCGAATCCTCAATCTTCAATCCTCAATCCTCAATCCTCAATTCTCAATCCTCAATCCTGAATCCTCAGACTTCAAACATCAATACTCAACCCTCAGTCCTCGTCCTCAATCCTCAATATTCAGTCATTAATATTCAACCTTCAATCCTCAATCCTCGATCCTCTATCCTCAACACTCAATCCTCAATGTTCAATCCTCAATACCCAATCCTCAGTCTTCAATCCTCAATCCTCAATCCTCAATCCTCAATCCTCAATCCTCAATCCTCAATCCTCAATCCTCAATCTTCAATCCTCAATCGTCAATATTCAATTCTCAATACTCAATCTTCAATCCTCAATCCTCAATACTCAATACTAAATCCTCATTCCTCAATCTTCAATACCCAATCCTCAATCTTCAATCCTCAATCCTCAATTCTCAATACTCAATCCTCAATCCTCAGACCTCAAGCATCAATACTCAACCCTCAGTCCTCGTCCTCTATCCACAACCCCCAATACTCAATCCTCAATCTTCAATTCTCAATCTTCAATCCTCAATCCTCAATCCTCGGTCCTCAAACCACAATCCTGAATCCTCAATCCTGAATCCTCAACCTTCAGCCCTCAGTCCTCAACAATCAGTTGGCAATCCTCAATCCTCAATAGAATATCATCAATTCACAGTTTTCAATACTCAATACTGAATCTGCAATCTTCAGACCTCTATCCACAAACATCAATTCTCATCACTCAATCCTCAATACTCAGTCCCCAATCCTCAATCTTCAATCCTCAATCCTCTATCCTCAACAGTCAATCCTCAATGTTCAATCCTCAATACCCAACCCTCAGTCTTCAATCCTCAATCCTCAATCCTCAATCCTCAATCCTCAATCTTCAATCCTCAATCCTCAACCCTCAATCGTCAATATTCAATTCTCAATACTCAATCTTCAATCCTCAATCCTCAATACTCAATACTAAATCCTCATTCCTCAATCTTCAATACCCAATCCTCAATCTTCAATCCTCAATCCTCAATTCTCAATCCTCAATCCTCAATCCTCAGACCTCAAGCATCAATACTCAACCCTCAGTCCTCGTCCTCTATCCACAACCCCCAATACTCAATCCTCAATCGTCAATTCTCAATCTTCAATCCTCAATCCTCAATCCTCGGTCCTCAAACCACAATCCTGAATCCTCAATCCTGAATCCTCAACCTTCAGCCCTCAGTCCTCAACAATCAGTTGGCAATCCTCAATCCTCAAGAGAATATCATCAATTCACAGTTTTCAATACTCAATACTCAATCTGCAATCTTCAAATCTCTATCCACAAACATCAATTCTCATCACTCATCCCTCAACACTCAATCCTCAATCTTCAATCCTCAATCCTCAATCCTGAATCCTCAATCAACATTCTTCAATATTCAATACCCAACCCTCAATCTTCAATCCTCAATCCTCAATCCTCAATTCTCAATCCTCAATCCTCAATCCTCAATCCTCAATCCTCAATCCTCAATCATCAATCCTCAATCCTCAATGTACAATCCGCAATACCCAATCCTCAATATTCTATCCGCAATCCTCAATCCTCAATCCTCAATCCTCAATCCTCAATCCTCAATCTTGAATCCTCAATACTCAATCTTCAATCCTCAATCCTCAATCCTCAATCCTCAATCCTCATTCTTCAATCCTCAACACCCAATCCTGAATCTTCAATCCTCAATCCTCAATCCTCAATTCTCAACCCTCATTCCTCAATCCTCAGTCCTCAAACATCAATAGTCAACCCTCAGTCCTCATCCTCAATCCACAACACTCAATCCTCGATCCTCAATCTTCAATCATCAATATTCAATCTTCAACCCTCAATCCTCAATCCTCAATACTCAATCCTCAATCCTCAATGTTCTATCCTCAATACGCAATCCTCAACCTACAATCCTCAATCCTCAATCCTCAATTCTCAATCCTCAATCCTCAATCCTCAGACCTCAAACATCAATACTCAACCCTCAGTCCTCGTCCTCAATCCACAACCCTCAATCCTCAATCCTCAATCCTCAATCTTCAATCATCAATATTCAATCTTCAATCCTCAATCCTCAATCCTCAATACTCAATCCTCAATCCTCAATGTTCTATCCTCAATACGCAATCCTCAATCTTCAATCGTCAATCCTCAATCCTCAATCCTCAATCCTCAATCCTCAATCTTAATCTTCAATCCTCAGTACTCAATCTTCAATCCTCAATCCTCAATCCTCAATCCTCAATCCTCAATCTTCAATCCTCAATACTCAATCTTCAATCCTCAATCCTCAATCCTCAATCCTCAATCCTCAATCCTCAATCCTCATTCTTCAATCCTCATTACCGAATCCTCAATCTTCAATCCTCAATCCTCAATCCTCAATTCTCAATCCTCAATCCTGAATCCTCAGACTTCAAACATCAATACTCAACCCTCAGTCCTCGTCCTCAATCCTCAATATTCAGTCATTAATATTCAACCATCAATCCTCAATCCTCAATCCTCAATCCTCAATCCTCAATCCTCAATCCTCAATCCTCAATCGTCAATATTCAATTCTCAATACTCAATCTTCAATCCTCAATTCTCAATACTCAATACTAAATCCTGATTCTTCAATCCTCAATACCCAATCCTCAATCTTCAATCCTCAATCCTCAATTCTCAATCCTCAATCCTCAATCCTCAGACCTCAAGCATCAATACTCAACCCTCAGTCCTCGTCCTCAATCCTCAATATTCAGTCATTAATATTCAACCTTCAATCCTCAATCCTCAATCCTCAATCCTCAATCCTCAATCATCAATCCTCAATCCTCAATCGTCAATCCTCAATCTTCAATCCTCAATACTCAATCTTCAACCCTCAATCCTCAATCCTCAATCCTCAATCCTCAATCCTCAATCCTCATTCTTCAATCCTCATTACCGAATCCTCAATCTTCAATCCTCAATCCTCAATCCTCAATTCTCAATCCTCAATCCTGAATCCTCAGACTTCAAACATCAATACTCAACCCTCAGTCCTCGTCCTCAATCCTCAATATTCAGTCATTAATATTCAACCTTCAATCCTCAATCCTCAATCCTCAACCCTCAATCCTCAATCCTCAATCCTCAATCCTCAATCGTCAATATTCAATTCTCAATACTCAATCTTCAATCCTCAATCCTCAATACTCAATACTAAATCCTCATTCTTCAATCCTCAATACCCAATCCTCAATCTTCAATCCTCAATCCTCAATTCTCAATCCTCAATCCTCAAGCCTCAGACCTCAAGCATCAATACTCAACCCTCAGTCCTCGTCCTCAATCTACAACCCCCAATACTCAATCCTCAATCTTCAATTCTCAATCTTCAATCCTCAATCCTCAATCCTCGGTCCTCCAACCACAATCCTGAATCCTCAATCCTGAATCCTCAACCCTCAGCCCTCAGTCCTCAACAATCAGTTGTCAATCCTCAATGCTCAAGAGAATATCATCAATTCACAGTTTTCAATACTCAATACTCAATCTGCAATCTTCAAATCTCTATCCACAAACATCAATTCTCATCACTCATCCCTCAACACTCAATCCTCAATCCTCAATCCTCAATCCTCAATCCTCAATCCTCAATCCTCATTCTTCAATCCTCAATACCCAATCCTCAATACCCAATCTCCAATCCTCAATCCTCAATCCTCAATCCTCAATCCTCAATCAACATTCTTCAATCCTCAATACCCAATCCTCAATCTTCAATCCTCAATCCTCAATCCTCAATTCTCAATCCTCAATCCTCACTCCTCAGTCCTCAAACATCAATAGTCAGCCCTCAGTCCTCGTCCTCAATCCACAACCCTCAATCCTCGATCCTCAATCTTCAATCATCAATATTCAATCTTCAACCCTCAATCCCCAATCCTCAATACTCAATCCTCAATCCTCAATGTTCTATCCTCAATACGCAATCCTCAACCTACAATCCTCAATCCTCAATCCTCAATTCTCAATCCTCAATCCTCAATCCTCAATCCTCAACCTACAATCCTCAATCCCCAATCCTCAATACTCAATCCTCAATCCTCAATGTTCTATCCTCAATACGCAATCCTCAACCTACAATCCTCAATCCTCAATCCTCAATCCTCAATCCTCAATCTTCAATCATCAATATTCAATCTTCAATCCTCAATCCTCAATCCTCAATACTCAATCCTCAATCCTCAATGTTCTATCCTCAATACGCAATCCTCAATCTTCAATCGTCAATCCTCAATCCTCAATCCTCAATCCTCAATCCTCAATCTTAATCTTCAATCCTCAGTACTCAATCTTCAATCCTCAATCCTCAATCCTCAATCCTCAATCTTCAATCTTCAATCCTCAATACTCAATCTTCAATCCTCAATCCTCAATCCTCAATCCTCAATCCTCAATCCTCAATCCTCATTCTTCAATCCTCATTACCGAATCCTCAATCTTCAATCCTCAATCCTCAATCCTCAATTCTCAATCCTCAATCCTGAATCCTCAGACTTCAAACATCAATACTCAACCCTCAGTCCTCGTCCTCAATCCTCAATATTCAGTCATTAATATTCAACTTTCAATCCTCAATCCTCGATCCTCTATCCTCAACACTCAATCCTCAATGTTCAATCCTCAATACCCAATCCTCAGTCTTCAATCCTCAATCCTCAATCCTCAATCCTCAATCCTCAATCCTCAGTCCTCAAACCTCAATCCTGATTCCTCAACCCTGAATCCTCAATGTTCAGCCCTCAGTCCTCAACAGTCAGTTCTCAATCCTCAATCGTCAATAGAATATCCTCAATTCACGGTTTTCAATACTCAATACTGAATCTGCAATCTTCAGACCTCTATCCACAAACATCAATTCTCATCACTCAATCCTCAATACTCAGTCCCCAATCCTCAATCTTCAATCCTCAATCCTCTATCCTCAACAGTCAATCCTCAATGTTCAATCCTCAATACCCAACCCTCAGTCTTCAATCCTCAATCCTCAATCCTCAATCCTCAATCCTCAATCCTCAATCCTCAATCCTCAATCCTCAATCGTCAATATTCAATTCTCAATACTCAATCTTCAATCCTCAATCCTCAATACTCAATACTAAATCCTCATTCTTCAATCTTCAATACCCAATCCTCAATCTTCAATCCTCAATCCTCAATTCTCAATCCTCAATCCTCAATCCTCAGACCTCAAGCATCAATACTCAACCCTCAGTCCTCGTCCTCTATCCACAACCCCCAATACTCAATCCTCAATCTTCAATTCTCAATCTTCAATCCTCAATCCTCAATCCTCGGTCCTCAAACCACAATCCTGAATCCTCAATCCTGAATCCTCAACCTTCAGCCCTCAGTCCTCAACAATCAGTTGGCAATCCTCAATCCTCAAGAGAATATCATCAACTCACAGTTTTCAATACTCAATACTCAATCTGCAATCTTCAAATCTCTATCCACAAACATCAATTCTCATCACTCATCCCTCAACACTCAATCCTCAATCTTCAATCCTCAATCCTCAATCCTGAATCCTCAATCAACATTCTTCAATCCTCAATACCCAATGCTCAATCTTCAATCCTCAATCCTCAATCCTCAATTCTCAATCCTCAATCCTCAATCGTCAATCCTCAATCCTCAATCCTCAATCATCAATCCTCAATCCTCAATGTACAATCCGCAATACCCAATCCTCAATCTTCTATCCGCATTCCTCAATCCTCAATCCTCAATCCTCAATCCTCAATCCTCAATCCTCAGACCTCAAACATCAATACTCAACCCTCAGTCCTCGTCCTCAATCCACAACCCTCAATCCTCAATCCTCAATCCTCAATCTTCAATCATCAATATTCAATCTTCAATCCTCAATCCTCAATCCTCAATACTCAATCCTCAATCCTCAATGTTCTATCCTCAATACGCAATCCTCAATCTTCAATCGTCAATCCTCAATCCTCAATCCTCAATCCTCAATCCTCAATCTTAATCTTCAATCCTCAGTACTCAATCTTCAATCCTCAATCCTCAATCCTCAATCCTCAATCCTCAATCTTCAATCCTCAATACTCAATCTTCAATCCTCAATCCTCAATACTCAATCCTCAATCCTCAATCCTCAATCCTCATTCTTCAATCCTCATTACCGAATCCTCAATCTTCAATCCTCAATCCTCAATCCTCAATTCTCAATACTCAATCCTGAATCCTCAGCCTTCAAACATCAATACTCAACCCTCAGTCCTCGTCCTCAATCCTCAATATTCAGTCATTAATATTCAACCTTCAATCCTCAATCCTCAATCCTCAATCCTCAATCCTCAATCCTCAATCCTCAATCCTCAATCGTCAATATTCAATTCTCAATACTCAATCTTCAATCCTCAATCCTCAATACTCAATACTAAATCCTCATTCTTCAATCCTCAATACCCAATCCTCAATCTTCAATCCTCAATCCTCAATTCTCAATCCTCAATCCTCAATCCTCAGACCTCAAGCATCAATACTCAACCCTCAGTCCTCGTCCTCAATCCACAACCCCCAATACTCAATCCTCAATCTTCAATTCTCAATCTTCAATCCTCAATCCTCAATCCTCGGTCCTCAAACCACAATCCTGAATCCTCAATCCTGAATCCTCAACCCTCAGCCCTCAGTCCTCAACAATCAGTTGTCAATCCTCAATCCTCAAGAGAATATCATCAATTCACAGTTTTCAATACTCAATACTCAATCTGCAATCTTCAAATCTCTATCCACAAACATCAATTCTCATCACTCATCCCTCAACACTCAATCCCCAATCTTCAATCCTCAATCCTCAATCCTCAATCCTCAATCCTCACTCTTCAATCCTCAATACCCAATCCTCAATACCCAATCTCCAATCCTCAATCCTCAATCCTCAATCCTCAATCCTCAATCAACATTCTTCAATCCTCAATACCCAATCCTCAATCTTCAATCCTCAATCCTCAATCCTCAATTCTCAATCCTCAATCCTCAATCCTCAATCCTCAATCATCAATCCTCAATCCTCAATGTACAATCCGCAATACCCAATCCTCAATCTTCTATCCGCAATCCTCAATCCTCAATCCTCAATCCTCAATCCTCAGTCCTCAAACATCAATAGTCAACCCTCAGTCCTCGTCCTCAATCCACAACCCTCAATCCTCGATCCTCAATCTTCAATCATCAATATTCAATCTTCAACCCTCAATCCTCAATCCTCAATACTCAATCCTCAATCCTCAATGTTCTATCCTCAATACGCAATCCTCAACCTACAATCCTCAATCCTCAATCCTCAATTCTCATTCCTCAATCCTCAATCCTCAGACCTCAAACATCAATACTCAACCCTCAGTCCTCGTCCTCAATCCACAACCCTCAATCCTCAATCCTCAATCTTCAATCATCAATATTCAATCTTCAATCCTCAATCCTCAATCCTCAATACTCAATCCTCAATCCTCAATGTTCTATCCTCAATACGCAATCCTCATTCTTCAATTCTCAATCCTCAATCCTCAATCCTCAATCCTCAATCCTCAATCCTCAACCCTCAGTCCTCACACCTCAATCCTGAATCATGAATCCTGAATCATCAATCTTCTGCCTTCAGTCCTCAACAATCAGTTGTCAATCCTCAATCCTCAATAGAATATCATCAATTCACAGCTTTCAATACTCAATACTCAATCTGCAATCTTCAAATCTCTATCCACAAACATCAATTCTCATCACTCAACCCTCAACACTCAGTCACCAATCCTCAATCTTCAATCCTCAATCCTCAATCCTCAATCCTCAATCCTCAATCCTCAGTCCTCAAACCTCAATCCTGAATCCTCAATCCTGAATCATCAATCTTCAGCCTTCAGTCCTCAACAATCAGTTGTCAATCCTCAATCCTCAATAGAATATCCTCAATTCACAGTTTTCAATACTCAATCCCCATTCTTCAATCTTCAAATCTCAATGCACAAAAATCAATTCTCATCACTCAACCATCAACACTCAGTCCTCAATCATCAATCCTCAATCCTCAATCAACATTCTTCAATCCTCAATACCCAATCCTCAATCTTCATTCCTCAATCCTCAATCCTCAATCCTCAGTCCTCAAACCTCAGTCCTGAATCCTCAACCCAGAATCCTCAATCTTCGTCCCTAAGTCCTCAACGATCCGTTGTCATTCCACAATCCTCAATAGAATATCCTCAATTCACAGTTTTCAATACTCAATACTCAATCTGCAATCTTCAGACCTCTACCCACAAACATCAATTCTCATCACTCAACCCTCAATACTCAGTCCCCAATCCTCAATCTTCAATCCTCAATCCTCAATTCTCAATCCTCAATCTTAATCTTCAATCCTCAGTACTCAATCTTCAATCCTCAATCCTCAATCCTCAATCCTCAATCCTCAATCTTCAATCCTCAATACTCAATCTTCAATCTTCAGTCCTCAATCCTCAATCCTCAATTCCCAATCCTCAATCCTCAATCCTCAGACCGCAAACAGCAATACTCAACCCTCAGTCCTCGTCCTCAATCCACAACCATCAATCCTCAATCCTCAATCTTCAATCATCAATATTCAATCTTCAGTCCTCAATCCTCAATCCTCAATCCTCAGTCCTCAATCCTCAATGTTCAATCCGCAATACCCAATCCTCAATCTTCTATCCGCAATCCTCAATCCTCAATCCTCAATCCTCAATCCTCAATCCTCAATCCTCAATCCTCAATCTTCAATCCTCAATACTCAATCTTCAATCCTCATTCCTCAATCCTCAATCCTCAATCCTCATTCTTCGATCCTCAACACCCAATCCTCAATCTTCAATCCTCAATCCTCAATCCTCAATTCTCAATCCTCAATCCTCAATCCTCAGACCTCAAACATTAATACTCAACCCTCAGTCCTCGTCCTCAATCCACAACCCTCAATCCTCAATCCTCAACCTTCAATCATCAATATTCAATCTTCAATCCTCAATCCTCAATCCTCAATACTCAATACTAAATCCTCATTCTTCAATCCTCAATACCCAATCCTCAATCTTCAATCCTCAATCCTCAATTCTCAATCCTCAATCCTCATTCCTCAGACCTCAAGCATCAATACTCAACCCCCAGTCCTCGTACTCAATCCACAACCCCCAATACTCAATCCTCAATCTTCAATTCTCAATCTTCAATCCTCAATCCTCAATCCTCGGTCCTCAAACCACAATCCTGAATCCTCAATCCTGAATCCTCAACCTTCAGCCCTCAGTCCTCAACAATCAGTTGGCAATCCTCAATCCTCAAGAGAATATCATCAATTCACAGTTTTCAATACTCAATACTCAATCTGCAATCTTCAAATCTCTATCCACAAACATCAACTCTCATCACTCATCCCTCAACACTCAATCCTCAATCTTCAATCCTCAATCCTCAATCCTCAATCCTCAATCCTCATTCTTCAATCCTCAATACCCAATCCTCAATACCCAATCTCCAATCCTCAATCCTCAATCTTCAATCCTCAATACCCAATCCTCAATACCCAATCTCCAATCCTCAATCCTCAATCTTCAATCCTCAATCCTCAATCCTCAATTCTCAATCCTCAATCCTCAATCCTCAATCCTCAATCATCAATCCTCAATCCTCAATGTACAATCCGCAATACCCAATCCTCAATCTTCTATCCGCAATCCTCAATCCTCAATCCTCAATCCTCAATCCTCAATCCTCAATCTTCAATCCTCAATACTCAATCTTCAATACTCAATCCTCAATCCTCAATCCTCAATCCTCATTCTTCAATCCTCAACATCCAATCCTGAATCTTCAATCCTCAATCATCAATCCTCAATTCTCAACCCTCATTCCTCAATCCTCAGTCCTCAAACATCAATAGTCAACCCTCAGTCCTCGTCCTCAATCCACAACCCTCAATCCTCGATCCTCAATCTTCAATCATCAATATTCAATCTTCAACCCTCAATCCTCAATCCTCAATACTCAATCCTCAATCCTCAATGTTCTATCCTCAATACGCAATCCTCAACCTACAATCCTCAATCCTCAATCCTCAATTCTCAATCCTCAATCCTCAATCCTCAGACCTCAAACATCAATACTCAACCCTCAGTCCTCGTCCTCAATTCACAACCCTCAATCCTCAATCCTCAATCTTCAATCATCAATATTCAATCTTCAATCCTCAATCTTCAATCCTCAATCCTCAATCCTCAATCCTCAATCCTCAATCTTCAATCCTCAATACTCAATCTTCAATCCTCAATCCTCAATCCTCAATCCTCAATCCTCAATCCTCAATCCTCATTCTTCAATCCTCATTACCGAATCCTCAATCTTCAATCCTCAATCCTCAATCCTCAATTCTCAATCCTCAATCCTGAATCCTCAGACTTCAAACATCAATACTCAACCCTCAGTACTCGTCCTCAATCCTCAATATTCAGTCATTAATATTCAACCTTCAATCCTCAATCCTCAATCCTCTATCCTCAACACTCAATCCTCAATGTTCAATCCTCAATACCCAATCCTCAGTCTTCAATCCTCAATCCTCAATCCTCAATCCTCAATCCTCAATCCTCAGTCCTCAAACCTCAATCCTGACTCCTCAAACCTGAATCCTCAATGTTCAGCCCTAAGTCCTCAACAGTCAGTTCTCAATCCTCAATCCTCAATAGAATATCCTCAATTCACGGTTTTCAATACTCAATACTCAATCTGCAATCTTCAGACCTCTATCCACAAACATCAATTCTCACCACTCAATCCTCAATACTCAGTCCCCAATCCTCAATCTTCAATCCTCAATCCTCTTTCCTCAACAGTCAATCCTCAATGTTCAATCCTCAATACCCAACCCTCAGTCTTCAATCCTCAATCCTCAATCCTCAATCCTCAATCCTCAATCCTCAATCCTCAATCCTCAATCCTCAATCGTCAATATTCAATTCTCAATTCTCAATCTTCAATCCTCAATCCTCAATACTCAATACTAAATCCTCATTCTTCAATCCTCAATACCCAATCCTCAATCTTCAATCCTCAATCCTCAATTCTCAATCCTCAATCCTCAATCCTCAGACCTCAAGCATCAACACTCAACCCTCAGTCCTCGTCCTCAATCCACAACCCCCAATACTCAATCCTCAATCTTCAATTCTCAATCTTCAATACTCAATCCTCAATCCTCGGTCCTCAAACCACAATCCTGAATCCTCAATCCTGAATCCTCAACCTTCAGCCCTCAGTCCTCAACAATCAGTTGTCAATCCTCAATCCTCAAGAGAATATCATCAATTCACAGCTTTCAATACTCAATACTCAATCTGCAATCTTCAAATCTCTATCCACAAACATCAATTCTCATCACTCATCCCTCAACACTCAATCCTCAATCTTCAATCCTCAATCCTCAATCCTCAATCCTCAATCCTCATTCTTCAATCCTCAATACCCAATCCTCAATACCCAATCTCCAATCCTCAATCCTCAATCCTCAATCCTCAATCCTCAATCAACATTCTTCAATCCTCAATACCCAATCCTCAATCTTCAATCCTCAATCCTCAATCCTCAATTCTCAATCCTCAATCCTCAATCCTCAATCCTCAATCATCAATCCTCAACACCCAATCCTGAATCTTCAATCCTCAATCCTCAGTCCTGAATTCTCAACCCTCATTCCTCAATCCTCAGTCCTCAAACATCAATAGTCAACCCTCAGTCCTCGTCCTCAATCCACAACCCTCAATCCTCGATCCTCAATCTTCAATCATCAATATTCAATCTTCAACCCTCAATCCTCAATCCTCAATACTCAATCCTCAATCCTCAATGTTCTATCCTCAATACGCAATCCTCAACCTACAATCCTCAATCCTCAATCCTCAATTCTCAATCCTCAATCCTCAATCCTCAGACCTCAAACATCAATACTCAACCCTCAGTCCTCGTCCTCAATCCACAACCCTCAATCCTCAATCCTCAATCTTCAATCATCAATATTCAATCTTCAATCCTCAATCCTCAATCCTCAATACTCAATCCTCAATCCTCAATGTTCTATCCTCAATACGCAATCCTCAATCTTCAATCGTCAATCCTCAATCCTCAATCCTCAATCCTCAATCCTCAATCTTAATCTTCAATCCTCAGTACTCAATCTTCAATCCTCAATCCTCAATCCTCAATCCTCAATCCTCAATCCTCAATCCTCAATCCTCATTCTTCAATCCTCATTACCGAATCCTCAATCTTCAATCCTCAATCCTCAATCCTCAATTCTCAAACCTCAATCCTGATTCCTCAACCCTGAATCCTCAATGTTCAGCCCTAAGTCCTCAACAGTCAGTTCTCAATCCTCAATCCTCAATAGAATATCCTCAATTCACGGTTTTCAATACTCAATACTCAATCTGCAATCTTCAGACCTCTATCCACAAACATCAATTCTCATCACTCAATCCTCAATACTCAGTCCCCAATCCTCAATCTTCAATCCTCAATCCTCTATCCTCAACAGTCAATCCTCAATGTTCAATCCTCAATACCCAACCCTCAGTCTTCAATCCTCAATCCTCAATCCTCAATCCTCAATCCTCAATCCTCAATCCTCTATCCTCAATCCTCAATCGTCAATATTCAATTCTCAATACTCAATCTTCAATCCTCAATCCTCAATACTCAATACTAAATCCTCATTCTTCAATCCTCAATACCCAATCCTCAATCTTCAATCCTCAATCCTCAATTCTCAGTCTTCAATCCTCAATCCTCAATCCTCAATCCTCAATCCTCATTCTTCAATCCTCAATACCCAATCCTCAATACCCAATCTCCAATCCTCAATCCTCAATCCTCATTCTTCAATCCTCAACACCCAATTCTCAATCTTCAATCCACAATCCTCAATCCTCAATTCTCAATCCTCATTCCTCAATCCTCAGTCCTCAAACATCAATCGTCAACCCTCAGTCCTCAAAACTCAATCCCTAATCCTCAACACTGAATCCTCAATCTTCAGCCCTCAGTCCTCAACAATCAATAGTCAATCCTCAGTCGTCCATAGAATATCCTCAATTCACAGTTTTCAATACTCAATCCCCATTCTTCAATCTTCAAATCTCAATCCACAAACATCAATTCTCATCACTCAACCCTCAACACTCAGTCCTCAATCTTCAATCCTCAATCATCAATCCTCAATCTTCAATCCTCAATACTCAATCTTCAATCCTCAATCCTCAATTCTCAATCCTCAATGCTCAACCCTCTGTAATCAATCCTCAATCATCAATACTCAATCGTCAATCCTCAGACCTCAATCCTCAATCCTCAATCCTCGTTCCTCAAACCTCAATCCTCAAACCTCAGTTCTCACCCTCAATTCTCAATTCTCAATCCTCAATCCTCAATCCTCAATCTTCAATCCTCAATAATCAATCTCCAATCCTATGTCCTCAATCCCCAATACTCAATCCTTAATCCTCAATATTCAATCCTCAATCCCCAGTACTCAATCTTCAATCCTCAATGCTCAATCCTCAATCCCCAATCCTCAGTCCTCAATCCTCAATCCTCAAACCTCAACCCTCAACCGTCAGTCCTCGTCCTGAATCGTCAACCCTCAACCCTCTATCCTCAATCTTCAATCATCAATACTCAATATTCAATCCTCAATCCTCAATCCTCAATCATCAATCCTCAATCCTCATTCTACAATCCTCAATACCCAATCCTCAGTCTTCAATCCTCAATCGTCAATCCTCAATTCTCAGTCCTCAATCCTCAGTCCTCAGTCCTCAAACCTCAACCCTCAACCCTCAGCCCTCATCCTCAATCCTCAATCCTCAATCCTCAATGTTCAATCCGCAATACCCAATCCTCAATCTTCAATCCTCAATCCTCAATCCTCAATCCTCAATCCTCAATCCTCAATCCTCAATCTTCAATCCTCAATACTCAATCTTCAACCCTCAACCCTCAATCCTCAACCCTCAATCCTCATTCTTCAATCCTCAACACCCAATCCTCAATCTTCAATCCTCAATCCTCAATCCTCAATTCTCAATTCTCAATCCTCAATCCTCAGACCTCAAACATCAATACTCAACCCTCAGTCGTCGTCCTCAATCCACAACCCTCAATCCTCGATCCTCAATCTTCAGTACTCAATCCTCAATACTCAATGTTCAATCTTCAATACCCAATCCTCAATCTTCAATCCTCAATACCCAATACTCAATCTTCAATCCTCAATCCTCAATCCTCAATTCTCAATCCTCAATCCTCAATCCTGTGACGTCAAACATCAATACTCAATCCTCAGTCTTCATCCTCAATCCACAACCCTCAATCCTCAATCCTCCATCTTCAATCCCCAATCCTCAATCCTCAATCCTCAATCCTCAATCCTCAGTCCTCAACCCTCAATCCTGAATCCTCAATCCTGAATCCTCAATCTTCAGCCCTCAGTCCTCAACAATCAGTCGTCAATCCTCAATCCTCAATAGAATATCATCAATTCACAGTTTTCAATACTCAATACTCAATCTGCAAACTTCAAATCTCTATCCACAAACATCAATTCTCATCACTCATCCCTCAACACTCAATCCTCAATCTTCAATCCTCAATCCTCAATCCTCAATCCTCAATCCTCATTCTTCAATCCTCAATACCCAATCCTCAATACCCAATCTCCAATCCTCAATCCTCAATCCTCAATCCTCAATCCTCAATCAACATTCTTCAATCCTCAGTACCCAATCCTCAATCTTCAATCCTCAATCCTCAATCCTCAATTCTCAATCCTCAATCCTCAATCCTCAATCCTCAATCATCAATCCTCAATCCTCAATGTACAATCCGCAATACCCAATCCTCAATCTTCTATCCGCAATCCTCAATCCTCAATCCTCAATCCTCAATCCTCAATCCTCAATCTTCAATCCTCAATACTCAATGTTCAATCCTCAATCCTCAATCCTCAATTCTCAATCCTCAATCCTGAATCCTCAGACTTCAAACATCAATACTCAACCCTCAGTCCTCGTCCTCAATCCTCAATATTCAGTCATTAATATTCAACCTTCAATCCTCAATCCTCAATCCTCTATCCTCAACACTCAATCCTCAATGTTCAATCCTCAATACCCAATCCTCAGTCTTCAATCCTCAATCCTCAATCCTCAATACTCAATCCTCAATCCTCAGTCCTCAAACCTCAATCCTGATTCCTCAACCCTGAATCCTCAATGTTCAGCCCTAAGTCCTCAACAGTCAGTTCTCAATCCTCAATCCTCAATAGAATATCCTCAATTCACGGTTTTCAATACTCAATACTCAATCTGCAATCTTCAGACCTCTATCCACAAACATCAATTCTCATCACTCAATCCTCAATACTCAGTCCCCAATCCTCAATCTTCAATCCTCAATCCTCTATCCTCAACAGTCAATCCTCAATGTTCAATCCTCAATACCCAACCCTCAGTCTTCAATCCGCAATCCTCAATCCTCAATCCTCAATCCTCAATCCTCAATCGTCAATATTCAATTCTCAATACTCAATCTTCAATCCTCAATCCTCAATACTCAATACTAAATCCTCATTCTTCAATCCTCAATACCCAATCCTCAATCTTCAATCCTCAATCCTCATTTCTCAATCCTCAATCCTCAATCCTCAGACCTCAAGCACCAATACTCAACCCTCAGTCCTCGTCCTCAATCCACAACCCCCAATACTCAATCCTCAATCTTCAATTCTCAATCTTCAATCCTCAATCCTCAATCCTCGGTCCTCAAACCACAATCCTGAATCCTCAATCCTGAATCCTCAACCCTCAGCCCTCAGTCCTCAACAATCAGTTGGCAATCCTCAATCCTCAAGAGAATATCATCAATTCACAGTTTTCAATACTCAATACTCAATCTGCAATCTTCAAATCTCTATCCACAAACATCAACTCTCATCACTCATCCCTCAACACTCAATCCTCAATCTTCAATCCTCAATCCTCAATCCTCAATCCTCAATCCTCATTCTTCAATCCTCAATACCCAATCCTCAATACCCAATCTCCAATCCTCAATCCTCAATCTTCAATCCTCAATACCCAATCCTCAATACCCAATCTCCAATCCTCAATCCTCAATCTTCAATCCTCAATCCTCAATCCTCAATTCTCAATCCTCAATCCTCAATCCTCAATCCTCAATCATCAATCCTCAATCCTCAATGTACAATCCGCAATACCCAATCCTCAATCTTCTATCCGCAATCCTCAATCCTCAATCCTCAATCCTCAATCCTCAATCCTCAATCTTCAATCCTCAATACTCAATCTTCAATACTCAATCCTCAATCCTCAATCCTCAATCCTCATTCTTCAATCCTCAACACCCAATCCTGAATCTTCAATCCTCAATCATCAATCCTCAATTCTCAACCCTCATTCCTCAATCCTCAGTCCTCAAACATCAATAGTCAACCCTCAGTCCTCGTCCTCAATCCACAACCCTCAATCCTCGATCCTCAATCTTCAATCATCAATATTCAATCTTCAACCCTCAATCCTCAATCCTCAATACTCAATCCTCAATCCTCAATGTTCTATCCTCAATACGCAATCCTCAACCTACAATCCTCAATCCTCAATCCTCAATTCTCAATCCTCAATCCTCAATCCTCAGACCTCAAACATCAATACTCAACCCTCAGTCCTCGTCCTCAATTCACAACCCTCAATCCTCAATCCTCAATCTTCAATCATCAATATTCAATCTTCAATCCTCAATCTTCAATCCTCAATCCTCAATCCTCAATCCTCAATCCTCAATCTTCAATCCTCAATACTCAATCTTCAATCCTCAATCCTCAATCCTCAATCCTCAATCCTCAATCCTCAATCCTCATTCTTCAATCCTCATTACCGAATCCTCAATCTTCAATCCTGAATCCTCAATCCTCAATTCTCAATCCTCAATCCTGAATCCTCAGACTTCAAACATCAATACTCAACCCTCAGTACTCGTCCTCAATCCTCAATATTCAGTCATTAATATTCAGCCTTCAATCCTCAATCCTCAATCCTCTATCCTCAACACTCAATCCTCAATGTTCAATCCTCAATACCCAATCCTCAGTCTTCAATCCTCAATCCTCAATCCTCAATCCTCAATCCTCAATCCTCAGTCCTCAAACCTCAATCCTGACTCCTCAAACCTGAATCCTCAATGTTCAGCCCTAAGTCCTCAACAGTCAGTTCTCAATCCTCAATCCTCAATAGAATATCCTCAATTCACGGTTTTCAATACTCAATACTCAATCTGCAATCTTCAGACCTCTATCCACAAACATCAATTCTCATCACTCAATCCTCAATACTCAGTCCCCAATCCTCAATCTTCAATCCTCAATCCTCTATCCTCAACAGTCAATCCTCAATGTTCAATCCTCAATACCCAACCCTCAGTCTTCAATCCTCAGTCCTCAATCCTCAATCCTCAATCCTCAATCCTCAATCCTCAATCGTCAATATTCAATTCTCAATTCTCAATCTTCAATCCTCAATCCTCAATACTCAATACTAAATCCTCATTCTTCAATCCTCAATACCCAATCCTCAATCTTCAATCCTCAATCCTCAATTCTCAATCCTCAATCCTCAATCCTCAGACCTCAAGCATCAATACTCAACCCTCAGTCCTCGTCCTCAATCCACAACCCCCAATACTCAATCCTCAATCTTCAATTCTCAATCTTCAATCCTCAATCCTCAATCCTCGGTCCTCAAACCACAATCCTGAATCCTCAATCCTGAATCCTCAACCTTCAGCCCTCAGTCCTCAACAATCAGTTGTCAATCCTCAATCCTCAAGAGAATATCATCAATTCACAGCTTTCAATACTCAATACTCAATCTGCAATCTTCAAATCTCTATCCACAAACATCAATTCTCATCACTCATCCCTCAACACTCAATCCTCAATCTTCAATCCTCAATCCTCAATCCTCAATCCTCAATCCTCATTCTTCAATCCTCAATACCCAATCCTCAATACCCAATCTCCAATCCTCAATCCTCAATCCTCAATCCTCAATCCTCAATCAACATTCTTCAATCCTCAATACCCAATCCTCAATCTTCAATCCTCAATCCTCAATCCTCAATTCTCAATCCTCAATCCTCAATCCTCAATCCTCAATCATCAATCCTCAACACCCAATCCTGAATCTTCAATCCTCAATCCTCAGTCCTGAATTCTCAACCCTCATTCCTCAATCCTCAGTCCTCAAACATCAATAGTCAACCCTCAGTCCTCGTCCTCAATCCACAACCCTCAATCCTCGATCCTCAATCTTCAATCATCAATATTCAATCTTCAACCCTCAATCCTCAATCCTCAATACTCAATCCTCAATCCTCAATGTTCTATCCTCAATACGCAATCCTCAACCTACAATCCTCAATCCTCAATCCTCAATTCTCAATCCTCAATCCTCAATCCTCAGACCTCAAACATCAATACTCAACCCTCAGTCCTCGTCCTCAATCCACAACCCTCAATCCTCAATCCTCAATCTCCAATCATCAATATTCAATCTTCAATCCTCAATCCTCAATCCTCAATACTCAATCCTCAATCCTCAATGTTCTATCCTCAATACGCAATCCTCAATCTTCAATCGTCAATCCTCAATCCTCAATCCTCAATCCTCAATCCTCAATCTTAATCTTCAATCCTCAGTACTCAATCTTCAATCCTCAATCCTCAATCCTCAATCCTCAATCCTCAATCTTCAATCCTCAATACTCAATCTTCAATCCTCAATCCTCAATCCTCAATCCTCAATCCTCAATCCTCAATCCTCATTCTTCAATCCTCATTACCGAATCCTCAATCTTCAATCCTCAATCCTCAATCCTCAATTCTCAAACCTCAATCCTGATTCCTCAACCCTGAATCCTCAATGTTCAGCCCTAAGTCCTCAACAGTCAGTTCTCAATCCTCAATCCTCAATAGAATATCCTCAATTCACGGTTTTCAATACTCAATACTCAATCTGCAATCTTCAGACCTCTATCCACAAACATCAATTCTCATCACTCAATCCTCAATACTCAGTCCCCAATCCTCAATCTTCAATCCTCAATCCTCTATCCTCAACAGTCAATCCTCAATGTTCAATCCTCAATACCCAACCCTCAGTCTTCAATCCTCAATCCTCAATCCTCAATCCTCAATCCTCAATCCTCAATCCTCTATCCTCAATCCTCAATCGTCAATATTCAATTCTCAATACTCAATCTTCAATCCTCAATCCTCAATACTCAATACTAAATCCTCATTCTTCAATCCTCAATACCCAATCCTCAATCTTCAATCCTCAATCCTCAATTCTCAATCTTCAATCCTCAATCCTCAATCCTCAATCCTCAATCCTCATTCTTCAATCCTCAATACCCAATCCTCAATACCCAATCTCCAATCCTCAATCCTCAATCCTCATTCTTCAATCCTCAACACCCAATTCTCAATCTTCAATCCACAATCCTCAATCCTCAATTCTCAATCCTCATTCCTCAATCCTCAGTCCTCAAACATCAATCGTCAACCCTCAGTCCTCAAAACTCAATCCCTAATCCTCAACACTGAATCCTCAATCTTCAGCCCTCAGTCCTCAACAATCAATAGTCAATCCTCAGTCGTCCATAGAATATCCTCAATTCACAGTTTTCAATACTCAATCCCCATTCTTCAATCTTCAAATCTCAATCCACAAACATCAATTCTCATCACTCAACCCTCAACACTCAGTCCTCAATCTTCAATCCTCAATCATCAATCCTCAATCTTCAATCCTCAATACTCAATCTTCAATCCTCAATCCTCAATTCTCAATCCTCAATGCTCAACCCTCAATCGTCAATCCTCAATCCCCAATCCTCAATCTTCAATCCTCAATCCTCAATCCTCAATCCTCAGTCCTCAATCTTCGATCCTCAATACTCAATCTGCAATCCTCAATCCTCAGTCCTCACTCCTCAATCCTCATTCTTCAATCCTCAATATCGAATCCTCAATCTTCAATCCTCAATCCTCAATCCTCAATTCTCAATCTTCAATCCTCAATACTCAATCTTCAATCCTCAATCCTCAATCCTCAATCCTCAATCCTCAATCCTCAATCCTCAATCCTCATTCTTCAATCCTCATTACCGAATCCTCAATCTTCAATCCTCAATCCTCAATCCTCAATTCTCAATCCTCAATCCTGAATCCTCAGACTTCAAACATCAATACTCAACCCTCAGTCCTGGTCCTCAATCCTCAATATTCAGTCATTAATATTCAACCTTCAATCCTCAATCCTCAATCCTCTATCCTCAACACTCAATCCTCAATGTTCAATCCTCAATACCCAATCCTCGGTCTTCAATCCTCAATCCTCAATCCTCAATCCTCAATCCTCAATCCTCGGTCCTCAAACCTCAATCCTGATTCCTCAACCCTGCATCCTCAATGTTCAGCCCTAAGTCCTCAACAGTCAGTCCTCAATCCTCAATCCTCAATAGAATATCCTCAATTCACGGTTTTCAATACTCAATACTCAATCTGCAATATTCAGACCTCTATCCACAAACATCAATTCTCATCACTCAACCCTCAATACTCAGTCCCCAATCCTCAATCTTCAATCCTCAATCCTCTATCCTCAACACTCAATCCTCAATGTTCAATCCTCAATACCCAACCCTCAGTCTTCAATCCTCAATCCTCAATCCTCAATCCTCAATCCTCAATCCTCAATCCTCAATCCTCAATCCTCAATCCTCAATCGTCAATATTCAATCCTCAATACTCAATCTTCAATCCTCAATCCTCAATACTCAATACTCAATCCTCATTCTTCAATCCTCAATACCCAATCCTCAATCTTCAATCCTCAATCCTCAATTCTCAATCCTCAATCCTCAATCCTCAGACCTCAAACATCAATACTCAACCCTCAGTCCTCGTCCTCAATCCACAACCCCTAATACTCAATCCTCAATCTTCAATTCTCAATCTTCAATCCTCAATCCTCAATCCTCGGTCCTCAAACCACAGTCGTGAATCCTCAATCCTGAATCCTCAACCTTCAGCCCTCAGTCCTCAACAATCGGTTGTCAATCCTCAATCCTCAAGAGAATATCATCAATTCACAGTTTTCAATACTCAATACTCAATCTGCAATCTGCAAATCTCTATCCACAAACATCAATTCTCATCACTCATCCCTCAACACTCAATCCTCAATCTTCATTTCTAAATCCTCAATCCTCAATCCTCAATCCTCATTCTTCAATCCTCAATACCCAATCCTCAATACCCAATCTCCAATCCTCAATCCTCAATCCTCAATCCTCAATCCTCAATCCTCATTCTTCAATCCTCAACACCCAATCCTCAATCTTCAATCCACAATCCTCAATCTTCAATTCTCAATCCTCATTCCTCAATCCTCAGTCCTCAAACATCAATCGTCAACCCTCAGTCCTCAAAACTCAATCCCTAATCCTCAATACTGAATCCTCAATCTTCAGCCCTCAGTCCTCAACAATCAATAGTCAATCCTCAGTCGTCCATAGAATATCCTCAATTCACAGTTTTCAATACTCAATCCCCATTCTTCAATCTTCAAATCTCAATCCACAAACATCAATTCTCATCACTCAACCCTCAACACTCAGTCCTCAATCTTCAATCCTCAATCATCAATCCTCAATCTTCAATCCTCAATACTCAATCTTCAATCCTCAATCCTCAATTCTCAATCCTCAATGCTCAACCCTCAATCGTCAATCCTCAATCCCCAATCCTCAATCTTCAATCCTCAATCCTCAATCCTCAATCCTCAGTCCTCAATCTTCGATCCTCAATACTCAATCTGCAATCCTCAATCCTCAGTCCTCACTCCTCAATCCTCATTCTTCAATCCTCAATATCGAATCCTCAATCTTCAATCCTCAATCCTGAATCCTCAATTCTCTATCCTCTATACACAATCTTCAATCCTAAATCCTCAATCCTCAATCCTCAATCCTCATTCTTCAATCCTCAAAACCCAATCCTCAATCTTCAATCCTCAATCCTCTATCCTCAATTCTCAATCCTCAATCCTCAATCCTCAGACCTCAAACATTAATACTCAACCCTCAGTCCTCGTCCTCAATCCACAACCCTCAATCCTCGATCCTCAATCTTCAATCAGCAATATTCAATCTTCAATCCTCAATCCTCAATCCTCAATACTCAATCCTCAATCCTCAATGTTCTGTCCTCAATACGCAATCCTCATTCTTCAATTCTCAATCCTCAATCCTCAATCCTCAATCCTCAATCCTCAATCCTCAATCCTCAGTCCTCAAACCTCAATCCTGAATCATCAGTCCTGAATCATCAATCTTCTGCCTTCAGTCCTCAACAATCAGTTGTCAATCCTCAATCCTCAATAGAATATCCTCAATTCACAGTTTTCAATACTCAATCCCCATTCTTCAATCTTCAAATCTCTATCCACAAACATCAATTCTCATCACTCAACCATCATCACTCAGTCCTCAATCATCAATCCTCAATCCTCAATCCTCAATCGTCATTCTTCAACCCTCAATACTCAATCTTCAATCCTCAATCCTCAATCCCTAATCCTCAATCCTCATTCTTCAATCCTCAATACTCAATCGTCAATCCTCAATCCTCAATCCTCAATCTTCAATCCTCAGTCACAAATCCTCAATCGTCAATACTCACTCCTCAATCCTCAATCTTCAATCCTGAATAATCAGTCTTCAATCCTCAATCCTCAGTCCGCAATCCTCAATCAACATTCTTCAATCCTCAATACCCAATCCTCAATCTTCAATCCTCAATCCTCAATCCTCAATTCTCAATACTCAATCCTCAATCCTCAATCCTCAATTATCAATCCTCAATCCTCAATGTTCAATCCGCAATACCCAATCCTCAATCTTCTATCCGCAATCCTCAATCCTCAATCCTCAATCCTCAATCCTCGATTCTCAATCCTCAATCTTCAATCCTCAATACTCAATCTTCAATCCTCAATCCTCAATCCTCAATCCTCAATCCTCATTCTTCAATCCTCAACACCCAATCCTCAATCTTCAGTCCTCAATCCTCAATCCTCAATTCTCAACCCTCATTCCTCAATCCTCAGTCCGCAAACATCAATAGTCAACCCTCAGTCCTCGTCCTCAATCCACAACCCTCAATCCTCTATCCTCAATCTTCAATCATCAATATTCAATCTTCAACCCTCAATCCTCAATCCTCAATACTCAATCCTCAATCCTCAATGTTCTATCCTCAATACGCAATCCTCAACCTTCAATCCTCAATCCTCAATCCTCAATCCTCGATCCTCAATCCTCAATCCTCAGTCCTCAAACCTCAATCCTGAATCCACAATACTGAACCCTCAATATTCAGCCCTCAGACCTCAACAATCAGTTGTGAATCCTCAATCCTCAATAGAATATCCTCAATTCACAGGTTTCAATACTCAATACTCAGCCTGCAATCTTCAAATCTCTATCCACAAACATCAATTCTCATCACTCAACCCTCAATATTCAACGCACAACCCTCAACCATCAATCCTCAATATTCAACCATCAATCCTCAATTCTCAACACTCAATAGAATATCCTGAATTCTGACGGTTCAATACTCAATCCACAATATCCAATAATCAAATCTCAATCCTCAAACATCAATTCTCAACACTCAATCCTCAACACTCAGTCCTCTCTCTTCAATCCTCCATCCTCAATCCTCAATCCTCAAGCGTCAATCCTCAATACTCAATCCTCAGCCCTCAATCCTCAGTCCTCAAAACTCAATCCCTAATCCTCAATCCTGAATCCTCAATCTTCAGCCCTCAGACCTCAACAATCAATTGTCAATCCTCAGTCCTCCATAGAATATCCTCAATTCACAGTTTTCAATACTCAATCCCCATTCTTCAATCTTCAAATCTCAATCCACAAACATCAATTCTCATCACTCAACCCTCAACACTCAGTCCTCAATCTTCAATCCTCAAACCTCAATCCTCAACCCTCAGCCCTCATCCTCAATTCTCAATCCTTAATCCTCAATCCTCAATCCTCATTCTTCAATATTCAATACCCAATCCTCAATCTTCAATGCTCAATCCTCAATCCTCAATCCTCAATCATCAATCCTCAATCCTCAATCCTCAATCCTCAATCCTCAATCCTCAATCCTCAGTCCCAAATACTCAATCTTCAATACTCAATCCTCAATCCTCAGTCTTCAATCCTCAATACTCAATCTTCAATCCTCAATCCTCAATCCTCAGTCCTCAGTCCTCAAACCTCAATCCTCAACCCTCAGCCCTCATCCTCAATCCTCAATCCTCAATCCTCAATCCGCAGTCTTCAATCCTCAATACTCAATCTTCAATCCTTAATCCTCAATCCTCGGTCCTCAATCCTCAATCGTCAATCTCCAATCCTGAATACTCAATCTTCAATCCTCAATCCTCAATCCTCAATCCTCAATCCTCAATCCTCAATACTCATTCTTCATTCCTCAATACCCAATCCTCAATCTTCAATCCTCAATCCTCAATCCTCAATTCTCAACCCTCAATCCTCAGTCCTCAGTCCTCAAACATCAATCCTCAAACCTCAGCCCTCATCATCAATCCTCAATCCTCAATCCTCAATCCTCAATCTTCAATCCTCAATACTCAATATTCAATCCTCAATCCTCAGTCCTCAAACCTCAATTCTGAATCCTCAATCCTGCATCCTCAATCTTCAGCACTCAGTCCTCAACAATCCGTTGTCAGTCCTTAATCCCCAATAGAATATCATCAATTCACTGTTTTCAATGCTCAATACTCAATCTGCAATCTTCAAATCTCTATCCAGAAACATCAATTCTCATCACTCAACCCTGGACGCTCAGTCCTCAATGTTCAATCCTCAATCCTCAACTCTCAACCTTCAATCCTCAATACTGAATCTTCAATCCTCAATACTCAATCTTCAATCCTCAATCCTCAATCCTCAATCCTCAATCCTCATTCTTCAATCCTCAACACCCAATCCTCAATCTTCAGTCCTCAATCCTCAATCCTCAATTCTCAACCCTCATTCCTCAATCCTCAGTCCGCAAACATCAATAGTCAACCCTCAGTCCTCGTCCTCAATCCACAACCCTCAATCCTCTATCCTCAATCTTCAATCATCAATATTCAATCTTCAACCCTCAATCCTCAATCCTCAATACTCAATCCTCAATCCTCAATGTTCTATCCTCAATACGCAATCCTCAACCTTCAATCCTCAATCCTCAATCCTCAATCCTCGATCCTCAATCCTCAATCCTCAGTCCTCAAACCTCAATCCTGAATCCTCAGTATTCAATCCTCAATCCCCAGTACTCAATCTTCAATCCTCAATGCTCAATCCTCAATCCCCAATCCTCAGTCCTCAGTCCTCAATCCTCAAACCTCAACCCTCAACCGTCAGTCCTCGTCCTGAATCGTCAACCCTCAATCCTCTATCCTCAATCTTCAATCATCAATACTCAATATTCAATCCTCAATCCTCAATCCTCAATCATCAATCCTCAATCCTCATTCTACAATCCTCAATACCCAATCCTCAGTCTTCAATCCTCAATCGTCAATCCTCAATTCTCAGTCCTCAATCCTCAGTCCTCAGTCCTCAAACCTCAACCCTCAACCCTCAGCCCTCATCCTCAATCCTCAATCCTCAATCCTGAATGTTCAATCCGCAATACCCAATCCTCAATCTTCAATCCTCAATCCTCAATCCTCAATCCTCAATCCTCAATCCTCAATCCTCAATCTTCAATCCTCAATACTCAATCTTCAACCCTCAACCCTCAATCCTCAACCCTCAATCCTCATTCTTCAATCCTCAACACCCAATCCTCAATCTTCAATCCTCAATCCTCAATCCTCAATTCTCAATTCTCAATCCTCAATCCTCAGACCTCAAACATCAATACTCAACCCTCAGTCGTCGTCCTCAATCCACAACCCTCAATCCTCGATCCTCAATCTTCAGTACTCAATCCTCAATACTCAATGTTCAATCTTCAATACCCAATCCTCAATCTTCAATCCTCAATACCCAATACTCAATCTTCAATCCTCAATCCTCAATCCTCAATTCTCAATTCTCAATCCTCAATCCTGTGACGTCAAACATCAATACTCAATCCTCAGTCTTCATCCTCAATCCACAACCCTCAATCCTCAATCCTCCATCTTCAATTCCCAATCCTCAATCCTCAATCCTCAATCCTCAATCCTCAGTCCTCAACCCTCAATCCTGAATCCTCAATCCTGAATCCTCAATCTTCAGCCCTCAGTCCTCAACAATCAGTCGTCAATCCTCAATCCTCAATAGAATATCCTCAATTCACAGGTTTCAATACTCAATACTCAACCTGCAATATTCAAATCTCTATCCACAAACATCAATTCTCATCTCTCAACCCTCAACACTCAGTCCCCAATCCTCAATCTTCAATCCTCAATCCTCAATCCTCAATCCTCAATTATCAATCTTCAATCCTCAATACTCAATCTTCAATCCTCAATCCACAATCCTCGGTACTCAATCCTCAATCCTCAATCTCCAACCCTGAATACTCAATCTTCAATCCTCAATCCTCAATCCTCAATCCTCAATCCTGAATCCTCATTCTTCAGTCCTCAATTCCCAATCCTCAATCTTCAATCCTTAATCCTCAATCCTCAATTCTCGACCCTCAATCCTCAGTCCTCAGTCCTCAAACCTCAATCCTCAAACCTCAGCCCTCATCATCAATCCTCAATCCTCAATCCTCAATCCTTAATCTTCAATCCTCAATACTCAATATTCAATCCTGAAACCTCAGTCCTCAAATCTCAATTCTGAATCCTCAAACCTGCATCCTCAATCCTCAGCCCTCAGTCCTCAACAATCATTTGTCAATCCTCAATCCTCAATAGAATATCATCAATTCACAGTATTCAATACTCAATACTCAATCTGCAATACACAAATCTCTATCCACAAACATCAATTCTCATCACTCAACCTTCGACACTCAGTCTTCAATCCTCAATCCTCAATCCTCAATCCTCAATCCTCATTCTTCAATCCTCAATACCCAATCCTCAATCTTCAATCCTCAATCCTCAATCCTCAATTCTCAATCCTCAATCCTCAATCCTCAGACCTCAAACATCAATACTCAACCCTCAGTCGTCGTCCTCAATCCACAACCCTCAATCCTCGATCCTCAATCTTCAATACTCAATCCTCAATCCTCAATGTTCAATCTTCAATACCCAATCCTCAATCTTCAATCCTCAATCCTCAATCCTCAATCCTCAATCCTGAATCCTCATTCTTCAATCCTTAATACCCAATCCTCAATCCTCAATCCTCAATCCTCAATCCTCAATCCTCAATCCTCAATCCTCAATCCTCAACCTTCAATACTCAATCGTCAATCCTCAGTCCACAATCCGCAATCCTCAATCCTCGTTCCTCAAACATCAATCCTCAACCCTCAGTACTCACCCCCAATTCTCAATTCTCAATCCTCAATCTTCAATCCTCAATCTTCAATCCTCAATACCCAATCCTCAGTCTTCAATCCTCAATCCTCAATCCTCAACCCTCAATCCTCAATCCTCAGACCTCAAACCTCAATCCCGAATCTTCAATACTGAATCCTCAATCTTCAGCCCTGAGTCCTCAACAATCAGTTGCCAATCCTCAATCCTCAATAGAATATCCTCAATTCACAGTTTTCAATACTCAATACTCAATCTGCAATCTTCAGATCTCTATCCACAAACATAAATTCTCATAACTCAACCCTCAATACTAAGTCCCCAATCCTCAACCTTCAACCCTCAATCCTCAGCCCTCAATCCTCAACCTTAACCTTCAATCCTCAATACTCAATCTTCAATCCTCAATCCTCAATCCTCAATCCTCAATCCTCAATCTTCAATCCTCAATACTCAATCTTCAATCCTCAATCCTCAATCCTCAATCCTCAATCCTCAATCCTCAATCGTCAACCTTCAATCCTCAATACTCAATCTTCAATCCTCAATCCTTAATCCTCAATCCTCAGTCCTCATTCTTCAATCCTCAATAACCAATCCTCAATCTTCAACCCTCAATCCTCAATCCTCAATCCTCAATCCTCAATCCTCAATCCTCAATCTTCAATCCTCAGTTCCAAATTGTCAATCTTCAATACTCAATCCTCAATCCTCAATCTTCAATCCTCAATACTCAATCTTCAATCCTCAATCCTCAGTCCTCAGTCCTCAATCCTCTTTCTTCAATCCTCAATACCCAATACTCAATCTTCAATCCTCAATCCTCAATCCTCAATTCTCAATCCTCAATACTCAATCCTCAGACCTCAGTCCTCAAACTTCAATCCTCAACCCTCAGCCCTCATCCTCAATCCTCAATCCTCAATCCTCGATCCTCAATCCTCAATACTCAATACTCAATCTTCAATCCTTAATCCTCAATCCTCGGTCCTCAATCCTCAATCGTCAATCTGCAATCCTGAATACTCAATCTTCAATCCTCAATCCTCAATCCTCAATCCTCAATCCTCAATCCTCATTCTTCATTCCTCAATACCCAATTCTCAATCTTCAATCCTCAATCCTCAATCCTCAATTCTCAACCCTCAACCCTCAGGCCTCAGTCCTCAAACATCAATCCTCAAACCTCAGCCCTCATCATCAATCCTCAATCCTCAATCCTCAATCCACAATCTTCAATCCTCAATACTCAATATTCAATCCTCAATCCTCAGTCCTCACCCTCAATTCTGAATTCTCAATCCTCAATCCTCAATCCTCAATCTTCAATCCTGAATAATCAATCTCCAATCCTAGATCCTCAATCCCCAATACTCAATCCTTAATCCTCAATATTCAATCCTCAATCCCCAGTACTCAATCTTCAATCCTCAATGCTCAATCCTCAATCCCCAATCCTCAGTCCTCAATCCTCAATCCTCAACCCTCAAACCTCAACCCTCAACCGTCAGTCCTCGTCCTGAATCCTCAACACTCAATCCTCAATCCACAATCTTCAATCATCAATACTGAATATTCAATACTCAATCCTCAATCCTCAGTCCTCAATCCTCAATCCTCAATTCTCAATCCTCAATCCTCAATCCTCTGACGTCAAACATCAATACTCAACCCTCAGTCTTCATCCTCAATCCACAACCCTCAATCCTCAATCCTCAATCTTCAATTCTCAATCCTCAATCCTCAATCCTCAATCCTCAATCCTCAGTCCTCAACCCTCAATTCTGAATCCTCAATCCTGCATCCTCAATCTTCAGCCCTCAGTCCTCAACAATCAGTTGTCAGTCCTCAATCCCCAATAGAATATCATCAATTCACTGTCTTCAATGCTCAATACTCAATCTGCAATCTTCAAATCTCTATCCAGAAACATCAATTCTCACCACTCAACCCTGGACGCTCAGTCCTCAATGTTCAATCGTCAATCCTCAACTCTCAACCTTCAATCCTCAATACTGAATCTTCAATCCTTAATTCTCAATCCTCAATCTTCAATCCTCAATCCTCTGTAATCAATCCTCAATCACCAATACTCAATCGTCAATCCTCAGTCCTCAATCCTCAATCCTCAATCCTCGTTCCTCAAACCTCAATCCTCAACCCTCAGTCCTCACCCTCAATTCTCAATTCTCAGTCCTCAATCCTCAATCCTCAATCTTCAATCCTCAATAATCAATCTCCAATCCTATATCCTCAATCCCCAGTACTCAATCCTTAATCCTCAATATTCAATCCTCAATCCCCAGTACTCAATCTTCAATCCTCAATGCTCAATCCTCAATCCCCAATCCTCAGTCCTGAATCCTCAATCCTCAATCCTCGAACCTCAACCCTCAAACGTCAGTCCTCGTCCTGAATCGTCAACCCTCAATCCTCTATCCTCAATCTTCAATCATCAATACTCAATATTCAATCCTCAATCCTCAATCCTCAATCATCAATCCTCAATCCTCATTCTACATTCCTCAATACCCAATCCTCAATCTTCAATCCTCAATCGTCAATCCTCAATTCTCAATCCTCAATCCTCAACCCTCAGACCTCAAACATCAATACTCAACCCTCAGTCGTCGTCCTCAATCCACAACCCTCAATCCTCGATCCTCAATCTTCAATACTCAATCCTCAATCCTCAATGTTCAATCTTCAATACCCAATACTCAATCTTCAATCCTCAATCCTCAATCCTCAATCCCCAATCCTCAACCCTCCATCCGCAGTCCTCAAACCTCAATCCTGAATCCTCAATCCTGAATCCTCAATCTTCAGCCCTCAGTCCTCAACAATCAGTTGTCAATCCTCAATCCTCAATAGAATATCCTCGATTCACAGGTTTCAATACTCCATACTCAACCTGCAATATTCAAATCTCTACCCACAAACATCAATTCTCATTACTCAACCCTCAACACTCAGTCCCCAATCCTCAATCTTCAATCCTCAATCCTCAATCCTCAATCCTCAATTCTCAATCCTCAATCCTCAGTCCTCAGTCCTCAAACCTCAATCCTCAGCCCTCAGCCCTCATCCTCAATCCTCAATCCTCAATCCTCAATGTTCAATCCGCAATACCCAATCCTCAATCTTCAATCCTCAATCCTCAATACTCAGTCCTCAATCCTCAATCCTCAATCCTCAATCTTCAATCCTCAATACTCAATCTTCAACCCTCAACCCTCAATCCTCAACCCTCAATCCTCAATCCTCAATCCTCAGTCCCAAATACTCAATCTTCAATACTCAATCCTCAATCCTCAGTCCTCAATCCTCAATCCTCAATCCTCAATTCTCAATCATCAACCCTCAATCCTCATTCTACAATCCTCAATACCCAATCCTCAATCTTCAAACCTCAATCCTCAATCCTCAATTCCCAACCCTCAATCCTCAGTCCTCAGTCCTCAAACCTCAATCCTCAGCCCTCAGCCCTCATCCTCAATACTCAATCCTTAATCCTCAATCCTCAATCCTCATTCTTCAATATTCAATACCCAATCCTCAATCTTCAATGCTCAATCCTCAATCCTCAATCCTCAATCCTCAATCCTCAATCCTCAATCCTCAATCCTCAATCCTCAATCCTCAATCCTCAGTCCCAAATACTCAATCTTCAATACTCAATCCTCAATCATCAATCTTCAATCCTCAATACTCAATCTTCAATCCTCAATCCTCAATCCTCAGTCCTCAATCCTCTTTCTTCAATCCTCAATACCCAATACTCAATCTTCAATCCTCAATACTGAATCTTCAATCCTCAATCCTCAATCCTCAATCCTCAATCCTCAATCCTCAATCCTCTGTAATCAATCCTCAATCTTCAATACTCAATCGTCAATCCTCAGTCCTCAATCCTCAATCCTCAGTCCTCGTTCCTCAAACCTCAATCCTCAACCCTCAGTCCTCACCCTCAATTCTCAATTCTCAATCCTCAATCCTCACTCCTCAATATTCAATCCTCAATAATCAATCTCCAATCCTAGATCCTCAATCCCCAATACTCAATCCTTAGTCCTCAATCTTCAATCCTCAATCCCCAGTACTCAATCTTCAATCCTCAATGCTCAATCCTCAATCCCCAATCCTCAGTCCTCAGTCCTCAATCCTCAATCCTCAAACCTCCATCCTCAACCGTCAGTCCTCGTCCTGAATCCTCGACCCTCAATCCTCAATCCTCAATCTTCAATCCTCAGTACTCAATATTCAATCCTCAATCCTCAATCCTCAGTCCTCAATACTCAATCCTCAATCCTCAATCCTCGATCCTCAATCTTCAATACTCAATACTCAATCTTCAATCCTTAATCCTCAATCCTCGGTCCTCAATCCTCAATCGTCAATCTCCAATCCTGAATACTCAATCTTCAATCCTCAATCCTCAATCCTCAATCCTCAATCCTCAATCCTCATTCTTCATTCCTCAATACCCAATCCTCAATCTTCAATCCTCAATCCTCAATCCACAATTCTCAACCCTCAACCCTCAGTCCTCAGTCCTCAACCATCAATCCTCAAACCTCAGCCCTCATCATCAATCCTCAATCCTCAATCCTCAATCCTCAATCTTCAATCCTCAATACCCAATCCTCGGTCTTCAATCCTCAATCCTCAATCCTCAATCCTCAATCCTCAATCCTCGGTCCTCAAACCTCAATCCTGATTCCTCAACCCTGCATCCTCAATGTTCAGCCCTAAGTCCTCAACAGTCAGTCCTCAATCCTCAATCCTCAATAGAATATCCTCAATTCACGGTTTTCAATACTCAATACTCAATCTGCAATCTTCAGACCTCTATCCACAAACATCAATTCTCATCACTCAACCCTCAATACTCAGTCCCCAATCCTCAATCTTCAATCCTCAATCCTCTATCCTCAACACTCAATCCTGAATGTTCAATCCTCAATACCCAACCCTCAGTCTTCAATCCTCAATCCTCAATCCTCAATCCTCAATCCTCAATCCTCAATCCTCAATCCTCAATCCTCAATCGTCAATATTCAATCCTCAATACTCAATCTTCAATCCTCAATCCTCAATACTCAATACTCAATCCTCATTCTTCAATCCTCAATACCCAATCCTCAATCTTCAATCCTCAATCCTCAATTCTCAATCCTCAATCCTCAATCCTCAGACCTCAAACATCAATACTCAACCCTCAGTCCTCATCCTCAATCCACAACCCCTAATACTCAATCCTCAATCTTCAATTCTCAATCTTCAATCCTCAATCCTCAATCCTCGGTCCTCAAACCACAGTCCTGAATCTTCAATCCTGAATCCTCAACCTTCAGCCCTCAGTCCTCAACAATCGGTTGTCAATCCTCAATCCTCAAGAGAATATCATCAATTCACAGTTTTCAATACTCAATACTCAATCTGCAATCTGCAAATCTCTATCCACAAACATCAATTCTCATCACTCATCCCTCAACACTCAATCCTCAATCTTCATTTCTCAATCCTCAATCCTCAATCCTCAATCGTCATTCTTCAATCCGCAATACCCAATCCTCAATACCCAATCTCCAATCCTCAATCCTCAATCCTCAGTCCTCAATCCTCAATCCTCATTCTTCAATCCTCAACACCCAATCCTCAACCTTCAATCCACAATCCTCAATCCTCAATTCTCAATCCTCATTCCTCAATCCTCAGTCCTCAAACATCAATCGTCAACCCTCAGTCCTCAAAACTCAATCCCTAATCCTCAATACTGAATCCTCAATCTTCAGCCCTCAGTCCTCAACAATCAATAGTCAATCCTCAGTCGTCCATAGAATATCCTCAATTCACAGTTTTCAATACTCAATCCCCATTCTTCAATCTTCAAATCTCAATCCACAAACATCAATTCTCATCACTCAACCCTCAACACTCAGTCCTCAATCTTCAATCCTCAATCATCAATCCTCAACCCTCAGCCCTCATCCTCAATTCTCAATCCTTAATCCTCAATCCTCAATCCTCATTCTTCAATATTCAATACCCAATCCTCAATCTTCAATGCTCAATCCTCAATCCTCAATCCTCAATCATCAATCCTCAATCCTCAATCCTCAATCCTCAATCCTCAATCCTCAATCCTCAATCCTCAGTCCCAAATACTCAATCTTCAATACTCAATCCTCAATCCTCAGTCTTCAATCCTCAATACTCAATCTTCAATCCTCAATCCTCAATCCTCAGTCCTCAATCCTCTTTCTTCAATCCTCAATACCCAATACTCAATCTTCAATCCTCAATACTGAATCTTCAATCCTCAATCCTCAATCCTCAATCCTCAATCCTCAATCCTCAATCCTCTGTAATCAATCCTCAATCTTCAATACTCAATCGTCAATCCTCAGTCCTCAATCCTCAATCCTCAATCCTCGTTCCTCAAACCTCAATCCTCAACCATCAGTCCTCACCCTCAATTCTCAATTCTCAATCCTCAATCCTCACTCCTCAATCTTCAATCCTCAATAATCAATCTCCAATCCTAGATCCTCAATCCCCAATACTCAATCCTTAGTCCTCAATCTTCAATCCTCAATCCCCAGTACTCAATCTTCAATCCTCAATGCTCAATCCCCAATCCCCAATCCTCAGTCCTCAATCCTCAATCCTCAAACCTCAACCCTCAACCGTCAGTCCTCGTCCTGAATCGTCAACCCTCAATCCTCTATCCTCAATCTTCAATCATCAATACTCAATATTCAATCCTCAATCCTCAATCCTCAATCATCAATCCTCAATCCTCATTCTACAATCCTCAATACCCAATCCTCAATCTTCAATCCTCAATCGTCAATCCTCAATTCTCAGTCCTCAATCCTCAGTCCTCAGTCCTCAAACCTCAACCCTCAACCCTCAGCCCTCATCCTCAATCCTCAATCCTCAATCCTCAATGTTCAATCCGCAATACCCAATCCTCAATCTTCAATCCTCAATCCTCAATCCTCAATCCTCAATCCTCAATCCTCAATCCTCAATCTTCAATCCTCAATACTCAATCTTCAACCCTCAACCCTCAATCCTCAACCCTCAATCCTCATTCTTCAATCCTCAACACCCAATCCTCAATCTTCAATCCTCAATCCTCAATCCTCAATTCTCAATTCTCAATCCTCAATCCTCAGACCTCAAACATCAATACTCAACCCTCAGTCGTCGTCCTCAATCCACAACCCTCAATCCTCGATCCTCAATCTTCAGTACTCAATCCTCAATACTCAATGTTCAATCTTCAATACCCAATCCTCAATCTTCAATCCTCAATACCCAATACTCAATCTTCAATCCTCAATCCTCAATCCTCAATTCTCAATCCTCAATCCTCAATCCTGTGACGTCAAACATCAATACTCAATCCTCAGTCTTCATCCTCAATCCACAACCCTCAATCCTCAATCCTCCATCTTCAATTCTCAATCCTCAATCCTCAATCCTCAATCCTCAATCCTCAGTCCTCAACCCTCAATCCTGAATCCTCAATCCTGAATCCTCAATCTTCAGCCCTCAGTCCTCAACAATCAGTCGTCAATCCTCAATCCTCAATAGAATATCCTCAATTCACAGGTTTCAATACTCAATACTCAACCTGCAATATTCAAATCTCTATCCACAAACATCAATTCTCATCACTCAACCCTCAACACTCAGTCCCCAATCCTCAATCTTCAATCCTCAATCCTCAATCCTCAATCCTCAATTATCAATCTTCAATCCTCAATACTCAATCTTCAATCCTCAATCCACAATCCTCGGTACTCAATCCTCAATCCTCAATCTCCAACACTGAATACTCAATCTTCAATCCTCAATCCTCAATCCTCAATCCTCAATTCCCAATCCTCAATCTTCAATCCTGAGTTCCAAATTGTCAATCTTCAATACTCAATCCTCAATCCTCAATCTTCAATCCTCAATACTCAATCTTCAATCCTCAATCCTCAGTCCTCAGTCCTCAATCCTCTTTCTTCAATCCTCAATACCCAATACTCAATCTTCAATCCTCAATCCTCAATCCTCAATTCTCAATCCTCAATCCTCAATCCTCAGACCTCAGTCCTCAAACTTCAATCCTCAACCCTCAGCCCTCATCCTCAATCCTCAATCCTCAATCCTCGATCCTCAATCCTCAATACTCAATACTCAATCTTCAATCCTTAATCCTCAATCCTCGGTCCTCAATCCTCAATCGTCAATCTGCAATCCTGAATACTCAATCTTCAATCCTCAATCCTCAATCCTCAATCCTCAATCCTCAATCCTCATTCTTCATTCCTCAATACCCAATTCTCAATCTTCAATCCTCAATCCTCAATCCTCAATTCTCAACCCTCAACCCTCAGGCCTCAGTCCTCAAACATCAATCCTCAAACCTCAGCCCTCATCATCAATCCTCAATCCTCAATCCTCAATCCACAATTTTCAATCCTCAATACTCAATATTCAATCCTCAATCCTCAGTCCTCACCCTCAATTCTGAATTCTCAATCCTCAATCCTCAATCCTCAATCTTCAATCCTGAGTAATCAATCTCCAATCCTAGATCCTCAATCCCCAATACTCAATCCTTAATCCTCAATATTCAATCCTCAATCCCCAGTACTCAATCTTCAATCCTCAATGCTCAATCCTCAATCCCCAATCCTCAGTCCTCAATCCTCAATCCTCAACCCTCAAACCTCAACCCTCAACCGTCAGTCCTCGTCCTGAATCCTCAACCCTCAATCCTCAATCCACAACCTTCAATCATCAATACTGAATATTCAATACTCAATCCTCAATCCTCAGTCCTCAATCCTCAATACTCAATTCTCAATCCTCAATCCTCTGACGTCAAACATCAATACTCAACCTTCAGTCTTCATCCTCAATCCACAACCCTCAATCCTCAATCCTCAATCTTCAATTCTCAATCCTCAATCCTCAATCCTCAATCCTCAATCCTCAGTCCTCAACCCTCAATTCTGAATCCTCAATCCTGCATCCTCAATCTTCAGCCCTCAGTCCTCAACAATCAGTTGTCAGTCCTCAATCCCCAATAGAATATCATCAATTCACTGTCTTCAATGCTCAATACTCAATCTGCAATCTTCAAATCTCTATCCAGAAACATCAATTCTCACCACTCAACCCTGGACGCTCAGTCCTCAATGTTCAATCCTCAATCCTCAACTCTCAACCTTCAATCCTCAATACTGAATCTTCAATCCTTAATTCTCAATCCTCAATCTTCAATCCTCAATCCTCTGTAATCAATCCTCAATCATCAATACTCAATCGTCAATCCTCAGTCCTCAATCCTCAATCCTCAATCCTCGTTCCTCAAACCTCAATCCTCAACCCTCAGTCCTCACCCTCAATTCTCAATTCTCAGTCCTCAATCCTCAATCCTCAATCTTCAATACTCAATAATCAATCTCCAATCCTATATCCTCAATCCCCAGTACTCAATCCTTAATCCTCAATATTCAATCCTCAATCCCCAGTACTCAATCTTCAATCCTCAATGCTCAATCCTCAATCCCCAATCCTCAGTCCTGAATCCTCAATCCTCAATCCTCGAACCTCAACCCTCAAACGTCAGTCCTCGTCCTGAATCGTCAACCCTCAATCCTCTATCCTCAATCTTCAATCATCAATACTCAATATTCAATCCTCAATCCTCAATCCTCAATCATCAATCCTCAATCCTCATTCTACAATCCTCAATACCCAATCCTCAATCTTCAATCCTCAATCGTCAATCCTCAATTCTCAATCCTCAATCCTCAATCCTCAGACCTCAAACATCAATACTCAACCCTCAGTCGTCGTCCTCAATCCACAACCCTCAATCCTCGATCCTCAATCTTCAATACTCAATCCTCAATCCTCAATGTTCAATCTTCAATACCCAATCCTCAATCTTCAATCCTCAATCCTCAATCCTCAATCCCCAATCCTCAACCCTCCATCCGCAGTCCTCAAACCTCAATCCTGAATCCTCAATCCTGAATCCTCAATCTTCAGCCCTCAGTCCTCAACAATCAGTTGTCAATCCTCAATCCTCAATAGAATATCCTCGATTCACAGGTTTCAATACTCCATACTCAACCTGCAATCTTCAAATCTCTATCCACAAACATCAATTCTCATTACTCAACCCTCAACACTCAGTCCCCAATCCTCAATCTTCAATCCTCAATCCTCAATCCTCAATCCTCAATTCTCAATCCTCAATCCTCAGTCCTCAGTCCTCAAACCTCAATCCTCAGCCCTCAGCCCTCATCCTCAATCCTCAATCCTCAATCCTCAATGTTCAATCCGCAATACCCAATCCTCAATCTTCAATCCTCAATCCTCAATACTCAATCCTCAATCCTCAATCCTCAATCCTCAATCTTCAATCCTCAATACTCAATCTTCAACCCTCAACCCTCAATCCTCAACCCTCAATCCTCAATCCTCAATCCTCAGTCCCAAATACTCAATCTTCAATACTCAATCCTCAATCCTCAGTCCTCAATCCTCAATCCTCAATCCTCAATTCTCAATCATCAACCCTCAATCCTCATTCTACAATCCTCAATACCCAATCCTCAATCTTCAATCCTCAATCCTCAATCCTCAATTCCCAACCCTCAATCCTCAGTCCTCAGTCCTCAAACCTCAATCCTCAGCCCTCAGCCCTCATCCTCAATACTCAATCCTTAATCCTCAATCCTCAATCCTCATTCTTCAATATTCAATACCCAATCCTCAATTTTCAATGCTCAATCCTCAATCCTCAATCCTCAATCCTCAATCCTCAATCCTCAATCCTCAATCCTCAATCCTCAATCCTCAATCCTCAGTCCCAAATACTCAATCTTCAATACTCAATCCTCAATCATCAATCTTCAATCCTCAATACTCAATCTTCAATCCTCAATCCTCAATCCTCAGTCCTCAATCCTCTTTCTTCAATCCTCAATACCCAATACACAATCTTCAATCCTCAATACTGAATCTTCAATCCTCAATCCTCAATCCTCAATCCTCAATCCTCAATCCTCAATCCTCTGTAATCAATCCTCAATCTTCAATACTCAATCGTCAATCCTCAGTCCTCAATCCTCAATCCTCAATCCTCGTTCCTCAAACCTCAATCCTCAACCCTCAGTCCTCACCCTCAATTCTCAATTCTCAATCCTCAATCCTCACTCCTCAATATTCAATCCTCAATAATCAATCTCCAATCCTAGATCCTCAATCCCCAATACTCAATCCTTAGTCCTCAATCTTCAATCCTCAATCCCCAGTACTCAATCTTCAATCCTCAATGCTCAATCCTCAATCCCCAATCCTCAGTCCTCAGTCCTCAATCCTCAATCCTCAAACCTCCATCCTCAACCGTCAGTCCTCGTCCTGAATCCTCGACCCTCAATCCTCAATCCTCAATCTTCAATCCTCAGTACTCAATATTCAATCCTCAATCCTCAATCCTCAGTCCTCAATACTCAATCCTCAATCCTCAATCCTCGATCCTCAATCTTCAATACTCAATACTCAATCTTCAATCCTTAATCCTCAATCCTCGGTCCTCAATCCTCAATCGTCAATCTCCAATCCTGAATACTCAATCTTCAATCCTCAATCCTCAATCCTCAATCCTCAATCCTCAATCCTCATTCTTCATTCCTCAATACCCAATCCTCAATCTTCAATCCTCAATCCTCAATCCACAATTCTCAACCCTCAACCCTCAGTCCACAGTCCTCAACCATCAATCCTCAAACCTCAGCCCTCATCATCAATCCTCAATCCTCAATCCTCAATCCTCAATCTTCAATCCTCAATACTCAATACTCAATCCTCAATCCTCAGTCCTCACCCTCAATTCTGCATTCTCAATCCTCAATCCTCAATCCTCAATCTTCAATCCTCAATAATCAACCTCCAATCCTAGATCCTCAATCCCCAATACTCAATCCTTAATCCTCAATATTCAATCCTCAATCCCCAGTACTCAATCTTCAATCCTCAATGCTCAATCCTCAATCCCCAATCCTCAGTCCCCAATCCTCAATCCTCAATCCTCAAACCTCAACCCTCAACCGTCAGTCCTCGTCCTGAATCCTCAACACTCAATCCTCAATCCTCAATCTTCAATCATCAATACTCAATATTCAATCCTCAATCCTCAATCCTCAGTCCTCAATCCTCAATCCTCAATCCTCAATCCTCAATCATCAACCCTCAATCCTCATTCTACAATCCTCAATACCCAATCCTCAATCTTCAATCCTCAATCCTCAATCCTCAATTCCCAATCCTCAATCCTGAGTCCTCAGTCCTCAAACCTCAATCCTCAACCCTCAGCCCTCATCCTCAATCCTCAATCCTTAATCCTCAATCCTCAATCCTCATTCTTCAATATTCAATACCCAATCCTCAATCTTCAATGCTCAATCCTCAATCCTCAATCCTCAATACTCAATCCTCAATCCTCAATCCTCAATCCTCAATCCTTAATCCTCAATCCTCAATCCTCAATCCTCAATCTTCAATCCTGAGTTCCAAATTGTCAATCTTCAATACTCAATCCTCAATCCTCAATCTTCAATCCTCAATACTCAATCTTCAATCCTCAATCCTCAGTCCTCAGTCCTCAATCCTCTTTCTCCAATCCTCAATACCCAATACTCAATCTTCAATCCTCAATCCTCAATCCTCAATTCTCAATCCTCAATCCTCAATCCTCAGACCTCAGTCCTCAAACTTCAATCCTCAACCCTCAGCCCTCATCCTCAAGCCTCAATCCTCAATCCTCGATCCTCAATCCTCAATACTCAATACTCAATCTTCAATCCTTAATCCTCAATCCTCGGTCCTCAATCCTCAATCGTCAATCTGCAATCCTGAATACTCAATCTTCAATCCTCAATCCTCAATCCTCAATCCTCAATCCTCAATCCTCATTCTTCATTCCTCAATACCCAATTCTCAATGTTCAATCCTCAAACCTCAATCCTCAATTCTCAACCCTCAACCCTCAGGCCTCAGTCCTCAAACATCAATCCTCAAACCTCAGCCCTCATCATCAATCCTCAATCCTCAATCCTCAATCCACAATCTTCAATCCTCAATACTCAATATTCAATCCTCAATCCTCAGTCCTCACCCTCAATTCTGAATTCTCAATCCTCAATCCTCAATCCTCAATCTTCAATCCTGAGTAATCAATCTCCAATCCTAGATCCTCAATCCCCAATACTCAATCCTTAATCCTCAATATTCAATCCTCAATCCCCAGTACTCAATCTTCAATCCTCAATGCTCAATCCTCAATCCCCAATCCTCAGTCCTCAATCCTCAATCCTCAACCCTCAAACCTCAACCCTCAACCGTCAGTCCTCGTCCTGAATCCTCAACCCTCAATCCTCAATCCACAATCTTCAATCATCAATACTGAATATTCAATACTCAATCCTCAATCCTCAGTCCTCAATCCTCAATCCTCAATTCTCAATCCTCAACCCTCAGTCCTCACCCTCAATTCTCAATTCTCAGTCCTCAATCCTCAATCCTCAATCTTCAATCCTCAATAATCAATCTCCAATCCTATATCCTCAATCCCCAGTACTCAATCCTTAATCCTCAATATTCAATCCTCAATCCCCAGTACTCAATCTTCAATCCTCAATGCTCAATCCTCAATCCCCAATCCTCAGTCCTGAATCCTCAATCCTCAATCCTCGAACCTCAACCCTCAAACGTCAGTCCTCGTCCTGAATCGTCAACCCTCAATCCTCTATCCTCAATCTTCAATCATCAATACTCAATATTCAATCCTCAATCCTCAATCCTCAATCATCAATCCTCAATCCTCATTCTACAATCCTCAATACCCAATCCTCAATCTTCAATCCTCAATCGTCAATCCTCAATTCTCAATCCTCAATCCTCAATCCTCAGACCTCAAACATCAATACTCAACCCTCAGTCGTCGTCCTCAATCCACAACCCTCAATCCTCGATCCTCAATCTTCAATACTCAATCCTCAATCCTCAATGTTCAACCTTCAATACCCAATCCTCAATCTTCAATCCTCATTCCTCAATCCTCAATCCCCAATCCTCAACCCTCAATCCGCAGTCCTGAAACCTCAATCCTGAATCCTCAATCCTGAATCCTCAATCTTCAGCCCTCAGTCCTCAACAATCAGTTGTCAATCCTCAATCCTCAATAGAATATCCTCGATTCACAGGTTTCAATACTCAATACTCAACCTGCAATCTTCAAATCTCTATCCACAAACATCAATTCTCATTACTCAACCCTCAACACTCAGTCCCCAATCCTCAATCTTCAATCCTCAATACTCAATCCTCAATCCTCAATTCTCAATCCTCAATCCTCAGTCCTCAGTCCTCAAACCTCAATCCTCAGCCCTCAGCCCTCATCCTCAATCCTCAATCCTCAATCCTCAATGTTCAATCCGCAATACCCAATCCTCAATCTTCAATCCTCAATCCTCAATACTCAATCCTCAATCCTCAATCCTCAATCCTCAATCTTCAATCCTCAATACTCAATCTTCAACCCTCAACCCTCAATCCTCAACCCTCAATCCTCAATCCTCAATCCTCAGTCCCAAATACTCAATCTTCAATACTCAATCCTCAATCCTCAGTCCTCTATCCTCAATCCTCAATCCTCAATCCTCAATCATCAACCCTCAATCCTCATTCTACAATCCTCAATACCCAATCCTCAATCTTCAATCCTCAATCCTCAATCCTCAATTCCCAACCCTCAATCCTCAGTCCTCAGTCCTCAAACCTCAATCCTCAACCATCAGTCCTCATCCTCAATACTCAATCCTTAATCCTCAATCCTCAATCTTCATTCTTCAATATTCAATACCCAATCCTCAATCTTCAATGCTCAATCCTCAATCCTCAAACCTCAATCCTCAACCCTCAGTCCTCATCCTCAATACTCAATCCTTAATCCTCAATCCTCAATCTTCATTCTTCAATATTCAATACCCAATCCTCAATCTTCAATGCTCAATCCTCAATCCTCAATCCTCAATCCTCAATCCTCAATCCCCAGTACTCAATCCTTAATCCTCAATATTCAATCCTCAATCCCCAGTACTCAATCTTCAATCCTCAATGCTCAATCCTCAATCCCCAATCCTCAGTCCTCAGTCCTCAATCCTCAATCCTCAAACCTCAATCCTCAACCGTCAGTCCTCGTCCTGAATCCTCGACCCTCAATCCTCAATCCTCAATCTTCAATCCTCAGTACTCAATATTCAATCCTCAATCCTCAATCCTCAGTCCTCAATACTCAATCCTCAATCCTCAATCCTCGATCCTCAATCTTCAATACTCAATACTCAATCTTCAATCCTTAATCCTCAATCCTCGGTCCTCAATCCTCAATCGTCAATCTCCAATCCTGAATACTCAATCTTCAATCCTCAATCCTCAATCCTCAATACTCAATCCTCAATCCTCATTCTTCATTCCTCAATACCCAATCCTCAACCTTCAATCCTCAATCCTCAATCCACAATTCTCAACCCTCAACCCTCAGTCCTCAGTCCTCAACCATCAATCCTCAAACCTCAGCCCTCATCATCAATCCTCAATCCTCAATCCTCAATCCTCAATCTTCAATCCTCAATACTCAATACTCAATCCTCAATCCTCAATCCTCAGTCCTCACCCTCAATTCTGCATTCTCAATCCTCAATCCTCAATCCTCAATCTTCAATCCTCAATAATCAATCTCCAATCCTAGATCCTCAATCCCCAATACTCAATCCTTAATCCTCAATATTCTATCCTCAATCCCCAGTACTCAGTCTTCAATCCTCAATGCTCAATCCTCAATCCCCAATCCTCAGTCCCCAATCCTCAATCCTCAATCCTCAAACCTCAACCCTCAACCGTCAGTCCTCGTCCTGAATCCTCAACACTCAATCCTCAATCCTCAATCTTCAATCATCAATACTCAATATTCAATCCTCAATCCTCAATCCTCAGTCCTCAATCCTCAATCCCCAATCCTCAATCCTCAATCATCAACCCTCAATCCTCATTCTACAATCCTCAATACCCAATCCTCAATCTTCAATCCTCAATCCTCAATCCTCAATTCCCAATCCTCAATCCTCAGTCCTCAGTCCTCAAACCTCAATCCTCAACCCTCAGCCCTCATCCTCAATCCTCAATCCTTAATCCTCAATCCTCAATCCTCATTCTTCAATATTCAATACCCAATCCTCAATCTTCAATGCTCAATCCTCAATCCTCAATCCTCAATACTCAATCCTCAATCCTCAATCCTCAATCCTCAATCCTCAATCCTCAATCCTCAGTCCTCAATCCTCATTCTTCATTCCTCAATACCCAATCCTCAATCTTCAATCCTCAATCCTCAATCCTCAATTCTCAACCCTCAATCCTCAGTCCTCAGTCCTCAAACATCAATCCTCAAACCTCAGCCCTCATCATCAATCCTCAATCCTCAATCCTCAATCCTCAATCTTCAATCCTCAATAGTCAATATTCAAGCATCAATCCTCAATCCTCATTCTACGATCCTCAATACCCAATCCTCAATCTTCAATCCTCAATCGTCAATCCTCAATTCTCAATCCTCAATCCTCAGTCCTCAGTCCTCAAACCTCAACCCTCAACCCTCAGCCCTCATCCTCAATCCTCAATCCTCAATCCTCAATGTTCAATCCGCAATACCCAATCCTCAATCTTCAATCCTCAATCCTCAATCCTCAGTCCTCAATCCTCAATCCTCAATCTTCAATCCTCAATACTCAATCTTCAACCCTCAACCCTCAATCCTCAACCCTCAATCCTCATTCTTCAATCCTCAATACCCAATCCTCAATCTTCAATCCTCAATACTCAATCCTCAATTCTCAATTCTCAATCCTCAATCCTCAGACCTCAAACATCAATACTCAACCCTCAGTCGTCGTCCTCAATCCACAACACTCAATCCTCGATCCTCAACCTTCAATACTCAATCCTCAATCCTCAATGTTCAATCTTCAATACCCAATCCTCAATCTTCAATCCTCAATCCTCAATCCTCAATCCCGAATCCTCAACCCTCAATCCGCAGTCCTCAAACCTCAATCCTGAATCCTCAATCTTCAGCCCTCAGTCCTCAACAATCAGTTGTCAATCCTCAATCCTCAATAGAGTATCCTCAATTCACAGGTTTCAATACTCAATACTCAACCTGCAATCTTCAAATCTCTATCCACAAACATCAATTCTCATCACTCAACCCTCAACACTCAGTCCCCAATCCTCAATCTTCAATCCTCAATCCTCAATCCTCAGTCCTCAATCCTCTTTCCTCAATCCTCAATACACAATACCCAATCTTCAATCCTCAATCCTCAATCCTCAATTCTCAATCCTCAATCCTCAATCCTCAGACCTCAAACATCAATACTCAACCCACAGTCCTCGTCCTCAATCCACAACCCTCAATCCTCGATCCTCAATCTTCAATACTCAATCCTCAATCCTCAATGTTCAATCCTCAATACCCAATCCTGAATCCTGAATCCACAATCCTCAATCCTCAGTCCTCAATCCTCAATCCTCAATCCTCGTTCCTCAAACCTCAATCCTCAACCCTCAGTTCTCACCCTCAATTCTCAATTCTCAATCCTCAATCCTCAATCCCCAATCTTCAATCCTCAGTCCTCAGTCCTCAAACCTCAATCCTCAACCCTCAGCCCTCATCCTCAATCCTCAATCCTCAATCCTCAATGTTCAATCCGCAATACCCAATCCTCAATATTCAATACTCAATCCTCAATCCTCAGTCCTCAATCCTCAATCCTCAATCCTCAATCCTCAATCATCAACCCTCAATCCTCATTCTACAATCCTCAATACCCAATCCTCTATCTTCAATCCTCAATCCTCAATCCTCAGTCCTCAATCCTCAATCCTCAATCCTCAATCCTCAATCTTCAATCCTCAATCCTCAATCCTCAATCCTCAATCCTCAATCCTCAATCCTCAATCCTCAATCCTCAATCCTCAGTCCCAAATACTCAATCTTCAATCCTCAATCCTCAATCCTCAGTCCTCAATCCTCTTTCCTCAATCCTCAATACCCAATACTCAATCTTCAATCCTCAATCCTCAATCTTCAATTCTCAATCCTCAATCCTCAATCCTCTGACGTCAAGCATCAATACTCAACCCTCAGTCTTCATCCTCAATCCACAACCCTCAATCCTCAATCCTCAATCTTCAATTCTCAATCCTCAATCCTCAATCCTCCATCCTCAATCCTCAGTCCTCAACCCTCAATTCTGAATCCTCAATCCTGCATCCTCAATCTTCAGCCCTCAGTCCTCAACAATCAGTTGTCAGTCCTCAATCCCCAATAGAATATCATCAATTCACTGTCTTCAATGCTCAATACTCAATCTGCAATCTTCAAATCTCTATCCAGAAACATCAATTCTCACCACTCAACCCTGGACGCTCAGTCCTCAATGTTCAATTCTCAATCCTCAACTCTCAACTTTCAATCCTCAATACTGAATCTTCAATCCTCAATACTCAATCCTCAATCCTCAATCCTCAATCCTCAATCCTCTGTAATCAATCCTCAATCATCAATCCTCAATCCTCAATCCTCAATCCTCAATCCTCAATCCTCTGTAATCAATCCTCAATCATCAATACTCAATCGTCAATCCTCAGTCCTCAATCCTCAATCCTCAATCCTCGTTCCTCAAACCTCAATCCTCAACCCTCAGTTCTCACCCTCAATTCTCAATTCTCAATCCTCAATCCTCAATCCTCAATCTTCAATCCTCAATAATCAATCTCCAATCCTATGTCCTCAATCCCCAATACTCAATCCTTAATCCTCAATATTCAATCCTCAATCCCCAGTACTCAATCTTCAATCCTCAATGCTCAATCCTCAATCCCCAATCCTCAGTCCTCAATCCTCAATCCTCAATCCTCAAACCTCAACCCTCAACCGTCAGTCCTCGTCCTGAATCGTCAACCCTCAATCCTCTATCCTCAATCTTCAATCATCAATACTCAATATTCAATCCTCAATCCTCAATCCTCAATCATCAATCCTCAATCCTCATTCTACAATCCTCAATACCCAATCCTCAATCTTCAATCCTCAATCGTCAATCCTCAATTCTCAATCCTCAATCCTCAGTCCTCAGTCCTCAAACCTCAACCCTCAACCCTCAGCCCTCATCCTCAATTCTCAATCCTCAATCCTCAATGTTCAATCCGCAATACCCAATCCTCAATCTTCAATCCTCAATCCTCAATCCTCAATTCTCAATTCTCAATCCTCAATCCTCAGACCTCAAACATCAATACTCAACCCTCAGTCGTCGTCCTCAATCCACAACCCTCAATCCTCGATCCTCAATCTTCAATACTCAATCCTCAATCCTCAATATTCAATCTTCAATACCCAATCCTCAATCTTCAATCCTCAATCCTCAATCCTCAATCCCCAATCCTCAACCATCAATCCGCAGTCCTCAAACCTCAATCCTGAATCCTCAATCCTGAATCCTCAATCTTCAGCCCTCAGTCCTCAACAATCAGTTGTCAATCCTCAATCCTCAATAGAATATCCTCAATTCACAGGTTTCAATACTCAATACTCAACCTGCAATCTTCAAATCTCTATCCACAAACATCAATTCTCATCACTCAACCCACAACACTCAGTCCCCAATCCTCAATCTTCAATCCTCAATCCTCAATCCTCAATTATCAATCTTCAATCCTCAATACTCAATCTTCAATCCTCAATCCTCAATCCTCGGTACTCAATCCTCAATCCTCAATCAAAAACCCTGAATACTCAATCTTCAATCCTCAATCCTCAATCCTCAATCCTCAATCCTGAATCCTCATTCTTCAATCCTTAATACCCAATCCTCAATCCTCAATCCTCAATCCTCAATCCTCAATCCTCAATCCTCAATCCTCAATCCTCAACCTTCAATACTCAATCGTCAATTCTCAGTCCACAATCCGCAATCCTCAATCCTCGTTCCTCAAACATCAATCCTCAATAATCAATCTCCAATCCCAGATCCTCAAACCCCAATCCTCAATCCTTAATCCTCAATCTTCAATCCTCAGACATCAAACATCAATACTCAACCCTCAGACCTCGTGCTCAATCCACAAACTTCAATCCTCAATCATCAATCATTAACATTCAATCTTCAATCCTCAATACTCAATCCTCAATTCTCAACCCTCAATCCTCAATGTTCAATCCTCAATACCCAATCCTCAGTCTTCAATCCTCAATCCTCAATCCTCAATCCTCAATCCTCAATCCTCAGAACTCAAACCTCAATCCTGAATCCTCAATACTGAATCCTCAATCCTCAGCCCTTAGTCCTCAACAATCATTTGTCAATCCTCAATCCTCAATAGAATATCATCAATTCACAGTATTCAATACTCAATACTCAATCTGCAATCATCAAATCTCTATCCACAAACATCAATTCTCATCACTCAACCTTCGACACTCAGTCTTCAATCCTCAATCCTCAATCCTCAATCCTCATTCTTCAATCCTCAATACCCAATCCTCAATCTTCAATCCTCAATCCTCAATCCTCAATTCTCAATCCTCAATCCTCAGGCCTCAGACTTCAAACAGCAATACTCAACCCTCAGTCCTCGTCCTTAATCCACAACCATCAATCCTCAATCCTCAATCTTCAATCATCAATATTCAATCTTCAGTCCTCAATCCTCAATCCTCAATCCTCAATCCTCAATCCTCAATGTTCAATCCGCAATACCCAATCCTCAATCTTCAATCCTCAATCCTCAATCCTCAATACTCAATCCTCAATCCTCAATCTTCAATCCTCAATACTCAATCTTCAACCCTCAACCCTCAATCCTCAACCCTCAATCCTCATTCTTCAATCCTCAACACCCAATCGTCAATCTTCAATCCTCAATCCTCAATCCTCAATTCTCAATCCTCAATCCTCAATCCTCAGACCTCAAACATCAATACTCAACCCACAGTCCTCGTCCTCAATCCACAATCCTCAATCCTCAGTCCTCAATCCTCAATCCTCAATCCTCGTTCCTCAAACCTCAATCCTCAACCCTCAGTTCTCACCCTCAATTCTCAATTCTCAATCCTCAATCCTCAATCCTCAATCTTCAATCCTCAGTCCTCAGTCCTCAAACCTCAATCCTCAACCCTCAGCCCTCATCCTCAATCCTCAATCCTCAATCCTCAATGTTCAATCCGCAATACCCCATCCTCAATCTTCAATCCTCAATCCTCAATCTTCAATCCTCAATACTCAATCTTCAACCCTCAACACTCAATCCTCAACCCTCAATCCTCATTCTTCAATCCTCAACACCCAATCCTCAATCTTCAATCCTCAATCCTCAATCCTCAATTCTCAATCCTCAATCCTCAATCCTCAGACCTCAGTCCTCAAGCCTCAATCCTCAACCCTCAGCCCTCATCCTCAATCCTCAATCCTCAATCCTCGATCCTCAATCTTCAATACTCAATACTCAATCTTCAATCCTTAATCCTCAATCCTCGGTCCTCAATCCTCAATCGTCAATCTGCAATCCTGAATACTCTATCTTCAATCCTCAATCCTCAATCCTCAATCCTCAATCGTCAATCCTCATTCTTCATTCCTCAATACCCAATCGTCAATCTTCAATCCTCAATCCTCAATCCTCAATTCTCAACCCTCAACCCTCAGTCCTCAGTCCTCAAACATCAATCCTCAAACCTCAGCCCTCATCATCAATCCTCAATCCTCAATCCTCAATCCACAATCTTCAATCCTCAATACCCAATATTCAATCCTCAATCCTCAGTCCTCACCCTCAATTCTGAATTCTCAATCCTCAATCCTCAATCCTCAATCTTCAATCCTGAATAATCAATCTCCAATCCTAGATCCTCAATCCCCAATACTCAATCCTTAATCCTCAATATTCAATCCTCAATCCCCAGTACTTAATCTTCAATCCTCAATGCTCAATCCTCAATCCCCAATACTTAGGCCTCAATCCTCAATCCTCAATCCTCAAACCTCAACCCTCAACCGTCAGTCCTCGTCCTGAATCCTCAACACTCAATCCTCAATCCACAATCTTCAATCATCAATACTCAATATTCAATACTCAATCCTCAATCCTCAGTCCTCAATCCTCAGTCCTCAATCCTCAATCCTCAATCATCAACCCTCAATTCTCATTCTACAAACCTCGATACCCAACCCTCTATCTTCAATCCTCAATCCTCAATCCTCAATTCCCAATCCTCAATCCTCAGTCCTCAGTCCTCAAACCTCAATCCTCAACCCTCAGCCCTCATCCTCAATCGTCAATCCTTAATCATCAATCCTCAATCCTCATTCTTCAATATTCAATACCCAATCCTCAATCTTCAATCCTCAATCCTCAATCCTCAATCCTCAATCCTCAATCCTCAATCCTCAATCCTCAATCCGCAATCCTCAATCCTCAGTCCCAAATACTCAATCTTCAATACTCAATCCTCAATCCCCAATCTTCAATCCTCAACACTCAATCTTCAATCCTCAATCCTCAATCCTCAGTCCTCAATCCTCTTTCCTCAATCCTCAATACACAATACCCAATCTTCAATCCTCAATCCTCAATCCTCAATTCTCAATCCTCAATCCTCAATCCTCTGACGTCAAACATCAATACTCAACCCTCAGTCTTCATCCTCAATCCACAACCCTCAATCCTCAATCCTCAATCTTCAATTCTCAATCCTCAATCCTCAATCCTCAATCCTCAATCCTCAGTCCTCAACCCTCAATTCTGAATCCTCAATCCTGCATCCTCAATCATCAGCGCTCAGTCCTCAACAATCAGTTGTCAGTCCTCAATCCCCAATAGAATATCATCAATACACTGTCTTCAATTCTCAATACTCAATCTGCAATCTTCAAATCTCTATCCAGAAACATCAATTCTCACCACTCAACACTGGACGCTCAGTCCTCAATGTTCAATCCTCAATCCTCAACTCTCAACCTTCAATCCTCAATACTGAATCTTCAATCCTGCATCCTCAATCCTCAATCCTCAATCCTCAATCCTCTGTAATCAATCCTCAATCATCAATACTCAATCGTCAATCCTCAGTCCTCAATCCTCAATCCTCAATCCTCGTTCCTCAAACCTCAATCCTCAACCCTCAGTCCTCACCCTCAATTCTCAATTCTCAGTCCTCAATCCTCAATCCTCAATCTTCAATCCTCAATAATCAATCTCCAATCCTATATCCTCAATCCCCAATACTCAATCCTTAATCCTCAATATTCAGTCCTCAATCCCCAGTACTCAATCTTCAATCCTCAATGCTCAATCCTCAATCCCCAATCCTCAGTCCTCAATCCTCAATCCTCAATCCTCAAACCTGAACCCTCAACCGTCAGTCCTCGTCCTGAATCGTCAACCCTCAATCCCCAATCCTCAATCTTCAATCATCAATACTCAATATTCAATCCTCAATCCTCAATCCTCAGTCCTCAATCCTCAATCCTCAATCCTCAATCCTCAATCATCAATCCTCAATCCTCATTCTACAATCCTCAATACCCAATCCTCAATCTTCAATCCTCAATCCTCAATCCTCAATTCTCAATCCTCAATCCTCAGTCCTCAGTCCTCAAACCTCAATCCTCAACCCTCAGCCCTCATCCTCAATCCTCAATCCTCAATCCTCAATGTTCAATCCGCAATACCCAATCCTCAATCTTCAATCCTCAATCCTCAATCCTCAATCCTCAATCCTCAATCCTCAATCCTCAATCTTCAATCCTCAATACTCAATCTTCAACCCTCAACCCTCAATCCTCAACCCTCAATCCTCAATCCTCAATCCTCAGTCCCAAATACTCAATCTTCAATACTCAATCCTCAATCCTCAATCTTCAATCCTCAACACTCAATCTTCAATCCTCAATCCTCAATCCTCAGTCCTCAATCCTCTTTCCTCAATCCTCAATACCCAATACTCAATCTTCAATCCTCAATCCTCAATCTTCAATTCTCAATCCTCAATCCTCAATCCTCTGACGTCAAACATCAATACTCAACCCTCAGTCTTCATCCTCAATCCACAACCCTCAATCCTCAATCCTCAATCTTCAATTCTCAATCCCCAATCCTCAATCCTCAATCCTCAATCCTCAATCCTCAGTCCTCAACCCTCAATTCTGAATCCTCAATCCTGCATCCTCAATCTTCAGCCCTCAGTCCTCAACAATCAGTTGTCAGTCCTCAATCCCCAATAGAATATCATCAATTCACTGTCTTCAATGCTCAATACTCAATCTGCAATCTTCAAATCTCTATTCACAAACATCAATTCTCACCACTCAACCCTGGACGCTCAGTCCTCAACCTTCAATTCTCAATCCTCAACTCTCAACCTTCAATCCTCAATACTGAATCTTCAATCCTCAATACTCAATCCTTAATCCTCAATCCTCAATCCTCTGTAATCAATCCTCAATCATCAATCCTCAATCCTCAATCCTCAATCCTCAATCCTCAATCCTCAATCCTCTGTAATCAATCCTCAATCATCAATACTCAATCGTCAATCCTCAGTCCTCAATCCTCAATCCTCAATCCTCGTTCCTCAACCCTCAATCCTCAACCCTCAGTTCTCACCCTCAATTCTCAATTCTCAATTCTCAATCCTCAATCCTCAATCTTCAATCCTCAATAATCAATCTCCAATCCTATGTCCTCAATCCCCAATGCTCAATCCTTAATCCTCAATATTCAATCCTCAATCCCCAGTACTCAATCTTCAATCCTCAATGCTCAATCCTCAATCCCCAATCCTCAGTCCTCAATCCTCAATCCTCAATCCTCAAACCTCAACCCTCAACCGTCAGTCCTCGTCCTGAATCGTCAACCCTCAATCCTCTATATTCAATCTTCAATCATCAATACTCAATATTCAATCCTCAATCCTCAATCCTCAATCATCAATCCTCAATCCTCATTCTACAATCCTCAATACCCAATCCTCAATCTTCAATCCTCAATCGTCAATCCTCAATTCTCAATCCTCAATCCTCAGTCCTCAGTCCTCAAACCTCAACCCTCAACCCTCAGCCCTCATCCTCAATCCTCAATCCTCAATCCTCAATGTTCAATCCCCAATACCCAATCCTCAATCTTCAATCCTCAATCCTCAATCCTCAATTCTCAATTCTCAATCCTCAATCCTCAGACCTCAAACATCAATACTCAACCCTCAGTCGTCGTCCTCAATCCACAACCCTCAATCCTCGATCCTCAATCTTCAATACTCAATCCTCAATCCTCAGTATTCAATCTTCAATACCCAATCCTCAATCTTCAATCCTCAATCCTCAATCCTCAATCCCCAATCCTCAACCCTCAATCCGCAGTCCTCAAACCTCAATCCTGAATCCTCAATCCTGAATCCTCAATCTTCAGCCCTCAGTCCTCAACAATCAGATGTCAATCCTCAATCCTCAACAGAATATCCTCAATTCACAGGTTTCAATACTCAATACTCAACCTGCAATCTTCAAATCTCTATCCACAAACATGAATTCTCATCACTCAACCCTCAACACTCAGTCCCCAATTCTCAATCTTCAATCCTCAATCCTCAATCCTCAATAATCAATCTTCAATCCTCAATACTCAATCTTCAATCCTCAATCCTCAATCCTCGGTACTCAATCCTCAATCCTCAATCTCCAACCCTGAATACTCAATCTTCAATCCTCAATCCTCAATCCTCAATCCTCAATCCTGAATCCTCATTCTTCAATCCTTAATACCCAATCCTCAATCCTCAATCCTCAATCCTCAATCCTCAATCCTCAATCCTCAATCCTCAATCCTCAACCTTCAATACTCAATCGTCAATCCTCAGTCCACAATCCGCAATCCTCAATCCTCGTTCCTCAAACATCAATCCTCAATAATCTATCTCCAATCCCAGATCCTCAATCCCCAATCCTCAATCCTTAATCCTCAATCATCAATCCTCAGACATCAAACATCAATACTCAACCCTCAGACCTCGTCCTCAATCCACAAACTTCAATCCTCAATCATCAATCATTAACATTCAATCTTCAATCCTCAATTCTCAATCCTCAATTCTCAACCCTCAATCCTCAATGTTCAATCCTCAATACCCAATCCTCAGTCTTCAATCCTCAATCCTCAATCCTCAATCCTCAATCCTCAATCCTCAGACCTCAAACCTCAATCCTGAAACCTCAATACTGAATCCTCAATCCTCAGCCCTTAGTCCTCAACAATCATTTGTCAATCCTCAATCCTCAATAGAATATCATCAATTCACAGTATTCAATACTCAATACTCAATCTGCAATCATCAAATCTCTATCCACAAACATCAATTCTCATCACTCAACCTTCGACACTCAGTCTTCAATCCTCAATCCTCAATCCTCAATCCTCATTCTTCAATCCTCAATACCCAATCCTCAATCTTCAATCCTCAATCCTCAATCCTCAATTCTCAATCCTCAATCCTCAGTCCTCAGACTTCAAACAGCAATACTCAACCCTCAGTCCTCGTCCTTAATCCACAACCATCAATCCTCAATCCTCAATCCTCAATCTTCAATCATCAATATTCAATCTTCAGTCCTCAATCCTCAATCCTCAATCCTCAATCCTCAATCCTCAATGTTCAATCCGCAATACCCAATCCTCAATCTTCAATCCTCAATCCTCAATCCTCAATACTCAATCCTCAATCCTCAATCTTCAATCCTCAATACTCAATCTTCAACCCTCAACCCTCAATCCTCAACCCTCAATCCTCATTCTTCAATCCTCAACACCCAATCCTCAATCTTCAATCCTCAATCCTCAATCCTCAATTCTCAATCCTCAATCCTCAATCCTCAGACCTCAAACATCAATACTCAACCCACAGTCCTCGTCCTCAATCCACAACCCTCAATCCTCGATCCTCAAACCTCAATCCTCAACCCTCAGTTCTCACCCTCAATTCTCAATTCTCAATCCTCAATCCTCAATCCTCAATCTTCAATCCTCAGTCCTCAGTCCTCAAACCTCAATCCTCAACCCTCAGCCCTCATCCTCAATCCTCAATCCTCAATCCTCAATGTTCAATCCGCAATACCCAATCCTCAATCTTCAATCCTCAATCCTCAATCTTCAATCCTCAATACTCAATCTTCAACCCTCAACCCTCAATCCTCAACCCTCAATCCACATTCTTCAATCCTCAACACCCAATCCTCAATCTTCAATCCTCAATCCTCAATCCTCAATTCTCAATCCTCAATCCTCAATCCTCAATCCTCAATCCTCAGTCCTCAACCCTCAATTCTGAATCCTCAATCCTGCATCCTCAATCTTCAGCCCTCAGTCCTCAACAATCAGTTGTCAGTCCTCAATCCCCAATAGAATATCATCAATTCACTGTCTTCAATGCTCAATACTCAATCTGCAATCTTCAAATCTCTATCCAGAAACATCAATTCTCACCACTCAACCCTGGACGCTCAGTCCTCAACCTTCAATTCTCAATCCTCAACTCTCAACCTTCAATCCTCAATACTGAATCTTCAATCCTCAATACTCAATCCTCAATCCTCAATCCTCAATCCTCTGTAATCAATCCTCAATCATCAATCCTCAATCCTCAATCCTCAATCCTCAATCCTCAATCCTCTGTAATCAATCCTCAATCATCAATACTCAATCGTCAATCCTCAGTCCTCAATCCTCAATCCTCAATCCTCGTTCCTCAACCCTCAATCCTCAACCCTCAGTTCTCACCCTCAATTCTCAATTCTCAATTCTCAATCCTCAATCCTCAATCTTCAATCCTCAATAATCAATCTCCAATCCTATGTCCTCTATCCCCAATACTCAATCCTTAATCCTCAATATTCAATCCTCAATCCCCAGTACTCAATCTTCAATCCTCAATGCTCAATCCTCAATCCCCAATCCTCAGTCCTCAATCCTCAGTCCTCAATCCTCAAACCTCAACCCTCAACCGTCAGTCCTCGTCCTGAATCGTCAACCCTCAATCCTCTATCTTCAATCTTCAATCATCAATACTCAATATTCAATCCTCAATCCTCAATCCTCAATCATCAATCCTCAATCCTCATTCTACAATCCTCAATACCCAATCCTCAATCTTCAATCCTCAATCGTCAATCCTTAATTCTCAATCCTCAATCCTCAGTCCTCAGTCCTCAAACCTCAACCCTCAACCCTCAGCCCTCATCCTCAATCCTCAATCCTCAATCCTCAATGTTCAATCCCCAATACCCAGTCCTCAATCCTCAATCCTCATTCTTCATTCCTCAATACCCAATCCTCAATCTTCAATCCTCAATCCTCAATCCTCAATTCTCAACCCTCAACCCTCAGTCCTCAGTCCTCAAACTTCAATCCTCAAACCTCAGCCCTCATCATCAATCCTCAATCCTCAATCCTCAATCCACAATCTTCAATCATCAATACTCAATATTCAATCCTCAATCCTCAGTCCTCACCCTCAATTCTGAATTCTCAATCCTCAATCCTCAATCCTCAATCTTCAATCCTGAATAATCAATCTCCAATCCTAGATACTCAATCCCCAATACTCAATCCTTAATCCTCAATATTCAATCCTCAATCCCCAGTACTCAATCTTCAATCCTCAATGCTCAATCCTCAATCCCCAATCCTCAGTCCTCAATCCTCAATCCTCAATCCTCAAACCTCAACACTCAACCGTCAGTCCTCGTCCTGAATCCTCAACCCTCAATCCTCAATCCACAATCTTCAATCATCAATACTCAATATTCAATACTCAATCCTCAATCCTCAGTCCTCAATCCTCAATCCTCAATCCTCAATCCTCAATCTTCAATCCTCAATCCTCAATCCTCAGTCCTCAACCCTCAATTCTGAATCCTCAATCCTGCATCCTCAATCTTCAGCCCTCAGTCCTCAACAATCAGTTGTCAGTCCTCAATCCCCAATAGAATATCATCAATTCACTGTCTTCAATGCTCAATACTCAATCTGCAATCTTCAAATCTCTATCCAGAAACATCAATTCTCACCACTCAACCCTGGACGCTCAGTCCTCAATGTTCAATCCTCAATCCTCAACTCTCAACCTTCAATCCTCAATACTGAATCTTCAATCCTCAATCCTCAATCCTCAATCCTCAATCCTCAATCCTCTGTAATCAATCCTCAATCATCAATACTCAATCGTCAATCCTCAGTCCTCAATCCTCAATCCTCAATCCTCGTTCCTCAAACCTCAATCCTCAACCCTCAGTCCTCACCCTCAATTCTCAATTCTCAGTCCTCAATCCTCAATCCTCAATCTTCAATCCTCAATAATCAATCTCCAATCCTATATCCTCAATCCCCAATACTCAATCCTTAATCCTCAATATTCAATCCTCAATACCCAGTACTCAATCTTCAATCCTCAATGCTCAATCCTCAATCCCCAATACTCAATCCTTAATCCTCAATATTCAATCCTCAATCCCCAGTACTCAATCTTCAATCCTCAATGCTCAATCCTCAATCCCCAATCCTCAGTCCTCAATCCTCAATCCTCAATCCTCAAACCTCAACCCTCAACCGTCAGTCCTCGTCCTGAATCGTCAACCCTCAATCCTCTATCCTCAATCTTCAATCATCAATACTCAATATTCAATCCTCAATCCTCAATCCTCAATCATCAGTCCTCAACCTTCAATCCTCAATACTCAATCGTCAATCCTCAATACTCAATCCTCAATCCTCAATCATCAATCCTCAATCATCAATCCTCAATTTTCAATACTCAATCCTCAACCCTGAATCCTCAATCCTCAATACTCAACCATCAATCCTCAATTCTCAATACTCAATAGAATATCCTGAATTCTTAGGATTCTATACTCAAACCTCAATCCTCAGCCCTCTGCCCTCATTCTCAATCCTCAATCCACAATCCTCAAACCTCAATCCTCAACCGTCAGTCCTCGTCCTCAATCCCCAACACTCAATCCCCAATCCTCCCACCTTCAATCATCAATACCCAATCTTCAATCCTCAGTCCTCAATCCTCAGTCCTCATACCTCAATCCTGAATCCTCAATCCTGAATCCTCAATCTTCAGCCCTGAGTCCTCAACAATCAGTTGTCAATCCTCAATCCTCAATAGAATATCCTCAATTCACAGTTTTCAATACTCAATACTCAATCTGCAATCTTCAGATCTCTATCCACAAACATCAATTCTCATCACTCAACCCTCAATACTCAGTCCCTAATCCTCAATCTTCAATCCTCAATCCTGAATCCTCAATCCTCAATGCTCAACCTTAATCTTCAATCCTCAATACTCAATCTTCAATTCTCAATCCTCAATCCTCAATCCTCAATCCTCAATCTTCAAGCCTCAATACTCAATCTTCAATCCTCAATCCTCAATCCTCAATCCTCAATCCTCAATCCTCAATCCTCAATCGTCAATCTTCAATCCTCAATACTCAATCTTCAATCCTCAATCCCCAATCCTCAATCCTCAATCCTCAATCCTCATTCTTCAACCCTCAATACCCAATCCTTAACCTTCTATCCTCAATCCTCAATCCTCAATCCTCAATCCTCAGCCATCAGTCCTCAACAATCAGTTGTCAATCCTCAATCCTCAATATAATATCCTCAATTCACAGTTTTCAATACTCAAACCCCATTCTTCAATCTTCAAATTTCAATCCACAAACATCAACTCTCATCACGCAACCCTCAACACTCAGTCCTCAATCTTCAATCCTCAATCCTCAATCCTCAACCTTCAATCCTCAATACTCAATCTTCAATCCTCAATACTCAATTCTCAATCCTCAATGCTTAATACTCAATCGTCAATCCTCAATCCCCAATCCTCAATCTTCAATCCTCAATGTTCAATGCGCAATACCCAATCCTCAATCTTCAATCCACAATCCTCAGTCCTCAATCCTCAATCATCAATCCTCAATCATCAATCCTCAGTCCTCAAACATCAAACATGAATCCTCAATCCTGAATCCTCAATCTTCAGACCTCAGTCCTCAACAATCAGTTGTCAATTCTCAATCCTCAATAGAGTATCATCAATTCACAGTTTTCAATACTCAATACTCAATCTGCAATCTTCGAATCTCTATCCACAAACATCAATTCTCATCATTCAACCCTCAACACTCGGTCCCCAGTCCTCAATCTTCAATCCGCAATCCTCAATCCACAATCCTCGATCCTCAGTCTTCAATCCTCAATACTCAATCTTCAATCCTCCATCCTCAATCCTCAATCCTCAATCCTCAATCCTCAATCGTCAATCCTCAATCTTCAATCCTCAATCTTCAATCCTCAGTTCCAAATTGTCAATCTTCAATACTCAATCCTCAATCCTCAATCTTCAATCCTCAATACTCAATCTTCAATCCTCAATCCTCAGTCCTGAGTCCTCAATCTTCTTTCTTCAATCCTCAATACCCAATACTCAATCTTCAATCCTCAATCCTCAATCCTCAATTCTCAATCCTCAATCCTCAATCCTCAGACCTCAGTCCTCAAACCTCAATCCTCAACCCTCAGCCCTCATCCTCAATCCTCAATCCTCAATCCTCGATCCTCAATCTTCAATACTCAATACTCAATCTTCAATCCTTAATCCTCAATCCTCGGTCCTCAATCCTCAATCGTCAATCTGCAATCCTGAATACTCAATCTTCAATCCTCAATCCTCAATCCTCAATCCTCAATCCTCAATCCTCATTCTTCATTCCTCAATACCCAATCCTCAATCTTCAATCCTCAATCCTCAATCCTCAATTCTCAACCCTCAACCCTCAGTCCTCAGTCCTCAAACATCAATCCTCATACCTCAGCCCTCATCATCAATCCTCAATCCTCAATCCTCAATCCACAATCTTCAATCCTCAATACTCAATATTCAATCCTGAATCCTCAGTCCTCACCCTCAATTCTTAATTCTCAATCCTCAATCCTCAATCCTCAATCTTCAATCCTGAATAATCAATCTCCAATCCTAGATCCTCAATCCCCAATACTCAATCCTTAATCCTCAATATTCAATCCTCAATCCCCAGTACTCAATCTTCAATCCTCAGTGCTCAAACCTCAACCCTCAACCGTCAGTCCTCGTCCTGAATCCTCAACACTCAATCCTCAATCCACAATCTTCAATCATCAATACTCAATATTCAATACTCAATCCTCAATCCTCAGTCCTCAATCCTCAATCCTCAATCCTCAATCCTCAATCCTCAGTCCCAAATACTCAATCTTCAATTCTCAATCCTCAATCCTCAATCTTCAATCCTCAACACTCAATCTTCAATCCTCAATCCTCAATCCTCAGTCCTCAATCCTCTTTCCTCAATCCTCAATACACAATACCCAATCTTCAATCCTCAATCCTCAATCCTCAATTCTCAATCCTCAATCCTCAATCCTCTGACGTCAAACATCAATACTCAACCCTCAGTCTTCATCCTCAATCCACAACCCTCAATCCTCAATCCTCAATCTTCAATTCTCAATCCTCAATCCTCAATCCTCAATCCTCAATCCTCAGTCCTCAACCCTCAATTCTGAATCCTCAATCCTGCATCCTCAATCTTCAGCCCTCAGTCCTCAACAATCAATTGTCAGTCCTCAATCCCCAATAGAATATCATCAATTCACTGTCTTCAATGCTAAATACTCAATCTGCAATCTTCAAATCTCTATCCAGAAACATCAATTCTCACCACTCAACCCTGGACGCTCAGTCGTCAATGTTCAATCCTCAATCCTCAACTCTCAACCTTCAATCCTCAATACTGAATCTTCAATCCTCAATCCTCAATCCTCAATCCTCAATCCTCAATCCTCTGTAATCAATCCTCAATCATCAATACTCAATCGTCAATCCTCAGTCCTCAATCCTCAATCCTCAATCCTCGTTCCTCAAACATCGATCCTCAACCCTCAGTTCTCACCCTCAATTCTCAATTCTCAATCCTCAATCCTCAATCCTCAATCTTCAATCCTCAATAATCAATCTCCAATCCTATGTCCTCAATCCCCAATACTCAATCCTTAATCCTCAATATTCAATCCTCAATCCCCAGTACTCAATCTTCAATCCTCAATGCTCAATCCTCAATCCCCAGTCCTCAGTCCTCAATCCTCAATCCTCAATCCTCAATTCTCAATCCTCAATCCTCAGGCCTCAGACTTCAAACAGCAATACTCAACCCTCAGTCCTCGTCCTTAATCCACAACCATCAATCCTCAATCCTCAATCTTCAATCATCAATATTCAATCTTCAGTCCTCAATCCTCAATCCTCAATCCTCAATCCTCAATCCTCAATGTTCAATCCGCAATACCCAATCCTCAATCTTCAATCCTCAGTCCTCAATCCTCAATAGTCAATCCTCAATCCTCAATCTTCAATCCTCAATACTCAATCTTCAACCATCAACCCTCAATCCTCAACCCTCAATCCTCATTCTTCAATCCTCAACACCCAATCCTCAATCTTCAATCCTCAATACTCAATATTCAATCCTCAATCCTCAGTCCTCACCCTCAATTCTGAATTCTCAATCCTCAATCCTCAATCCTCAATCTTCAATCCTGAATAATCAATCTCCAATCCTAGATCCTCAATCCCCAATACTCAATCCTTAATCCTCAATATTCAATCCTCAATCCCCAGTACTCAATCTTCAATCCTCAATGCTCAATCCTCAATCCCCAATCCTCAGTCCTCAATCCCCAATCCTCAATCCTCAAACCTCAACACTCAACCGTCAGTCCTCGTCCTGAATCCTCAACCCTCAATCCTCAATCCACAATCTTCAATCATCAATACTCAATATTCAATACTCAATCCTCAATCCTCAGTCCTCAATCCTCAATCCTCAATCCTCAATCCTCAATCATCAACCCTCAATCCTCATTCTACAATCCTCAATACCCAATCCTCTATCTTCAATCCTCAATCCTCAATCCTCAATTCCCAATCCTCAATCCTCAGTCCTCAGTCCTCAAACCTCAATCCTCAACCCTCAGCCCTCATCCTCAATCGTCAATCCTTAATCCTCAATCCTCAATCCTCATTCTTCAATATTCAATACCCAATCCTCAATCCTCAATCCTCAATCCTCAATCCTCAATCCTCAATCCTCAATCCTCAGTCCCAAATACTCAATCTTCAATATTCAATCCTCAATCCTCAATCTTCAATCCTCAACACTCAATCTTCAATCCTCAATACTCAATCCTCAGTCCTCAATCCTCTTTCCTCAATCCTCAATACACAATACCCAATCTTCAATCCTCAATCCTCAATCCTCAATTCTCAATCCTCAATCCTCAATCGTCTGACGTCAAACATCAATACTCAACCCTCAGTCTTCATCCTCAATCCACAACCCTCAATCCTCAATCCTCAATCTTCAATTCTCAATCCTCAATCCTCAATCCTCAATCCTCAATCCTCAGTCCTCAACCCTCAATTCTGAATCCTCAATCCTGCATCCTCAATCTTCAGCCCTCAGTCCTCAACAATCAGTTGTCAGTCCTCAATCCCCAATAGAATATCATCAATTCACTGTCTTCAATGCTCAATACTCAATCTGCAATCTTCAAATCTCTATCCAGAAACATCAATTCTCACCACTCAACCCTGGACGCTCAGTCCTCAATGTTCAATCCTCAATCCTCAACTCTCAACCTTCAATCCTCAATACTGAATCTTCAATCCTCAATCCTCAATCCTCAATCCTCAATCCTCAATTTTCAATCCTCAATACTCAGTCTTCAATCATCAATACTCAACCTTCAATCCTCAATCCTCAATCCTCAATCTTCAATCCTCAATCCTCAATTCTCAGTCCTCAATACTCAATCCTCAATCCTCAATCCTCGTTCTTCAATCCTCTGTTCCCAGTCCTCAATCTTCAATCCTCAATCCTCAATCCTCGATTCTCATTCCTCAATCCTCAATCGTCAATCCTCAATCCTCAATCCTCAACCCTCAATCCTCAATCCTCAATCTTCAATCGTCAATACTCAGTCTTCAATCCTCAATCCTCAATCCTCAATCCTCAATCCTCATTCTTCAATCCTCACTACCCAATCCTCAATCTTCAATCCTCTATCCTCAATCCTCAATTCTCAATCCTCAATCCTCAATCCTCAGACCTCAAACAGCAATACTCAACCCTCAGTCCTCGTCCTCAATCCACAACCATCAATAATGAATCCTCAACCTTCAATCATCAATATTCAATCTTCAGGCCTCAATCCTCAATCCTCAATCCTCAAACCTCAATCCTCAACCGTCAGTCCTCGTTCTCAAACCTCAACCCTCAATCCTCAATCCTCAATCTTCAATCATCAATACTCAATCTTCAATCCTCTATCCTCAATCCTCAATCCACAATATTCAACGCACAACCCTCAACCATCAATCCTCAATACTCAACCATCAATCCTCAATTCTCAATACTCAAAAGAATATCCTGAATTCTCATGGTTCAATACTCAATCCACAATATTCAATAATCAAATCTCAATCCTCAAACATCAATTCTCAACACGCAATCCTCGACACTCAGTCCTCTCTCTTCAATCCTCCATCCTCAATCCTCAATCCTCAAGCGTCAATCCTCAATCCTCAATCCTCAATCCTCAGTAATCAATCCTCAATCTTCAATACTGAATCGTCAATCCTCAGTCCTCAATCCTCAATCCTCAATCCTCGTTCCTCAAACCTCAATCCTCAACTCTCAGTCCTCACACTCAATTCTCAATTCTCAATCCTCAATAGAATATCATCAATTCACAGTTTTCAATACTCAATACTCAATCTGCAATTTTCAAATCTCTATCCACAAACATCAATTCTCATCACTCAACCCTCAACACTCAGTCCTCAATGTTCAATCCTTAATCCTCAATTCTCAATCTGCAATCCTCAATACTGAATCTTCAATCCTCAATCCTCAATCCTCAATCCTCAATACTCAATCCTCAATCCTCAAACCTCAATCTTCAATCCTCAATACTCAATCGTCAATCCTCAATACTCAATCCTCAATCCTCAATCATCAATCCTCAATCATCAATCCTCAATCTTCAATACTCAATCCTCAACCCTCAATCCTCAATCCTCAATACTCAACCATCAATCCTCAATTCTCAATACTCAATAGAATATCCTGAATTCTCAGGATTCTATACTCAAACCTCAATCCTCAACCCTCTGCCCTCATTCTCAATCCTCAATCCACAATCCTCAAACCTCAATCCTCAACCGTCAGTCCTCGTCCTCAATCCCCAACACTCAATCCTCAATCCTCCCATCTTCAATCTTCAATCCTCAATCCTCAATCATCAATCCTCAATCCTCAGTCCTCGAACCTCAAACCTGTATCCTCAATCCTGAATCCTCAATCTTCAGACCTCAGTCCTCAACAATCAGTTGTCAATTCTCAATCCTCAATAGAATATCATCAATTCACAGTTTTCAATACTCAATACTCAATCTCCAATTTTCAAATCTCTATCCACAAACATCAATTCTCACCATTCAACCCTCAACACTCAGTCCCCAATCCTCAATCTTCAATACTCAATCCTCAATCCTCAATCCTCGATCCTCAATCTTCAATCCTCAATACTCAATCTTCAATCCCACATCCTCAATCGTCAATCCTCAATCCTCAGTCCTCAGTCGCCAGGCTTCAATCCTCAATACTCAATCTTCAATCCTCAATCCCCAATGCTCATTCCTGAATCCTCATTCTTCAATCCTCAACACCCAATCCTCAATCTTCAAACCTCAATCCTCAATCCTCAACTCTCAATCCTCAATCCTCAATCCTCATTCTTCAATCCTCAATACCCAATCCTCAATCTTCAATCCTCAATCCTCAATCCTCAATTCTCGATCCTCAATCCTCAATCCTCAGACCTCAAACATCAATACTCAACCCTCAGTCCTCGTCCTCAATCCACAACCCTCAATCCTCGATCCTCAATCCTCAATCATCAATATTCAATCTTCAATCCTCAATCGTCAATCCTCAATACTCAATCCACAATCCTCAATGTTCAATCCTCAATACCCAAACCTCAATCTTCAATCCTCAATCCTCAATCCTCAATCCTCAATCCTCAATCCACATTCCTCAACGTTCAATCCTCAATACTCAATCTTCAATGCTCATTCCTCAATCCTCAATCCGCAATTCTCAATCCTCAATCGTCAATCTTCAATCCCCAATACTCAATCTTCAATCCCCCATTCTCAATCCTCGGTCCTCAATCCTCAATCGTCCATCTCCAATCCTGAATGCTCAATCTTCAATCCTCAATCCTCAATCCTCAATCCTCAATCCTCAATCCTCATTCTTCAATCCTCAATACCCAATCCTCAATCTTCAATCCTCAATCCTCAATCATCAATTCTCAATCCTCAATCCTCAGTCCTCAGTCCTCAAACCTCAATCCTCAACCCTCGTCCCTCATCCTCAATCCTCAATCCTCAATCCTCAATCCTCAATCCTCAATCCTCAATCTCCAATCCTCAATACTCAAACTTCAATCCTCAATCCTCAGTCCACAATCTTCAATCCTCAATGCTCAATCCTCAATCCTCAATCCTCAGTCCTCTCTCTTCAATCCTCCATCCTCAATCCTCAATCCTCAACTCTCAATCCTTAATCCTCAATCCTCAGAGTTCAAACATCTATACTCAACCCTCAGTCCTCGTCGAGAATCCACAACACTCAATACTCAATCGTCAATCTTCGATTATCCATATTCAATCTTCAATCCTCAATCCTCAATGCTCAATCCTCAATCCTCAATGTTCAATCCTCAATACCCAATCCTCAATTTTCAATCCTCAATCCTGAATCCTCAATCCTCAATCCTCAATCCTCAATCCACAGTCCTCAAACCACAATCCTGAATCCTCAATCCTGAATCCTCAATCTTCAGCACTCAGTCCTCAACAATCACTAGTCAAACCTCAATCCTCAATAGAATATCATCAATTCACAGCTTTCAATACCCAACACTCAATCTGCAATCTTCAAATCTCTATCCACAGACATCAATTCTCATCACTCAACCCTCAACACTCAGTCCCCAATCCTCAATCTTCAATCCTCAATCCTCAATCCTCAATTATCAATCTTCAATCCTCAATACTCAATCTTCAATCCTCAATCCTCAATCCTCGGTACTCAATCCTCAATCCTCAATCTCGAACCCTGAATACTCAATCTTCAATCCTCAATCCTCAATCCTCAATCCTCAATCCTGAATCCTCATTCTTCAATCCTTAATACCCAATCCTCAATCCTCAATCCTCAATCCTCAATCCTCAATCCTCAATCCTCAATCCTCAGTCTTCAATCCTCAATCCTCAATCCTCAATCCTCAATCCTCAATCCTCAGACCTCAAACCTCAATCCTGAATCCTCAATACTGAATCCTCAATCCTCAGCCCTTAGTCCTCAACAATCATTTGTCAATCCTCAATCCTCAATAGAATATCATCAATTCACAGTATTCAATACTCAATACTCAATCTGCAATCATCAAATCTCTATCCACAAACATCAATTCTCATCACTCAACCTTCGACACTCAGTCTTCAATCCTCAATCCTCAATCCTCAATCCTCTCTCTTCAATCCTCAATACCCAATCCTCAATCTTCAGTCCTCAATCCTTAATCCTCAATTCTCAATCCTCAATCCTCAGGCCTCAGACTTCAAACAGCAATACTCAACCCTCAGTCCTCGTCCTTAATCCACAACCATCAATCCTCAATCCTCAATCTTCAATCATCAATATTCAATCTTCAGTCCTCAATCCTCAATCCTCAATCATCAATCCTCAATCCTCAATGTTCAATCCGCAATACCCAATCCTCAATCTTCAATCCTCAATCCTCAATCCTCAATACTCAATCCTCAATCCTCAATCTTCAATCCTCAATACTCAATCTTCAACCCTCAACCCTCAATCCTCAACCCTCAATCCTCATTCTTCAATCCTCAACACCCAATCCTCAATCTTCAATCCTCAATACTCAATATTCAATCCTCAATCCTCAGTCCTCACCCTCAATTCTGAATTCTCAATCCTCAATCCTCAATCCTCAATCTTCAATCCTGAATAATCAATCTCCAATCCTAGATCCTCAATCCCCAATACACAATCCTTAATCCTCAATATTCAATCCTCAATCCCCAGTACTCAATCTTCAATCCTCAATGCTCAATCCTCAATCCCCAATCCTCAGTCCTCAATCCTCAATCCTCAATCCTCAAACCTCAACACTCAACCGTCAGTCCTCGTCCTGAATCCTCAACCCTCAATCCTCAATCCACAATCTTCAATCATCAATACTCAATATTCAATACTCAATCCTCAATCCTCAGTCCTCAATCCTCAATCCTCAATCCTCAATCCTCAATCATCAACCCTCAATCCTCATTCTACAATCCTCAATACCCAATCCTCTATCTTCAATCCTCAATCCTCAATCCTCAATTCCCAATCCTCAATCCTCAGTCCTCAGTCCTCAAACCTCAATCCTCAACCCTCAGCCCTCATCCTCAATCGTCAATCCTTAATCCTCAATCCTCAATCCTCATTCTTCATTATTCAATACCCAATCCTCAATCCTCAATCCTCAATCCTCAATCCTCAATCCTCAATCCTCAATCCTCAGTCCCAAATACTCAATCTTCAATACTCAATCCTCAATCCTCAATCTTCAATCCTCAACACTCAATCTTCAATCCTCAATCCTCAATCCTCAGTCCTCAATCCTCTTTCCTCAATCCTCAATACACAATACCCAATCTTCAATCCTCAATCCTCAATCCTCAATTCTCAATCCTCAATCCTCAATCGTCTGACGTCAAACATCAATACTCAACCCTCAGTCTTCATCCTCAATCCACAACCCTCAATCCTCAATCCTCAATCTTCAATTCTCAATCCTCAATCCTCAATCCTCAATCCTCAATCCTCAGTCCTCAACCCTCAATTCTGAATCCTCAATCCTGCATCCTCAATCTTCAGCCCTCAGTCCTCAACAATCAGTTGTCAGTCCTCAATCCCCAATAGAATATCATCAATTCACTGTCTTCAATGCTCAATACTCAATCTGCAATCTTCAAATCTCTATCCAGAAACATCAATTCTCACCACTCAACCCTGGACGCTCAGTCCTCAATGTTCAATCCTCAATCCTCAACTCTCAACCTTCAATCCTCAATACTGAATCTTCAATCCTCAATCCTCAATCCTCAATCCTCAATCCTCAATCCTCTGTAATCAATCATCAATCATCAATACTCAATCGTCAATCCTCAGTCCTCAATCCTCAATCCTCAATCCTCGTTCCTCAAACCTCAATCCTCAACCCTCAGTCCTCACCCTCAATTCACAATTCTCAGTCCTCAATCCTCAATCCTCAATCTTCAATCCTCAATAATCAATCTCCAATACTATATCCTCAATCCCCAATACTCAATCCTTAATCCTCAATATTCAATCCTCAATACCCAGTACTCAATCTTCAATCCTCAATGCTCAATCCTCAATCCCCAATACTCAATCCTTAATCCTCAATATTCAATCCTCAATCCCCAGTACTCAATCTTCAATCCTCAATACTCAATATTCAATCCTCAATCCTCAGTCCTCACCCTCAATTCTGAATTCTCAATCCTCAATCCTCAATCCTCAATCTTCAATCCTGAATAATCAATCTCCAATCCTAGATCCTCAATCCCCAATACTCAATCCTTAATCCTCAATATTCAATCCTCAATCCCCAGTACTCAATCTTCAATACTCAATGCTCAATCCTCAATCCCCAATCCTCAGTCCTCAATCCTCAATCCTCAATCCTCAAACCTCAACACTCAACCGTCAGTCCTCGTCCTGAATCCTCAACCCTCAATCCTCAATCCACAATCTTCAATCATCAATACTCAATATTCAATACTCAATCCTCAATCCTCAGTCCTCAATCCTCAATCCTCAATCCTCAATCCTCAATCATCAACCCTCAATCCTCATTCTACAATCCTCAATACCCAATCCTCTATCTTCAATCCTCAATCCTCAATCCTCAATTCCCAATCCTCAATCCTCAGTCCTCAGTCCTCAAACCTCAATCCTCAACCCTCAGCCCTCATCCTCAATCGTCAATCCTTAATCCTCAATCCTCAATCCTCATTCTTCAATATTCAATACCCAATCCTCAATCCTCAATCCTCAATCCTCAATCCTCAATTCTCAATCCTCAATCCTCAGTCCCAAATACTCAATCTTCAATACTCAATCCTCAATCCTCAATCTTCAATCCTCAACACTCAATCTTCAATCCTCAATCCTCAATCCTCAGTCCTCAATCCTCTTTCCTCAATCCTCAATACACAATACCCAATCTTCAATCCTCAATCCTCAATCCTCAATTCTCAATCCTCAATCCTCAATCGTCTGACGTCAAACATCAATACTCAACCCTCAGTCTTCATCCTCAATCCACAACCCTCAATCCTCAATCCTCAATCTTCAATTCTCAATCCTCAATCCTCAATCCTCAATCCTCAATCCTCAGTCCTCAACCCTCAATTCTGAATCCTCAATCCTGCATCCTCAATCTTCAGCCCTCAGTCCTCAACAATCAGTTGTCAGTCCTCAATCCCCAATAGAATATCATCAATTCACTGTCTTCAATGCTCAATACTCAATCTGCAATCTTCAAATCTCTATCCAGAAACATCAATTCTCACCACTCAACCCTGGACGCTCAGTCCTCAATGTTCAATCCTCAATCCTCAACTCTCAACCTTCAATCCTCAATACTGAATCTTCAATCCTCAATCCTCAATCCTCAATCCTCAATCCTCAATCCTCTGTAATCAATCATCAATCATCAATACTCAATCGTCAATCCTCAGTCCTCAATCCTCAATCCTCAATCCTCGTTCCTCAAACCTCAATCCTCAACCCTCAGTCCTCACCCTCAATTCACAATTCTCAGTCCTCAATCCTCAATCCTCAATCTTCAATCCTCAATAATCAATCTCCAATACTATATCCTCAATCCCCAATACTCAATCCTTAATCCTCAATATTCAATCCTCAATACCCAGTACTCAATCTTCAATCCTCAATGCTCAATCCTCAATCCCCAATACTCAATCCTTAATCCTCAATATTCAATCCTCAATCCCCAGTACTCAATCTTCAATCCTCAATGCTCAATCCTCAATCCCCAATCCTCAGTCCTCAATCCTCAATCCTCAATCCTCAAACCTCAACCCTCAACCGCCAGTCCTCGTCCTGAATCGTCAACCCTCAATCCTCTATCCTCAATCTTCAATCATCAATACGAAATATTCAATCCTCAATCCTCAATCCTCAATCATCAATCCTCAATCCTCATTCTACAATCCTCAATACCCAATCGTCAATCTTCAATCCTCAATCGTCAATCCTCAATTCTCAATCCTCAATCCTCAGTCCTCAGTCCTCAAACCTCAACCCTCAACCCTCAGCCCTCATCCTCAATCCTCAATCCTCAATCGACAATGTTCAATCCGCAATACCCAATCCTCAATCTTCAATCCTCAATCCTCAATCCTCAATTCGCATTTCTCAATCCTCAATCCTCAGACCTCAAACATCAATACTCAACCCCCAGTCGTCGTCCTCAATCCACAACCCTCAGTCCTCGATCCTCAATCTTCAATACTCAATCCTCAATCCTCAATGTTCAATCTTCAATACCCAATCCTCAATCTTCAATCCTCAATCCTCAATCCTCAATCCCCATTCCTCAACCCTCAATCCGCAGTCCTCAAACCTCAATCCTGAATCCTCAATCCTGAATCCTCAATCTTCAGCCCTCAGTCCTCGACAATCAGTTGTCAATCCTCAATCCTCAATAGAATATCCTCAATTCACAGGTTTCAATACTCAATACTCAACCTGCAATCTTCAAATCTCTATCCACAAACATCAATTCTCATCACTCAACCCTCAACACTCAGTCCCCAATCCTCAATCTTCAATCCTCAATCCTCAATCCTCAATTATCAATCTTCAATCCTCAATACTCAATCTTCAATCCTCAATCCTCAATCCTCGGTACTCAATCCTCAATCCTCAATCTCCAACCCTGAATACTCAATCTTCAATCCTCAATCCTCAATCCTCAATCCTCAATCCTGAATCCTCATTCTTCAATCCTTAATACCCAATCCTCAATCCTCAATCCTCAATCCTCAATCCTCAATCCTCAATCCTCAATCCTCAACCTTCAATACTCAATCGTCAATCCTCAGTCCACAATCCGCAATCCTCAATCCTCGTTCCTCAAACATCAATCCTCAACCCTCAGTACTCACCCCCAATTCTCAATTCTCAATCCTCAATCCTGAATCCTCAATCTTCAATCCTCAATACCCAATCCTCAGTCTACAATCCTCAATCCTCAATCCTCAATACTCAATCCTCAATCCTCAGACCTCAAACCTCAATCCTGAATCCTCAATACTGAATCCTCAATCTTCAACCCTGAGTCCTCAACAATCAGTTGCCAATCCTCAATCCTCAATAGAATATCCTCAATTCACAGTTTTCAATACTCAATACTCAATCTGCAATCTTCAGATCTCTATCCACAAACATCAATTCTCATCACTCAACCCTCAATACTCAGTCCCCAATCCTCAACCTTGAACCCTCAATCGTCAACCCTCAATCCTCAATCTTAACCTTCAATCCTCAATACTCAATCTTCAATCCTCAATCCTCAATCCTCAATCCTCAATCCTCAATCTTCAATCCTCAATACTCAATCTTCAATCCTCAATCCTCAATCCTCAATCCTCAATCCTCAATCCTCAATCGTCAATCTTCAATCCTCAATACTCAATCTTCAATCCTCAATCCTTAATCCTCAATCCTCAATCCTCATTCTTCAATCCTCAATACCCAATCCTCAATCTTCAACCCTCAATCCTCAATCCTCAATCCTCAATCCTCAATCCTCAATCCTCAATCTTCAATCCTCAGTTCTAAATTGTCAATCTTCAATACTCAATCCGCAATCCTCAATCTTCAATCCTCAATACTCAATCTTCAATCCTCAATCCTCAGTCCTCAGTCCTCAATCCTCTTTCTTCAATCCTCAATACCCAATACTCAATCTTCAATCCTCAATCCTCAATCCTCAATTCTCAATCCTCAATCCTCAGACCTCAGTCCTCAAACCTCAATCCTCAACCCTCAGCCCTCATCCTCAATCCTCAATCCTCAATCCTCGATCCTCAATCTTCAATACTCAGTACTCAAACTCCAACCCTGAATACTCAATCTTCAATCCTCAATCCTCAATCCTCAATCCTCAATCCTGAATCCTCATTCTTCAATCCTTAATACCCAATCCTCAATCCTCAATCCTCAATCCTCAATCCTCAATCCTCAATCCTCAATCCTCAATCCTCAACCTTCAATACTCAATCGTCAATCCTCAGTCCACAATCCGCAATCCTCAATCCTCGTTCCTCAAACATCAATCCTCAACCCTCAGTACTCACCCCCAATTCTCAATTCTCAATCCTCAATCCTGAATCCTCAATCTTCAATCCTCAATACCCAATCCTCAGTCTACAATCCTCAATCCTCAATCCTCAATCCTCAATCCTCAATCCTCAGACCTCAAACCTCAATCCTGAATCCTCAATACTGAATCCTCAATCTTCAACCCTGAGTCCTCAACAATCAGTTGCCAATCCTCAATCCTCAATAGAATATCCTCAATTCACAGTTTTCAATACTCAATACTCAATCTGCAATCTTCAGATCTCTATCCACAAACATCAATTCTCATCACTCAACCCTCAATACTCAGTCCCCAATCCTCAACCTTGAACCCTCCATCGTCAACCCTCAATCCTCAATCTTAACCTTCAATCCTCAATACTCAATCTTCAATCCTCAATCCTCAATCCTCAATCCTCAATCCTCAATCTTCAATCCTCAATACTCAATCTTCAATCCTCAATCCTCAATCCTCAATCCTCAATCCTCAATCCTCAATCGTCAATCTTCAATCCTCAATACTCAATCTTCAATCCTCAATCCTTAATCCTCAATCCTCAATCCTCATTCTTCAATCCTCAATACCCAATCCTCAATCTTCAACCCTCAATCCTCAATCCTCAATCCTCAATCCTCAATCCTCAATCCTCAATCTTCAATCCTCAGTTCCAAATTGTCAATCTTCAATACTCAATCCGCAATCCTCAATCATCAATCCTCAATACTCAATCTTCAATCCTCAATCCTCAGTCCTCAGTCCTCAATCCTCTTTCTTCAATCCTCAATACCCAATACTCAATCTTCAATCCTCAATCCTCAATCCTCAATTCTCAATCCTCAATCCTCAGACCTCAGTCCTCAAACCTCAATCCTCAACCCTCAGCCCTCATCCTCAATCCTCAATCCTCAATCCTCGATCCTCAATCCTCATTCTTCATTCCTCAATACCCAATCCTCAATCTTCAATCCTCAATCCTCAATCCTCAATTCTCAACCCTCAACCCTCAGTCCTCAGTCCTCAAACATCAATCCTCAAACCTCAGCCCTCATCATCAATCCTCAATCCTCAATCCTCAATCCACAATCTTCAATCCTCAATACTCAATATTCAATCCTCAATCCTCAGTCCTCACCCTCAATTCTGAATTCTCAATCCTCAATCCTCAATCCTCAATCTTCAATCCTGAATAATCAATCTCCAATCCTAGATCCTCAATCCCCAATACTCAATTCTTAATCCTCAATATTCAATCCTCAATCCCCAGTACTCAATCTTCAATCCTCAATGCTCAATCCACAATCCCCAATCCTCAGTCCTCAATCCTCAATCCTCAATCCTCAAACCTCAACCCTCAACCGTCACTCCTCGTCCTGAATCCTCAACCCTCAATCCTCAATCCACAATCTTCAATCATCAATACTCAATATTCAATACTCAATCCTCAATCCTCAGTCCTCAATCCTCAATCCTCAATCCTCAATCCTCAATCATCAACCCTCAATCCTCATTCTACAATCCTCAATACCCAATCCTCTATCTTCAATCCTCAATCCTCAGTCCTCAATTCCCGATCCTCAATCCTCAGTCCTCAGTCCTCAAACCTCAATCCTCAAACCTCAGCCCTCATCCTCAATCGTCAATCCTTAATCCTCAATCCTCAATCCTCATTCTTCAATATTCAATACCCAATCCTCAATCTTCAATCCTCAATCCTCAATCCTCAATCCTCAATCCTCAATCCTCAATCCTCAGTCCTCAATCCTCAGACCTCAAACAGCAATACTCAACCCTCAGTCCTCGTCCTCAATCCACAACCATCAATACTGAATCCTCAACCTTCAATCATCAATATTCAATCTTCAGTCCTCAATCCTCAATCCTCAATCATCAAACCTCAATCCTCAACCGTCAGTCCTCGTTCTCAAACCTCAACCCTCAATCCTCAATCCTCAATCCTCAATCTTCAATCATCAATACTCAATCTTCAATCCTCAATCCTCAATACTCAATCCTCAATCCTCAATCCACAATATTCAACGCACAACCCTCATCCATCAATCCTCAATACTCAACCATCAGTCCTCAATTCTCAATACTCAAAAGAATATCCTGAATTCTCATGGTTCAATACTCAATCCACAATATTCAGTAATCAAATCTCAATCCTCAAACATCAATCCTCAACACGCAATCCTCAGCACTCAGTCCTCTCTCTTCAATCCTCCATCCTCAATCCTCAATCCTCAAGCGTCAATCCTCAATCCTCAATCCTCAATCCTCAGTAATCAATCCTCAATCTTCAATACTGAATCGTCAATCCTCAGTCCTCAATCCTCAATCCTCAATCCTCGTTCCTCAAACCTCAATCCTCAACCCTCAGTCCTCACACTCAATTCTCAATTCTCAATCCTCAATAGAATATCATCAATTCACAGTTTTCAATACTCAATACTCAATCTGCAATTTTCAAATCTCTAACCACAAACATCAATTCTCATCACTCAACCCTCAACACTCAGTCCTCAATGTTCAATCCTCAATCCTCAATTCTCAATCTGCAATCCTCAATACTGAATCTTCAATCCTCAATCCTCAATCCTCAATCCTCAATACTCAATCCTCAATCCTCAATCCTCAATCTTCAATCCTCAATACTCAATCGTCAATCCTCAATACTCAATCCTCAATCCTCAATCATCAATCCTCAATCATCAATCCTCAATTTTCAATACTCAATCCTCAACCCTCAATCCTCAATCCTCAATACTCAACCATCAATCCTCAATTCTCAATACTCAATAGAATATCCTGAATTCTCAGGATTCTATACTCAAACCTCAATCCTCAACCCTCTGCCCTCATTCTCAATCCTCAATCCACAATCCTCAAACCTCAATCCTCAACCGTCAGTCCTCGTCCTCAATCCCCAACACTCAATCCCCAATCCTCCCATCTTCAATCATCAATACCCAATCTTCAATCCTCAATCCTCAATCCTCAGTCCTCATACCTCAATCCTGAATCCTCAATCCTGAATCCTCAATCTTCAGCCCTGAGTCCTCAACAATCAGTTGTCAATCCTCAATCCTCAATAGAATATCCTCAATTCACAGTTTTCAATACTCAATACTCAATCTGCAATCTTCAGATCTCTATCCACAAACATCAATTCTCATCACTCAACCCTCAATACTCAGTCCCTAATCCTCAATCTTCAATCCTCAATCCTGAATCCTCAATCCTCAATGCTCAATCTTAATCTTCAATCCTCAATACTCAATCTTCAATCCTCAATCCTCAATCCTCAATCCTCAATCCTCAATCTTCAAGCCTCAATACTCAATCTTCAATCCTCAATCCTCAATCCTCAATCCTCAATCCTCAATCCTCAATCCTCAATCGTCAATCTTCAATCCTCAATACTCAATCTTCAATCCTCAATCCCCAATGATCAATCCTCAATCCTCAATCCTCATTCTTCAATCCTCAATACCCAATCCTCAACCTTCTATCCTCAATCCTCAATCCTCAATCCTCAATCCTCAGCCATCAGTCCTCAACAATCAGTTGTCAATCCTCAATCCTCAATATAATATCCTCAATTCACAGTTTTCAATACTCAAACCCCATTCTTCAATCTTCAAATCTCAATCCACAAACATCAACTCTCATCACGCAACCCTCAACACTCAGTCCTCAATCTTCAATCCTCAATCCTCAATCCTCAACCTTCAATACTCAACACTCAATCTTCAATCCTCAATCCTCAATTCTCAATCCTCAATGCTTAATACTCAATCGTCAATCCTCAATCCCCAATCCTCAATCTTCAATCCTCAATGTTCAATGCGCAATACCCGATCCTCAATCTTCAATCCACAATCCTCAGTCCTCAATCCTCAATCCTCAATCCTCAATCCTCAATCCTCAGTCCTCAAACATCAAACATGAATACTCAATCCTGAATCCTCAATCTTCAGACCTCAGTCCTCAACAATCAGTTGTCAATTCTCAATCCTCAATAGAGTATCATCAATTCACAGTTTTCAATACTCAATACTCAATCTGCAATCTTCGAATCTCTATCCACAAACATCAATTCTCATCATTCAACCCTCAACACTCAGTCCCCAGTCCTCAATCTTCAATCCGCAATCCTCAATCCACAATCCTCGATCCTCAGTCTTCAATCCTCAATACTCAATCTTCAATCCTCCATCCTCAATCCTCAATCCTCAACCCTCAATACTCAATCGTCAATCCTCAATCTTCAATACTCAATCCTCAACCCTCAATCCTCAATCCTCAATACTCAACCATCAATCCTCAATTTGCAATACTCAATAGAATATCCTGAATTCTCAGGATTCTATACTCAAACCTCAATCCTCAACCCTCTGCCGTCATACTCAATCCTCAATCCACAATCGTCAAACCTCAATCCTCAACCGTCAGTCCTCGTCCTCAATCCTCAACCCTCAATCCTCAATCCTCCCATCTTTAATCATCAATACTCAACCTTCAATCCTCAATCCTCAATCCTCAGTCCTCGAACCTCAATCCTGAATCCTCAATCCTCAATCCTCAATCCTCAATCCTCAATCCTCAATCCTCAATCCTCAATACTCAATCCTCAATCCTCAATCCTCAGTCCTCAACCCTCAGCCCTCATCCTCCATCCTCAATCCTCAATCCTCAATCCTCAATCCTCAATCCTCAATCCTCAGTCCTCAAACATCAAACCTGAATCCTCAATCCTGAATCCTCAATCTTCAGACCTCAGTCCTCAACAATCGGTAGTCAATCCTCAATCCTCAGTAGAATATCCTCAATTCACAGTTTTCAACACTCAATACTCGATCTGCAATCTTCAAGCCACTATCCACTAACATCAATTCTCATCACTCAACCCTCAACACTCAGACCTCAATGTTCAATCCTCAATCCTCAATACTCAACCATCAATGCTCAATTCTCAATACTCAATAGGATATCCCGAATTCTCATTATTCAATACTCAATCCTCAATATTCAATAATCAAATCGCAATCCTCAAACATCAACTCTCAATACTCAATCCTCAATACTTTGTCCTCTCTCTTCAATCCTCCATCCTCAATCCTCAATACTCAAGCGTCAATCCTCAATGCTCAATCCTCAATCCTCAATCCCCAACCCTCAATCCTCAGTCCTCAAACCTCAATCCGGAATCCTCAATCCTGAATCCTCAATGTCCAGCCGTCAGTCCTCAACAATCAATTGTCAATCCTCAATCCTCAATCCTCAATCATCAATCTTCAATCCTCAGACCTCAAGCAGCAATACTCAACCCTCAGTCCTCGTCCTCAATCCACAACAATCAATACTCAATCCTCAATCATCAATAATCAACATTCAATCTTCAGTCCTCAATCCTCAATCCTCAATCCTCAATCCTGAATCCTCAATCTTCAGACCTCAGTCCTCAACAATCAGTTGTCAATTCTCAATCCTCAATAGAATATCATCAATTCACAGTTTTCAATACTCAATGCTCAATCTGCAATCTTCGAATCTCTATCCACAAACATCAATTCTCATAATTTAACCCTCAACACTCAGTCCCCAATCCTCAATCTTCAATCCTCAATCCTCAACCCTCAATCCTCAATCCTCAATATTCAATCCTCAATACTCAATCTTGAATCATCAATACTCAATCTTCAATCCTCAATCCTGAATCCTCGGTCCTTAATCCTCAATCGCCAATCTCCAATCCTGAATACTCAATCTTCAATCCTCAATACTCAATCCTCAATCCTCAATCCTCAGTCCTCAAACCTCAATTCTGAATCCTCAAATCTCAGTTCTGAATCCTCAATCCTGAATCCTCAATCTTCAGCCCTCTGTCCTCAACAATCAGTTGTCAATCCCCAATCCTCAATGGAATATGATCAATTCACAGTTTTCAATTCTCAATACTCAATCTGCAATCTTAAAATCTCTATCCACAAACATCAATTCTCATCTCTCAACACTCAACACTCCATCCCCAATCCTCAATCTTCAATCCTCAATCCTCAATCCTCAATCCTCAATCCTCAATCCTCAATCCTCAATCCTCATTCTTCAATCCTCTGTGCCCAGTCCTCAATCTTCAATCCTCAATCCTCAATCCTCGATTCTCATTCCTCAATCCTCAATCGTCAATCCTCAATCCTAAATCCTCAACCCTCAATCCTCAATCCTCAATCTTCAATCCTCAATACTCAGTCATCAATCCTCAATCCTCAATCCTCAATCCCCTATCCTCATTCTTCAATCCTCAATACCCAATCCACAATCTTCAATCCGCAATCCTCAATCCTCAATTCTCAATCCTCAATCCTCAATCCTCAGACCTCAAACAGCAATACTCAACCCTCAGTCCTCGTCCTCAATCCACAGCCATCAATCCTCAATCCTCGATGTTCAATCCGCAATACCCAATCCTCAATCTTCAATCCTCAATCCTCAATCCTCAATCCTCAATCCTCAGTCCTCGAACCTCAAACCTGTATCCTCAATCCTGAATCCTCGATCCTCAATCTTCAATCCTCAATACTCAGTCTTCAATCCTCAATCCTCAATCCTCAATCCTCAATCCTCAATCCTCATTCTTCAATCCTCACTACCCAATCCTCAATCTTCAATCCTCTATCCTCAATCCTCAATTCTCAATCCTCAATCCTCAATCCTCATACCTCAAACAGCAATACTCAACCCTCAGTCCTCGTCCTCAATCCACAACCATCAATACTGAATCCTCAACCTTCAATCATCAATATTCAATCTTCAGGCCTCAATCCTCAATCCTCAATCCTCAAACCTCAATCCTCAACCGTCAGTCCTCGTTCTCAAACCTCAACCCTCAATCCTCAATCCTCAACCTTCAATCATCAATACTCAATCTTCAATCCTCTATCCTCAATCCTCAATCCTCAATCCTCAATCCACAATATTCAACGCACAACCCTCAACCATCAATCCTCAATACTCAACCATCAATCCTCAATTCTCAATACTCAAAAGAATATCCTGAATTCTCATGGTTCAATACTCAATCCACAATATTCAATAATCAAATCTCAATCCTCAAACATCAATTCTCAACACGCAATCCTCAACACTCAGTCCTCTCTCTTCAATCCTCTATCCTCAATCCTCAATCCTCAAGCGTCAATCCTCAATCCTCAATCCTCAATCCTCAGTAATCAGTCCTCAATCTTCAATACTGAATCGTCAATCCTCAGTCCTCAATCCTCAATCCTCAATCCTCGTTCCTCAAACCTCAATCCTCAATCTTCAATCCTCAATAATCAATCTCCAATCCTAGATCCTCAATCCCCAATCATCAATCCTTAATCCTCTATCATCAATCCTCAATCCCCATTCCTCAATCTTCAATCCTCAATACTCAATCTCCAATAATCAATCCTCAATTCTCAATCCTCAATACTCAATTCTCAATCGTCAATACTCAATACCCAATCCTCAATCTTCAATCCTCAATCCTCAATCCTCAATCCTCAATCCTCAATCTTCAATCCTCAATACACAATCTTCAATCCTCAATCCTCAATCCTCAATCCTCATTCTTCAATCCTCAATACCCAATCCTCAATACTCAGTCTTCAATCCTCAATCCTCAATCCTCAATCCTCAATCCTCATTCTTCAATCCTCAATACCCAATCCACAATCTTCAATCCTCAATCCTCAATCCTCAATTCTCAATCCTCAATCCTCAATCCTCAGATCTCAAGCACCAATACTCAACCCTCAGTCCTCGTCCTCAATCCACAACCATCAATACTCAATCCTCAATATTCAATCATCAATATTCAATCTTCAGTCCTCAATCCTCAATCCTCAATCCTCAATCCTCAATCCTCCATCCTCAATGTTCAATCCGCAATACCCAATCCTCAATCTTCAATCCTCAATCCTCAATCCTCAATCCTCAATCCTCAATCCTCAGTCCTCGATCCTCAAACCTGTATCCTCAATCCTGAATCCTCAATCTTCAGACCTCAGTACTCAACAATCAGTTGTCAATTCTCAATCCTCAATAGAATATCATCAATTCACAGTTTTCAATACTCAATACTCAATCTGCAATTTTCAAATCTCTATCCACAAACATCAATTCTCATCATTCAACCCTCAACACTCAGTCCCCAATCCTCAATCTTCAATACTCAATCCTCAATCCTCAATCCTCGATCCTCAATCTTCAATCCTCAATACTCAATCTTCAATCCCACATCCTCAATCGTCAATCCTCAATCCTCAGTCCTCAGTCGCCAGGCTTCAATCCTCAATACTCAATCTTCAATCCTCAATCCTCAATGCTCATTCCTGAATCCTCATTCTTCAATCCTCAACACCCAATGCTCAATCTTCAAACCTCAATCCTCTATCCTCAACTCTCAATCCTCAATCCTCAATCCTCATTCTTCAATCCTCAATACCCAATCCTCAATCTTCAATTCTCAATCCTCAATCCTCAATTCTCAACCCTCAATCCTCAGTCCTCAGCCCTCAATCCCCAATCCTCAAACCTCAGCCCTCATCCTCAATCCTCAATCCTCAATCCTCAATCCTCAATCTTCAATCCACAATACTCAATCTTCAATCCTCAATCCTCAGTCCTCAAACCTCAATCCTCAATCCTCAATCCTCAGTAATCAATCCTCAATCTTCAATAATGAATCGTCAATCCTCAGTCCTCAATCCTCAATCCTCAATCCTCGTTCCTCAAACCTCAATCCTCAGCCCTCAGTCCTCACACTCAATTCTCAATTCTCAATCCTCAATCCTCAATCCTCAATCTTCAATCCTCAATAAACAATCTCCAATCCTAGATCCTCAATCCCCAATCCTCAATCCTTAATCCTCTATCATCAATCCTCAATCTCCAGTCCTCAATCTTCAATCCTCAATGCTCAATCCTCAATCCTCAATCCTCAGTCCTCAATCCTCAATCCTCAATCCTCAAACCTCAATCCTCAACCGTCAGTCCTCGTCCTCAAACCTCAACCCCCAATCCTCAATCCTTAATCTTCAATCATCAATACTCAATCTTCAATCCTCAATCCTCAATCCTCAATCCTCAATCCTCAATCCTCAATATTCAACGCACAACCCTCAGCCATCAATCCTCAATACTCAACCATCAATCCTCAATTCTCAATACTCAATAGAATATCCTGAATTCTCATGGTTCAATACTCAATCCACAATATTCAATAATCAAATCTCAATCCTCAAACATCAATTCTCAACACTCAATCCTCAACACTCAGTCCTCTCTCATCAATCCTCCATCCTCTATACTCAATCCTCAAGAGTCAATCCTCAATCCTCAATCCTCAAACCTCAATCCTCAGTCCTCAAACCTCCACCACGAATCCTCAATCCTGAATCCTCAATCTTCAGCCATAAGACCTCAACAATCAATTGTCAATACTCAATCCTCAATAGAATATCCTTAATTCACAGTTTTCAATACTCAATCCCCATTCTTCAATCTTCAAATCTCAACCCTCAAACATCAATTCTCAACACTCAGTCCTCTCTCTTCAATCCTCCATCCTCAATCCTCAATCCTCAACTCTCAATCCTTAATCCTCAATCCTCAGAGTTCAAACATCTATACTCAACCCTCAGTCCTCGTCGCCAATCCACAACACTCAATACTCAATCCTCAATCTTCGATTATCCATATACAATCTTCAATCCTCAATCCTCAATGCTCAATCCTCAATCCTCAATGTTCAATCCTCAATACCCAATCCTCAATCTTCAATCCTCAATCCTGAATCCTCAATCCTCAATCCTCAATCCTCAATCCACAGACCTCAAACCACAATCCTGAATCCTCAATCCTGAATCCTCAATCTTCAGCACTCAGTCCTCAACAACCAGTAGTCAAACCTCAATCCTCAATAGAATATCATCAATTCACAGCTTTCAATACCCAACACTCAATCTGCAATCTTCAAATCTCTATACACAGACATCAATTCTCATCACTCAACCCTCAACACTCAGTCCCCAAACCTCACCATTCAATCCTCAACCCTCAATCCTCAATCCTCAATCCTCAGTCCTCAAACATCAAACATGAATCCTCAATCCTGAATCCTCAATCTTCAGACCTCAGTCCTCAACAATCAGTTGTCAATTCTCAATCCTCAATAGAGTATCATCAATTCACAGTTTTCAATACTCAATACTCAATCTGCAATCTTCGAATCTCTATCCACAAACATCAATTCTCATCGTTCAACCCTCAACACTCAGTCCCCAGTCCTCAATCTTCAATCCGCAATCCTCAATCCACAATCCTCGATCCTCAGTCTTCAATCCTCAATACTCAATCTTCAATCCTCCATCCTCAATCCTCAATCCTCAATCCTCAATCCTCAATCGTCAGGCTTCAATCCTCAATACTCAATCTTCAATCCCCAATACTCAATACTCATTCCTCAATCCTCATTCTTCAATCCTCAATACCCAATCCTCAACTTTCAATACACAATCCTCAATCCTCAACTCTCAATCCTCAATCCTCTGTCCTCAGTCCTCAAACCTCAATCCTCAACCCTCAGCCCTCATCCTCAATCCTCAATCCTCAGTCTTCAATCCTCAGTCCTCAATCCTCAATCCTCAATCCTCAATCCTCAATCCTCAATCATCAATCCTCAATCATCAATCCTCAATCTTCAATACTCAATCCTCAACCCTCAATCCTCAATCCTCAATACTCAACCATCAATCCTCAATTTGCAATACTCAATAGAATATCCTGAATTCTCAGGATTCTATACTCAAACCTCAATCCTCAACCCTCTGCCGTCATTCTCAATCCTCAATCCACAATCCTCAATCCTCAATCCTCAATCATCAATCTTCAATCCTCAGACCTCAAGCAGCAATACTCAACCCTCAGTCCTCGTCCTCAATCCACAACAATCAATACTCAATCCTCAATCATCAATAATCAATATTCAATCTTCAGTCCTCAATACTCAATCCTCAATCCTCAATCCTCAATCCTCAATCCTCAATACTCAATCCTCAATCCTCAATCCTCAGTCCTCAACCCTCAGCCCTCATCCTCCATCCTCAATCCTCAATCTTCAATCCTCAATCCTCAATCCTCAATTCTCAATCCTCAATCCTCAATCCTCAATCCTCAGTCCTCAAACATCAAACCTGAATCCTCAATCCTGAATCCTCAATCTTCAGCCATAAGACCTCAACAATCAATTGTCAATCCTCAATCCTCAATAGAATATCCTTAATTCACAGTTTTCAATACTCAATCCCCATTCTTCAATCTTGAAATCTCAACCCTCAAACATCAATTCTCAACACTCAATCCTCAACACTCAGTCCTCTCTCTTCAATCCTCCATCCTCAATCCTCAATCCTCAACTCTCAATCCTTAATCCTCAATCCTCAGAGTTCAAACATCTATACTCAACCCTCAGTCCTCGTCGCCAATCCACAACACTCAATACTCAATCCTCAATCTTCGATTATCCATATAGAATCTTCAATCCTCAATCCTCAATGCTCAATCCTCAATCCTCAATGTTCAATCCTCAATACCCAATCCTCAATCTTCAATCCTCAATCCTGAATCCTCAATCCTCAATCCTCAATCCTCAATCCACAGACCTCAAACCACAATCCTGAATCCTCAATCCTGAATCCTCAATCTTCAGCACTCAGTCCTCAACAACCAGTAGTCAAACCTCAATCCTCAATAGAATATCATCAATTCACAGCTTTCAATACCCAACACTCAATCTGCAATCTTCAAATCTCTATACACAGACATCAATTCTCATCACTCAACCCTCAACACTCAGTCCCCAAACCTCACCATTCAATCCTCAACCCTCAATCCTCAATCCTCAATCCTCAGTCCTCAAACATCAAACATGAATCCTCAATCCTGAATCCTCAATCTTCAGACCTCAGTCCTCAACAATCAGTTGTCAATTCTCAATCCTCAATAGAGTATCATCTATTCACAGTTTTCAATACTCAATACTCAATCTGCAATCTTCGAATCTCTATCCACAAACATCAATTCTCATCGTTCAACCCTCAACACTCAGTCCCCAGTCCTCAATCTTCAATCCGCAATCCTCAATCCACAATCCTCGATCCTCAGTCTTCAATCCTCAATACTCAATCTTCAATCCTCCATCCTCAATCCTCAATCCTCAATCCTCAATCCTCAATCGTCAGGCTTCAATCCTCAATACTCAATCTTCAATCCCCAATACTCAATACTCATTCCTCAATCCTCATTCTTCAATCCTCAATACCCAATCCTCAACTTTCAATACACAATCCTCAATCCTCAACTCTCAATCCTCAATCCTCTGTCCTCAGTCCTCAAACCTCAATCCTCAACCCTCAGCCCTCATCCTCAATCCTCAATCCTCAGTCTTCAATCCTCAGTCCTCAATCCTCAATCCTCAATCCTCAATCCTCAATCCTCAATCATCAATCCTCAATCATCAATCCTCAATCCTTAATACTCAATCCTCAACCCTCAATCCTCAATCCTCAATACTCAACCATCAATCCTCAATTTGCAATACTCAATAGAATATCCTGAATTCTCAGGATTCTATACTCAAACCTCAATCCTCAACCCTCTGCCGTCATTCTCAATCCTCAATCCACAATCCTCAATCCTCAATCCTCAATCATCAATCTTCAATCCTCAGACCTCAAGCAGCAATACTCAACCCTCAGTCCTCGTCCTCAATCCACAACAATCAATACTCAATCCTCAATCATCAATAATCAATATTCAATCTTCAGTCCTCAATACTCAATCCTCAATCCTGAATCCTCAATCCTCAATCCTCAATACTCAATCCTCAATCCTCAATCCTCAGTCCTCAACCCTCAGCCCTCATCCTCCATCCTCAATCCTCAATCTTCAATCCTCAATCCTCAATCCTCAATCCTCAATCCTCAATCCTCAATAGAATATCCTCAATTCACAGTTTTCAACACTCAATACTCGATCTGCAATCTTCAAGCCACTATCCACTAACATCAATTCTCATCACTCAACCCTCAACACTCGGACCTCAATGTTCAATCCTCAACCCTCAATACTCAACCATCAATGCTCAATTCTCAATACTCAATAGGATATCCCGAATTCTCATTATTCAATACTCAATCCTCAATATTCAATAATCAAATCGCAATCCTCAAACATCAACTCTCAATACTCAATCCTCAATGCTTTGTCCTCTCTCTTCAATCGTCCATCCTCAATCCTCAATACTCAAGCGTCAATCCTCAATGCTCAATCCTCAATCCTCAATCCCCAACCCTCAATCCTCAGTCCTCAAACCTCAATCCGGAATCCTCAATCCTGTATCCTCAATCTTCAGCCGTCAGTCCTCAACAATCAATTGTCAATCCTCAATCCTTAATATTCAATCCTCAACCCTCAATCCGCAATCCTCAATCCTCAATCCTCAATACTCAATCTTCAATCCACAATCCTCAATCCTCAGTCCTCAATCTTCAATCCTCAATACTCAATCTTCAATCCTCAATCCTCAATCCTCAATCCTCAACCCACATTCTTCAATCCTCAACACCCAATCCTCAATCTTCAATCCTCAACCCTCAGTCCTCAATTCTCAATCCTCAATCCTCAATCCTCAGACCTCAAACATCAATACTCAACCCTCAGTCCTCGTCCTCAATCCACAACCCTCAATCCTCGATCCTCAATCCTCAATCATCAATATTCAATCTTCAATCCTCAATCCTCAATCCTCAATACTCAATCCACAATCCTCAATGTTCAATCCTCAATACCCAAACCTCAATCTTCAATCCTCAATCCTCAATCCTCAATCCTCAATTTTCAATCCTCAATTCTCAGTCCTCAAACCTCAATCCTGAATCCTCAAACCTGAATCCTCATTCGTCAGCCCTCAGTCCTCTTCAATCAGTTGCCAATCCTCAATACTCAATTGAATATCATCAATACACAGTTTTCATTACTCAATACTCAATCTGCAATCTTCAAATCTCTATCCACAAACATCAATTCTCATCACTCAACCCTCAACACTCAGTCCCCAGTCCTCAATATTCAATCCTCAATCCTCAATCCTCAATCCACAATCCTCAACGTTCAATCCTCAATACTCAATCTTCAATGCTCGTTCCTCAATCCTCAATCCTCAATTCTCAATCCTCAATCGTCAATCTTCAATCCCCAATACTCAATCTTCAATCCCCCATCCTCAATCCTCGGTCCTCAATCCTCAATCGTCCATCTCCAATCCTGAATGCTCAACCTTCAATCCTCAATCCTCAATCCTCAATCCTCAATCCTCATTCTTCAATCCTCAATACCCAATCCTCAATCTTCAATCCTCAATCCTCAATCATCAATTCTCAATCCTCAATCCTCAGTCCTCAGTCCACAAACCTCAATCCTCAACCCTCGTCCCTCATCCTCAATCCTCAATCCTCAATCCTCAATCCTCAATCCTCAATCCTCAATCCTCAATCCTCAATCCTCAATCTCCAATCCTCAATACTCAAACTTCAATCCTCAATCCTCAGTCCACAATCTTCAATCCTCAATGCTCAATCTTCAATCCTCAATCCTCAATCCTCAACCTTCAATCCTCAATACTCAATCTTCAATCCTCAATCCTCAATTCTCAATCCTCAATGCTTAATACTCAATCGTCAATCCTCAATCCCCAATCCTCAATCTTCAGTCCTCAATGTTCAATGCGCAATACCCAATCCTCAATCTTCAATCCACAATCCTCAGTCCTCAATCCTCAATCCTCAATCCTCAATCCTCAATCCTCAGTCCTCAAACATCAAACATGAATCCTCAATCCTGAATCCACAATCTTCAGACCTCAGTCCTCAACAATCAGTTGTCAATTCTCAATCCTCAATAGAGTATCATCAATTCACAGCTTTCAATACTCAATACTCAATCTGCAATCTTCGAATCTCTATCCACAAACACCAGTTCTCATCATTCAACCCTCAACACTCAGTCCCCAGTCCTCAATCTTCAATCCGCAATCCTCAATCCACAATCCTCGACCCTCAGTCTTCAATCCTCAATACTCAATCTTCAATCCTCCATCCTCAATCCTCAATCCTCAATCCTCAATCCTCAATCGTCAGGCTTCAATCCTCAATACTCAATCTTCAATCCCCAATACTCAATACTCATTCCTCAATCCTCATTCCTCAATCCTCAATACCCAATCCTCAACTTTCAATCCTCAATCCTCAACTCTCAATCCTCAATCCTCAGTCCTCAGTCCTCAAACCTCAATCCTCAACCCTCAGCCCTCATCCTCAATCCTCAATCCTCAGTCTTCAATCCTCAGTCCTCAATCCTCAATCCTCAATCCTCAATCCTCAATCCTCAATCATCAATCCTCAATCATCAATCCTCAATCTTCAATACTCAATCCTCAACCCTCAATCCTCAATCCTCAATACTCAACCATCAATCCTCAATTTGCAATACTCAATAGAATATCCTGAATTCTCAGGATTCTATACTCAAACCTCAATCCTCAACCCTCTGCCGTCATTCTCAATCCTCAATCCACAATCCTCAATCCTCAATCCTCAATCATCAATCTTCAATCCTCAGACCTCAAGCAGCAATACTCAACCCTCAGTCCTCGTCCTCAATCCACAACAATCAATACTCAATGCTCAATCATCAATAATCAATATTCAATCTTCAGTCATCAATACTCAATCCTCAATCCTCAATCCTCAATCCTCAATCCTCAATACTCAATCCTCAATCCTCAATCCTCAGTCCTCAACCCTCAGCCCTCATCCTCCATCCTCAATCCTCAATCTTCAATCCTCAACTCTCAATCCTCAATCCTCAATCCTCAACTCTCAATCCTCAATCCTCAATCCTCATTCTTCAATCCTCAATACCCAATCCTCAATCTTCAATCCTCAATCCTCAATGCTCAATTCTCAACCCTCAATCCTCAGTCCTCAGCCCTCAATCCTCAATCCTCAATCCTCAAACCTCAGCCCTCATCCTCAATCCTCAATCCTCAATCCTCTATCCTCAATCTTCAATCCACAATACTCAATCTTCAATCCTCAATCCTCAGTCCTCAAACCTCAAACCTCAATCCTCGATCCTCAATCCTCAATCCTCAGACCTCAAACATCAATACTCAACCCTCAGTCCTCGTCCTCAATCCACAACCCTCAATCCTCGATCCTCAATCTTCAATCATCAATATTCAATCTTCAATCCTCAACCCTCAATCCTCAATACTCAATCCACAATCCTCAATGTTCTAACCTCAATACCCAAACCTCAATCTTCAATCCTCAATCCTCAATCCTCAATCCTCAATCCTCAATTTTCAATCCTCAATCCTCAGTCCTCAAACCTTATTCCTGAATCCTCAAACCTGAATCCTCATTCGTCAGCCCTCAGTCCTCAACTATCAGTTGTCAATCCTCAATACTCAATTGAATATCATCAATTCACAGTTTTCGTTAATCAATACTCAATCTGCAATCTTCAAATCTCTATCCACAAACATCAATTCTCATCACTCAACCCTCAACACTCAGTCCCCAATCCTGAATATTCAATCCTCAATCCTCAATCCTCAATCCACAATCCTCAACGTTCAATCCTCAATACTCAATCTTCAATGCTCATTCCTCAATCCTCAATCCTCAATTCTCAATCCTCAATCGTCAATCTTCAATCCCCAATACTCAATCTTCAATCCCCAATCCTCAATCCTCGGTCCTCAATCCTCAATCGTCCATCTGCAATCCTGAATGCTCAATCTTCAATCCTCAATCCTCAATCCTCAATCCTCATTCTTCAATCCTCAATACCCAATCCTCAATCTTCAACCCTCAATCCTCAATCCTCAATTCTCAATCATCAATCCTCAGTCCTCAGTCCTCAAACCTCAATCCTCAACCCTCAGCCCTCATCCTCAATACTCAATCCTCAATCCTCAATCCTCAATCTCCAATCCTCAATACTCAAACTTCAATCCTCAATCCTCAGTCCACAATCTTCAATCCTCAATGCTCAATCCTCAATCCTCAATCCTCAGTCCTCAATCCTCAATCCTCAATCCTCAAACCTCAATCCTCAACCGTCAGTCCTCGTCCTCAAACCTCAACCCCCAATCCTCAATTCTTAATCTTCAATCATCAATACTCAATCTTCAATCCTCAATCCTCAATCCTCAATCCTCAATCCTCAATCCTCAATATTCAACGCACAACCCTCAGCCATCAATCCTCAATACTCAACCATCAATCCTCAATTCTCAATACTCAATAGAATATCCTGAATTCTCATGGTTCAATACTCAATCCACAATATTCAATAATCAAATCTCAATCCTCAAACATCAATTCTCAACACCCAATCCTCAACACTCAGTCCTCTCTCATCAATCCTCCATCCTCTATCCTCAATCCTCAAGAGTCAATCCTCAATCCTCAATCCTCAACCCTCAATCCTCAGTCCTCAAACCTCCACCACGAATCCTCAATCCTGAATCCTCAATCTTCAGCCATAAGGCCTCAACAATCAATTGTCAATCCTCAATCCTCAATAGAATATCCTTAATTCACAGTTTTCAATACTCAATCCCCATTCTTCAATCTTCAAATTTCAACCCTCAAACATCAATACTCAACACTCAATCCTCAACACTCAGTCCTCTCTCTTCAATCCTCCATCCTCAATCCTCAATCCTCAACTCTCAATCCTTAATCCTCAATCCTCAGAGTTCAAACATCTATACTCAACCCTCAGTCCTCGTCGCCAATCCACAACACTCAATACTCAATCCTCAATCTTCGATTATCCATATTCAATCTTCAATCCTCAATCCTCAATGCTCAACCCTCAATCCTCAATGTTCAATCCTCAATACCCAATCCTCAATCTTCAATCCTCAATCCTGAATCCTCAATCCTCAATCCTCAATCCTCAATCCACAGTCCTCAAACTTCAATCCTCAACCCTCAGACCTCATCCTCAATCCTCAATCCTCAGCCCTCAATCCTCAATCTTCAATCCTCAATACTCAATCTTCAATCCTCAATCCTCAGTCCTCAAACCTCAATTCTGAATCCTCAATACTCAATCTTCAATCCTCAATCCTCAATCCACAATCCTCAATTCTCAACCCTCAATCGTCAATCTTCAATCCTCAATAATCAATCTTCAATCCTCAATCCTCAATCCTCAATCCTCAATCCTCATACTACAATCCTCAATACCCAATCCGCAATCTTCAATCCTCAATCCTCAATACTCAATTCTCAATCCTCAACCCTCAGTCCTCAGTCCTCAAACCTCAATCCTCAAACCTCAGCGCTCTTCCTCAATCCTCAATCCTCAATCCTCAATCTTCAGCCCTCAGTCCTCAACAATCAGTTGTCAATCGTCAATCCTCAATAGAGTATCCTCAATTCACAGTTTTCAATACTCAATAGTCAATCTGCAATCTTCAGATCTCTATCCACAAACACCAATTCTCATCACTCAACCCTCAACCCTCAGAACTCAATGTTCAATCCTCAATCCTCAATTCTCAATCTTCAGTCCTCAATACTGAATCTTCAATCCTCAACCCTCAATCCTCAATCCTCAATCCTCAATCCTCAATACTCAATCTTCAATCCTCAGTCCCCAATCCTCAATCTTCAATCCTCAATCCTCAATCCTCAATCCTCGATCCTCAATCCTCAATCCTCAATCCTCAATCCTCAATGGTCAATCCGCAATACCCAATCCTCAATCTTCAATCCTCCATCCTCAATCCTCAATCCTCGATCCTCAATCCTCAATCCTCAACCCTCAGTCCTCAAATCTCAATCCTCAGACCACATCCTCAACCCTCAGTCCTCAATCCTCAGTCCTCTGTCCTCAAACTTCAATCCTCAACCCTCAGACCTCATCCTCAATACTCAATCCTCAGCCCTCAATCCTCAATCTTCAATCCTCAATACTCAATCTTAAATCCTCAATCCTCAGTCCTCAAACCTCAATTCTGAATCCTCAATACTCAATCTTCAATCCTCAATCCTCAATTCTCAATCCTCAATACTCAATCCTCAATCGTCAATCCTCAATCCCCAATCCTCAATCTTCAATCCTCAATCCTCAATCCTCAATCCTCATTCCTCAAACCTCAATCCTCAACCCTCAGCCCTCATCCTCAATCCTCAATCCTCAATCCTCAATCGTCAATCTTCAATCCTCAATACTCAATCTTCAATCCTCAATCCTCAATCCTCAATCCTCAATCCTCAATCCTCATTCTTCAATCCTCAATACCCAATACTCAACCTTCTATCCTCAATCCTCAATCCTCAATCCTCAATCCTCAGCCATCAGTCCTCAACAATCAGTTGTCAATCCTCAATCCTCAATATAATATCCTCAATTCACAGTTTTCAATACTCAAACACCATTCTTCAATCTTCAAATCTCAATCCACAAACATCAACTCTCATCACGCAACCCTCAACACTCAGTCCTCAATCTTAAATCCTCAATCCTCAATCCTCAACCTTCAATCCTCAATACTCAATCTTCAATCCTCAATCCTCAATTCTCAATCCTCAATGCTTAATACTCAATCGTCAATCCTCAATCCCCAATCCTCAATCTTCAATCCTCAATGTTCAATGCGCAATACCCAATCCTCAATCTTCAATCCACAATCCTCAGTCCTCAATCCTCAATCCTCAATCCTCAATCCTCAGTCCTCAAACATCAAACATGAATCCTCAATCCTGAATCCTCAATCTTCAGACCTCAGTCCTCAACAATCAGTTGTCAATTCTCAATCCTCAATAGAGTGTCATCAATTCACAGTTTTCAATACTCAATACTCAATCTGCAATCTTCGAATCTCTATCCACAAACATCAATTCTCATCATTCAACCCTCAACACTCAGTCCCCAGTCCTCAATCTTCAATCCGCAATCCTCAATCCACAATCCTCGATCCTCAGTCTTCAATCCTCAATACTCTATCTTCAATCCTCCATCCTCAATCCTCAATCCTCAATCCTCAATCCTCAATCGTCAGGCTTCAATCCTCAATACTCAATCTTCGATCCCCAATACTCAATACTCATTCCTCAATCCTCATTCTTCAATCCTCAATACCCAATCCTCAACCTTCACTCCTCAATCCTCAATCCTCAACTCTCAATCCTCAATCCTCAGTCCTCAGTCCTCAAACCTCAATCCTCAACCCTCAGCCCTTATCCTCAATCCTCAGTCCTCAGTCTTCAATCCTCAGTCCTCAATCCTCAATCCTCAATCCTCAACCCTCAATCCTCAATCATCAATCCTCAATCATCAATCCTCAATCTTCAATACTCAATCCTCAACCCTCAATCCTCAATCCTCAATACTCAACCATCAATCCTCAATTTGCAATACTCAATAGAATATCCTGAATTCTCAGGATTCTATACTCAAACCTCAATCCTCAACCCTCTGCCGTCATTCTCAATCCTCAATCCACAATCCTCAATCCTCAATCCTCAATCATCAATCTTCAATCCTCAGACCTCAAGCAGCAATACTCAACCCTCAGTCCTCGTCCTTAATCCACAACAATCAATACTCAATCCTCAATCATCAATAATCAATATTCAATCTTCAGTCCTCAATCCTCAATCCTCAATCCTCAATCCTCAATCCTCAATCCTCAATACTCAATCCTCAATCCTCAATCCTCAGTCCTCAACCCTCAGCCCTCATCCTCCATCCTCAATCCTCAATCTTCAATCCTCAATCCTCAATCCTCAATCCTCAATCCTCAATCCTCAATCCTCAATCCTCAGTCCTCAAACATCAAACCTGAATCCTCAATCCTGAATCCTCAATCTTCAGACCTCAGTCCTCAACAATCGGTAGTCAATCCTCAATCCTCAGTAGAATATCCTCAATTCACAGTTTTCAACACTCAATACTCGATCTGCAATCTTCAAGCCACTATCCACTAACATCAATTCTCATCACTCAACCCTCAACACTCAGACCTCAATGTTCAATCCTCAATCCTCAATACTCAACCATCAATGCTCAATTCTCAATACTCAATAGGATATCCCGAATTCTCATTATTCAATACTCAATCCTCAATATTCAATAATCAAATCGCAATCCTCAAACATCAACTCTCAATACTCAATCCTCAATACTTTGTCCTCTCTCTTCAATCCTCCATCCTCAATCCTCAATACTCAAGCGTCAATCCTCAATGCTCAATCCTCAATCCTCAATCCCCAACCCTCAATCCTCAGTCCTCAAACCTCAATCCGGAATCCTCAATCCTGAATCCTCAATCTTCAGCCGTCAGTCCTCAACAATCAATTGTCAATCCTCAATCCTTAATATTCAATCCTCAATCCTCAATCCGCAATCCTCAATCCTCAATCTTCAATCCTCAATGCTCAATCTTCAATCCTCAATCTTCAATCCTCAATCCTCAATCCTCAATCCTCAATCCTCAATCATCAATCTTCAATCCTCAGACCTCAAGCAGCAATACTCAACCCTCAGTCTTCGTCCTCAATCCACAACAATCAATACTCAATCCTCAATCATCAATCCTCAATCCTCAATCCTCAATCTTCAAGCCTCAATACTCAATGTTCAATCCCCAATCCTCAATCCTCAATCCTCAATCCTCAATACTCAATCGTCAATCTTCAATCGTCAATACTCAACCTTCAATCCTCAATCCTCAATCCTCAATCCTCAATCCCCAATCCTCATTCTTCAATCCTCAATACCCAATCCTCAACCTTCTATCCTCAATCCTCAATCCTCAATCCTCAATCCTCAATCCTCAATCCTCAGCCATCAGTCCTCAACAGTCAGTTGTCAATCCTCAATCCTCAATATAATATCCTCAATTCACAGTTTTCAATACTCAAACCCCATTCTTCAATCTTCAAATCTCAATCCACAAACATCAACTCTCATCACGCAACCCTCAACACTCAGTCCTCAATCTTCAATCCTCAATCCTCAATCCTCAACCTTCAATCCTCAATACTCAATCTTCAATCCTCAATCCTCAATTCTCAATCCTCAATGCTTAATACTCAATCGTCAATCCTCAATCCCCAATCCTCAATCTTCAATCCTCAATGTTCAATGCACAATACCCAATCCTCAATCTTCAATCCACAATCCTCAGTCCTCAATCCTCAATCCTCAATCCTCAATCCTCAATCCTCAGTCCTCAAACATCAAACATGAATCCTCAATCCTGAATCCTCAATCTTCAGACCTCAGTCCTCAACAATCAGTTGTCAATTCTCAATCCTCAATAGAGTATCATCAATTCACAGTTTTCAATACTCAATACTCAATCTGCAATCTTCGAATCTCTATCCACAAACATCAATTCTCATCATTCAACCCTCAACACTCAGGCCCCAGTCCTCAATCTTCAATCCTCAATCCTCAATCCTCGATTCTCATTCCTCAATCCTGAATCGTCAATCCTCAATCCTCAATCCTCAACCCTCAATCCTCAAGGTTGGATCCTCAATACCCAATCCTCAGTCTTCAATCCTCAATCCTCAATCCTCAATCCTCAATCCTCAATCTTCAATCCTCAATCATCAATCCTCAATTCTCAATCCTCAATCCTCAATCCTCAGACCTCACACATCAATACTCAACCCTCAGTCCTCGTCCTCAATCCACAACGCTCAATCCTCAATCCTCAGTCCTCAATCCTCAATCCTCAATCCTGAATCCTCAATCTTCAATCCTCAATACTGAATCTTCAATCCTCAACCTTCAATCCTCAATGTTCAATCCGCAATACCCAATCCTCAATCTTCAATACTCAATCCTCAATCCTCAATCCTCAACCCTCAATCTTCAATCCTCAATACTCAACCTTCAATCCTCAATCCTCAATCCTCAATCCTCAATCCACAGTCTTCAATCCTCAATACCCAATCCACAATCTTCAATCCTCAATCCTCGACCCTCAATTCTCAATACTCAATCCTCAATCCTCAGACCTCAAACATCAATACTCAACCCTCAGTCCTCGTCCTCAATCCACAACCATCAATACCCAATCCTCAATCTTCAATCATCAATATTCAATCTTCAGTCCTCAATCCTCAATCTTCAATCCTCCATCCTCAATCCTCAATCCTCAATCCTCAATCCTCAATCGTCAGGCTTCAATCCTCATTACTCAATCTTCAATCCCCAATCCTCAATACTCATTCCTCAATACTCATTCTTCAATCCTCAATACCCAATCCTCAACTTTCAATCCTCAATCCTCAATCCTCAACTCTCAATCCTCAATCCTCAGTCCTCAGTCCTCAAACCTCAATCCTCAACCCTCAGCCCTCATCCTCAATCCTCAATCCTCAGTCTTCAATCCTCAGTCCTCAATCCTCAATCCTCAATCCTCAATCCTCAATCCTCAATCATCAATCCTCAATCATCAATCCTCAATCTTCAATACTCAATCCTCAAACCTCAATCCTCAATCCTCAATACTCAACCATCAATCCTCAATTTGCAATACTCAATAGAATATCCTGAATTCTCAGGATTCTATACTCAAACCTCAATCCTCAACCCTCTGCCGTCATTCTCAATCCTCAATCCACAATCCTCAAACCTCAATCCTCAACCGTCAGTCCTCGTCCTCAATCCTCAACCCTCAATCCTCAATCCTCCCATCTTCAATCATCAATACTCAACCTTCAATCCTCAATCCTCAATCCTCAGTCCTCGAACCTCAATCCTCAATCCTCAATCCTCAGTCCTCGAACCTCAATCCTGAATCCTCAATCCTCAATCCTCAATCCTCAATCCTCAATCCTCAATCCTCAATCCTCAATGCTCAATCCTCAATCCTCAATCCTCAGTCCTCAACCCTCAGCCCTCATCCTCCATCCTCAATCCTCAATCTTCAATCCTCAATCCTCATTCCTCAATCCTCAATCCTCAATCCTCAATCCTCAATCCTCAATCCTCAATCATCAATCTTCAATCCTCAGACCTCAAGCAGCAATACTCAACCCTCAGTCCTCGTCCTTAATCCACAACAATCAATACTCAATCCTCAATCATCAATAATCAATATTCAATCTTCAGTCCTCAATCCTCAATCCTCAATCCTCAATCCTCAATCCTCAATCCTCAATACTCAATCCTCAATCCTCAATCCTCAGTCCTCAACCCTCAGCCCTCATCCTCCATCCTCAATCCTCAATCTTCAATCCTCAATCCTCAATCCTCAATCCTCAATCCTCAATCCTCAATCCTCAATCCTCAGTCCTCAAACATCAAACCTGAATCCTCAATCCTGAATCCTCAATCTTCAGACCTCAGTCCTCAACAATCGGTAGTCAATCCTCAATCCTCAGTAGAATATCCTCAATTCACAGTTTTCAACACTCAATACTCGATCTGCAATCTTCAAGCCACTATCCACTAACATCAATTCTCATCACTCAACCCTCAACACTCAGACCTCAATGTTCAATCCTCAATCCTCAATACTCAACCATCAATGCTCAATTCTCAATACTCAATAGGATATCCCGAATTCTCATTATTCAATACTCAATCCTCAATATTCAATAATCAAATCGCAATCCTCAAACATCAACTCTCAATACTCAATCCTCAATACTTTGTCCTCTCTCTTCAATCCTCCATCCTCAATCCTCAATACTCAAGCGTCAATCCTCAATGCTCAATCCTCAATCCTCAATCCCCAACCCTCAATCCTCAGTCCTCAAACCTCAATCCGGAATCCTCAATCCTGAATCCTCAATCTTCAGCCGTCAGTCCTCAACAATCAATTGTCAATCCTCAATCCTTAATATTCAATCCTCAATCCTCAATCCGCAATCCTCAATCCTCAATCTTCAATCCTCAATGCTCAATCTTCAATCCTCAATCTTCAATCCTCAATCCTCAATCCTCAATCCTCAATCCTCAATCATCAATCTTCAATCCTCAGACCTCAAGCAGCAATACTCAACCCTCAGTCTTCGTCCTCAATCCACAACAATCAATACTCAATCCTCAATCATCAATCCTCAATCCTCAATCCTCAATCTTCAAGCCTCAATACTCAATGTTCAATCCCCAATCCTCAATCCTCAATCCTCAATCCTCAATACTCAATCGTCAATCTTCAATCGTCAATACTCAACCTTCAATCCTCAATCCTCAATCCTCAATCCTCAATCCCCAATCCTCATTCTTCAATCCTCAATACCCAATCCTCAACCTTCTATCCTCAATCCTCAATCCTCAATCCTCAATCCTCAATCCTCAATCCTCAGCCATCAGTCCTCAACAGTCAGTTGTCAATCCTCAATCCTCAATATAATATCCTCAATTCACAGTTTTCAATACTCAAACCCCATTCTTCAATCTTCAAATCTCAATCCACAAACATCAACTCTCATCACGCAACCCTCAACACTCAGTCCTCAATCTTCAATCCTCAATCCTCAATCCTCAACCTTCAATCCTCAATACTCAATCTTCAATCCTCAATCCTCAATTCTCAATCCTCAATGCTTAATACTCAATCGTCAATCCTCAATCCCCAATCCTCAATCTTCAATCCTCAATGTTCAATGCGCAATACCCAATCCTCAATATTCAATCCACAATCCTCAGTCCTCAATCCTCAATCCTCAATCCTCAATCCTCAATCCTCAGTCCTCAAACATCAAACATGAATCCTCAATCCTGAATCCTCAATCTTCAGACCTCAGTCCTCAACAATCAGTTGTCAATTCTCAATCCTCAATAGAGTATCATCAATTCACAGTTTTCAATACTCAATACTCAATCTGCAATCTTCGAATCTCTATCCACAAACATCAATTCTCATCATTCAACCCTCAACACTCAGGCCCCAGTCCTCAATCTTCAATCCTCAATCCTCAATCCTCGATTCTCATTCCTCAATCCTGAATCGTCAATCCTCAATCCTCAATCCTCAACCCTCAATCCTCAAGGTTGGATCCTCAATACCCAATCCTCAGTCTTCAATCCTCAATCCTCAATCCTCAATCCTCAATCCTCAATCTTCAATCCTCAATCATCAATCCTCAATTCTCAATCCTCAATCCTCAATCCTCAGACCTCACACATCAATACTCAACCCTCAGTCCTCGTCCTCAATCCACAACGCTCAATCCTCAATCCTCAGTCCTCAATCCTCAATCCTCAATCCTGAATCCTCAATCTTCAATCCTCAATACTGAATCTTCAATCCTCAACCTTCAATCCTCAATGTTCAATCCGCAATACCCAATCCTCAATCTTCAATACTCAATCCTCAATCCTCAATCCTCAACCCTCAATCTTCAATCCTCAATACTCAACCTTCAATCCTCAATCCTCAATCCTCAATCCTCAATCCACAGTCTTCAATCCTCAATACCCAATCCACAATCTTCAATCCTCAATCCTCGACCCTCAATTCTCAATACTCAATCCTCAATCCTCAGACCTCAAACATCAATACTCAACCCTCAGTCCTCGTCCTCAATCCACAACCATCAATACCCAATCCTCAATCTTCAATCATCAATATTCAATCTTCAGTCCTCAATCCTCAATCTTCAATCCTCCATCCTCAATCCTCAATCCTCAATCCTCAATCCTCAATCGTCAGGCTTCAATCCTCATTACTCAATCTTCAATCCCCAATCCTCAATACTCATTCCTCAATACTCATTCTTCAATCCTCAATACCCAATCCTCAACTTTCAATCCTCAATCCTCAATCCTCAACTCTCAATCCTCAATCCTCAGTCCTCAGTCCTCAAACCTCAATCCTCAACCCTCAGCCCTCATCCTCAATCCTCAATCCTCAGTCTTCAATCCTCAGTCCTCAATCCTCAATCCTCAATCCTCAATCCTCAATCCTCAATCATCAATCCTCAATCATCAATCCTCAATCTTCAATACTCAATCCTCAAACCTCAATCCTCAATCCTCAATACTCAACCATCAATCCTCAATTTGCAATACTCAATAGAATATCCTGAATTCTCAGGATTCTATACTCAAACCTCAATCCTCAACCCTCTGCCGTCATTCTCAATCCTCAATCCACAATCCTCAAACCTCAATCCTCAACCGTCAGTCCTCGTCCTCAATCCTCAACCCTCAATCCTCAATCCTCCCATCTTCAATCATCAATACTCAACCTTCAATCCTCAATCCTCAATCCTCAGTCCTCGAACCTCAATCCTCAATCCTCAATCCTCAGTCCTCGAACCTCAATCCTGAATCCTCAATCCTCAATCCTCAATCCTCAATCCTCAATCCTCAATCCTCAATCCTCAATGCTCAATCCTCAATCCTCAATCCTCAGTCCTCAACCCTCAGCCCTCATCCTCCAGCCTCAATCCTCAATCTTCAATCCTCAATCCTCATTCCTCAATCCTCAATCCTCAATCCTCAATCCTCAATCCTCAATCCTCAATCATCAATCTTCAATCCTCAGACCTCAAGCAGCAATACTCAACCCTCAGTCCTCGTCCTTAATCCACAACAATCAATACTCAATCCTCAATCATCAATAATCAATATTCAATCTTCAGTCCTCAATCCTCAATCCTCAATCCTCAATCCTCAATCCTCAATCCTCAATACTCAATCCTCAATCCTCAATCCTCAGTCCTCAACCCTCAGCCCTCATCCTCCATCCTCAATCCTCAATCTTCAATCCTCAATCCTCAATCCTCAATCCTCAATCCTCAATCCTCAATCCTCAATCCTCAGTCCTCAAACATCAAACCTGAATCCTCAATCCTGAATCCTCAATCTTCAGACCTCAGTCCTCAACAATCGGTAGTCAATCCTCAATCCTCAGTAGAATATCCTCAATTCACAGTTTTCAACACTCAATACTCGATCTGCAATCTTCAAGCCACTATCCACTAACATCAATTCTCATCACTCAACCCTCAACACTCAGACCTCAATGTTCAATCCTCAATCCTCAATACTCAACCATCAATGCTCAATTCTCAATACTCAATAGGATATCCCGAATTCTCATTATTCAATACTCAATCCTCAATATTCAATAATCAAATCGCAATCCTCAAACATCAACTCTCAATACTCAATCCTCAATACTTTGTCCTCTCTCTTCAATCCTCCATCCTCAATCCTCAATACTCAAGCGTCAATCCTCAATGCTCAATCCTCAATCCTCAATCCCCAACCCTCAATCCTCAGTCCTCAAACCTCAATCCGGAATCCTCAATCCTGAATCCTCAATCTTCAGCCGTCAGTCCTCAACAATCAATTGTCAATCCTCAATCCTTAATATTCAATCCTCAATCCTCAATCCGCAATCCTCAATCCTCAATCTTCAATCCTCAATGCTCAATCTTCAATCCTCAATCTTCAATCCTCAATCCTCAATCCTCAATCCTCAATCCTCAATCATCAATCTTCAATCCTCAGACCTCAAGCAGCAATACTCAACCCTCAGTCTTCGTCCTCAATCCACAACAATCAATACTCAATCCTCAATCATCAATCCTCAATCCTCAATCCTCAATCTTCAAGCCTCAATACTCAATGTTCAATCCCCAATCCTCAATCCTCAATCCTCAATCCTCAATACTCAATCGTCAATCTTCAATCGTCAATACTCAACCTTCAATCCTCAATCCTCAATCCTCAATCCTCAATCCCCAATCCTCATTCTTCAATCCTCAATACCCAATCCTCAACCTTCTATCCTCAATCCTCAATCCTCAATCCTCAATCCTCAATCCTCAATCCTCAATCCTCAATCCTCAGCCATCAGTCCTCAACAGTCAGTTGTCAATCCTCAATCCTCAATATAATATCCTCAATTCACAGTTTTCAATACTCAAACCCCATTCTTCAATCTTCAAATCTCAATCCACAAACATCAACTCTCATCACGCAACCCTCAACACTCAGTCCTCAATCTTCAATCCTCAATCCTCAATCCTCAACCTTCAATCCTCAATACTCAATCTTCAATCCTCAATCCTCAATTCTCAATCCTCAATGCTTAATACTCAATCGTCAATCCTCAATCCCCAATCCTCAATCTTCAATCCTCAATGTTCAATGCGCAATACCCAATCCTCAATATTCAATCCACAATCCTCAGTCCTCAATCCTCAATCCTCAATCCTCAATCCTCAATCCTCAGTCCTCAAACATCAAACATGAATCCTCAATCCTGAATCCTCAATCTTCAGACCTCAGTCCTCAACAATCAGTTGTCAATTCTCAATCCTCAATAGAGTATCATCAATTCACAGTTTTCAATACTCAATACTCAATCTGCAATCTTCGAATCTCTATCCACAAACATCAATTCTCATCATTCAACCCTCAACACTCAGGCCCCAGTCCTCAATCTTCAATCCTCAATCCTCAATACACAATCCTCGATCCTCAGTCTTGAATCCTCAAAACTCAATCTTCAATCCTCCATCCTCAATCCTCAATCCTCAATCCTCAATACTCAATCGTCAGGCTTCAATCCTCAGTACTCAATCTTCAATCCTCAATCCTCAATACTCATTCCTCAATCCTCATTATTCAATCCTCAATACCCAATCCTCAATCTTGAATCCTCAATCCCCAATCATCAACTCACAATCCTCAATCCTCAGTCCTCAGTCCTCAGACCTCAATCCTCAACCCTCAGCCCACATCCTCAATCCTCAATCCTCAATCTTCAATCCTCAATCCTCAATCCTCAATCCTCAATCCTCAATCCTCAATCCTCAATCCTCAGTCCTCAAACATCAAACCTGAATCCTCAATCCTGAATCCTCAATCTTCAGACCTCAGTCCTCAACAATCAGTTGTCAATTCACAATCCTCAATAGAATATCATCAATTCACAGTTTTCAATACCCAATACTCAATCTGCGATCTTCGAATCTATATCCAGAAACATCAATTCTCATAGTTCAACCCTCAACACTCAGTCCCCAAACCTCAATCTTCAATCCTCAATCCTCAACCCTCAATCCTCAATCCTCAATTTTCAATCCTCAATACTCAATCTTCAATAATCAATACTCAATCTTCAATCCTCAATCCTCAATCCTCGGTCCTTAATCCTCAATCGCCAATCCCCAATCCTGAATACTCAATCTTCAATCCTCAATACTCAATCTTCAATCCTCAATCCTCAGTCCTCAAACCTCAATTCTGAATCCTCAAATCTCAATTCTGAATCCTCAATCCTGAATCCTCAATCTTCAGCCCTCAGTCCTCAACAATCAGTTGTCAATCCCCAATCCTCAATGGAATATGATCAATTCACAGTTTCCAATTCTCAATACTCAATCTGCAATCTTAAAATCTGTATCCACAAACATCAATTCTCATCTCTCAACACTCAACACTCCGTCCCCAATCCTCAATCTTCAATCCTCAATCCTCAATCCTCAATCCTCAATCCTCAATTTTCAATCCTCAATACTCAATCTTCAATCATCAATACTCAATCTTCAATCCTCAATCCTCAATCTTCAATCCTCAATCCTCAATTCTCAGTCCTCAATACTCAATCCTCAATCCTCAATCCTCATTCTTCAATCCTCAGTGCCCAGTCCTCAATCTTCAATCCTCAATCCTCAATCCTCGATTCTCATTCCTCAATCCTGAATCGTCAATCCTCAATCCTCAATCCTCAACCCTCAATCCTCAAGGTTGGATCCTCAATACCCAATCCTCAATCTTCAATCCTCAATCCTCAATCCTCAATCCTCAATCCTCAATCCTCAGACCTCAAACATCAATACTCAACCCTCAGTCCTCGTCCTCAATCCACAACGCTCAATCCTCAATCCTCAGTCCTCAATCCTCAATCCTCAATCCTGAATCCTCAATCTTCAATCCTCAATACTCAAACTGCAATCCTCAATCCTCAGTCCTCACTCCTCAATCCTCATTCTTCAATCCTCAATACCGAATCCTCAATCTTCAATCCTCAATCCTCAATCCTCAATTCTCAATCCTCAATCCTCAATCCTCAGTCCTCAGTCCTCAAACCTCAATCCTCAACCCTCAGCCCTCATCCTCAATCCTCAATCCTCAATCCTCAATCCTCAATCCTCAATATTCAATCCTCAATACTCAATCTTCAATCCTCCATCCTCAGTCCTCAATCTTAAATCCTCAATGCTCAATCCTCAATCCTCAATCCTCAGTCCTCAATCCTCAATCCTCAATCCTCAAACCTCAATCCTCAACCGTCAGTCCTGGTCCTCAAACCTCAACCCTCAATCCTCAATCCTCAATCTTCAATCATCAATACTCAAACTTCAATCCTCAATCCTCAATCCTCAATCCTCAATATTCAACGCACAACCCTCAACCATCAATCCTCAATACTCAGCCATCAATCCTCAATACTCAACCATCAATCCTCAATTCTCAATACTCAATAGAATATCCTGAATTCTCATGGTTCAATACACAATCCACAATATTCAATAATCAAATCTCAGTCCCCAAACATCAATTCTCAACACTCAATCCTCAACACTCAGTCCTCTCTCTTCAATCCTCCATCCTCAATCCTCAATCCTCAAGAGTCAATCCTCAATCCTCAATCCTCAAACCTCAATCCTCAGTCCTCAAACCTCCACCCCGAATCCTCAATCCTGAATCCTCAATCTTCAGCCATAAGTCCTCAACAATCAATTGTCAATCCTCAATCCTCAATAGAATATCCTCAATTCACAGCTTTCAATACTCAATCCCCATTCTTCAATCTGCAAATCGCAATCCACTAACATCAGTTCTCATCACGCATCCCTGATCACACAGTCCTCAATCTTCAATCCTCAATCCTCAATCCTCAATCCTCAATCTTCAATCCTCAATACACAATCTTCAATCCTCAATCCTCAATTCTCAATCCTCAATGCTCAATACTCAATCGTCAATCCTCAATCCCGAATCCTCAATCTTCAATCCTAAATCCTCAATCCTCAATCCTCAATCCTCAATCTTCAATCCTCAATACTCAATCTTCAATCCTCAATCCTCAATCCTCAATCCTCAATCCTCAATCCTCAATCCTCAATCTTCAATCCCCAATAGTCAAACTGCAATCCTCAATCCTCAATCCTCAATACTCAATCCTCCATCGTCGATACTCAATCCTCAATCCTCAATCTTCAATACTCAATCCTCAATCCTCAATCCTCAATCCTCAATCCACAGTCTTCAATCCTCAATACCCAATCCACAATCTTCAATCCTCAATCCTCAACCCTCAATTCTCAATACTCAATCCTCAATCCTCAGACCTCAAACATCAATACTCAACCCTCAGTCCTCGTCCTCAATCCACAACCATCAATACCCAATCCTCAATCTTCAATCATCAATATTCAATCTTCAGTCCTCAATCCTCAATCTTCAATCCTCCATCCTCAATCCTCAATCCTCAATCCTCAATCCTCAATCGTCAGGCTTCAATCCTCAATACTCAATCTTCAATCCCCAATCCTCAATACTCATTCCTCAATCCTCATTCTTCAATCCTCAATACACAATCCTCAACTTTCAATCCTCAATCCTCAATCCTCAACTCTCAATCCTCAATCCTCAGTCCTCAGTCCTCAAACCTCAATCCTCAACCCTCAGCCCTCATCCTCAATCCTCAATCCTCAGTCTTCAATCCTCAGTCCTCAATCCTCAATCCTCAATCTTCAATCCTCAATCCTCAATCATCAATCCTCAATCATCAATCCTCAATCTTCAATACTCAATCCTCAATCTTCAATACTCAACCCTCAGCCCTCATCCTCAATTCTCAATTCTCAATCCTCAATCCTCAATCCTCAATCCTCAGACCTCAAACAGCAATACTCAACCCTCAGTCCTCGTCCTCAATCCACAACCATCAATACTGAATCCTCAACCTTCAATCATCAATATTCAGTCTTCAGTCCTCAATCCTCAACCCTCAATCCTCAAACCTCAATCCTCAACCGTCAGTCCTCGTTCTCAAACCTCAACCCTCAATCCTCAATCCTCAATCTTCAATCATCAATACTCAATCTTCAATCCTCAATCCTCAATCCTCAATCCACAATATTCAACGCACAACCCTCATCCATCAATCCTCAATACTCAACCATCAATCCTCAATTCTCAATACTCAAAGGAATATCCTGAATTCTCATGGTTCAATACTCAATCCACAATATTCAGTAATCAAATCTCAATCCTCAAACATCAATTCTCAACACGCAATCCTCAGCACTCAGTCCTCTCTCTTCAATCCTCCATCCTCAATCCTCAATCCTCAAGCGTCAATCCTCAACCCTCAATCCTCAATCCTCAGTAATCAATCCTCAATCTTCAATACTGAATCGTCAATCCTCAGTCCTCAATCCTCAATCCTCAATCCTCGTTCCTCAAACCTCAATCCTCAACCCTCAGTCCTCACACTCAATCCTCAATTCTCAATCCTCAATAGAATATCATCAATTCACAGTTTTCAATACTCAATACTCAATCTGCAATTTTCAAATCTCTAACCACAAACATCAATTCTCATCACTCAACCCTCAACACTCAGTCCTCAATGTTCAATCCTCAATCCTCAATTCTCAATCTGCAATCCTCAATACTGAATCTTCAATCCTCAATCCTCAATCCTCAATCCTCAATCCTCAATACTCAATCCACAATCCTCAATCCTCAATCTTCAATCCTCAATACTCAAACGTCAATCCTCAATACTCAATCCTCAATCCTCAATCATCAATCCTCAATTTTCAATACTCAATCCTCAACCCTGAATCCTCAATCCTCAATACTCAACCATCAATCCTCAATTCTCAATACTCAACAGAATATCCTGAATTCTCAGGATTCTATACTCAAACCTCAATCCTCAACCCTCTGCCCTCATTCTCAATCCTTAATCCACAATCCTCAAACCACAATCCTCAACCGTCAGTCCTCGTCCTCAATCCCCAACACTCAATCCCCAATCCTCCCATCTTCAATCATCAATACCCAATCTTCAATCCTCAATCCTCAATCCTCAGTCCTCATACCTCAATCCTGAATTCTCAATCCTGAATCCTCAATCTTCAGCCCTGAGTCCTCAACAATCAGTTGTCAATCCTCAATCCTCAATAGAATATCCTCAATTCACAGTTTTCAATACTCAATACTCAATCTGCAATCTTCAGATCTCTATCCACAAACATCAATTCTCATCACTCAACCCTCAATACTCAGTCCCTAATCCTCAATCTTCAATCCTCAATCCTGAATCCTCAATCCTCAATGCTCAATCTTAACCTTCAATCCTCAATACTCAATCTTCAATTCTCAATCCTCAATCCTCAATCCTCAATCCTCAATCTTCAAGCCTCAATACTCAATCTTCAATCCTCAATCCTCAGTCCTCAATCCTCAATCCTCAATCCTCAATCCTCAATCGTCAATCTTCAATCCTCAATACTCAACCTTCAATCCTCAATCCTCAATCCTCAATCCTCAATCCTCAATCCTCATTCTTCAATCCTCAATACCCAATCCTCAACCTTCTATCCTCAATCCTCAATCCTCAATCCTCAATCCTCAGCCATCAGTCCTCAACAATCAGTTGTCAATCCTCAATCCTCAATATAATATCCTCAATTCACAGTTTTCAATACTCAAACACCATTCTTCAATCTTCAAATCTCAATCCACAAACATCAACACTCATCACGCAACCCTCAACACTCAGTCCTCAATCTTAAATCCACAATCCTCAATCCTCAACCTTCAATCCTCAATACTCAATCTTCAATCCTCAATCCTCAATTCTCAATCCTCAATGCTTAATACTCAATCGTCAATCCTCAATCCCCAATCCTCAATCTTCAATCCTCAATGTTCAATGCGCAATACCCAATCCTCAATCTTCAATCCACAATCCTCAGTCCTCAATCCTCAATCCTCAATCCTCAATCCTCAGTCCTCAAACATCAAACATGAATCCTCAATCCTGAATCCTCAATCTTCAGACCTCAGTCCTCAACAATCAGTTGTCAATTCTCAATCCTCAATAGAGTATCATCAATTCACAGTTTTCAATACTCAATACTCAATCTGCAATCTTCGAATCTCTATCCACAAACATCAATTCTCATCATTCAACCCTCAACACTCAGTCCCCAGTCCTCAATCTTCAATCCGCAATCCTCAATCCACAATCCTCGATCCTCAGTCTTCAATCCTCAATACTCAATCTTCAATCCTCCATCCTCAATCCTCAATCCTCAATCCTCAATCCTCAATCCTCAATCGTCAGGCTTCAATCCTCAATACTCAATCTTCAATCCCCAATACTCAATACTCATTCCTCAATCCTCATTCTTCAATCCTCAATACCCAATCCTCAACTTTCAATCCTCAATCCTCAATCCTCAACTCTCAATCCTCAATCCTCAGTCCTCAGTCCTCAAACCTCAATCCTCAACCCTCAGCCCTCATCCTCAATCCTCAGTCCTCAGTCTTCAATCCTCAGTCCTCAATCCTCAATCCTCAATCCTCAATCCTCAATCCTCAATCATCAATCCTCAATCATCAATCCTCAATCTTCAATACTCAATCCTCAATCCTCAATCATCAATCTTCAATCCTCAGACCTCAAGCAGCAATACTCAACCCTCAGTCCTCGTCCTTAATCCACAACAATCAATACTCAATCCTCAATCATCAATAATCAATATTCAATCTTCAGTCCTCAATCCTCAATCCTCAATCCTCAATCCTCAATCCTCAATCCTCAATACTCAATCCTCAATCCACAGTCTTCAATCCTCAATACCCAATCCACAATCTTCAATCCTCAATCCTCGACCCTCAATTCTCAATACTCAATCCTCAATCATCAGACCTCAAACATCAATACTCAACCCTCAGTCCTCGTCCTCAATCCACAACCATCAATACCCAATCCTCAATCTTCAATCATCAATATTCAATCTTCAGTCCTCAATCCTCAATCTTCAATCCTCCATCCTCAATCCTCAATCCTCAATCCTCAATCCTCAATCCTCAATCCTCAATCCTCAATCCTCAATGCTCAATCCTCAATCCTCAATCCTCAGTCCTCAACCCTCAGCCCTCATCCTCCATCCTCAATCCTCAATCTTCAATCCTCAATCCTCATTCCTCAATCCTCAATCCTCAATCCTCAATCCTCAATCCTCAATCCTGAATCCTCAATCTTCAGACCTCAGTCCTCAACAATCGGTAGTCAATCCTCAATCCTCAGTAGAATATCCTCAATTCACAGTTTTCAACACTCAATACTCGATCTGCAATCTTCAAGCCACTATCCACTAACATCAAATCTCATCACTCAACCCTCAACACTCAGACCTCAATGTTCAATCCTCAATCCTCAATACTCAACCATCAATCCTCAATCCTCAATTCTCAGTCCTCAATACTCAATCCTCAATCCTCAATCCTCATTCTTCAATCCTCAGTGCCCAGTCCTCAATCTTCAATCCTCAATCCTCAATCCTCGATTCTCATTCCTCAATCCTGAATCGTCAATCCTCAATCCTCAATCCTCAACCCTCAATCCTCAAGGTTGGATCCTCAATACCCAATCCTCAGTCTTCAATCCTCAATCCTCAATCCTCAATCCTCAATCCTCAATCCTCAGACCTCAAACATCAATACTCAACCCTCAGTCCTCGTCCTCAATCCACAACGCTCAATCCTCAATCCTCAGTCCTCAATCCTCAATCCTCAGTCCTGAATCCTCAATCTTCAATCCTCAATACTCAAACTGCAATCCTCAATCCTCAGTCCTCACTCCTCAATCCTCATTCTTCAATCCTCAATACCGAATCCTCAATCTTCAATCCTCAATCCTCAATCCTCAATTCTCAATCCTCAATCCTCAATCCTCAGTCCTCAGTCCTCAAACCTCAATCCTCAACCCTCAGCCCTCATCCTCAATCCTCAATCCTCAATCCTCAATCCTCAATATTCAATCCTCAATACTCAATCTTCAATCCTCCATCCTCAGTCCTCAATCTTAAATCCTCAATGCTCAATCCTCAATCCTCAATCCTCAGTCCTCAATCCTCAATCCTCAATCCTCAAACCTCAATCCTCAACCGTCAGTCCTGGTCCTCAAACCTCAACCCTCAATCCTCAATCCTCAATCTTCAATCATCAATACTCAAACTTCAATCCTCAATCCTCAATTCTCAATCCTCAATATTCAACGCACAACCCTCAACCATCAATCCTCAATACTCAACCATCAATCCTCAATACTCAACCATCAATCCTCAATTCTCAATACTCAATAGAATATCCTGAATTCTCATGGTTCAATACACAATCTACAATATTCAATAATCAAATCTCAGTCCCCAAACATCAATTCTCAACACTCAATCCTCAACACTCAGTCCTCTCTCTTCAATCCTCCATCCTCAATCCTCAATCCTCAAGAGTCAATCCTCAATCCTCAATCCTCAAACCTCAATCCTCAGTCCTCAAACCTCCACCCCGAATCCTCAATCCTGAATCCTCAATCTTCAGCCATAAGTCCTCAACAATCAATTGTCAATCCTCAATCCTCAATAGAATATCCTCAATTCACAGCTTTCAATACTCAATCCCCATTCTTCAATCTGCAAATCGCAATCCACTAACATCAGTTCTCATCACGCATCCCTGATCACACAGTCCTCAATCTTCAATCCTCAATCCTCAATCCTCAATCCTCAATCCTCAATCTTCAATCCTCAATACTCAATCTTCAATCCTCAATCCTCAATTCTCAATCCTCAATGCTCAATACTCAATCGTCAATCCTCAATCCCGAATCCTCAATCTTCAATCCTAAATCCTCAATCCTCAATCCTCAATCCTCAATCTTCAATCCTCAATACTCAATCTTCAATCCTCAATCCTCAATCCTCAATCCTCAATCCTCAATCCTCAATCCTCAATCCTCAATCTTCAATCCCCAATAGTCAAACTGCAATCCTCAATCCTCAATCCTCAATACTCAATCCTCCATCGTCGATACTCAATCCTCAATCCTCAATCTTCAATCCTCAATACTCAATCTTCAATCCTCAATCCTCAATTCTCAATCCTCAATCTTCAATCCTCAATACTGAATCTTCAATCCTCAACCTTCAATCCTCAATGTTCAATCCGCAATACCCAATCCTCAATCTTCAATACTCAATCCTCAATCCTCAATCCTCAATCCTCAATCTTCAATCCTCAATACTCAACCTTCAATACTCAATCCTCAATCCTCAATCCTCAATCCACAGTCTTCAATCCTCAATACCCAATCCACAATCTTCAATCCTCAATCCTCAACCCTCAATTCTCAATACTCAATCCTCAATCCTCAGACCTCAAACATCAATACTCAACCCTCAGTCCCCGTCCTCAATCCACAACCATCAATACCCAATCCTCAATCTTCAATCATCAATATTCAATCTTCAGTCCTCAATCCTCAATCTTCAATCCTCCATCCTCAATCCTCAATCCTCAATCCTCAATCCTCAATCCTCAATCGTCAGGCTTCAATCCTCAATACTCAATCTTCAATCCCCAATCCTCAATACTCATTCCTCAATCCTCATTCTTCAATCCTCAATACACAATCCTCAACTTTCAATCCTCAATCCTCAATCCTCAACTCTCAATCCTCAATCCTCAGTCCTCAGTCCTCAAACCTCAATCCTCAACCCTCAGCCCTCATCCTCAATCCTCAATCCTCAGTCTTCAATCCTCAGTCCTCATTCCTCAATCCTCGATCTTCAATCCTCAATTCTCAATCATCAATCCTCAATCATCAATCCTCAATCTTCAATACTCAATCCTCAACCCTCAATCCTCAATCCTCAATACTCAACCATCAATCCTCAATTTGCAATACTCAATAGAATATCCTGAATTCTCAGGATTCTATACTCAAACCACAATCCTCAACCCTCTGCCGTCATTCTCAATCCTCAATCCACAATCCTCAAACCTCAATCCTCAACCGTCAGTCCTCGTCCTCAATCCTCAACCCTCAATCCTCAATCCTCCCATCTTCAATCATCAATACTCAACCTTCAATCCTCAATCCTCAATCCTCAGTCCTCGAACCTCAATCCTCAATCCTCAATCCTCAGTCCTCGAACCTCAATCCTGTATCCTCAATCCTCAATCCTCAATCCTCAATCCTCAATCCTCAATCCTCAATCCTCAATACTCAATCCTCAATCCTCAATCCTCAGTCCTCAACCCTCAGCCCTCATCCTCCATCCTCAATCCTCAATCCTCAATCCTCAACACTCAATCCTCAATCCTCAATCCTCAATTCACATTCTTCAATCCTCAACACCCAATCCTCAATCTTCAATCCTCAATCCTCAGTCCTCAACTCTCAATCCTCAATCCTCAATCCTCAGACCACAAACATCAAGGCTCAACCCTCAGTCCTCGTCCTCAATCCACAACCCTCAATCCTCGATCCTCAATCTTCAATCATGAATATTCAATATTCAATCCTCAATCCTCAATCATCAATACTCAATCCACAATCCTCAATGTTCAATCCTCGACACCCAATCCTCAATCTTCAATCCTCAATCCTCAATCCTCAATCCTCAATCCTCAATCCTCAATCCTCAATCCTCAATCCTCAATCCTCAATCCTCAGTCCTCAAACCTCAATCCTGAATCCTCAAACCTGATTCCTCAGTCTTCAGCCCTCACTCCTCAACAATCAGTTGTCAATCCTCAATCCTCAATAGAATATCCTCAATTCACAGGTTTCAATACTCAATACTCAACCTGCAATCTTCAAATCTCTATCCACAAACATCAATTCTCATCACTCAACCCTCAACACTCAGTCCCCAATCCTCAATCCTCAATCCTCAATTCTCAATCCTCAATCGTCAATCCTCAATCCCCAATCCTCAATCTTCAAACCTCAATCCTCAATCCTCAATCCTCAATCCTCAATCTTCAATCCTCAATACTCAATCTTCAATCCTCAATCCTCAATCCTCAATCCTCAATCTTCAATCCTCAATCCTCAATCTTCAATCCTCAATCCTCAATCCTCAATCCTCAATCCTCAATCCTCAATCTTCAATGCTCAATACTCAAACTGCAATCCTCAATCCTCAGTACTCACTCCTCAACCCTCATTCTTCAGTCCTCAATACCGAATCCTCAATCTTCAGTCCTCAATCCTCAATCCTCAATTCTCAATCCTCAATCCTCAATCCTCAGACTTCAAACACCAATACTCAACCCTCACTCCTCGTCCTCAATCCACAACACCCAATCCTCAATCCTCAATCTTCAATCATTAATATTCAATCTTCAATCCTCAATCCTCAATCCTCAATCCTCAACCCTCAATCCCCAATGCTCAATCCTCAATACCCAACCCTCAGCCTTCAATCCTCAATCCTCAATCCTCAATCCTCGATCCTCAATCTTCAATCATTAATATTCAATATTCAATCCTCAATCCTCAATCATCAATACTCAATCCACAATCCTCAATGTTCAATCCTCGATACCCAATCCTCAATCTTCAATCCTCAATCCTCAATCCTCAATCCTCAATCCTCAATCCTCAATCCTCAATCCTCAGTCCTCAAACCTCAATCCTGAATCCTCAAACCTGAATCCACAGTCTTCAGCCCTCACTCCTCAACAATCAGTTGTCAATCCTCAATCCTCAATAGAATATCCTCAATTCACAGGTTTCAATACTCAATACTCAACCTGCAATCTTCAAATCTCTATCCACAAACATCAATTCTCATCACTCAACCCTCAACACTCAGTCCCCAATCCTCAATCCTCAGTCCTCAATTCTCAATCCTCAATCGTCAATCCTCAATCCCCAATCCTCAATCTTCAATCCTCAATCCTCAATCTTCAATCCTCAATCCTCAATCTTCAATCCTCAATACTCAATCTTCAATCCTCAATCTTCAATCCTCAATCGTCAATCATCAATCTTCAATCCTCAATACTCAATCTTCAATCCTCAATCCTCAATCCTCATTCCTCAATCCTCAATCTTCAATCCTCAATACTCAAACTGCAATCCTCAATCCTCAGTCCTCACTCCTCAATCCTCATTCTTCAATCCTCAATACCGAATCCTCAATCTTCAACACTCAATCCTCAATCCTCAATTCTCAATCCTCAATCCTCAATCCTCAGACTTCAAACACCAATACTCAACCCTCAGTCCTCGTCCTCAATCCACAACCCTCAATCCTCAATCCTCAATCTTGAATCATTAATATTCAATCTTCAATCCTCAATCCTCAATCCTCAATCCTCAACCCTCAATCCTCAATCCTCAGTCCTCAAACGTCAAACCTGAATCCTCAATCCTGAATCCTCCATCTTCAGACCTCAGTCCTCAACAATCAGTTGTCAATTCACAATCCTCAATAGAATATCATAAATTCACAGTTTTCAATACTCAATACTCAATCCGCAATCTTCGCATCTCTATCCACAAACATCAATCCTCATAATTCAGCCCGCAACACTCAGTCCCCAATCCTCAATCTTCAATTCTCAATCCTCAACCCACAATCCTCGATCCTCAGTCCTCAATCCTCAATCCTCAATCCTCAAACCTCAATCCTCAACCGTCAGTCCTCGTCCTCAATCCTCAACACTCAATCCTCAATCCTCAATCTTCAATCCTCGATACTCAATATTCAGTCCTCAATTCTCAATCCTAAATCCTCAGTCTTCAATCCTCAATCCTCAATCCTCAATCCTCAATCCTCAATCCTCATTCTTCAATCCTCAATACCCAATCCTCAATCTTCAATCCTCTATCCTCAATCCTCAATTCTCAATCCTCAATCCTCAATCCTCAGACCTCAAACAGCAATACTCAACCCTCAGGCCTCGTCCTCAATCCACAACCATCAATACTGAATCCTCAACCTTCAATCATCAATATTCAATCTTCAGTCCTCAATCCGCAATCCTCAATCCTCAATCTTCAATCCTCAATACTCAATCTTCAATCCTCAATCTTCAACCCTCAATCCTCAATCCTCAATCCGCAATCCTCAATCTTCAATCCTCAATCCTCAATCCTCAATCCTCGATCCTCAATCCTCAACCCTCATTCCTCAATCCTCAGTCCTCAAACGTCAAACCTGAATCCTCAATCCTGAATCCTCCATCTTCAGACCTCAGTCCTCAACAATCAGTTGTCAATTCACAATCCTCAATAGAATATCATAAATTCACAGTTTTCAATACTCAATACTCAATCTGCAATCTTCGAATCTCTATCCACAAACATCAATTCTCATAATTCAGCCCTCAACACTCAGTCCCCAATCCTCAATCTTCAATCCTCAATCCTCAACCCACAATCCTCGATCCTCAGTCCTCAATCCTCAATCCTCAATCCTCAAACCTCAATCCTCAACCGTCAGTCCTCGTCCTCAATCCTCAACCCTCAATCCTCAATCCTCAATCTACAATCCTCGATACTCAATATTCAGTCCTCAATCCTCAATCCTAAATCCTCAGTCTTCAATCCTCAATCCTCAATCCTCAATCCTCAATCCTCAATCCTCATTCTTCAATCCTCAATACCCAATCCTCAATCTTCAATCCTCTATCCTCAATCCACAATTCTCAATCCTCAATCCTCAATCCTCAGACCTCAAACAGCAATACTCAACCCTCAGGCCTCGTCCTCAATCCACAACCATCAATACTGAATCCTCAACCTTCAATCATCAATATTCAATCTCCAGTCCTCAATCCTCAATCCCCAATCCTCAAACCTCAATCCTCAACCGTCAGTCCTCGTTCTCAAACCTCAACCCTCAATCCTCAATCCTCAATCTTCAATCATCAATATTCAATCTTCGATCCTCCATCCTCAATCCTCAATCCTCAAGTGTCAATCCTCAATCCTCAATCCTCAATCCTCAGTAATCAATCCTCAATCTTCAATACTGAATCGTCAATCCGCAGTCCTCAATCCTCAATCCTCAATCCTCGTTCCTCAAACCTCAATCCTCAATCCTCAGTCCTCAATCCTCAATCCTCAATCTTCAAGCCTCAGTCCCCAATCCTCAATCTTCAACCCTCAATCCTCAATACTCAATCCTCGATCCTCAGTCCTCAATCCTCAATCCTCAATCCTCAATGCTCAATCCGCAATACCCAATCCTCAATCTTCAATCCTCAATCCTCAATCCTCAATCCTCAATCCTCAGTCCTCAAACCTTAATCCTGAATCCTCAATCCTGAATCCTCAATCTTCAGCCCTCAGTCCTCAACAATCAGTTGTCAATCCCCAATCCTCAATGGAATATCATCAATTCACAGTTTTCAGTACTCAATACTCAATCTGCAATCTTCAAATCTCTATCCACAAACATCAATTCTCATCACTCAACACTCAACACTCCGTCCCCAATCCTCAATCTTCAATCCTCAATCCTCAATCCTCAATCCTCAATCCTCAATTTTCAATCCTCAATACTCAATCTTCAATCATCAATACTCAATCTTCAATCCTCAATCCTCAATCCTCGGTCCTTAATCCTCAATCGCCAATCTCCAATCCTGAATACTCAATCTTCAATCCTCAATACTCAATCTTCAATCCTCAATCCTCAGTCCTCAAACCTCAATTCTGAATCCTCAAATCTCAATTCTGAATCCTCAATCCTGAACCCTCAATCTTCAGCTCTCAGTCCTCAACAATCAGTTGTCAATCCTCAATCCTCAATAGAATATACACAATTCACAGTTTTCAATACACAATACTCAACCTGCAATCTTCGAATCTCTATCCACAAACATCAATTCTCATCACTCAACCCTCAACACTCAGTCCTCAATGTTCAATCCTCAATCATCAATTCTCAATCTTCAATCCTCAATACTGAACCTTCAATCCTCAATCCTCAATCCTCAGTCCTCAATCCTCAATCCTCAATCTTCAATCCTCAGTCCCCAATCCTCAATCTTCAACCCTCAATCCTCAATCCTCAATCCTCGATCCTCAGTCCTCAATCCTCAATTCTCAATCCTCAATGTTCAATCCGCATTACCCAATCCTCAATCTTCAATCCTCAATCCTCAATCCTCAATCCTCTATCCTCAATCCTCAGTCCTCAAACCTTAATCCTGAATCCTCAATCCTGAATCCTCAATCTTCAGCCCTCAGTCCTCAACAATCAGTTGTCAATCCCCAATCCTCAATGGAATATCATCAATTCACAGTTTTCAATACTCAATACTCAATCTGCAATCTTCAAATCTCTATCCACAAACATCAATTCTCATCTGTCAACACTCAACACTCCGTCCCCAATCCTCAATCTTCAATCCTCAACCCTCAATCCTCAATCCTCAATCCTCAATCCTCAATCCTCAATTCTCAATCCTCAATCCTCAATCCTCAATCCTCAATCCTCAATCCTCAATCATCAATCCTCAATACTCAAACTGCAATCCTCAATCCTCAGTCCTCACTCCTCAATCCTCATTCTTCAATCCTCAATACCGAATCCTCAATCTTCAAACCTCAATCCTCAATCCTCAATTCTCAATCCTCAATCCTCAATCCTCAGACTTCAAACACCAATACTCAACCCTCAGTCCTCGTCCTCAATACACAACCCTCAATCCTCAATCCTCAATCCTCAATCCTCAATCCTCAACCCTCAATCCTCAATCCTCAATCTTCAATCATTAATATTCAATCTTCAATCCTCAATCCTCAATCCTCTATCCTCAACCCTCAATCCCCAATGCTCAATCCTCAATACCCAATCCTCAGTCTTCAATCCTCAATTCCCAATCCTCAATCGTCAATCTTCGATCCTCAATACTCAATCTTCAATCCTCAATCCTCAATCCTCAATCCTCAATCCTCAATCCTCAATCCTCAATCTTCAATGTTCAATACCCAAACTGCAATCCTCAATCCTCAGTCCTCACTCCTCAACCCTCATTCTTCAGTCCTCAATACCGAATCCTCAATCTTCAGTCCTCAATCCTCAATCCTCGATTCTCAATCCTCAATCCTCAATCCTCAGACTTTAAACACCAATACTCAACCCTCAGTCCTCGTCCTCAATCCACAACCCCCAATCCTCAATCCTCAATCTTCAATCATTAATATTCAATCTTCAATCCTCAATCCTCAATCCTCAATCCTCAACCCTCAATCCCCAATGCTCAATCCTCAATACCCAATCCTCAGCCTTCAATCCTCAATCCTCAATCCTCAATCCTCAATCCTCAATTCTCAGTCCTCAATACTCAATCTTCAATCCTCAATACTCAATCTTCAATCTTCAATCCTCAATCCTCAATCCTCAATCTTCAATCCTCAATACTGAATCTTCAATCGTCAATCCTCAATCCTCATTCCTCAATCCTCAATCTTCAATCCTCAATACTCAAACTGCAATCCTCAATCCTCAGTCCTCACTCCTCAATCCTCATTCTTCAATCCTCAATACCGAATCCTCAATCTTCAACACTCAATCCTCAATCCTCAATTCTCAATCCTCAATCCTCAATCCTCAGACTTCAAACACCAATACTCAACCCTCAGTCCTCGTCCTCAATCCACAACCCTCAATCCTCAATCCTCAATCTTGAATCATTAATATTCAATCTTCAATCCTCAATCCTCAATCCTCAATCCTCAACCCTCAATCCTCAATCCTCAGTCCTCAAACGTCAAACCTGAATCCTCAATCCTGAATCCTCCATCTTCAGACCTCAGTCCTCAACAATCAGTTGTCAATTCACAATCCTCAATAGAATATCATAAATTCACAGTTTTCAATACTCAATACTCAATCCGCAATCTTCGCATCTCTATCCACAAACATCAATCCTCATAATTCAGCCCGCAACACTCAGTCCCCAATCCTCAATCTTCAATTCTCAATCCTCAACCCACAATCCTCGATCCTCAGTCCTCAATCCTCAATCCTCAATCCTCAAACCTCAATCCTCAACCGTCAGTCCTCGTCCTCAATCCTCAACACTCAATCCTCAATCCTCAATCTTCAATCCTCGATACTCAATATTCAGTCCTCAATTCTCAATCCTAAATCCTCAGTCTTCAATCCTCAATCCTCAATCCTCAATCCTCAATCCTCAATCCTCATTCTTCAATCCTCAATACCCAATCCTCAATCTTCAATCCTCTATCCTCAATCCTCAATTCTCAATCCTCAATCCTCAATCCTCAGACCTCAAACAGCAATACTCAACCCTCAGGCCTCGTCCTCAATCCACAACCATCAATACTGAATCCTCAACCTTCAATCATCAATATTCAATCTTCAGTCCTCAATCCGCAATCCTCAATCCTCAATCTTCAATCCTCAATACTCAATCTTCAATCCTCAATCTTCAACCCTCAATCCTCAATCCTCAATCCGCAATCCTCAATCTTCAATCCTCAATCCTCAATCCTCAATCCTCGATCCTCAATCCTCAACCCTCATTCCTCAATCCTCAGTCCTCAAACGTCAAACCTGAATCCTCAATCCTGAATCCTCCATCTTCAGACCTCAGTCCTCAACAATCAGTTGTCAATTCACAATCCTCAATAGAATATCATAAATTCACAGTTTTCAATACTCAATACTCAATCTGCAATCTTCGAATCTCTATCCACAAACATCAATTCTCATAATTCAGCCCTCAACACTCAGTCCCCAATCCTCAATCTTCAATCCTCAATCCTCAACCCACAATCCTCGATCCTCAGTCCTCAATCCTCAATCCTCAATCCTCAAACCTCAATCCTCAACCGTCAGTCCTCGTCCTCAATCCTCAACCCTCAATCCTCAATCCTCAATCTACAATCCTCGATACTCAATATTCAGTCCTCAATCCTCAATCCTAAATCCTCAGTCTTCAATCCTCAATCCTCAATCCTCAATCCTCAATCCTCAATCCTCATTCTTCAATCCTCAATACCCAATCCTCAATCTTCAATCCTCTATCCTCAATCCACAATTCTCAATCCTCAATCCTCAATCCTCAGACCTCAAACAGCAATACTCAACCCTCAGGCCTCGTCCTCAATCCACAACCATCAATACTGAATCCTCAACCTTCAATCATCAATATTCAATCTCCAGTCCTCAATCCTCAATCCCCAATCCTCAAACCTCAATCCTCAACCGTCAGTCCTCGTTCTCAAACCTCAACCCTCAATCCTCAATCCTCAATCTTCAATCATCAATATTCAATCTTCGATCCTCCATCCTCAATCCTCAATCCTCAAGTGTCAATCCTCAATCCTCAATCCTCAATCCTCAGTAATCAATCCTCAATCTTCAATACTGAATCGTCAATCCGCAGTCCTCAATCCTCAATCCTCAATCCTCGTTCCTCAAACCTCAATCCTCAATCCTCAGTCCTCAATCCTCAATCCTCAATCTTCAAGCCTCAGTCCCCAATCCTCAATCTTCAACCCTCAATCCTCAATACTCAATCCTCGATCCTCAGTCCTCAATCCTCAATCCTCAATCCTCAATGCTCAATCCGCAATACCCAATCCTCAATCTTCAATCCTCAATCCTCAATCCTCAATCCTCAATCCTCAGTCCTCAAACCTTAATCCTGAATCCTCAATCCTGAATCCTCAATCTTCAGCCCTCAGTCCTCAACAATCAGTTGTCAATCCCCAATCCTCAATGGAATATCATCAATTCACAGTTTTCAGTACTCAATACTCAATCTGCAATCTTCAAATCTCTATCCACAAACATCAATTCTCATCACTCAACACTCAACACTCCGTCCCCAATCCTCAATCTTCAATCCTCAATCCTCAATCCTCAATCCTCAATCCTCAATTTTCAATCCTCAATACTCAATCTTCAATCATCAATACTCAATCTTCAATCCTCAATCCTCAATCCTCGGTCCTTAATCCTCAATCGCCAATCTCCAATCCTGAATACTCAATCTTCAATCCTCAATACTCAATCTTCAATCCTCAATCCTCAGTCCTCAAACCTCAATTCTGAATCCTCAAATCTCAATTCTGAATCCTCAATCCTGAACCCTCAATCTTCAGCTCTCAGTCCTCAACAATCAGTTGTCAATCCTCAATCCTCAATAGAATATACACAATTCACAGTTTTCAATACACAATACTCAACCTGCAATCTTCGAATCTCTATCCACAAACATCAATTCTCATCACTCAACCCTCAACACTCAGTCCTCAATGTTCAATCCTCAATCATCAATTCTCAATCTTCAATCCTCAATACTGAACCTTCAATCCTCAATCCTCAATCCTCAGTCCTCAATCCTCAATCCTCAATCTTCAATCCTCAGTCCCCAATCCTCAATCTTCAACCCTCAATCCTCAATCCTCAATCCTCGATCCTCAGTCCTCAATCCTCAATTCTCAATCCTCAATGTTCAATCCGCATTACCCAATCCTCAATCTTCAATCCTCAATCCTCAATCCTCAATCCTCTATCCTCAATCCTCAGTCCTCAAACCTTAATCCTGAATCCTCAATCCTGAATCCTCAATCTTCAGCCCTCAGTCCTCAACAATCAGTTGTCAATCCCCAATCCTCAATGGAATATCATCAATTCACAGTTTTCAATACTCAATACTCAATCTGCAATCTTCAAATCTCTATCCACAAACATCAATTCTCATCTGTCAACACTCAACACTCCGTCCCCAATCCTCAATCTTCAATCCTCAACCCTCAATCCTCAATCCTCAATCCTCAATCCTCAATCCTCAATTCTCAATCCTCAATCCTCAATCCTCAATCCTCAATCCTCAATCCTCAATCATCAATCCTCAATACTCAAACTGCAATCCTCAATCCTCAGTCCTCACTCCTCAATCCTCATTCTTCAATCCTCAATACCGAATCCTCAATCTTCAAACCTCAATCCTCAATCCTCAATTCTCAATCCTCAATCCTCAATCCTCAGACTTCAAACACCAATACTCAACCCTCAGTCCTCGTCCTCAATACACAACCCTCAATCCTCAATCCTCAATCCTCAATCCTCAATCCTCAACCCTCAATCCTCAATCCTCAATCTTCAATCATTAATATTCAATCTTCAATCCTCAATCCTCAATCCTCTATCCTCAACCCTCAATCCCCAATGCTCAATCCTCAATACCCAATCCTCAGTCTTCAATCCTCAATTCCCAATCCTCAATCGTCAATCTTCGATCCTCAATACTCAATCTTCAATCCTCAATCCTCAATCCTCAATCCTCAATCCTCAATCCTCAATCCTCAATCTTCAATGTTCAATACCCAAACTGCAATCCTCAATCCTCAGTCCTCACTCCTCAACCCTCATTCTTCAGTCCTCAATACCGAATCCTCAATCTTCAGTCCTCAATCCTCAATCCTCGATTCTCAATCCTCAATCCTCAATCCTCAGACTTTAAACACCAATACTCAACCCTCAGTCCTCGTCCTCAATCCACAACCCCCAATCCTCAATCCTCAATCTTCAATCATTAATATTCAATCTTCAATCCTCAATCCTCAATCCTCAATCCTCAACCCTCAATCCCCAATGCTCAATCCTCAATACCCAATCCTCAGCCTTCAATCCTCAATCCTCAATCCTCAATCCTCAATCCTCAATTCTCAGTCCTCAATACTCAATCTTCAATCCTCAATACTCAATCTTCAATCTTCAATCCTCAATCCTCAATCCTCAATCTTCAATCCTCAATACTGAATCTTCAATCGTCAATCTTCAATCCTCAATGTTCAATCCGCAATACCCAATCCTCAATCTTCAATACTCAATCCTCAATCCTCAATCCTCAATCCTCAATCTTCAATCCTCAATACTCATCCTTCAATCCTCAATCCTCAATCCTCAATCCTCAATCCACATTCTTCAATCCTCAACACCCAATCCTCAATCTTCAATCCTCAATCGTCAGTCCTCAATTCTCAATCCTCAATCCTCAATCCTCAGACCACAAACATCAAGACTCAACCCTCAGTCCTCGTCCTCAATCCACAACCCTCAATCCTCGATCCTCAATCTTCAATCATGAATATTCAATATTCAATCCTCAATCCTCAATCATCAATACTCAATCCACAATCCTCAATGTTCAATCCTCGATACCCAATCGTCAATCTTCAATCCTCAATCCTCAATCCTCAATCCTCAATCCTCAATCCTCAATCCTCAGTCCTCAAACCTTAATCCTGAATCCTCAATCCTGAATCCTCAATCTTCAGCCCTCAGTCCTCAACAATCAGTTGTCAATCCCCAATCCTCAATGGAATATCATCAGTTCACAGTTTTCAATACTCAATACTCAATCTGCAATCTTCAAATCTCTATCCACAAACATCAATTCTCATCACTCAACACTCAACACTCCGTCCCCAATCCTCAATCTTCAATCCTCAATCCTCAATCCTCAATCCTCAATCCTCAATTTTCAATCCTCAATACTCAATCTTCAATCATCAATACTCAATCTTCAATCCTCAATCCTCAATCCTCGGTCCTTAATCCTCAATCGCCAATCTCCAATCCTGAATACTCAATCTTCAATCCTCAATACTCAATCTTCAATCCTCAATCCTCAGTCCTCAAACCTCAATTCTGAATCCTCAAATCTCTATTCTGAATCCTCAATCCTGAACCCTCAATCTTCAGCTCTCAGTCCTCAACAATCAGTTGTCAATCCTCAATCCTCAATAGAATATACTCAATTCACAGTTTTCAATACACAATACTCAACCTGCAATCTTCGAATCTCTATCCACAAACATCAATTCTCATCACTCAACCCTCAACACTCAGTCCTCAATCTTCAATCCTCAATACTGAACCTTCAATCCTCAATCCTCAATCCTCAGTCCTCAATCCTCAATCCTCAATCTTCAATCCTCAGTCCCCAATCCTCAATCTTCAACCCTCAATCCTCAATCCTCAATCCTCGATGCTCAGTCCTCAATCCTCGATCCTCAATCCTCAATGTTCAATCCGCAATACCCAATCCTCCATCTTCAATCCTCAATCCTCAATCCTCAATCCTCAATCCTCAGCCCTCAAACCTTAATCCTGAATCCTCAATCCTGAATCCTCAATCTTCAGCCCTCAGTCCTCAACAATCAGTTGTCAATCCCCAATCCTCAATGGAATATCATCAATTCACAGTTTTCAATACTCAATACTCAATCTGCAATCTTCAAATCTCTATCCACAAACATCAATTCTCATCTCTCAACACTCAACACTCCGTCCACAATCCTCAATCTTCAATCGTCAATCCTCAATCCTCAATCCTCAATCCTCAACTTTCAATCCTCAATACTCAATCTTCAATCATCAATACTCAATCTTCAATCCGCAATCCTCAATCTTCAATCCTCAATCCTCAATTCTCAGTCCTCAATACTCAATCCTCAATTGTCAATCCTCAATCCCCAATCCTCAATCTTCAATCCTCAATCCTCAATCCTCAATCCTCAATCCTCAATCTTCAATCCTCATTACTCAATCTTCAATCCTCAATCCTCAATCATCAATCCTCAATGCTCAATCCTCAATCCTCAATCCTCAACACTCAATCTTCAATCCTCAATACTCAATCTGCAATCCTCAATCCTCAATCCTCAATCTTCAGCCCTCAGTCCTCAACAATCAGTTGTCAATCCCCAATCCTCAATGGAATATCATCAGTTCACAGTTTTCAATACTCAATACTCAATCTGCAATCTTCAAATCTCTATCCACAAACATCAATTCTCATCACTCAACACTCAACACTCCGTCCCCAATCCTCAATCTTCAATCCTCAATCCTCAATCCTCAATCCTCAATCCTCAATTTTCAATCCTCAATACTCAATCTTCAATCATCAATACTCAATCTTCAATCCTCAATCCTCAATCCTCGGTCCTTAATCCTCAATCGCCAATCTCCAATCCTGAATACTCAATCTTCAATCCTCAATACTCAATCTTCAATCCTCAATCCTCAGTCCTCAAACCTCAATTCTGAATCCTCAAATCTCTATTCTGCATCCTCAATCCTGAACCCTCAATCTTCAGCTCTCAGTCCTCAACAATCAGTTGTCAATCCTCAATCCTCAATAGAATATACTCAATTCACAGTTTTCAATACACAATACTCAACCTGCAATCTTCGAATCTCTATCCACAAACATCAATTCTCATCACTCAACCCTCAACACTCAGTCCTCAATGTTCAATCCTCAATCATCAATTCTCAATCTTCAATCCTCAATACTGAACCTTCAATCCTCAATCATCAATCCTCAGTCCTCAATCGTCAATCCTCAATCTTCAATCCTCAGTCCCCAATCCTCAATCTTCAACCCTCAATCCTCAATCCTCAATCCTCGATGCTCAGTCCTCAATCCTCGATCCTCAATCCTCAATGTTCAATCCGCAATACCCAATCCTCCATCTTCAATCCTCAATCCTCAATCCTCAATCCTCAATCCTCAATCCTCAATCCTCAGCCCTCAAACCTTAATCCTGAATCCTCAATCCTGAATCCTCAATCTTCAGCCCTCAGTCCTCAACAATCAGTTGTCAATCCCCAATCCTCAATGGAATATCATCAATTCACAGTTTTCAATACTCAATACTCAATCTGCAATCTTCAAATCTCTATCCACAAACATCAATCCTCATCTCTCAACACTCAACACTCCGTCCCCAATCCTCAATCTTCAATCGTCAATCCTCAATCCTCAATCCTCAATCCTCAACTTTCAATCCTCAATACTCAATCTTCAATCATCAATACTCAATCTTCAATCCGCAATCCTCAATCTTCAATCCTCAATCCTCAATTCTCAGTCCTCAATACTCAATCCTCAATTATCAATCCTCAATCCCCAATCCTCAATCTTCAATCCTCAATCCTCAATCCTCAATCCTCAATCCTCAATCTTCAATCCTCATTACTCAATCTTCAATCCTCAATCCTCAATCATCAATCCTCAATGCTCAATCCTCAATCCTCAATCCTCAACACTCAATCTTCAATCCTGAATACTCAATCTGCAATCCTCAATCCTCAATCCTCAATCCTCAATCCTCATTCTTCAATCCTCAGTGCCCAGTCCTCAATCTTGAATCCTCAATCCTCAATCCTCGATTCTCATTCCTCAATCCTCAATCGTCAATCCTCAATCCTCAATCCTCAACCCTCAATCCTCAATGTTGAATCCTCAATACCCAATCCTCAGTCTTCAATCCTCAATCCTCAATCCTCAATCCTCAATCCTCAATCTTCAATCCTCAATCCTCAATCCTCAATTCTCAATCCTCAATCCTCAATCCTCAATCCTCAGACCTCAAACATCAACACTCAACCCTCAGTCCTCGTCCTCAATCCACAACCCTCAATCCTCAATCCTCAGTCCTAAATCCTTAATCCTCAATCCTCAAACCTCAATACTCAACCATCAGTCCCCGTCCTCAATCCTCAAACATGAATCCTCAATCCTCAACCTTCAATCATCAATACTCCATCTTCAATCCTCAATTATCAATCCTCAATCTTCAATCCTCAATACTCAGTCTTCAATAATCAATCCTCAATACTCAATCCTCAATACTCAATCCTCAATCGTCAATACTCAATCCCCAATCCTCAATCTTCAATCCTCAATCCTCAATCCTCAATCCCCAATCCTCAATCTTCAATCCTCAATACTCAATCTTCATTCCTCAATCCTCAATCCTCAATCCTCAATCCTCAATCCTCGATCCTCAATCCTCAATCCTCAATCCTCAATCTTCAATCCTCAATCCCCAATCCTCAATCCTCAATCCTCAGACTTCGAACACCAATACTCAACCCTCAGTCCTCGTCCTCAATCCACAACCCTCAATCCTCAATCCTCAATCCTCAATCCTCAATCCTCAACCCTCAATCCCCAATGCTAACTCCTCAATACCCAATCCTCAGTCTTCAATCCTCAATACTCAATATTCAATCCTCAATCCTCAATCCTCAATCCTCAAGCTTCAATCCTCAATCCTCAACCCTCAGTCCTCAACCCACATTCTTCAATCCGCAATACCCAATCCTCAATCTACAATACTCAATACTCAATCCTCAATTCACAATCCTCAATCCTCTGCCCTCAGTCCTAAAAAACCTCAATCCTCAACCCTCAGCCCTCATCCTCAATCCTCAATCCTCAATCCTCAATCCTCAATCTTCAATCCTCAATACTCAATCTTCAATAATCAATCCTCAATTCTCAATCCTCAATACTCAATCCTCAATCGTCAATACTCAATCCTCAATCCTCAATCTTCAATCCTCAATACTCAATCTTCAATCCTCAATCCTCAATTCTCAATCCTCAATCTTCAATCCTCAATACTGAATCTTCAATCCTCAAACTTCAATCCTCAATGTTCAATCCGCAATACCCAATCCTCAATCTTCTATACTCAATCCTCAATCCTCAATCCTCAATCCTCAATCTTCAATCCTCAATACTCAACCTTCAATCCTCAATCCTCAATCCTCAATCCTCAATCCACAGTCTTCAATCCTCAATACCCAATCCACAATCTTCAATCCTCAATCCTCAACCCTCAATTCTCAATACTCAATCCTCAATCCTCAGACCTCAAACAGCAATACTCAACCCTCAGTCCTCGTCCTCAATCCACAACCATCAATACCCAATCCTCAATCTTCAATCATCAATATTCAATCTTCAGTCCTCAATCCTCAATCCTCAATCCTCAATCCTCAATCTTCAATCCTCAATACTCAATCTTCATTCCTCAATCCTCAATCCTCAATCCTCAGTCCTCAAGGCTCAATCCTCAATCCTCAATCCTCAATCCTCAATCTTCAATCCTCAATCCCCAATCCTCAATCTTCAATCCTCAATACTCAATCTTCATTCCTCAATCCTCAATCCTCAATCCTCAATCCTCAATCCTCGATCCTCAATCCTCAATCCTCAATCCTCAATCTTCAATCCTCAATACTCAGTATTCAATACTCAATACCCAATCCCCAATCTTCAATCCTCAATCCTCAATCCTCAACCCTCAATTCTCAATACTCAATCCTCAATCCTCAGACCTCAAACAGCAATACTCAAACCTCAGTCCTCGTCCTCAATCCACAAGCATCAATACCCAATCCTCAATCTTCAATCATCAATATTCAATCTTGAGTCCTCAATCCTCAATCCTCAATCCTCAATCCTCAATCTTCAATCCTCAATACTCAATCTTCATTCCTCAATCCTCAATCCTCAATCCTCAGTTCTCAAGCCTCAATCCTCAATCCTCAATCCTCAATCCTCAATCTTCAATCCTCAATCCTCAATCCTCAATTCTCAATCCTCAATCCTCAATCCTCAATCCTCAATCCTCAATCCTCAATCTTCAATCCTCAATACTCAAACTGCAATCCTCAATCCTCAGTCCTCACTCCTCAATCCTCATTCTTCAATCCTCAATACCGAATCCTCAATCTTCAATCCTCAATCTTCAATACTCAATCCTCAATCCTCAATCCTCAATCCTCAATCTTCAATCCTCAACACTCATCCTTCAATCCTCAATCCTCAATCCTCAATCCTCAATCCACATTCTTCAATCCTCAACACCCAATCCTCAATCTTCAATCCTCAATCCACAGTCCTCAACTCTCAATCCTCAATCCTCAATCCTCAGACCACAAACATCAAGGCTCAACCCTCAGTCCTCGTCCTCAAACCACAACCCTCAATCCTCGATCCTCAATCTTCAATCATGAATATTCAATATTCAATCCTCAATCCTCAATCATCAATACTCAATCCACAATCCTCAATGTTCAATCCTCGATACCCAGTCGTCAATCTTCAATCCTCAATCCTCAATCCTCAATCCTCAATCCTCAATCCTCAATCCTCAGTCCTCAAACCTCAATCCTGAATCCTCAAACCTGATTCCTCAGTCTTCAGCCCTCACTCCTCAACAATCAGTTGTCAATCCTCAATCCTCAATAGAATATCCTCAATTCACAGGTTTCAATTCTCAATACTCAACCTGCAGTCTTCAAATCTCTATCCACAAACATCAATTCTCATCCATCAACCCTCAACACTCAGTCCCCAATCCTCAATCCTCAATCCTCAATTCTCAATCCTCAATCGTCAATCCTCAATCCCCAATCCTCAATCTTCAATCCTCAATCCTCAATCCTCAATCCTCAATCCTCAATCTTCAATCCTCAATACTCAATCTTCAATCCTCAATCCTCAATCCTCAATCCTCAATCCTCAATCTTCAATCCTCAATACTCAATTTTCAATCCTCAATCCTCAATCCTCAATCCCCAATCCTCAATCCTCAATCCTCAATCTTCAATCCTCAATACTCAAACTGCAATCCTCAATCCTCAGTCCGCACTCCTCAATCCTCATTCTTCAATCCTCAATACCGAATCCTCAATCTTCAATACTCAATCCTCAATCCTCAATCTTCAATCCTCAATACTCAATCTTCAATCCTCAATCCTCAATCATCAATCCTCAATGCTCAATCCTCAATCCTCAATCCTCAACCCTCAACCTTCAATCCTCAATACTCAATCTGCAATCCTCAATCCTCAATCCTCAATCCTCAATCCTCAATCCTCAACCCTCAATCCTCAATGTTGAGTCCTCAATACCCAATCCTCAGTCTTCAATCCTCAATCCTCAATCCTCAATCCTCAATCCTCAATCTTCAATCCTCAATCCTCAATCCTCAATTCTCAATCCTCAATCCTCAATCCTCAGACCTCAAACATCAATACTCAACCCTCAGTCCTCGTCCTCAATCCACAACCCTCAATCCTCAATCCTCAGTCCTAAATCCTCAATCCTCAATCCTCAAACCTCAATCCTCAACCGTCAGTCCCCGTCCTCAGTCCTCAAACATGAATCCTCAATCCTCAACCTTCAATCATCAATACTCAATCTTCAATCCTCAATCCTCAATCCTCAATCTTCAATCCTCAATACTCAATCTTCATTCCTCAATCCTCAATCCTCAATCCTCAATCCTCAATCCTCGATCCTCAATCCTCAATCCTCAATCCTCAATCTTCAATCCTCAATACTCAAACTGCAATCCTCAATCCTCAGTCCTCACTCCTCAATCCTCATTCTTCAATCCTCAATACCGAATCCTCAATCTTCAATCCTCAATCCTCAATCCTCAATTCTCAATCCTCAATCCTCAATCCTCAGACTTCGAACACCAATACTCAACCCTCAGTCCTCGTCCTCAATCCACAACCCTCAATCCTCAATCCTCAATCCTCAATCCTCAATCCTCAACCCTCAATCCCCAATGCTAACACCTCAATACCCAATCCTCAGTCTTCAATCCTCAATACTCAATATTCAATCCTCAATCCTCAATCCTCAATCCTCAAGCTTCAATCCTCAATCCTCAACCCTCAGTCCTCAACCCACATTCTTCAATCCGCAATACCCAATCCTCAATCTACAATACTCAATACTCAATCCTCAATTCACAATCCTCAATCCTCTGCCCTCAGTCCTAAAAAACCTCAATCCTCAACCCTCAGCCCTCATCCTCAATCCTCAATCCTCAATCCTCAATCCTCAATCTTCAATCCTCAATATTCAATCTTCAATAATCAATCCTCAATTCTCAATCCTCAATACTCAATCCTCAATCGTCAATACTCAATCCTCAATCCTCAATCTTCAATCCTCAATACTCAATCTTCAATCCTCAATCCTCAATTCTCAATCCTCAATCTTCAATCCTCAATACTGAATCTTCAATCCTCAAACTTCAATCCTCAATGTTCAATCCGCAATACCCAATCCTCAATCTTCTATACTCAATCCTCAATCCTCAATCCTCAATCCTCAATCTTCAATCCTCAATACTCAACCTTCAATCCTCAATCCTCAATCCTCAATCCTCAATCCACAGTCTTCAATCCTCAATACCCAATCCACAATCTTCAATCCTCAATCCTCAACCCTCAATTCTCAATACTCAATCCTCAATCCTCAGACCTCAAACAGCAATACTCAACCCTCAGTCCTCGTCCTCAATCCACAACCATCAATACCCAATCCTCAATCTTCAATCATCAATATTCAATCTTCAGTCCTCAATCCTCAATCCTCAATCCTCAATCCTCAATCTTCAATCCTCAATACTCAATCTTCATTCCTCAATCCTCAATCCTCAATCCTCAGTCCTCAAGCCTCAATCCTCAATCCTCAATCCTCAATCCTCAATCTTCAATCCTCAATCCCCAATCCTCAATCTTCAATCCTCAATACTCAATCTTCATTCCTCAATCCTCAATCCTCAATCCTCAATCCTCAATCCTCGATCCTCAATCCTCAATCCTCAATCCTCAATCTTCAATCCTCAATACTCAGTATTCAATACTCAATACCCAATCCCCAATCTTCAATCCTCAATCCTCAATCCTCAACCCTCAATTCTCAATACTCAATCCTCAATCCTCAGACCTCAAACAGCAATACTCAAACCTCAGTCCTCGTCCTCAATCCACAAGCATCAATACCCAATCCTCAATCTTCAATCATCAATATTCAATCTTGAGTCCTCAATCCTCAATCCTCAATCCTCAATCCTCAATCTTCAATCCTCAATACTCAATCTTCATTCCTCAATCCTCAACCCTCAATCCTCAGTTCTCAAGCCTCAATCCTCAATCCTCAATCCTCAATCCTCAATCTTCAATCCTCAATCCTCAATCCTCAATTCTTCATCCTCAATCCTCAATCCTCAATCCTCAATCCTCAATCCTCAATCTTCAATCCTCAATACTCAAACTGCAATCCTCAATCCTCAGTCCTCACTCCTCAATCCTCATTCTTCAATCCTCAATACCGAATCCTCAATCTTCAATCCTCAATCTTCAATCCTCAATTCTCAATCCTCAATCCTCAATCCTCAGACTTCAAACACCAATACTCAACCCTCAGTCCTCGTCCTCAATCCACAACCCTCAATCCTCAATCCTCAATCCTCAATCCTCAATCCTCAACCCTCAATCCCCAATGCCAAATCCTCAATACCCAATCCTCAGTCTTCAATCCTCAATCCTCAATCCTCAATCCTCAATCCTCAACTCTCAGTCCTCAATCCTCAATCTTCGATCCTCAATACTCAATCTTCAATCTTCAATCCTCAATCCTCAATCCTCAGTCTTCAATCCTCAATACTCAATCTTCAATCCTCAATCCTCAATTCTCAATCCTCAATGCTCAATACTCAATCGTCAATCCTCAATCCCCAATACTCAATCTTCAATCCTCAGTCCTCAATCCTCAATCCTCAATCCTCAGTCTTCAATCCTCAATACTCAATCTTCAATTAACATTCCTCAATCCTCAATCCTCAATCCTCAATCCTCAATCCTCAATCTTCAATCCTCAATACTCAAACTGCAATCCTCAATCCTCAGTCCTCACTCCTCAATCCTCATTCTTCAATCCTCAATACCGAATCCTCAATCTTCAATCCTCAATCCTCAATCCTCAATTCTCAATCATCAATCCCCAATCCTCAGACTTCAAACACCAATACTCAACCCTCAGTCCTCGTCCTCAATCCACAACCCTCAGTCCTCAATCCTCAATCTTCAATCATTAATATTCAATCTTCAATCCTCAATCCTCAGTCCTCAATCCTCAACCCTCAATCCCCAATGCTCAATCCTCAATACCCAATCCTCAGTCCTCAATCCTCAATTCTCAATCCTCAATCGTCAATCTTCAATCCTCAATCCTCAATCTTCAATCCTCAATCCTCAATCCTCAATCCTCAATCCTCAATCCTCAATCCTCAATCTTCAATGCTCAATACTCAAACTGCAATCCTCAATCCTCAGTCCTCACTCCTCAACCCTCATTCTTCAGTCCTCAATACCGAATCCTCAATCTTCAGTCCTCAATCCTCAATCCTCAATTCTCAATCCTCAATCCCCAATCCTCAGACTTCAAACACCAATACTCAACCCTCAGTCCTCGTCCTCAATCCACAACCCTCAGTCCTCAATCCTCAATCTTCAATCATTAATATTCAATCTTCAATCCTCAATCCTCAGTCCTCAATCCTCAACCCTCAATCCCCAATGCTCAATCCTCAATCCTCAATCCTCAATCCTCAACCCTCAATCCCCAATGCTAACTCCTCAATACCCAATCCTCAGTCTTCAATCCTCAATCCTCAATCATCAATCCTCAATCCTCAATTCTCAGTCCTCAATCCTCAATCTTCGATCCTCAATACTCAATCTTCAATCTTCAATCCTCAATCCTCAATCCTCAATCTTCAATCCTCAATACTGAATCTTCAATCCTAAACCTTCAATCCTCAATGTTCAATCCGCAATACCCAATCCTCAATCTTCAATACTCAATCCTCAATCCTCAATCCTCAATCCTCAATCTTCAATCCTCAATACTCAACCTTCAATCCTCAATCCTCAATCCTCAATCCTCAATCCACAGTCTTCAATCCTCAACACCCAATCCTCAATCTTCAATCCTCAATCCTCAGTCCTCAATTCTCAATCCTCAATCCTCAATCCTCAGACCTCAAACATCAATACTCAACCCTCAGTCCTCGTCCTCAATCCACAACCCTCAATCCTCGATCCTCAATCTTCAATCATCAATATTCAATCTTCAATCGTCAATCCTCAATCATCAATACTCAATCCACAATCCTCAATGTTCAATCCTCAATTCTCAATTCTCAATCGTCAATCCTCAATCCCCAATACTCGATCTTCAATCCTCAGTCCTCAATCCTCAATCCTCAATCCTCAATCTTCAATCCTCAATACTCAATCTTCAATCCTCAATCCTCAATCCTCAATTCTCAATCATCAATCCCCAATCCTCAGACTTCAAACACCAATACTCAACCCTCAGTCCTCGTCCTCAATCCACAACCCTCAGTCCTCAATCCTCAATCTTCAATCATTAATATTCAATCTTCAATCCTCAATCCTCAGTCCTCAATCCTCAACACTCAATCCCCAATGCTCAATCATCAATACCCAATCCTCAGTCTTCAATCCTCAATTCTCAATCCTCAATCGTCAATCTTCAATCCTCAATCCTCAATCTTCAATCCTCAATCCTCAATCCTCAATCCTCAATCCTCAATCCTCAATCTTCAATGCTCAATACTCAAACTGCAATCCTCAATCCTCAGTCCTCACTCCTCAACCCTCATTCTTCAGTCCTCAATACCGAATCCTCAATCTTCAGTCCTCAATCCTCAATCCTCAATTCTCAATCCTCAATCCTCAATCCTCAGACTTCAAACACCAATACTCAACCCTCAGTCCTCGTCCTCAATCCACAACACCCAATCCTCAATCCTCAATCTTCAATCATTAATATTCAATCTTCAATCCTCAATCCTCAATCCTCAATCCTCAACCCTCAATCCCCAATGCTCAATCCTCAATACCCAATCCTCAGCCTTCAATCCTCAATCCTCAATCCTCAATCCTCAATCCTCAATTCTCAGTCCTCAATCCTCAATCTTCAATCCTCAATACTCAATCTTCAATCTTCAATCCTCAATCCTCAATCCTCAATCTTCAATCCTCAATACTGAATCTTCAATCGTCAATCTTCAATCCTCAATATTCAATCCGCAATACCCAATCCTCAATCTTCAATACTCAATCCTCAATCCTCAATCCTCAATCCTCAATCTTCAATCCTCAATACTCATCCTTCAATCCTCAATCCTCAATCCTCAATCCTCAATCCACATTCTTCAATCCTCAACACCCAATCCTCAATCTTCAATCCTCAATCCTCAGTCCTCAACTCTCAATCCTCAATACTCAATCCTCAGACCACAAACATCAAGGCTCAACCCTCAGTCCTCGTCCTCAATCCACAACCCTCAATCCTCGATCCTCAATCTTCAATCATGTATATTCAATATTCAATCCTCAATCCTCAATCATCAATACTCAATCCACAATCCTCAATGTTCAATCCTCGATACCCAATCCTCAATCTTCAATCCTCAATCCTCAATCCTCAATCCTCAATCCTCAATCCTCAATCCTCAGTCCTCAAACCTCAATCCTGAATCCTCAAACCTGATTCCTCAGTCTTCAGCCCTCACTCCTCAACAATCAGTTGTCAATCCTCAATCCTCAATAGAATATCCTCAATTCACAGGTTTCAATACTCAATACTCAACCTGCAATCTTCAAATCTCTATCCACAAACATCAATTCTCATCACTCAACCCTCAACACTCAGTCCCCAATCCTCAATCCTCAATCCTCAATTCTCAATCCTCAATCGTCAATCCTCAATCCCCAATCCTCAATCTTCAAACCTCAATCCTCAATCCTCAATCCTCAATCCTCAATCTTCAATCCTCAATACTCAATCTTCAATCCTCAATCCTCAATCCTCAATCCTCAATCCTCAATCTTCAATCCTCAATACTCAATTTTCAATCCTCAATCCTCAATCCTCAATCCCCAATCCTCAATCCTCAATCCTCAATCTTCAATCCTCAATACTCAAACTGCAATCCTCAATCCTCAGTCCTCACTCCTCAATCCTCATTCTTCAATCCTCAATACCGAATCCTCAATCTTCAATACTCAATCCTCAATCCTCAATCTTCAATCCTCAATACTCAATCTTCAATCCTCAATCCTCAATCATCAATCCTCAATGCTCAATCCTCAATCCTCAATCCTCAACCCTCAACCTTCAATCCTCAATACTCAATCTGCAATCCTCAATCCTCAATCCTCAATCCTCAATCCTCAATCCTCAACCCTCAATCCTCAATGTTGAGTCCTCAATACCCAATCCTCAGTCTTCAATCCTCAATCCTCAATCCTCAATCCTCAATCCTCAATCTTCAATCCTCAATCCTCAATCCTCAATTCTCAATCCTCAATCCTCAATCCTCAGACCTCAAACATCAATACTCAACCCTCAGTCCTCGTCCTCAATCCACAACCCTCAATCCTCAATCCTCAGTCCTAAATCCTCAATCCTCAATCCTCAAACCTCAATCCTCAACCGTCAGTCCCCGTCCTCAGTCCTCAAACATGAATCCTCAATCCTCAACCTTCAATCATCAATACTCAATCTTCAATCCTCAATCCTCAATCCTCAATCTTCAATCCTCAATACTCAATCTTCATTCCTCAATCCTCAATCCTCAATCCTCAATCCTCAACCCTCGATCCTCAATCCTCAATCCTCAATCCTCAATCTTCAATCCTCAATACTCAAACTGCAATCCTCAATCCTCAGTCCTCACTCCTCAATCCTCATTCTTCAATCCTCAATACCGAATCCTCAATCTTCAATCCTCAATCCTCAATACTCAATTCTCAATCCTCAATCCTCAATCCTCAGACTTCGAACACCAATACTCAACCCTCAGTCCTCGTCCTCAATCCACAACCCTCAATCCTCAATCCTCAATCCTCAATCCTCAATCCTCAACCCTCAATCCCCAATGCTAACTCCTCAATACCCAATCCTCAGTCTTCAATCCTCAATACTCAATATTCAATCCTCAATCCTCAATCCTCAATCCTCAAGCTTCAATCCTCAATCCTCAACCCTCAGTCCTCAACCCACATTCTTCAATCCGCAATACCCAATCCTCAATCTACAATACTCAATACTCAATCCTCAATTCACAATCCTCAATCCTCTGCCCTCAGTCCTAAAAAACCTCAATCCTCAACCCTCAGCCCTCATCCTCAATCCTCAATCCTCAATCCTCAATCCTCAATCTTCAATCCTCAATACTCAATCTTCAATAATCAATCCTCAATTCTCAATCCTCAATACTCAATCCTCAATCGTCAATACTCAATCCTCAATCCTCAATCTTCAATCCTCAATACTCAATCTTCAATCCTCAATCCTCAATTCTCAATCCTCAATCTTCAATCCTCAATACTGAATCTTCAATCCTCAAACTTCAATCCTCAATGTTCAATCCGCAATACCCAATCCTCAATCTTCTATACTCAATCCTCAACCCTCAATCCTCAATCCTCAATCTTCAATCCTCAATACTCAACCTTCAATCCTCAATCCTCAATCCTCAATCCTCAATCTTCAATCCTCAATACTCAATCTTCATTCCTCAATCCTCAATCCTCAATCCTCAGTCCTCAAGCCTCAATCCTCAATCCTCAATCCTCAATCCTCAATCTTCAATCCTCAATCGTCAATCCTCAATCCTCAATCCTCAATCCTCAATCCTCAATCCTCAATCCTCAATCCTCAATCTTCAATGCTCAATACTCAAACTGCAATCCTCAATCCTCAGTCCTCACTCCTCAACCCTCATTCTTCAGTCCTCAATACCGAATCCTCAATCTTCAGTCCTCAATCATCAATCCTCAATTCTCAATCCTCAATCCTCAATCCTCAGACTTCAAACACCAATACTCAACCCTCAGTCCTCGTCCTCAATCCACAACACCCAATCCTCAATCCTCAATCTTCAATCATTAATATTCAATCTTCAATCCTCAATCCTCAATCCTCAATCCTCAACCCTCAATCCCCAATGCTAACTCCTCAATACCCAATCCTCAGTCTTCAATCCTCAATCCTCAATCATCAATCCTCAATCCTCAATTTTCAGTCCTCAATCCTCAATCTTCGATCCTCAATACTCAATCTTCAATCTTCAATCCTCAATCCTCAATCCTCAATCTTCAATCCTCAATACTGAATCTTCAATCCTAAACCTTCAATCCTCAATGTTCAATCCGCAATACCCAATCCTCAATCTCCAATACTCAATCCTCAATCCTCAATCCTCAATCCTCAATCTTCAATCCTCAATACTCAACCTTCAATCCTCAATCCTCAATCCTCAATCCTCAATCCACAGTCTTCAATCCTCAACACCCAATCCTCAATCTTCAATCCTCAATCCTCAGTCCTCAATTCTCAATCCTCAATCCTCAATCCTCAGACCTCAAACATCAATACTCAACCCTCAGTCCTCGTCCTCAATCCACAACCCTCAATCCTCGATCCTCAATCTTCAATCATCAATATTCAATCTTCAATCGTCAATCCTCAATCATCAATACTCAATCCACAATCCTCAATGTTCAATCCTCAATTGTCAATTCTCAATCGTCAATCCTCAATCCCCAATACTCGATCTTCAATCCTCAGTCCTCAATCCTCAATCCTCAATCCTCAATCTTCAATCCTCAATACTCAATCTTCAATCCTCAATCCTCAATCCTCAATTCTCAATCATCAATCCCCAATCCTCAGACTTCAAACACCAATACTCAACCCTCAGTCCTCGTCCTCAATCCACAACCCTCAGTCCTCAATCCTCAATCTTCAATCATTAATATTCAATCTTCAATCCTCAATCCTCAGTCCTCAATCCTCAACACTCAATCCCCAATGCTCAGTCATCAATACCCAATCCTCAGTCTTCAATCCTCAATTCTCAATCCTCAATCGTCAATCTTCAATCCTCAATCCTCAATCTTCAATCCTCAATCCTCAATCCTCAATCCTCAATCCTCAATCCTCAATCTTCAATGCTCAATACTCAAACTGCAATCCTCAATCCTCAGTCCTCACTCCTCAACCCTCATTCTTCAGTCCTCAATACCGAATCCTCAATCTTCAGTCCTCAATCCTCAATCCTCAATTCTCAATCCTCAATCCTCAATCCTCAGACTTCAAACACCAATACTCAATCCTCAGTCCTCGTCCTCAATCCACAACACCCAATCCTCAATCCTCAATCTTCAATCATTAATATTCAATCTTCAATCCTCAATCCTCAATCCTCAATCCTCAACCCTCAATCCCCAATGCTCAATCCTCAATACCCAATCCTCAGCCTTCAATCCTCAATCCTCAATCCTCAATCCTCAATCCTCAATTCTCAGTCCTCAATCCTCAATCTTCAATCCTCAATACTCAATCTTCAATCTTCAATCCTCAATCCTCAATCCTCAATCTTCAATCCTCAATACTGAATCTTCAATCGTCAATCTTCAATCCTCAATATTCAATCCGCAATACCCAATCCTCAATCTTCAATACTCAATCCTCAATCCTCAATCCTCAATCCTCAATCTTCAATCCTCAATACTCATCCTTCAATCCTCAATCCTCAATCCTCAATCCTCAATCCACATTCTTCAATCCTCAACACCCAATCCTCAATCTTCAATCCTCAATCCTCAGTCCTCAACTCTCAATCCTCAATCCTCAATCCTCAGACCACAAACATCAAGGCTCAACCCTCAGTCCTCGTCCTCAATCCACAACCCTCAATCCTCGATCCTCAATCTTCAATCATGAATATTCAATATTCAATCCTCAATCCTCAATCATCAATACTCAATCCACAATCCTCAATGTTCAATCCTCGATACCCAATCCTCAATCTTCAATCCTCAATCCTCAATCCTCAATCCTCAAACCTCAATCCTCAATCCTCAGTCCTCAAACCTCAATCCTGAATCCTCAAACCTGATTCCTCAGTCTTCAGCCCTCACTCCTCAACAATCAGTTGTCAATCCTCAATCCTCAATAGAATATCCTCAATTCACAGGTTTCAATACTCAATACTCAACCTGCAATCTTCAAATCTCTATCCACAAACATCAATTCTCATCACTCAACCCTCAACACTCAGTCCCCAATCCTCAATCCTCAATCCTCAATTCTCAATCCTCAATCGTCAATCCTCAATCCCCAATCCTCAATCTTCAAACCTCAATCCTCAATCCTCAATCCTCAATCCTCAATCTTCAATCCTCAATACTCAATCTTCAATCCTCAATCCTCAATCCTCAATCCTCAATCCTCAATCTTCAATCCTCAATACTCAATTTTCAATCCTCAATCCTCAATCCTCAATCCCCAATCCTCAATCCTCAATCCTCAATCTTCAATCCTCAATACTCAAACTGCAATCCTCAATCCTCAGTCCTCACTCCTCAATCCTCATTCTTCAATCCTCAATACCGAATCCTCAATCTTCAATACTCAATCCTCAATCCTCAATCTTCAATCCTCAATACTCAATCTTCAATCCTCAATCCTCAATCATCAATCCTCAATGCTCAATCCTCAATCCTCAATCCTCAACCCTCAACCTTCAATCCTCAATACTCAATCTGCAATCCTCAATCCTCAATCCTCAATCCTCAATCCTCAATCCTCAACCCTCAATCCTCAATGTTGAGTCCTCAATACCCAATCCTCAGTCTTCAATCCTCAATCCTCAATCCTCAATCCTCAATCCTCAATCTTCAATCCTCAATCCTCAATCCTCAATTCTCAATCCTCAATCCTCAATCCTCATACCTCAAACATCAATACTCAACCCTCAGTCCTCGTCCTCAATCCACAACCCTCAATCCTCAAACCTCAATCCTCAACCGTCTGTCCCCGTCCTCAGTCCTCAAACATGAATCCTCAATCCTCAACCTTCAATCATCAATACTCAATCTTCAATCCTCAATCCTCAATCCTCAATCTTCAATCCTCAATACTCAATCTTCATTCCTCAATCCTCAATCCTCAACCCTCAGTCCTCAACCCACATTCTTCAATCCGCAATACCCAATCCTCAATCTACAATACTCAATACTCAATCCTCAATTCACAATCCTCAATCCTCTGCCCTCAGTCCTAAAAAACCTCAATCCTCAACCCTCAGCCCTCATCCTCAATCCTCAATCCTCAATCCTCAATCCTCAATCTTCAATCCTCAATACTCAATCTTCAATAATCAATCCTCAATTCTCAATCCTCAATACTCAATCCTCAATCGTCAATACTCAATCCTCAATCCTCAATCTTCAATCCTCAATACTCAATCTTCAATCCTCAATCCTCAATTCTCAATCCTCAATCTTCAATCCTCAATACTGAATCTTCAATCCTCAAACTTCAATCCTCAATGTTCAATCCGCAATACCCAATCCTCAATCTTCTATACTCAATCCTCAACCCTCAATCCTCAATCCTCAATCTTCAATCCTCAATACTCAACCTTCAATCCTCAATCCTCAATCCTCAATCCTCAATCTTCAATCCTCAATACTCAATCTTCATTCCTCAATCCTCAATCCTCAATCCTCAGTCCTCAAGCCTCAATCCTCAATCCTCAATCCTCAATCCTCAATCTTCAATCCTCAATCGTCAATCCTCAATTCTCAATCCTCAATCCTCAATCCTCAATCCTCATTCCTCAATCCTCAATCTTCAATCCACAATACTCAAACTGCAATCCTCAATCCTCAGTCCTCACTCCTCAATCCTCATTCTTCAATCCTCAATACCGAATCCTCAATCTTCAATCCTCAATCCTCAATCCTCAATTCTCAATCCTCAATCCTCAATCCTCAGACTTCAAACACCAATACTCAACCCTCAGTCCTCGTCCTCAATCCACAACCCTCAATCCTCAGTCCTCAATCCTCAATACTCAATCCTCAATTCACAATCCTTAATCCTCTGCCCTCAGTCCTCAAACCTCAATCCTCAACCCTCAGCCCTCATCCTCAATCCTCAATCCTCAATCCTCAATTCTCAATCTTCAATCCTCAATACTCAATCTTCAATAATCAATCCTCAATCCTCAATCCTCAATACTCAATCCTCAATCGTCAATACTCAATCCTCAATCCTCAATCTTCAATCCTCAATACTCAATCTTCAATCCTCAATCCTCAATTCTCAATCCTCAATGCTCAATACTCAATCGTCAATCCTCAATCCCCAATCCTCAATCTTCAATCCTAAATCCTCAATCCTCAATCCTCAATCCTCAATCTTCAATCCTCAATACTCAATCTTCAATCCTCAATCCTCAATCCTCAATCCTCAATCCTCAATCCTCTATCCTCAATCTTCAATCCTCAATACTCAAACTGCAATCCTGAATCCTCAGTCCTCACTCCTCAATCCTCATTCTTCAGTCCTCAATACCGAATCCTCAATCTTCAATCCTCAATCCTCAATCCTCAATTCTCAATCCTCAATCCTCAATCCTCAGACTTCAAACACCAATACTCAACCCTCAGTCCTCGTGCTCAATCCACAACCCTCAATCCTCAATCCTCAATCTTCAATCATTAATATCCAATCTTCAATCCTCAATCCTCAATCCTCAATCCTCAACCCTCAATCCCCAATGCTCAATCCTCAATACCCAATCCTCAGTCTTCAATCCTCAATCCTCAATCCTCAATCCTCAATCCTCAATCTTCAATCCTCAATACTCAATCTTCAATCCTCAATCCTCAATCCTCGGTCCTTAATCCTCAATCGTCAATCTCCAAACCTGAATACTCAATCTTCAATCCTCAATACTCAATCTTCAATCCTCAATCCTCAGTCCTCAAACCTCAATTCTGAATCCTCAAATCTCAATTCTGAATCCTCAATCCTGAACCCTCAATCTTCAGCTCTCAGTCCTCAACAATCAGTTGTCAATCCTCAATCCTCAATAGAATATACTCAATTCACAGTTCTCAATACTCAATACTCAATCTGCAATCTTCAAATCCCTATCCACAAACATCAATTCTCATCACTCAACACTCAACACTCCGTCCCCAATCCTCAATCTTCAATCCTCAATCCTCAATCCTCAATACTCAATCCTCAATTTTCAATCCTCAATCCTCAATCCTCAGTCCTCAATCCTCAATCCTCAATCTACAAGCCTCAGTCCCCAATCCTCAATCTTCAACCCTCAATCCTCAATCCTCAATCCTCGATCCTCAGTCCTCAATCCTCAATCCTCAATCCTCAATGCTCAATCCGCAATACCCAATCCTCAATCTTCAATCCTCAATCCTCAATCCTCAATCCTCAATCCTCAGTCCTCAAACATTAATCCTGAATCCTCAATCCTGAATCCTCAATCTTCAGCCCTCAGTCCTCAACAATCAGTTGTCAATCCCCAATCCTCAATGGAATATCATCAATTCACAGTTTTCAATACTCAATACTCAATCTGCAATCTTCAAATCTCTATCCACAAACATCAATCCTCATCTCTCAACACTCAACACTCCGTCCCCAATCCTCAATCTTCAATCCTCAATCCTCAATCCTCAATCCTCAATCCTCAATTTTCAATCCTCAATACTCAATCTTCAATCATCAATACTCAATCTTCAATCCTCAATCCTCAATCCTCGGTCCTTAATCCTCAATCGCCAATCTCCAATCCTGAATACTCAACCTTCAATCCTCAATACTCAATCTTCAATCCTCAATCCTCAGTCCTCAAACCTCAATTCTGAATCCTCAAATCTCAATTCTGAATCCTCAATCCTGAACCCTCAATCATCAGCTCTCAGTCCTCAACAATCAGTTGTCAATCCTCAATCCTCAATAGAATATACTCAATTCACAGTTTTCAATACACAATACTCAACCTGCAATCTTCGAATCTCTATCCACAAACATCAATTCTCATCACTCAACCCTCAACACTCAGTCCTCAATGTTCAATCCTCAATCATCAATTCTCAATCTTCAATCCTCAATACTGAACCTTCAATCCTCAATCCTCAATCCTCAGTCCTCAATCCTCAATCCTCAATCTTCAATCCTCAGTCCCCAATCCTCAATCTTCAACCCTCAATCCTCAATCCTCAATCCTCGATCCTCAGTCCTCAATCCTCGATCCTCAATCCTCAATGTTCAATCCGAAATACCCAATCCTCCATCTTCAATCCTCAATCCTCAATCCTCAATCCTCAATCCTCAATCCTCAGCCCTCAAACCTTAATCCTGAATCCTCAATCCTGAATCCTCAATCTTCAGCCCTCAGTCCTCAACAATCAGTTGTCAATCCCCAATCCTCAATGGAATATCATCAATTCACAGTTTTCAATACTCAATACTCAATCTGCAATCTTCAAATCTCTATCCACAAACATCAATTCTCATCTCTCAACACTCAACACTCCGTCCCCAATCCTCAATCTTCAATCGTCAATCCTCAATCCTCAATCCTCAATCCTCAATTTTCAATCCTCAATACTCAATCTTCAATCATCAATACTCAATCTTCAATCCGCAATCCTCAATCTTCAATCCTCAATCCTCAATTCTCAGTCCTCAATACTCAATCCTCAATTGTCAATCCTCAATCCCCAATCCTCAATCTTCAATCCTCAATCCTCAATCCTCAATCCTCAACCTTCAATCCTCAATACTCAATCTTCAATCCTCAATCCTCAATCATCAATCCTCAATGCTCAATCCTCAATCCTCAATCCTCAACCCTCAATCTTCAATCCTCAATACTCAATCTGCAATCCTCAATCCTCAATCCTCAATCCTCAATCCTCATTCTTCAATCCTCAGTGGCCAGTCCTCAATCTTGAATCCTCAATCCTCAATCCTCGATTCTCATTCCTCAATCCTCAATCGTCAATCCTCAATCCTCAATCCTCAACCCTCAATCCTCAATGTTGAATCCTCAATAACCAATCCTCAGTCTTCAATCCTCAATCCTCAATCCTCAATCCTCAATCCTCAATCTTCAATCCTCAATCCTCAATCCTCAATTCTCAATCCTCAATCCTCAATCCTCAGACCTCAAACATCAACACTCAACCCTCAGTCCTCGTCCTCAATCCACAACCCTCAATCCTCAATCCTCAGTCCTAAATCCTCAATCCTCAATCCTCAAACATCAATACTCAACCGTCAGTCCCCGTCCTCAATCCTCAAACATGAATCCTCAATCCTCAACCTTCAATCATCAATACTCCATCTTCAATCCTCAATTATCAATCCTCAATCTTCAATCCTCAATACTCAGTCTTCAATAATCAATCCTCAATACTCAATCCTCAATACTCAATCCTCAATCGTCAATACTCAATCCCCAATCCTCAATCTTCAATCCTCAATCCTCAATCCTCAATCCCCAATCCTCACTCTTCAATCCTCAATTCTCAATCTTCATTCCTCAATCCTCAATCCTCAATCCTCAATCCTCAATCCTCGATCCTCAATCCTCAATCCTCAATCCTCAATCTTCAATCCTCAATACTCAGTATTCAATACTCAATACCCAATCCCCAATCTTCAATCCTCAATCCTCAATCCTCACCCCTCAATTCTCAATACTCAATCCTCAATCCTCAGACCTCAAACAGCAATACTCAAACCTCAGTCCTCGTCCTCAATCCACAAGCATCAATACCCAATCCTCAATCTTCAATCATCAATATTCAATCTTGAGTCCTCAATCCTCAATCCTCAATCCTCAATCCTCAATCTTCAATCCTCAATACTCAATCTTCATTCCTCAATCCTCAATCCTCAATCCTCAGTTCTCAAGCCTCAATCCTCAATCCTCAATCCTCAATCCTCAATCCTCAATCCTCAGACCTCAAACATCAACACTCAACCCTCAGTCCTCGTCCTCAATCCACAACCCTCAATCCTCAATCCTCAGTCCTAAATCCTCAATCCTCAATCCTCAAACATCAATACTCAACCGTCAGTCCCCGTCCTCAATCCTCAAACATGAATCCTCAATCCTCAACCTTCAATCATCAATACTCCATCTTCAATCCTCAATTATCAATCCTCAATCTTCAATCCTCAATACTCAGTCTTCAATAATCAATCCTCAATACTCAATCCTCAATACTCAATCCTCAATCGTCAATACTCAATCCCCAATCCTCAATCTTCAATCCTCAATCCTCAATCCTCAATCCCCAATCCTCACTCTTCAATCCTCAATTCTCAATCTTCATTCCTCAATCCTCAATCCTCAATCCTCAATCCTCAATCCTCGATCCTCAATCCTCAATCCTCAATCCTCAATCTTCAATCCTCAATACTCAGTATTCAATACTCAATACCCAATCCCCAATCTTCAATCCTCAATCCTCAATCCTCACCCCTCAATTCTCAATACTCAATCCTCAATCCTCAGACCTCAAACAGCAATACTCAAACCTCAGTCCTCGTCCTCAATCCACAAGCATCAATACCCAATCCTCAATCTTCAATCATCAATATTCAATCTTGAGTCCTCAATCCTCAATCCTCAATCCTCAATCCTCAATCTTCAATCCTCAATACTCAATCTTCATTCCTCAATCCTCAATCCTCAATCCTCAGTTCTCAAGCCTCAATCCTCAATCCTCAATCCTCAATCCTCAATCTTCAATCCTCAATCCTCAATCCTCAATTCTCAATCCTCAATCCTCAATCCTCAATCCTCATTCCTCAATCCTCAATCTTCAATCCTCAATACTCAAACTGCAATCCTCAATCCTCAGTCCTCACTCCTCAATCCTCATTCTTCAATCCTCAATACCGAATCCTCAATCTTCAATCCTCAATCTTCAATCCTCAATTCTCAATCCTCAATCCTCAATCCTCAGACTTCAAACACCAATACTCAACCCTCAGTCCTCGTCCTCAATCCACAACCCTCAATCCTCAATCCTCAATCCTCAATCCTCAATCCTCAACCCTCAATCCCCAATGCCAAATACTCAATACCTAATCCTCAGTCTTCAATCCTCAATCCTCAATCCTCAATCCTCAATCCTCAACTCTCAGTCCTCAATCCTCAATCTTCGATCCTCAATACTCAATCTTCAATCTTCAATCCTCAATCCTCAATCCTCAGTCTTCAATCCTCAACACTGAATCTTCAATCCTCAATCTTCAATCCTCAATGTTCGATCCGCAATACCCAATCCTCAATCTCCAATACTCAATCCTCAATCCTCAATCCTCAGTCCTCAATCTTCAATCCTCAATACTCAACCTTCAATCCTCAATCCTCAATCCTCAATCCTCAATCCACAGTCTTCAATCCTCAACACCCAATCCTCAATCTTCAATCCTCAATACTCAACCTTCAATCCTCAATCCTCAATCCTCAATCCTCAATCCACAGTCTTCAATCCTCAACACCCAATCCTCAATCTTCAATCCTGAAACCACAGTCCTCGATTCTCAATCCTCAATCCTCAGTCTTCAATCCTTAGTCTCCAATCGTCAATCTTCAACCCTCAATCCTCAATCCTCAATCCTCGATCCTCAGTACTCAATCCTCAATCCTCAATGTTCAATGTTCAATCCGCAATACCCAATCCTCAATCTTCAATCCCCAATCCTCAATCTTCAATCCTCAATCCTCAATCCTCAATCCTCAATCCTCAATCTTCAATCCCCAATCCTCAATCTTCAATCCTCAATCCTCAATCATCAATCCTCAATGCTCAATCCTCAATCTTCAATCCTCAATACTCAATCTTCAATCCTCAATCCTCAATCATCAATCCTCAATGCTCAATCCTCAATCCTCAATCCTCAAACCTCAATCTTCAATCCTCAATACTCAATCTGCAACCCTCAATCCTCAATCCTCAATCCTCAATCCTCATTCTTCAATCCTCAGTGCCCAGTCCTCAATCTTCAATCCTCAAACCTCAATCCTCGATTCTCATTCCTCAATCCTCAATCGTCAATCCTCAATCCTCAATCCTCAGCAATCAATCCTCAATGTTGAATCCTCAATACCCAATCCTCAGTCTTCAATCCTCAATCCTCAATCCTGAATCCTCAATACTCAATCTTCAATCCTCAATCCTCAATCCTCAATTCTCAACCCTCAATCCTCAATCCTCAGACCTCAAACATCGATACTCAACCCTCAGTCCTCGACCTCAATCCGCAACCCTCAATCCTCAATCCCCAATCCTCAGTCCTCAATCCTCAATCCTCAATCCTCAAACCTCAATCCTCAACCGTCAGTCCCCGTCCTCAATCCTCAAACATGAATCCTCAATCCTCAACCTTCAATCATCAATACTCAATCTTCAATCCTCAATCCTCAATCCTCAATCCTCAATCCTCAATCCTCAATCCTCAATATTCATCACACAACCCTCAACCATCAATCCTCAATACTCAACCATCAATCCTCAATTCTCAATACTCAATAGAATATCCTGAATTGTCATGATTCAGTACTCAATCCTCAATATTCAATAATCAAATCGCAATCGTCAAACATCAACTCTCAGCACTCAATCCTCAATACTCTGTCCTCTCTCTTCAATCCTCCATCCTCAATCCTCAATACTCAAGCGTCAATACTCAATCCTCAATCCTCAATCCTCAATCATCAATCCTCAACCCTCAATCCTCAGTCCTCAAACCTCAAACCGGGTTCCTCAATCCTGAATCCTCAATCTTCAGCCGTCAGTCCTCAACAATCAATTGTCAATCCTCAATCCTTAATATTCAATCCTCAATCCTCAATCCTCAATCCTCAATGCTCAATCCGCAATACCCAATCCTCAATCTTCAATCCTCAATCCTCAATCCTCAATCCTCAATCCTCAGTCCTCAAACCTTAATCCTGAATCGTCAATCCTGAATCCTCAATCTTCAGCCCTCAGTCCTCAACAATCAGTTGTCAATCCCCAATCCTCAATGGAATATCATCAATTCACAGTTTTCAATACTCAATACTCAATCTGCAATCTTCAAATCTCTATCCACAAACATCAATTCTCATCACTCAACACTCAACACTCCGTCCCCAATCCTCAATCTTCAATCCGCAATCCTCAATCCTCAATCCTCATTCCTCAATTTTCAATCCTCAATACTCAATCTTCAATCATCAATACTCAATCTTCAATCCTCAATCCTCAATCCTCGGTCCTTAATCCTCAATCGCCAATCTCCAATCCTGAATACTCAATCTTCAATCCTCAATACTCAATCTTCAATCCTCAATCCTCAGTCCTCAAACCTCAATTCTGAATCCTCAAATCTCTATTCTGAATCCTCAATCCTGAACCCTCAATCTTCAGCTCTCAGTCCTCAACAATCAGTTGTCAATCCTCAATCCTCAATAGAATATCATCAATTCACAGTTTTCAATACTCAATACTCAATCTGCAATTTTCAAATCTCTATCCACAAACATCAATTCTCATCACTCAACCCTCAACACTCAGTCCTCAATGTTCAATCCTCAATCATCAATTCTCAATCTTCAATCCTCAATACTGAACCTTCAATCCTCAATCCTCAATCCTCAGTCCTCAATCCTCAATCTTCAATCCTCAGTCCCCAATCCTCAATCTTCAACTCTCAATCCTCAATCCTCAATCCTCGATCCTCAGTCCTCAATCCTCAATCCTCAATCCTCAATGTTCAATCCGCAATACCCAATCCTCCATCTTCAATCCTCAATCCTCAATCCTCAATCCTCAATCCTCAATCCTCAGTCCTCGAACCTCAAACCTGTATCCTCAATCCTGAATCCTCAATCTTCAGACCTCAGTCCTCAACAATCAGTTGTCAATTCTCAATCCTCAATAGAATATCATCAATTCACAGTTTTCAATACTCAATACTCAATCTGCAATTTTCAAATCTCTATCCACAAACATCAATTCTCATCATTCAACCCTCAACACTCAGTCCCCAATCCTCAATCTTCAATACTCAATCCTCAATCCTCAATCCACGATCCTCAATCTTCAATCCTCAATACTCAATCTTCAATCCCCCATCCTCAATCGTCAATCTTCAATCCTCAATCCTCAATCCTCAATTCTCGACCCTCAATCCTCAGTCCTCAGCCCTCAATCCTCAATCCTGAAACCTCAGCCCTCATCCTCAATCCTCAATCCTCAATCCTCATGCTTCAGTCCTCAATACCCAATCCTCAATCTTCAATCCTCAATCCTCAATCCTCAATTCCCAATCCTCAATCCTCAGTCCTCAGTCCTCAAACCTCAATCCTTAACCCTCAGCCCTTATCCTCAATCCTCAATCCTCAATCCTCAATCCTCAATCTTCAATCCTCAATACTCAATCTTCAATCCTCAATCCTCAGTCCACAATCTTCAATCCTCAATGCTCAATCCTCAATACTCAATCCTCAGTCCTCAATCATCAATCCTCAATCCTCAAACCTCAATCCTCAACCGTCAGTCCTCGTCCTCAAACCTCAACCCCCAATCCTCAATCCTCAATCTTCAATCATCAATACTCAATCTTCAATCCTCAACCCTCAATCCTCAATCCTCAATCCTCAGTCCTCAAATCTCAATCCTCAGACCACATACTCAACCCTCAGTCCTCAATCCTCAGCCCTCTGTCCTCAAACTTCAATCCTCAACCCTCAGACCTCATCCTCAATCCTCAATCCTCAGCCCTCAATGCTCAATCTTCAATCCTCAATACTGAATCTTCAATCCTCAATCCTCAGTCCTCAAACCTCAATTCTGAATCCTCAATACTCAATCTTCAATCCTCAATCCTCAATTCTCAATCCTCAATACTCAATCCTCAATCGTCAATCCTCAATCCCCAATCCTCAATCTTCAATCCTCAATCCTCAATCCTCAATCCTCATTCCTCAAACCTCAATCCTCAATCCCCAGCCCTCAATCTTCAATCCTCAATGCACAATCCTCAATCCTCAATCCTCAGTCCTCAATCCTCAATCCCCAATCCTCAAACCTCAATCCTCAACCCTCAGTCCTCGTCCTCAATCCACAACCCTCAATCCTCAATCCTCAATCCTCAATCCTCAATCCTCAACCCTCAATCCCCAATGCCAAATACTCAATACCCAATCCTCAGTCTTCAATCCTCAATCCTCAATCCTCAATCCTCAATCCTCAACTCTCAGTCCTCAATCCTCAATCTTCGATCCTCAATACTCAATCTTCAATCTTCAATCCTCAATCCTCAATCCTCAGTCTTCAATCCTCAACACTGAATCTTCAATCCTCAATCTTCAATCCTCAATGTTCAATCCGCAATACCCAATCCTCAATCTTCAATACTCAATCCTCAATCCTCAATCCTCAATCCTCAATCTTCAATCCTCAATACTCAACCTACAATCCTCAATCCTCAATCCTCAATCCTCAATCCACAGTCTTCAATCCTCAACATCCAATCCTCAATCTTCAATCCTGAAACCACAGTCCTCGATTCTCAATCCTCAATCCTCAGTCTTCAATCCTTAGTCTCCAATCCTCAATCTTCAACCCTCAATCCTCAATCCTCAATCCTCGATCCTCAGTACTCAATCCTCAATCCTCAATGTTCAATGTTCAATCCGCAATACCCAATCCTCAATCTTCAATCCCCAATCCTCAATCTTCAATCCTCAATCCTCAATCCTCAATCCTCAATCCTCAATCTTCAATCCCCAATCCTCAATCTTCAATCCTCAATCCTCAATCATCAATCCTCAATGCTCAATCCTCAATCTTCAATCCTCAATACTCAATCTTCAATCCTCAATCCTCAATCATCAATCCTCAATGCTCAATCCTCAATCCTCAATCCTCAAACCTCAATCTTCAATCCTCAATACTCAATCTGGAACCCTCAATCCTCAATCCTCAATCCTCAATCCTCATTCTTCAATCCTCAGTGCCCAGTCCTCAATCTTCAATCCTCAAACCTCAATCCTCGATTCTCATTCCTCAATCCTCAATCGTCAATCCTCAATCCTCAATCCTCAGCAATCAATCCTCAATGTTGAATCCTCAATACCCAATCCTCAGTCTTCAATCCTCAATCCTCAATCCTGAATCCTCAATACTCAATCTTCAATCCTCAATCCTCAATCCTCAATTCTCAACCCTCAATCCTCAATCCTCAGACCTCAAACATCGATACTCAACCCTCAGTCCTCGACCTCAATCCGCAACCCTCAATCCTCAATCCCCAATCCTCAGTCCTCAATCCTCAATCCTCAATCCTCAAACCTCAATCCTCAACCGTCAGTCCCCGTCCTCAATCCTCAAACATGAATCCTCAATCCTCAACCTTCAATCATCAATACTCAATCTTCAATCCTCAATCCTCAATCCTCAATCCTCAATCCTCAATCCTCAATCCTCAATCCTCAGTATTCATCACACAACCCTCAACCATCAATCCTCAATACTCAACCATCAATCCTCAATTCTCAATACTCAATAGAATATCCTGAATTGTCATGATTCAGTACTCAATCCTCAATATTCAATAATCAAATCGCAATCGTCAAACATCAACTCTCAGCACTCAATCCTCAATACTCTGTCCTCTCTCTTCAATCCTCCATCCTCAATCCTCAATACTCAAGCGTCAATACTCAATCCTCAATCCTCAATCCTCAATCATCAATCCTCAACCCTCAATCCTCAGTCCTCAAACCTCAAACCGGGTTCCTCAATCCTGAATCCTCAATCTTCAGCCGTCAGTCCTCAACAATCAATTGTCAATCCTCAATCCTTAATATTCAATCCTCAATCCTCAATCCTCAATCCTCAATGCTCAATCCGCAATACCCAATCCTCAATCTTCAATCCTCAATCCTCAATCCTCAATCCTCAATCCTCAGTCCTCAAACCTTAATCCTGAATCGTCAATCCTGAATCCTCAATCTTCAGCCCTCAGTCCTCAACAATCAGTTGTCAATCCCCAATCCTCAATGGAATATCATCAATTCACAGTTTTCAATACTCAATACTCAATCTGCAATCTTCAAATCTCTATCCACAAACATCAATTCTCATCACTCAACACTCAACACTCCGTCCCCAATCCTCAATCTTCAATCCGCAATCCTCAATCCTCAATCCTCATTCCTCAATTTTCAATCCTCAATACTCAATCTTCAATCATCAATACTCAATCTTCAATCCTCAATCCTCAATCCTCGGTCCTTAATCCTCAATCGCCAATCTCCAATCCTGAATACTCAATCTTCAATCCTCAATACTCAATCTTCAATCCTCAATCCTCAGTCCTCAAACCTCAATTCTGAATCCTCAAATCTCTATTCTGAATCCTCAATCCTGAACCCTCAATCTTCAGCTCTCAGTCCTCAACAATCAGTTGTCAATCCTCAATCCTCAATAGAATATCATCAATTCACAGTTTTCAATACTCAATACTCAATCTGCAATTTTCAAATCTCTATCCACAAACATCAATTCTCATCACTCAACCCTCAACACTCAGTCCTCAATGTTCAATCCTCAATCATCAATTCTCAATCTTCAATCCTCAATACTGAACCTTCAATCCTCAATCCTCAATCCTCAGTCCTCAATCCTCAATCTTCAATCCTCAGTCCCCAATCCTCAATCTTCAACCCTCAATCCTCAATCCTCAATCCTCGATCCTCAGTCCTCAATCCTCAATCCTCAATCCTCAATGTTCAATCCGCAATACCCAATCCTCCATCTTCAATCCTCAATCCTCAATCCTCAATCCTCAATCCTCAATCCTCAGTCCTCGAACCTCAAACCTGTATCCTCAATCCTGAATCCTCAATCTTCAGACCTCAGTCCTCAACAATCAGTTGTCAATTCTCAATCCTCAATAGAATATCATCAATTCACAGTTTTCAATACTCAATACTCAATCTGCAATTTTCAAATCTCTATCCACAAACATCAATTCTCATCATTCAACCCTCAACACTCAGTCCCCAATCCTCAATCTTCAATACTCAATCCTCAATCCTCAATCCACGATCCTCAATCTTCAATCCTCAATACTCAATCTTCAATCCCCCATCCTCAATCGTCAATCTTCAATCCTCAATCCTCAATCCTCAATTCTCGACCCTCAATCCTCAGTCCTCAGCCCTCAATCCTCAATCCTGAAACCTCAGCCCTCATCCTCAATCCTCAATCCTCAATCCTCATGCTTCAGTCCTCAATACCCAATCCTCAATCTTCAATCCTCAATCCTCAATCCTCAATTCCCAATCCTCAATCCTCAGTCCTCAGTCCTCAAACCTCAATCCTCAACCCTCAGCCCTTATCCTCAATCCTCAATCCTCAATCCTCAATCCTCAATCTTCAATCCTCAATACTCAATCTTCAATCCTCAATCCTCAGTCCACAATCTTCAATCCTCAATGCTCAATCCTCAATACTCAATCCTCAGTCCTCAATCATCAATCCTCAATCCTCAAACCTCAATCCTCAACCGTCAGTCCTCGTCCTCAAACCTCAACCCCCAATCCTCAATCCTCAATCTTCAATCATCAATACTCAATCTTCAATCCTCAACCCTCAATCCTCAATCCTCAATCCTCAGTCCTCAAATCTCAATCCTCAGACCACATACTCAACCCTCAGTCCTCAATCCTCAGCCCTCTGTCCTCAAACTTCAATCCTCAACCCTCAGACCTCATCCTCAATCCTCAATCCTCAGCCCTCAATGCTCAATCTTCAATCCTCAATACTGAATCTTCAATCCTCAATCCTCAGTCCTCAAACCTCAATTCTGAATCCTCAATGCTCAATCTTCAATCCTCAATCCTCAATTCTCAATCCTCAATACTCAATCCTCAATCGTCAATCCTCAATCCCCAATCCTCAATCTTCAATCCTCAATCCTCAATCCTCAATCCTCATTCCTCAAACCTCAATCCTCAATCCCCAGCCCTCAATCTTCAATCCTCAATGCACAATCCTCAATCCTCAATCCTCAGTCCTCAATCCTCAATCCCCAATCCTCAAACCTCAATCCTCAACCCTCAGTCCTCGTCCTCAATCCACAACCCTCAATCCTCAATCCTCAATCCTCAATCCTCAATCCTCAACCCTCAATCCCCAATGCCAAATACTCAATACCCAATCCTCAGTCTTCAATCCTCAATCCTCAATCCTCAATCCTCAATCCTCAACTCTCAGTCCTCAATCCTCAATCTTCGATCCTCAATACTCAATCTTCAATCTTCAATCCTCAATCCTCAATCCTCAGTCTTCAATCCTCAACACTGAATCTTCAATCCTCAATCTTCAATCCTCAATGTTCAATCCGCAATACCCAATCCTCAATCTTCAATACTCAATCCTCAATCCTCAATCCTCAATCCTCAATCTTCAATCCTCAATACTCAACCTACAATCCTCAATCCTCAATCCTCAATCCTCAATCCACAGTCTTCAATCCTCAACACCCAATCCTCAATCTTCAATCCTGAAACCACAGTCCTCGATTCTCAATCCTCAATCCTCAGTCTTCAATCCTTAGTCTCCAATCCTCAATCTTCAACCCTCAATCCTCAATCCTCAATCCTCGATCCTCAGTACTCAATCCTCAATCCTCAATGTTCAATGTTCAATCCGCAATACCCAATCCTCAATCTTCAATCCCCAATCCTCAATCTTCAATCCTCAATCCTCAATCGTCAATCCTCAATCCTCAATCTTCAATCCCCAATCCTCAATCTTCAATCCTCAATCCGCAATCATCAATCCTCAATGCTCAATCCTCAATCTTCAATCCTCAATACTCAATCTTCAATCCTCAATCCTCAATCATCAATCCTCAATGCTCAATCCTCAATCCTCAATCCTCAAACCTCAATCTTCAATCCTCAATACTCAATCTGGAACCCTCAATCCTCAATCCTCAATCCTCAATCCTCATTCTTCAATCCTCAGTGCCCAGTCCTCAATCTTCAATCCTCAAACCTCAATCCTCGATTCTCATTCCTCAATCCTCAATCGTCAATCCTCAATCCTCAATCCTCAGCAATCAATCCTCAATGTTGAATCCTCAATACCCAATCCTCAGTCTTCAATCCTCAATCCTCAATCCTGAATCCTCAATACTCAGTCTTCAATCCTCAATCCTCAATCCTCAATTCTCAACCCTCAATCCTCAATCCTCAGACCTCAAACATCGATACTCAACCCTCAGTCCTCGACCTCAATCCGCAACCCTCAATCCTCAATCCCCAATCCTCAGTCCTCAATCCTCAATCCTCAATCCTCAAACCTCAATCCTCAACCGTCAGTCCCCGTCCTCAATCCTCAAACATGAATCCTCAATCCTCAACCTTCAATCATCAATACTCAATCTTCAATCCTCAATCCTCAATCCTCAATCCTCAATCCTCAATCCTCAATCCTCAATATTCATCACACAACCCTCAACCATCAATCCTCAATACTCAACCATCAATCCTCAATTCTCAATACTCAATAGAATATCCTGAATTGTCATGATTCAGTACTCAATCCTCAATATTCAATAATCAAATCGCAATCGTCAAACATCAACTCTCAGCACTCAATCCTCAATACTCTGTCCTCTCTCTTCAATCCTCCATCCTCAATCCTCAATACTCAAGCGTCAATACTCAATCCTCAATCCTCAATCCTCAATCATCAATCCTCAACCCTCAATCCTCAGTCCTCAAACCTCAAACCGGGTTCCTCAATCCTGAATCCTCAATCTTCAGCCGTCAGTCCTCAACAATCAATTGTCAATCCTCAATCCTTAATATTCAATCCTCAATCCTCAATCCTCAATCCTCAATGCTCAATCCGCAATACCCAATCCTCAATCTTCAATCCTCAATCCTCAATCCTCAATCCTCAATCCTCAGTCCTCAAACCTTAATCCTGAATCCTCAATCCTGAATCCTCAATCTTCAGCCCTCAGTCCTCAACAATCAGTTGTCAATCCCCAATCCTCAATGGAATATCATCAATTCACAGTTTTCAATACTCAATACTCAATCTGCAATCTTCAAATCTCTATCCACAAACATCAATTCTCATCACTCAACACTCAACACTCCGTCCCCAATCCTCAATCTTCAATCCGCAATCCTCAATCCTCAATCCTCATTCCTCAATTTTCAATCCTCAATACTCAATCTTCAATCATCAATACTCAATCTTCAATCCTCAATCCTCAATCCTCGGTCCTTAATCCTCAATCGCCAATCTCCAATCCTGAATACTCAATCTTCAATCCTCAATACTCAATCTTCAATCCTCAATCCTCAGTCCTCAAACCTCAATTCTGAATCCTCAAATCTCTATTCTGAATCCTCAATCCTGAACCCTCAATCTTCAGCTCTCAGTCCTCAACAATCAGTTGTCAATCCTCAATCCTCAATAGAATATCATCAATTCACAGTTTTCAATACTCAATACTCAATCTGCAATTTTCAAATCTCTATCCACAAACATCAATTCTCATCACTCAACCCTCAACACTCAGTCCTCAATGTTCAATCCTCAATCATCAATTCTCAATCTTCAATCCTCAATACTGAACCTTCAATCCTCAATCCTCAATCCTCAGTCCTCAATCCTCAATCTTCAATCCTCAGTCCCCAATCCTCAATCTTCAACCCTCAATCCTCAATCCTCAATCCTCGATCCTCAGTCCTCAATCCTCAATCCTCAATCCTCAATGTTCAATCCGCAATACCCAATCCTCCATCTTCAATCCTCAATCCTCAATCCTCAATCCTCAATCCTCAATCCTCAGTCCTCGAACCTCAAACCTGTATCCTCAATCCTGAATCCTCAATCTTCAGACCTCAGTCCTCAACAATCAGTTGTCAATTCTCAATCCTCAATAGAATATCATCAATTCACAGTTTTCAATACTCAATACTCAATCTGCAAATTTCAAATCTCTATCCACAAACATCAATTCTCATCATTCAACCCTCAACACTCAGTCCCCAATCCTCAATCTTCAATACTCAATCCTCAATCCTCAATCCACGATCCTCAATCTTCAATCCTCAATACTCAATCTTCAATCCCCCATCCTCAATCGTCAATCTTCAATCCTCAATCCTCAATCCTCAATTCTCGACCCTCAATCCTCAGTCCTCAGCCCTCAATCCTCAATCCTGAAACCTCAGCCCTCATCCTCAATCCTCAATCCTCAATCCTCATGCTTCAATCCTCAATACCCAATCCTCAATCTTCAATCCTCAATCCTCAATCCTCAATTCCCAATCCTCAATCGTCAGTCCTCAGTCCTCAAACCTCAATCCTCAACCCTCAGCCCTTATCCTCAATCCTCAATCCTCAATCCTCAATCCTCAATCTTCAATCCTCAATACTCAATCTTCAATCCTCAATCCTCAGTCCACAATCTTCAATCCTCAATGCTCAATCCTCAATACTCAATCCTCAGTCCTCAATCATCAATCCTCAATCCTCAAACCTCAATCCTCAACCGTCAGTCCTCGTCCTCAAACCTCAACCCCCAATCCTCAATCCTCAATCTTCAATCATCAATACTCAATCTTCAATCCTCAACCCTCAATCCTCAATCCTCAATCCTCAGTCCTCAAATCTCAATCCTCAGACCACATACTGAACCCTCAGTCCTCAATCCTCAGCCCTCTGTCCTCAAACTTCAATCCTCAACCCTCAGACCTCATCCTCAATCCTCAATCCTCAGCCCTCAATGCTCAATCTTCAATCCTCAATACTGAATCTTCAATCCTCAATCCTCAGTCCTCAAACCTCAATTCTGAATCCTCAATACTCAATCTTCAATCCTCAATCCTCAATTCTCAATCCTCAATACTCAATCCTCAATCGTCAATCCTCAATCTCCAATCCTCAATCTTCAATCCTCAATCCTCAATCCTCAATCCTCATTCCTCAAACCTCAATCCTCAATCCCCAGCCCTCAATCTTCAATCCTCAATGCACAATCCTCAATCCTCAATCCTCAGTCCTCAATCCTCAATCCCCAATCCTCAAACCTCAATCCTCAACCGTCAGTCCTCGTCCTCAAACCTCAACCCTCAATCGTCAATCCTCAATCTTCAATCATAAATAATCAATCTTCAATCCTCAATCCTCAATCCTCAATCCTCAATCCTCAATCCTCAATCCTCAATATTCCACGCACAACCCTCAACCATCAATCCTCAATTCTCAATACTCAACAGAATATCCTGAATTCCCATGGTTCAATACTCAATCCACAATATTCAATAATCAAATCTCAACCCTCAAACATCAACTCTCAACACTCAATCCTCAACGCTCAGTCCTCTCTCTTCAATCCTCCGTCCTCAATACTCAATCCTCAATTCTCAAACATTAATCCTCAATCCTCAGACTTCAAACATCAATACTCAACCCTCAGTCCTCGTCGCCAATCCACAACCCTCAATACTCAATCCTCAATCTTCGATTATCAATATTCAATCTTCAATCCTCAATCAACAATTCTCAATCCTCAATCCTCAATGTACAATCCTCAATACCCAATCCTCAATCTTCAATCCTCAATCCCGAATCCTCAATCCTCAATCCTCAATCCTCAATCCTCAGTCCACAAACCACAATCCTCAGACCACATACTCAATCCTCAGTCCTCAATCCTCAGCCCTCTGTCCTCAAACTTCAATCCTCAACCCTCAGACCTCATCCTCAATCCTCAATCCTCAGCCGTCAATCCTCAATCTTCAATCCTCAATACTCAATCTTCAATCCTCAATCCTCAGTCCTCAAACCTCAATTCTGAATCCTCAATACTCAATCTTCAATCCTCAATCCTCAATTCTCAATCCTCAATAATCAATCCTCAATAGTCAATCCTCAATCCCGAATCCTCAATCTTCAATCCTCAATCCTCAATCCTCAATCCTCATTCCTCAAACCTCAATCCTCAATCCCCAGTCCTCAATCTTCAATCCTCAATGCACAATACTCAATCCTCAATCCTCAGTCCTCAATCCCGAATCCCCAATCCTCAAACCTCAATCCTCAACCGTCAGTCCTCGTCCTCAAACCTCAACCCTCAATCGTCAATCCTCAATCTTCAATCATCAATAATCAATCTTCAATCCTCAATCCTCAATCCTCAATCCTCAATCCTCAATCCTCAATATTCAACGCACAACCCTCAACCATCAATCCTCAATTCTCAATACTCAACAGAATATCCTGAATTCCCATGGTTCAATACTCAATCCACAATATTCAATAATCAAATCTCAACCCTCAAACATCAATTCTCAACACTCAATCCTCAACACTCAGTCCTCTCTCTTCAATCCTCCGTCCTCAATCCTCAATCCTCAGTTCTCAAACATTAATCCTCAATCATCAGACTTCAAACATCAATACTCAACCCTCAGTCCTCGTCGCCAATCCACAACCCTCAATACTCAATCCTCAATCTTCGATTATCAATATTCAATCTTCAATCCTCAATCAACAATTCTCAATCCTCAATCCCCAATGTACAATCCTCAATACCCAATCCTCAATCTTCAATCCTCAATCCCGAATCCTCAATCCTCAATCCTCAATCCTCAATCCTCAGTCCTCTAACCACAATCCTGAATCCTCAATCCTGAATCCTTAATCTTCAGCACTCAGTCCTCAACAATCAGTTGTCAATCTTCAATCCTCAATAGAATATCCTCAGTTCAGAGTTTTCAATAGACAATACTCAATCTGCAATCCTCAAATCTCTATCCACAAACATAAATTCTCATCACTCAACCCTCAACACTCAGTCCCCAATCCACAATCTTCAATCCTCAATCCTCAATCCTCAATCCTCAATCCTCAATCCTCAATCCTCAATCTTCAGTCCTCAATACTCAATCTTCAATCCTCAATCCTCAATCCTCAACCCTCAATCGTCATTCTTCAATCCTCAATACCCAATCCTCAATCTTCAATCCCGAATCCTCAATCCTCAATTCGCAATCCTCAATCCTCAATCCTCAGACCTCAAGTATCAATACTCAACCCTCAGTGCTCGTCCTCAATCCACAACCCTCAATCCTCAATCCTCAATCTTCATTCATCAATATTCAACCTTCAATCCTGAATCCTCAATCCTCAATCCTCAATCCTCAATCCTCAATGCTCAATCCTCAATACCCAATCCTCAATCATCAATCCTCAATCCTCAGTCCTCAATCCTCAATCCTCAATACTCAATCCTCAGTCCTCAAACCTCAATCCTGAATCCTCAATCCTGAATCCTCAAATTGCAGCCCTCAGTCCTCAACAAACAGTAGTCAATCCTCAATCCTCAATAGAATATCATCAATTCGCAGCCTTCAATACCCAATACTCAATCTGCAATCTTCAAATCTCTATCCACAGACAACAATTCTCATCACTCAACCCTCAACACTCAGTCCCCAAACCTCAACATTCAATCCTCAATCCTCAATCCTCTATCCACAATCCTTAACATTCAATCCTGAATACTCAATCTTCAATCCACAGTCCTCAATCCACAATCCTCAATTCTCAACCCTCAATCGTCAATCTTCAATCCTCAATAATTAATCTTCAATCCTCAATCCTCAATCCTCAATCCTCAATCCTCAATCCTCAATCCTCAATCTTAATCTTCAATCCTCGGTACTCAATGTTCAATCCTCAATCCTCAACCCTCAATCCTCAATCCTCAATCCTCAATCCTCAATCCTCAATGTTCAATCCGCAATACCCAATCCTCAATCTTCTATCCGCAAACCTCAATCCTCAATCCCCAATCCTCAATCCTCAATCCTCAATCCTCAATCTTCAATCCTCAATACTCAATCTTCAATACCCAATCCTCAATCCTCAATCCTCATTCTTCAATCCTCAACACCCAATCCTCAATCTTCAATCCTCAATCCTCAATCCTCGATTCTCAATCCTCATTCCTCAATCCTCAGACCTCAAACATCAATACTCAACCCTCAGTCCTCGTCCTCAATCCGCAACACTCAATCGTCGATCCTCAATATTCAATCATCAATATTCTATCTTCAATCCTCAATCCTCAATCCTCAATACTCAATCCTCAATCCTCAATCCTCAATCCTCAATTCTCAATCCCCAGTCCTCAAACCTCAATCCTGAATCCACAATTCTGAACCCTCAATATTCAACCCTCAGACTTCAACAATCAGTTGCGAATCCTCAATCCTCAATAGAATATCCTCAATTCACAGGTTTCAATACTCAATACTCAGACTGCAATCTTCAAATCTCCATCCACAAACATCAATTCTCATCACTCAACCCTCAATATTCAACGCACAACCCTCAACCATCAATACTCAATACTCAACCATCAATCCTCAATTCTCAATACTCAATAGAATATCCTGAATTCTCATGGTTCAATACTCAATCCACAATATCCAACAATCAAATCTCAATCCTCAAACATCAGTTCTCAACACACAATCCTCAACACTCTGTCCTCTCTCTTCAATCCTCCATCCTCAATCCTCAATCCTCAAGCGTCAATCCTCAAACGTCAATCCTGAACCCTCAATCCTCAGTCCTCAAAGCTCAATCCCTAGTCCTCAATCCTGAATCCTCAATCTTCAGCCCTCAGTCCTCAACAATCAATTGTCAATCCTCAGTCCTCCATAAAATATCCTCAATTCACAGTTTTCAATACTCAATCCCCATTCTTCAATCTTCAAATCTCAATCCACAAACATCAATTCTCATCACTCAACCCTCAACACTCAGTCCTCAATCTTCAATCCTCAATCATCAATCCTCAATCTTCAATCCTCAATACTCAATCTTCAATCCTCAATCCTCAATTCTCAATCCTCAATGCTCAATCCTCAATCGTCAATCCTCAATCCCCAATCCTCAATCTTCAATCCCCAATCCTCAATCCTCAATCCTCAGTCCTCAATCTTCGATCCTCAATACCCAATCTTCAATCCTCAATCCTCAATCCTCAATCCTCAATCCTCGGTCCTCAAACCACAATCCTGAATCCTCAATCCTGAATCCTCAACCTTCAGCCCTCAGTCCTCAACAATCAGTTGTCAATCCTCAATCCTCAAGGGAATATCATCAATTCACAGCTTTCAATACTCAATACTCAATCTGCAATCTTCAAATCTCTATCCACAAACATCAATACTCATCACTCAACCCTCAACACTCAGTCTTCAATCCTCAATCCTCAATCCTCAATCCTCAATCCTCATTCTTCAATCCTCAACACCCAATCCTCAATCTTCAATCCTCCATTCTCAATCCTTAATTCTCAATCCTCAATCCTCAATCCTCAGACCTCAAACAGCAATACTCAACCCTCAGTCCTCGTCCTCAATCCACAACCATCAATCCTCAATCCTCAAACTTCAATCATCAATATTCAATCTTCAGTCCTCAATCCTCTATCCTCAATCCTCAATCCTCAATCCTCATTCTTCAATCCTCAATCCTCAATCCTCAATCCTCAATCCTCAATCATCAATCTTAATCTTCAATCCTCAATACTCAATCTTCAATCCTCAATCCTCAATCCTCATTCTTCAATCCGCAAACCTCAATCCTCAATCCCCAATCCTCAATCCTCAACCCTCAATCCTCAATCTTCAATCCTCAATCCTCAATCTTCAATCCTCAATCCTCAATCCTCAATCTTCAATCCTCATTCTTCAATCCTCAACACCCAATACTCAATCTTCATTCCTCAATCCTCAGTCCTCAATTCTCAATCCTCAATCCTCAATCCTCAGACCTCAAACATCAATACTCAACCCTCAGTCCTCGTCCTCAATCCACAACCCTCATTCCTCGATCCTCAATCTTCAATCATCAATATTCAATCTTCAATCCTCAATCTTCAATCCTCAATACTCAATCCTCAATCCTCAATGTTCTATCCTCAATACGCAATCCTCATTCTTCAATCCTCAATCCTCAATCCTCAATCCTCAATCCTCAATCCTCAATCATCAATCTTAATCTTCAATCCTCAATACTCAATCTTCAATCCTCAATCCTCAATCCTCATTCTTCAATCCTCAAAACCCAATCCTCAATCTTCAATCCTCAATCCTCAATCCTGAATCCTCAATCCTCAATGTTCAATCCGCAATACCCAATCCTCAATCTTCTATCCGCAAACCTCAATCCTCAATCCCCAATCCTCAATCCTCAATCCTCAATCCTCAATCTTCAATCCTCAATACTCAATCTCCAATACTCAATCCTCAATCCTCAATCCTCAATCCTCATTCTTCAATCCTCAACACCCAATCCTCAATCTTCAATCCTCAATCCTCAGTCGTCAATTCTCAATCCTCATTCCTCAATCCTCAGACCTCAAACATCAATACTCAACCCTCAGTCCTCGTCCTCAATCCGCAACCCTCAATCGTTGATCCTCAATCTTCAATCATCAATATTCAATCTTCAATCCTCAATCATCAATCCTCAATACTCAATCCTCAATCCTCAATCCTCAATCCTCAATCCTCAATCCCCAGTCCTCAAACCTCAATCCTGAATCCACAATTCTGAACCCTCAATATTCAACCCTCAGACTTCAACAATCAGTTGTGAATCCTCAATCCTCAATAGAATATCCTCAATTCACAGGTTTCAATACTCAATACTCAGCCTGCAATCTTCAAATCTCTATCCACAAACATCAATTCTCATCACTCAACCCTCAATATTCAACGCACAACCCTCAACCATCAATGCTCAATACTCAACCATCAATCCTCAATTCTCAATACTCAATAGAATATCATGAATTCTCATGGTTCAATACTCAATCCACAATATCCAATAATCAAATCTCAATCCTCAAACATCAATTCTCAACACACAATCCTCAACACTCTGTCCTCTCTCTGCAATCCTCCATCCTCAATCCTCAATCCTCAAGCGTCAATCCTCAATCCTCAATCCTGAACCCTCATTCCTCAATCCTCAATCCTCATTTCTCAATCCACAATCCCCAATCCTCTGACCTCAACCAGCAGTACTCAACCCTCAGTCCTCGTCCTCAATCCACAAACATCAATCCTCAATCCTCAATCTTCAATCATCAATATTCAATCTTCAGTCCTCAATCCTCAATCCTCAATCCTCAATCCTCAATCCTCAATGTTCAATCCGCAATACCCAATCCTCCATCTTCTATCCGCAATCCTCAATCCTCAATCCTCAATCCTCAATCCTCAATCCTCTATCTTCAATCCTCAATAGTCAATCTTCAATCCTCAATCCTCAATCCTCAATCCTCAATCCTCATTCTTCAATCCACAAAACCCAATCCTCAATCTTCAATCCTCAATCCTCAATCCTCAACTCTCAATCCTCAATCCTCAATCCTCAGACCTCAAACGTCAATACTCAACCCTCAGTCCTCGTCCTCAATCCACAACACTCAATCCTCGATCCTCAATCTTCAATCATCAATATTCAATCTTCAATCCTCAATCCTCAATCCTCAATACTCAATCCTCAATCCTCAATGTTCCATCCTCGATACGCAATCCTCATTCTTCAATCCTCAATCCTCAATCCTCAATCCTCAATTCTCAATCCTCAATCCTCAATCCTCAATCCTCAGTCCTCAGTCCCCAGTCCTCAGACCTCAATCCTCAATCCTCAGCCCTCACCCTCAATCCTCAATCCGCAATCCTCAATCCTCAATCCTCAATCTTCAATCCTCAATACTCAATCTTCAATCCTCAATCCTCAATCCTCAATCCTCAATCCTCAATCCTGAATCCTCAATCCTCAATTTTCAATCCTCAATACTCAATCTTCAATCCTCAATCCTCAATCCACAATCCTCAATCCTCAATCCTCAATCCTCAATCCTCAATCCTCAGACCTCAAACATCAATACTCAACCCTCAGTCCTCGTCCTCAATACACAACCATCAATCCTCAATCCTCAATATTCAATCATCAATATTCAATCTTCAGTCCTCAATCCTCAATCCTCAATCCTCAATCCTCAATCCTCAATGTTCAATACGCAATACCCAATCCTCCATCTTCTATCCGCAATCCTCAATCCTCAATCCTCAATCCTCAATCCTCAATCCTCAATCTTCAATCCTCAATACTCAATCTTCAATCCTCAATCCTCAATCCTCAATCCTCAATCCTCATTCTTCAATCCTCAAAACCCAATCCTCGATCTTCAATCCTCAATCCTCAATCCTCAATTCTCAATCCTCAATCCTAAATCGTCCGACCTCAAACGTCAATACTCAACCCTCAGTCCTCGTCCTCAATCCACAACCCTTAATCCTCGATCCTCAATCTTCAATCATCAATATTCAATCTTCAATCCTCAATCCTCAATCCTCAATACTCAATCCTCAATCCTCAATGTTCCATCCTCAATACGCAATCCTCAATCTTCAATCGTCAATCCTCAATTCTAAATCCTCAATCCTCAATCCTCAATCTTAATCTTCAATCCTCAGTACTCAATCTTCAATCCTCAATCCTCAACCCTCAATCCTCAATCCTCAATCTTCAATCCTCAATACTCAATCTTCAATCCTCAATCCTCAATCCTCATTCTTCAATCCTCAAAACCCAATCCTCAATTTTCAATCCTCAATCCTCAATCCTCAATCCTCAATCCTCAATGTTCAATCCGCAATACCCAATCCTCAATCTTCTATCCGCAAACCTCAATCCTCAATCCCCAATCCTCAATCCTCAATCCTCAATCCTCAATCTTCAATCCTCAATACTCAATCTTCAATACTCAATCCTCAATCCTCAATCCTCATTCTTCAATCCTCAACACCCAATCCTCAATCTTCAATCCCCAATCCTCAATCCTCAATTCTCAATCCTCATTCCTCAATCCTCAGACCTCAAACATCAATACTCAACCCTCAGTCCTCGTCCTCAATCCGCAACCCTCAATCGTCGATCCTCAATCTTCAATCATCAATATTCAATCTTCAATCCTCAATCCTCAATCCTCAATACTCAATCCTCAATCCTCAATCCTCAATCCTCAATCCTCAATCCCCAGTCCTCAAACCTCAATCCTGAATCCACAATTCTGAACCCTCAATATTCAACCCTCAGACTTCAACAATCAGTTGTGAATCCTCAATCCTCAATAGAATATCCTCAATTCACAGGTCTCAATACTCAATACTCAGCCTGCAATCTTCAAATCTCTATCCACAAACATCAATTCTCATCACTCAACCCTCAATATTCAACGCACAACCCTCAACCATCAATACTCAATACTCAACCATCAATCCTCAATTCTCAATACTCAATAGAATATCCTGAATTCTCATGGTTCAATACTCAATCCACAATATCCAATAATCAAATCTCAATCCTCAAACATCAATTCTCAACACACAATCCTCAACACTCTGTCCTCTCTCTTCAATCCTCCATCCTCAATCCTCAATCCTCAAGCGTCAATCCTCAATCCTCAATCCTGAACCCTCAATCCTCAGTCCTCAAAACTCAATCCCTAGTCCTCAATCCTGAATCCTCAATCTTCAGCCCTCAGTACTCAACAATCAATTGTCAATCCTCAGACCTCCATAGAATATCCTCAATTCACAGTTTTCAATACTCAATCACCATTCTTCAATCTTCAAATCTCAATCCACAAACATCAATTCTCATCACTCAACCCTCAACACTCAGTCCTCAATCTTCAATCCTCAATCATCAATCCTCAATCTACAATCCTCAATACTCAATCTTCAATCCTCAATCCTCAATTCTCAATCCTCAATGCTCAATCCTCAATCGTCAGTCCTCAATCCCCAATCCTCAATCTTTAATCCCCAATCCTCAATCCTCAATCCTCAGTCCTCAATCTTCGATCCTCAATACTCAATCTTCAATCCTCATTCCTCAATCCTCAATCCTCAATCCTCAATCCTCAATCCTCAATCTTCAATCCTCAATACTCAATCTGCAATCCTCAATCCTCAGTCCTCACTCCTCAATCCTCATTCTTCAATCCTCAATACCGAATCCTCAATCTTCAATCCTCAATCCTCAATCCTCAATTCTCAATCCTCAACCCTCAATCCTCAGACCTCAAACATCAATACTCAACCGTCAGTCCTCGTCCTCAATCCACAACCCCCAATACTCAATCCTCAATCTTCAATTCTCAATTCTCAATCCTCAATCCTCAATCCTCAATCCTCGGCCCTCAAACCACAATCCTGAATCCTCAATCCTGAATCCTCAACCTTCAGCCCTCAGTCCTCAACTATCAGTTGTCAATCCTCAATCCTCAAGGGAATATCATCAATTCACAGCTTTCAAAACTCAATACTCTATCTGCAATCTTCAAATCTCTATCCACAAACATCAATTCTCATCACTCAACCCTCAACACTCAGTCTTCAATCCTCAATACTCAATCCTCAATCCTCTATCCTCATTCTTCAATCCTCAACACCCAATCCTCAATCTTCAATCCTCAATCCTCAATCCTCATTTCTCAATCCTCAATCCCCAATCCTCTGACCTCAAACAGCAGTAGTCAACCCTCAGTCCTCGTCCTCAATCCACAAACATCAATCCTCAATCCTCAATCTTCAATAATCAATATTCAATCTTCAGTCCTCAATCCTCAATCCTCAATCCTCAATCCTCAATCCTCAATGTTCAATCCGCAATACCCAATCCTCCATCTTCTTTCCGCAAACCTCAATCCTCAATCCTCAATCCTCAATCCTCAATCCTCAATCTTCAATCCTCAATACTCAATCTTCAATCCTCAATCCTCAATCCTCAATCCTCAATCCTCAATCCTCATTCTTCAATCCTCAAAACGCAATCCTCAATCTTCAATCCTCAATCCTCAATCCTCAATTCTCAATCCTCAATCCTCAATTCTCAATCCTCAATCCTAAATCGTCAGACCTCAAACGTCAATACTCAACCCTCAGTCCTCGTCCTCAATCCACAACCCTCAATCCTCGATCCTCAATCTTCAATCATCAATATTCAATCTTCAATCCTCAATCCTCAATCCTCAATACTCAATCCTCAATCCTCAATGTTCCATCCTCGATACGCAATCCTCATTCTTCAATCCTCAATCCTCAATCCTCAATCCTCAATCCTCAATCCTCAATCCTCAAACTTAATCTTCAATCCTCGGTACTCAATGTTCAATCCTCAATCCTCAACCCTCAATCCTCAATCATCAATCTTCAATCCTCAATACTCAATCTTCAATCCTCAATCCTCAATCCTCATTTTTCAATCCTCAAAACCCAATCCTCAATCTTCAATCCTCAATCCTCAATCCTCATTCTTCAATCCTCAAAACCCAATCCTCAATCTTCAATCCTCAATCCTCAATCCTCAATCCTCAATCCTCAATGTTCAATCCGCAATACCCAATCCTCAATCTTCTATCCGCAAACCTCAATCCTCAATCCCCAATCCTCAGTCCTCAATCCTCAATCCTCAATCTTCAATCCTCAATACTCAATCTTCAATACTCAATCCTCAATCCTCAATCCTCATTCTTCAATCCTCAACACCCAATCCTCAATCTTCAATCCTCAATCCTCAATCCTCAATTCTCAATCCTCATTCCTCAATCCTCAGACCTCAAACATCAATACTCAACCCTCAGTCCTCGTCCTCAATCCGCAACCCTCAATCGTCGATCCTCAATCTTCAATCATCAATATTCAATCTTCAATCCTCAATCCTCAATCCTCAATACTCAATCCTCAATCCTCAATCCTCAATCCTCAATCCTCAATCCCCAGTCCTCAAACCTCAATCCTGAATCCACAATTCTGAACCCTCAATATTCAACCCTCAGACTTCAACAATCAGTTGTGAATCCTCAATCCTCAATAGAATATCCTCAATTCACAGGTCTCAATACTCAATACTCAGCCTGCAATCTTCAAATCTCTATCCACAAACATCAATTCTCATCACTCAACCCTCAATATTCAACGCACAACCCTCAACCATCAATACTCAATACTCAACCATCAATCCTCAATTCTCAATACTCAATAGAATATCCTGAATTCTCATGGTTCAATACTCAATCCACAATATCCAATAATCAAATCTCAATCCTCAAACATCAATTCTCAACACACAATCCTCAACACTCTGTCCTCTCTCTTCAATCCTCCATCCTCAATCCTCAATCCTCAAGCGTCAATCCTCAATCCTCAATCCTGAACCCTCAATCCTCAGTCCTCAAAACTCAATCCCTAGTCCTCAATCCTGAATCCTCAATCTTCAGCCCTCAGTACTCAACAATCAATTGTCAATCCTCAGACCTCCATAGAATATCCTCAATTCACAGTTTTCAATACTCAATCACCATTCTTCAATCTTCAAATCTCAATCCACAAACATCAATTCTCATCACTCAACCCACAACACTCAGTCCTCAATCTTCAATCCTCAATCATCAATCCTCAATCTTCAATCCTCAATACTCAATCTTCAATCCTCAATCCTCAATTCTCAATCCTCAATGCTCAATCCTCAATCGTCAGTCCTCAATCCCCAATCCTCAATCTTCAATCCCCAATCCTCAATCCTCAATCCTCAGTCCTCAATCTTCGATCCTCAATACTCAATCTTCAATCCTCATTCCTCAATCCTCAATCCTCAATCCTCAATCCTCAATCCTCAATCTTCAATCCTCAATACTCAATCTGCAATCCTCAATCCTCAGTCCTCACTCCCCAATCCTCATTCTTCAATCCTCTATACCGAATCCTCAATCTTCAATCCTCAATCCTCAATCCTCAATTCTCAATCCTCAATCCTCAATCCTCAGACCTCAAACATCAATACTCAACCGTCAGTCCTCGTCCTCAATCCACAACCCCCAATACTCAATCCTCAATCTTCAATTCTCAATTCTCAATCCTCAATCCTCAATCATCAATCCTCGGTCCTCAAACCACAATCCTGAATCCTCAACCTTCAGCCCTCAGTCCTCAACAATCAGTTGTCAATCCTCAATCCTCAAGGGAATATCATCAATTCACAGCTTTCAATACTCAATACTCCATCTGCAATCTTCAAATCTCTATCCACAAACATCAATTCTCATCACTCAACCCTCAACACTCAGTCTTCAATCCTCAATCCTCAATCCTCAATCCTCAATCCTCATTCTTCAATCCTCAACACCCAATCCTCAATCTTCAATCCTCAATCCTCAATCCTCATTTCTCAATCCTCAATCCCCAATCCTCTGACCTCAAACAGCAGTACTCAACCCTCAGTCCTCGTCCTCAATCCACAAACATCAATCCTCAATCCTCAATCTTCAATCATCAATATTCAATCTTCAGTCCTCAATCCTCAATCCTCACTCCTCAATCCTCAATCCTCAATGTTCAATCCGCAATACCCAATCCTCCATCTTCTATCCGCAAACCTCAATCCTCAATCCTCAATCCTCAATCCTCAATCATCAATCTTCAATCCTCAATACTCAATCTTCAATCCTCAATCCTCAATCCTCAATCCTCAGTCCTCAATCCTCAATCCTCATTCTTCAATCCTCAAAACGCAATCCTCAATCTTCAATCCTCAATCCTCAATCCTCAATTCTCAATCCTCAATCCTAAACCGTCAGACCTCAAACGTCAATACTCAACCCTCAGTCCTCGTCCTCAATCCACAACCCTCAATCCTCGATCCTCAATCTTCAATCATCAATATTCAATCTTCAATCCTCAATCCTCAATCCTCAATACTCAATCCTCAATCCTCAATGTTCCATCCTCAATACGCAATCCTCAATCTTCAATCCTCAATCCTCAATCCTAAATCCTCAATCCTCAATCCTCAACCTTAATCTTCAATCCTCAGTACTCAATCTTCAATCCTCAATCCTCAACCCTCAATCCTCAATCCTCAATCTTCAATCCTCAATACTCAATCTTCAATCCTCAATCCTCAATCCTCATTCTTCAATCCTCAAAACCCAATCCTCAATCTTCAATCCTCAATCCTCAATCCTCAATCCCCAATCCTCAATCCTCAATGTTCAATCCGCAATACCCAATCCTCAATCTTCTATCCGCAATCCTCAATCCTCAATCCCCAATCCTCAATCCTCAATCCTCAATCCTCAATTCTCGATCCTCAATCTTCAATCATCAATATTCAATCTTCAATCCTCAATCCTCAATCCTCAATACTCAATCCTCAATCCTCAATCCTCAATCCTCAATCCTCAATCCCCAGTCCTCAAACCTCAATCCTGAATCCACAATTCTGAACCCTCAATATTCAACCCTCAGACTTCAACAATCAGTTGTGAATCCTCAATCCTCAATAGAATATCCTCAATTCACAGGTCTCAATACTCAATACTCAGCCTGCAATCTTCAAATCTCTATCCACAAACATCAATTCTCATCACTCAACCCTCAATATTCAACGCACAACCCTCAACCATCAATACTCAATACTCAACCATCAATCCTCAATTCTCAATACTCAATAGAATATCCTGAATTCTCATGGTTCAATACTCTATCCACAATATCCAATAATCAAATCTCAATCCTCAAACATCAATTCTCAACACACAATCCTCAACACTCTGTCCTCTCTCTTCAATCCTCCATCCTCAATCCTCAATCCTCAAGCGTCAATCCTCAATCCTCAATCCTGAACCCTCAATCCTCAGTCCTCAAAACTCAATCCCTAGTCCTCAATCCTGAATCCTCAATCTTCAGCCCTCAGTACTCAACAATCAATTGTCAATCCTCAGACCTCCATAGAATATCCTCAATTCACAGTTTTCAATACTCAATCACCATTCTTCAATCTTCAAATCTCAATCCACAAACATCAATTCTCATCACTCAACCCTCAACACTCAGTCCTCAATCTTCAATCCTCAATCATCAATCCTCAATCTACAATCCTCAATACTCAATCTTCAATCCTCAATCCTCAATTCTCAATCCTCAATGCTCAATCCTCAATCGTCAGTCCTCAATCCCCAATCCTCAATCTTCAATCCCCAATCCTCAATCCTCAATCCTCAGTCCTCAATCTTCGATCCTCAATACTCAATCTTCAATCCTCATTCCTCAATCCTCAATCCTCAATCCTCAATCCTCAATCCTCAATCTTCAATCCTCAATACTCAATCTGCAATCCTCAATCCTCAGTCCTCACTCCTCAATCCTCATTCTTCAATCCTCAATACCGAATCCTCAATCTTCAATCCTCAATCCTCAATCCTCAATTCTCAATCCTCAACCCTCAATCCTCAGACCTCAAACATCAATACTCAACCGTCAGTCCTCGTCCTCAATCCACAACCCCCAATACTCAATCCTCAATCTTCAATTCTCAATTCTCAATCCTCAATCCTCAATCCTCAATCCTCGGCCCTCAAACCACAATCCTGAATCCTCAATCCTGAATCCTCAACCTTCAGCCCTCAGTCCTCAACAATCAGTTGTCAATCCTCAATCCTCAAGGGAATATCATCAATTCACAGCTTTCAAAACTCAATACTCTATCTGCAATCTTCAAATCTCTATCCACAAACATCAATTCTCATCACTCAACCCTCAACACTCAGTCTTCAATCCTCAATACTCAATCCTCAATCCTCTATCCTCATTCTTCAATCCTCAACACCCAATCCTCAATCTTCAATCCTCAATCCTCAATCCTCATTTCTTAATCCTCAATCCCCAATCCTCTGACCTCAAACAGCAGTAGTCAACCCTCAGTCCTCGTCCTCAATCCACAAACATCAATCCTCAATCCTCAATCTTCAATAATCAATATTCAATCTTCAGTCCTCAATCCTCAATCCTCAATCCTCAATCCTCAATCCTCAATGTTCAATCCGCAATACCCAATCCTCCATCTTCTTTCCGCAAACTTCAATCCTCAATCCGCAATCCTCAATCCTCAATCCTCAATCTTCAATCCTCAATACTCAATCTTCAATCCTCAATCCTCAATCCTCAATCCTCAATCCTCAATCCTCATTCTTCAATCCTCAAAACGCAATCCTCAATCTTCAATCCTCAATCCTCAATCCTCAATTCTCAATCCTCAATCCTCAATTCTCAATCCTCAATCCTAAATCGTCAGACCTCAAACGTCAATACTCAACCCTCAGTCCTCGTCCTCAATCCACAACCCTCAATCCTCGATCCTCAATCTTCAATCATCAATATTCAATCTTCAATCCTCAATCCTCAATCCTCAATACTCAATCCTCAATCCTCAATGTTCCATCCTCGATACGCAATCCTCATTCTTCAATCCTCAATCCTCAATCCTCAATCCTCAATCCTCAATCCTCAATCCTCAATCTTAATCTTCAATCCTCGGTACTCAATGTTCAATCCTCAATCCTCAACCCTCAATCCTCAATCATCAATCTTCAATCCTCAATACTCAATCTTCAATCCTCAATCCTCAATCCTCATTTTTCAATCCTCAAAACCCAATCCTCAATCTTCAATCCTCAATCCTCAATCCTCATTCTTCAATCCTCAAAACCCAATCCTCAATCTTCAATCCTCAATCCTCAATCCTCAATCCTCAATCCTCAATGTTCAATCCGCAATACCCAATCCTCAATCTTCTATCCGCAAACCTCAATCCTCAATCCCCAATCCTCAATCCTCAATCCTCAATCCTCAATCTTCAATCCTCAATACTCAATCTTCAATACTCAATCCTCAATCCTCAATCCTCATTCTTCAATCCTCAACACCCAATCCTCAATCTTCAATCCTCAATCCTCAATCCTCAATTCTCAATCCTCATTCCTCAATCCTCAGACCTCAAACATCAATACTCAACCCTCAGTCCTCGTCCTCAATCCGCAACCCTCAATCGTCGATCCTCAATCTTCAATCATGAATATTCAATCTTCAATCCTCAATCCTCAATCCTCAATACTCAATCCTCAATCCTCAATCCTCAATCCTCAATCCTCAATCCCCAGTCCTCAAACCTCAATCCTGAATCCACAATTCTGAACCCTCAATATTCAACCCTCAGACTTCAACAATCAGTTGTGAATCCTCAATCCTCAATAGAATATCCTCAATTCACAGGTCTCAATACTCAATACTCAGCCTGCAATCTTCAAATCTCTATCCACAAACATCAATTCTCATCACTCAACCCTCAATATTCAACGCACAACCCTCAACCATCAATACTCAATACTCAACCATCAATCCTCAATTCTCAATACTCAATAGAATATCCTGAATTCTCATGGTTCAATAGTCAATCCACAATATCCAATAATCAAATCTCAATCCTCAAACATCAATTCTCAACACACAATCCTCAACACTCTGTCCTCTCTCTTCAATCCTCCATCCTCAATCCTCAATCCTCAAGCGTCAATCCTCAATCCTCAATCCTGAACCCTCAATCCTCAGTCCTCAAAACTCAATCCCTAGTCCTCAATCCTGAATCCTCAATCTTCAGCCCTCAGTACTCAACAATCAATTGTCAATCCTCAGACCTCCATAGAATATCCTCAATTCACAGTTTTCAATACTCAATCACCATTCTTCAATCTTCAAATCTCAATCCACAAACATCAATTCTCATCACTCAACCCACAACACACAGTCCTCAATCTTCAATCCTCAATCATCAATCCTCAATCTTCAATCCTCAATACTCAATCTTCAATCCTCAATCCTCAATTCTCAATCCTCAATGCTCAATCCTCAATCGTCAGTCCTCAATCCCCAATCCTCAATCTTCAATCCCCAATCCTCAATCCTCAATCCTCAGTCCTCAATCTTCGATCCTCAATACTCAATCTTCAATCCTCATTCCTCAATCCTCAATCCTCAATCCTCAATCCTCAATCCTCAATCTTCAATCCTCAATACTCAATCTGCAATCCTCAATCCTCAGTCCTCACTCCCCAATCCTCATTCTTCAATCCTCTATACCGAATCCTCAATCTTCAATCCTCAATCCTCAATCCTCAATTCTCAATCCTCAATCCTCAATCCTCAGACCTCAAACATCAATACTCAACCGTCAGTCCTCGTCCTCAATCCACAACCCCCCATACTCAATCCTCAATCTTCAATTCTCAATTCTCAATCCTCAATCCTCAATCATCAATCCTCGGTCCTCAAACCACAATCCTGAATCCTCAACCTTCAGCCCTCAGTCCTCAACAATCAGTTGTCAATCCTCAATCCTCAAGGGAATATCATCAATTCACAGCTTTCAAAACTCAATACTCTATCTGCAATCTTCAAATCTCTATCCACAAACATCAATTCTCATCACTCAACCCTCAACACTCAGTCTTCAATCCTCAATACTCAATCCTCAATCCTCTATCCTCATTCTTCAATCCTCAACACCCAATCCTCAATCTTCAATCCTCAATCCTCAATCCTCATTTCTCAATCCTCAATCCCCAATCCTCTGACCTCAAACAGCAGTAGTCAACCCTCAGTCCTCGTCCTCAATCCACAAACATCAATCCTCAATCCTCAATCTTCAATAATCAATATTCAATCTTCAGTCCTCAATCCTCAATCCTCAATCCTCAATCCTCAATCCTCAATGTTCAATCCGCAATACCCAATCCTCCATCTTCTTTCCGCAAACTTCAATCCTCAATCCGCAATCCTCAATCCTCAATCCTCAATCTTCAATCCTCAATACTCAATCTTCAATCCTCAATCCTCAATCCTCAATCCTCAATCCTCAATCCTCATTCTTCAATCCTCAAAACGCAATCCTCAATCTTCAATCCTCAATCCTCAATCCTCAATTCTCAATCCTCAATCCTCAATTCTCAATCCTCAATCCTAAATCGTCAGACCTCAAACGTCAATACTCAACCCTCAGTCCTCGTCCTCAATCCACAACCCTCAATCCTCGATCCTCAATCTTCAATCATCAATATTCAATCTTCAATCCTCAATCCTCAATCCTCAATACTCAATCCTCAATCCTCAATGTTCCATCCTCGATACGCAATCCTCATTCTTCAATCCTCAATCCTCAATCCTCAATCCTCAATCCTCAATCCTCAATCCTCAATCTTAATCTTCAATCCTCGGTACTCAATGTTCAATCCTCAATCCTCAACCCTCAATCCTCAATCATCAATCTTCAATCCTCAATACTCAATCTTCAATCCTCAATCCTCAATCCTCATTTTTCAATCCTCAAAACCCAATCCTCAATCTTCAATCCTCAATCCTCAATCCTCATTCTTCAATCCTCAAAACCCAATCCTCAATCTTCAATCCTCAATCCTCAATCCTCAATCCTCAATCCTCAATGTTCAATCCGCAATACCCAATCCTCAATCTTCTATCCGCAAACCTCAATCCTCAATCCCCAATCCTCAATCCTCAATCCTCAATCCTCAATCTTCAATCCTCAATACTCAATCTTCAATACTCAATCCTCAATCCTCAATCCTCATTCTTCAATCCTCAACACCCAATCCTCAATCTTCAATCCTCAATCCTCAATCCTCAATTCTCAATCCTCATTCCTCAATCCTCAGACCTCAAACATCAATACTCAACCCTCAGTCCTCGTCCTCAATCCGCAACCCTCAATCGTCGATCCTCAATCTTCAATCATGAATATTCAATCTTCAATCCTCAATCCTCAATCCTCAATACTCAATCCTCAATCCTCAATCCTCAATCCTCAATCCTCAATCCCCAGTCCTCAAACCTCAATCCTGAATCCACAATTCTGAACCCTCAATATTCAACCCTCAGACTTCAACAATCAGTTGTGAATCCTCAATCCTCAATAGAATATCCTCAATTCACAGGTCTCAATACTCAATACTCAGCCTGCAATCTTCAAATCTCTATCCACAAACATCAATTCTCATCACTCAACCCTCAATATTCAACGCACAACCCTCAACCATCAATACTCAATACTCAACCATCAATCCTCAATTCTCAATACTCAATAGAATATCCTGAATTCTCATGGTTCAATAGTCAATCCACAATATCCAATAATCAAATCTCAATCCTCAAACATCAATTCTCAACACACAATCCTCAACACTCTGTCCTCTCTCTTCAATCCTCCATCCTCAATCCTCAATCCTCAAGCGTCAATCCTCAATCCTCAATCCTGAACCCTCAATCCTCAGTCCTCAAAACTCAATCCCTAGTCCTCAATCCTGAATCCTCAATCTTCAGCCCTCAGTACTCAACAATCAATTGTCAATCCTCAGACCTCCATAGAATATCCTCAATTCACAGTTTTCAATACTCAATCACCATTCTTCAATCTTCAAATCTCAATCCACAAACATCAATTCTCATCACTCAACCCACAACACACAGTCCTCAATCTTCAATCCTCAATCATCAATCCTCAATCTTCAATCCTCAATACTCAATCTTCAATCCTCAATCCTCAATTCTCAATCCTCAATGCTCAATCCTCAATCGTCAGTCCTCAATCCCCAATCCTCAATCTTCAATCCCCAATCCTCAATCCTCAATCCTCAGTCCTCAATCTTCGATCCTCAATACTCAATCTTCAATCCTCATTCCTCAATCCTCAATCCTCAATCCTCAATCCTCAATCCTCAATCTTCAATCCTCAATACTCAATCTGCAATCCTCAATCCTCAGTCCTCACTCCCCAATCCTCATTCTTCAATCCTCTATACCGAATCCTCAATCTTCAATCCTCAATCCTCAATCCTCAATTCTCAATCCTCAATCCTCAATCCTCAGACCTCAAACATCAATACTCAACCGTCAGTCCTCGTCCTCAATCCACAACCCCCCATACTCAATCCTCAATCTTCAATTCTCAATTCTCAATCCTCAATCCTCAATCATCAATCCTCGGTCCTCAAACCACAATCCTGAATCCTCAACCTTCAGCCCTCAGTCCTCAACAATCAGTTGTCAATCCTCAATCCTCAAGGGAATATCATCAATTCACAGCTTTCAAAACTCAATACTCTATCTGCAATCTTCAAATCTCTATCCACAAACATCAATTCTCATCACTCAACCCTCAACACTCAGTCTTCAATCCTCAATACTCAATCCTCAATCCTCTATCCTCATTCTTCAATCCTCAACACCCAATCCTCAATCTTCAATCCTCAATCCTCAATCCTCATTTCTCAATCCTCAATCCCCAATCCTCTGACCTCAAACAGCAGTAGTCAACCCTCAGTCCTCGTCCTCAATCCACAAACATCAATCCTCAATCCTCAATCTTCAATAATCAATATTCAATCTTCAGTCCTCAATCCTCAATCCTCAATCCTCAATCCTCAATCCTCAATGTTCAATCCGCAATACCCAATCCTCCATCTTCTTTCCGCAAACTTCAATCCTCAATCCGCAATCCTCAATCCTCAATCCTCAATCTTCAATCCTCAATACTCAATCTTCAATCCTCAATCCTCAATCCTCAATCCTCAATCCTCAATCCTCATTCTTCAATCCTCAAAACGCAATCCTCAATCTTCAATCCTCAATCCTCAATCCTCAATTCTCAATCCTCAATCCTCAATTCTCAATCCTCAATCCTAAATCGTCAGACCTCAAACGTCAATACTCAACCCTCAGTCCTCGTCCTCAATCCACAACCCTCAATCCTCGATCCTCAATCTTCAATCATCAATATTCAATCTTCAATCCTCAATCCTCAATCCTCAATACTCAATCCTCAATCCTCAATGTTCCATCCTCGATACGCAATCCTCATTCTTCAATCCTCAATCCTCAATCCTCAATCCTCAATCCTCAATCCTCAATCCTCAATCTTAATCTTCAATCCTCGGTACTCAATGTTCAATCCTCAATCCTCAACCCTCAATCCTCAATCATCAATCTTCAATCCTCGATACTCAATCTTCAATCCTCAATCCTCAATCCTCATTTTTCAATCCTCAAAACCCAATCCTCAATCTTCAATCCTCAATCCTCAATCCTCATTCTTCAATCCTCAAAACCCAATCCTCAATCTTCAATCCTCAATCCTCAATCCTCAATCCTCAATCCTCAATGTTCAATCCGCAATACCCAATCCTCAATCTTCTATCCGCAAGCCTCAATCCTCAATCCCCAATCCTCAATCCTCAATCCTCAATCCTCAATCTTCAATCCTCAATACTCAATCTTCAATACTCAATCCTCAATCCTCAATCCTCATTCTTCAATCCTCAACACCCAATCCTCAATCTTCAATCCTCAATCCTCAATCCTCAATTCTCAATCCTCATTCCTCAATCCTCAGACCTCAAACATCAATACTCAACCCTCAGTCCTCGTCCTCAATCCGCAACCCTCAATCGTCGATCCTCAATCTTCAATCATCAATATTCAATCTTCAATCCTCAATCCTCAATCCTCAATACTCAATCCTCAATCCTCAATCCTCAATCCTCAATCCTCAATCCCCAGTCCTCAAACCTCAATCCTGAATCCACAATTCTGAACCCTCAATATTCAACCCACAGACTTCAACAATCAGTTGTGAATCCTCAATCCTCAATAGAATATCCTCAATTCACAGGTCTCAATACTCAATACTCAGCCTGCAATCTTCAAATCTCTATCCACAAACATCAATTCTCATCACTCAACCCTCAATATTCAACGCACAACCCTCAACCATCAATACTCAATACTCAACCATCAATCCTCAATTCTCAATACTCAATAGAATATCCTGAATTCTCATGGTTCAATACTCAATCCACAATATCCAATAATCAAATCTCAATCCTCAAACATCAATTCTCAACACACAATCCTCAACACTCTGTCCTCTCTCTTCAATCCTCCATCCTCAATCCTCAATCCTCAAGCGTCAATCCTCAATCCTCAATCCTGAACCCTCAATCCTCAGTCCTCAAAACTCAATCCCTAGTCCTCAATCCTGAATCCTCAATCTTCAGCCCTCAGTACTCAACAATCAATTGTCAATCCTCAGACCTCCATAGAATATCCTCAATTCACAGTTTTCAATACTCAATCACCATTCTTCAATCCTCAAATCTCAATCCACAAACATCAATTCTCATCACTCAACCCACAACACTCAGTCCTCAATCTTCAATCCTCAATCATCAATCCTCAATCTTCAATCCTCAATACTCAATCTTCAATCCTCAATCCTCAATTCTCAATCCTCAATGCTCAATCCTCAATCGTCAGTCCTCAATCCCCAATCCTCAATCTTCAATCCCCAATCCTCAATCCTCAATCCTCAGTCCTCAATCTTCGATCCTCAATACTCAATCTTCAATCCTCATTCCTCAATCCTCAATCCTCAATCCTCAATCCTCAATCCTCAATCTTCAATCCTCAATACTCAATCTGCAATCCTCAATCCTCAGTCCTCACTCCCCAATCCTCATTCTTCAATCCTCTATACCGAATCCTCAATCTTCAATCCTCAATCCTCAATCCTCAATTCTCAATCCTCAATCCTCAATCCTCAGACCTCAAACATCAATACTCAACCGTCAGTCCTCGTCCTCAATCCACAACCCCCAATACTCAATCCTCAATCTTCAATTCTCAATTCTCAATCCTCAATCCTCAATCATCAATCCTCGGTCCTCAAACCACAATCCTGAATCCTCAACCTTCAGCCCTCAGTCCTCAACAATCAGTTGTCAATCCTCAATCCTCAAGGGAATATCATCAATTCACAGCTTTCAATACTCAATACTCCATCTGCAATCTTCAAATCTCTATCCACAAACATCAATTCTCATCACTCAACCCTCAACACTCAGTCTTCAATCCTCAATCCTCAATCCTCAATCCTCAATCCTCATTCTTCAATCCTCAACACCCAATCCTCAATCTTCAATCCTCAATCCTCAATCCTCATTTCTCAATCCTCAATCCCCAATCCTCTGACCTCAAACAGCAGTACTCAACCCTCAGTCCTCGTCCTCAATCCACAAACATCAATCCTCAATCCTCAATCTTCAATCATCAATATTCAATCTTCAGTCCTCAATCCTCAATCCTCACTCCTCAATCCTCAATCCTCAATGTTCAATCCGCAATACCCAATCCTCCATCTTCTATCCGCAAACCTCAATCCTCAATCCTCAATCCTCAATCCTCAATCATCAATCTTCAATCCTCAATACTCAATCTTCAATCCTCAATCCTCAATCCTCAATCCTCAATCCTCAATCCTCAATCCTCATTCTTCAATCCTCAAAACGCAATCCTCAATCTTCAATCCTCAATCCTCAATCCTCAATTCTCAATCCTCAATCCTAAACCGTCAGACCTCAAACGTCAATACTCAACCCTCAGTCCTCGTCCTCAATCCACAACCCTCAATCCTCGATCCTCAATCTTCAATCATCAATATTCAATCTTCAATCCTCAATCCTCAATCCTCAATACTCAATCCTCAATCCTCAATGTTCCATCCTCAATACGCAATCCTCAATCTTCAATCCTCAATCCTCAATCCTAAATCCTCAATCCTCAATCCTCAATCTTAATCTTCAATCCTCAGTACTCAATCTTCAATCCTCAATCCTCAACCCTCAATCCTCAATCCTCAATCTTCAATCCTCAATACTCAATCTTCAATCCTCAATCCTCAATCCTCATTCTTCAATCCTCAAAACCCAATCCTCAATCTTCAATCCTCAATCCTCAATCCTCAATCCCCAATCCTCAATCCTCAATGTTCAATCCGCAATACCCAATCCTCAATCTTCTATCCGCAATCCTCAATCCTCAATCCCCAATCCTCAATCCTCAATCCTCAATCCTCAATTCTCGATCCTCAATCTTCAATCATCAATATTCAATCTTCAATCCTCAATCCTCAATCCTCAATACTCAATCCTCAATCCTCAATGTTCCATCCTCAATACGCAATCCTCAAACTTCAATCCTCAATCCTCAATCCTAAATCCTCAATCCTCAATCCTCAATCTTAATCTTCAATCCTCAGTACTCAATCTTCAATCCTCAATCCTCAACCCTCAATCCTCAATCCTCAATCTTCAATCCTCAATACTCAATCCTCATTCCTCAATCCTCAGACCTCAAACATCAATACTCAATCCTCAGTCCTCGTCCTCAATCCGCAACACTCAATCGTCGATCCTCAATCTTCAATCATCAATATTCAATCTTCAATCCTCAATCCTCAATCCTCAATACTCAATCCTCAATACTCAATCCTCAATCCTCAATCCTCAATCCCCAGTCCTCAAACTTCAATCCTGAATCCACAATCCTGAACCCTCAATATTCAACCCTCAGACTTCAACAATCAGTTGTGAATCCTCAATCCTCAATAGAATATCCTCAATTCACAGGTTTCAATACTCAATACTCAGCCTGCAATCTTCAAATCTCTATCCACAAACATCAATTCTCATCACTCAACCCTCAATATTCAACGCACAACCCTCAACCATCAATACTCAATACTCAACCATCAATCCTCAATTCTCAATACTCAATAGAATATCCTGAATTCTCATGGTTCAATACTCAATCCACAATATCCAATAATCAAATCTCAATCCTCAAACATCAATTCTCAACACACAATCCTCAACACTCTGTCCTCTCTCTTCAATCCTCCATCCTCAATCCTCAATCCTCAATCTTCAATTCTCAATCCTCAATCCTCAATCCTCAATCCTCGGTCCTCAAACTACAATCCTGAATCCTCAATCCTGAATCCTCAACCTTTAGCCCTCAGTCCTCAACAATCAGTTGTCAATCCTCAATCCTCAAGGGAATATCATCAATTCACTGCTTTCAATACTCAATACTCAGTCTGCAATCTTCAAATCTCTATCCAGAAACATAAATTCTCACCACTCAACCCTCAACACTCAGTATTCAATGTTCAATCCTCATCCTCAATTCTGAATCTTCAATCCTCAATACTGAATCTTCAATTCACAACCCTCAATCCCCAATCCTGAATCCTCAATACTCAATCCTCAATGCTCAACCCTCAATCCTCAATCCTCAATCCTCAATCCTCAATCCTCAATCCTCAATCCTCAATCCTCAATGTTCAATCCTCAACAGCCAATCCTCAATCTTCAATCCTCAATCCTCAATTCTCAATCCTCAATCCTCAGACCTCAGTCCTCAAACCTCAATCCTCAACCCTCAGCCCTCATCCTCAATCCTCAATCCTCAATCCTCAATTCTCAATCCTCAATCCTCTGTCCTTAGTCCTCAAACCTTAATCCTCAACCCTCAGCCCTCATACTCAATCCTCAATCCTCAATCCTCAATCCTCAATCTTCAATCCTCAATACTCAATCTTCAATCCTCAATCCTCAGTCCTCAAACCTCAATTCTGAATCCTCAATCTTCAGCCCTCAGTCCTCAACATTCAGTTGTCAATCCTCACTCCTCAATAGAATATCCTCAATTCACAGTTTTCAATACTCAATACTCAATCTGCAATCTTCAAATCTCTATCCAGAAACATAAATTCTCATCACTCAACCCTCAACACTCAGTACTCAATGTTCAATCCTCATCCTCATTTCTGAATCTTCAATCCTCAATACTGAATCTTCAAGTCGCAATCCTCAATCCCCAATCCTCAATCCTCAATCCTCAATCCTCAATCTTCAATCCGCAATCCCCAACCCTCAATCCCCAATTCGCAATCCTCAATAGTCGATCCTCAATCCACAATACTCAATATTCAATCCTCAATCCTCAATCCTCAATCCTCAATCCTCAATCATCATTCTTCAATCCTCAATACCCTATCCTCAATCTTCAATCCTCTATCCTCAATCCTCAATACCCAATCCTCAATCTTCAATTCTCAATCCTCAATCCTCAATCCTCAATCCTCAATCCTCAATCCTCAATCCTCAATCTTCAATCCTCAATACTCAATCTTCAATCCTCAATCCTCAATCCTCAATCCTCAATCCTCAATCCTCAATATTCAATCCTCAATACTCAGTCCTCAATCCTCAACCTTCAATACTCAATACTCAACCTTCAATCCTCAATCCTCAATCCTCAATCCTCAATCCCCAATCCTCAATCCTGAATCGTCAATCTTCAATCCTCAATACTCAATCTTCAATCCTCAATCCTCTGTCCTCAATCCTCAATCCTCATTCTTCAAGCCTCAATACCGAATCTACAATCTTAAATCCTCAATCCTCAATTCGCAGTCCTCAATAGTCAATCTTCAATCCTCAATACTCAATATTCAATCCTCAATCCTCAATCCTCAATCCTCAATCCTCATTCTTCGATCCTCAATACCCAATCCTCAATCTTCAATCCTCAATCCTCAATCCTCAATTCACAATCCTTAATCCTCTGTCCTTAGTCCTCAAACCTCAATCCTCAACCCACAGCCCTCATCCTCAATTCTCAATCCTCAATCCTCAATTCTCAATCTTCAATCCTCAATACTCAATCTTCAATCCTCAATGCTCAGTCCTCAAATTTCAATTCTGAATCCTCAATCCGGAACCCTCAATCTTCAGCCCTCAGTCCTCAACAATCAGTTGTCAATCCTCAATCCTCAATAGAATATACTCAATTCACAGTTTTCAATACTCAATACTCAATCTGCAATCTTCAAATCTCTATCCACAAACATCAATTCTCATCACTCAACCCTCAACACTCATTCCTCAATGTTCAATCCTCAATCCTCAATTCTCAATCTTCAATCCTCAATACTGAACCTTAAATCCTCAATCCTCCATCCTCAGTCCTCAATCCTCAATCCTCAATCTTAATCTTCAATCCTCAGTACTCAATCTTCAATCCTCAATCCTCAATCCTCAATCCTCAATCCTCAATCTTCAATCCTCAATACTCAATCTTCAATCCTCAATCCTCAATCCTCAATCCTCAATCCTCAATCCTCAATCCTCAATCCTCAATCTTAATCTTCAATCCTCAATCCTCAATCCTCAATCCTCAACCTTCAATACTCAATACTCAATCTTCAATCCTCAATCCTCAATCCTCAATCCTCAATCCCCAATCCTCAATCCTCAATCGTCAACCTTCAATCCTCAATACTCAATCTTCAATCCTCAATCCTCTGTCCTCTATCCTCAATCCTCATTCTTCAAGCCTCAATACCGAATCCTCAATCTTAAATCCTCAATCCTCAATCCTCAATTCGCAATCCTCAATCCTCAATCCTCAGGCCTCAAGTATCAATACTCAACCCTCAGTCCTCGTCCTCAATCCACGACCTACAATCCTCAATCCTCAATCTTCATTCATCAATATTCAACCTTCAATCCTCAATCATCAATACTCAATCCTCAATCCTCAATCCTCAATGTTCAATCCTCAATACCCGATCCTCAGGCTTCAATCCTCATTCCTCGATCCTCAATCCTCAATCCTCAACCCTCAATCCTCAGTCTTCAAACCTCAATCCTGAATCCACAATCCTGAATCCTCAATCTTCAGCACTCAGTCCTCAACAATCAGTGGTCCATCCTCAATCCTCAATAGAATATCATGATTTCACAGTTTCCAAGTCTCAATACTCAACCTGCAATCTTCAAATTTCTATCCACAAACAGCAATTCTCATCACTCAACCCTCAACACTCAGTCCCCAATCCTCAATATTCAAGCCTCAATCCACAATCCTCAATCCTCAACCTTCAATCCTCAATACTGAATCTTCTATCCTCAATCCCCAACACTCAATCCTCAATTCGCAATCCTCAATACTCGATCTTCAATCCTCAATACTCAATATTCAATCCTCAATCCTCAATCCTCAATCCTCAATCCTCAATCCTCAATTCTCAATCCTCAATCCTCAATCCTCAGACCTCAAACATAAATATTCAACCCTCAGTCCTCGTCCTCAATCCACAACCCTCAATCCTCAATCCTCAATCCTCAATCCTCAATCTTCAAACCTCAATGCTCAATCCTCAATCCTCAATCCTCAATCCTCAATCTTCAACCCACAATACTCAATCTTCAATCCTCAGTCCTCAATCCTCAATCCTCAATCCTCAATATTCAATCCTCAATACTCAATATTCAACCTCAATCCTCAATACTCAATCCCCAATCCTCATTCTTCAATCCTCATTCTTCAATCCTCAATACCCAATCCTCAATCTTCAATCCTCAATCCTCAATCCTCAGCTCGCAATCCTCAATCCTCAATCCTCAGACCTCAGGCATCAACACTCAACCCTCAGTCCTCGTTCTCAATCCACAACCCTCAATCCTCAATCCTCAATCTTCATTCATCAATATGCAACCTTCAATCCTCAATCCTCAATCCTCAATCCTCAATCCTCAATGTTCAATCCTCAACAGCCAATCCTCAATCTTCAATCCTCAATCCTCAATCCTCAATTCTCAATCCTCAATCCTCAATCCTCAATCCTCAGTCCTCAAACCTCAATTCTGAATCCTCAATCCTGAATCCTCAATCTTCAGCCCTCAGTCCTCAACATTCAGTTGTCAATCCTCAATCCTCAATACAATATCCTCAATTCACAGCTTTCAATACTCAATACTCAATCTGCAATCTTCAAATCTCTATCCAGAAACATAAATTCTCATCACTCAACCCTCAACACTCAGTACTCAATGTTCAATCCTCATCCTCAATTCTGAATCTTCAATCCTCAACACTGAATCTTCAACTCGCAATCCTCAATCCTCAATCCTCAATAGAATATCATCAATTTACAGTTTTCAATACTCAATACTCAATCTGCAATCTTCAAATCTCTATCCACAAGCATCAATTCTCATCATTCAACCCTCAACACTCAGTCCCCAATCCTCAATATTCAATCCTCAATCCTCAATCCTCAATCCACAATCCTCAACCATCAATCCTCAATACTCAATATTCAATCCTCAATCCTCAATCCTCAATCCTCAATCCTCAATCATCATTCTTCAATCCTCAATACCCTATCCTCAATCCCCAACCCTCAATCCCCAATTGGCAATCCTCAATAGTCGATCCTCAATCCACAATACTCAATATTCAATTCTCAATCCTCAATCCTCAATCCTCAATCATCATTCTTCAATCCTCAATACCCTATCCTCAATCTTCAATCCTCAATCCTCAATCCTCAATACCCAATCCTCAATCTTCAATTCTCAATCCTCAATCCTCAATCCTCAATCCTCAATCCTCAATCCTCAATACTCAATCTTCAATCCTCAGTTCTCAATCCTCAATCCTCAATTCTCAGTCCTCTCTCCTCAATCCTCAATCCTGAATCCTCAAGCTTCAGCCCTCAGACCTCAACAATCAGTTGTCAATCCTCAATCCTCAATAGAATATCAGAAATTTACAGTTTTCAATACTCAATACTCAATCTGCAATCTTCAAATCTCTATCCACAAACATCAATTCTCATCATTCAACCCTCAACACTCAGTCCCCAATCCTCAATATTCAATCCTCAATCCTCAATCCTCAATCCACAATCCTCAACCATCAATCCTCAATACTCAATCTTCAATCCTGAATCCTCAATACTCAATCCTCAATGCTCAATCCTCGATCGTCAATCTTCAATCCTCAATCATCAATCCTCAATCTTCAATCCTCAATACTCAATCTTCAATCCTCAATCCTCTGTCCTCAATCCTCAATGCTCATTCTTCAATCCTCAATACACAATCCTCAATCTTAAATCCTCAATCCTCAATCCTCATTCCTCAATCCTCAATCCTCAATCGTCAATCTTCAATCCTCAATACTCAATCTTCAATCCTCAATCCGCTGTCCTCAATACACAATCCTCATTCGTCAATCCTCAATACCCAATCCTCAATCTTCAATCCTCAATCCTCAATTCTCAATTCTCAATCCTCAATCCTCAGACCTCAGACATCAATATTCAACACTCAGTCCTCGTCCTCAATCCACAACCCTCAATCCTCAACCCTCAATCGTTAATCATCAATATTCAATCTTCAATCCTCAATCCTCGATCCTCAATCCTCAATCCTCAATCCTCAATCCTCAATCTTCAATCCTCAATCCTCAATCCTCAATCCTCAATCCCCAATCCTCAATCCTCAATCGTCAATCTTCAATCCTCAATCCTCAATCCTCAATCCTCAATCCTCAATCCTCAATCCTCAACCCTCAATCCTCAATGTTCAATCCTCAACAGCCAATCCTCAATCTTCAATCCTCAATCCTCAATCCTCAGTTCTCAATCCTCAATCCTCAATCCTCAGTCCTCTCTCCTCAAACCTCAATCCTGAATCCTCAATCCTGAATCCTCAAGCTTCAGCCCTCAGTCCTCAAGAATCAGTTGTCAATCCTCACTCCTCAATGGAATATCATCAATTCACAGTTTTCAATACTCAATACTCAGTCTGCAATCTTCAAATCTCTATCCAGAAACATAAATTCTCACCACTCAACCCTCAACACTCAGTATTCAATGTTCAATCCTCATCCTCAATTCTGAATCTTCAATCCTCAATACTGAATCTTCAACTCGCAATCCTCAATCCTCAATCCTCAATCCTCAATCTTCAATCCTCAATCCCCAACCCTCAATCCCCAATTGGCAATCCTCAATAGTCGATCCTCAATCCACAATACTCAATATTCAATTCTCAATCCTCAATCCTCAATCCTCAATCATCATTCTTCAATCCTCAATACCCTATCCTCAATCTTCAATCCTCAATCCTCAATCCTCAATACCCAATCCTCAATCTTCAATTCTCAATCCTCAATCCTCAATCCTCAATCCTCAATCCTCAATCCTCAATACTCAATCTTCAATCCTCAGTTCTCAATCCTCAATCCTCAATTCTCAGTCCTCTCTCCTCAATCCTCAATCCTGAATCCTCAAGCTTCAGCCCTCAGACCTCAACAATCAGTTGTCAATCCTCAATCCGCAATAGAATATCATCAATTTACAGTTTTCAATACTCAATACTCAATCTGCAATCTTCAAATCTCTATCCACAAACATCAATTCTCATCATTCAACCCTCAACACTCAGTCCCCAATCCTCAATATTCAATCCTCAGTCTTCAATCCTCAATCCTCGATCCTCAATCCTCAATCCTCAACCCTCAATCCTCTGTCTTCAAACCTCAATCCTGAATCCACAATCCTGAATCCTCAATCTTCAGCACTCAGTCCTCAACAATCAGTGGTCCATCCTCAATCCTCAATAGAATATCATGATTTCACAGTTTTCAAGTCTCACTACTCAACCTGCAATCTTCAAATCTCTATCCACAAACAGCAATTCTCATCACTCAACCCTCAACACTCAGTCCCTAATCCTCAATATTCAAGCCTCAATCCTCAATCCTCAATCCTCAATCCTCAACCTTCAATCCTCAATACTGAATCTTCTATCCTCAATCCCCAACCCTCAATCCTCAATTCGCAATCCTCAATAGTCGATCTTCAATCCTCAATACTCAATATTCAATCCTCAATCCTCAATCCTCAATCCTCAATCCTCAATTCTCAATCCTCAATCCTCAATCCTCAATCCTCAGACCTCAAACATAAATATTCAACCCTCAGTCCTCGTCCTCAATCCACAACCCTCAATCCTCAATCCTCAATCCTCAATCCTCAATATTCAAACCTCAATGCTCAATCCTCAATCCTCAATCCTCAATCCTCAATCTTCAACCCTCAATACTCAATCTTCAATCCTCAGTCCTCAATCCTCAATCCTCAATCCTCAATATTCAATCCTCAATACTCAATATTCAATCCTCAATCCTCAATACTCAATCCCCAATCCTCATTCTTCAATCCTCATTCTTCAATCCTCAATACCCAATCCTCAATCTTCAATCCTCAATCCTCAATCCTCAGCTCGCAATCCTCAATCCTCAATCCTCAGACCTCAGGCATCAACACTCAACCCTCAGTCCTCGTTCTCAATCCACAACCCTCAATCCTCAATCCTCAATCTTCATTCATCAATATTCAACCTTCAATCCTCAATCCTCAATCCTCAATCCTCAATCCTCAATGTTCAATCCTCAACAGCCAATCCTCAATCTTCAATCCTCAATCCTCAAACCTCAATTCTCAATCCTCAATCCTCAATCCTCAGTCCTCTCTCCTCAAACCTCAATCCTGAATCCTCAATCCTGAATCCTCAAGCTTCAGCCCTCAGTCCTCAAGAATCAGTCGTCAATCCTCACTCCTCAATAGAATATCATCAATTCACAGTTTTCAATACTCAATACTCAATCTGCAATCTTCAAATCTCTATCCAGAAACATAAATTCTCATCACTCAACCCTCAACACTCAGTATTCAATGTTCAATCCTCATCCTCAATTCTGAATCTTCAATCCTCAATACTGAATCTTCAATTCGCAACCCTCAATCCACAATCCTGAATCCTCAATACTTAATCCTCAATGCTCAATCCTCGATCGTCAATCTTCAATCCTCAATACTCAATCTTCAATCCTCAATCCTCAATCCTCAATCCTCAATCCTCATTCTTCAATCCTCAATACCCAATCCTCAATCTTCAACCCTCAATCCTCAATCCTCAATTCTCAATCCTCAATACTCAGACCTCAGTCCTCAAACCTCAATCCTCAACCCTCAGCCCTCATCCTCAATCCTCAATCCTCAATCCTCAATTCTCAATCCTCAGTCCTCTGTCCTTAGTCCTCAAACCTTAATCCTCAACCCTCAGCCCTCATACTCAATCCTCAATCCTCAATCCTCAATCCTCAATCTTCAATCCTCAATACTCAATCTTCATTCCTCAATCCTCAGTCCTCATACCTCAATTCTGAATCCTCAATCCTGAATCCTCAATCTTCAGCCCTCAGTCCTCAACATTCAGTTGTCAATCCTCAATCCTCAATACAATATCCTCAATTCACAGTTTTCAATACTCAATACTCAATCTGCAATCTTCAAATCTCTATCCAGAAACATAAATTCTCATCACTCAACCCTCAACACACAGTACTCAATGTTCAATCCTCATCCTCAATTCTGAATCTTCAATCCTCAATACTGAATCTTCAACTCGCAATCCTCAATCCTCAATCCTCAATCCTCAATCTTCAATCCTCAATCCCCAACCCTCAATCCCCAATTCGCAATACTCAATAGTCGATCCTCAATCCACAATACTCAATATTCAATTCTCAATCCTCAATCCTCAATCCTCAATCATCATTCTTCAATCCTCAATACCCTATCCTCAATCTTCAATCCTCAATCCTCAATCCTCAATACCCAATCCTCAATCTTCAATTCTCAATCCTCAATCCTCAATCCTCAATCCTCAATCCTCAATCCTCAATACTCAATCTTCAATCCTCAATTCTCAATCCTCAATCCTCAATCCTCAGTCCTCTCTCCTCAATCCTCAATCCTGAATCCTCAACCCTGAATCCTCAAGCTTCAGCCCTCAGTCCTCAACGATCAGTTGTCAATCCTCAATCCTCAATAGAATATCATCAATTTACAGTTTTCAATACTCAATACTCAATCTGCAATCTTCAAATCTCTATCCACAAACATCAATTCTCATCATTCAACCCTCAACACTCAGTCCCCAATCCTCAATATTCAATCCTCAATCCTCAATCCTCAATCCACAATCCTCAACCATCAATCCTCAATACTCAATCTTCAATCCTGAATCCTCAATACTCAGTCCTCAATGCTCAATCCTCGATCGTCAGTCTTCAATCCTCAATCATCAATCCTCAACCTTCAATCCTCAATACTCAATCTTCAATCCTCAATCCTCTGTCCTCAATCCTCAATGCTCATTCTTCAATCCTCAATACACATTCCTCAATCTTAAATCCTCAATCTTCAATCCTCAATCCTCTGTCCTCAATCCTCAATGCTCATTCTTCAATCCTCAATACTCAATCTTCAATCCTCAATCCTCTGTCCTCAATCCTCAATGCTCATTCTTCAATCCTCAATACACATTCCTCAATCTTAAATCCTCAATCCTCAATCCTCATTCCTCAATCCTCAATCCTCAATCGTCAATCTTCAATCCTCAATACTCAATCTTCAATCCTCAATCCGCTGTCCTCAATACACAATCCTCATTCGTCAATCCTCAATACCCAGTCCTCAATCTTCAACCCTCAATCCTCAATCCTCAATTCTCAATCCTCAATCCTCAGACCTCAGTCCTCAAACCTCAATCCTCAACCCTCAGCCCTCATCCTCAATCCTCAATCCTCAATCCTCCATTCTCAATCCTCAATCCTCTGTCCTTAGACCTAAAACTTTAATCCTCAACCCTCAGCCCTCATACTCAATCCTCAATCCTCAATCCTCAATCCTCAATCTTCAATCCTCAATACTCAATCTTCAATCCTCAATCCTCAGTCCTCAAACCTCAATTCTGAATCCTCAATCCTGAATCCTCAATCTTCAGCCCTCAGTCCTCAACATTCAGTTGTCAATCCTCAATCCTCAATAGAATATCCTCAATTCACAGTTTTCAATACTCAATACTCAATCTGCAATCTTGAAATCTCTATCCAGAAACATAAATTCTCATCACTCAACCCTCAACACTCAGTACTCAATGTTCAATCCTCATCCTCAATTCTGAATCTTCAATCCTCAATACTGAATCTTCAACTCGCAATCCTCAATCCCCAATCCTCAATCCTCAATCCTCAATCCTCAATCTTCAATCCTCAATCCCCAACCCTCAATCCCCAATTCGCAATCCTCAATAGTCGACCCTCAATCCACAATACTCAATATTCAATCCTCAATCCTCAATCCTCAATCCTCAATCCTCAATCATCATTCTTCAATCCTCAATACCCTATCCTCAATCTTCAATCCTCTATCCTCAATCCTCAATACCCAATCCTCAATCTTCAATTCTCAATCCTCAATCCTCAATCCTCAATCCTCAATCCTCAATCCTCAATCCTCAATCTTCAATCCTCAATACTCAATCTTCAATCCTCAATCCTCAATCCTCAATCCTCAATCCTCAATCCTCAATATTCAATCCTCAATACACAATATTCAATCCTCAATGCTCATTACTCAATCCCCAATCTTCATTCTTCAATCCTCATTCTTCAATCCTCAATACCCAATCCTCAATCTTGAATCCTCAATCCTCAATCCTCAGCTCATAATCCTCAATCCTCAATCCTCAGACCTAAGGAATCAACACTCAACCCTCAGTCCTCGTTCTCAGTCCACAACCCTCAATCCTCAATCCTCAATCTTCATTCATCAATATTCAACCTTCAATCCTCAATCCTCAATCCTCAATCCTCAATCCTCAATGTTCAATCCTCAACAGCCAATCCTCGATCTTCAATCCTCAATCCTCAATCCTCAATTCTCAATCCTCAATCCTCAATCCTCAGTCCTCTCTCCTCAATCCTCAATCCTGAATCCTCTATCCTTAATCCTCAATCTTCAGCCCTCAGTCCTCAACTATCAGTGGTCAATCCTCAATCCTCAATAGAATATCATGAATTCACAGTTTTCAATACTCAACACTCAACCTGCAATCTTCAAATCTCTATCCACAAACATCAATTCTCATCACTCAACCCTCAACACTCAGTCCCCAATCCTCAATATTCAAGCCTCAATCCTCAATCCTCAATCCACAATCCTCAACCTTCAATCCTCAATACTCAATCTTCAATCCTCAATCCTCAATCCTCAATCCTCAATTCGCAATCCACAATAGTCAACCTTCAATCCTCAATACTCAATATTCAATCCTCAATCCTCAATCCTCAATCTTCAATCCTCAATACTCAATCTTCAATCCTCAATCCTCAGTCCTCAAACCTCAATGTTCAATCCCCAATACCCGATTCTCAGTCTTCAATCCTCAATCCTCAATCCTCAATCCACAATCCTCAATCCTCAATCCTCAGTCCTCAAACCTCAATCCTGAACCCTCAATCCTGAGTCCTCAATCTTCAGCTCTCAGTCCTCAACAGTCAGTGGTCCATCCTCAATCCTCAATAGAATATCATGATTTCTCAGTTTTCAATACTCAATACTCAACCTGCAATCTTCAAATCTCTATCCACAAACATCAATCCTCATCACTCAACACTCAACACTCAGTCCCCAATCCACAATCTTCAAACCTCAATCCTCAATCCTCAATCCTCAATCCTCAATCTTCAATCCTCAGTACTCAACCTTCAATCCTCAATCCTCAACCCGCGGTCCTCAATCCTCAATCGTCAATCTCCAATCCTGAATACTCAATCTTCAATCCTCAATCCTCAATCCTCAATCCTCAATCCTCTATCCTCAATCGTCAGTCTTCAATCCTCAATACTCAACCTTTAATCCTCAATACTTAATCCTCAATCCTCAATCCTCATTCTTCAATCATCAATGCCCAATCCTCAATCTTCAATCCTCAATCCTCAATCCTCAATTCTCAATCCTCAATCCTCAGTCCTCAGTCCTCAGGCCTCAATCCTCAACACTCAGCCCTCATCCTCAATCCTCAGTCGACAATCTTCAATCCTCAATCCTCAATCCTCAAGCCTCAATAATCAATCCTCAATCCTCAGTCCTCAAACCTCAATCCTGAATCGTCAATCCTGAATCCTCAACCTTCAGACCTCAGACCTCAACAATCAGACGTCAATCCTCAATCCTCAATAGAATATCATCAATTCACAGTTTTCAATACTCAATACTCAATCTGCAATCTTCAAATCTCTATCCACAAACGTCAATTCTCATCACTGAACCCTCAACGCTCAGTCCCCAATCCTCAATCTTCAATCCTCAATCCTCAATCCTCAATCCTCAATCCTCAATCTTCAATCCTCAATACTCGATCCTCAATTCTCAATCCTCAATCCTCAATCCACAGACCTCAGGCATCAATACTCAACCCTCATTCCTCGTCCTCAATCCACAACCCTCAATCCTCGATCCTCAATCTTCAATCATCAATGTTCAATCTTCAATCCTCAATCCTCAATCCTCAATACTCAATCCTCAATCCTCAATGTTCAGTCCTCAATACCCAATCCTCAATCTTCAATCCTCAATCCTCAATCCTCAATCCTCAATCCTCAATCCTCAATCCTCAGTCCTCAAACGTCAATCCTGAATGCTCAATCCTGTATACTCAATCTTCAGCCCTCAGTCCTCAACTATCAGTCGTGAGTCCTCAATCCTCGATAGAATATCCTCAATTCACAGGTATCAATACTCAATACTCAATATGCCATCTTCAAATCTCTATCCACAAACATCAATTCTCATCACTCAACCCTCAACCCTCAGTCCCCAATCCTCAATATTCAAACCTCAATCCTCAATCCTCAATCCTCAATCCTCAATCTTCAATCCTCAATACTCAACCTTCAATCCTCAATACTCAATCCGCGGTCCTCAATCCTCAATCGTCAATCTCCAATCCTGAATACTCAATCTTCAATCCTCAATCCTCAATCCTAAATCCTCAATCCTCAATCCTCATTCTTCAATCCTCACTACCCAATCCTCAATCTTCAATCCTCAATTATCTATCTTCAATTCGCAACCCTCAATCCTAAGTCCTCAGTCCTCAAACCTCAATTCTGAATTCTCAATCCTGCATCCTCAATCTTCAGCCCTCAGTCCACAACAATCAGTTGTCAATCCTCAATCCCCAATAGAATATCCTCAATTCACAGTTTTCAATAGTCAATACTCAATCTGCAATCTTCAAATCTCTATCCACAAACATCAATTCTCATCACTCAACACTGAACGCTCAGTCCTCAATGTTCAATCCTCAATCCTCAATTCTCAATCTTCAATCCTCAATACTGAATCTTCAATGCTCAATCCTCATTCCTCAATCCTCAATCCTCAATCCTCAATCCTCAATCTTCAATACTCAATCGTCAATCCTCAGTCCTCAATCCTCAATCCTCAATCCTCGTTCCTCAAACCTTAATCCTCAACCCTCAGTCCTCATCCTCAATTCTCAATTCTCAATCCTCAATCCTCAATCCTCAATCATCAACCCTCAATAATCAACCTCCAATCCTAGATCCTCAATCCCCAATCCTCAATGCTTAATCCTCAATCTTCAATCCTCTATCCCCAGTCCTCAATCTTCAATCCTCAATGCTCAATCCTCAATCCTCAATCATCAGTCCTCAATACTCAATCCTCAATCCTCAAACCTCAATCCTCAACCGTCAGTCCTCGTCCTCAATCCTCAACCCTCAATGCTTAGTCCTCAATCTTCAATCCTCAATACCCAGTATTCAATCCTCAATCCTCAGTCCTCAATACTCAATCCTCGCTCCTCAATCCTCATTCTTCAAACCTCAATACCCAATCATCAATCTTCAATCCTCAATACTCAATCCTCAATTCTCAATCCTCAATCCTCAATCCTCAGACCTCAAACATCAATACTCAACCCTCAGTCCTCGCCCTCAATCCACAACCATCAACCCTGAATCCACAATCTTCAATCATCGATATTCAATCTTCAGTCCTCAAACCTCAATCCTCAACCCTCAGCCCTCATCCTCTATCCTAAACCCTGAATCTTCAATCCTCAATCCTCAATCCTCAAGTCTCAATCCTCAATCCTCAATCTTCAGTCCTCAAACCTCAATCCTGAATCCTCAAACCTGAATCCTCAATCTTCAGACCTCAGACCTCAACAATCAGACGTCAATCCTCAATTCTCAATAGAATATCATCAATTCACAGTTTTCAATACTCAATACTCAATCTGCAATCTTCAAATCTCTATCCACAAACATCAATTCTCACCACTCAATCATCAACACTCAGTCCCCAATCCTCAATCTTCAGTCCTCAATCCTCAATCCTCAATCCTCAATCCTCAATCATCAATCCTCAACACTCAATCTTCAATCCTCAATCCTCAATCCTCAAACCTCAATCCTCTATTCTCAATCGTCAGTCTTCAATCCTCAATACTCAACCTTTAATCCTCAATACTCAATCCTCAATCCTCAATCCTCATTCTTCAATCCTCATTACCCAATCCTCAATTTTCAATCCTCAATCCTCAATCCTCAATCCTCAATCCTCAATCCTCAGTCCTCAAACGTCAATCCTGAATCCTCAATCCTGAATCCTCAATCTTCAGCCCTCAGTCCTCAACAATCAGTTGTGAATCCTCAATCCTCAATAGAATATCCTCAATTCACAGATTTCAATACTCAATACTCAACCTGCAATCTTCAAATCTCTATCCACAAACATCAATTCTCATCACTCAACACTCAACACTCAGTCCCCAATCCACAATCTTCAAACCTCAATCCTCAATACTCAATCCTCAATTCTCAATCCTCAATCTTCAATCCTCAATACTCGATCCTCAATTCTCAATCCTCAATCCTCAATCCACAGACCTCAGGCATCAATACTCAACCCTCAGTCATCGTCCTCAATCCACAACCCTCAATCCTCGATCCTCAATCTTCAATCCTCAATGCTCAATCCTCAATCCTCAATCCTCAGTCCTCAATACTCAATCCTCTATCCTCAATCCTCAGTCCTCAATTCTCAATCCTCAATGCTCAATACTCAATCGTCTATCCTCAATCCCCAATCCTCAATCTTCAATCCTCAATCCTCAATCCTCAATCCTCAATCCTCAATATTCAACACAAAACCCTCAACCATCAATCCTCAATCCTCAATCTTCAATCCTCAGACATCAAACAGCAATACTCAACCCTCAGTCCTCGTCCTCAATCCACAACCATCAATCCTCAATCCTCAATCTTCAATCATCAATATTCAATCTTCAGTCCTCAATCCTCAATCCTCAATCCTCAATCCTCATTCTTCAATCCACAATACCCAATCCTCAATCTTCAATCCTCAATCCTCAATCCTCAATTCTCAATCCTCAATCCTCAGTCCTCAGTCCTCAAACCTCAATCCTCAACACTCAGCCCTCATACTCAATCCTCAATCGACAATCCGCAATCCTCAATCTTCAATCCTCAATACTCAATCTTCAATCCTCAATCCTCAGTCCTCAAACCTCAATTCTGAATCCTCAATCCTGAGTCCTCAATCTTCAGCCCTCAGTCCGCAACAATCAGTAGTCAATCCTCAATCCTCAATAGAATATCATCCACTCACAGTTTTCACTTCTCAATACTCAATCTGCAATCTTCAAATCTCTATCCACAAACATCATTTCTCATCACTCATCCCTCAACACTCTGTCCCCAATCCTCAATATTCAATCCTCAATCACCAATCCTCAATCCACAATCCTCAACCTTCAACCCTCAATACTCAACCTTCAATGCTCATTCCTCAATCCTCAATCCTCATTCTTCGATCCTCAATACCCTATCCTCAATCTTCAATCCGCAATCCTCAATCCTCAATTCTCAATCCTCAATCCTCTGTCCTTAGTCCTCAAACCTTAATCCTCAACTCTCAGCCCGCATCCTCAATCCTCAATACTCAATCCTCAATCCTCAATCTTCAATCCTCAATACTCAATCTTCAATCCTCAATCCTCAGTCCTCAAACCTCAATCTTCAATCCTCAATACTCAATCTTCAATCCTCAATCCTCAATCCTCAATCCTCAATCCTCAATCCTCAATATTCAATCCTCAATACTCAATATTCAATCCTCAATGCTCAATACTCAATCCCCAATCCTCATTCTTGAATCCTCATTCTTCAATCCTCAATACCCCATCCTCAATCTTCAATCCTCAATCCTCAATCCTCAGCTCGCAATCCTCAATCCTCAATCCTCAGACCTCAGGCATCAACACTCAACCCTCAGTCCTCGTTCTCAGTCCACAACCCTCAATCCTCAATCCTCAATCTTCATTCATCAATATTCAACCTTCAATCCTCAATCCTCAATCCTCAATCCTCAATCCTCAATGTTCAATCCTCAACAGCCAATCCTCAATCTCAATCCTCAATCCTCAATCCTCAATTCTCAATCCTCAATCCTCAATCCTCAATCATCATTCTTCAATCCTCAATACCCGATCCTCAATCTACAATCCTCAATCCTCAATCCTCAATACCCAATCCTCAATCTTCAATCCTCAATCCTCAATCCTCAATCCTCAATCCTCAATCCTCAATCCTCATTCTTCAATCCTCATTCTTCAATCCTCAATCCTCAATCCTCAATCATCATTCTTCAATCCTCAATACCCTAGCCTCAATCTTCAATCCTCAATCCTCAATCCTCAATACCCAATCCTCAATCTTCAATCCTCAATCCTCAATCCTCAATTCTCAATCCTCAATCCTCAATCCTCAGACCTCAAACATGAATATTCAACCCTCAGTCCTCGTCGTCAATCCACAACCCTCAATCCTCAATCCTCAATCCTCAATCCTCAATCTTCAATCCTCAATCCTCAATACTCAATCCTCAATCCTCAATCCTCAATCCTCAATCTTCAATCCTCAATACTCAATCTTCAATCCTCAATCCTCAATCCTCAATCCTCAATCCTCAATATTCAATCCTCAATACTCAATATTCAATCCTCAATCCTCAATACTCAATCCCCAATCCTCATTCTTCAATCCTCATTCTTCAATCCTCAATACCCAATCCCCAACCTTCAATCCTCAATCATCAATCCTCAGTTCGCAATCCTCAATCCTCAATCCTCAGACCTCAGGCATCAACACTCAACCCTCAGTCCTCGTTCTCAATCCACAACCCTCAATCCTCAATCCTCAATCTTCATTCATCAATATTCAACCTTAAATCCTCAACCCTCAATCCTCAATCCTCAATCCTCAATGTTCAATCCTCAACAGCCAATCCTCAATCTTCAATCCTCAATCCTCAATCCTAAATTCTCAATCCACAATACTCAATCCTCAGTCCTCTCTCCTCAAACCTCAATCCTCAATCTTCAATCCTCAATACTCACTCTTCAATCCTCAATCCTCAATCCTCAATCCTCAATCATCAATCCCCAATCGTCAACCTTCAATCCTCAATACTCAATCTTCAAACCTCAATCCTCTGTCCTCAATCCTCAATCCTCATTCTTCAATCCTCAATACCCAATTCTCAATCTTAAATCCTCTATTCTCAATTCGCAATCCTCAATCCTCAATCCTCAGGCCTCAAGTATCAATACTCAACCCTCAGTCCTCGTCCTCAATCCACGACCTACAATCCTCAATCCTCAATCTTCATTCATCAATATTCAACCTTCAATCCTCAATCCTCAATCCTCAATCCTCAATCCTCAATCATCAATGTTCAATCCTCAATACCCGATCCTCAGGCTTCAATCCTCAATCCTCGATCCTCAATCCTCAATACTCAATCCTCAATGCTCAGTCCTCAAACCTCAATCCTGAATCCTCAATTCTGAATCCTCAATCTTCAGCCCTCAGTCCTCAACAATCAGTGGTCCATCCTCAATCCTCAATAGAATATCATGATTTCACAGTTTTCAATACTCAATACTCAACCTGCAATCTTCAAATCTCTATCCACAAACATCAATTCTCATCACTCAACCCTCAACACTCAGTCCCCAATCCTCAATATTCAAGCCTCAATCCTCAAACCTCAATCCTCAACCCTCAGCCCTCATCCTCAATCCTCAATCCTCAATCCTCAATTCTCAATCTTCAATCCTGAATACTCAATCTTCTATCCTCAATGCTCAGTCCTCAAATTTCAATTCTGAATCCTCAATCCGGAACCCTCAATCTTCAGCCCTCAGTCCTCAACAATCAGTTGTCAATCCTCAATCCTCAATAGAATATACTCAATTCACAGTTTTCAATACTCAATACTCAATCTGCAATCTTCAAATCTCTATCCACAAACATCAATTCTCATCGCTCAACCCTCAACACTCAGTCCTCAATGTTCAATCCTCAATCCTCAATTCTCAATCCTCAATCCTCAATCCTCATTCTTCAATCCTCAATACTCAATCTTCAGTCCTCAATCCTCAATCCTCAATCCTCAATCCTCAATCCTCAATCTTAATCTTCAATCTTCAGTACTCAATCTTCAATCCTCAACCCTCCATCCTCAATCCTCGATCGTCAATCTTCAATCCTCAATACTCAATCTTCAATCCTCAACCCTCAATCCTCAATCCTCAACCCTCAATACCCAATCCTCAATCTTCAATCCTCAATCCTCAATCCTCAATCCTCAGACCTCAGGCATCAACACTCAACCCTCAGTCCTCGTTCTCAATCCACAACCCTCAATCCTCGATCCTCAATCTTCAATCGTCAATATTCAACCTTCAATCCTCAATCCTCAATCCTCAATACTCAATCCTCAATCCTCAATGTTCTATCCTCAATACGCAATCCTCAATCTTCAATCCTCAAACCTCAATCCTCAATCCTCAATCCTCAACCCTCAATCTTAATCTTCAATCCTCAGTACTCAATCTTCAATCCTCAATCCTCAATACTCAATCCTCAATCCTCATTATTCAATCCTCAATACCCAATCCTCAATCTTCAATCCTCAATCCTCAATCCTCAATCCTCAATCCTCAATCTTCAATCCTCAATCCTCAATCCTCAATCCTCAATCCTCAATCTTCAATCCTCGATTCTCAATCTTCAATCCTCAATCCTCAATCCTCAATCCTCAATCCTCAATCCTCGATCGTCAATATTCAATCCTCAATCCTCAATCCACAATCCTCAATCCTCAATCCTCAATCCTCAATCCTCAATCTTCAATCCTCAGTCCCAAATCCTCAATCTTCAATACTCACTCCTCAATCCTCAGCCTTCAATCCTCAATGCTCAATCCTCAATCCTCAATCCTCAATCTTCGATCCTCAATACTCAACCTTCAATCCTCAATCCTCAATTCTCAATCCCCAATGCTCAATCCTCAATCGTCAATCCTCAATCCCCAGTCCTCATTCTTCAATCCTCAATACCCAATCCTCAATCTTCAATCCTCAATCCTCAATCCTCAATTCTCAATCCTCATTCCTCAACCCTCAGACCTCAAACAGCAATACTCAACCCTCCGTCCTCGTCCTCAATCCACAACCATCAATCCTCAATCCTCAATATTCAATCATCAATATTCAATCTTCAGTCCTCAATCCTCAATCCTCAATCCTCAATCCTCAATCCTCAATGTTCAATCCGCAATACCCAATCCTCAATCATCTATCCGCAATCCTCAATCCTCAATCCTCAATCCTCAATCCTCAATCCTCAACCTTCAATCCTCAATACTCAATCTTCAATCCTCAATCCTCAATCCTCAATCCTCAATCCTCATTCTTCAATCCTCAACACCCAATCCTCAATCTTCAATCCTCAATCCTCAATCCTCAATCCTCAATTCTCAATGCTCAATCCTCAATCCTCAGACCTCAAACAGCAATACTCAACACTCAGTCCTCGTCCTCAATCCACAACCCTCAATCCTCGATCCTCAATCTTCAATCATCAATATTCAATCTTCAATCCTCAATCCTCAGTCCTCAATACTCAATCCTCAATCCTCAATGTTCTATCCTCAATACGCAATCCTCAATCTTCAATCCTCAATCCTCAATCCTCAATCCTCAATCCTCAATCCTCAATCTTAATCTTCAATCCTCAGTACTCACCCTTCAATCCTCAATCCTCAATCCTCAGTCCTCAAATTTCAATTCTGAATCCTCAATCCGGAACCCTCAGTCTTCAGCCCTCAGTCCTCAACAATCAGTTGTCAATCCTCAATCCTCAATAGAATATACTCAATTCACAGTTTTCAATACTCAATACTCAATCTGTAATCTTCAAATCTTTATCCACAAACATCAATCCTCATCACTCAACCCTCAACACTCAGTCCTCAATGTTCAATCCTCAATCCTCAATTCTCAATCTTCAATCCTCAATCCTCAATCCTCAGTCCTCAATCCTCAATCCTCAATCTTAATCTTCAATCCTCAGTACTCAATCTTCAATCCTCAATCCTCAATCCTCAATCCTCGATCGTCAATCTTCAATCCTCAATACTCAATCTTCAATCCTCAATCCTCAATCCTCAATCCTCAATCCTCATTCTTCAATCCTCAATACCCAATCCTCAATCTTCAACCCTCAATCCTCAATCCTCAATTCTAAAATCCTCAATCCTCAGTCCTAAGTCCTCAAACGTCAATCCTCAACCCTCAGCCCTCATCCTCACCCCTCAATCCTCAATCCTGAATTCTCAATCTTCAATCCTCAATACTCAATCTTCAATGCTCAATGCTCAGTCCTCAAATTTCAATTCTGAATCCTCAATCCGGAATCCTCAATCTTCAGCCCTCAGTCCTCAACAATCAGTTGTCAATCCTCAATAATCAACAGAATATACTCAATTCACAGTTTTCAATACTCAATACTCAATCTGCAATCTTCAAATCTCTATCCACAAACATCAATTCTCATCACTCAACCCTCAACACTCAGTCCTCAACGCTCAATCCTCAATCCCCAATTCTCAATCTTCAATCCTCAATACTGAACCTTCAATCCTCAATCCTCAATCCTCAGTCCTCAATCCTCAATCCTCTATCCTCAATCCTCAATCCTCAATCCTCATTCTTCAATCCTCAATACCCAATTCTCAATCTTAAATCCTCTATTCTCAATTCGCAATCCTCAATCCTCAATCCTCAGGCCTCAAGTATCAATACTCAACCCTCAGTCCTCGTCCTCAATCCACGACCTACAATCCTCAATCCTCAATCTTCATTCATCAATATTCAACCTTCAATCCTCAATGCTCAATCCTCAATCCTCAATCCTCAATCCTCAATCATCAATGTTCAATCCTCAATACCCGATCCTCAGGCTTCAATCCTCAATCCTCGATCCTCAATCCTCAATCCTCAATCCTCAATCCTCTGTCCTCAAACCTCAATCCTGAATCCTCAATCCTGAATCCTCAATCTTCAGCCCTCAGTCCTCAACAATCAGTGGTCCATCCTCAATCCTCAATAGAATATCATGATTTCACAGTTTTCAATACTCAATACTCAACCTGCAGTCTTCAAATCTCTATCCACAAACATCAATTCTCATCACTCAACCCTCAACACTCAGTCCCCAGTCCTCAATATTCAAGCCTCAATCCTCAAACCTCAATCCTCTATCCTCAGCCCTCATCCTCAATCCTCAATCCTCAATCCTCAATTCTCAATCTTCAATCCTCAATCCTCAATCCTCAATCCTCAGTCCTCAATCTTCAATCCTCAATACTCAATCTTCAATCCTCAATCCTCAATCCTCAATCATCAATCCTCAATCGTCAATCTTCAATCCTCAATACTCAATCTTCAATCCTCAATCCTCTGTCCTCAATACCGAATCCTCAATCTTAAATCCTCAATCCTCAATTCGCAATCCTCAATTCTCAATCCTCAATTCGCAATCCTCAATCCTCAATCCTCAGGCCTCAAGTATCAATACTCAATCCTCAGTCCTCGTCCTCAATCCGCGACCTTCAATCCTCAATCCTCAATCTTCATTCATCAATATTCAACCTTCAACCCTCAATCCTCAATCCTCAACCCTCAATCCTCAATCCTCAATGTTCAATACTCAATACCCGATCCTCAGTCTTCAATCCTCAATCCTCAATCCTCTGTCCTCAAACCTCAATCCTGAATCCTCAATCCTGAATCCTCAATCTTCAGCCCTCAGTCCTCAACAATCAGTGGTCCATCCTCAATCCTCAATAGAATATCATGATTTCACAGTTTTCAATACTCAATACTCAACCTGCAATCTTCAAATCTCTATCCACAAACATCAATTCTCATCACTCAACCCTCAACACTCAGTCCCCAGTCCTCAATATTCAAGCCTCAATCCTCAAACCTCAATCCTCAACCCTCAGCCCTCATCCTCAATCCTCAATCCTCAATCCTCAATTCTCAATCTTCAATCCTCAATCCTCAATCCTCAATCCTCAGTCCTCAATCTTCAATCCTCAATACTCAATCTTCAATCCTCAATCCTCAATCCTCAATCATCAATCCTCAATCGTCAATCTTCAATCCTCAATACTCAATCTTCAATCCTCAATCCTCTGTCCTCAATACCGAATCCTCAATCTTAAATCCTCAATCCTCAATTCGCAATCCTCAATTCTCAATCCTCAATTCGCAATCCTCAATCCTCAATCCTCAGGCCTCAAGTATCAATACTCAATCCTCAGTCCTCGTCCTCAATCCGCGACCTTCAATCCTCAATCCTCAATCTTCATTCATCAATATTCAACCTTCAACCCACAATCCTCAATCCTCAACCCTCAATCCTCAATCCTCAATGTTCAATACTCAATACCCGATCCTCAGTCTTCAATCCTCAATCCTCAATCCTCAATCCACAATCCTCAATCCTCAATCTTCAATCCTCAATACTCAATCCTCAATCCTCAATCCTCAATCTTCAATCCTCAATACTCAGTCTTCAATCCTCAATCCTCAATTCTCAGTCCTCAATGCTCAATCCTCAATCGTCAATCCTCAATCCCCAATCCTCAATCTTCAATTCTCAATCCTCAATCCTCAATCCTCAGTCCTCAATCTTCGATCCTCAATACTCAATATTCAATCCTCGATCCTCAATCCTCAATCCTCAATCCTCAATCCTCAATCCTCAATCTTCAATCCTCAATACTCAATCTGCAATCCTCAATCCTCAGTCCTCACTCCTCAACCCTCATTCTTCAATCCTCAATACCGAATCCTCAATCATCAATCCTCAATCCTCAATCCTCAATTCTCAATCCTCAATCCTGAATCCTCAGACTTCAAACATCAATACTCAACCCTCAGTCCTCGTCCTCAATCCACAACCCTCAATCCTCAATCCTCAATATTCAGTCATTAATATTCAACCTTCAATACTCTATCCTCAATCCTCTATCCTCAACACTCAATCCTCACTGTTCAATCTTCAATACCCAATCATCAGTCTTCAATCCTCAATCCTCAATCCTCAATCCTCTGTCCTCAAACCACAATCCATAATCCTCAACCCGGAATCCTCAATCTTCAGCCCTAAGTCCTCAACAATCAGTTGTGAATCCTCAATCCTCAATAGAATATCCTCAATTCACAGTTTTCAATACTCAATACTCAATCTGCAATCTTCAGACCACTATCCACAAACATCAATTCTCATCACTCAACCCTCAATACTCAGTCCCCAATCCCCTATCTTCAATCCTCAATCCTCAATTCTCAATCCTCAACCTTAATCTTAAATCCTCAGTACTCAATCTTCAATCCTCAATCCTCAATCCTCGGTCCTCAATACTCAATCCTCAATCCTCAATGTTCTATCCTCAATACGCAATCCTCAATCTTCAATCCTCAATCCTCAATCCTCAATCCTCAATCCTCAATCCTCAATCTTAATCTTCAATCCTCAGTACTCACCCTTCAATCCTCAATCCTCAATCCTCAGTCCTCAAATTTCAATTCTGAATCCTCAATCCGGAACCCTCAATCTTCAGCCCTCAGTCCTCAACAATCAGTTGTCAATCCTCAATCCTCAATAGAATATACTCAATTCACAGTTTTCAATACTCAATACTCAATCTGCAATCTTCAAATCTTTATCCACAAACATCAATTCTCATCACTCAACCCTCAACACTCAGTCCTCAATGTTCAATCCTCAATCCTCAATTCTCAACCTTCAATCCTCAATACTGAACCTTCAATCCTCAATCCTCAATCCTCAGTCCTCAATCCTCAATCCTCAATCTTAATCTTCAATCCTCAGTACTCAATCTTCAATCCTCAATCCTCAATCCTCAATCCTCGATCGTCAATCTTCAATCCTCAATACTCAATCTTCAATCCTCAATCCTCAATCCTCAATCCTCAATCCTCATTCTTCAATCCTCAATACCCAATCCTCAATCTTCAACCCTCAATCCTCAATCCTCAATTCTCAATCCTCAATCCTCAGTCCTCAGTCCTCAAACGTCAATCCTCAACCCTCAGCCCTCATCCTCAATCCTCAATCCTCAATCCTGAATTCTCAACCTTCAATCCTCAATACTCAATCTTCAATCCTCAATGCTCAGTCCTCAAATTTCAATTCTGAATCCTCAATCCGGAATCCTCAATCTTCAGCCCTCAGTCCTCAACAATCAGTTGTCAATCCTCAATAATCAATACAATATACTCAATTCACAGTATTCAATACTCAATACTCAATCTGCAATCTTCAAATCTCTATCCACAAACATCAATTCTCAACACTCAACCCTCAACACTCAGTCCTCAACGCTCAATCCTCAATCCTCAATTCTCAATCTTCAATCCTCAATACTGAACCTTCAATCCTCAATCCTCAATCCTCAGTCCTCAATCCTCAATCCTCAATCTTAATCTTCAATCCTCAGTACTCAATCATCAAGCCTCAATCCTCAATCCTCAATGTTCTATCCTCAATACGCAATCCTCAATCTTCAATCCTCAAACCTCAATCCTCAATCCTCAATCCTCAACCCTCAATACCCAATCCTCAATCTTCAATCCTCAATCCTCAATCCTCAGTTCGCAATCCTCAATCCTCATTCCCCAGACCTCAGGCATCAACACTCAACCCTCAGTCCTCGTTCCCAATCCACAACCCTCAACCCTCGATCCTCAATCTTCAATCATCAATATTCAACCTTCAATCCTCAATCCTCAATCCTCAATACTCAATCCTCAATCCTCAATGTTCTATCCTCAATACGCAATCCTCAATCTTCAATCCTCAAACCTCAATCCTCAATCCTCAATCCTCAACCCTCAATCTTAATCTTCAATCCTCAGTACTCAATCTTCAATCCTCAATCCTCAATACTCAATCCTCAATCCTCATTATTCAATCCTCAATACCCAATCCTCAATCTTCAATCCTCAATCCACAATCCTCAATCCTCAATCCTCAATCTTCAATCCTCAGTCCTCAATCCTCAATCTTCAATTCTCAACACACAGCCTTCAATCCTGAATCCTCAATCCTCCATCCTCAATCCTCAATCCTCAATCCTCGATCGTCAATATTCAATCCTCAATCCTCAATCCACAATCCTCAATCCTCAATCCTCAATCCTCAATCCTCAATCTTCAATCCTCAGGCCCAAACCCTCAATCTTCAATACTCACTCCTCAATCCTCAGCCTTCAATCCTCAATGCTCAATCCTCAATCCTCAATCCTCAATCTTCAATCCTCAATACTCAACCTTCAATCCTCAATCCTCAATTCTCAATCCCCAATGCTCAATCCTCAATCGTCAATCCTCAATCCCCAGTCCTCATTCTTCAATCCTCAATACCCAATCCTCAATCTTCAATCCTCAATCCTCAATCCTCAATTCTCAATCCTCATTCCTCAACCCTCAGACCTCAAACAGCAATACTCAACCCTCCGTCCTCGTCCTCAATCCACAACCATCAATCCTCAATCCTCAATATTCAATCATCAATATTCAATCTTCAGTCCTCAATCCTCAATCCTCAATCCTCAATCCTCAATCCTCAATGTTCAATCCGCAATACCCAATCCTCAATCATCTATCCGCAATCCTCAATCCTCAATCCTCAATCCTCAATCCTCAATCCTCAATCCTCAACCTTCAATCCTCAATACTCAATCTTCAATCCTCAATCCTCCATCCTCAATCCTCAATCCTCATTCTTCAATCCTCAACACCCAATCCTCAATCTTCAATCCTCAATCCTCAATCCTCAATCCTCAATTCTCAATGCTCAATCCTCAATCCTCAGACCTCAAACAGCAATACTCAACACTCAGTCCTCGTCCTCAATCCACAACCCTCAATCCTCGATCCTCAATCTTCAATCATCAATATTCAATCTTCAATCCTCAATCCTCAGTCCTCAATACTCAATCCTCAATCCTCAATGTTCTATCCTCAATACGCAATCCTCAATCTTCAATCCTCAATCCTCAATCCTCAATCCTCAATCCTCAATCCTCAATCTTAATCTTCAATCCTCAGTACTCACCCTTCAATCCTCAATCCTCAATCCTCAGTCCTCAAATTTCAATTCTGAATCCTCAATCCGGAACCCTCAGTCTTCAGCCCTCAGTCCTCAACAATCAGTTGTCAATCCTCAATCCTCAATAGAATATACTCAATTCACAGTTTTCAATACTCAATACTCAATCAGCAATCTTCAAATCTTTATCCACAAACATCAATCCTCATCACTCAACCCTCAACACTCAGTCCTCAATGTTCAATCCTCAATCCTCAATTCTCAATCTTCAATCCTCAATCCTCAATCCTCAGTCCTCAATCCTCAATCCTCAATCTTAATCTTCAATCCTCAGTACTCAATCTTCAATCCTCAATCCTCAATCCTCAATCCTCGATCGTCAATCTTCAATCCTCAATACTCAATCTTCAATCCTCAATCCTCAATCCTCAATCCTCAATCCTCAATCCTCAATCTTCAATCCTCAATACTCAATCCTCAATCCTCAATCTTAATCTTCAATCCTCAGTACTCAGTCTTCAATCCTCAATCCTCAATCCTCAATCCTCATTCCTCAACCTTCAATCCTCAATACTCCATCTTCAATCCTCAATCCTCAATCCTCAATCCTCAATCTTCAATCCTCAATGCTCAGTCCTCAAATATCAATTCTGAAACCTCAATCCGGAAACCTCAATCTTCAGCCATCAGTCCTCAACAATCAGTTGTCAAACCTCAATCCTCAATTGAATACACTCAATTCACAGTTTCCAATACTCAATACTCAATCTGCAATCTTCAAATCTCTATCCACAAACATCAATTCTCATCGCTCAACCCTCAACACTCAGTCCTCAATGTTCAATCCTCAATCCTCAATTCTCAATCCTCAATCCTCAATGCTCAATCTTCAATCCTCAATGCTCAATCTTCAGCCCTCAATCCTCAGTCGTCCAACCTCAATCCTGAATCATCAATCCTGAATCCTCAATCTTCAGCTCTCAGTCCTCAACAATCAGCGGTCAATCCTCAATCCTCAATAGAATATCATGAATTCACAGTTTTCAATACTCAATACTCAACCTGCAATCTTCAAATCACTATCCACAAACATCAATTCTCATCACTCAACCCTCAACACTCAGTCCCCAATCCTCAATATTCAAGCCTCAATCCTCAATCCTCAATCCACAAACCTCAACCTTCAATCCTCAATACTCAATCTTCAATCCTCAATCCTCAATCCTCAATCCTCAGTTCGCAATCCTCAATAGTCAATCCTCAATCCTCAATACTCAATATTCAATCCTCAATCCTCAATCCTCAATCCTCAATCCTCATTCTTCGATCCTCAATACCCAATCCTCAATCTTCAATCCTCAATCCTCAATCCTCAATACCCAATCCTCAATCTTCAACCCTCAATCCTCAATCCTCAATCCTCAATTCTCAACCCTCAATCCTCAATCCTCAGACCTCAAACATAAATATTCAACCCTCAGTCCTCGTCCTCAATCCACAACCCTCAATCCTCAATCCTCAATCCTCAATCCTCAATCTTCAATCCTCAATCCTCAATACTCAATCCTCAATCCTCAATCCTCAATCCTCAATCTTCAATCCTCAATACTCAATCCTCAATCCTCAATCCTCAATCTTCAATCCTCAATACTCAGTCTTCAATCCTCAATCCTCAATTCTCAGTCCTCAATGCTCAATCCTCAATCGTCAATCCTCAATCCCCAATCCTCAATCTTCAATTCTCAATCCTCAATCCTCAATCCTCTGTCCTCAATCTTCGATCCTCAATACTCAATATTCAATCCTCGATCCTCAATCCTCAATCCTCAATCCTCAATCCTCAACCCTCATTCTTCAATCCTCAATACCGAATCCTCAATCATCAATCCTCAATCCTCAATCCTCAATTCTCAATCCTCAATCCTGAATCCTCAGACTTCAAACATCAATACTCAACCCTCAGTCCTCGTCCTCAATCCACAACCCTCAATCCTCAATCCTCAATATTCAGTCATTAATATTCAACCTTCAATACTCAATCCTCAATCCTCTATCCTCAACACTCAATCCTCACTGTTCAATCTTCAATACCCAATCATCAGTCTTCAATCCTCAATCCTCAATCCTCAATCCTCTGTCCTCAAACCACAATCCATAATCCTCAACCCGGAATCCTCAATATTCAGCCCTAAGTCCTCAACAATCAGTTGTGAATCCTCAATCCTCAATAGAATATCCTCAATTCACAGTTTTCAATACTCAATACTCAATCTGCAATCTTCAGACCTCTATCCACAAACATCAATTCTCATCACTCAACCCTCAATACTCAGTCCCCAATCCCCTATCTTCAATCCTCAATCCTCAATTCTCAATCCTCAACCTTAATCTTCAATCCTCAGTACTCAATCTTCAATCCTCAATCCTAAATCCTCAATACTCAATCCTCATTCTTCAATCCTCAACACCCAATCCTCAATCTTCAATCCTCAATCCTCAATCCTCAATTCTCAATGCTCAATCCTCAATCCTCAGACCTCAAACAGCAATACTCAACACTCAGTGCTCGTCCTCAATCCACAACACTCAATCCTCGATCCTCAATCTTCAATCATCAATATTCAATCTTCAATCCTCAATCCTCGGTCCTCAATACTCAATCCTCAATCCTCAATGTTCTATCCTCAATACGCAATCCTCAATCTTCAATCCTCAATCCTCAATCCTCAATCCTCAATCCTCAATCCTCAATCTTAATCTTCAATCCTCAGTACTCACACTTCAATCCTCAATCCTCAATCCTCAGTCCTCAAATTTCAATTCTGAATCCTCAATCCGGAACCCTCAGTCTTCAGCCCTCAGTCCTCAACAATCAGTTGTCAATCCTCAATCCTCAATAGAATATACTCAATTCACAGTTTTCAATACTCAATACTCAATCAGCAATCTTCAAATCTTTATCCACAAACATCAATCCTCATCACTCAACCCTCAACACTCAGTCCTCAATGTTCAATCCTCAATCCTCAATTCTCAATCTTCAATCCTCAATCCTCAATCCTCAGTCCTCAATCCTCAATCCTCAATCTTAATCTTCAATCCTCAGTACTCAATCTTCAATCCTCAATCCTCAATCCTCAATCCTCGATCGTCAATCTTCAATCCTCAATACTCAATCTTCAATCCTCAATCCTCAATCCTCAATCCTCAATCCTCAATCCTCAATCTTCAATCCTCAATACTCAATCCTCAATCCTCAATCTTAATCTTCAATCCTCAGTACTCAGTCTTCAATCCTCAATCCTCAATCCTCAATCCTCATTCCTCAACCTTCAATCCTCAATACTCCATCTTCAATCCTCAATCCTCAATCCTCAATCCTCAATCCTCAATCTTCAATCCTCAATGCTCAGTCCTCAAATATCAATTCTGAAACCTCAATCCGGAAACCTCAATCTTCAGCCATCAGTCCTCAACAATCAGTTGTCAATCCTCAATCCTCAATTGAATACACTCAATTCACAGTTTCCAATACTCAATACTCAATCTGCAATCTTCAAATCTCTATCCACAAACATCAATTCTCATCGCTCAACCCTCAACACTCAGTCCTCAATGTTCAATCCTCAATCCTCAATTCTCAATCCTCAATCCTCAATGCTCAATCTTCAATCCTCAATGCTCAATCTTCAGCCCTCAATCCTCAGTCGTCCAACCTCAATCCTGAATCATCAATCCTGAATCCTCAATCTTCAGCTCTCAGTCCTCAACAATCAGCGGTCAATCCTCAATCCTCAATAGAATATCATGAATTCACAGTTTTCAATACTCAATACTCAACCTGCAATCTTCAAATCACTATCCACAAACATCAATTCTCATCACTCAACCCTCAACACTCAGTCCCCAATCCTCAATATTCAAGCCTCAATCCTCAATCCTCAATCCACAAACCTCAACCTTCAATCCTCAATACTCAATCTTCAATCCTCAATCCTCAATCCTCAATCCTCAGTTCGCAATCCTCAATAGTCAATCCTCAATCCTCAATACTCAATATTCAATCCTCAATCCTCAATCCTCAATCCTCAATCCTCATTCTTCGATCCTCAATACCCAATCCTCAATCTTCAATCCTCAATCCTCAATCCTCAATACCCAATCCTCAATCTTCAACCCTCAATCCTCAATCCTCAATCCTCAATTCTCAACCCTCAATCCTCAATCCTCAGACCTCAAACATAAATATTCAACCCTCAGTCCTCGTCCTCAATCCACAACCCTCAATCCTCAATCCTCAATCCTCAATCCTCAATCTTCAATCCTCAATCCTCAATACTCAATCCTCAATCCTCAATCCTCAATCCTCAATCTTCAATCCTCAATACTCAATCCTCAATCCTCAATCCTCAATCTTCAATCCTCAATACTCAGTCTTCAATCCTCAATCCTCAATTCTCAGTCCTCAATGCTCAATCCTCAATCGTCAATCCTCAATCCCCAATCCTCAATCTTCAATTCTCAATCCTCAATCCTCAATCCTCTGTCCTCAATCTTCGATCCTCAATACTCAATATTCAATCCTCGATCCTCAATCCTCAATCCTCAATCCTCAATCCTCAACCCTCATTCTTCAATCCTCAATACCGAATCCTCAATCATCAATCCTCAATCCTCAATCCTCAATTCTCAATCCTCAATCCTGAATCCTCAGACTTCAAACATCAATACTCAACCCTCAGTCCTCGTCCTCAATCCACAACCCTCAATCCTCAATCCTCAATATTCAGTCATTAATATTCAACCTTCAATACTCAATCCTCAATCCTCTATCCTCAACACTCAATCCTCACTGTTCAATCTTCAATACCCAATCATCAGTCTTCAATCCTCAATCCTCAATCCTCAATCCTCTGTCCTCAAACCACAATCCATAATCCTCAACCCGGAATCCTCAATATTCAGCCCTAAGTCCTCAACAATCAGTTGTGAATCCTCAATCCTCAATAGAATATCCTCAATTCACAGTTTTCAATACTCAATACTCAATCTGCAATCTTCAGACCTCTATCCACAAACATCAATTCTCATCACTCAACCCTCAATACTCAGTCCCCAATCCCCTATCTTCAATCCTCAATCCTCAATTCTCAATCCTCAACCTTAATCTTCAATCCTCAGTACTCAATCTTCAATCCTCAATCCTAAATCCTCAATACTCAATCCTCATTCTTCAATCCTCAACACCCAATCCTCAATCTTCAATCCTCAATCCTCAATCCTCAATTCTCAATGCTCAATCCTCAATCCTCAGACCTCAAACAGCAATACTCAACACTCAGTGCTCGTCCTCAATCCACAACCCTCAATCCTCGATCCTCAATCTTCAATCATCAATATTCAATCTTCAATCCTCAATCCTCGGTCCTCAATACTCAATCCTCAATCCTCAATGTTCTATCCTCAATACGCAATCCTCAATCTTCAATCCTCAATCCTCAATCCTCAATCCTCAATCCTCAATCCTCAATCTTAATCTTCAATCCTCAGTACTCACACTTCAATCCTCAATCCTCAATCCTCAGTCCTCAAATTTCAATTCTGAATCCTCAATCCGGAACCCTCAGTCTTCAGCCCTCAGTCCTCAACAATCAGTTGTCAATCCTCAATCCTCAATAGAATATACTCAATTCACAGTTTTCAATACTCAATACTCAATCAGCAATCTTCAAATCTTTATCCACAAACATCAATCCTCATCACTCAACCCTCAACACTCAGTCCTCAATGTTCAATCCTCAATCCTCAATTCTCAATCTTCAATCCTCAATCCTCAATCCTCAGTCCTCAATCCTCAATCCTCAATCTTAATCTTCAATCCTCAGTACTCAATCTTCAATCCTCAATCCTCAATCCTCAATCCTCGATCGTCAATCTTCAATCCTCAATACTCAATCTTCAATCCTCAATCCTCAATCCTCAATCCTCAATCCTCAATCCTCAATCTTCAATCCTCAATACTCAATCCTCAATCCTCAATCTTAATCTTCAATCCTCAGTACTCAGTCTTCAATCCTCAATCCTCAATCCTCAATCCTCATTCCTCAACCTTCAATCCTCAATACTCCATCTTCAATCCTCAATCCTCAATCCTCAATCCTCAATCCTCAATCTTCAATCCTCAATGCTCAGTCCTCAAATATCAATTCTGAAACCTCAATCCGGAAACCTCAATCTTCAGCCATCAGTCCTCAACAATCAGTTGTCAATCCTCAATCCTCAATTGAATACACTCAATTCACAGTTTCCAATACTCAATACTCAATCTGCAATCTTCAAATCTCTATCCACAAACATCAATTCTCATCGCTCAACCCTCAACACTCAGTCCTCAATGTTCAATCCTCAATCCTCAATTCTCAATCCTCAATCCTCAATGCTCAATCTTCAATCCTCAATGCTCAATCTTCAGCCCTCAATCCTCAGTCGTCCAACCTCAATCCTGAATCATCAATCCTGAATCCTCAATCTTCAGCTCTCAGTCCTCAACAATCAGCGGTCAATCCTCAATCCTCAATAGAATATCATGAATTCACAGTTTTCAATACTCAATACTCAACCTGCAATCTTCAAATCACTATCCACAAACATCAATTCTCATCACTCAACCCTCAACACTCAGTCCCCAATCCTCAATATTCAAGCCTCAATCCTCAATCCTCAATCCACAAACCTCAACCTTCAATCCTCAATACTCAATCTTCAATCCTCAATCCTCAATCCTCAATCCTCAGTTCGCAATCCTCAATAGTCAATCCTCAATCCTCAATACTCAATATTCAATCCTCAATCCTCAATCCTCAATCCTCAATCCTCATTCTTCGATCCTCAATACCCAATCCTCAATCTTCAATCCTCAATCCTCAATCCTCAATACCCAATCCTCAATCTTCAACCCTCAATCCTCAATCCTCAATCCTCAATTCTCAACCCTCAATCCTCAATCCTCAGACCTCAAACATAAATATTCAACCCTCAGTCCTCGTCCTCAATCCACAACCCTCAATCCTCAATCCTCAATCCTCAATCCTCAATCTTCAATCCTCAATCCTCAATACTCAATCCTCAATCCTCAATCCTCAATCCTCAATCTTCAATCCTCAATACTCAATCCTCAATCCTCAATCCTCAATCTTCAATCCTCAATACTCAGTCTTCAATCCTCAATCCTCAATTCTCAGTCCTCAATGCTCAATCCTCAATCGTCAATCCTCAATCCCCAATCCTCAATCTTCAATTCTCAATCCTCAATCCTCAATCCTCTGTCCTCAATCTTCGATCCTCAATACTCAATATTCAATCCTCGATCCTCAATCCTCAATCCTCAATCCTCAATCCTCAACCCTCATTCTTCAATCCTCAATACCGAATCCTCAATCATCAATCCTCAATCCTCAATCCTCAATTCTCAATCCTCAATCCTGAATCCTCAGACTTCAAACATCAATACTCAACCCTCAGTCCTCGTCCTCAATCCACAACCCTCAATCCTCAATCCTCAATATTCAGTCATTAATATTCAACCTTCAATACTCAATCCTCAATCCTCTATCCTCAACACTCAATCCTCACTGTTCAATCTTCAATACCCAATCATCAGTCTTCAATCCTCAATCCTCAATCCTCAATCCTCTGTCCTCAAACCACAATCCATAATCCTCAACCCGGAATCCTCAATATTCAGCCCTAAGTCCTCAACAATCAGTTGTGAATCCTCAATCCTCAATAGAATATCCTCAATTCACAGTTTTCAATACTCAATACTCAATCTGCAATCTTCAGACCTCTATCCACAAACATCAATTCTCATCACTCAACCCTCAATACTCAGTCCCCAATCCCCTATCTTCAATCCTCAATCCTCAATTCTCAATCCTCAACCTTAATCTTCAATCCTCAGTACTCAATCTTCAATCCTCAATCCTAAATCCTCAATACTCAATCCTCATTCTTCAATCCTCAACACCCAATCCTCAATCTTCAATCCTCAATCCTCAATCCTCAATTCTCAATGCTCAATCCTCAATCCTCAGACCTCAAACAGCAATACTCAACACTCAGTGCTCGTCCTCAATCCACAACCCTCAATCCTCGATCCTCAATCTTCAATCATCAATATTCAATCTTCAATCCTCAATCCTCGGTCCTCAATACTCAATCCTCAATCCTCAATGTTCTATCCTCAATACGCAATCCTCAATCTTCAATCCTCAATCCTCAATCCTCAATCCTCAATCCTCAATCCTCAATCTTAATCTTCAATCCTCAGTACTCACCCTTCAATCCTCAATCCTCAATCCTCAGTCCTCAAATTTCAATTCTGAATCCTCAATCCGGAACCCTCAATCTTCAGCCCTCAGTCCTCAACAATCAGTTGTCAATCCTCAATCCTCAATAGAATATACTCAATTCACAGTTTTCAATACTCAATACTCAATCTGCAATCTTCAAATCTTTATCCACAAACATCAATTCTCATCACTCAACCCTCAACACTCAGTCCTCAATGTTCAATCCTCAATCCTCAATCCACAATCCTCAATCCTCAATCCTCAATCCTCAATCCTCAATCTTCAATCCTCAGGCCCAAATCCTCAATCTTCAATACTCACTCCTCAATCCTCAGCCTTCAATCCTCAATGCTCAATCCTCAATCCTCAATCCTCAATCTTCAATCCTCACTACTCAACCTTCAATCCTCAATCCTCAATTCTCAATCCCCAATGCTCAATCCTCAATCGTCAATCCTCAATCCCCAGTCCTCATTCTTCAATCCTCAATACCCAATCCTCAATCTTCAATCCTCAATCCTCAATCCTCAATTCTCAATCCTCATTCCTCAACCCTCAGACCTCAAACAGCAATACTCAACCCTCCGTCCTCGTCCTCAATCCACAACCATCAATCCTCAATCCTCAATATTCAATCATCAATATTCAATCTTCAGTCCTCAATCCTCAATCCTCAATCCTCAATCCTCAATCCTCAATGTTCAATCCGCAATACCCAATCCTCAATCATCTATCCGCAATCCTCAATCCTCAATCCTCAATCCTCAATCCTCAATCCTCAATCCTCAACCTTCAATCCTCAATACTCAATCTTCAATCCTCAATCCTCCATCCTCAATCCTCAATCCTCATTCTTCAATCCTCAACACCCAATCCTCAATCTTCTATCCTCAATCCTCAATCCTCAATCCTCAATTCTCAATGCTCAATCCTCAATCCTCAGACCTCAAACAGCAATACTCAACACTCAGTCCTCGTCCTCAATCCACAACCCTCAATCCTCGATCCTCAATCTTCAATCATCAATATTCAATCTTCAATCCTCAATCCTCAGTCCTCAATACTCAATCCTCAATCCTCAATGTTCTATCCTCAATACGCAATCCTCAATCTTCAATCCTCAATACTCAATCCTCAATCCTCAATCCTCAATCCTCAATCTTAATCTTCAATCCTCAGTACTCACCCTTCAATCCTCAATCCTCAATCCTCAGTCCTCAAATTTCAATTCTGAATCCTCAATCCGGAACCCTCAGTCTTCAGCCCTCAGTCCTCAACAATCAGTTGTCAATCCTCAATCCTCAATAGAATATACTCAATTCACAGTTTTCAATACTCAATACTCAATCAGCAATCTTCAAATCTTTATCCACAAACATCAATCCTCATCACTCAACCCTCAACACTCAGTCCTCAATGTTCAATCCTCAATCCTCAATTCTCAATCTTCAATCCTCAATCCTCAATCCTCAGTCCTCAATCCTCAATCCTCAATCTTAATCTTCAATCCTCAGTACTCAATCTTCAATCCTCAATCCTCAATCCTCAATCCTCGATCGTCAATCTTCAATCCTCAATACTCAATCTTCAATCCTCAATCCTCAATCCTCAATCCTCAATCCTCATTCTTCAATCCTCAATACCCAATCCTCAATCTTCAACCCTCAATCCTCAATCCTCAATTCTCAATCCTCAATCCTCAGTCCTCAGTCCTCAAACGTCAATCCTCAACCCTCAGCCCTCATCCTCAATCCTCAATCCTCAATCCTGAATTCTCAATCTTCAATCCTCAATACTCAATCTTCAATGCTCAATGCTCAGTCCTCAAATTTCAATTCTGAATCCTCAATCCGGAATCCTCAATCTTCAGCCCTCAGTCCTCAACAATCAGTTGTCAATCCTCAATAATCAATAGAATATACTCAATTCACAGTTTTCAATACTCAATACTCAATCTGCAATCTTCAAATCTCTATCCACAAACATCAATTCTCATCACTCAAACCTCAACACTCAGTCCTCAACGCTCAATCCTCAATCCTCAATTCTCAATCTTCAATCCTCAATACTGAACCTTCAATCCTCAATCCTCAATCCTCAGTCCTCAATCCTCAATCCTCAATACTCAATCTTCAATGCTCAATGCTCAGTCCTCAAATTTCAATTCTGAATCCTTAATCCGGTATCCTCAATCTTCAGCCCTCAGTCCTCAACAATCAGTTGTCAACCCTCAATAATCAATAGAATATACTCAATTCACAGTTTTCAATACTCAATACTCAACCTGCAATCTTCAAATCTCTATCCACAAACATCAATTCTCATCACTCAACCCTCAACACTCAGTCCTCAACGCTCAATCCTCAATCCTCAATTCTCAATCTTCAATCCTCAATACTGAACCTTCAATCTTCAATCCTCAATCCTCAGTCCTCAATCCACAATCCTCAATCTTAATCTTCAATCGTCAGTACTCAATCTTCAATCCTCAACCCTCAATCCTCAATCCTCAATCCTCAATCTTCAATCCTCAATACACAATCTTCAATCCTGAATCCTCAATCCTCAATCCTCAATCCTCAATCCCCAATCTTAATATTCAATCCTCAGTACTCAATCATCAAGCCTCAATCCTCAATCCTCAATCCTCAATCCTCTACCTTCAGTCCTCAATACTCAATCTTCAATCCTCAATCCTCAATCCTCAATCCTCAATCCTCAATCCTCAATTCTCAATCGTCAATCTTCAATCCTCAATACTCAATCTTCAATCCTCAATCCCCAATACTCAATACTCAATCCTCATTCTACAATCCTCAATACCCAATCCTCAATCTTCAATCCTCAATCTTCAATCATCAATATTCAATCCTCAATCCTCAATCCTCAATCCTCAATACTCAATCCCCAATCCTCAATGTTCTATCCTCAATACGCAATCCTCAATCTTCAATCCTCAATCCTCAATCCTCAATCCTCAATCCTCAATCCTAAATCCTCAATCTTAATCTTCAATCCTCAACACTCAATCTTCAATCCTCATTCTTCAATCCTCAATACCCAATCCTCAATCTTCAATCCTCAATCCTCAATCCTCAGTTCGCAATCCTCAATCCTCAATCCTCAGACCTCAGGCATCAACACTCAACCCTCAGTCCTCGTTCTCAATCCACAACCCTCAATCCTCGATCCTCAATCTTCAATCATCAATATTCAACCTTCAATCCTCAATCCTCAATCCTCAATACTCAATCCTCAATCCTCAATGTTCTATCCTCAATACGCAATCCTCAATCTTCAATCCTCGGTACTCAATCCTCAATCCTCAATCCTCAATCCTCAATCCTCAATCCTCAATCCTCGATCGTCAATCTTCAATCCTCAATACTCAATCTTCAATCCTCAATCCTCAATCCTCAATCCTCAATCCTCATTCTTCAATCCTCAATACCCAATCCTCAATATTCAATCCTCAATCCTCAATCCTCAATCCTCAATCCTCAATCCTCAATCCTCAATCCTCAATCTTCAATCCTCAGTCCCAAATCCTCAATCTTCAATACTCACTCCTCAATCCTCAGTCTTCAATCCTCAATGCTCAATCCTCAATCCTCAATCCTCAATCTTCAATCCTCAATACTCAACCTTCAATCCTCAATCCTCAATTCTCAATCCCCAATGCTCAATCCTCAATCGTCAATCCTCAATCCCCAGTCCTCATTCTTCAATCCTCAATACCCAATCCTCAATCTTCAATCCTCAATCCTCAATCCTCAATTCTCAATCCTCATTCCTCAACCCTCAGACCACAAACAGCAATACTCAACCCTCCGTCCTCGTCCTCAATCCACAACCATCAATCCTCAATCCTCAATATTCAATCATCAATATTCAATCTTCAGTCCTCAATCCTCAATCCTCAATCCTCAATCCTCAATCCTCAATGTTCAATCCGCAATACCTAATCCTCAATCATCTATCCGCAATCCTCTATCCTCAATCCTTAATCCTCAATCCTCAATCCTCAACCTTCAATCCTCAATACTCAATCTTCAATCCTCAATCCTCAATCCTCAATCCTCAATCCTCATTCTTCAATCCTCAACACCCAATCCTCAATCTTCAATCCTCAATCCTCAATCCTCAATTCTCTATCCTCAATCCTCAATCCTCAGACCTCAAACATCAATACTCAACCCTCAGTCCTCGTCCTCAATCCACAACCCTCAATCCTCGATCCTCAATCTTCAATCATCAGTATTCAATCTTCAATCCTCAATCCTCAATCCTCAATACACAATCCTCAATCCTCAATGTTCTATCCTCAATACGCAATCCTCAATCTTCAATCCTCAATCCTCAATCCTCAATCCTCAATCCTCAACCTTAATCTTCAATCCTCAGTACTCAATCTTCAATCCTCATTCCTCAATCCTCAATCCTCAATCCTCAATCTTCAATCCTCAATACCCAATCCTCAATCTTCAATCCTCAATTCTCAATCCTCAGTCCTCAATCCTCAATCCTCAATCCTCAATCTTCAATCCTCAGTCACAAATCCTCAATCTTCAATACTCACTCCTCAATCCTCAATCTTCAATCCTCAATCCTCAATCCTCAGTCCTCAATCCTCAATCCTCAATCCTCAATCTTCAGTCCTCAGTCACAAATCCTCAATCTTAAATACTCACTCCTCAATCCTCAATTTTCAATCCTCAATACTCAGTCTTCAATCCTCAATCCTCAATCCTCAATCCTCATTCTTCAATCCTCAATACCCAATCCTCAATCTTCAATCCTCAATCCTCAATCCTCAATTCTCAATCCTCAATCCTCATTCCTCAATCCTCAATCCTCAATCCTCAATGTTCAATCCGCAATACCCAATCCTCAATCTTCTATCCGCAATCCTCAATCCTTAATCCTCAATCCTCAATCCTCAATCCTCAATCCTCAATCTTCAATCCTCAATACTCAATCTTCAATCCTCAATCCTCAATCCTCAATCCTCAACCCTCATTCTTCAATCCTCAACACCCAATCCTCAATCTTCAATCCCCAAACCTCAATCCTGAATCCTCAACCCGGAATCCTCAAACTTCAGCCCTAAGTCCTCAACAATCAGTTGTGAATCCTCAATCCTCAATAGAATATCCTCAATTCACAGTTTTCAATACTCAATACTCAATCTGCAATCTTCAGACCTCTATCCACAAACATCAATTCTCATCACTCAACCCTCAATACTCAGTCCCCAATCCCCTATCTTCAATCCTCAATCCTCAATCCTCAATCCTCAACCTTAATCTTCAATCCTCAGTACTCAATCTTCAATCCTCAATCCTAAATCCTCAATACTCAATCCTCATTCTTCAATCCTCAACACCCAGTCCTCAATCTTCAATCCTCAATCCTCAATCCTCAATTCTCAATGCTCAATCCTCAATCCTCAGGCCTCAAACAGCAATACTCAACACTCAGTCCTCGTCCTCAATCCACAACACTCAATCCCCGATCCTCAATCTTCAATCATCAATATTCAATCTTCAATCCTCAATACTCAGTCCTCAATACTCAGTCCTCAATCCTCAATGTTCTATCCTCAATACGCAATCCTCAATCTTCAATCCTCAATCCTCAATCCTCAATCCTCAATCCTCAATCCTCAATCTTAATCTTCAATCATCAGTACTCACCCTTCAATCCTCAATCCTCAATCCACAGTCCTCAAATTTCAATTCTGAATCCTCAATCCGGAACCCTCAATCTTCAGCCCTCAGTCCTCAACAATCAGTTGTCAATCCTCAATCCTCAATAGAATATACTCAACTCACAGTTTTCAATACTCAATACTCAATCTGCAATCTTCGAATCTTTATCCACAAACATCAATTCTCATCACTCAACCCTCAACACTCAGTCCTCAATGTTCAATCCTCAATCCTCAATTCTCAATTTTCAATCCTCAATACTGAACCTTCAATCCTCAATCCTCAATCCTCAGTCCTCAATCCTCAATCCTCAATCTTAATCTTCAATCCTCAGTACTCAATCTTCAATCCTCAATCTTCAATCCTCAATCCTCGATCGTCAATCTTCAATCCTCAATACTCAATCTTCAATCCTCAATCCTCAATCCTCAATCCTCAATCCTCATTCTTCAATCCTCAATACCCAATCCTCAATCTTCAACCCTCAATCCTCAATCCTCAATTCTCAATCCTCAATCCTCAGTCCTCAGTCCTCAACAATCAGTTGTCGATCCTCAATAATCAATAGAATATACTCAATTCACAGTTTTCAATACTAATTACTCAATCTGCAATCTTCAAATCTCTATCCACAAACATCAATTCTCATCACTCAACCCTCAACACTCAGTCCTCAACGCTCAATCCTCAATCCTCAATTCTCAATCTTCAATCCTCAATACTGAACCTTCAATCCTCAATAATCAATCCTCAGTCCTCAACCCTCAATCCTCAATCTTAATCTTCAATCCCCAGTACTCAATCTTCAATCCTCAATCCTCAATCCTCAATCCTCAATCCTCAATCTTCAATCCTCAATACACAATCTTCAATCCTGAATCCTCAATCCTCAATCCTCAATCCTCAATCCCCAATCTTAATCTTCAATCCTCAGTACTCAATCATCAAGCCTCAATCCTCAATCCTCAATCCTCAATCCTCTACCTTCAATCCTAAGTACTCAATCTTCAATCCTCAATCCTCAATCCTCAATCCTCAATCCTCAATCCTCAGTCGTCAATCTTCAATCCTCAATACTCAATTTTCAATCCTCAATCCTCAATACTCGATACTCAATCCTCATTCTACAATCCTCAATACCCAATCCTCAATCTTCAATCCTCAATCTTCAATCATCAATATTCAATCTTCAATCCTCAATCCTCAATCCTCAATACTCAATCCTCAATCCTCAATGTTCTATCCTCAATACGCAATCCTCAATCTTCAATCCTCAATCCTCAATCCTCAATCCTCAATCCTCAGTCCTCAATCCTCAACCTTAATCTTCAATCCTCAACACTCAATCTTCAATCCTCATTCTTCAATCCTCAATACCCAATCCTCAATCTTCAATCCTCAATCCTCAATCCTCAGTTCGCAATCCTCAATCCTCAATCCTCAGACCTCAGGCATCAACACTCAACCCTCAGACCTCGTTCTCAATCCACAACCCTCAATCCTCGATCCTCAATCTTCAATCATCAATATTCAACCTTCAATCCTCAATCCTCAATCTTCAATACTCAATCCTCAATCCTCAATGTTCTATCCTCAATACGCAATCCTCAACCTTCAATCCTCAAACCTCAATCCTCAATCCTCAATCCTCAACCCTCAATCTTAGTCTTCAATCCTCAGTACTCAATCTTCAATCCTCAATCCTCAATACTCAATCCTCAATCCTCATTATTCAATCCTCAATACCCAATCCTCAATCTTCAATCCTCAATCCTCAATCCTCAATCCTCAATCCTCAATCTTCAATCCTCAATCCTCAATCCTCAATCCTCAATCCTCAATCTTCAATCCTCGATACTCAATCTTCAATCCTCAATCCTCAATCCTCAATCCTCAATCCTCAATCTTCAATCCTCAGTCCCAAATCCTCAATCTTCAATACTCACTCCTCAATCCTCAGTCTTCAATCCTCAATGCTCAATCCTCAATCCTCAATCCTCAATCTTCAACCCTCAATACTCAACCTTCAATCCTCAATCCTCAATTCTCAATCCCCAATGCTCAATCCTCAATCGTCAATCCTCAATCCCCAGTCCTCATTCTTCAATCCTCAATACCCAATCCTCAATCTTCAATCCTCAATCCTCAATCCTCAATTCTCAATCCTCATTCCTCAACCCTCAGACCTCAAACAGCAATACTCAACCCTCCGTCCTCGTCCTCAATCCACAACCATCAATCCTCAATCCTCAATATTCAATCATCAATATTCAATCTTCAGTCCTCAATCCTCAATCCTCAATCCTCAATCCTCAATCCTCAATCTTCAATCCGCAATACCCAATCCTCAATCATCTATCCGCAATCCTCAATCCTCAATCCTCAATCCTCAATCCTCAATCCTCAATCTTCAACCCTCAATACTCAACCTTCAATCCTCAATCCTCAATTCTCAATCCCCAATGCTCAATCCTCAATCTTCAATCCACAATCATCAATCCTCAATCTTCAATCCTCAATACTCAATCTTCAATCCTCAATCCTCAATTCTCAATCCTCAATGCTCAATCCTCAATCGTCAATCCTCAATCCCCAATCCTCAATCTTCAATTCTAACTCCTCAATCCTCAATCCTCAGTCATCAATCCTCGATCCTCAATACTCAATCTTCAATCCTCAATACTCAATCCTCAATCCTCAATTCTCAATCCTCAATCCTCAATCCTCAATCTTCAATCCTCAATACTCAATCTGCAATCCGCAATCCTCAGTCCTCACTCCTCAACCCTCATTCTTCAATCCTCAATACCGAATCCTCAATCTTCAATCCTCAATCCTCAATCCTCAATTCTCAATCCTCAATCCTGAATCCTTAGACTTCAAACATCAATACTCAACCCTCAGTCCTCGTCCTCAATCCACAACACTCAGTCCTCAATCCTCAATATTCAGTCATTAATATTCAACCTTCAATCCTCAATCCTCAATCCTCTATCCTCAACACTCAATCCTCAATGTTCAATCTTCAATACCCAATCATCAGTCTTCAATCCTCTATCCTCAATCCTCAATCCTCAATCCTCAATCCTCTGTCCTCAAACCTCAATCCTGAATCCTCAACCCGGAATCCTCAAACTTCAGCCCTAAGTCCTCAACAATCAGTTGTGAATCCTCAATCCTCAATAGAATATCCTCAATTCACAGTTTTCAATACTCAATACTCAATCTGCAATCTTCAGACCTCTATCCACAAACATCAATTCTCATCACTCAACCCTCAATACTCAGTCCCCAATCCCCTATCTTCAATCCTCAATCCTCAATTCTCAATCCTCAACCTTAATCTTCAATCCTCAGTACTCAATCTTCAATCCTCAATCCTAAATCCTCAATACTCAATCCTCATTCTTCAATCCTCAACACCCAATCCTCAATCTTCAATCCTCAATCCTCAATCCTGAATTCTCAATGCTCAATCCTCAATCCTCAGACCTCAAACAGCAATACTCAACCCTCAGTCCTCGTCCTCAATCCACAACCGTCAATCCTCAATCCTCAATCTTCAATCATCAGTATTCAATCTTCAGTCCTCAATCCTCAGTCCTCAATCCTCAATCCTCAATCCTCAATGTTCAATCAGCAATACCCAATCCTCAATCTTCTATCCGCAATCCTCAATCCTCAATCCTCAATCCTCAATCCTCAATCTTAATCTTCAATCCTCAGTACTCAATCTTGAATCCTCAATCCTCAATCCTCAATCCTCAATCCTCAACCCTCAATCGTCAATCTTCAATCCTCAATACTCAATCTTCAATCCTCAATCCTCAATCCTCAATCCTCAATCCTCATTCTTCAATCCTCAATACCCAATCCTCAATCTTCAATCCTCAATCCTCAATCCTCAATCCTCAATCCTCAATCCTCAATCCCCAATCTTCAATCCTCAGTCCCAAATCCTCAATCTTCAATACTCACTCCTCAATCCTCAATCTTCAATCCTCAATACTCAGTCCTCAATCCTCAATCCTCAATCCTCAATCCTCAATCCTCATTCTTCAATCCTCAATACCCAATCCTCAAGCTTCAATCCTCAATCCTCAATCCTCAATACTCAATCCTCAATCCTCAATGTTCTGTCCTCAATACGCAATCCTCAACCTTCAATCCTCAATCCTCAATCCTCAATCCTCAATCCTCAATCCTCAATCCTCAGTCCTCAATCCTCATTCCTGAATCCACAATCCTGAACCCTCAATATTCAGCCCTCAGTCCTCAACAATCAGTTGTGGATCCTCAATCCTCAATAGAATATCCTCAGTTCACAGCTTTCAATACTCAATACTCAGCATGCAATCTTCAAATCTCTATCCACAAACATCAATTCTCAGCACTCAACCCTCAATATTCAACGCACAACCCTCAACCATCAATCCTCAATACTCAACCATCAATCCTCAATTCTCAATACTCAATAGAATATCCTGAATTCTCATGGTTCAGTACTCAATCCACAATATCCAATAATCAAATCTCAATCCTCAAACATCAATTCTCAACACTCAATCCTCAACACTCAGTCCTCTCTCTTCAATCCTCCATCCTCAATCCTCAATCCTCAGGCGTCAATCCTCAATCCTCAATCCTCGATACTCAATCTTCAATCCTCAATCCTCAATCCTCAATCCTCAGTCCTCAATCCTCGATCGTCAATCTTCAATCCTCAATACTCAATCTTCAATCCTCAATCCTCAATCCTCAATCCTCAATCCTCATTCTTCAATCCTCAATACCCAATCCTCAATATTCAATCCTCAATCCTCAATCCTCATTCTTCAATCCTCAATACCCAATCCTCAATATTCAATCCTCAATCCTCAATCCTCAATCCTCAATCCTCAATCTTCAATCCTCAGTCCCAAATCCTCAATCTTCAATACTCACTCCTCAATCCTCAGTCTTCAATCCTCAATGCTCAATCCTCAATCCTCAATCCTCAATCTTCAATCCTCAATACTCAACCTTCAATCCTCAATCCTCAATTCTCAATCCCCAATGCTCAATCCTCAATCGTCAATCCTCAATCCCCAGTCCTCATTCTTCAATCCTCAATACCCAATGCTCAATCTTCAATCCTCATTCCTCAACCCTCAGACCTCAAACAGCAATACTCAACCCTCCGTCCTCGTCCTCAATCCACAACCATCAATCCTCAATCCTCAATATTCAATCATCAATATTCAATCTTCAGTCCTCAATCCTCAATCCTCAATCCTCAATCCTCAATCCTCAATGTTCAATCCGCAATACCCAATCCTCAATCATCTATCCGCAATCCTCAATCCTCAATCCTCAATCCTCAATCCTCAATCCTCAACCTTCAATCCTCAATACTCAATCTTCAATCCTGAATCCTCAATCCTCAATCCTCAATCCTCATTCTTCAATCCTCAACACCCAATCCTCAATCTTCAATCCTCAATCCTCAATCCTCAATTGTCAATCCTCAATCCTCAATCCTCAGACCTCAAACATCAATACTCAACCCTCAGTCCTCGTCCTCAATCCACAACCCTCAATCCTCGATCCTCAATCTTCAATCATCAATATTCAATCTTCAATCCTCAATCCTCAATCCTCAATACACAATCCTCAATCCTCAATGTTCTATCCTCAATACGCAATCCTCAATCTTCAATCCTCAATCCTCAATCCTCAATCCTCAATCCTCTACCTTAATCTTCAATCCTCAGTACTCAATCTTCAATCCTCATTTCTCAATCCTCAATCCTCAATCCTCAATCTTCAATCCTCAATACCCAATCCTCAATCTTCAATCCTCAATCCTCAATCCTCAGTCCTCAATCCTCAATCCTCAATCCTGAATCTTCAATCCTCAGTCACAAATCCTCAATCTTCAATACTCACTCCTCAATCCTCAATCTTCAATCCTCAATCCTCAATCCTCAGTCCTCAATCCTCAATCCTCAATCTTAATCTTCAATCCTCAGTACTCAATCTTCAATCCTCAATCCTCAATCCTCAATCCTCGATCGTCAATCTTCAATCCTCAATACTCAATCTTCAATCCTCAATCCTCAATCCTCAATCCTCAATCCTCATTCTTCAATCCTCAATACCCAATCCTTAATCTTCAACCCTCAATCCTCAATCCTCAATTCTCAATCCTCAATCCTCAGTCCTCAGTCCTCAAACGTCAATCCTCAACCCTCAGCCATCATCCTCAATCCTCAATCCTCAATCCTGAATTCTCAATCTTCAATCCTCAATACTCAATCTTCAATCCTCAATGCTCAGTCCTCAAATTTCAATTCTGAATCCTCAATCCGGAATCCTCAACCTTCAGCCCTCAGTCCTCAACAATCAGTTGTCAATCCTCAATAATCAATAGAATATACTCAATTCACAGTTTTCAATACTAAATACTCAATCTGCAATCTTCAAATCTCTATCCACAAACATCAATTCTCATCACTCAACCCTCAACACTCAGTCCTCAACGCTCAATCCTCAATCCTCAATTCTCAATCTTCAATCCCCAATACTGAACCTTCAATCCTCAATCCTCAATCCTCAGTCCTCAATCCTCAATCCTCAATCTTAATCTTCAATCCTCAGTACTCAATCTTCAATCCTCAATCCTCAATACTCAATCCTCAATCCTCAATCTTCAATCCTCAATACACAATCTTCAATCCTGAATCCTCAATCCTCAATCCTCAATCCTCAATCCCCAATCTTAATCTTCAATCCTCAGTACTCAATCATCAAGCCTCAATCCTCAATCCTCAATCCTCAATCCTCTACCTTCAATCCTCAATACTCAATCTTCAATCCTCAATCCTCAATCCTCAATCCTCAAACCTCAATCCTGAAACCTCTATCCTCAGTACTCAACCTTCAGACTTCAGACCCCAACAATCAGTTGTCAATCCTCAATCCTCAATAGAATATCATCAATTCACAGTTTTCAATACTAAATTCTCAATCTGCAATCTTCGAATCTCTATTCACAAACATCAATCCTCATCGCTCAACCCTCAACACTCAGTCCCCAATCCTCAATCTTCAATCCTCTATCCTCAACCCTCATTCCTCAATCCTCAATCCTCAATCCTCAATCCTCAATCCTCAATCTTCAATCCTCAATACTCAATCTTCAATCCTCAATACTCAATCCTCAATCCTCAATATTCAATCCTCAATACTCAATCTTCAATCCTCAATCCGCAATCATCAATCCTCAATCCTCAATCCTCAGTCATCAATCCTCAAACCTCAGTCCTCATCCTCAATTCTCAATCCTCAACACTCAATCCTCAAACCACAAACCTCAACTGTCAGTCCTCGTCCTCAATCCTCAACCCTCAATCCTCAAACCTCAATCTTCAATCATCAGTACTCAATCTTCAATCCTCAATCCTCTATCCTCAATCCTCATTCCTCAAACCTCAATCCTCAACCCTCAGTCCTTATCCTCAATTCTCAATTCTCAATCCTCAATCCTCAATCCTCAATCTTCAATCCCAAATAATCAATTTTCAATCCTAGATCCTCAATCCCCAATCCTCAATCCTTAATCCTCAATCTTCAATCCTCAATACTCAATCCTCAATCCTCAATCCTCAGTCCTCAGACCTCAAACCTCAATCCTCAACCCTCAGCCCTCATCGTCAATCCTCAAACCTCAATCCTCAATCCTCAATCGTCAATCCTCAATCCTCAATCTTCAGTCCACAATACTCAACCTTCAATCCTCAATCCTCAATTCTCAATCGTCAATACTCAATCCTCAATCGTCAATTCTCAATCCCCAATCCTCAATCTTCAATCCTCTATCCTCAATCCTCAATCCTCAATCCTCAACCTTCAATCCTCAATACTCAATTTTCAATCCTCAATCCTCAATCCTCAATCCTCAATCCTCAATCCTCAATCCTCAATATTCAACACAAAACCCTCAACCATCAACCCTCAATACTCAACAATCAATCCTCAATTCTCAATACTCAATAGAATACCCTGAATTCTCTTCGTTCAATACTCAATCCACAAAAATCAATAATCAAATCTCAACCCTCAAACATCAATCCTCAACACTCAATCCTCAACACTCAGTCCTCTCTCTTCAATCCACCATCCTCAATCCTCAATCCTCAATCTTCAATCCTCAATACTCAATCTTCAATCCTCAATCCTCAGTCCTCAATCCTCAATCCTCAATCTTCAATCCTCAATCCTCAATACTCAATCCTCAATTCTCAATCCTCAATCCTCAATCCTCAATCCTCAATATTCAACACAAAACCCTCAACCATCAACCCTCAATACTCAACAATCAATCCTCAATTCTCAATACTCAATAGAATACCCTGAATTCTCATCGTTCAATACTCAATCCACAAAAATCAATAATCAAATCTCAACCCTCAAACATCAATCCTCAACACTCAATCCTCAACACTCAGTCCTCTCTCTTCAATCCTCCATCCTCAATCCTCAATCCTCAATCTTCAATCCTCAATACTCAATCTTCAATCCTCAATCCTCAGTCCTCAATCCTCAATCCTCAATCCTCAATCCTCAATCTTAATCTTCAATCCTCAGTACTCAATCTTGAATCCTCAATCCTCAATCCTCAATCCTCAATCCTCAATCCTCAATCGTCAATCTTCAATCCTCAATACTCAATCTTCAATCCTCAATCCTCAATCCTCAATCCTCAATCCTCATTCTTCAATCCTCAATACCCAATCCTCAATCTTCAATCCTCAATCCTCAATCCTCAATCCTCAATCCTCAATCCTCAATCCCCAATCTTCAATCCTCATTCCCAAATCCTCAATCTTCAATACTCACTCCTCAATCCTCAATCTTCAATCCTCAATACTCAGTCCTCAATCCTCAATCCTCAATCCTCAATCCTCAATCCTCATTCTTCAATCCTCAATACCCAATCCTCAAGCTTCAATCCTCAATCCTCAATGTTCTGTCCTCAATACGCAATCCTCAACCTTCAATGCTCAATCCTCAATCCTCAATCCTCAATCCTCAATCCTCAATCCTCAGTCCTCAATCCTCATTCCTGAATCCACAATCCTGAACCCTCAATATTCAGCCCTCAGTCCTCAACAATCAGTTGTGAATCCTCAATCCTCAATAGAATATCCTCAGTTCACAGCTTTCAATACTCAATACTCAGCATGCAATCTTCAAATCTCTATCCACAAACATCAATTCTCAGCACTCAACCCTCAATATTCAACGCACAACCCTCAACCATCAATCTTCAATACTCAACCATCAATCCTCAATTCTCAATACTCAATAGAATATCCTGAATTCTCATGGTTCAGTACTCAATCCACAATATCCAATAATCAAATCTCAGTCCTCAAACATCAATTCTCAACACTCAATCCTCAACACTCAGTCCTCTCTCTTCAATCCTCCATCCTCAATCCTCAATCCTCAGGCGTCAATCCTCAATCCTCAATCCTCGATACTCAATCTTCAATCCTCAATCCTCAATCCTCAATCCTCAGTCCTCAATCCTCGATCGTCAATCTTCAATCCTCAATACTCAATCTTCAATCCTCAATCCTCAATCCTCAATCCTCAATCCTCATTCTTCAATCCTCAATACCCAATCCTCAATATTCAATCCTCAATCCTCAATCCTTATTCTTCAATCCTCAATACCCAATCCTCAATATTCAATCCTCAATCCTCAATCCTCAATCCTCAATCCTCAATCTTCAATCCTCAGTCCCAAATCCTCAATCTTCAATACTCACTCCTCAATCCTCAGTCTTCAATCCTCAATGCTCAATCCTCAATCCTCAATCCTCAATCTTCAATCCTCAATACTCAACCTTCAATCCTCAATCCTCAATTCTCAATCCCCAATGCTCAATCCTCAATCGTCAATCCTCAATCCCCAGTCCTCATTCTTCAATCCTCAATACCCAATGCTCAATCTTCAATCCTCAATCCTCAATCCTCAATTCTCAATCCTCATTCCTCAACCCTCAGACCTCAAACAGCAATACTCAACCCTCCGTCCTCGTCCTCAATCCACAACCATCAATCCTCAATCCTCAATATTCAATCATCAATATTCAATCTTCAGTCCTCAATCCTCAATCCTCAATCCTCAATCCTCAATCCTCAATGTTCAATCCGCAATACCCAATCCTCAATCATCTATCCGCAATCCTCAATCCTCAATCCTCAATCCTCAATCCTCAATCCTCAACCTTCAATCCTCAATACTCAATCTTCAATCCTCAATCCTCAATCCTCAATCCTCAATCCTCATTCTTCAATCCTCAACACCCAATCCTCAATCTTCAATCCTCAATCCTCAATCCTCAATTGTCAATCCTCAATCCTCAATCCTCAGACCTCAAACATCAATACTCAACCCTCAGTCCTCGTCCTCAATCCACAACCCTCAATCCTCGATCCTCAATCTTCAATCATCAATATTCAATCTTCAATCCTCAATCCTCAATCCTCAATACACAATCCTCAATCCTCAATGTTCTATCCTCAATACGCAATCCTCAATCTTCAATCCTCAATCCTCAATCCTCAATCCTCAATCCTCAACCTTAATCTTCAATCCTCAGTACTCAATCTTCAATCCTCATTCCTCAATCCTCAATCCTCAATCCTCAATCTTCAATCCTCAATACCCAATCCTCAATCTTCAATCCTCAATCCTCAATCCTCAGTCCTCAATCCTCAATCCTCAATCCTGAATCTTCAATCCTCAGTCACAAATCCTCAATCTTCAATACTCACTCCTCAATCCTCAATCTTCAATCCTCAATCCTCAATCCTCAGTCCTCAATCCTCAATCCTCAATCTTAATCTTCAATCCTCAGTACTCAATCTTCAATCCTCAATCCTCAACCCTCAATCCTCGATCGTCAATCTTCAATCCTCAATACTCAATCTTCAATCCTCAATCCTCAATCCTCAATCCTCAATCCTCATTCTTCAATCCTCAATACCCAATCCTCAATCTTCAACCCTCAATCCTCAATCCTCAATTCTCAATCCTCAATCCTCAGTCCTCAGTCCTCAAACGTCAATCCTAAACCCTCAGCCCTCATCCTCAATCCTCAATCCTCAATCCTGAATTCTCAATCTTCAATCCTCAATACTCAATCTTCATCCTCAATGCTCAGTCCTCAAATTTCAATTCTGAATCCTCAATCCGGAATCCTCAACCTTCAGCCCTCAGTCCTCAACAATCAGTTGTCAATCCTCAATAATCAATAGAATATACTCAATTCACAGTTTTCAATACTAAATACTCAATCTGCAATCTTCAAATCTCTATCCACAAACATCAATTCTCATCACTCAACCCTCAACACTCAGTCCTCAACGCTCAATCCTCAATCCTCAATTCTCAATCTTCAATCCCCAATACTGAACCTTCAATCCTCAATCCTCAATCCTCCGTCCTCAATCCTCAATCCTCAATCTTAATCTTCAATCCTCAGTACTCAATCTTCAATCCTCAATCCTCAATCCTCAATCCTCAATCCTCAATCTTCAATCCTCAATACACAATCTTCAATCCTGAATCCTCAATCCTCAATCCTCAATCCTCAATCCCCAATCTTAATCTTCAATCCTCAGTACTCAATCATCAAGCCTCAATCCTCAATCCTCAATCCTCAATCCTCTACCTTCAATCCTCAATACTCAATCTTCAATCCTCAATCCTCAATCCTCAATCCTCAATCCTCAATCCTCAATCCTCAATCGTCAATCTTCAATCCTCAATACTCAATCTTCAATCCTCAATCCTCAATACTCAATACCCAATCCTCATTCTACAATCCTCAATACCCAATCCTCAATCTTCAATCCTCAATCTTCAATCATCAATATTCAATCTTCAATCCTCAATCCTCAATCCTCAATACTCAATCCTCAATCCTCAATGTTCTATCCTCAATACGCAATCCTCAATCTTCAATCCTCAATCCTCAATCCGCAATCCTCAATCCTCAATCCTCAATCCTCAATCTTAATCTTCAATCCTCAACACTCAATCTTCAATCCTCATTCTTCAATCCTCAATACCCAATCCTCAATCTTCAATTCTCAATCCTCAATCCTCAGTTCGCAATCCTCAATCCTCAATCCTCAGACCTCAGGCATCAACACTCAACCCTCAGTCCTCGTTCTCAATCCACAACCCTCAATCCTCGATCCTCAATCTTCAATCATCAATATTCAACCTTCAATCCTCAATCGTCAATCCTCAATACTCAATCCTCAATCCTCAATGTTCTATCCTCAATACGCAATCCTCAATCTTCAATCCTCAAACCTCAATCCTCAATCCTCAATCCTCAACCCTCAATCTTAATCTTCAATCCTCAGTACTCAATCTTCAATCCTCAATCCTCAATACTCAATCCTCAATCCTCATTATTCAATCCTCAATGCTCAATCCTCAATCCTCAATCCTCAATCTTCAATCCTAAATACTCAACATTCAATCATCAATCCTCAATTCTCAATCCCCAATGCTCAATCCTCAATCGTCAATCCTCAATCCCCAGTCCTCATTCTTCAATCCTCAATAGCCAATCCTCAATCTTCAATCCTCAATCCTCAATCCTCAATTCTCAATCCTCATTCCTCAACCCTCAGACCTCAAACAGCAATACTCAACCCTCCGTCCTCGTCCTCAATCCACAACCATCAATCCTCAATCCTCAATATTCAATCATCAATATTCAATCTTCAGTCCTCAATCCTCAATCCTCAATCCTCAATCCTCAATCCTCAATCCTCAATCCTCAATACACAATCCTCAATCCTCAATGTTCTATCCTCAATACGCAATCCTCAATCTTCAATCCTCAATCCTCAATCCTCAATCCTCAATCCACAACCTTAATCTTCAATCCTCAGTACTCAATCTTCAATCCTAATTCCTCAATCCTCAAACCTCAATCCTCAATCTTCAATCCTCAATACCCATTCCTCAATCTTCAATCCTCAATCCTCAATCCTCAGTCCTCAATCCTCAATCCTCAATCCTCAATCTTCAATCCTCAGTCACAAATCCTCAATCTTCAATACTCACTCCTCAATCCTCAATCTTCAATCCTCAATCCTCAATCCTCAGTCCTCAATCCTCAATCCTCAATCCTCAATCTTCAATCCTCAGTCACAAATCCTCAATCTTAAATACTCACTCCTCAATCCTCAATCTTCAATCCTCAATACTCAGTCTTCAATCCTCAATCCTCAATCCTCAATCCTCATTCTTCAATCCTCAATACCCAATCCTGAATCTTCAATCCTCAATCCTCAATCCTCAATTCTCAATCCTCAATCCTCAATCCTCAATCCTCAATCCTCAATCCTCAATGTTCAATCCGCAATACCCAATCCTCAATCTTCTATCCGCAATCCTCAATCCTCAATCCTCAATCCTCAATCCTCAATTCTCAATCCTCATTCCTCAACCCTCAGACCTCAAACAGCAATACTCAACCCTCCGTCCTCGTCCTCAATCCACAACCATCAATCCTCAATCCTCAATATTCAATCATCAATATTCAATCTTCAGTCCTCAATCCTCAATCCTCAATCCTCAATCCTCAATCCTCAATGTTCAATCCGCAATACCCAATCCTCAATCATCTATCCGCAATCCGCAATCCTCAATCCTCAATCCTCAATCCTCAGACCTCAGTCCTCAAACCTCAATACTCAACCCTCAGCCCTCATCCTCAATCCTCAATCCTCAAACTCAATCCTCAATCTTCAATCCTCAATACTCAATCTTCAATCCTCAATCCTCAGTCCTCAAACCTCAATTCTGAATCCTCAATCCTGAATCCTCAATCTTCAGCCCTCAGTCCTCAACAATCAGTTGTCAATCCTCAATCCTCAACAGAATATCCACAATTCACAGTTTTCAATACCCAATACTCAATCTGCAATCTTCAAATCTCTATCCACAAACATTAATTCTCATCACTCAACCATCAACACTCAGTCCTCAATGTTCAATCCTCAATTCTCAACTCTCAATCTTCAATCCTCAATACTGAATCTTCAATCCGCAATCGTCAATCCGCAATCCTCCATCCTCAGTCATCAATCCTCAACCTTCAATACTCAATCCTCAATCCTCAATCCTCAATCCCCAATCCTCAATCCTCATTCCTCAAACCTCAATCCCCAAACCTCAGTCCTCATCCTCAATTCTCAATCCTCAATCCTCAATCCTCAAACCACAATCCTCAACCGCCAGTCCTCGTCCTCAACCCTCAACCCTCAATCCTCAATCCTGAATCTTCAATCATCAATACTCAATCGTCAGTCTTCAATCCTCAATACTCAATCTTCAATCCTCAATCCTGAATCCTCAATCCTCAATCCTCATTCTTCAATCCTCAATACCCAATCCTCAATCTTCAATCCTCAATCCTCAATCGTCAATTCTCAATCCTTAAACCTCTGTCCTTAGTCCTCAAACCTCAATCCTCAACCCTCAGCCCTCATCCTCAATCCTCAATCCTCAATCCTCAATTCTCAATCTTCAATCCTCAATTCTCAATCTTCAATCCTCAATGCTCAGTCCTCAAATTTCAATTCTGAATCCTCAATCCGGAACCCTCAATCTTCAGCACTCAGTCCTCAACAATCAGTTGTCAATCCTCAATCCTCAATAGAATATACTCAATTCACAGTTTTCAATACTCAATACTCAATCTGCAATCTTCAAATCTCTATCCAGAAACATAAATTCTCATCACTCAACCCTCAACACTCAGTATTCAATGTTCAATCCTCATCCTCAATCCTGAATCTTCAATCCTCAATACTGAATCTTCAATTCGCCATCCTCAATCCCCAATCCTGAATCCTCAATACTCAATCCTCAATGCACAATCCTCGATCGTCAATCATCAATCCTCAATACTCAATCTTCAATCCTCAATCCTCAATCCTCAATCTTCAATCCTCAATCCTCATTCTTCAATCCTCAATACCCAATCCTCAATCTTCAACCCTCAATCCTCAATCCTCAATTCTCAATCCTCAATCCTCAGACCTTAGTCCTCAAACCTCAATCCTCAACCCTCAGCCCTCATCCTCAATCCTCAATCCTCAATCCTCAATCCTCAATCTTCAATCCTCAATCCCCAACCCTCAATCCTGAATTCGCAATCCTCAATAGTCGATCTTCAATTCACAATACTCAATATTCAATCCTCAATCCTCAATCCTCAATCCTCAATCATCATTCTTCAATCCTCAATACCCTATCCTCAATCTTCAATCCTCAATCCTCAATCCTCAATCTTCAATCCTCAATACTCAATCTTCAATCCTCAATCCTCAACCCTCAATCCTCAATCCTCAATCCTCAATCGTCAATCCTCAATATTCAATCCTCAACAGCCAATCCTCAATCTTCAATCCTCAATACTCCATCTTCAGTCCTCAATCCTCAATCCTCAATCCTCAATCCTCAATCCTCAATATTCAATCCTCAATACTCAATATTCAATCCTCAATGCTCAATACTCAATCCCCAATCCTTAATCCTCAATCCTCAATTCTCAATCCTCAATCCTCAGTCCTCAGTCCTCAAACATCAATCCTGAATCCTCAATCCTGAATCCTCAATCTTCAGACCTCAGACCTCAACAATCAGACGTCAATCCTCAATTCTCAATGGAATATCATCAATTCACAGTTTTCAATACTCAATACTCAATCTGCAATCTTCAAATCTCTATCCACAAACATCAATTCTCACCACTCAATCATCAACACTCGGTCCCCAATCCTCAATCTTCAATCCTCAATCCTCAATCCTCAATCCTCAATCCTCAATCATCAATCCTCAATACTCAATCTTCAATCCTCAATCCTCAATCCTCAAACCTCAATCCTCTATCCTCAATCGTCAGTCTTCAATCCTCAATACTCAACCTTTAATCCTCAATACTCAATCCTCAATCCTCAATCCTCATTCTTCAATCCTCATTACCCAATCCTCAATTTTCAATCCTCAATCCTCAATCCTCAATCCTCAATCCTCAATCCTCAGTCCTCAAACGTCAATCCTGAATCCTCAATCCTGAATCCTCAATCTTCAGCCCTCAGTCCTCAACTATCAGTCGTGAATCCTCAATCCTCGTTAGAATATCCTCAATTCACAGGTTTCAATACTCAATACTCAACCTGCAATCTTCAAATCTCTATCCACAAACATCAATTCTCATCACTCAACACTCAACACTCAGTCCCCAATCCTCAACATTCAAACCTCAATCCTCAATCCTCAATCCTCAATCCTCAATCTTCAATCCTCAATACTCAACCTTCAATCCTCAATCCTCAATCCGCGGTCCTCAATCCTCAATCGTCAATCTCCAATCCTGAATACTCAATTTTCAATCCTCAATCCTCAATCCTAAATCCTCAATCCTCAATCCTCATTCTTCAATCCTCAATACCCAATCCTCAATCTTCAATCCGCAATTATCAATCCTCAATTCGCAACCCTCAACCCTAAGTCCTCAGTCCTCAAACCTCAATTCTGAATCCCCAATCCTGCATCCTCAATCTTCAGCCCTCAGTCCTCAACAATCAGTTGTCAATCCTCAATCCCCAATAGAATATCCTTAATTCACAGTTTTCAATAGTCAATACTCAATCTGCAATCTTCAAATCTCTATCCACAAACATCAATTCTCATCACTCAACACTGAACGCTCAGTCCTCAATGTTCAATCCTCAATCCTCAATTCTCAATCTTCAATCCTCAATACTGAATCTTCAATCCTCAATCCTCATTCCTCAATCCTCAATAATCAATCTCCAATCCTAGATCCTCAATCCCCAATCCTCAATCCTTAATCCTCAATCTTCAAGCCTCTATCCCCAGTCCTCAATCTTCAATCCTCAATGCTCAATCCTCAATCCTCAATCCTCAGTCCTCAATACTCAATCCTCAATCCTCAAACCTCAATCCTCAACCGTCAGTCCTCGTCCTCAATCCTCAACCCTCAATCCTTAATCCTCGATCTTCAATCCTCAATACTCAATATTCAATCCTCAATCCTCAATCCTCAATCCTCAATCCTCAATCCTCGTTCCTCAAACCTTAATCCTCAACCCTCAGTCCTCATCCTCAATTCTCAATTCTCAATCCTCAATCCTCAATCCTCGATCTTCAACACTCAATAATCAATCTCCAATCCTAGATCCTCAATCCCCAATCCTCAATCCTTAATCCTCAATCTTCAATACTCTATCCCCAGTCCTCAATCTTCAATCCTCAATGCTCAATCCTCAATCCTCAATTCTCAGTCCTCAATACTCAATCGTCAATCCTCAAACCTCAATCCTCAACCGTCAGTCCTCGTCCTCAATCCTCAACCCTCAATCCTTAATCCTCAACCTTCAATCCTCAATACTCAATATTCAATCCTCAATCCTCAGTCCTCAATCCTCAATCCTCACTCCTCAATCCTCATTCTTCAATCCTCAATACCCAATCCTCAATCTTCAATCCTCAATACTCAATCTTCAGTCCTCAATCCTCAATCCTCAATCCTCAATCCTCAGTTCGCAATCCTCAATAGTCAATCTTCAATCCTCAATACTCAATATTCAATCCTCAATCCTCAATCGTCAATCCTCAATCCTCATTCTTCGATCCTCAATACCCAATCCTCAATCTTCAATCCTCAATCCTCAATCGTCAATTCTCAATCCTCAAACCTCTGTCCTTAGTCCTCAAACCTCAATCCTCAACCCTCAGCCCTCATCCTCAATCCTCAATCCTCAATCCTCAATTCTCAATCTTCAATCCTCAATCCTCAATACTCAATACTCAATCCTCAATCCTCAATCCTCAATCTTCAATCCTCAATACTCAATCTTCAATCCTCAATCCTCAATCCTCAATCCTCAATCCTCAATATTCAATCCTCAATACTCAATATTCAATCCTCAATCCTCAATACTCAATCCCCAATCCTCATTCTTCAATCCTCACTCTTCAATCCTCAATACCCAATCCCCAACCTTCAATCCTCAATACCCAATCCCCAACCTTCAATCCTCAATCATCAATCCTCAGTTCGCAATCCTCAATCCTCAATCCTCAACCTTCAATCCTCAATACTCAATCTTCAATCCTCAATCCTCAGTCCTCAATCCTCAATCCTCAATCCTCAATCCTCAATCTTCAATCCCCAATACTCAATCTTCAATCCTCAATCCTCGATTCTCAATCGTCAATACTCAATCCTCAATCGTCAATCCTCAATCCCCAATCCTCAATCTTCAATCCTCAATCCTCAACACTCAATCCTCAATCCTCAACCTTCAATCCTCAATACTCAACCTTCAATCCTCAATCCTCAATCCTCAATCCTCAATATTCAACACAAAACCCTCAACCATCAATCCTCAATACTCAACAATCAATCCTCAATTCTCAATACTCAATAGAATACCCTGAATTCTCATCGTTCAATACTCAATCCACAAAAATCAATAATCAAATCTCAATCCTCAAACATCAATCCTCAACACTCAATCCTCAACACTCAGTCCTCTCTCTTCAATCCTCCATCCTCAATCCCCAATCCTCAATCTTCAATCCTCAATACTTAATCTTCAATCCTCAATCCTCAGTCCTCAAACCTCAATTCTGAATCCTCATTCCTGAATCCTCAATCTTCAGCCCTCAGTCCTCGACAATCAATTGTCAATCCTCAATCTTCAGCCCTCAGTCCTCGACAATCAATTGTCAATCCTCAATCCTCAATAGAATATCCTCAATTCACAGCTTTCAATTCTCGATACTCAACCTGCAATCTTCAAATCTCGATCCACAAACATTAATTCTCATCACTCAACCCTCAACACTCAGTCCCCAATCCTCAATCTTCAATCCTCAATCCTCAATCCTCAATCCTCAATCCTCAATCCTCAATCCTCAATCCTCAATCCTCAATACTCAATCTTCAATCCTCAATCCTCAATCCTCAATCCTCAATCCTCATTCTTCAATCCTCAATACCCAATCCACAATCTTCAATCCTCAGTCCACAATCCTCAATTCTCAATTCTCAATCCTCGGTCCTCACTCCTCAAACCTCAATCTTCAACCCTCAGGCCTCATCCTCAATCCTCAATCCTTATTCCTCAGTCCTCCGACTTCAATCCTCAACACTCAGTCCTCTCTCTTCAATCCTCCATCCTCAATCCTCAATCCTCAATCTTCAATCCTCAATACTCAATCTTCAATCCTCAATCCTCAGTCCTCAAACCTCAATTCTGAATCCTCAATTCTGAATCCTCAATCTTCAGCCCTCAGTCCTCGACTATCAATTGTCAATCCTCAATCCTCAATAGAGTATCCTCAATTCACAGTTTTCAATACTAAATTCTCAATCTGCAATCTTCGAATCTCTATCCACAAACATCAATCCTCATCACTCAACCCTCAACACTCAGTCCCCAATCCTCAATCTTCAATCCTCTATCCTCAACCCTCATTCCTCAATCCTCAATCCTCAGTACTCAACCTTCAGACTTCAGACCTCAACAATCAGTTGTCAATCCTCAATCCTCAATAGAATATCATCAATTCACAGTTTTCAATAGTAAATTCTCAATCTGCAATCTTCGAATCTCTATCCACAAACATCAATCCTCATCACTCAACCCTCAACACTCAGTCCCCAATCCTCAATCTTCAATCCTCTATCCTCAACCCTCATTCCTCAATCCTCAATCCTCAATCCTCAATCCTCAATCCTCAATCTTCAATCGTCAATACTCAATCTTCAATCCTCAATACTCAATCCTCAATCCTCAATATTCAATCCTCAATACTCAATCTTCAATCCTCAAACCGCAATCATCAATCCTCAATCCTCAATCCTCAGTTTTCAACCCTCAAACCCCAATCCTCAACCCTCAGCCCTCATCCTCAATCCTCAATCCTTATTCCTCAGTCCTCCACCTTCAATCCACAATACTCAATTATCAATGCTCAATCTTCAATCCTCAATCCTCATTCCTCAAACCTCAATCCTCAACCCTCAGTCCTTATCCTCAATTCTCAATTCTCAATCCACAATCCTCAATCCTCAATCTTCAATCCCAAATAATCAATTTTCAATCCTAGATCCTCAATCCCCAATCCTCAATCCTTAATCCTCAATCGTCAATCTTCAATCCTCAATACTCAATCTTCAATCCTCAATCCTCTGTCCTCAATCCTCAATGCTCATTCTTCAATCCTCAATACCCAATCCTCAATCTTAAATCCTCAATCCTCAATTCGCAATCCTCAATCCTCAATCCTCAGGCCTCAAGTATCAATACTCAATCCTCAGTCCTCGTCCTCAATCCGCGGCCTTCAATCCTCAATACTCAATCTTCATTCATCAATATTCAACCTTCAACCCTCAATCCTCAATCCTCAACCCTCAATCCTCAATCCTCAATGTTAAATACTCAATACCCGATCCTCAGTCTTCAATCCTCAATCCTCAATCCTCAATCCACAATCCTCAATCCTCAATCCTCAGTCCTCAAACCTCAATCCTGAATCCTCAATCCTGAATCCGCAATCTTCAGCCCTCAGTCCTCAACAGTCAGTGGTCCATCCTCAATCCTCAATAGAATATGATGATTTCACAGTTTTCAATACTCAATACTCAACCTGCAATCATCAAATCTCTATCCACAAACATCAATTCTCATCACTTAACCCTCAACACTCAGTCCCCAATCCTCAATACTCGAGCCTCAATCCTCAATCCTCAATCCACAATCCTCAACCTTCAATACTCAATACTCAATCTTCAATCCTCAATACCCAACTCTCAATCCTCAATTCGCAATCCTCAATAGTCGATCTTCAATCCTCAATACTCAATATTCAATCCTCAATCCTCAATCCTCAATACTCAATCATCATTCTTCAATCCTCAATACCCTATCCTCAATCTTCAAACCTCAATCCTCAATCCTCAATACCCAATCCTCAATATTCAACCCTCAATCCTCAATCCTCAATCCTCAATCCTCAATTCTTAACCCTCAATCCTCAATCCTCAGACCTCAAACATAAATATTCAACCCTCAGTCCTCGTCCTCAATCCACAACCCTCAATCCTCAATCCTCAATCCTCAATCCTCAATCTTCAATCCTCAATCCTCAATACTCAATCCTCAATCCTCAATCCTCAATCTTCAATCCTCAATACTCAATCCTCAATCCTCAGTCTTAATCTTCAATCCTCAGTACTCAGTCTTCAATCCTCAATCCTCAATCCTCAATCCTCATTCCTCAATCTTCAATCCTCAATACTCAATCTTCAATCCTCAATCCTCAATCCTCAATCCTCAATCCTCAATCCTCAATCCTCAATCGTCAATCTTCAATCCTCAATACTCAACCTTCAATCCTCAATCATCTGTCCTCAATCCTCAATCCTCAATACTCAATCTTCAATCCTCAATGCTCAGTCCTCAAATATCAATTCTGAATCCTCAATCCGGAAACCTCAATCTTCAGCCCTCAGTCCTCAACAATCAGTTGTCAATCCTCAATCCTCAATAGAATACACTCAATTCACAGTTTTCAATACTCAATACTCAACCTGCAATCTTCAAATCTCTATCCACAAACATCAATTCTCATCACTCAACCCTCAACACTCAGTCCCCAATCCTCAATACTCGAGCCTCAATCCTCAATCCTCAATCCACAATCCTCAACCTTCAATACTCAATACTCAATCTTCAATCCTCAATACCCAACTCTCAATCCTCAATTCGCAATCCTCAATAGTCGATCTTCAATCCTCAATACTCAATATTCAATCCTCAATCCTCAATCCTCAATACTCAATCATCATTCTTCAATCCTCAATACCCTATCCTCAATCTTCAAACCTCAATCCTCAATCCTCAATACCCAATCCTCAATCTTCAACCCTCAATCCTCAATCCTCAATCCTCAATCCTCAATTCTCAACCCTCAATCCTCAATCCTCAGACCTCAAACATAAATATTCAACCCTCAGTCCTCGTCCTCAATCCACAACCCTCAATCCTCAATCCTCAATACTCAATCCTCAATCTTCAATCCTCAATCCTCAATACTCAATCCTCAATCCTCAATCCTCAATCCTCAATCTTCAATCCTCAATGCTCAGTCCTCAAATATCAATTCTGAATCCTCAATCCGGAAACCTCAATCTTCAGCCCTCAGTCCTCAACAATCAGTTGTCAATCCTCAATCCTCAATAGAATACACTCAATTCACAGTTTTCAATACTCAATACTCAACCTGCAATCTTCAAATCTCTATCCACAAACATCAATTCTCATCACTCAACCCTCAACACTCAGTCCCCAATCCTCAATATTCAAGCCTCAATCCTCAATCCTCAATCCACAATCCTCAACCTTCAATCCTCAATACTCAATCTTCAATCCTCAATCCTCAATCCTCAATCCTCAGTTCGCAATCCTCAATAGTCAATCTTCAATCCTCAATACTCAATATTCAATCCTCAATCCTCAATCCTCAATCCTCAATCCTCATGCTTCGATCCTCAATACCCAATCCTCAATCTTCAATCCTCAATCCTCAATCCTCAATACCCAATCCTCAATCTTCAATCCTCAATACTCAATCCTCAATCCTCAATCTTAATCTTCAATCCTCAGTACTCAGTCTTCAATCCTCAATCCTCAATCCTCAATCCTCAATCCTCATTCCTCAATCTTCAGCCCTCAGTCCTCAACAATCAGTTGTCAATCCTCAATCCTCAATAGAATACACTCAATTCACAGTTTTCAATACTCAATACTCAATCTGCAATCTTCAAATCTCTATCCACAAACATCAATTCTCATCGCTCAACCCTCAACACTCAGTCCTCAATGTTCAACCCTCAATCCTCAATTCTCAATCCTCAATCCTCAATGCTCAATTTTCAATCCTCAATACTCAATCTTCAGTCCTCAATCCTCAGTCGTCAAACCTCAATCCTGAATCATCAATCCTGAATCCTCAATCTTCAGCTCTCGGTCCTCAACAATCAGTGGTCAATCCTCAATCCTCAATAGAATATCATGAATTCACAGTTTTCAATACTCAATACTCAACCTGCAGTCTTCAAATCTCTATCCACAAACATCAATTCTCATCACTCAACCCTCAACACTCAGTCCCCAATCCTCAATATTCAAGCCTCAATCCTCAATCCTCAATCCACAATCCTCCACCTTCAATCCTCAATACTCAATCTTCAATCCTCAATCCTCAATCCCCAATCCTCAGTTCGCAATCCTCAATAGTCAGTCTTCAATCCTCAATACTCAATATTCAATCCTCAATCCTCAATCCTCAATCCTCAATCCTCATTCTTCGATCCTCAATACCCAATCCTCAATCTTCAATCCTCAATCCTCAATCCTCAATTCTCAATCCTCAATCCTCTGTCCTTAGTCCTCAAACCTCAATCCTCAACCCTCAGCCCTCATCCTCAATCCTCAATCCTCAATCCTCAATTCTCAATCTTCAATCCACAACTCTCAATCTTCAATCCTCAATGCTCAGTCCTCAAATTTCAATTCTGAATCCTCAATCCGGAACCCTCAATCTTCAGCCCTCAGTCCTCAACAATCAGTTGTCAATCCTCAATCCTCAATAGAATATACTCAATTCACAGTTTTCAATACTCAATACTCAATCTGCAATCTTCAAATCTCTATCCACAAACATCAATTCTCATCATTCAACCCTCAACACTCTGTCCCCAATCCTCAATATTCAATCCTCAATCCTCAATCCTCAATCCACAATCCTCAACCTTCCATCCTCAATACTCAATCTTCAATCCTGAATCCTCAATACTCAATCCTCAATGCTCAATCCACGATCGTCAATCTTGAATCCTCAATACTCAATCTTCAATCCTCCATCCTCAATCCTCAATCCTCAATCCTCAATCTTCAATCCTCAATACTCAATCTTCAACCCTCAATCCTCAATCCTCAATCCTCAATCCTCAATCCTCAATCCTCAGACCTCAGGCATCAACACTCAACCCTCAGTCCTCGTTCTCAGTCCACAACCCTCAATCCTCAATCCTCAATCTTCATTCATCAATATTCAACCTTCAATCCTCAATCCTCAATCCTCAATCCTCAATTCTCAACACCCGATCCTCAGTCTTCAATCCCTAATCCTCAATCCTCAATCCACAATCCTCAATCCTCAATCCTCAGTCCTCAAACCTCAATCCTGAATCCTCAATCCTGAATCCTCAATCTTCAGCCCTCAGTACTCAACAGTCAGTGGTCTATCCTCAATCCTCAATAGAATATCATGATTTCACAGTTTTCAATACTCAATAGTCAATCTGCAATCTTCAGATCTCTATCCACAAACACCAATTCTCATCACTAAACCCTTAACACTCAGTACTCAATGTTCAATCCTCAATCCTCAATTCTCAATCTTCAGTCCTCAATACTGAATCTTCAATCCTCAACCCTCAATCCTCAATCCTCAATCCTCAATACTCAATCTTCAATCCTCAGTCCCCAATCCTCAATCTTCAATCCTCAATCCTCAATCCTCAATCCTCAATCCTCAATCCTCAATATTCAATCCTCAATACTCAATATTCAATCCTCAATGCTAAATACTCAATCCCCAATCCTCATTCTTCAATCCTCATTCTTCAATCCTCAATCCTCAATCCTCAATCGTCATTCTTCAATCCTCAATACCCTAGCCTCAATCTTCAATCCTCAATCCTCAATCCTCAATACCCAATCCTCAATCTTGAATCCTCAATCCTCAATCCTCAATCCTCAATCCTCAATCCTCAATCCTCAATCTTCAATCCTCAATACTCAATCTTCAATCCTCAATCCTCAATCCTCAATCCTCAATCCTCAATCCTCAATCCTCAATATTCAATCCTCAATACTCAATATTCAATCCTCAATGCTCAATACTCAATCCCCAATCCTCATTCATCAATCCTCATTCTTGAATCCTCAATCCTCAATCCCCAACCCTCAATCCTCAATTCGCAATCCTCAATAGTCGATCTTCAATCCACAATACTCAATATTCAATCCTGAATCCTCAATCCTCAATCCTCAATCATCATTCTTCAATCCTCAATACCCTATCCTCAATCTTCAATCCTCAATCCTCAATCCTCAATACCCAATCCTCCATCTTCAATCCTCAATCCTCAATCCTCAATCCTCAATCCTCAATCCTCAATCCTCAACCTTCAATCCCCAATACTCAATCTTCAATCCTCAATCCTCAATCCTCAATCCTCAATCCTCAATCCTCAATCCTCAATCCTCAATCTTCAATCCTCAATACTCAATCTTCAATCCTCAATCCTCAATCCTCAATCCTCAATCCTCAATCCTCAATCCTCAATCTTAATCTTCAATCCTCAATCCTCAAACCTCAATCCTGAATCTTCAATCCTCAATACTCAATCTTCAATCCTCAATCCTCAATCCTCAATCCTCAATCCTCATTCCTCAATCCTCAATCGTCAATCTTCAATCCTCAATACTCAATCTTCAATCCTCAATCCTCTGTCCTCAATCCTCAATCCTCATTCTTCAATCCTCAATACCCAATCCTCAATCTTAAATCCTCAATCCTCAATTCGCAATCCTCATTCTTCAATCCTCAATACCCAATCCTCAATCTTAAATCCTCAATCCTCAATTCGCAATCCTCAATCCTCAATCCTCAGGCCTCAAGTATCAATACTCAACCCTCAGTCCTCGTCCTCAATCCACGACCTACAATCCTCGATCCTCAATCTTCATTCATCAATATTCAACCTTCAATCCTCAATCCTCAATCCTCAATCCTCAATCCTCAATCCTCAATGTTCAATCCTCAACACCCGATCATCAGTCTTCAATCCTCAATCCTCAATCCTCAATCCACAATCCTCAATCCTCAATCCTCAGTCCTCAAACCTCAATCCTAAATCCTCAATCCTGAATCCTCAATCTTCAGCCCTCAGTACTCAACAGTCAGTGGTCTATCCTCAATCCTCAATAGAATATCATGATTTCACAGTTTTCAATACTCAATAGTCAATCTGCAATCTTCAGATCTCTATCCACAAACACCAATTCTCATCACTCAACCCTCAACACTCAGTACTCAATGTTCAATCCTCAATCCTCAATTCTCAATCTTCAGTCCTCAATACTGAATCTTCAATCCTCAACCCTCAATCGTCAATCCTCAATCCTCAATACTCAATCTTCAATCCTCAGTCCCCAATCCTCAATCTTCAATCCTCAATCCTCAATCCTCAATCCTCAATCCTCAATCCTCAATATTCAATCCTCAATACTCAATATTCAATCCTCAATGCTCAATACTCAGTCCCCAATCCTCATTCTTCAATCCTCATTCTTCAATCTTCAATCCTCAATCCCCAACCCTCAATCCTCAATTCGCAATCCTCAATAGTCGATCTTCAATCCACAATACACAATATTCAATCCTCAATCCTCAATCCTCAATCCTCAATCCTCAATCATCATTCTTCAATCCTCAATACCCTATCCTCAATCTTCAATCCTCAATCCTCAATCCTCAGTACCCAATCCTCAATCTTCAATCCTCAATCCTCAATCCTCAATCCTCAATCCTCAATCCTCAATCCTCAATCTTCAATCCTCAATACTCAATCTTCAATCCTCAATCCTCAATCCTTAATCCTCAATCCTCAATCCTCAATATTCAATCCTCAATACTCAATATTCAATCCTCAATGCTCAATACTCAATCCCCAATCCTCATTCTTCAATCCTCATTCTTCAATCCTCAATCCTCAATACTCAATTCGCAATCCTCAATAGTCGATCTTCAATCCACAATACTCAATATTCAATCCTCAATCCTCAATCCTCAATCCTCAATCATCATTCTTCAATCCTCAATACCCTATCCCCAATCTTCAATCCTCAATCATCAATCCTCAGTTCGCAATCCTCAATCCTCAATCCTCAGACCTCAGGCATCAACACTCAACCCTCAGTCCTCGTTCTCAATCTACAACCCTCAATCCTCAATCCTCAATCTTCATTCATCAGTATTCAACCTTAAATCCTCAATCCTCAATCCTCAATCCTCAATCCTCAATGTTCAATCCTCAACAGCCAATCCTCACTCTTCAATCCTCAATCCTCAATCCTCAATTCTCAATCCACAATCCTCAATCCTCAGTCCTCTCTCCTCAAACCTCAATCCTCAATCTTCAATCCTCAATACTCAATCTTCAATCCTCAATCCTCTGTCCTCAATCCTCAATGCTCATTCTTCAATCCTCAATACCCAATCCTCAATCTTAAATCCTCAATCCTCAATTCGCAATCCTCAATCCTCAATCCTCAATCCTCAATCTTAATCTTCAATCCTCAATCCTCAAACCTCAATCCTGAATCTTCAATCCTCAATACTCAATCTTCAATCCTCAATCCTCAATCCTCAATCCTCAATCCTCATTCCTCAATCCTCAATCGTCAATCTTCAATCCTCAATACTCAATCTTCAATCCTCAATCCTCTGTCCTCAATCCTCAATCCTCATTCTTCAATCCTCAATACCCAATCCTCAATCTTAAATCCTCAATCCTCAATTCGCAATCCTCATTCTTCAATACTCAATACCCAATCCTCAATCTTAAATCCTCAATCCTCAATTCGCAATCCTCAATCCTCAATCCTCAGGCCTCAAGTATCAATACTCAACCCTCAGTCCTCGTCCTCAATCCACGACCTACAATCCTCGATCCTCAATCTTCATTCATCAATATTCAACCTTCAATCCTCAATCCTCAATCCTCAATCCTCAATCCTCAATCCTCAATGTTCAATCCTCAACACCCGATCCTCAGTCTTCAATCCTCAATCCTCAATCCTCAATCCACAATCCTCAATCCTCAATCCTCAGTCCTCAAACCTCAATCCTAAATCCTCAATCCTGAATCCTCAATCTTCAGCCCTCAGTACTCAACAGTCAGTGGTCTATCCTCAATCCTCAATAGAATATCATGATTTCACAGTTTTCAATACTCAATAGTCAATCTGCAATCTTCAGATCTCTATCCACAAACACCAATTCTCATCACTCAACCCTCAACACTCAGTACTCAATGTTCAATCCTCAATCCTCAATTCTCAATCTTCAGTCCTCAATACTGAATCTTCAATCCTCAACCCTCAATCGTCAATCCTCAATCCTCAATACTCAATCTTCAATCCTCAGTCCCCAATCCTCAATCTTCAATCCTCAATCCTCAATCCTCAATCCTCAATCCTCAATCCTCAATATTCAATCCTCAATACTCAATATTCAATCCTCAATGCTCAATACTCAATCCCCAATCCTCATTCTTCAATCCTCATTCTTCAATCTTCAATCCTCAATCCCCAACCCTCAATCCTCAATTCGCAATCCTCAATAGTCGATCTTCAATCCACAATACACAATATTCAATCCTCAATCCTCAATCCTCAATCCTCAATCATCATTCTTCAATCCTCAATACCCTATCCTCAATCTTCAATCCTCAATCCTCAATCCTCAATACCCAATCCTCAATCTTCAATCCTCAATCCTCAATCCTCAATCCTCAATCCTCAATCCTCAATCCTCAATCTTCAATCCTCAATACTCAATCTTCAATCCTCAATCCTCAATCCTCAATCCTCAATCCTCAATCCTCAATATTCAATCCTCAATACTCAATATTCAATCCTCAATGCTCAATACTCAATCCCCAATCCTCATTCTTCAATCCTCATTCTTCAATCCTCAATCCTCAATCCTCAATCCTCAATCCTCAATCTTCAATCCTCAATCCTCAATATTCAATCCTCAATACTCAATATTCAATGCTCAATGCTCAATGCTCAATACTCAATCCCCAATCCTCATTCTTCAATCCTCATTCTTCAATCCTCAATCCTCAATACTCAATTCGCAATCCTCAATAGTCGATCTTCAATCCACAATACTCAATATTCAATCCTCAATCCTCAATCCTCAATCCTCAATCATCATTCTTCAATCCTCAATACCCTATCCCCAATCTTCAATCCTCAATCATCAATCCTCAGTTCGCAATCCTCAATCCTCAATCCTCAGACCTCAGGCATCAACACTCAACCCTCAGTCCTCGTTCTCAATCCACAACCCTCAATCCTCAATCCTCAATCTTCATTCATCGATATTCAACCTTAAGTCCTCAATCCTTAATCCTCAATCCTCAATCCTCAATGTTCAATCCTCAACAGCCAATCCTCAATCTTCAATCCTCAATCCACAATCCTCAATTCTCAATCCACAATCCTCAATCCTCAGTCCTCTCTCCTCAAACCTCAATCCTCAATCTTCAATCCTCAATACTCAATCTTCAATCCTCAATCCTCTGTCCTCAATCCTCAATGCTCATTCTTCAATCCTCAATACCCAATCCTCAATCTTAAATCCTCAATCCTCAATTCGCAATCCTCAATCCTCAATCCCCAGGCCTCAAGTATCAATACTCAATCCTCAGTCCTCGTCCTCAATCCACGACCTTCAATCCTCAATCCTCAATCTTCATTCATGAATATTCAACCTTCAACCCTCAATCCTCAATCCTCAATTCTCAACCCTCAATCCTCAATCCTCAGACCTCAAACATAAATATTCAAACCTCAGTCCTCGTCCTCAATCCACAACCCTCAATCCTCAATCCTCAATCCTCAATCCTCAATCTTCAATCCTCAATCCTCAATACTCAATCCTCAATCCTCAATCCTCAATCCTCAATCTTCAATCCTCAACACTCAATCTTCAATCCTCATACTTCAATCCTCAATACCCAATCCTCAATCTTCAATCCTCAATCCTCAATCCTCAGTTCGCAATCCTCAATCCTCAATCCTCACACCTCAGGCATCAACACTCAACCCTCAGTCCTCGTTCTCAATCCACAACCCTCAATCCTCGATCCTCAATCTTCAATCATCAATATTCAACCTTCAATCCTCAATCCTCAATCCTCAATACTCAATCCTCAATCCTCAATGTTCTATCCTCAATACGCAATCCTCAATCTTCAATCCTCAAACCTCAATCTTCAATCCTCAATCCTCAACCCTCAATCTTAATCTTCAATCCTCAATCCTCAATACTCAATCCTCAATCCTCATTATTCAATCCTCAATACCCAATCCTCAATCTTCAGTCCTCAATCCTCAATCCTCAATCCTCAATCATCAATCTTCAATCCACAATCCTCAATCCTCAATCCTCAATCCTCAATCCTCAATCTTCAATCCTCGATACTCAATCTTCAATCCTCAATCCTCAATCCTCAATCCTCAATCCTCAATCCTCGATCGTCAATCTTCAATCCTCAATACTCAATCTTCAATCCTCAATCCTCAATCCTCAATCCTCAATCCTCATTCTTCAATCCTCAATACCCAATCCTCAATATTCAATCCTCAATCCTCAATCCTCAATCCTCAATCCTCAATCCTCAATCCTCAATCTTCAATCCTCAGTCCCAAATCCTCAATCTTCAATACTCACTCCTCAATCCTCAGTCTTCAATCCTCAATGCTCAATCCTCAATCCTCAATCCTCAATCTTCAATCCTCAATACACAACCTTCAATCCTCAATCCTCAATTCTCAATCCCCAATGCTCAATCCTCAATCGTCAATCTTCAATCCCCGGTCCTCATTCTTCAATCCTCAATACCCAATCCTCAATCTTCAATCCTCAATCCTCAATCCTCAATTCTCAATCCTCATTGCTCAACCCTCAGACCTCAAACAGCAATACTCAACCCTCCGTCCTCGTCCTCAATCCACAACCATCAATCCTCAATCCTCAATATTCAATCATCAATATTCAATCTTCAGTCCTCAATCCTCAATCCTCAATCCTCAATCCTCAATCCTCAATGTTCAATCCGCAATACCCAATCCTCAATCATCTATCCGCAATCCTCAATCCTCAATCCTCAATCCTCAATCCTCAATCCTCAACCTTCAATTCTCAATACTCAATCTTCAATCCTCAATCCTCAATCCTCAATCCTCAATCCTCATTCTTCAATCCTCAACACCCAATCCTCAATCTTCAATCCTCAATCCTCAATCCTCAATTCTCAATCCTCAATCCTCAATCCTCAGTCCTCAAACATCAATACTCAACCCTCAGTCCTCGTCCTCAATCCACAACCCTCAATCCTCGATCCTCAATCTTCAATCATCAATATTCAATCTTCAATCCTCAATCCTCAATCCTCAATACACAATCCTCAATCCTCAATGTTCTATCCTCAATACGAAATCCTCAACCTTCAATCCTCAATCCTCAATCCTCAATCCTCAATCCTCAACCTTAATCTTCAATCCTCAGTACTCAATCTTCAATCCTCATTCCTCAATCCTCAATCCTCAATCCTCAATCTTCAATCCTCAATACCCAATCCTCAATCTTCAATCCTCAATCCTCAATCCTCAGTCCTCAATCCTCAATCCTCAATCCTCAATCTTCAATCCTCAGTCACAAATCCTCAATCTTCAATACTCACTCCTCAATCCTCAATCTTCAATCCTCAATCCTCAATCCTCAGTCCTCAATCCTCAATCCTCAATCCTCAATTCTCAATCTTCAATCCTCAGTCACAAATCCTGAATCTTAAATACTCACTCCTCAATCCTCAATCTTCAATCCTCAATACTCAGTCTTCAATCCTCAATCCTCAATCCTCAATCCTCAGTCTTCAATCCTCAATACCCAATCCTCAATCTTCAATCCTCAATCCTCAATCCTCAATCCTCAATCCTCAATCCTCAATCTTCAATCCTCAATACTCACTCCTCAATCCTCAATCTTCAATCCTCATTCCTCAATCCTCAATCCTCAATCCTCAATCTTCAATCCTCAATACCCAATCCTCAATCTTCAATCCTCAATCCTCAATCCTCAGTCCTCAATCCTCAATCCTCAATCCTCAATCTTCAATCCTCAGTCACAAATCCTCAATCTTCAATACTCACTCCTCAATCCTCAATCTTCAATCCTCAAACCTAAATCCTCAATACTCAATCCTCACTCTTCAATCCTCAACACCCAATCCTCAATATTCAATCCTCAATCCTCAATCCTCAATTCTCAATGCTCAATCCTCAATCCTCAGACCTCAAACAGCAATACTCAACCCTCAGTCCTCGTCCACAATCCACAACCGTCAATCCTCAATCCTCAATCCTCAATCTTCAATCCTCAATCGTCAATCCTCAATCCTCAACCCTTAATCTTCAATCCTCAATACTCAATCTTCAATCTTCAATCCTCAATCCTCAATCCTCAATCCTCAATCCTCAATCCTCAATCGTCAATCTTCAATCCTCAATACTCAATCTTCAATCCTCAATCCTCAATCCTCAATCCTCAATCCTCATTCTTCAATCCTCAATACCCAATCCTCAATCTTCAATCCTCAATCCTCAATCCTCAATCCTCAATCCTCAATCCTCAATCCCCAATCATCAATCCTCAGTCCCAAATCCTCAATCTTCAATACTCACTCCTCAATCCTCAATCTTCAATCCTCAATACTCAGTCCTCAATCATCAATCCTCAATCCTCAATCCTCAATCCTCAATCCTCAATCCTCAATCTTCAATCCTCAATACACAATCTTCAATCCTCAATACTGAACCTTCAATCCTCAATCCTCAATCCTCAGTCCTCAATCCTCAATCCTCAATCTTAATCTTCAATCCTCAATCCTCAATCCTCAATCCTCAATCCTCAATCTTCAATCCTCAATACACAATCTTCAATCCTGAATCCTCAATCCTCAATCCTCAATCCTCAATCCCCAATCTTAATCTTCAATCCTCAGTACTCAATCATGAAGCCTCAATCCTCAATCCTCAATCCTCTACCTTCAATCCTCAATACTCAATCTTCAATCCTCAATCCTCAATCCTCAATGCTCAATCCTCAATCCTCAATCCTCAATCGTCAATCTTCAATCATCAACACTTAATCTTCAATCCTCAATCCTCAATACTCAATACTCAATCCTCATTCTACAATCCTCAATACCCAATCCTCAATCTTCAATCCTTAATCTTCAATCATCAATATTCAATCTTCAATCCTCAATCCTCAATCCTCAATACTCAATCCTCAATCCTCAATGTTCTATCCTCAATACGCAATCCTCAATCTTCAATCCTCAATCCTCAATCCTCAATCCTCAATCCTCAATCCTCAATCCTCAATCTTAATCTTCAATCCTCAACACTCAATCTTCAATCCTCATTCTTCAATCCTCAATACCCAATCCTCAATCTTCAATCCTCAATCCTCAATCCTCAGTTCGCAATCCTCAATCCTCAATCCTCAGACCTGAGGCATCAACACTCAACCCTCAGTCCTCGTTCTCAATCCACAACCCTCAATCATCGATCCTCAATCTTCAATCATCAATATTCAACCTTCAATCCTCAATCCTCAATCCTCAATGCTCAATCCTCAATCATCAATGTTCTATCCTCAATACGCAATCCTCAATCTTCAAGCCTCAAACCTCAATCCTCAATCCTCAATCCTCAACCCTCAATCTTAATCTTCAATCCTCAGTACTCAATCTTCAATCCTCAATCCTCAATACTCAATCCTCAATCCTCATTATTCAATCCTCAATACCCAATCCTCAATCTTCAATCCTCAATCCTCAATCCCCAATCCTCAATCCTCAATCTTCAATCCTCAATCCTCAATCCTCAATCCTCAATCTTCAATCCTCGATACTCAATCTTCAATCCTCAATCCTCAATCCTCAATCCTCAATCCTCAATCCTCAATCCTCAATCCTCAATCGTCAATCCTCAATCCTCAATACTCAATCTTCAATCCTCAATCCTCAATCCTCAATCCTCAATCCTCATTCTTCAATCCTCAATACCCAATCCTCAATATTCAATCCTCAATCCTCAATCCTCAATCCTCAATCCTCAATCCTCAATCCTCAATCTTCAATCCTCAGTCCCAAATCCTCAATCTTCAATACTCACTCCTCAATCCTCAGTCTTCAATCCTCAATGCTCAATCCTCAATCCTCAATCCTCAATCTTCAATCCTCAATCCTCAATCCTCAATCCTCAATCCTCAATCTTCAATCCCCGATACTCAATCTTCAATCCTCAATCCTCAATCCTCAATCCTCAATCCTCAATTCTCAATCCTCAATCGTCAACCTTCAATCCTCAATACTCAATCTTCAATCCTCAATCCTCAATCCTCAATCCTCAATCCTCAATCCTCATTCTTCAATCCTCAATACCCAATCCTCAATATTCAATCCTCAATCCTCAATCCTCAATCCTCAATCCTCAATCCTCAATCCTCAATCTTCAATCCTCAGTCCCAAATCCTCAATCTTCAATACTCACTCCTCAATCCTCAGTCTTCAATCCTCAATGCTCAATCCTCAATCCTCAATCCTCAATCTTCAATCCTCAATCCTCAATCCTCAATCCTCAATCCTCAATCTTCAATCCCCGATACTCAATCTTCAATCCTCAATCCTCAATCCTCAATACTCAATCCTCAATTCTCAATCCTCAATCGTCAATCTTCAATCCTCAATACTCAATCTTCAATCCTCAATCCTCAATCCTCAATCCTCAATCCTCAATCCTCAATCGTCAATCCTCAATCCCCAGTCCTCATTCTTCAATCCTCAATACCCAATCCTCAATCTTCAATCCTCAATCCTCAATCCTCAATTCTCAATCCTCATTCCTCAACCCTCAGACCTCATACAGCAATACTCAACCCTCCGTCCTCGTCCTCAATCCACAACCATCAATCCTCAATCCTCAATATTCAATCATCAATATTCAATCTTCAGTCCTCAATCCTCAATCCTCAATCCTCAATCCTCAATCCTCAATGTTCAATCCGCAATACCCAACCCTCAATCATCTATCCGCAATCCTCAATCCTCAATCCTCAATCCTCAATCCTCAATCCTCAACCTTCAATCCTCAATACTCAATCTTCAATCCTCAATCCTCAATCCTCAATCCTCAACCCTCATTCTTCAATCCTCAACACCCAATCCTCAATCTTCAATCCTCAATCCTCAATCCTCAATTCTCAATCCTCAATCCTCAATCCTCAGACCTCAAACATCAATACTCAACCCTCAGTCCTCGTCCTCAATCCACAACCCTCAATCCTCGATCCTCAATCTTCAATCATCAATATTCAATCTTCAATCCTCAATCCTCAATCCTCAATACTCAATCCTCAATCCTCAATGTTCTATCCTCAATACGCAATCCTCAATCTTCAATCCTCAATCCTCAATCCTCAATCCTCAATCCACAACCTTAATCTTCAATCCTCTGTACTCAATCTTCAATCCTCATTCCTCAATCCTCAATCCTCAATCCTCAATCTTCAATCCTCAATACCCAATCCTCAATCTTCGATCCTCAATCCTCAATCCTCAATCCTCACCCTCAATCCTCAATCCTCAGACCTCAAACCTCAATCCTGAAGCCACAATCCTGAACCCCCAATATTCAGCCCTCAGACCTCAACAATCAGTTGTGAATCCTCAATCGTCAATAGAATATCCTCAATTCACAGGTTTCAATACTCAACACTCAGCCTGCAATCTTCAAATCTCTATCCACAAACATCAATTCTCATCACTCAACCCTCAATATTCAACGCACAACCCTCAACCATCAATCCTCAGTCCTCAAAACTCAATCCCTAATCCTCAATCCTGAATCCTCAATCTTCAGCCCTCAGTCCTCAACAATCAATGGTCAATCCTCAGTCCTCCATAGAATATCCTCAATTCACAGTTTTCAATACTCAATCCCTATTCTCCAATCTTAAAATCTCAATCCACAAACATCAGTTCTCATCACTCAACCCTCAACACTCAATCCTCAATCCTCAATCCTCAATCTTCAATCCTCAATACTCAATCCTCAATCTTCAATCCTCAATACCCAATCCTCAATCTTCAATCCTCAATCCTCAATCCTCAGTCCTCAATCCTCAATCCTCAATCCTCAATCTTCAATCCTCAGTCACAAATCCTCAATCTTCAATACTCACTCCTCAATCCTCAATCTTCAGTCCTCAAACCTAAATCCTCAATACTCAATCCTCACTCTTCAATCCTCAACACCCAATCCTCAATATTCAATCCTCAATCCTCAATCCTCAATTCTCAATGCTCAATCCTCAATCCTCAGACCTCAAACAGCAATACTCAACCCTCAGTCCTCGTCCACAATCCACAACCGTCAATCCTCAATCCTCAATCCTCAATCTTCAATCCTCAATCGTCAATCCTCAATCCTCAATCCTTAATCTTCAATCCTCAATACTCAATCTTCAATCTTCAATCCTCAATCCTCAATCCTCAATCCTCAATCCTCAATCCTCAATCCTCAATCGTCAATCTTCAATCCTCAATACTCAATCTTCAATCCTCAATCCTCAATCCTCAATCCTCAATCCTCAATCTTCAATCCCCGATACTCAATCTTCAATCCTCAATACTCAATACTCAATCCTCATTCTACAATCCTCAATACCCAATCCTCAATCTTCAATCCTCAATCTTCAATCATCAATATTCAATCTTCAATCCTCAATCCTCAATCCTCAATACTCAATCCTCAATCCTCAATGTTCTATCCTCAATACGCAATCCTCAATCTTCAATCCTCAATCCTCAATCCTCAATCCTCAATCCTCAATCCTCAATCCTCAATCTTAATCTTCAATCCTCAACACTCAATCTTCAATCCTCATTCTTCAATCCTCAATACCCAATCCTCAATCTCCAATCCTCAATCCTCAATCCTCAGTTCGCAATCCTCAATCCTCAATCCTCAGACCTGAGGCATCAACACTCAACCCTCAGTCCTCGTTCTCAATCCACAACCCTCAATCATCGATCCTCAATCTTCAATCATCAATATTCAACCTTCAATACTCAATCCTCAATCCTCAATACTCAATCCTCAATCATCAATGTTCTATCCTCAATACGCAATCCTCAATCTTCAAGCCTCAAACCTCAATCCTCAATCCTCAATCCTCAACCCTCAATCTTAATCTTCAATCCTCAGTACTCAATCTTCAATCCTCAATCCTCAATACTCAATCCTCAATCCTCATTATTCAATCCTCAATACCCAATCCTCAATCTTCAATCCTCAATCCTCAATCCCCAATCCTCAATCCTCAATCTTCAATCCTCAATCCTCAATCCTCAATCCTCAATCCTCAATCTTCAATCCTCGATACTCAATCTTCAATCCTCAATCCTCAATCCTCAATCCTCAATCCTCAATCCTCAATCCTCAATCCTCAATCGTCAATTCTCAATCCTCAATACTCAATCTTCAATCCTCAATCCTCAATCCTCAATCCTCAATCCTCATTCTTCAATCCTCAATACCCAATCCTCAATATTCAATCCTCAATCCTCAATCCTCAATCCTCAATCCTCAATCCTCAATCCTCAATCCTCAATCTTCAATCCTCAGTCCCAAATCCTCAATCTTCAATGCTCACTCCTCAATCCTCAGTCTTCAATCCTCAATGCTCAATCCTCAATCCTCAATCCTCAATCTTCAATCCTCAATCCTCAATCCTCAATCCTCAATCCTCAATCTTCAATCCCCGATACTCAATCTTCAATCCTCAATCCTCAATCCTCAATCCTCAATCCTCAATTCTCAATCCTCAATCGTCAATCTTCAATCCTCAATACTCAATCTTCAATCCTCAATCCTCAATTCTCAATCCTCAATCCTCAATCCTCATTCTTCAATCCTCAATACCCAATCCTCAATATTCAATCCTCAATCCTCAATCCTCAATCCTCAATCCTCAATCCTCAATCCTCAATCCTCAATCTTCAATCCTCAGTCCCAAATCCTCAATCTTCAATACTCACTCCTCAATCCTCAGTCTTCAATCCTCAATGCTCAATCCTCAATCCTCAATCCTCAATCTTCAATCCTCAATACTCAACCTTCAATCCTCAATCCTCAATTCCCAATCCCCAATGCTCAATCCTCAATCGTCAATACTCAATCCCCAGTCCTCATTCTTCAATCCTCAATACCCAATCCTCAATCTTCAATCCTCAATCCTCAATCCTCAATTCTCAATCCTCATTCCTCAACCCTCAGACCTCAAACAGCAATACTCAACCCTCCGTCCTCGTCCTCAATCCACAACCATCAATCCTCAATCCTCAATATTCAATCATCAATATTCAATCTTCAGTCCTCAATCCTCAATCCTCAATCCTCAATCCTCAATCCTCAATGTTCAATCCGCAATACCCAATCCTCAATCATCTATCCGCAATCCTCAATCCTCAATCCTCAATCCTCAATCCTCAATCCTCAACCTTCAATCCTCAATACTCAATCTTCAATCCTCAATCCTCAATCCTCAATCCTCAACCCTCATTCTTCAATCCTCAACACCCAATCCTCAATCTTCAATCCTCAATCCTCAATCCTCAATTCTCAATCCTCAATCCTCAATCCTCAGACCTCAAACATCAATACTCAACCCTCAGTCCTCGTCCTCAATCCACAACCCTCAATCCTCGATCCTCAATCTTCAATCATCAATATTCAATCTTCAATCCTCAATCCTCAATCCTCAATACTCAATCCTCAATCCTCAATGTTCTATCCTCAATACGCAATCCTCAATCTTCAATCCTCAATCCTCAATCCTCAATCCTCAATCTACAACCTTAATCTTCAATCCTCTGTACTCAATCTTCAATCCTCATTCCTCAATCCTCAATCCTCAATCCTCAATCTTCAATCCTCAATACCCAATCCTCAATCTTCGATCCTCAATCCTCAATCCTCAATCCTCACCCTCAATCCTCAATCCTCAGACCTCAAACCTCAATCCTGAAGCCACAATCCTGAACCCCCAATATTCAGCCCTCAGACCTCAACAATCAGTTGTGAATCCTCAATCGTCAATAGAATATCCTCAATTTACAGGTTTCAATACTCAACACTCAGCCTGCAATCTTCAAATCTCTATCCACAAACATCAATTCTCATCACTCAACCCTCAATATTCAACGCACAACCCTCAACCATCAATCCTCGGTCCTCAAAACTCAATCCCTAATCCTCAATCCTGAATCCTCAATCTTCAGCCCTCAGTCCTCAACAATCAATGGTCAATCCTCAGTCCTCCATAGAATATCCTCAATTCACAGTTTTCAATACTCAATCCCTATTCTCCAATCTTAAAATCTCAATCCACAAACATCAGTTCTCATCACTCAACCCTCAACACTCAATCCTCAATCCTCAATCCTCAATCTTCAATCCTCAATACTCAATCCTCAATCTTCAATCCTCAATACCCAATCCTCAATCTTCAATCCTCAATCCTCAATCCTCAGTCCTCAATCCTCAATCCTCAATCCTCAATCTTCAATCCTCAGTCACAAATCCTCAATCTTCAATACTCACTCCTCAATCCTCAATCCTCAATCCTCAAACCTAAATCCTCAATACTCAATCCTCACTCTTCAATCCTCAACACCCAATCCTCAATATTCAATCCTCAATCCTCAATCCTCAATTCTCAATGCTCAATCCTCAATCCTCAGACCTCAAACAGCAATACTCAACCCTCAGTCCTCGTCCACAATCCACAACCGTCAATCCTCAATCCTCAATCCTCAATCTTCAATCCTCAATCGTCAATCCTCAATCCTCAATCCTTAATCTTCAATCCTCAATACTCAATCTTCAATCTTCAATCCTCAATCCTCAATCCTCAATCCTCAATCCTCAATCCTCAATCGTCAATCTTCAATCCTCAATACTCAATCTTCAATCCTCAATCCTCAATCCTCAATCCTCAATCCTCAATCTTCAATCCCCGATACTCAATCTTCAATCCTCAATCCTCAATCCTCAATCCTCAATCCTCAATTCTCAATCCTCAATCGTCAATCTTCAATCCTCAATACTCAATCTTCAATCCTCAATCCTCAATCCTCAATCCTCAATCCTCAATCCTCATTCTTCAATCCTCAATACCCAATCCTCAATATTCAATCCTCAATCCTCAATCCTCAATCCTCAATCCTCAATCCTCAATCCTCAATCCTCAATCTTCAATCCTCAGTCCCAAATCCTCAATCTTCAATACTCACTCCTCAATCCTCAGTCTTCAATCCTCAATGCTCAATCCTCAATCCTCAATCCTCAATCTTCAATCCTCAATACTCAACCTTCAATCCTCAATCCTCAATTCCCAATCCCCAATGCTCAATCCTCAATCGTCAATCCTCAATCCCCAGTCCTCATTCTTCAATCCTCAATACCCAATCCTCAATCTTCAATCCTCAATCCTCAATCCTCAATTCTCAATCCTCATTCCTCAACCCTCAGACCTCAAACAGCAATACTCAACCCTCCGTCCTCGTCCTCAATCCACAACCATCAATCCTCAATCCTCAATATTCAATCATCAATATTCAATCTTCAGTCCTCAATCCTCAATCCTCAATCCTCAGTCCTCAATCCTCAATGTTCAATCCGCAATACCCAATCCTCAATCATCTATCCGCAATCCTCAATCCTCAATCCTCAATCCTCAATCCTCAATCCTCAACCTTCAATCCTCAATACTCAATCTTCAATCCTCAATCCTCAATCCTCAATCCTCAACCCTCATTCTTCAATCCTCAACACCCAATCCTCAATCTTCAATCCTCAATCCTCAATCCTCAATTCTCAATCCTCAATCCTCAATCCTCAGACCTCAAACATCAATACTCAACCCTCAGTCCTCGTCCTCAATCCACAACCCTCAATCCTCGATCCTCAATCTTCAATCATCAATATTCAATCTTCAATCCTCAATCCTCAATCCTCAATACTCAATCCTCAATCCTCAATGTTCTATCCTCAATACGCAATCCTCAATCTTCAATCCTCAATCCTCAATCCTCAATCCTCAATCTACAACCTTAATCTTCAATCCTCTGTACTCAATCTTCAATCCTCATTCCTCAATCCTCAATCCTCAATCCTCAATCTTCAATCCTCAATACCCAATCCTCAATCTTCGATCCTCAATCCTCAATCCTCAATCCTCACCCTCAATCCTCAATCCTCAGACCTCAAACCTCAATCCTGAAGCCACAATCCTGAACCCCCAATATTCAGCCCTCAGACCTCAACAATCAGTTGTGAATCCTCAATCGTCAATAGAATATCCTCAATTCACAGGTTTCAATACTCAACACTCAGCCTGCAATCTTCAAATCTCTATCCACAAACATCAATTCTCATCACTCAACCCTCAATATTCAACGCACAACCCTCAACCATCAATCCTCGGTCCTCAAAACTCAATCCCTAATCCTCAATCCTGAATCCTCAATCTTCAGCCCTCAGTCCTCAACAATCAATGGTCAATCCTCAGTCCTCCATAGAATATCCTCAATTCACAGTTTTCAATACTCAATCCCTATTCTCCAATCTTAAAATCTCAATCCACAAACATCAGTTCTCATCACTCAACCCTCAACACTCAATCCTCAATCCTCAATCCTCAATCTTCAATCCTCAATACTCAATCCTCAATCTTCAATCCTCAATACCCAATCCTCAATCTTCAATCCTCAATCCTCAATCCTCAGTCCTCAATCCTCAATCCTCAATCCTCAATCTTCAATCCTCAGTCACAAATCCTCAATCTTCAATACTCACTCCTCAATCCTCAATCCTCAATCCTCAAACCTAAATCCTCAATACTCAATCCTCACTCTTCAATCCTCAACACCCAATCCTCAATATTCAATCCTCAATCCTCAATCCTCAATTCTCAATGCTCAATCCTCAATCCTCAGACCTCAAACAGCAATACTCAACCCTCAGTCCTCGTCCACAATCCACAACCGTCAATCCTCAATCCTCAATCCTCAATCTTCAATCCTCAATCGTCAATCCTCAATCCTCAATCCTTAATCTTCAATCCTCAATACTCAATCTTCAATCTTCAATCCTCAATCCTCAATCCTCAATCCTCAATCCTCAATCCTCAATCGTCAATCTTCAATCCTCAATACTCAATCTTCAATCCTCAATCCTCAATCCTCAATCCTCAATCCTCAATCTTCAATCCCCGATACTCAATCTTCAATCCTCAATCCTCAATCCTCAATCCTCAATCCTCAATTCTCAATCCTCAATCGTCAATCTTCAATCCTCAATACTCAATCTTCAATCCTCAATCCTCAATCCTCAATCCTCAATCCTCAATCCTCATTCTTCAATCCTCAATACCCAATCCTCAATATTCAATCCTCAATCCTCAATCCTCAATCCTCAATCCTCAATCCTCAATCCTCAATCCTCAATCTTCAATCCTCAGTCCCAAATCCTCAATCTTCAATACTCACTCCTCAATCCTCAGTCTTCAATCCTCAATGCTCAATCCTCAATCCTCAATCCTCAATCTTCAATCCTCAATACTCAACCTTCAATCCTCAATCCTCAATTCCCAATCCCCAATGCTCAATCCTCAATCGTCAATCCTCAATCCCCAGTCCTCATTCTTCAATCCTCAATACCCAATCCTCAATCTTCAATCCTCAATCCTCAATCCTCAATTCTCAATCCTCATTCCTCAACCCTCAGACCTCAAACAGCAATACTCAACCCTCCGTCCTCGTCCTCAATCCACAACCATCAATCCTCAATCCTCAATATTCAATCATCAATATTCAATCTTCAGTCCTCAATCCTCAATCCTCAATCCTCAATCCTCAATCCTCAATGTTCAATCCGCAATACCCAATCCTCAATCATCTATCCGCAATCCTCAATCCTCAATCCTCAATCCTCAATCCTCAATCCTCAACCTTCAATCCTCAATACTCAATCTTCAATCCTCAATCCTCAATCCTCAATCCTCAACCCTCATTCTTCAATCCTCAACACCCAATCCTCAATCTTCAATCCTCAATCCTCAATCCTCAATTCTCAATCCTCAATCCTCAATCCTCAGACCTCAAACATCAATACTCAACCCTCAGTCCTCGTCCTCAATCCACAACCCTCAATCCTCGATCCTCAATCTTCAATCATCAATATTCAATCTTCAATCCTCAATCCTCAATCCTCAATACTCAATCCTCAATCCTCAATGTTCTATCCTCAATACGCAATCCTCAATCTTCAATCCTCAATCCTCAATCCTCAATCCTCAATCCACAACCTTAATCTTCAATCCTCTGTACTCAATCTTCAATCCTCATTCCTCAATCCTCAATCCTCAATCCTCAATCTTCAATCCTCAATCCTCAATCCTCAATCCTCAATCCTCAATCCTCAATCCCCAATCATCAATCCTCAGTCCCAAATCCTCAATCTTCAATACTCACTCCTCAATCCTCAATCTTCAATCCTCAATACTCAGTCCTCAATCATCAATCCTCAATCCTCAATCCTCAATCCTCAATCCTCAATCCTCAATCTTCAATCCTCAATACACAATCTTCAATCCTCAATACTGAACCTTCAATCCTCAATCCTCAATCCTCAGTCCTCAATCCTCAATCCTCAATCTTAATCTTCAATCCTCAGTACTCAATCTTCAATCCTCAATCCTCAATCCTCAATCCTCAATCCTCAATCTTCAATCCTCAATACACAATCTTCAATCCTGAATCCTCAATCCTCAATCCTCAATCCTCAATCCCCAATCTTAATCTTCAATCCTCAGTACTCAATCATGAAGCCTCAATCCTCAATCCTCAATCCTCTACCTTCAATCCTCAATACTCAATCTTCAATCCTCAATCCTCAATCCTCAATGCTCAATCCTCAATCCTCAATCCTCAATCGTCAATCTTCAATCATCAACACTTAATCTTCAATCCTCAATCCTCAATACTCAATACTCAATCCTCATTCTACAATCCTCAATACCCAATCCTCAATCTTCAATCCTCAATCTTCAATCATCAATATTCAATCTTCAATCCTCAATCCTCAATCCTCAATACTCAATCCTCAATCCTCAATGTTCTGTCCTCAATACGCAATCCTCAATCTTCAATCCTCAATCCTCAATCCTCAATCCTCAATCCTCAATCCTCAATCCTCAATCTTAATCTTCAATCCTCAACACTCAATCTTCAATCCTCATTCTTCAATCCTCAATACCCAATCCTCAATCTTCAATCCTCAATCCTCAATCCTCAGTTCGCAATCCTCAATCCTCAATCCTCAGACCTGAGGCATCAACACTCAACCCTCAGTCCTCGTTCTCAATCCACAACCCTCAATCATCGATCCTCAATCTTCAATCATCAATATTCAACCTTCAATCCTCAATCCTCAATCCTCAATACTCAATCCTCAATCATCAATGTTCTATCCTCAATACGCAATCCTCAATCTTCAAGCCTCAAACCTCAATCCTCAATCCTCAATCCTCAACCCTCAATCTTAATCTTCAATCCTCAGTACTCAATCTTCAATCCTCAATCCTCAATACTCAATCCTCAATCCTCATTATTCAATCCTCAATACCCAATCCTCAATCTTCAATCCTCAATCCTCAATCCCCAATCCTCAATCCTCAATCTTCAATCCTCAATCCTCAATCCTCAATCCTCAATCCTCAATCTTCAATCCTCGATACTCAATCTTCAATCCTCAATTCTCAATCCTCAATCCTCAATCCTCAATCCTCAATCCTCAATCCTCAATCGTCAATCCTCAATCCTCAATACTCAATCTTCAATCCTCAATCCTCAATCCTCAATCCTGAATCCTCATTCTTCAATCCTCAATACCCAATCCTCAATATTCAATCCTCAATCCTCAATCCTCAATCCTCAATCCTCAATCCTCAATCCTCAATCCTCAATCTTCAATCCTCAGTCCCAAATCCTCAATCTTCAATACTCACTCCTCAATCCTCAGTCTTCAATCCTCAATGCTCAATCCTCAATCCTCAATCCTCAATCTTCAATCCTCAATCCTCAATCCTCAATCCTCAATCCTCAATCTTCAATCCCCGATACTCAATCTTCAATCCTCAATCCTCAATCCTCAATCCTCAATCCTCAATTCTCAATCCTCAATCGGCAATCTTCAATCCTCAATACTCAATCTTCAATCCTCAATCCTCAATCCTCAATCCTCAATCCTCAATCCTCATTCTTCAATCCTCAATACCCAATCCTCAATATTCAATCCTCAATCCTCAATCCTCAATCCTCAATCCTCAATCCTCAATCCTCAATCCTCAATCTTCAATCCTCAGTCCCAAATCCTCAATCTTCAATACTCACTCCTCAATCCTCAGTCTTCAATCCTCAATGCTCAATCCTCAATCCTCAATCCTCAACCTTCAATCCTCAATACTCAACCTTCAATCCTCAATCCTCAATTCTCAATGCTCAATCCTCAATCCTCAGACCTCAAACAGCAATACTCAACCCTCAGTCCTCGTCCACAATCCACAACCGTCAATCCTCAATCCTCAATACTCAATCTTCAATCCTCAATCGTCAATCCTCAATCCTCAATCCTTAATCTTCAATCCTCAATACTCAATCTTCAATCTTCAATCCTCAATCCTCAATCCTCAATCCTCAATTCTCAATCCTCAATCGTCAATCTTCAATCCTCAATACTCAATCTTCAATCCTCAATCCTCAATCCTCAATCCTCAATCCTCAATCTTCAATCCCCGATACTCAATCTTCAATCCTCAATACTCAATACTCAATCCTCATTCTACAATCCTCAATACCCAATCCTCAATCTTCAATCCTCAATCTTCAATCATCAATATTCAATCTTCAATCCTCAATCCTCAATCCTCAATACTCAATCCTCAATCCTCAATGTTCTATCCTCAATACGCAATCCTCAATCTTCAATCCTCAATCCTCAATCCTCAATCCTCAATCCTCAATCCTCAATCCTCAATCTTAATCTTCAATCCTCAACACTCAATCTTCAATCCTCATTCTTCAATCCTCAATACCCAATCCTCAATCTTCAATCCTCAATCCTCAATCCTCAGTTCGCAATCCTCAATCCTCAATCCTCAGACCTGAGGCATCAACACTCAACCCTCAGTCCTCGTTCTCAATCCACAACCCTCAATCATCGATCCTCAATCTTCAATCATCAATATTCAACCTTCAATCCTCAATCCTCAATCCTCAATACTCAATCCTCAATCCTCAATCCTCAATCCTCAATCCTCAATCTTCAATCCTCGATACTCAATCTTCAATCCTCAATCCTCAATCCTCAATCCTCAATCCTCAATCCTCAATCCTCAATCCTCAATCGTCAATCCTCAATCCTCAATACTCAATCTTCAATCCTCAATCCTCAATCCTCAATCCTGAATCCTCATTCTTCAATCCTCAATACCCAATCCTCAATATTCAATCCTCAATCCTCAATCCTCAATCCTCAATCCTCAATCCTCAATCCTCAATCCTCAATCTTCAATCCTCAGTCCCAAATCCTCAATCTTCAATACTCACTCCTCAATCCTCAGTCTTCAATCCTCAATGCTCAATCCTCAATCCTCAATCCTCAATCTTCAATCCTCAATCCTCAATCCTCAATCCTCAATCCTCAATCTTCAATCCCCGATACTCAATCTTCAATCCTCAATCCTCAATCCTCAATCCTCAATCCTCAATTCTCAATCCTCAATCGTCAATCTTCAATCCTCAATACTCAATCTTCAATCCTCAATCCTCAATCCTCAATCCTCAATCCTCAATCCTCATTCTTCAATCCTCAATACCCAATCCTCAATATTCAATCCTCAATCCTCAATCCTCAATCCTCAATCCTCAATCCTCAATCCTCAATCCTCAATCTTCAATCCTCAGTCCCAAATCCTCAATCTTCAATACTCACTCCTCAATCCTCAGTCTTCAATCCTCAATGCTCAATCCTCAATCCTCAATCCTCAATCTTCAATCCTCAATACTCAACCTTCAATCCTCAATCCTCAATTCTCAATGCTCAATCCTCAATCCTCAGACCTCAAACAGCAATACTCAACCCTCAGTCCTCGTCCACAATCCACATCCGTCAATCCTCAATCCTCAATACTCAATCTTCAATCCTCAATCGTCAATCCTCAATCCTCAATCCTTAATCTTCAATCCTCAATACTCAATCTTCAATCTTCAATCCTCAATCCTCAATCCTCAATCCTCAATTCTCAATCCTCAATCGTCAATCTTCAATCCTCAATACTCAATCTTCAATCCTCAATCCTCAATCCTCAATCCTCAATCCTCAATCTTCAATCCCCGATACTCAATCTTCAATCCTCAATACTCAATACTCAATCCTCATTCTACAATCCTCAATACCCAATCCTCAATCTTCAATCCTCAATCTTCAATCATCAATATTCAATCTTCAATCCTCAATCCTGAATCCTCAATACTCAATCCTCAATCCTCAATGTTCTATCCTCAATACGCAATCCTCAATCTTCAATCCTCAATCCTCAATCCTCAATCCTCAATCCTCAATCCTCAATCCTCAATCTTAATCTTCAATCCTCAACACTCAATCTTCAATCCTCATTCTTCAATCCTCAATACCCAATCCTCAATCTTCAATCCTCAATCCTCAATCCTCAGTTCGCAATCCTCAATCCTCAATCCTCAGACCTGAGGCATCAACACTCAACCCTCAGTCCTCGTTCTCAATCCACAACCCTCAATCATCGATCCTCAATCTTCAATCATCAATATTCAACCTTCAATCCTCAATCCTCAATCCTCAATACTCAATCCTCAATCATCAATGTTCTATCCTCAATACGCAATCCTCAATCTTCAAGCCTCAAACCTCAATCCTCAATCGTCAATCTTCAATCCTCAATACTCAATCTTCAATCCTCAATCCTCAATCCTCAATCCTCAATCCTCAATCTTCAATCCCCGATACTCAATCTTCAATCCTCAATACTCAATACTCAATCCTCATTCTACAATCCTCAATACCCAATCCTCAATCTTCAATCCTCAATCTTCAATCATCAATATTCAATCTTCAATCCTCAATCCTCAATCCTCAATACTCAATCCTCAATCCTCAATGTTCTATCCTCAATACGCAATCCTCAATCTTCAATCCTCAATCCTCAATCCTCAATCCTCAATCCTCAATCCTCAATCCTCAATCTTAATCTTCAATCCTCAACACTCAATCTTCAATCCTCATTCTTCAATCCTCAATACCCAATCCTCAATCTTCAATCCTCAATCCTCAATCCTCAGTTCGCAATCCTCAATCCTCAATCCTCAGACCTGAGGCATCAACACTCAACCCTCAGTCCTCGTTCTCAATCCACAACCCTCAATCATCGATCCTCAATCTTCAATCATCAATATTCAACCTTCAATCCTCAATCCTCAATCCTCAATACTCAATCCTCAATCATCAATGTTCTATCCTCAATACGCAATCCTCAATCTTCAAGCCTCAAACCTCAATCCTCAATCCTCAATCCTCAACCCTCAATCTTAATCTTCAATCCTCAGTACTCAATCTTCAATCCTCAATCCTCAATACTCAATCCTCAATCCTCATTATTCAATCCTCAATACCCAATCCTCAATCTTCAATCCTCAATCCTCAATCCCCAATCCTCAATCCTCAATCTTCAATCCTCAATCCTCAATCCTCAATCCTCAATCCTCAATCTTCAATCCTCGATACTCAATCTTCAATCCTCAATCCTCAATCCTCAATCCTCAATCCTCAATCCTCAATCCTCAATCCTCAATCGTCAATCCTCAATCCTCAATACTCAATCTTCAATCCTCAATCCTCAATCCTCAATCCTCAATCCTCATTCTTCAATCCTCAATACCCAATCCTCAATATTCAATCCTCAATCCTCAATCCTCAATCCTCAATCCTCAATCCTCAATCTTCAATCCTCAATCTTCAATCCTCAGTCCCAAATCCTCAATCTTCAATACTCACTCCTCAATCCTCAGTCTTCAATCCTCAATGCTCAATCCTCAATCCTCAATCCTCAATCTTCAATCCTCAATCCTCAATCCTCAATCCTCAATCCTCAATCTTCAATCCCCGATACTCAATCTTCAATCCTCAATCCTCAATCCTCAATCCTCAATCCTCAATTCTCAATCCTCAATCGTCAATCTTCAATCCTCAATACTCAATCTTCAATCCTCAATCCTCAATCCTCAATCCTCAATCCTCAATCCTCATTCTTCAATCCTCAATACCCAATCCTCAATATTCAATCCTCAATCCTCAATCCTCAATCCTCAATCCTCAATCCTCAATCCTCAATCCTCAATCTTCAATCCTCAGTCCCAAATCCTCAATCTTCAATACTCACTCCTCAATCCTCAGTCTTCAATCCTCAATGCTCAATCCTCAATCCTCAATCCTCAATCTTCAATCCTCAATACTCAACCTTCAATCCTCAATCCTCAATTCCCAATCCCCAATGCTCAATCCTCAATCGTCAATCCTCAATCCCCAGTCCTCATTCTTCAATCCTCAATACCCAATCCTCAATCTTCAATCCTCAATCCTCAATCCTCAATTCTCAATCCTCATTCCTCAACCCTCAGACCTCAAACAGCAATACTCAACCCTCCGTCCTCGTCCTCAATCCACAACCATCAATCCTCAATCCTCAATATTCAATCATCAATATTCAATCTTCAGTCCTCAATCCTCAATCCTCAATCCTCAATCCTCAATCCTCAATGTTCAATCCGCAATACCCAATCCTCAATCATCTATCCGCAATCCTCAATCCTCAATCCTCAATCCTCAATCCTCAATCCTCAACCTTCAATCCTCAATACTCAATCTTCAATCCTCAATCCTCAATCCTCAATCCTCAACCCTCATTCTTCAATCCTCAACACCCAATCCTCAATCTTCAATCCTCAATCCTCAATCCTCAATTCTCAATCCTCAATCCTCAATCCTCAGACCTCAAACATCAATACTCAACCCTCAGTCCTCGTCCTCAATCCACAACCCTCAATCCTCGATCCTCAATCTTCAATCATCAATATTCAATCTTCAATCCTCAATCCTCAATCCTCAATACTCAATCCTCAATCCTCAATGTTCTATCCTCAATACGCAATCCTCAATCTTCAATCCTCAATCCTCAATCCTCAATCCTCAATCCACAACCTTAATCTTCAATCCTCTGTACTCAATCTTCAATCCTCATTCCTCAATCCTCAATCCTCAATCCTCAATCTTCAATCCTCAATACCCAATCCTCAATCTTCGATCCTCAATCCTCAATCCTCAATCCTCACCCTCAATCCTCAATCCTCAGACCTCAAACCTCAATCCTGAAGCCACAATCCTGAACCCCCAATATTCAGCCCTCAGACCTCAACAATCAGTTGTGAATCCTCAATCGTCAATAGAATATCCTCAATTCACAGGTTTCAATACTCAACACTCAGCCTGCAATCTTCAAATCTCTATCCACAAACATCAATTCTCATCACTCAACCCTCAATATTCAACGCACAACCCTCAACCATCAATCCTCAGTCCTCAAAACTCAATCCCTAATCCTCAATCCTGAATCCTCAATCTTCAGCCCTCAGTCCTCAACAATCAATGGTCAATCCTCAGTCCTCCATAGAATATCCTCAATTCACAGTTTTCAATACTCAATCCCTATTCTCCAATCTTAAAATCTCAATCCACAAACATCAGTTCTCATCACTCAACCCTCAACACTCAATCCTCAATCCTCAATCCTCAATCTTCAATCCTCAATACTCAATCCTCAATCTTCAATCCTCAATACCCAATCCTCAATCTTCAATCCTCAATCCTCAATCCTCAGTCCTCAATCCTCAATCCTCAATCCTCAATCTTCAATCCTCAGTCACAAATCCTCAATCTTCAATACTCACTCCTCAATCCTCAATCTTCAATCCTCAAACCTAAATCCTCAATACTCAATCCTCACTCTTCAATCCTCAACACCCAATCCTCAATATTCAATCCTCAATCCTCAATCCTCAATTCTCAATGCTCAATCCTCAATCCTCAGACCTCAAACAGCAATACTCAACCCTCAGTCCTCGTCCACAATCCACAACCGTCAATCCTCAATCCTCAATCCTCAATCTTCAATCCTCAATCGTCAATCCTCAATCCTCAATCCTTAATCTTCAATCCTCAATACTCAATCTTCAATCTTCAATCCTCAATCCTCAATCCTCAATCCTCAATCCTCAATCCTCAATCGTCAATCTTCAATCCTCAATACTCAATCTTCAATCCTCAATCCTCAATCCTCAATCCTCAATCCTCAATCTTCAATCCCCGATACTCAATCTTCAATCCTCAATCCTCAATCCTCAATCCTCAATCCTCAATTCTCAATCCTCAATCGTCAATCTTCAATCCTCAATACTCAATCTTCAATCCTCAATCCTCAATCCTCAATCCTCAATCCTCAATCCTCATTCTTCAATCCTCAATACCCAATCCTCAATATTCAATCCTCAATCCTCAATCCTCAATCCTCAATCCTCAATCCTCAATCCTCAATCCTCAATCTTCAATCCTCAGTCCCAAATCCTCAATCTTCAATACTCACTCCTCAATCCTCAGTCTTCAATCCTCAATGCTCAATCCTCAATCCTCAATCCTCAATCTTCAATCCTCAATACTCAACCTTCAATCCTCAATCCTCAATTCCCAATCCCCAATGCTCAATCCTCAATCGTCAATCCTCAATCCCCAGTCCTCATTCTTCAATCCTCAATACCCAATCCTCAATCTTCAATCCTCAATCCTCAATCCTCAATTCTCAATCCTCATTCCTCAACCCTCAGACCTCAAACAGCAATACTCAACCCTCCGTCCTCGTCCTCAATCCACAACCATCAATCCTCAATCCTCAATATTCAATCATCAATATTCAATCTTCAGTCCTCAATCCTCAATCCTCAATCCTCAATCCTCAATCCTCAATGTTCAATCCGCAATACCCAATCCTCAATCATCTATCCGCAATCCTCAATCCTCAATCCTCAATCCTCAATCCTCAATCCTCAACCTTCAATCCTCAATACTCAATCTTCAATCCTCAATCCTCAATCCTCAATCCTCAACCCTCATTCTTCAATCCTCAACACCCAATCCTCAATCTTCAATCCTCAATCCTCAATCCTCAATTCTCAATCCTCAATCCTCAATCCTCAGACCTCAAACATCAATACTCAACCCTCAGTCCTCGTCCTCAATCCACAACCCTCAATCCTCGATCCTCAATCTTCAATCATCAATATTCAATCTTCAATCCTCAATCCTCAATCCTCAATACTCAATCCTCAATCCTCAATGTTCTATCCTCAATACGCAATCCTCAATCTTCAATCCTCAATCCTCAATCCTCAATCCTCAATCCACAACCTTAATCTTCAATCCTCTGTACTCAATCTTCAATCCTCATTCCTCAATCCTCAATCCTCAATCCTCAATCTTCAATCCTCAATACCCAATCCTCAATCTTCGATCCTCAATCCTCAATCCTCAATCCTCACCCTCAATCCTCAATCCTCAGACCTCAAACCTCAATCCTGAAGCCACAATCCTGAACCCCCAATATTCAGCCCTCAGACCTCAACAATCAGTTGTGAATCCTCAATCGTCAATAGAATATCCTCAATTCACAGGTTTCAATACTCAACACTCAGCCTGCAATCTTCAAATCTCTATCCACAAACATCAATTCTCATCACTCAACCCTCAATATTCAACGCACAACCCTCAACCATCAATCCTCAGTCCTCAAAACTCAATCCCTAATCCTCAATCCTGAATCCTCAATCTTCAGCCCTCAGTCCTCAACAATCAATGGTCAATCCTCAGTCCTCAATCCTCAATCCTCAATCCTCATTCTTCAATCCTCAATACCCAATCCTCAATATTCAATCCTCAATCCTCAATCCTCAATCCTCAATCCTCAATCCTCAATCCTCAATCCTCAATCTTCAATCCTCAGTCCCAAATCCTCAATCTTCAATACTCACTCCTCAATCCTCAGTCTTCAATCCTCAATGCTCAATCCTCAATCCTCAATCCTCAATCTTCAATCCTCAATCCTCAATCCTCAATCCTCAATCCTCAATCTTCAATCCCCGATACTCAATCTTCAATCCTCAATCCTCAATCCTCAATCCTCAATCCTCAATTCTCAATCCTCAATCGTCAATCTTCAATCCTCAATACTCAATCTTCAATCCTCAATCCTCAATCCTCAATCCTCACTCCTCAATCCTCATTCTTCAATCCTCAATACCCAATCCTCAATATTCAATCCTCAATCCTCAATCCTCAATCCTCAATCCTCAATCCTCAATCCTCAATCCTCAATCTTCAATCCTCAGTCCCAAATCCTCAATCTTCAATACTCACTCCTCAATCCTCAGTCTTCAATCCTCAATGCTCAATCCTCAATCCTGAATCCTCAATCTTCAATCCTCAATACTCAACCTTCAATCCTCAATCCTCAATTCCCAATCCCCAATGCTCAATCCTCAATCGTCAATCCTCAATCCCCAGTCCTCATTCTTCAATCCTCAATACCCAATCCTCAATCTTCAATCCTCAATCCTCAATCCTCAATTCTCAATCCTCATTCCTCAACCCTCAGACCTCAAACAGCAATACTCAACCCTCCGTCCTCGTCCTCAATCCACAACCATCAATCCTCAATCCTCAATATTCAATCATCAATATTCAATCTTCAGTCCTCAATCCTCAATCCTCAATCCTCAATCCTCAATCCTCAATGTTCAATCCGCAATACCCAATCCTCAATCATCTATCCGCAATCCTCAATCCTCAATCCTCAATCCTCAATCCTCAATCCTCAACCTTCAATCCTCAATACTCAATCTTCAATCCTCAATCCTCAATCCTCAATCCTCAACCCTCATTCTTCAATCCTCAACACCCAATCCTCAATCTTCAATCCTCAATCCTCAATCCTCAATTCTCAATCCTCAATCCTCAATCCTCAGACCTCAAACATCAATACTCAACCCTCAGTCGTCGTCCTCAATCCACAACCCTCAATCCTCGATCCTCAATCTTCAATCATCAATATTCAATCTTCAATCCTCAATCCTCAATCCTCAATACTCAATCCTCAATCCTCAATGTTCTATCCTCTATACGCAATCCTCAATCTTCAATCCTCAATCCTCAATCCTCAATCCTCAATCCACAACCTTAATCTTCAATCCTCTGTACTCAATCTTCAATCCTCATTCCTCAATCCTCAATCCTCAATCCTCAATCTTCAATCCTCAATACCCAATCCTCAATCTTCGATCCTCAATCCTCAATCCTCAATCCTCACCCTCAATCCTCAATCCTCAGACCTCAAACCTCAATCCTGAAGCCACAATCCTGAACCCCCAATATTCAGCCCTCAGACCTCAACAATCAGTTGTGAATCCTCAATCGTCAATAGAATATCCTCAATTCACAGGTTTCAATACTCAACACTCAGCCTGCAATCTTCAAATCTCTATCCACAAACATCAATTCTCATCACTCAACCCTCAATATTCAACGCACAACCCTCAACCATCAATCCTCAGTCCTCAAAACTCAATCCCTAATCCTCAATCCTGAATCCTCAATCTTCAGCCCTCAGTCCTCAACAATCAATGGTCAATCCTCAGTCCTCCATAGAATATCCTCAATTCACAGTTTTCAATACTCAATCCCTATTCTCCAATCTTAAAATCTCAATCCACAAACATCAGTTCTCATCACTCAACCCTCAACACTCAATCCTCAATCCTCAATCCTCAATCTTCAATCCTCAATACTCAATCCTCAATCTTCAATCCTCAATACCCAATCCTCAATCTTCAATCCTCAATCCTCAATCCTCAGTCCTCAATCCTCAATCCTCAATCCTCAATCTTCAATCCTCAGTCACAAATCCTCAATCTTCAATACTCACTCCTCAATCCTCAATCTTCAATCCTCAAACCTAAATCCTCAATACTCAATCCTCACTCTTCAATCCTCAACACCCAATCCTCAATATTCAATCCTCAATCCTCAATCCTCAATTCTCAATGCTCAATCCTCAATCCTCAGACCTCAAACAGCAATACTCAACCCTCAGTCCTCGTCCACAATCCACAACCGTCAATCCTCAATCCTCAATCCTCAATCTTCAATCCTCAATCGTCAATCCTCAATCCTCAATCCTTAATCTTCAATCCTCAATACTCAATCTTCAATCTTCAATCCTCAATCCTCAATCCTCAATCCTCAATCCTCAATCCTCAATCGTCAATCTTCAATCCTCAATACTCAATCTTCAATCCTCAATCCTCAATCCTCAATCCTCAATCCTCAATCTTCAATCCCCGATACTCAATCTTCAATCCTCAATCCTCAATCCTCAATCCTCAATCCTCAATTCTCAATCCTCAATCGTCAATCTTCAATCCTCAATACTCAATCTTCAATCCTCAATCCTCAATCCTCAATCCTCAATCCTCAATCCTCATTCTTCAATCCTCAATACCCAATCCTCAATATTCAATCCTCAATCCTCAATCCTCAATCCTCAATCCTCAATCCTCAATCCTCAATCCTCAATCTTCAATCCTCAGTCCCAAATCCTCAATCTTCAATACTCACTCCTCAATCCTCAGTCTTCAATCCTCAATGCTCAATCCTCAATCCTCAATCCTCAATCTTCAATCCTCAATACTCAACCTTCAATCCTCAATCCTCAATTCCCAATCCCCAATGCTCAATCCTCAATCGTCAATCCTCAATCCCCAGTCCTCATTCTTCAATCCTCAATACCCAATCCTCAATCTTCAATCCTCAATCCTCAATCCTCAATTCTCAATCCTCATTCCTCAACCCTCAGACCTCAAACAGCAATACTCAACCCTCCGTCCTCGTCCTCAATCCACAACCATCAATCCTCAATCCTCAATATTCAATCATCAATATTCAATCTTCAGTCCTCAATCCTCAATCCTCAATCCTCAATCCTCAATCCTCAATGTTCAATCCGCAATACCCAATCCTCAATCATCTATCCGCAATCCTCAATCCTCAATCCTCAATCCTCAATCCTCAATCCTCAACCTTCAATCCTCAATACTCAATCTTCAATCCTCAATCCTCAATCCTCAATCCTCAACCCTCATTCTTCAATCCTCAACACCCAATCCTCAATCTTCAATCCTCAATCCTCAATCCTCAATTCTCAATCCTCAATCCTCAATCCTCAGACCTCAAACATCAATACTCAACCCTCAGTCCTCGTCCTCAATCCACAACCCTCAATCCTCGATCCTCAATCTTCAATCATCAATATTCAATCTTCAATCCTCAATCCTCAATCCTCAATCCTCAATCCTCAATCTTCAATCCTCAATACCCAATCCTCAATCTTCGATCCTCAATCCTCAATCCTCAATCCTCACCCTCAATCCTCAATCCTCAGACCTCAAACCTCAATCCTGAAGCCACAATCCTGAACCCCCAATATTCAGCCCTCAGACCTCAACAATCAGTTGTGAATCCTCAATCGTCAATAGAATATCCTCAATTCACAGGTTTCAATACTCAACACTCAGCCTGCAATCTTCAAATCTCTATCCACAAACATCAATTCTCATCACTCAACCCTCAATATTCAACGCACAACCCTCAACCATCAATCCTCAGTCCTCAAAACTCAATCCCTAATCCTCAATCCTGAATCCTCAATCTTCAGCCCTCAGTCCTCAACAATCAATGGTCAATCCTCAGTCCTCCATAGAATATCCTCAATTCACAGTTTTCAATACTCAATCCCTATTCTCCAATCTTAAAATCTCAATCCACAAACATCAGTTCTCATCACTCAACCCTCAACACTCAATCCTCAATCCTCAATCCTCAATCTTCAATCCTCAATACTCAATCCTCAATCTTCAATCCTCAATACCCAATCCTCAATCTTCAATCCTCAATCCTCAATCCTCAGTCCTCAATCCTCAATCCTCAATCCTCAATCTTCAATCCTCAGTCACAAATCCTCAATCTTCAATACTCACTCCTCAATCCTCAATCTTCAATCCTCAAACCTAAATCCTCAATACTCAATCCTCACTCTTCAATCCTCAACACCCAATCCTCAATATTCAATCCTCAATCCTCAATCCTCAATTCTCAATGCTCAATCCTCAATCCTCAGACCTCAAACAGCAATACTCAACCCTCAGTCCTCGTCCACAATCCACAACCGTCAATCCTCAATCCTCAATCCTCAATCTTCAATCCTCAATCGTCAATCCTCAATCCTCAATCCTTAATCTTCAATCCTCAATACTCAATCTTCAATCTTCAATCCTCAATCCTCAATCCTCAATCCTCAATCCTCAATCCTCAATCGTCAATCTTCAATCCTCAATACTCAATCTTCAATCCTCAATCCTCAATCCTCAATCCTCAATCCTCATTCTTCAATCCTCAATACCCAATCCTCAATCTTCAATCCTCAATCCTCAATCCTCAACCCTCAATCCTCAATCCTCAATCCCCAATCATCAATCCTCAGTCCCAAATCCTCAATCTTCAATACTCACTCCTCAATCCTCAATCTTCAATCCTCAATACTCAGTCCTCAATCATCAATCCTCAATCCTCAATCCTCAATCCTCAATCCTCAATCCTCAATCTTGAATCCTCAATACACAATCTTCAATCCTCAATACTGAACCTTCAATCCTCAATCCTCAATCCTCAGTCCTCAATCCTCAATCCACAATCTTAATCTTCAATCCTCAGTACTCAATCTTCAATCCTCAATCCTCAATCCTCAATCCTCAATCCTCAATCTTCAATCCTCAATACACAATCTTCAATCCTGAATCCTCAATCCTCAATCCTCAATCCTCAATCCCCAATCTTAATCTTCAATCCTCAGTACTCAATCATGAAGCCTCAATCCTCAATCCTCAATCCTCTACCTTCAATCCTCAATACTCAATCTTCAATCCTCAATCCTCAATCCTCAATGCTCAATCCTCAATCCTCAATCCTCAATCGTCAATCTTCAATCATCAACACTTAATCTTCAATCCTCAATCCTCAATACTCAATACTCAATCCTCATTCTACAATCCACAATACCCAATCCTCAATCTTCAATCCTCAATCTTCAATCATCAATATTCAATCTTCAATCCTCAATCCTCAATCCTCAATACTCAATCCTCAATCCTCAATGTTCTATCCTCAATACGCAATCCTCAATCTTCAATCCTCAATCCTCAATCCTCAATCCTCAATCCTCAATCCTCAATCCTCAATCTTAATCTTCAATCCTCAACACTCAATCTTCAATCCTCATTCTTCAATCCTCAATACCCAATCCTCAATCTTCAATCCTCAATCCTCAATCCTCAGTTCGCAATCCTCAATCCTCAATCCTCAGACCTGAGGCATCAACACTCAACCCTCAGTCCTCGTTCTCAATCCACAACCCTCAATCATCGATCCTCAATCTTCAATCATCAATATTCAACCTTCAATCCTCAATCCTCAATCCTCAATACTCAATCCTCAATCCTCAATGTTCTATCCTCAATACGCAATCCTCAATCTTCAAGCCTCAAACCTCAATCCTCAATCCTCAATCCTCAACCCTCAATCTTAATCTTCAATCCTCAGTACTCAATCTTCAATCCTCAATCCTCAATACTCAATCCTCAATCCTCATTATTCAATCCTCAATACCCAATCCTCAATCTTCAATCCTCAATCCTCAATCCCCAATCCTCAATCCTCAATCTTCAATCCTCAATCCTCAATCCTCAATCCTCAATCCTCAATCTTCAATCCTCGATACTCAATCTTCAATCCTCAATCCTCAATCCTCAATCCTCAATCTTCAATCCTCGATACTCAATCTTCAATCCTCAATCCTCAATCCTCAATCCTCAATCCTCAATTCTCAATCCTCAATCGTCAATCTTCAATCCTCAATACTCAATCTTCAATCCTCAATCCTCAATCCTCAATCCTCAATCCTCATTCTTCAATCCTCAATACCCAATCCTCAATATTCAATCCTCAATCCTCAATCCTCAATCCTCAATCCTCAATCCTCAATCCTCAATCCTCAATCTTCAATCCTCAGTCCCAAATCCTCAATCTTCAATACTCACTCCTCAATCCTCAGTCTTCAATCCTCAATGCTCAATCCTCAATCCTCAATCCTCAATCTTCAATCCTCAATACTCAACCTTCAATCCTCAATCCTCAATTTCCAATCCCCAATGCTCAATCCTCAATCGTCAATCCTCAATCCCCAGTCCTCATTCTTCAATCCTCAATACCCAATCCTCAATCTTCAATCCTCAATCCTCAATCCTCAATTCTCAATCCTCATTCCTCAACCCTCAGACCTCAAACAGCAATACTCAACCCTCCGTCCTCGTCCTCAATCCACAACCATCAATCCTCAATCCTCAATATTCAATCATCAATATTCAATCTTCAGTCCTCAATCCTCAATCCTCAATCCTCAATCCTCAATCCTCAATGTTCAATCCGCAATACCCAGTCCTCAATCATCTATCCGCAATCCTCAATCCTCAATCCTCAATCCTCAATCCTCAATCCTCAACCTTCAATCCTCAATACTCAATCTTCAATCCTCAATCCTCAATCCTCAATCCTCAACCCTCATTCTTCAATCCTCAACACCCAATCCTCAATCTTCAATCCTCAATCCTCAATCCTCAATTCTCAATCCTCAATCCTCAATCCTCAGACCTCAAACATCAATACTCAACCCTCAGTCCTCGTCCTCAATCCACAACCCTCAATCCTCGATCCTCAATCTTCAATCATCAATATTCAATCTTCAACCCTCAATCCTCAATCCTCAATACTCAATCCTCAATCCTCAATGTTCTATCCTCAATACGCAATCCTCAATCTTCAATCCTCAATCCTCAATCCTCAATCCTCAATCCACAACCTTATGCTTCAATCCTCTGTACTCAATCTTCAATCCTCATTCCTCAATCCTCAATCCTCAATCCTCAATCTTCAATCCTCAATACCCAATCCTCAATCTTCGATCCTCAATCCTCAATCCTCAATCCTCACCCTCAATCCTCAATCCTCAGACCTCAAACCTCAATCCTGAAGCCACAATCCTGAACCCCCAATATTCAGCCCTCAGACCTCAACAATCAGTTGTGAATCATCAATCGTCAATAGAATATCCTCAATTCACAGGTTTCAATACTCAACACTCAGCCTGCAATCTTCAAATCTCTATCCACAAACATCAATTCTCATCACTCAACCCTCAATATTCAACGCACAACCCTCAACCATCAATCCTCAGTCCTCAAAACTCAATCCCTAATCCTCAATCCTGAATCCTCAATCTTCAGCCCTCAGTCCTCAACAATCAATGGTCAATCCTCAGTCCTCCATAGAATATCCTCAATTCACAGTTTTCAATACTCAATCCCTATTCTCCAATCTTAAAATCTCAATCCACAAACATCAGTTCTCATCACTCAACCCTCAACACTCAATCCTCAATCCTCAATCCTCAATCTTCAATCCTCAATACTCAATCCTCAATCCTCAGCCTTAATCTTCAATCCTCAGTACTCAATCTTCAATCCTCAAACCTAAATCCTCAATACTCAATCCTCACTCTTCAATCCTCAACACCCAATCCTCAATCTTCAATCCTCAATCCTCAATCCTCAATTCTCAATGCTCAATCCTCAATCCTCAGACCTCAAACAGCAATACTCAACCATCAGTCCTCGTCCTCAATCCACAACCGTCAATCCTCAATCCTCAATCTTCAATCATCAGTATTCAATCTTCAGTCCTCAATCCTCAGTCCTCAATCCTCAATCCTCAATCCTCAATGTTCAATCCGCAATACCCAATCCTCAATCTTCTAGCCGCAATCCTCAATCCTCAATCCTCAATCCTCAATCCTCAATCCTCAATCTTCAATCCTCAATACTCAATCTTCAATCCTCAATCCTCAATCATCAATCCTCAATCCTCATTCTTCAATCCTCAACACCCAATCCTCAATCTTCAATCCTCAATCCTCAATCCTCAATTCTCAATCCTCAATCCTCAATCCTCAGACCTCAAACATAAATACCCAACCCTCAGTCCTCGTCCTCAATCCACAACCCTCAATCCTCGATCCTCAATCTTCAATCATCAATATTCAATCTTCAATCCTCAATCCTCAATCCTCAATCCTCAATGTTCTATTCTCAATACGCAATCCTCAATCTGCAATCCTCAATGCTCAATCCTCAATCCTCAATCCTCAATCTTAATCTTCAATCCTCAGTACTCAATCTTGAATCCTCAATCCTCAATCCTCAATCCTCAATCCTCAATCTTCAATCCTCAATACTCAATACTCAATCCTCATTCTTCAATCCTCAATACCCAATCCTCAATCTTCAATCCTCAATCCTCAATCCTCAAACCTCAATCCTCGACCCTCAGCCCTCATCCTCAATCCTCAATCCTCAATCCTCAATCCTCAGCCCTCTGTCCTCAAACCTCAATGCTCAATCCTCAATCCCCAATCCTCAATCCTCAATCCTCAATCCTCAATCCTCAATCCTCATTCTTCAATCCTCAATACCCAATCCTCAATCTTCAATCCTCAATCCTCAATCCTCAATCCTCAATCCTCAATCCTCAATCCCCAATCTTCAATCCTCAGTCCCAAATCCTCAATCTTCAATACTCACTCCTCAATCCTCAATCTTCAATCCTCAAATCTCAATCCACAAACATCAATTCTCATCACTCAACCCTCAACACTCAGTCCTCAATCTTCAATCCTCAATAATCAATCCTCAATCATCAATCCTCAATACTCAGTCTTCAATCCTCAATCCTCAATTCTCAATCCTCAATGCTCAATCCTCAATCGTCAATCCTCAATCCCCAATCCTCAATCTTCAATTCTCAATCCTCAATCCTCAATCCTCAGTCCTCAATCTTCGATCCTCAATACTCAATCTTCAATCCTCAATCCTCAGTCCTCAATCCTCAATCCTCAATCCTCAATCCTCAATCTTCAATCCTCAATACTCAATCTGCAATCCTCAATGCTCAGTCCTCACTCCTCAACCCTCATTCTTCAATCCTCAATACCGAATCCTCAATCTTCAATCCTCAATCCTCAATCCTCAATTCTCAAACCTCAATCCTGAATCCTCAGACTTCAAACATCAATACTCAACCCTCAGTCCTCGTCCTCAATCCACAACCCTCAATCCTCAATCCTCAATATTCAGTCATTAATATTCAACTTTCAATCCTCAATCCTCAATCCTCTATCCTCAACACTCAATCCTCACTGTTCAATCTTCAATACCCAATCATCAGTCTTCAATCCTCAATCCTCAATCCTCAATCCTCAATCCTCAATCCTCTGTCCTCAAACCACAATCCTGAATCCTCAACCCGGAATCCTCAATCCTCAGCCCTAAGTCCTCAACAATCAGTTGTCAATCCTCAATCCTCAATAGAATATCCTCAATTCACAGTTTTCAATACTCAATACTCAATCTGCAATCTTCAGACCTCTATCCACAAACATCAATTCTCATCACTCAACCCTCAATACTCAGTCCCCAATCCCCAATCTTCAATCCTCAATCCTCAATCCTCAATCCTCAATCTTCAATCCTCAATCCTCAATCCTCAATCCTCAATCCTCAGTCTTCAATCCTCGATACTCAATCTTCAATACTCAATCCTCAATCCTCAATCCTCAGTCCTCAATCCTCAATACCCAATCCTCAATATTGAATCCTCAATCCTCAATCCTCAATCCTCAATCCTCAATCCTCAATCCTCAATCCTCAATCTTCAATCCTCGGTCGAAAATCCTCAATCTTCAATACTCACTCCTCAATCCTCAATCCTCAACCCTCAATCTTAATCTTCAATCCTCAGTACTCAATCTTCAATCCTCAATCCTCAATACTCAATCCTCAATCCTCATTATTCAGTCCTCAATACCCAATCCTCAATCTTCAATCCTCAATCCTCAATCCTCAATCCTCAATCCTCAATCTTCAATCCTCAATCCTCAATCCTCAATCCTCAATCCTCAATCTTCAATCCTCGATACTCAATCTTCAATCCTCAATCCTGAATCCTCAATCCTCAATCCTCGATCCTCGATCGTCAATCTTCAATCCTCAATACTCAATCTTCAATCCTCAATCCTCAATCCTCAATCCTCAATCCTCATTCTTCAATCCTCAATAACCAATCCTCAATATTCAATCCTCAATCCTCAATCCTCAATCCTCAATCCTCAATCCTCAATCCTCAATCCTCAATCTTCAATCCTCAGTCCCAAATCCTCAATCTTCAATACTCACTCCTCAATCCTCAGTCTTCAATCCTCAATGCTCAATCCTCAATCCTCAATCCTCAATCTTCAATCCTCAATACTCAACCTTCAATCCTCAATCCTCAATTCTCAATCCCCAATGCTCAATCCTCAATCGTCAATCCTCAATCCCCAGTCCTCATTCTTCAATCCTCAATACCCAATCCTCAATCTTCAATCCTCAATCCTCAATCCTCAATTCTCAATCCTCATTCCTCAACCCTCAGACCTCAAACAGCAATACTCAACCCTCCGTCCTCGTCCTCAATCCACAACCATCAATCCTCAATCCTCAATATTCAATCATCAATATTCAATCTTCAGTCATCAATCCTCAATCCTCAATCCTCAATCCTCAATCCTCAATGTTCAATACGCAACACCCAATCCTCAATCATCTATCCGCAATCCTCAATCCTCAATCCTCAATCCTCAATCCTCAATCCTCAACCTTCAATCCTCAATACTCAATCTTCAATCCTCAATCCTCAATCTTCAATCCTCAATCCTCATTCTTCAATCCTCAACACCCAATCCTCAATCTTCAATCCTCAATCCTCAATCCTCAATTCTCAATCCTCAATCCTCAATCCTCAGACCTCAAACATCAATACTCAACCCTCAGTCCTCGTCCTCAATCCACAACCCTCAATCCTCGATCCTCAATCTTCAATCATAAATATTCAATCTTCAATCCTCAATCCTCAATCCTCAATACACAATCCTCAATCCTCAATGTTCTATCCTCAATACGCAATTCTCAATCTTCAATCCTCAATCCTCAATCCTCAATCCTCAATCCACAACCTTAACCTTCAATCCTCTGTACTCAATCTTCAATCCTCATTCCTCAATCCTCAATCCTCAATCCTCAATCTTCAATCCTCAATACCCAATCCTCAATCTTCGATCCTCAATCCTCAATCCTCAGTCCTCAATCCTCAATCCTCAATCCTCAATCTTCAATCCTCAGTCACAAATCCTCAATCTTCAATACTCACTCCTCAATCCTCAATCTTCAATCCTCAATCCTCAATCCTCAGTCCTCAATCCTCGATCCTCAATCGTCAATCTTCAATCCTCAATACTCAATCTTCAATCCTCAATCCTCAATACTCAATACTCAATCCTCATTCTACAATCCTCAATACCCAATCCTCAACACCCAATCCTCAATACCCAATCCTCAATCTTCAATCCTCAATCCTCACTCCTCAATCCTCAATCCTCAATCTTCAATCCTCAATCCTCAATCCTCAATCCTCAATCCTCAATCTTCAATCCTCGATACTCAATCTTCAATCCTCAATCCTCAATCCTCAATCCTCAATCCTCAATCCTCAATCCTCAATCGTCAATCTTCAATCCTCAATACTCAATCTTCAATCCTCAATCCTCAATCTTCAATTCTCAATCCTCAATCCTCAATCCTCAGTCCTCAATCCTCGATCCTCAATACTCAATCTTCAATCCTCAATACTCAATCCTCAATCCTCAATCCTCAATCCTCAATCTTCAATCCTCAATACTCAATCTTCAATCCGCAATCCTCAATTCTCAATCCTCAATGCTCAATCCTCAATCGTCAATCCTCAATCCCCAATCCTCAATCTTCAATTCTCAATCCTCAATCCTCAATCCTCAGTCCTCAATCCTCGATCCTCAATACTCAATCTTCAATCCTCAATACTCAATCCTCAATCCTCAATTCTCAATCCTCAATCCTCAATCCTCAATCTTCAATCCTCAATACTCAATCTGCAATCCGCAATCCTCAGTCCTCACTCCTCAACCCTCATTCTTCAATCCTCAATACCGATTCCTCAATCTTCAATCCTCAATCCTCAATCCTCAATTCTCAATCCTCAATCCTGAATCCTTAGACTTCAAACATCAATACTCAACCCTCAGTCCTCGTCCTCAATCCACAACACTCAGTCCTCAATCCTCAATATTCAGTCATTAATATTCAACCTTCAATCCTCAATCCTCAATCCTCTATCCTCAACACTCAATCCTCAATGTTCAATCTTCAATACCCAATCATCAGTCTTCAATCCTCTATCCTCAATCCTCAATCCTCAATCCTCAATCCTCTGTCCTCAAACCTCAATCCTGAATCCTCAACCCGGAATCCTCAAACTTCAGCCCTAAGTCCTCAACAATCAGTTGTGAATCCTCAATCCACAATAGAGTATCCTCAATTCACAGTTTTTAATACTCAATACTCAATCTGCAATCTTCAGACCTCTATCCACAAACATCAATTCTCATCACTCAACCCTCAATACTCAGTCCCCAATCCCCAATCTTCAATCCTCAATCCTCAATCCTCAATCCTCAACCTTAATCTTCAATCCTCAGTACTCAATCTTCAATCCTCAAACCTAAATCCTCAATACTCAATCCTCACTCTTCAATCCTCAACACCCAATCCTCAATCTTCAATCTTCAATCCTCAATCCTCAATCCTCAGTCCTCAATCCTCAATCCTCAATCCTCAATCTTCAATCCTCAGTCACAAATCCTCAATCTTAAATACTCACTCCTCAATCCTCAATCTTCAATCCTCAATACTCAGTCTTCAATCCTCAATCCTCAATCCTCAATCCTCATTCTTCAATCCTCAATACCCAATCCTCAATCTTTAATCCTCAATCCTCAATCCTCAATTCTCAATCCTCAATCCTCAATCCTCAATCCTCAATCCTCAATCCTCAATGTTCAATCCGCAATACCCAATCCTCAATCTTCTATCCGCAATCCTCAATCCTCAATCCTCAATCCTCAATCCTCAATCCTCAATCCTCAATCTTCAATCCTCAATACTCAGTCTTCAATCCTCAATCCTCAATCCTCAATCCTCAACCCTCATTCTTCAATCCTCAACACCCAATCCTCAATCTTCAATCCTCAAACCTCAATCCTGAATCCTCAACCCGGAATCCTCAATATTCAGCCCTAAGTCCTCAACAATCAGTTGTGAATCCTCAATCCTCAATAGAATATCCTCAATTCACAGTTTTCAATACTCAATACTCAATCTGCAATCTTCAGACCTCTATCCACAAACTTCAATTCTCATCACTCAACCCTCAATACTCAGTCCCCAATCCCCTATCTTCAATCCTCAATCCTCAATCCTCAATCCTCAACCTTAATCTTCAATCCTCAGTACTCAATCTTCAATCCTCAATCCTAAATCCTCAATACTCAATCCTCATTCTTCAATCCTCAACACCCAATCCTCAATCTTCAATCCTCAATCCTCAATCCTCAATTCTCAATGCTCAATCCTCAATCCTGAGACCTCAAACAGCAATACTCAACACTCAGTCCTCGTCCTCAATCCACAACCCTCAATCCTCGATCCTCAATCTTCAATCATCAATATTCAATCTTCAATCCTCAATCCTCAGTCCTCAATACTCAATCCTCAATCCTCAATGTTCTATCCTCAATACGCAATCCTCAATCTTCAATCCTCAATCCTCAATCCTCAATCCTCAATCCTCAATCCTCAATCTTAATCTTCAATCCTCAGTACTCACCCTTCAATCCTCAATCCTCAATCCTCAGTCCTCAAATTTCAATTCTGAATCCTCAATCCGGAACCCTCAATCTTCAGCCCTCAGTCCTCAACAATGAGTTGTCAATCCTCAATCCTCAATAGAATATACTCAATTCACAGTTTTCAATACTCAATACTCAATCTGCAATCTTCAAATCTTTATCCACAAACATCAATTCTCATCACTCAACCCTCAACACTCAGTCCTCAATGTTCAATCCTCAATCCTCAATTCTCAATCTTCAATCCTCAATACTGAACCTTCAATCCTCAATCCTCAATCCTCAATCCTCGATCGTCAATCTTCAATCCTCAATACTCAATCTTCAATCCTCAATCCTCAATCCTCAATCCTCAATCCTCATTCTTCAATCCTCAATACCCAATCCTCAATCTTCAACCCTCAATCCTCAATCCTCAATTCTCAATCCTCAATCCTCAGTCCTCAGTCCTCAAACGTCAATCCTCAACCCTCAGCCCTCATCCTCAGTCCTCAATCCTCAATCCTGAATTCTCAATCTTCAATCCTCAATACTCAATCTTCAATCCTCAATGCTCAGTCCTCAAATTTCAATTCTGAATCCTCAATCCGGAATCCTCAATCTTCAGCCCTCAGTCCTCAACAGTCAGTTGTCAATCCTCAATAATCAATAGAATATACTCAATTCACAGTTTTCAATACTAAATACTCAATCTGCAATCTTCAAATCTCTATCCACAAACATCAATTCTCATCACTCAACCCTCAACACTCAGTCCTCAACGCTCAATCCTCAATCCTCAATTCTCAATCTTCAATCCTCAATACTGAACCTTCAATCCTCAATCCTCAATCCTCAGTCCTCAATCCTCAATCCTGAATCTTAATCTTCAATCCTCAGTACTCAATCTTCAATCCTCAATCCTCAATCCTCAATCGTCAATCCTCAATCTTCAATCCTCAATACACAATCTTCAATCCTCAATGTTCTATCCTCAATACGCAATCCTCAATCCTCAATCTTCAATCCTCAATCCTCAATCCTCAATCCTCAATCCTCAATCTTCAATCCTCGATACTCAATCTTCAATCCTCAATCCTCAATCCTCAATCCTCAATCCTCAATCCTCAATCCTCAATCGTCAATCTTCAATCCTCAATACTCAATCTTCAATCCTCAATCCTCAATCTTCAATTCTCAATCCTCAATCCTCAATCCTCAGTCCTCAATCCTCGATCCTCAATACTCAATCTTCAATCCTCAATACTCAATCCTCAATCCTCAATCCTCAATCCTCAATCTTCAATCCTCAATACTCAATCTTCAATCCTCAATCCTCAATTCTCAATCCTCAATGCTCAATCCTCAATCGTCAATCCTCAATCCCCAATCCTCAATCTTCAATTCTCGATCCTCAATCCTCAATCCTCAGTCCTCAATCCTCGATCCTCAATACTCAATCTTCAATCCTCAATACTCAATCCTCAATCCTCAATTCTCAATCCTCAATCCTCAATCCTCAATCTTCAATCCTCAATACTCAATCTGCAATCCGCAATCCTCAGTCCTCACTCCTCAACCCTCATTCTTCAATCCTCAATACCGAATCCTCAATCTTCAATCCTCAATTCTCAATCCTCAATTCTCAATCCTCAATCCTGAATCCTTAGACTTCAAACATCAATACTCAACCCTCAGTACTCGTCCTCAATCCACAACACTCAGTCCTCAATCCTCAATATTCAGTCATTAATATTCAACCTTCAATCCTCAATCCTCAATCCTCTATCCTCAACACTCAATCCTCAATGTTCAATCTTCAATACCCAATCATCAGTCTTCAATCCTCTATCCTCAATCCTCAATCCTCAATCCTCAATCCTCTGTCCTCAAACCTCAATCCTGAATCCTCAACCCGGAATCCTCAAACTTCAGCCCTAAGTCCTCAACAATCAGTTGTGAATCCTCAATCCTCAATAGAATATCCTCAATTCACAGTTTTCAATACTCAATACTCAATCTGCAATCTTCAGACCTCTATCCACAAACATCAATTCTCATCACTCAACCCTCAATACTCAGTCCCCAATCCCCAATCTTCAATCCTCAATCCTCAATCCTCAATCCTCAGCCTTAGTCTTCAATCCTCAGTACTCAATCTTCAATCCTCAAACCTAAATCCTCAATACTCAATACTCACTCTTCAATCCTCAACACCCAATCCTCAATCTTCAATCCTCAATCCTCGATCCTCAATTCTCAATCCTCAATCCTGAATCCTTAGACTTCAGACATCAATACTCAACCCTCAGTCCTCGTCCTCAATCCACAACACTCAGTCCTCAATCCTCAATATTCAGTCATTAATATTCAACCTTCAATCCTCAATCCTCAATCCCCTATCCTCAACACTCAATCCTCAATGTTCAATCTTCAATACCCAATCATCAGTCTTCAATCCTCTATCCTCAATCCTCAATCCTCAATCCTCAATCCTCTGTCCTCAAACCTCAATCCTGAATCCTCAACCCGGAATCCTCAAACTTCAGCCCTAAGTCCTCAACAATCAGTTGTGAATCCTCAATCCTCAATAGAATATCCTCAATTCACAGTTTTCAATACTCAATACTCAATCTGCAATCTTCAGACCTCTATCCACAAACATCAATTCTCATCACTCAACCCTCAATACTCAGTCCCCAATCCCCAATCTTCAATCCTCAATCCTCAATCCTCAATCCTCAGCCTTAATCTTCAATCCTCAGTACTCAATCTTCAATCCTCAAACCTAAATCCTCAATACTCAATCCTCACTCTTCAATCCTCAACACCCAATCCTCAATCTTCAATCCTCAATCCTCAATCCTCAATTCTCAATCCTCAATCCTCAATCCTCAATCCTCAATCCTCAATCCTCAATGTTCAATCCGCAATACCCAATCCTCAATCTTCTATCCGCAATCCTCAATCCTCAATCCTCAATCCTCAATCCTCAATCCTCAATCCTCAATCTTCAATCCTCAATACTCAGTCTTCAATCCTCAATCCTCAATCCTCAATCCTCAACCCTCATTCTTCAATCCTCAACACCCAATCCTCAATCTTCAATCCTCAAACCTCAATCCTGAATCCTCAACCCGGAATCCTCAATATTCAGCCCTAAGTCCTCAACAATCAGTTGTGAATCCTCAATCCTCAATAGAATATCCTCAATTCACAGTTTTCAATACTCAATACTCAATCTGCAATCTTCAGACCTCTATCCACAAACTTCAATTCTCATCACTCAACCCTCAATACTCAGTCCCCAATCCCCTATCTTCAATCCTCAATCCTCAATCCTCAATCCTCAACCTTAATCTTCAATCCTCAGTACTCAATCTTCAATCCTCAATCCTAAATCCTCAATACTCAATCCTCATTCTTCAATCCTCAACACCCAATCCTCAATCTTCAATCCTCAATCCTCAATCCTCAATTCTCAATGCTCAATCCTCAATCCTGAGACCTCAAACAGCAATACTCAACACTCAGTCCTCGTCCTCAATCCACAACCCTCAATCCTCGATCCTCAATCTTCAATCATCAATATTCAATCTTCAATCCTCAATCCTCAGTCCTCAATACTCAATCCTCAATCCTCAATGTTCTATCCTCAATACGCAATCCTCAATCTTCAATCCTCAATCCTCAATCCTCAATCCTCAATCCTCAATCCTCAATCTTAATCTTCAATCCTCAGTACTCACCCTTCAATCCTCAATCCTCAATCCTCAGTCCTCAAATTTCAATTCTGAATCCTCAATCCGGAACCCTCAATCTTCAGCCCTCAGTCCTCAACAATGAGTTGTCAATCCTCAATCCTCAATAGAATATACTCAATTCACAGTTTTCAATACTCAATACTCAATCTGCAATCTTCAAATCTTTATCCACAAACATCAATTCTCATCACTCAACCCTCAACACTCAGTCCTCAATGTTCAATCCTCAATCCTCAATTCTCAATCTTCAATCCTCAATACTGAACCTTCAATCCTCAATCCTCAATCCTCAATCCTCGATCGTCAATCTTCAATCCTCAATACTCAATCTTCAATCCTCAATCCTCAATCCTCAATCCTCAATCCTCATTCTTCAATCCTCAATACCCAATCCTCAATCTTCAACCCTCAATCCTCAATCCTCAATTCTCAATCCTCAATCCTCAGTCCTCAGTCCTCAAACGTCAATCCTCAACCCTCAGCCCTCATCCTCAGTCCTCAATCCTCAATCCTGAATTCTCAATCTTCAATCCTCAATACTCAATCTTCAATCCTCAATGCTCAGTCCTCAAATTTCAATTCTGAATCCTCAATCCGGAATCCTCAATCTTCAGCCCTCAGTCCTCAACAGTCAGTTGTCAATCCTCAATAATCAATAGAATATACTCAATTCACAGTTTTCAATACTAAATACTCAATCTGCAATCTTCAAATCTCTATCCACAAACATCAATTCTCATCACTCAACCCTCAACACTCAGTCCTCAACGCTCAATCCTCAATCCTCAATTCTCAATCTTCAATCCTCAATACTGAACCTTCAATCCTCAATCCTCAATCCTCAGTCCTCAATCCTCAATCCTGAATCTTAATCTTCAATCCTCAGTACTCAATCTTCAATCCTCAATCCTCAATCCTCAATCGTCAATCCTCAATCTTCAATCCTCAATACACAATCTTCAATCCTCAATGTTCTATCCTCAATACGCAATCCTCAATCCTCAATCTTCAATCCTCAATCCTCAATCCTCAATCCTCAATCCTCAATCTTCAATCCTCGATACTCAATCTTCAATCCTCAATCCTCAATCCTCAATCCTCAATCCTCAATCCTCAATCCTCAATCGTCAATCTTCAATCCTCAATACTCAATCTTCAATCCTCAATCCTCAATCTTCAATTCTCAATCCTCAATCCTCAATCCTCAGTCCTCAATCCTCGATCCTCAATACTCAATCTTCAATCCTCAATACTCAATCCTCAATCCTCAATCCTCAATCCTCAATCTTCAATCCTCAATACTCAATCTTCAATCCTCAATCCTCAATTCTCAATCCTCAATGCTCAATCCTCAATCGTCAATCCTCAATCCCCAATCCTCAATCTTCAATTCTCGATCCTCAATCCTCAATCCTCAGTCCTCAATCCTCGATCCTCAATACTCAATCTTCAATCCTCAATACTCAATCCTCAATCCTCAATTCTCAATCCTCAATCCTCAATCCTCAATCTTCAATCCTCAATACTCAATCTGCAATCCGCAATCCTCAGTCCTCACTCCTCAACCCTCATTCTTCAATCCTCAATACCGAATCCTCAATCTTCAATCCTCAATTCTCAATCCTCAATTCTCAATCCTCAATCCTGAATCCTTAGACTTCAAACATCAATACTCAACCCTCAGTACTCGTCCTCAATCCACAACACTCAGTCCTCAATCCTCAATATTCAGTCATTAATATTCAACCTTCAATCCTCAATCCTCAATCCTCTATCCTCAACACTCAATCCTCAATGTTCAATCTTCAATACCCAATCATCAGTCTTCAATCCTCTATCCTCAATCCTCAATCCTCAATCCTCAATCCTCTGTCCTCAAACCTCAATCCTGAATCCTCAACCCGGAATCCTCAAACTTCAGCCCTAAGTCCTCAACAATCAGTTGTGAATCCTCAATCCTCAATAGAATATCCTCAATTCACAGTTTTCAATACTCAATACTCAATCTGCAATCTTCAGACCTCTATCCACAAACATCAATTCTCATCACTCAACCCTCAATACTCAGTCCCCAATCCCCAATCTTCAATCCTCAATCCTCAATCCTCAATCCTCAGCCTTAGTCTTCAATCCTCAGTACTCAATCTTCAATCCTCAAACCTAAATCCTCAATACTCAATACTCACTCTTCAATCCTCAACACCCAATCCTCAATCTTCAATCCTCAATCCTCGATCCTCAATTCTCAATCCTCAATCCTGAATCCTTAGACTTCAGACATCAATACTCAACCCTCAGTCCTCGTCCTCAATCCACAACACTCAGTCCTCAATCCTCAATATTCAGTCATTAATATTCAACCTTCAATCCTCAATCCTCAATCCCCTATCCTCAACACTCAATCCTCAATGTTCAATCTTCAATACCCAATCATCAGTCTTCAATCCTCTATCCTCAATCCTCAATCCTCAATCCTCAATCCTCTGTCCTCAAACCTCAATCCTGAATCCTCAACCCGGAATCCTCAAACTTCAGCCCTAAGTCCTCAACAATCAGTTGTGAATCCTCAATCCTCAATAGAATATCCTCAATTCACAGTTTTCAATACTCAATACTCAATCTGCAATCTTCAGACCTCTATCCACAAACATCAATTCTCATCACTCAACCCTCAATACTCAGTCCCCAATCCCCAATCTTCAATCCTCAATCCTCAATCCTCAATCCTCAGCCTTAATCTTCAATCCTCAGTACTCAATCTTCAATCCTCAAACCTAAATCCTCAATACTCAATCCTCACTCTTCAATCCTCAACACCCAATCCTCAATCTTCAATCCTCAATCCTCAATCCTCAATTCTCAATCCTCATCCCTCAACCCTCAGACCTCAAACAGCAATACTCAACCCTCCGTCCTCGTCCTCAATCCACAACCATCAATCCTCAATCCTCAATGTTCTATCCTCAATACGCAATCCTCAATCTTCAATCCTCAATCCTCAATCCTCAATCCTCAATCCTCAATCCTCAACCTTAATCTTCAATCCTCAGTACTCAATCTTCAATCCTCATTCCTCAATCCTCAATCCTCAATCCTCAATCTTCAATCCTCAATACCCAATCCTCAATCTTCAATCCTCAATCCTCAATCCTCAGTCCTCAATCCTCTATCCTCAATCCTCAATCTTCAATCCTCAGTCACAAATCCTCAATCTTCAATACTCACTCCTCAATCCTCAATCTCCAATCCTCAATCCTCAATCCTCAGTCCTCAATCCTCAATCCTCAATCCTCAATCTTCAATCCTCAGTCACAAATCCTCAATCTTAAATACTCACTCCTCAATCCTCAATCTTCAATCCTCAATACTCAGTCTTCAATCCTCAATACTCAATCCTCAATCCTCATTCTTCAATCCTCAATACCCAATCCTCAATCTTCAATCCTCAATCCTCAATCCTCAATTCTCAATCCTCAATCCTCAATCCTCAATCCTCAATCCTCAATCCTCAATGTTCAATCCGCAATACCCAATCCTCAATCTTCTATCCGCAATCCTCAATCCTCAATCCTCAATCCTCAATCCTCAATCCTCAATCCTCAATCTTCAATCCTCAATACTCAATCTTCAATCCTCAATCCTCAATCCTCAATCCTCAACCCTCATTCTTCAATCCTCAACACCCAATCCTCAATCTTCAATCCTCAAACCTCAATCCTGAATCCTCAACCCGGAATCCTCAATATTCAGCCCTAAGTCTTCAACAATCTGTTGTGAATCCTCAATCCTCAATAGAATATCCTCAATTCACAGTTTTCAATACTCAATACTCAATCTGCAATCTTCAGACCTCTATCCACAAACTTCAATTCTCATCACTCAACCCTCAATACTCAGTCCCCAATCCCCTATCTTCAATCCTCAATCCTCAATCCTCAATCCTCAACCTTAATCTTCAATCCTCAGTAATCAATCTTCAATCCTGAATCCTAAATCCTCAATACTCAATCCTCATTCTTCAATCCTCAACACCCAATCCTCAATCTTCAATCCTCAATCCTCAATCCTCAATTCTCAATGCTCAATCCTCAATCCTCAGACCTCAAACAGCAATACTCAACACTCAGTCCTCGTCCTCAATCCACAACCCTCAATCCTCGATCCTCAATCTTCAATCATCAATATTCAATCTTCAATCCTCAATCCTCAGTCCTCAATACTCAATCCTCAATCCTCAATGTTCTATCCTCAATACGCAATCCTCAATCTTCAATCCTCAATCCTCAATCCTCAATCCTCAATCCTCAATCCTCAATCTTAATCTTCGATCCTCAGTACTCACGCTTCAATCCTCAATCCTCAATCCTCAGTCCTCAAATTTCAATTCTGAATCCTCAATCCGGAACACTCAATCTTCAGCCCTCAGTCCTCAACAATGAGTTGTCAATCCTCAATCCTCAATAGAATATACTCAATTCACAGTTTTCAATACTCAATACTCAATCTGCAATCTTCAAATCTTTATCCACAAACATCAATTCTCATCACTCAACCCTCAACACTCAGTCCTCAATGTTCAATCCTCAATCCTCAATTCTCAATCTTCAATCCTCAATACTGAACCTTCAATCCTCAATCCTCAATCCTCAATCCTCGATCGTCAATCTTCAATCCTCAATACTCAATCTTCAATCCTCAATCCTCAATCCTCAATCCTCAATCCTCATTCTTCAATCCTCAATACCCAATCCTCAATCTTCAACCCTCAATCCTCAATCCTCAATTCTCAATCCTCAATCCTCAGTCCTCAGTCCTCAAACGTCAATCCTCAACCCTCAGCCCTCATCCTCAATCCTCAATCCTCAATCCTGAATTCTCAATCTTCAATCCTCAATACTCAATCTTCAATCCTCAATGCTCAGTCCTCAAATTTCAATTCTGAATCCTCAATCCGGAATCCTCAATCTTCAGCCCTGAGTCCTCAACAATCAGTTGTCAATCCTCAATAATCAATAGAATATACTCAATTCACAGTTTTCAATACTAAATACTCAATCTGCAATCTTCAAATCTCTATCCACAAACATCAATTCTCATCACTCAACCCTGAACACTCAGTCCTCAACGCTCAACCCTCAATCCTCAATTCTCAATCTTCAATCCTCAATACTGAACCCTCAATCCTCAATCCTCAATCCTCAGTCCTCAATCCTCAATCCTCAATCTTAATCTTCAATCCTCAGTACTCAATCTTCAATCCTCAATCCTCAATCCTCAATCGTCAATCCTCAATCTTCAATCCTCAATACACAATCTTCAATCCTGAATCCTCAATCCTCAATCCTCAATCCTCAATCCCCAATCTTAATCTTCAATCCTCAGTACTCAATCATCAAGCCTCAATCCTCAATCCTCAATCCTCAATCCTCTACCTTCAATCCTCAATACTCAATCTTCAATCCTCAATCCTCAATCCTCAATCCTCAATCCTCAATCCTCAATCCTCAATCGTCAATCTTCAATCCTCAATACTCAATCTTCAATCCTCAATCCTCAATGCTCAATACTCAATCCTCATTCTACAATCCTCAATACCCGATCCTCAATCTTCAATCCTCAATCTTCAATCATCAATATTCAATCTTCAATCCTCAATCCTCAATCCTCAATACTCAATCCTCAATCCTCAATGTTCTATCCTCAATACGCAATCCTCAATCTTCAATCCTCAATCCTCAATCCTCAATCCTCAATCCTCAATCCTCAATCCTCAATCTTAATCTTCAATCCTCAACACTCAATCTTCAATCCTCATTCTTCAATCCTCAATACCCAATCCTCAATCTTCAATCCTCAATCCTCAGTCCCAAATCCTCAATCTTCAATACTCACTCCTCAATCCTCAGTCTTCAATCCTCAATCCTCAATTCTCAATCCTCAATCCTCAATCCTCAGACCTCAAACATCAATACTCAACCCTCAGTCCTCGTCCTCAATCCACAACCCTCAATCCTCGATCCTCAATCTTCAATCATCAATATTCAATCTTCAATCCTCAATCCTCAATCCTCAATACTCAATCCTCAATCCTCAATGTTCTATCCTCAATACGCAATCCTCAATCTTCAATCCTCAATCCTCAATCCTCAATCCTCAATCCACAACCTTAATCTTCAATCCTCTGTACTCAATCTTCAATCCTCATTCCTCAATCCTCAATCCTCAATCCTCAATCTTCAATCCTCAATACCCAATCCTCAATCTTCGATCCTCAATCCTCAATCCTCAATCCTCACCCTCAATCCTCAATCCTCAGACCTCAAACATCAATCCTGAAGCCACAATCCTGAACCGCCAATATTCAGCCCTCAGACCTCAACAATCAGTTGTGAATCCTCAATCGTCAATAGAATATCCTTAATTCACAGGTTTCAATACTCAACACTCAGCCTGCAATCTTCAAATCTCTATCCACAAACATCAATTCTCATCACTCAACCCTCAATATTCAACGTACAACCCTCAACCATCAATCCTCAGTCCTCAAAACTCAATCCCTAATCCTCAATCCTGAATCCTCAATCTTCAGCCCTCAGTCCTCAACAATCAATGGTCAATCCTCAGTCCTCCATAGAATATCCTCAATTCACAGTTTTCAATACTCAATCCCTATTCTCCAATCTTAAAATCTCAATCCACAAACATCAGTTCTCATCACTCAACCCTCAACACTCAATCCTCAATCCTCAATCCTCAATCTTCAATCCTCAATACTCAATCTGCAACCCGCAATCCTCAGTCCTCACTCCTCAACCCTCATTCTTCAATCCTCAATACCGAATCCTCAATCTTCAATCCTCAATCCTCAATCCTCAATTCTCAATCCTCAATCCTGAATCCTTAGACTTCAAACATCAATACTCAACCCTCAGTCCTCGTCCTCAATCCACAACACTCAGTCCTCAATCCTCAATATTCAGTCATTAATATTCAACCTTCAATCCTCTATCCTCAATCCTCTATCCTCAACACTCAATCCTCAATGTTCAATCTTCAATACCCAATCATCAGTCTTCAATCCTCTATCCTCAATCCTCAATCCTCAATCCTCAATCCTCTGTCCTCAAACCTCAATCCTGAATCCTCAACCCGGAATCCTCAAACTTCAGCCCTAAGTCCTCAACAATCAGTTGTGAATCCTCAATCCTCAATAGAATATCCTCAATTCACAGTTTTCAATACTCAATACTCAATCTGCAATCTTCAGACCTCTATCCACAAACACCAATTCTCATCACTCAACCCTCAATACTCAGTCCCCAATCCCCAATCTTCAATCCTCAATCCTCAATCCTCAATCCTCAGCCTTAATCTTCAATCCTCAGTACTCAATCTTCAATCCTCAAACCTAAATCCTCAATACTCAATCCTCACTCTTCAATCCTCAACACCCAATCCTCAATCTTCAATCCTCAATCCTCAATCCTCAATTCTCAATGCTCAATCCTCAATCCTCAGACCTCAAACAGCAATACTCAACCATCAGTCCTCGTCCTCAATCCACAACCGTCAATCCTCAATCCTCAATCTTCAATCATCAGTATTCAATCTTCAGTCCTCAATCCTCAGTCCTCAATCCTCAATCCTCAATCCTCAATGTTCAATCCGCAATACCCAATCCTCAATCTTCTATCCGCAATCCTCAATCCTCAATCCTCAATCCTCAATCCTCAATCCTCAATCTTCAATCCTCAATACTCAATCTTCAATGCTCAATCCTCAATCATCAATCCTCAATCCTCATTCTTCAATCCTCAACACCCAATCCTCAATCTTCAATCCTCAATCCTCAATCCTCAATTCTCAATCCTCAATCCTCAATCCTCAGACCTCAAACATCAATACTCAACCCTCAGTCCTCGTCCTCAATCCACAACCCTCAATCCTCAATCCTCAATATTCAGTCATTAATATTCAACCTTCAATCCTCAATCCTCAATCCTCTATCCTCAACACTCAATCCTCACTGTTCAATCTTCAATACCCAATCATCAGTCTTCAATCCTCAATCCTCAATCCTCAATCCTCAATCCTCAATCCTCTGTCCTCAAACCACAATCCTGAATCCTCAACCCGGAATCCTCAATCTTCAGCCCTAAGTCCTCAACAATCAGTTGTGAATCCTCAATCCTCAATAGAATATCCTCAATTCACAGTTTTCAATACTCAATACTCAATCTGCAATCTTCAGACCTCTATCCACAAACATCAATTCTCATCACTCAACCCTCAATACTCAGTCCCCAATCCCCAATCTTCAATCCTCAATCCTCAATCCTCAATCCTCGATCTTCAATCCTCAATCCTCAATCCTCAATCCTCAATCCTCAGTCTTCAATCCTCGATACTCAATCTTCAATCCTCAATCCTCAATCCTCAATCCTCAGTCCTCAATCCTCAATACCCAATCCTCAATATTCAATCCTCAATCCTCAATCCTCAATCCTCAATCCTCAATCCTCAATCCTCAATCCTCAATCCTCAATCTTCAATCCTCGGTCCCAAATCCTCAATCTTCAATACTCACTCCTCAATCCTCAATCCTCAACCCTCAATCTTAATCTTCAATCCTCAGTACTCAATCTTCAATCCTCAATCCTCAATACTCAATCCTCAATCCTCATTATTCAATCCTCAATACCCAATCCTCAATCTTCAATCCTCAATCCTCAATCCTCAATACTCAATCCTCAATCTTCAATCCTCAATCCTCAATCCTCAATCCTCAATCCTCAATCTTCAATCCTCGATACTCAATCTTCAATCCTCAATCCTGAATCCTCAATCCTCAATCCTCGATCCTCGATCGTCAATCTTCAATCCTCAATACTCAATCTTCAATCCTCAATCCTCAATCCTCAATCCTCAATCCTCATTCTTCAATCCTCAATAACCAATCCTCAATATTCAATCCTCAATCCTCAATCCTCAATCCTCAATCCTCAATCCTCAATCATCAATCCTCAATCCTCAATCCTCAATCTTCAATCCTCAGTCCCAAATCCTCAATCTTCAATACTCACTCCTCAATCCTCAGTCTTCAATCCTCAATGCTCAATCCTCAATCCTCAATCCTCAATCTTCAATCCTCAATACTCAACCTTCAATCCTCAATCCTCAATTCTCAATCCCCAATGCTCAATCCTCAATCGTCAATCCTCAATCCCCAGTCCTCATTCTTCAATCCTCAATACCCAATCCTCAATCTTCAATCCTCAATCCTCAATCCTCAATTCTCAATCCTCATTCCTCAACCCTCAGACCTCAAACAGCAATACTCAACCCTCCGTCCTCGTCCTCAATCCACAACCATCAATCCTCAATCCTCAATATTCAATCATCAATATTCAATCTACAGTCCTCAATCCTCAATCCTCAATCCTCAATCCTCAATCCTCAATGTTCAATCCGCAATACCCAATCCTCAATCATCTATCCGCAATCCTCAATCCTCAATCCTCAATCCTCAATCTTCAATCCTCAATACTCAATCTTCAATCCTCAATCCTCAATGCTCAATACTCAATCCTCATTCTACAATCCTCAATACCCGATCCTCAATCTTCAATCCTCAATCTTCAATCATCAATATTCAATCTTCAATCCTCAATCCTCAATCCTCAATACTCAATCCTCAATCCTCAATGTTCTATCCTCAATACGCAATCCTCAATCTTCAATCCCCAATCCTCAATCCTCAATCCTCAATCCTCAATCCTCAATCCTCAATCGTCAATCTTCAATCCTCAATACTCAATCTTCAATCCTCAATCCTCAATGCTCAATACTCAATCCTCATTCTACAATCCTCAATACCCGATCCTCAATCTTCAATCCTCAATCTTCAATCATCTATATTCAATCTTCAATCCTCAATCCTCAATCCTCAATACTCAATCCTCAATCCTCAATGTTCTATCCTCAATACGCAATCCTCAATCTTCAATCCTCAATCCGCAATCCTCAATCCTCAATCCTCAATCCTCAATCCTCAATCTTAATCTTCAATCCTCAACACTCAATCTTCAATCCTCATTCTTCAATCCTCAATACCCAATCCTCAATCTTCAATCCTCAATCCTCAATCCTCAGTTCGCAATCCTCAATCCTCAATCCTCAGACCTCAGGCATCAACACTCAACCCTCAGTCCTCGTTCTCAATCCACAACCCTCAATCCTCGATCCTCAATCTTCAATCATCAATATTCAACCTTCAATCCTCAATCCTCAATCCTCAATACTCAATCCTCAATCCTCAATGTTCTATCCTCAATACGCAATCCTCAATCTTCAATACTCAAACCTCAATCCTCAATCCTCAATCCTCAACCCTCAATCTTAATCTTCAATCCTCAGTACTCAATCTTCAATCCTCAATCCTCAATCCTCAATACTCAATCCTCAATCCTCATTATTCAATCCTCAATACCCAATCCTCAATCTTCAATCCTCAATCCTCAATCCTCAATCTTCAATCCTCAACCCTCAATCCTCAATCCTCAATCCTCAATCTTCAATCCTCGATACTCAATCTTCAATCCTCAATCCTCAATCCTCAATCCTCAATCCTCAATCCTCAATCCTCAATCCTCAATCGTCAATCTTTAATCCTCAATACTCAATCTTCAATCCTCAATCCTCAATCCTCAATCCTCAATTCTCAATCCTCAATCCTCAATCCTCAATCCTCAGACCTCAAACATCAATACTCAACCCTCAGTCCTCGTCATCAATCCACAACCCTCAATCCTCGATCCTCAATCTTCAATCATCAATATTCAATCTTCAATCCTCAATCCTCAATCCTCAATACACAATCCTCAATCCTCAATGTTCTATCCTCAATACGCAATCCTCAATCTTCAATCCTCAATCCTCAATCCTCAATCCTCAATCCTCAATCCTCAACCTTAATCTTCAATCCTCAGTACTCAATCTTCAATCCTCATTCCTCAATCCTCAATCCTCAATCCTCAATCTTCAATCCTCAATACCCAATCCTCAATCTTCAATCCTCAAACCTCAATCCTCAGTCCTCAATCCTCAATCCTCAATCCTCAATCTTCAATCCTCAGTCACAAATCCTCAATCTTCAATACTCACTCCTCAATCCTCAATCTCCAATCCTCAATCCTCAATCCTCAGTCCTCAATCCTCAATCCTCAATCCTCAATCTTCAATCCTCAGTCACAAATCCTCAATCTTAAATACTCACTCCTCAATCCTCAATCTTCAATCCTCAATACTCAGTCTTCAATCCTCAATCCTCAATCCTCAATCCTCATTCTTCAATCCTCAATACCCAATCCTCAATCTTCAATCCTCAATCCTCAATCCTCAATTCTCAATCCTCAATCCTCAATCCTCAATCCTCAATCCTCAATCCTCAATGTTCAATCCGCAATACCCAATCCTCAATCTTCTATCCGCAATCCTCAATCCTCAATCCTCAATCCTCAATCCTCAATCCTCAATCCTCAATCTTCAATCCTCAATACTCAATCTTCAATCCTCAATCCTCAATCCTCAATCCTCAACCCTCATTCTTCAATCCTCAACACCCAATCCTCAATCTTCAATCCTCAAACCTCAATCCTGAATCCTCAACCCGGAATCCTCAATATTCAGCCCTAAGTCTTCAACAATCTGTTGTGAATCCTCAATCCTCAATAGAATATCCTCAATTCACAGTTTTCAATACTCAATACTCAATCTGCAATCTTCAGACCTCTATCCACAAACTTCAATTCTCATCACTCAACCCTCAATACTCAGTCCCCAATCCCCTATCTTCAATCCTCAATCCTCAATCCTCAATCCTCAACCTTAATCTTCAATCCTCAGTAATCAATCTTCAATCCTGAATCCTAAATCCTCAATACTCAATCCTCATTCTTCAATCCTCAACACCCAATCCTCAATCTTCAATCCTCAATCCTCAATCCTCAATTCTCAATGCTCAATCCTCAATCCTCAGACCTCAAACAGCAATACTCAACACTCAGTCCTCGTCCTCAATCCACAACCCTCAATCCTCGATCCTCAATCTTCAATCATCAATATTCAATCTTCAATCCTCAATCCTCAGTCCTCAATACTCAATCCTCAATCCTCAATGTTCTATCCTCAATACGCAATCCTCAATCTTCAATCCTCAATCCTCAATCCTCAATCCTCAATCCTCAATCCTCAATCTTAATCTTCGATCCTCAGTACTCACGCTTCAATCCTCAATCCTCAATCCTCAGTCCTCAAATTTCAATTCTGAATCCTCAATCCGGAACACTCAATCTTCAGCCCTCAGTCCTCAACAATGAGTTGTCAATCCTCAATCCTCAATAGAATATACTCAATTCACAGTTTTCAATACTCAATACTCAATCTGCAATCTTCAAATCTTTATCCACAAACATCAATTCTCATCACTCAACCCTCAACACTCAGTCCTCAATGTTCAATCCTCAATCCTCAATTCTCAATCTTCAATCCTCAATACTGAACCTTCAATCCTCAATCCTCAATCCTCAATCCTCGATCGTCAATCTTCAATCCTCAATACTCAATCTTCAATCCTCAATCCTCAATCCTCAATCCTCAATCCTCATTCTTCAATCCTCAATACCCAATCCTCAATCTTCAACCCTCAATCCTCAATCCTCAATTCTCAATCCTCAATCCTCAGTCCTCAGTCCTCAAACGTCAATCCTCAACCCTCAGCCCTCATCCTCAATCCTCAATCCTCAATCCTGAATTCTCAATCTTCAATCCTCAATACTCAATCTTCAATCCTCAATGCTCAGTCCTCAAATTTCAATTCTGAATCCTCAATCCGGAATCCTCAATCTTCAGCCCTGAGTCCTCAACAATCAGTTGTCAATCCTCAATAATCAATAGAATATACTCAATTCACAGTTTTCAATACTAAATACTCAATCTGCAATCTTCAAATCTCTATCCACAAACATCAATTCTCATCACTCAACCCTGAACACTCAGTCCTCAACGCTCAACCCTCAATCCTCAATTCTCAATCTTCAATCCTCAATACTGAACCCTCAATCCTCAATCCTCAATCCTCAGTCCTCAATCCTCAATCCTCAATCTTAATCTTCAATCCTCAGTACTCAATCTTCAATCCTCAATCCTCAATCCTCAATCGTCAATCCTCAATCTTCAATCCTCAATACACAATCTTCAATCCTGAATCCTCAATCCTCAATCCTCAATCCTCAATCCCCAATCTTAATCTTCAATCCTCAGTACTCAATCATCAAGCCTCAATCCTCAATCCTCAATCCTCAATCCTCTACCTTCAATCCTCAATACTCAATCTTCAATCCTCAATCCTCAATCCTCAATCCTCAATCCTCAATCCTCAATCCTCAATCGTCAATCTTCAATCCTCAATACTCAATCTTCAATCCTCAATCCTCAATGCTCAATACTCAATCCTCATTCTACAATCCTCAATACCCGATCCTCAATCTTCAATCCTCAATCTTCAATCATCAATATTCAATCTTCAATCCTCAATCCTCAATCCTCAATACTCAATCCTCAATCCTCAATGTTCTATCCTGAATACGCAATCCTCAATCTTCAATCCTCAATCCTCAATCCTCAATCCTCAATCCTCAATCCTCAATCCTCAATCTTAATCTTCAATCCTCAACACTCAATCTTCAATCCTCATTCTTCAATCCTCAATACCCAATCCTCAATCTTCAATCCTCAATCCTCAATCCTCAGTTCGCAATCCTCAATCCTCAATCCTCAGACCTCAGGCATCAACACTCAACCCTCAGTCCTCGTTCTCAATCCACAACCCTCAATCCTCGATCCTCAATCTTCAATCATCAATATTCAACCTTCAATCCTCAATCCTCAATCCTCAATACTCAATCCTCAATCCTCAATGTTCTATCCTCAATACGCAATCCTCAATCTTCAATACTCAAACCTCAATCCTCAATCCTCAATCCTCAACCCTCAATCTTAATCTTCAATCCTCAGTACTCAATCTTCAATCCTCAATCCTCAATCCTCAATACTCAATCCTCAATCCTCATTATTCAATCCTCAATACCCAATCCTCAATCTTCAATCCTCAATCCTCAATCCTCAATCTTCAATCCTCAACCCTCAATCCTCAATCCTCAATCCTCAATCTTCAATCCTCGATACTCAATCTTCAATCCTCAATCCTCAATCCTCAATCCTCAATCCTCAATCCTCAATCCTCAATCCTCAATCGTCAATCTTTAATCCTCAATACTCAATCTTCAATCCTCAATCCTCAATCCTCAATCCTCAATTCTCAATCCTCAATCCTCAATCCTCAATCCTCAATCCTCAATCCTCAATCTTCAATCCTCAGTCCCAAATCCTCAATCTTCAATACTCACTCCTCAATCCTCAGTCTTCAATCCTCAATGCTCAATCCTCAATCCTCAATCCTCAATCTTCAATCCTCAATACTCAACCTTCAATCCTCAATCCTCAATTCTCAATCCCCAATGCTCAATCCTCAATCGTCAATCCTCAATCCCCAGTCCTCATTCTTCAATCCTCAATACCCAATCCTCAATCTTCAATCCTCAATCCTCAATCCTCAATTCTCAATCCTCATTCCTCAACCCTCAGACCTCAAACAGCAATACTCAACCCTCCGTCCTCGTCCTCAATCCACAACCATCAATCCTCAATCCTCAATATTCAATCATCAATATTCAATCTTCAGTCCTCAATCCTCAATCCTCAATCCTCAATCCTCAATCCTGAATGTTCCATCCGCAATACCCAATCCTCAATCATCTATCCGCAATCCTCAATCCTCAATCCTCAATCCTCAATCCTCAATCCTCAACCTTCAATCCTCAATACTCAATCTTCAATCCTCAATCCTCAATCCTCAATCCTCAATCCTCATTCTTCAATCCTCTACACCCAATCCTCAATCTTCAATCCTCAATCCTCAATCCTCAATTCTCAATCCTCAATCCTCAATCCTCAGACCTCAAACATCAATACTCAACCCTCAGTCCTCGTCCTCAATCCACAACCCTCAATCCTCTATCCTCAATCTTCAATCATCAATATTCAATCTTCAATCCTCAATCCTCAATCCTCAATACACAATCCTCAATCCTCAATGTTCTATCCTCAATACGCAATCCTCAATCTTCAATCCTCAATCCTCAATCCTCAATCCTCAATCCACAACCTTAATCTTCAATCCTCAATCCTCAATCCTCAATCCTCAATGTTCAATCCGCAATACCCAATCCTCAATCTTCTATCCGCAATCCTCAATCCTCAATCCTCAATCCTCAATCCTCAATCCTCAATCCTCAATCTTCAATCCTCAATACTCAATCTTCAATCCTCAATCCTCAATCCTCAATCCTCAACCCTCATTCTTCAATCCTCAACACCCAATCCTCAATCTTCAATCCTCAAACCTCAATCCTGAATCCTCAACCCGGAATCCTCAATATTCAGCCCTAAGTCTTCAACAATCTGTTGTGAATCCTCAATCCTCAATAGAATATCCTCAATTCACAGTTTTCAATACTCAATACTCAATCTGCAATCTTCAGACCTCTATCCACAAACTTCAATTCTCATCACTCAACCCTCAATACTCAGTCCCCAATCCCCTATCTTCAATCCTCAATCCTCAATCCTCAATCCTCAACCTTAATCTTCAATCCTCAGTAATCAATCTTCAATCCTGAATCCTAAATCCTCAATACTCAATCCTCATTCTTCAATCCTCAACACCCAATCCTCAATCTTCAATCCTCAATCCTCAATCCTCAATTCTCAATGCTCAATCCTCAATCCTCAGACCTCAAACAGCAATACTCAACACTCAGTCCTCGTCCTCAATCCACAACCCTCAATCCTCGATCCTCAATCTTCAATCATCAATATTCAATCTTCAATCCTCAATCCTCAGTCCTCAATACTCAATCCTCAATCCTCAATGTTCTATCCTCAATACGCAATCCTCAATCTTCAATCCTCAATCCTCAATCCTCAATCCTCAATCCTCAATCCTCAATCTTAATCTTCGATCCTCAGTACTCACGCTTCAATCCTCAATCCTCAATCCTCAGTCCTCAAATTTCAATTCTGAATCCTCAATCCGGAACACTCAATCTTCAGCCCTCAGTCCTCAACAATGAGTTGTCAATCCTCAATCCTCAATAGAATATACTCAATTCACAGTTTTCAATACTCAATACTCAATCTGCAATCTTCAAATCTTTATCCACAAACATCAATTCTCATCACTCAACCCTCAACACTCAGTCCTCAATGTTCAATCCTCAATCCTCAATTCTCAATCTTCAATCCTCAATACTGAACCTTCAATCCTCAATCCTCAATCCTCAATCCTCGATCGTCAATCTTCAATCCTCAATACTCAATCTTCAATCCTCAATCCTCAATCCTCAATCCTCAATCCTCATTCTTCAATCCTCAATACCCAATCCTCAATCTTCAACCCTCAATCCTCAATCCTCAATTCTCAATCCTCAATCCTCAGTCCTCAGTCCTCAAACGTCAATCCTCAACCCTCAGACCTCATCCTCAATCCTCAATCCTCAATCCTGAATTCTCAATCTTCAATCCTCAATACTCAATCTTCAATCCTCAATGCTCAGTCCTCAAATTTCAATTCTGAATCCTCAATCCGGAATCCTCAATCTTCAGCCCTGAGTCCTCAACAATCAGTTGTCAATCCTCAATAATCAATAGAATATACTCAATTCACAGTTTTCAATACTAAATACTCAATCTGCAATCTTCAAATCTCTATCCACAAACATCAATTCTCATCACTCAACCCTGAACACTCAGTCCTCAACGCTCAACCCTCAATCCTCAATTCTCAATCTTCAATCCTCAATACTGAACCCTCAATCCTCAATCCTCAATCCTCAGTCCTCAATCCTCAATCCTCAATCTTAATCTTCAATCCTCAGTACTCAATCTTCAATCCTCAATCCTCAATCCTCAATCGTCAATCCTCAATCTTCAATCCTCAATACACAATCTTCAATCCTGAATCCTCAATCCTCAATCCTCAATCCTCAATCCCCAATCTTAATCTTCAATCCTCAGTACTCAATCATCAAGCCTCAATCCTCAATCCTCAATCCTCAATCCTCTACCTTCAATCCTCAATACTCAATCTTCAATCCTCAATCCTCAATCCTCAATCCTCAATCCTCAATCCTCAATCCTCAATCGTCAATCTTCAATCCTCAATACTCAATCTTCAATCCTCAATCCTCAATGCTCAATACTCAATCCTCATTCTACAATCCTCAATACCCGATCCTCAATCTTCAATCCTCAATCTTCAATCATCAATATTCAATCTTCAATCCTCAATCCTCAATCCTCAATACTCAATCCTCAATCCTCAATGTTCTATCCTGAATACGCAATCCTCAATCTTCAATCCTCAATCCTCAATCCTCAATCCTCAATCCTCAATCCTCAATCCTCAATCTTAATCTTCAATCCTCAACACTCAATCTTCAATCCTCATTCTTCAATCCTCAATACCCAATCCTCAATCTTCAATCCTCAATCCTCAATCCTCAGTTCGCAATCCTCAATCCTCAATCCTCAGACCTCAGGCATCAACACTCAACCCTCAGTCCTCGTTCTCAATCCACAACCCTCAATCCTCGATCCTCAATCTTCAATCATCAATATTCAACCTTCAATCCTCAATCCTCAATCCTCAATACTCAATCCTCAATCCTCAATGTTCTATCCTCAATACGCAATCCTCAATCTTCAATACTCAAACCTCAATCCTCAATCCTCAATCCTCAACCCTCAATCTTAATCTTCAATCCTCAGTACTCAATCTTCAATCCTCAATCCTCAATCCTCAATACTCAATCCTCAATCCTCATTATTCAATCCTCAATACCCAATCCTCAATCTTCAATCCTCAATCCTCAATCCTCAATCTTCAATCCTCAACCCTCAATCCTCAATCTTCAATCCTCAATCTTCAATCCTCGATACTCAATCTTCAATCCTCAATCCTCAATCCTCAATCCTCAATCCTCAATCCTCAATCCTCAATCCTCAATCGTCAATCTTTAATCCTCAATACTCAATCTTCAATCCTCAATCCTCAATCCTCAATCCTCAATTCTCAATCCTCAATCCTCAATCCTCAATCCTCAATCCTCAATCCTCAATCTTCAATCCTCAGTCCCAAATCCTCAATCTTCAATACTCACTCCTCAATCCTCAGTCTTCAATCCTCAATGCTCAATCCTCAATCCTCAATCCTCAATCTTCAATCCTCAATACTCAACCTTCAATCCTCAATCCTCAATTCTCAATCCCCAATGCTCAATCCTCAATCGTCAATCCTCAATCCCCAGTCCTCATTCTTCAATCCTCAATACCCAATCCTCAATCTTCAATCCTCAATCCTCAATCCTCAATTCTCAATCCTCATTCCTCAACCCTCAGACCTCAAACAGCAATACTCAACCCTCCGTCCTCGTCCTCAATCCACAACCATCAATCCTCAATCCTCAATATTCAATCATCAATATTCAATCTTCAGTCCTCAATCCTCAATCCTCAATCCTCAATCCTCAATCCTGAATGTTCCATCCGCAATACCCAATCCTCAATCATCTATCCGCAATCCTCAATCCTCAATCCTCAATCCTCAATCCTCAATCCTCAACCTTCAATCCTCAATACTCAATCTTCAATCCTCAACCCTCAATCCTCAATCCTCAATCCTCATTCTTCAATCCTCTACACCCAATCCTCAATCTTCAATCCTCAATCCTCAATCCTCAATTCTCAATCCTCAATCCTCAATCCTCAGACCTCAAACATCAATACTCAACCCTCAGTCCTCGTCCTCAATCCACAACCCTCAATCCTCTATCCTCAATCTTCAATCATCAATATTCAATCTTCAATCCTCAATCCTCAATCCTCAATACACAATCCTCAATCCTCAATGTTCTATCCTCAATACGCAATCCTCAATCTTCAATCCTCAATCCTCAATCCTCAATCCTCAATCCACAACCTTAATCTTCAATCCTCAGTACTCAATCTTCAATCCTCATTCCTCAATCCTCAATCCTCAATCCTCAATCTTCAATCCTCAATACCCAATCCTCAATCTTCGATCCTCAATCCTCAATCCTCAGTCCTCAATCCTCAATCCTCAATCCTCAATCCTCAATCCTCAGTCCTCAATCCTCAATCCTCAATCCTCAATCTTCAATCCTCAGACACAAATCCTCAATCTTAAATACTCACTCCTCAATCCTCAATCTTTAATCCTCAATGCTCAGTCTTCAATCCTCAATCCTCACCCCTCAATCCTCAATCTTCAATCCTCAATACTCAGTCTTCAATCCTCAATCCTCAATCCTCAATCCTCATTCTTCAATCCTCAATACCCAATCCTCAAACTTCAATCCTCAATCCTCAATCCTCAATTCTCAATCCTCAATCCTCAATCCTCAATCCTCAATCCTCAATCCTCAATGTTCAATCCGCAATACCCAATCCTCAATCTTCTATCCGCAATCCTCAATCCTCAATCCTCAATCCTCAATCCTCAATCCTCAATCCTCAATCTTCAATCCTCAATACTCAGTCTTCAATCCTCAATCCTCAATCCTCAATCCTCAACCCTCATTCTTCAATCCTCAACACCCAATCCTCAATCTTCAATCCTCAAACCTCAATCCTGAATCCTCAACCCGGAATCCTCAATATTCAGCCCTAAGTCCTCAACAATCAGTTGTGAATCCTCAATCCTCAATAGAATATCCTCAATTCACAGTTTTCAATACTCAATACTCAATCTGCAATCTTCAGACCTCTATCCACAAACTTCAATTCTCATCACTCAACCCTCAATACTCAGTCCCCAATCCCCTATCTTCAATCCTCAATCCTCAATCCTCAATCCTCAACCTTAATCTTCAATCCTCAGTACTCAATCTTCAATCCTCAATCCTAAATCCTCAATACTCAATCCTCATTCTTCAATCCTCAACACCCAATCCTCAATCTTCAATCCTCAATTCTCAATCCTCAATTCTCAATGCTCAATCCTCAATCCTGAGACCTCAAACAGCAATACTCAACACTCAGTCCTCGTCCTCAATCCACAACCCTCAATCCACAACCCTCAATCCTCGATCCTCAATCTTCAATCATCAATATTCAATCTTCAATCCTCAATCCTCAGTCCTCAATACTCAATCCTCAATCCTCAATGTTCTATCCTCAATACGCAATCCTCAATCTTCAATCCTCAATCCTCAATCCTCAATCCTCAATCCTCAATCCTCAATCCTCAATCTTAATCTTCAATCCTCAGTACTCACCCTTCAATCCTCAATCCTCAATCCTCAGTCCTCAAATTTCAATTCTGAATCCTCAATCCGGAACCCTCAATCTTCAGCCCTCAGTCCTCAACAATGAGTTGTCAATCCTCAATCCTCAATAGAATATACTCAATTCACAGTTTTCAATACTCAATACTCAATCTGCAATCTTCAAATCTTTATCCACAAACATCAATTCTCATCACTCAACCCTCAACACTCAGTCCTCAATGTTCAATCCTCAATCCTCAATTCTCAATCTTCAATCCTCAATACTGAACCTTCAATCCTCAATCCTCAATCCTCAATCCTCGATCGTCAATCTTCAATCCTCAATACTCAATCTTCAATCCTCAATCCTCAATCCTCAATCCTCAATCCTCATTCTTCAATCCTCAATACCCAATCCTCAATCTTCAACCCTCAATCCTCAATCCTCAATTCTCAATCCTCAATCCTCAGTCCTCAGTCCTCAAACGTCAATCCTCAACCCTCAGCCCTCATCCTCAATCCTCAATCCTCAATCCTGAATTCTCAATCTTCAATCCTCAATACTCAATCTTCAATCCTCAATGCTCAGTCCTCAAATTTCAATTGTGAATCCTCAATCCGGAATCCTCAATCTTCAGCCCTCAGTCCTCAACAATCAGTTGTCAATCCTCAATAATCAATAGAATATACTCAATTCACAGTTTTCAATACTAAATACTCAATCTGCAATCTTCAAATCTCTATCCACAAACATCAATTCTCATCACTCAACCCTCAACACTCAGTCCTCAACGCTCAATCCTCAATCCTCAATTCTCAATCTTCAATCCTCAATACTGAACCTTCAATCCTCAATCCTCAATCCTCAGTCCTCAATCCTCAATCCTGAATCTTAATCTTCAATCCTCAGTACTCAATCTTCAATCCTCAATCCTCAATCCTCAATCGTCAATCCTCAATCTTCAATCCTCAATACACAATCTTCAATCCTCAATGTTCTATCCTCAATACGCAATCCTCAATCCTCAATCTTCAATCCTCAATCCTCAATCCTCAATCCTCAATCCTCAATCTTCAATCCTCGATACTCAATCTTCAATCCTCAATCCTCAATCCTCAATCCTCAATCCTCAATCCTCAACCCTCAATCGTCAATCTTCAATCCTCAATACTCAATCTTCAATCCTCAATCCTCAGTCTTCAATTCTCAATCCTCAATCCTCAATCCTCAGTCCTCAATCCTCGATCCTCAATACTCAATCTTCAATCCTCAATACTCAATCCTCAATCCTCAATCCTCAATCCTCAATCTTCAATCCTCAATACTCAATCTTCAATCCTCAATCCTCAATTCTCAATCCTCAATGCTCAATCCTCAATCGTCAATCCTCAATCCCCAATCATCAATCTTCAATTCTCGATCCTCAATCCTCAATCCTCAGTCCTCAATCCTCGATCCTCAATACTCAATCTTCAATCCTCAATACTCAATCCTCAATCCTCAATTCTCAATCCTCAATCCTCAATCCTCAATCTTCAATCCTCAATACTCAATCTGCAATCCGCAATCCTCAGTCCTCACTCCTCAACCCTCATTCTTCAATCCTCAATACCGAATCCTCACTCTTCAATCCTCAATCCTCAATCCTCAATTCTCAATCCTCAATCCTGAATCCTTAGACTTCAAACATCAATACTCAACCCTCAGTACTCGTCCTCAATCCACAACACTCAGTCCTCAATCCTCAATATTCAGTCATTAATATTCAACCTTCAATCCTCAATCCTCAATCCTCTATCCTCAACACTCAATCCTCAATGTTCAATCTTCAATACCCAATCATCAGTCTTCAATCCTCTATCCTCAATCCTCAATCCTCAATCCTCAATCCTCTGTCCTCAAACCTCAATCCTGAATCCTCAACCCGGAATCCTCAAACTTCAGCCCTAAGTCCTCAACAATCAGTTGTGAATCCTCAATCCTCAATAGAATATCCTCAATTCACAGTTTTCAATACTCAATACTCAATCTGCAATCTTCAGACCTCTATCCACAAACATCAATTCTCATCACTCAACCCTCAATACTCAGTCCCCAATCCCCAATCTTCAATCCTCAATCCTCAATCCTCAATCCTCAGCCTTAGTCTTCAATCCTCAGTACTCAATCTTCAATCCTCAAACCTAAATCCTCAATACTCAATCCTCACTCTTCAATCCTCAATCATCAATCCTCAATACTCAGTCTTCAATCCTCAATCCTCAATTCTCAATCCTCAATGCTCAATCCTCAATCGTCAATCCTCAATCCCCAATCCTCAATCTTCAATTCTCAATCCTCAATCCTCAATCCTCAGTCCTCAATCTTCGATCCTCAATACTCAATCTTCAATCCTCAATCCTCAGTCCTCAATCCTCAATCCTCAATCCTCAATCCTCAATCTTCAATCCTCAATACTCAATCTGCAATCCTCAATGCTCAGTCCTCACTCCTCAACCCTCATTCTTCAATCCTCAATACCGAATCCTCAATCTTCAATCCTCAATCCTCAATCCTCAGTTCTCAATCCTCAATCCTGAATCCTCAGACTTCAAACATCATTACTCAACCCTCAGTCCTCGTCCTCAATCCACAACCCTCAATCCTCAATCCTCAATATTCAGTCATTAATATTCAACCTTCAATCCTCAATCCTCAATCCTCTATCCTCAACACTCAATCCTCACTGTTCAATCTTCAATACCCAATCATCAGTCTTCAATCCTCAATCCTCAATCCTCAATCCTCAATCCTCAATCCTCTGTCCTCAAACCACAATCCTGAATCCTCAACCCGGAATCCTCAATCTTCAGCCCTAAGTCCTCAACAATCAGTTGTGAATCCTCAATCCTCAATAGAATATCCTCAATTCACAGTTTTCAATACTCAATACTCAATCTGCAATCTTCAGACCTCTATCCACAAACATCAATTCTCATCACTCAACCCTCAATACTCAGTCCCCAATCCCCAATCTTCAATCCTCAATCCTCAATCCTCAATCCTCAATCTTCAATCCTCAATCCTCAATACTCAATCCTCAATCCTCAGTCTTCAATCCTCGATACTCAATCTTCAATCCTCAATCCTCAATCCTCAATCCTCAGTCCTCAATCCTCAATACCCAATCCTCAATATTCAATCCTCAATCCTCAATCCTCAATCCTCAATCCTCAATCCTCAATCCTCAATCCTCAATCTTCAATCCTCGGTCCCAAATCCTCAATCTTCAATACTCACTCCTCAATCCTCAATCCTCAACCCTCAATCTTAATCTTCAATCCTCAGTACTCAATCTTCAATCCTCAATCCTCAATACTCAATCCTCAATCCTCATTATTCAATCCTCAATACCCAATCCTCAATCTTCAATCCTCAATCCTCAATCCTCAATCCTCAATCCTCAATCTTCAATCCTCAATCCTCAATCCTCAATCCTCAATCCTCAATCTTCAATCCTCGATACTCAATCTTCAATCCTCAATCCTGAATCCTCAATCCTCAATCCTCGATCCTCGATCGTCAATCTTCAATCCTCAATACTCAATCTTCAATCCTCAATCCTCAATCCTCAATCCTCAATCCTCATTCTTCAATCCTCAATAACCAATCCTCAATATTCAATCCTCAATCCTCAATCCTCAATCCTCAATCATCAATCCTCAATCCTCAATCCTCAATCTTCAATCCTCAGTCCCAAATCCTCAATCTTCAATACTCACTCCTCAATCCTCAGTCTTCAATCCTCAATGCTCAATCCTCAATCCTCAATCCTCAATCTTCAATCCTCAATACTCAACCTTCAATCCTCAATCCTCAATTCTCAATCCCCAATGCTCAATCCTCAATCGTCAATCCTCAATCCCCAGTCCTCATTCTTCAATCCTCAATACCCAATCCTCAATCTTCAATCCTCAATCCTCAATCCTCAATTCTCAATCCTCATTCCTCAACCCTCAGACCTCAAACAGCAATACTCAACCCTCCGTCCTCGTCCTCAATCCACAACCATCAATCCTCAATCCTCAATATTCAATCATCAATATTCAATCTTCAGTCCTCAATCCTAAATCCTCAATCCTCAATCCTCAATCCTCAATGTTCAATCCGCAATACCCAATCCTCAATCATCTATCCGCAATCCTCAATCCTCAATCCTCAATCCTCAATCCTCAATCCTCAACCTTCAATCCTCAATACTCAATCTTCAATCCTCAATCCTCAATCCTCAATCCTCAATCCTCATTCTTCAATCCTCAACACCCAATCCTCAATCTTCAATCCTCAATCCTCAATCCTCAATTCTCAATCCTCAATCCTCAATCTTCAATCCTCATTCCTCAATCCTCAATCCTCAATCCTCAATCTTCAATCCTCAATACCCAATCCTCAATCTTCAATCCTCAATCCTCAATCCTCAGTCCTCAATCCTCAATCCTCAATCCTCAATCTTCAATCCTCAGTCACAAATCCTCAATCGTCAATACTCACTCCTCAATCCTCAATCTTCAATCCTCAATCCTCAATCCTCAGTCCTCAATCCTCAATCCTCAATCCTCAATCTTCAATCCTCAGTCACAAATCCTCAATCTTAAATACTCACTCCTCAATCCTCAATCTTCAATCCTCAATACTCAGTCTTCAATCCTCAATCCTCAATCCTCAATCCTCATTCTTCAATCCTCAATACCCAATCCTCAATCTTCAATCCTCAATCCTCAATCCTCAATTCTCAATCCTCAATCCTCAATCCTCAATCCTCAATCCTCAATCCTCAATGTTCAATCCGCAATACCCAATCCTCAATCTTCTATCCGCAATCCTCAATCCTCAATCCTCAATCCTCAATCCTCAATCCTCAATCCTCAATCTTCAATCCTCAATACTCAGTCTTCAATCCTCAATCCTCAATCCTCAATCCTCAACCCTCATTCTTCAATCCTCAACACCCAATCCTCAATCTTCAATCCTCAAACCTCAATCCTGAATCCTCAACCCGGAATCCTCAATATTCAGCCCTAAGTCCTCAACAATCAGTTGTGAATCCTCAATCCTCAATAGAATATCCTCAATTCACAGTTTTCAATACTCAATACTCAATCTGCAATCTTCAGACCTCTATCCACAAACTTCAATTCTCATCACTCAACCCTCAATACTCAGTCCCCAATCCCCTATCTTCAATCCTCAATCCTCAATCCTCAATCCTTCAACCTTAATCTTCAATCCTCAGTACTCAATCTTCAATCCTCAATCCTAAATCCTCAATACTCAATCCTCATTCTTCAATCCTCAACACCCAATCCTCAATCTTCAATCCTCAATCCTCAATCCTCAATTCTCAATGCTCAATCCTCAATCCTGAGACCTCAAACAGCAATACTCAACACTCAGTCCTCGTCCTCAATCCACAACCCTCAATCCTCGATCCTCAATCTTCAATCATCAATATTCAATCTTCAATCCTCAATCCTCAGTCCTCAATACTCAATCCTCAATCCTCAATGTTCTATCCTCAATACGCAATCCTCAATCTTCAATCCTCAATCCTCAATCCTCAATCCTCAATCCTCAATCCTCAATCTTAATCTTCAATCCTCAGTACTCACCCTTCAATCCTCAATCCTCAATCCTCAGTCCTCAATCCTCGATCCTCAATACTCAATCTTCAATCCTCAATACTCAATCCTCAATCCTCAATCCTCAATCCTCAATCTTCAATCCTCAATACTCAATCTTCAATCCTCAATCCTCAATTCTCAATCCTCAATGCTCAATCCTCAATCGTCAATCCTCAATCCCCAATCCTCAATCTTCAATTCTCGATCCTCAATCCTCAATCCTCAGTCCTCAATCCTCGATCCTCAATACTCAATCTTCAATCCTCAATACTCAATCCTCAATCCTCAATTCTCAATCCTCAATCCTCAATCCTCAATCTTCAATCCTCAATACTCAATCTGCAATCCGCAATCCTCAGTCCTCACTCCTCAACCCTCATTCTTCAATCCTCAATACCGAATCCTCAATCTTCAATCCTCAATCCTCAATCCTCAATTCTCAATCCTCAATCCTGAATCCTTAGACTTCAAACATCAATACTCAACCCTCAGTACTCGTCCTCAATCCACAACACTCAGTCCTCAATCCTCAATATTCAGTCATTAATATTCAACCTTCAATCCTCAATCCTCAATCCTCTATCCTCAACACTCAATCCTCAATGTTCAATCTTCAATACCCAATCATCAGTCTTCAATCCTCTATCCTCAATCCTCAATCCTCAATCCTCAATCCTCTGTCCTCAAACCTCAATCCTGAATCCTCAACCCGGAATCCTCAAACTTCAGCCCTAAGTCCTCAACAATCAGTTGTGAATCCCCAATCCTCAATAGAATATCCTCAATTCACAGTTTTCAATACTCAATACTCAATCTGCAATCTTCAGACCTCTATCCACAAACATCAATTCTCATCACTCAACCCTCAATACTCAGTCCCCAATCCCCAATCTTCAATCCTCAATCCTCAATCCTCAATCCTCAGCCTTAGTCTTCAATCCTCAGTACTCAATCTTCAATCCTCAAACCTAAATCCTCAATACTCAATACTCACTCTTCAATCCTCAACACCCAATCCTCAATCTTCAATCCTCAATCCTCGATCCTCAATTCTCAATCCTCAATCCTGAATCCTTAGACTTCAGACATCAATACTCAACCCTCAGTCCTCGTCCTCAATCCACAACACTCAGTCCTCAATCCTCAATATTCAGTCATTAATATTCAACCTTCAATCCTCAATCCTCAATCCCCTATCCTCAACACTCAATCCTCAATGTTCAATCTTCAATACCCAATCATCAGTCTTCAATCCTCTATCCTCAATCCTCAATCCTCAATCCTCAATCCTCTGTCCTCAAACCTCAATCCTGAATCCTCAACCCGGAATCCTCAAACTTCAGCCCTAAGTCCTCAACAATCAGTTGTGAATCCTCAATCCTCAATAGAATATCCTCAATTCACAGTTTTCAATACTCAATACTCAATCTGCAATCTTCAGACCTCTATCCACAAACATCAATTCTCATCACTCAACCCTCAATACTCAGTCCCCAATCCCCAATCTTCAATCCTCAATCCTCAATCCTCAATCCTCAGCCTTAATCTTCAATCCTCAGTACTCAATCTTCAATCCTCAAACCTAAATCCTCAATACTCAATCCTCACTCTTCAATCCTCAACACCCAATCCTCAATCTTCAATCCTCAATACTCAATCCTCAATTCTCAATCCTCATTCCTCAACCCTCAGACCTCAAACAGCAATACTCAACCCTCCGTCCTCGTCCTCAATCCACAACCATCAATCCTCAATCCTCAATATTTCAATCATCAATATTCAATCTTCAGTCCTAAATCCTCAATCCTCAATCCTCAATCCTCAATCCTCAATGTTCAATCCGCAATACCCAATCCTCAATCATCTATCCGCAGTCCTCAATCCTCAATCCTCAATCCTCAATCCTCAATCCTCAACCTTCAATCCTCAATACTCAATCTTCAATCCTCAATCCTCAATCCTCAATCCTCAACCCTCATTCTTCAATCCTCAACACCCAATCCTCAATCTTCAATCCTCAATCCTCAATCCTCAATTCTCAATCCTCAATCCTCAATCCTCAGACCTCAAACGTCAATACTCAACCCTCAGTCCTCGTCATCAATCCACAACCCTCAATCCTCGATCCTCAATCTTCAATCATCAATATTCAATCTTCAATCCTCAATCCTCAATCCTCAATACACAATCCTCAATCCTCAATGTTCTATCCTCAATACGCAATCCTCAATCTTCAATCCTCAATCCTCAATCCTCAATCCTCAATCCTCAACCTTAATCTTCAATCCTCAGTACTCAATCTTCAATCCTCATTCCTCAATCCTCAATCCTCAATCCTCAATCTTCAATCCTCAATACCCAATCCTCAATCTTCAATCCTCAATCCTCAATCCTCAGTCCTCAATCCTCAATCCTCAATCCTCAATCTTCAATCCTCAGTCACAAATCCTCAATCTTCAATACTCACTCCTCAATCCTCAATCTCCAATCCTCAATCCTCAATCCTCAGTCCTCAATCCTCAATCCTCAATCCTCAATCTTCAATCCTCAGTCACAAATCCTCAATCTTAAATACTCACTCCTCAATCCTCAATCTTCAATCCTCAATACTCAGTCTTCAATCCTCAATCCTCAATCCTCAATCCTCATTCTTCAATCCTCAATACCCAATCCTCAATCTTCAATCCTCAATCCTCAATCCTCAATTCTCAATCCTCAATCCTCAATCCTCAATCCTCAATCCTCAATCCTCAATGTTCAATCCGCAATACCCAATCCTCAATCTTCTATCCGCAATCCTCAATCCTCAATCCTCAATCCTCAATCCTCAATCCTCAATCCTCAATCTTCAATCCTCAATACTCAATCTTCAATCCTCAATCCTCAATCCTCAATCCTCAACCCTCATTCTTCAATCCTCAACACCCAATCCTCAATCTTCAATCCTCAAACCTCAATCCTGAATCCTCAACCCGGAATCCTCAATATTCAGCCCTAAGTCTTCAACAATCTGTTGTGAATCCTCAATCCTCAATAGAATATCCTCAATTCACAGTTTTCAATACTCAATACTCAATCTGCAATCTTCAGACCTCTATCCACAAACTTCAATTCTCATCACTCAACCCTCAATACTCAGTCCCCAATCCCCTATCTTCAATCCTCAATCCTCAATCCTCAATCCTCAACCTTAATCTTCAATCCTCAGTAATCAATCTTCAATCCTCAATCCTAAATCCTCAATACTCAATCCTCATTCTTCAATCCTCAACACCCAATCCTCAATCTTCAATCCTCAATCCTCAATCCTCAATTCTCAATGCTCAATCCTCAATCCTCAGACCTCAAACAGCAATACTCAACACTCAGTCCTCGTCCTCAATCCACAACCCTCAATCCTCGATCCTCAATCTTCAATCATCAATATTCAATCTTCAATCCTCAATCCTCAGTCCTCAATACTCAATCCTCAATCCTCAATGTTCTATCCTCAATACGCAATCCTCAATCTTCAATCCTCAATCCTCAATCCTCAATCCTCAATCCTCAATCCTCAATTTTAATCTTCGATCCTCAGTACTCACGCTTCAATCCTCAATCCTCAATCCTCAGTCCTCAAATTTCAATTCTGAATCCTCAATCCGGAACACTCAATCTTCAGCCCTCAGTCCTCAACAATGAGTTGTCAATCCTCAATCCTCAATAGAATATACTCAATTCACAGTTTTCAATACTCAATACTCAATCTGCAATCTTCAAATCTTTATCCACAAACATCAATTCTCATCACTCAACCCTCAACACTCAGTCCTCAATGTTCAATCCTCAATCCTCAATTCTCAATCTTCAATCCTCAATACTGAACCTTCAATCCTCAATCCTCAATCCTCAATCCTCGATCGTCAATCTTCAATCCTCAATACTCAATCTTCAATCCTCAATCCTCAATCCTCAATCCTCAATCCTCATTCTTCAATCCTCAATACCCAATCCTCAATCTTCAACCCTCAATCCTCAATCCTCAAATCTCAATCCTCAATCCTCAGTCCTCAGTCCTCAAACGTCAATCCTCAACCCTCAGCCCTCATCCTCAATCCTCAATCCTCAATCCTGAATTCTCAATCTTCAATCCTCAATACTCAATCTTCAATCCTCAATGCTCAGTCCTCAAATTTCAATTCTGAATCCTCAATCCGGAATCCTCAATCTTCAGCCCTGAGTCCTCAACAATCAGTTGTCAATCCTCAATAATCAATAGAATATACTCAATTCACAGTTTTCAATACTAAATACTCAATCTGCAATCTTCAAATCTCTATCCACAAACATCAATTCTCATCACTCAACCCTCAACACTCAGTCCTCAACGCTCAACCCTCAATCCTCAATTCTCAATCTTCAATCCTCAATACTGAACCCACAATCCTCAATCCTCAATCCTCAGTCCTCAATCCTCAATCCTCAATCTTAATCTTCAATCCTCAGTACTCAATCTTCAATCCTCAATCCTCAATCCTCAATCGTCAATCCTCAATCTTCAATCCTCAATACACAATCTTCAATCCTGAATCCTCAATCCTCAATCCTCAATCCTCAATCCCCAATCTTAATCTTCAATCCTCAGTACTCAATCATCAAGCCTCAATCCTCAATCCTCAATCCTCAATCCTCTACCTTCAATCCTCAATACTCAATCTTCAATCCTCAATCCTCAATCCTCAATCCTCAATCCTCAATCCTCAATCCTCAATCGTCAATCTTCAATCCTCAATACTCAATCTTCAATCCTCAATCCTCAATGCTCAATACTCAATCCTCATTCTACAATCCTCAATACCCGATCCTCAATCTTCAATCCTCAATCTTCAATCATCAATATTCAATCTTCAATCCTCAATCCTCAATCCTCAATACTCAATCCTCAATCCTCAATGTTCTATCCTCAATACGCAATCCTCAATCTTCAATCCTCAATCCTCAATCCTCAATCCTCAATCCTCAATCCTCAATCCTCAATCTTAATCTTCAATCCTCAACACTCAATCTTCAATCCTCATTCTTCAATCCTCAATACCCAATCCTCAATCTTCAATCCTCAATCCTCAATCCTCAGTTCGCAATCCTCAATCCTCAATCCTCAGACCTCAGGCATCAACACTCAACCCTCAGTCCTCGTTCTCAATCCACAGCCCTCAATCCTCGATCCTCAATCTTCAATCATCAATATTCAACCTTCAATCCTCAATCCTCGATCCTCAATACTCAATCCTCAATCCTCAATGTTCTATCCTCAATACGCAATCCTCAATCTTCAATACTCAAACCTCAATCCTCAATCCTCAATCCTCAACCCTCAATCTTAATCTTCAATCCTCAGTACTCAATCTTCAATCCTCAATCCTCAATCCTCAATACTCAATCCTCAATCCTCATTATTCAATCCTCAATACCCAATCCTCAATCTTCAATCCTCAATCCTCAATCCTCAATCTTCAATCCTCAACCCTCAATCCTCAATCCTCAATCCTCAATCTTCAATCCTCGATACTCAATCTTCAATCCTCAATCCTCAATCCTCAATCCTCAATCCTCAATCCTCAATCCTCAATCCTCAATCGTCAATCTTTAATCCTCAATACTCAATCTTCAATCCTCAATCCTCAATCCTCAATCCTCAATTCTCAATCCTCAATCCTCAATCCTCAATCCTCAATCCTCAATCCTCAATCTTCAATCCTCAGTCCCAAATCCTCAATCTTCAATACTCACTCCTGAATCCTCAGTCTTGAATCCTCAATGCTCAATCCTCAATCCTCAATCCTCAATCTTCAATCCTCAACACTCAACCTTCAATCCTCAATCCTCAATTCTCAATCCCCAATGCTCAATCCTCAATCGTCAATCCTCAATCCCCAGTCCTCATTCTTCAATCCTCAATACCCAATCCTCAACCTTCAATCCTCAATCCTCAATCCTCAATTCTCAATCCTCATTCCTCAACCCTCAGACCTCAAACAGCAATACTCAACCCTCCGTCCTCGTCCTCAATCCACAACCATCAATCCTCAATCCTCAATATTCAATCATCAATATTCAATCTTCAGTCCTCAATCCTCAATCCTCAATCCTCAATCCTCAATCCTGAATGTTCCATCCGCAATACCCAATCCTCAATCATCTATCCGCAATCCTCAATCCTCAATCCTCAATCCTCAATCCTCAATCCTCAACCTTCAATCCTCAATACTCAATCTTCAATCCTCAATCCTCAATCCTCAATCCTCAATCCTCATTCTTCAATCCACTACACCCAATCCTCAATCTTCAATCCTCAATCCTCAATCCTCAATTCTCAATCCTCAATCCTCAATCCTCAGACCTCAAACATCAATACTCAACCCTCAGTCCTCGTCCTCAATCCACAACCCTCAATCCTCTATCCTCAATCTTCAATCATCAATATTCAATCTTCAATCCTCAATCCTCAATCCTCAATACACAATCCTCAATCCTCAATGTTCTATCCTCAATACGCAATCCTCAATCTTCAATCCTCAACCCTCAATCCTCAATCCTCAATCCACAACCTTAATCTTCAATCCTCAGTACTCAATCTTCAATCCTCATTCCTCAATCCTCAATCCTCAATCCTCAATCTTCAATCCTCAATACCCAATCCTCAATCTTCGATCCTCAATCCTCAATCCTCAGTCCTCAATCCTCAATCCTCAATCCTCAATCTTCAATCCTCAGTCACAAATCCTCAATCTTCAATGCTCACTCCTCAATCCTCAATCTTCAATCCTCAATCCTCAATCCTCAGTCCTCAATCCTCAATCCTCAATCCTCAATCTTCAATCCTCAGACACAAATCCTCAATCTTAAATACTCACTCCTCAATCCTCAATCTTTAATCCTCAATGCTCAGTCTTCAATCCTCAATCCTCACCCCTCAATCCTCAATCTTCAATCCTCAATACTCAGTCTTCAATCCTCAATCCTCAATCCTCAATCCTCATTCTTCAATCCTCAATACCCAATCCTCAAACTTCAATCCTCAATCCTCAATCCTCAATTCTCAATCCTCAATCCTCAATCCTCAATCCTCAATCCTCAATCCTCAATGTTCAATCCGCAATACCCAATCCTCAATCTTCTATCCGCAATCCTCAATCCTCAATCCTCAATCCTCAATCCTCAATCCTCAATCCTCAATCTTCAATCCTCAATACTCAGTCTTCAATCCTCAATCCTCAATCCTCAATCCTCAACCCTCATTCTTCAATCCTCAACACCCAATCCTCAATCTTCAATCCTCAAACCTCAATCCTGAATCCTCAACCCGGAATCCTCAATATTCAGCCCTAAGTCCTCAACAATCAGTTGTGAATCCTCAATCCTCAATAGAATATCCTCAATTCACAGTTTTCAATACTCAATACTCAATCTGCAATCTTCAGACCTCTATCCACAAACTTCAATTCTCATCACTCAACCCTCAATACTCAGTCCCCAATCCCCTATCTTCAATCCTCAATCCTCAATCCTCAATCCTCAACCTTAATCTTCAATCCTCAGTACTCAATCTTCAATCCTCAATCCTAAATCCTCAATACTCAATCGTCATTCTTCAATCCTCAACACCCAATCCTCAATCTTCAATCCTCAATCCTCAATCCTCAATTCTCAATGCTCAATCCTCAATCCTGAGACCTCAAACAGCAATACTCAACACTCAGTCCTCGTCCTCAATCCACAACCCTCAATCCTCGATCCTCAATCTTCAATCATCAATATTCAATCTTCAATCCTCAATCCTCAGTCCTCAATACTCAATCCTCAATCCTCAATGTTCTATCCTCAATACGCAATCCTCAATCTTCAATCCTCAATCCTCAATCCTCAATCCTCAATCCTCAATCCTCAATCTTAATCTTCAATCCTCAGTACTCACCCTTCAATCCTCAATCCTCAATCCTCAGTCCTCAAATTTCAATTCTGAATCCTCAATCCGGAACCCTCAATCTTCAGCCCTCAGTCCTCAACAATGAGTTGTCAATCCTCAATCCTCAATAGAATATACTCAATTCACAGTTTTCAATACTCAATACTCAATCTGCAATCTTCAAATCTTTATCCACAAACATCAATTCTCATCACTCAACCCTCAACACTCAGTCCTCAATGTTCAATCCTCAATCCTCAATTCTCAATCTTCAATCCTCAATACTGAACCTTCAATCCTCAATCCTCAATCCTCAATCCTCGATCGTCAATCTTCAATCCTCAATACTCAATCTTCAATCCTCAATCCTCAATCCTCAACCTTCAATCCTCATTCTTCAATCCTCAATACCCAATCCTCAGTACTCACCCTTCAATCCTCAATCCTCAATCCTCAGTCCTCAAATTTCAATTCTGAATCCTCAATCCGGAACCCTCAATCTTCAGCCCTCAGTCCTCAACAATGAGTTGTCAATCCTCAATCCTCAATAGAATATACTCAATTCACAGTTTTCAATACTCAATACTCAATCTGCAATCTTCAAATCTTTATCCACAAACATCAATTCTCATCACTCAACCCTCAACACTCAGTCCTCAATGTTCAATCCTCAATCCTCAATTCTCAATCTTCAATCCTCAATACTGAACCTTCAATCCTCAATCCTCAATCCTCAATCCTCGATCGTCAATCTTCAATCCTCAATACTCAATCTTCAATCCTCAATCCTCAATCCTCAATCCTCAATCCTCATTCTTCAATCCTCAATACCCAATCCTCAATCTTCAACCCTCAATCCTCAATCCTCAATTCTCAATCCTCAATCCTCAGTCCTCAGTCCTCAAACGTCAATCCTCAACCCTCAGCCCTCATCCTCAATCCTCAATCCTCAATCCTGAATTCTCAATCTTCAATCCTCAATACTCAATCTTCAATCCTCAATGCTCAGTCCTCAAATTTCAATTCTGAATCCTCAATCCGGAATCCTCAATCTTCAGCCCTGAGTCCTCAACAATCAGTTGTCAATCCTCAATAATCAATAGAATATACTCAATTCACAGTTTTCAATACTAAATACTCAATCTGCAATCTTCAAATCTCTATCCACAAACATCAATTCTCATCACTCAACCCTCAACACTCAGTCCTCAACGCTCAACCCTCAATCCTCAATTCTCAATCTTCAATCCTCAATACTGAACCCACAATCCTCAATCCTCAATCCTCAGTCCTCAATCCTCAATCCTCAATCTTAATCTTCAATCCTCAGTACTCAATCTTCAATCCTCAATCCTCAATCCTCAATCGTCAATCCTCAATCTTCAATCCTCAATACACAATCTTCAATCCTGAATCCTCAATCCTCAATCCTCAATCCTCAATCCCCAATCTTAATCTTCAATCCTCAGTACTCAATCATCAAGCCTCAATCCTCAATCCTCAATCCTCAATCCTCTACCTTCAATCCTCAATACTCAATCTTCAATCCTCAATCCTCAATCCTCAATCCTCAATCCTCAATCCTCAATCCTCAATCGTCAATCTTCAATCCTCAATACTCAATCTTCAATCCTCAATCCTCAATGCTCAATACTCAATCCTCATTCTACAATCCTCAATACCCGATCCTCAATCTTCAATCCTCAATCTTCAATCATCAATATTCAATCTTCAATCCTCAATCCTCAATCCTCAATACTCAATCCTCAATCCTCAATGTTCTATCCTCAATACGCAATCCTCAATCTTCAATCCTCAATCCTCAATCCTCAATCCTCAATCCTCAATCCTCAATCCTCAATCTTAATCTTCAATCCTCAACACTCAATCTTCAATCCTCATTCTTCAATCCTCAATACCCAATCCTCAATCTTCAATCCTCAATCCTCAATCCTCAGTTCGCAATCCTCAATCCTCAATCCTCAGACCTCAGGCATCAACACTCAACCCTCAGTCCTCGTTCTCAATCCACAGCCCTCAATCCTCGATCCTCAATCTTCAATCATCAATATTCAACCTTCAATCCTCAATCCTCGATCCTCAATACTCAATCCTCAATCCTCAATGTTCTATCCTCAATACGCAATCCTCAATCTTCAATACTCAAACCTCAATCCTCAATCCTCAATCCTCAACCCTCAATCTTAATCTTCAATCCTCAGTACTCAATCTTCAATCCTCAATCCTCAATCCTCAATACTCAATCCTCAATCCTCATTATTCAATCCTCAATACCCAATCCTCAATCTTCAATCCTCAATCCTCAATCCTCAATCTTCAATCCTCAACCCTCAATCCTCAATCCTCAATCCTCAATCTTCAATCCTCGATACTCAATCTTCAATCCTCAATCCTCAATCCTCAATCCTCAATCCTCAATCCTCAATCCTCAATCCTCAATCGTCAATCTTTAATCCTCAATACTCAATCTTCAATCCTCAATCCTCAATCCTCAATCCTCAATTCTCAATCCTCAATCCTCAATCCTCAATCCTCAATCCTCAATCCTCAATCTTCAATCCTCAGTCCCAAATCCTCAATCTTCAATACTCACTCCTGAATCCTCAGTCTTGAATCCTCAATGCTCAATCCTCAATCCTCAATCCTCAATCTTCAATCCTCAACACTCAACCTTCAATCCTCAATCCTCAATTCTCAATCCCCAATGCTCAATCCTCAATCGTCAATCCTCAATCCCCAGTCCTCATTCTTCAATCCTCAATACCCAATCCTCAACCTTCAATCCTCAATCCTCAATCCTCAATTCTCAATCCTCATTCCTCAACCCTCAGACCTCAAACAGCAATACTCAACCCTCCGTCCTCGTCCTCAATCCACAACCATCAATCCTCAATCCTCAATATTCAATCATCAATATTCAATCTTCAGTCCTCAATCCTCAATCCTCAATCCTCAATCCTCAATCCTGAATGTTCCATCCGCAATACCCAATCCTCAATCATCTATCCGCAATCCTCAATCCTCAATCCTCAATCCTCAATCCTCAATCCTCAACCTTCAATCCTCAATACTCAATCTTCAATCCTCAATCCTCAATCCTCAATCCTCAATCCTCATTCTTCAATCCACTACACCCAATCCTCAATCTTCAATCCTCAATCCTCAATCCTCAATTCTCAATCCTCAATCCTCAATCCTCAGACCTCAAACATCAATACTCAACCCTCAGTCCTCGTCCTCAATCCACAACCCTCAATCCTCTATCCTCAATCTTCAATCATCAATATTCAATCTTCAATCCTCAATCCTCAATCCTCAATACACAATCCTCAATCCTCAATGTTCTATCCTCAATACGCAATCCTCAATCTTCAATCCTCAACCCTCAATCCTCAATCCTCAATCCACAACCTTAATCTTCAATCCTCAGTACTCAATCTTCAATCCTCATTCCTCAATCCTCAATCCTCAATCCTCAATCTTCAATCCTCAATACCCAATCCTCAATCTTCGATCCTCAATCCTCAATCCTCAGTCCTCAATCCTCAATCCTCAATCCTCAATCTTCAATCCTCAGTCACAAATCCTCAATCTTCAATGCTCACTCCTCAATCCTCAATCTTCAATCCTCAATCCTCAATCCTCAGTCCTCAATCCTCAATCCTCAATCCTCAATCTTCAATCCTCAGACACAAATCCTCAATCTTAAATACTCACTCCTCAATCCTCAATCTTTAATCCTCAATGCTCAGTCTTCAATCCTCAATCCTCACCCCTCAATCCTCAATCTTCAATCCTCAATACTCAGTCTTCAATCCTCAATCCTCAATCCTCAATCCTCATTCTTCAATCCTCAATACCCAATCCTCAAACTTCAATCCTCAATCCTCAATCCTCAATTCTCAATCCTCAATCCTCAATCCTCAATCCTCAATCCTCAATCCTCAATGTTCAATCCGCAATACCCAATCCTCAATCTTCTATCCGCAATCCTCAATCCTCAATCCTCAATCCTCAATCCTCAATCCTCAATCCTCAATCTTCAATCCTCAATACTCAGTCTTCAATCCTCAATCCTCAATCCTCAATCCTCAACCCTCATTCTTCAATCCTCAACACCCAATCCTCAATCTTCAATCCTCAAACCTCAATCCTGAATCCTCAACCCGGAATCCTCAATATTCAGCCCTAAGTCCTCAACAATCAGTTGTGAATCCTCAATCCTCAATAGAATATCCTCAATTCACAGTTTTCAATACTCAATACTCAATCTGCAATCTTCAGACCTCTATCCACAAACTTCAATTCTCATCACTCAACCCTCAATACTCAGTCCCCAATCCCCTATCTTCAATCCTCAATCCTCAATCCTCAATCCTCAACCTTAATCTTCAATCCTCAGTACTCAATCTTCAATCCTCAATCCTAAATCCTCAATACTCAATCGTCATTCTTCAATCCTCAACACCCAATCCTCAATCTTCAATCCTCAATCCTCAATCCTCAATTCTCAATGCTCAATCCTCAATCCTGAGACCTCAAACAGCAATACTCAACACTCAGTCCTCGTCCTCAATCCACAACCCTCAATCCTCGATCCTCAATCTTCAATCATCAATATTCAATCTTCAATCCTCAATCCTCAGTCCTCAATACTCAATCCTCAATCCTCAATGTTCTATCCTCAATACGCAATCCTCAATCTTCAATCCTCAATCCTCAATCCTCAATCCTCAATCCTCAATCCTCAATCTTAATCTTCAATCCTCAGTACTCACCCTTCAATCCTCAATCCTCAATCCTCAGTCCTCAAATTTCAATTCTGAATCCTCAATCCGGAACCCTCAATCTTCAGCCCTCAGTCCTCAACAATGAGTTGTCAATCCTCAATCCTCAATAGAATATACTCAATTCACAGTTTTCAATACTCAATACTCAATCTGCAATCTTCAAATCTTTATCCACAAACATCAATTCTCATCACTCAACCCTCAACACTCAGTCCTCAATGTTCAATCCTCAATCCTCAATTCTCAATCTTCAATCCTCAATACTGAACCTTCAATCCTCAATCCTCAATCCTCAATCCTCGATCGTCAATCTTCAATCCTCAATACTCAATCTTCAATCCTCAATCCTCAATCCTCAATCTTCAATCCTCATTCTTCAATCCTCAATACCCAATCCTCAGTACTCACCCTTCAATCCTCAATCCTCAATCCTCAGTCCTCAAATTTCAATTCTGAATCCTCAATCCGGAACCCTCAATCTTCAGCCCTCAGTCCTCAACAATGAGTTGTCAATCCTCAATCCTCAATAGAATATACTCAATTCACAGTTTTCAATACTCAATACTCAATCTGCAATCTTCAAATCTTTATCCACAAACATCAATTCTCATCACTCAACCCTCAACACTCAGTCCTCAATGTTCAATCCTCAATCCTCAATTCTCAATCTTCAATCCTCAATACTGAACCTTCAATCCTCAATCCTCAATCCTCAATCCTCGATCGTCAATCTTCAATCCTCAATACTCAATCTTCAATCCTCAATCCTCAATCCTCAATCCTCAATCCTCATTCTTCAATCCTCAATACCCAATCCTCAATCTTCAACCCTCAATCCTCAATCCTCAATTCTCAATCCTCAATCCTCAGTCCTCAGTCCTCAAACGTCAATCCTCAACCCTCAGCCCTCATCCTCAATCCTCAATCCTCAATCCTGAATTCTCAATCTTCAATCCTCAATACTCAATCTTCAATCCTCAATGCTCAGTCCTCAAATTTCAATTGTGAATCCTCAATCCGGAATCCTCAATCTTCAGCCCTCAGTCCTCAACAATCAGTTGTCAATCCTCAATAATCAATAGAATATACTCAATTCACAGTTTTCAATACTAAATACTCAATCTGCAATCTTCAAATCTCTATCCACAAACATCAATTCTCATCACTCAACCCTCAACACTCAGTCCTCAACGCTCAATCCTCAATCCTCAATTCTCAATCTTCAATCCTCAATACTGAACCTTCAATCCTCAATCCTCAATCCTCAGTCCTCAATCCTCAATCCTGAATCTTAATCTTCAATCCTCAGTACTCAATCTTCAATCCTCAATCCTCAATCCTCAATCGTCAATCCTCAATCTTCAATCCTCAATACACAATCTTCAATCCTCAATGTTCTATCCTCAATACGCAATCCTCAATCCTCAATCTTCAATCCTCAATCCTCAATCCTCAATCCTCAATCCTCAATCTTCAATCCTCGATACTCAATCTTCAATCCTCAATCCTCAATCCTCAATCCTCAATCCTCAATCCTCAATCCTCAATCGTCAATCTTCAATCCTCAATACTCAATCTTCAATCCTCAATCCTCAATCCTCAATCTTCAATTCTCAATCCTCAATCCTCAATCCTCAGTCCTCAATCCTCGATCCTCAATACTCAATCTTCAATCCTCAATACTCAATCCTCAATCCTCAATCCTCAATCCTCAATCTTCAATCCTCAATACTCAATCTTCAATCCTCAATCCTCAATTCTCAATCCTCAATGCTCAATCCTCAATCGTCAATCCTCAATCCCCAATCCTCAATCTTCAATTCTCGATCCTCAATCCTCAATCCTCAGTCCTCAATCCTCGATCCTCAATACTCAATCTTCAATCCTCAATACTCAATCCTCAATCCTCAATTCTCAATCCTCAATCCTCAATCCTCAATCTTCAATCCTCAATACTCAATCTGCAATCCGCAATCCTCAGTCCTCACTCCTCAACCCTCATTCTTCAATCCTCAATACCGAATCCTCAATCTTCAATCCTCAATCCTCAATCCTCAATTCTCAATCCTCAATCCTGAATCCTTAGACTTCAAACATCAATACTCAACCCTCAGTACTCGTCCTCAATCCACAACACTCAGTCCTCAATCCTCAATATTCAGTCATTAATATTCAACCTTCAATCCTCAATCCTCAATCCTCTATCCTCAACACTCAATCCTCAATGTTCAATCTTCAATACCCAATCATCAGTCTTCAATCCTCTATCCTCAATCCTCAATCCTCAATCCTCAATCATCTGTCCTCAAACCTCAATCCCGAATCCTCAACCCGGAATCCTCAAACTTCAGCCCTAAGTCCTCAACAATCAGTTGTGAATCCTCAATCCTCAATAGAATATCCTCAATTCACAGTTTTCAATACTCAATACTCAATCTGCAATCTTCAGACCTCTATCCACAAACATCAATTCTCATCACTCAACCCTCAATACTCAGTCCCCAATCCCCAATCTTCAATCCTCAATCCTCAATCCTCAATCCTCAGCCTTAGTCTTCAATCCTCAGTACTCAATCTTCAATCCTCAAACCTAAATCCTCAATACTCAATCCTCACTCTTCAATCCTCAACACCCAATCCTCAATCTTCAATCCTCAATCCTCGATCCTCAATTCTCAGTCCTCAATCCTGAATCCTTAGACTTCAGACATCAATACTCAACCCTCAGTCCTCGTCCTCAATCCGCAACACTCAGTCCTCAATCCTCAATATTCAGTCATTAATATTCAACCTTCAATTCTCAATCCTCAATCCCCTATCCTCAACACTCAATCCTCAATGTTCAATCTTCAATACCCAATCATCAGTCTTCAATCCTCTATCCTCAATCCTCAATCCTCTGTCCTCAAACCTCAATCCTGAATCCTCAACCCGGAATCCTCAAACTTCAGCCCTAAGTCCTCAACAATCAGTTGTGAATCCTCAATCCTCAATAGAATATCCTCAATTCACAGTTTTCAATACTCAATACTCAATCTGCAATCTTCAGACCTCTATCCACAAACATCAATTCTCATCACTCAACCCTCAATACTCAGTCCCCAATCCCCAATCTTCAATCCTCAATCCTCAATCCTCAATCCTCAGCCTTAATCTTCAATCCTCAGTACTCAATCTTCAATCCTCAAACCTAAATCCTCAATACTCAATCCTCACTCTTCAATCCTCGACACCCAATCCTCAATCTTCAATCCTCAATCCTCAATCCTCAATTCTCAATCCTCATTCCTCAACCCTCAGACCTCAAACAGCAATACTCAACCCTCCGTCCTCGTCCTCAATCCACAACCATCAATCCTCAATCCTCAATATTCAATCATCAATATTCAATCTTCAGTCCTAAATCCTCAATCCTCAATCCTCAATCCTCAATCCTCAATGTTCAATCCGCAATACACAATCCTCAATCATCTATCCGCAGTCCTCAATCCTCAATCCTCAATCCTCAATCCTCAATCCTCAACCTTCAATCCTCAATACTCAATCTTCAATCCTCAATCCTCAATCCTCAATCCTCAATCCTCATTCTTCAATCCTCAACACCCAATCCTCAATCTTCAATCCTCAATCCTCAATCCTCAATTCTCAATCCTCAATCCTCAATCCTCAGACCTCAAACATCAATACTCAAACCTCAGTCCTCGTCCTCAATCCACAACCCTCAATCCTCGATCCTCAATCTTCAATCATCAATATTCAATCTTCAATCCTCAATCCTCAATCCTCAATACACAATCCTCAATCCTCAATGTTCTATCCTCAATACGCAATCCTCAATCTTCAATCCTCAATCCTCAATCCTCAATCCTCAATCCTCAACCTTAATCTTCAATCCTCAGTACTCAATCTTCAATCCTCATTCCTCAATCCTCAATCCTCAATCCTCAATCTTCAATCCTCAATACCCAATCCTCAATCTTCAATCCTCAATCCTCAATCCTCAGTCCTCAATCCTCAATCCTCAATCCTCAATCTTCAATCCTCAGTCACAAATCCTCAATCTTCAATACTCACTCCTCAATCCTCAATCTCCAATCCTCAATCCTCAATCCTCAGTCCTCAATCCTCAATCCTCAATCCTCAATCTTCAATCCTCAGTCACAAATCCTCAATCTTAAATACTCACTCCTCAATCCTCAATCTTCAATCCTCAATACTCAGTCTTCAATCCTCAATCCTCAATCCTCAATCCTCATTCTTCAATCCTCAATACCCAATCCTCAATCTTCAATCCTCAATCCTCAATCCTCAATTCTCAATCCTCAATCCTCAATCCTCAATCCTCAATCCTCAATCCTCAATGTTCAATCCGCAATACCCAATCCTCAATCTTCTATCCGCAATCCTCAATCCTCAATCCTCAATCCTCAATCCTCAATCCTCAATCCTCAATCTTCAATCCTCAATACTCAATCTTCAATCCTCAATCCTCAATCCTCAATCCTCAACCCTCATTCTTCAATCCTCAACACCCAATCCTCAATCTTCAATCCTCAAACCTCAATCCTGAATCCTCAACCCGGAATCCTCAATATTCAGCCCTAAGTCTTCAACAATCAGTTGTGAATCCTCAATCCTCAATAGAATATCCTCAATTCACAGTTTTCAATACTCAATACTCAATCTGCAATCTTCAGACCTCTATCCACAAACTTCAATTCTCATCACTCAACCCTCAATACTCAGTCCCCAATCCCCTATCTTCAATCCTCAATCCCCAATCCTCAATCCTCAACCTTAATCTTCAATCCTCAGTACTCAATCTTCAATCCTCAATCCTAAATCCTCAATACTCAATCCTCATTCTTCTATCCTCAACACCCAATCCTCAATCTTCAATCCTCAATCCTCAATCCTCAATTCTCAATGCTCAATCCTCAATCCTCAGACCTCAAACAGCAATACTCAACACTCAGTCCTCGTCCTCAATCCACAACCCTCAATCCTCGATCCTCAATCTTCAATCATCAATATTCAATCTTCAATCCTCAATCCTCAGTCCTCAATACTCAATCCTCAATCCTCAATGTTCTATCCTCAATACGCAATCCTCAATCTTCAATCCTCAATCCTCAATCCTCAATCCTCAATCCTCAATCCTCAATCTTAATCTTCGATCCTCAGTACTCACGCTTCAATCCTCAATCCTCAATCCTCAGTCCTCAAATTTCAATTCTGAATCCTCAATCCGGAACACTCAATCTTCAGCCCTCAGTCCTCAACAATGAGTTGTCAATCCTCAATCCTCAATAGAATATACTCAATTCACAGTTTTGAATACTCAATACTCAATCTGCAATCTTCAAATCTTTATCCACAAACATCAATTCTCATCACTCAACCCTCAACACTCAGTCCTCAATGTTCAATCCTCAATCCTCAATTCTCAATCTTCAATCCTCAATACTGAACCCTCAATCCTCAATCCTCAATCCTCAATCCTCGATCGTCAATCTTCAATCCTCAATACTCAATCTTCAATCCTCAATCCTCAATCCTCAATCCTCAATCCTCATTCTTCAATCCTCAATACCCAATCCTCAATCTTCAACCCTCAATCCTCAATCCTCAATTCTCAATCCTCAATCCTCAGTCCTCAGTCCTCAAACGTCAATCCTCAACCCTCAGCCCTCATCCTCAATCCTCAATCCTCAATCCTGAATTCTCAATCTTCAATCCTCAATACTCAATCTTCAATCCTCAATGCTCAGTCCTCAAATTTCAATTCTGAATCCTCAATCCGGAATCCTCAATCTTCAGCCCTGAGTCCTCAACAATCAGTTGTCAATCCTCAATAATCAATAGAATATACTCAATTCACAGTTTTCAATACTAAATACTCAATCTGCAATCTTCAAATCTCTATCCACAAACATCAATTCTCATCACTCAACCCTCAACACTCAGTCCTCAACGCTCAACCCTCAATCCTCAATTCTCAATCTTCAATCCTCAATACTGAACCTTCAATCCTCAATCCTCAATCCTCAGTCCTCAATCCTCAATCCTCAATCTTAATCTTCAATCCTCAATCCTCAATCCTCAATCCTCAATCCTCAATCCTCAATCCTCAATCGTCAATCTTCAATCCTCAATACTCAATCTTCAATCCTCAATCCTCAATGCTCAATACTCAATCCTCATTCTACAATCCTCAATACCCGATCCTCAATCTTCAATCCTCAATCTTCAATCATCAATATTCAATCTTCAATCCTCAATCCTCAATCCTCAATACTCAATCCTCAATCCTCAATGTTCTATCCTCAATACGCAATCCTCAATCTTCAATCCTCAATCCTCAATCCTCAATCCTCAATCCTCAATCCTCAATCCTCAATCCTCAATCCTCAATCCTCAATCTTAATCTTCAATCCTCAACACTCAATCTTCAATCCTCATTCTTCAATCCTCAATACCCAATCCTCAATCTTCAATCCTCAATCCTCAATCCTCAGTTCGCAATCCTCAATCCTCAATCCTCAGACCTCAGGCATCAACACTCAACCCTCAGTCCTCGTTCTCAATCCACAACCCTCAATCCTCGATCCTCAATCTTCAATCATCAATATTCAACCTTCAATCCTCAATCCTCAATCCTCAATACTCAATCCTCAATCCTCAATGTTCTATCCTCAATACGCAATCCTCAATCTTCAATACTCAAACCTCAATCCTCAATCCTCAATCCTCAACCCTCAATCTTAATCTTCAATCCTCAGTACTCAATCTTCAATCCTCAATCCTCAATCCTCAATACTCAATCCTCAATCCTCATTATTCAATCCTCAATACCCAATCCTCAATCTTCAATCCTCAATCCTCAATCCTCAATCTTCAATCCTCAACCCTCAATCCTCAATCCTCAATCCTCAATCTTCAATCCTCGATACTCAATCTTCAATCCTCAATCCTCAATCCTCAATCCTCAATCCTCAATCCTCAATCCTCAATCCTCAATCGTCAATCTTTAATCCTCAATACTCAATCTTCAATCCTCAATCCTCAATCCTCAATCCTCAATTCTCAATCCTCAATCCTCAATCCTCAATCCTCAATCCTCAATCTTCAATCCTCAGTCCCAAATCCTCAATCTTCAATACTCACTCCTCAATCCTCAGTCTTCAATCCTCAATGCTCAATCCTCAATCCGCAATCCTCAATCCTCAATCCTCAATCCTCAATCCTCAATCCTCAACCTTCAATCCTCAATACTCAATCTTCAATCCTCAATCCTCAATCCTCAATCCTCAATCCTCATTCTTCAATCCTCTACACCCAATCCTCAATCTTCAATCCTCAATCCTCAATCCTCAATTCTCAATCCTCAATCCTCAATCCTCAGACCTCAAACATCAATACTCAACCCTCAGTCCTCGTCCTCAATCCACAACCCTCAATCCTCTATCCTCAATCTTCAATCATCAATATTCAATCTTCAATCCTCAATCCTCAATCCTCAATACACAATCCTCAATCCTCAATGTTCTATCCTCAATACGCAATCCTCAATCTTCAATCCTCAATCCTCAATCCTCAATCCTCAATCCACAACCTTAATCTTCAATCCTCAGTACTCAATCTTCAATCCTCATTCCTCAATCCTCAATCCTCAATCCTCAATCTTCAATCCTCAATACCCAATCCTCAATCTTCGATCCTCAATCCTCAATCCTCAGTCCTCAATCCTCAATCCTCAATCCTCAATCTTCAATCCTCAGTCACAAATCCTCAATCTTCAATGCTCACTCCTCAATCCTCAATCTTCAATCCTCAATCCTCAATCCTCAGTCCTCAATCCTCAATCCTCAATCCTCAATCTTCAATCCTCAGACACAAATCCTCAATCTTAAATACTCACTCCTCAATCCTCAATCTTTAATCCTCAATACTCAGTCTTCAATCCTCAATCCTCACTCCTCAATCCTCAATCTTCAATCCTCAATACTCAGTCTTCAATCCTCAATCCTCAATCCTCAATCCTCATTCTTCAATCCTCAATACCCAATCCTCAAACTTCAATCCTCAATCCTCAATCCTCAATTCTCAATCCTCAATCCTCAATCCTCAATCCTCAATCCTCAATCCTCAATGTTCAATCCGCAATACCCAATCCTCAATCTTCTATCCGCAATCCTCAATCCTCAATCCTCAATACTCAATCCTCAATCCTCAATCTTCAATCCTCAATACTCAATCTTCAATCCTCAATCCTCAATCATCAATCCTCAATCCTCATTGTTCAATCCTCAACACCCAATCCTCAATCTTCAATCCTCAATCCTCAATCATCAATTCTCAATCCTCAATCCTCAATCCTCAGACCTCAAACATCAATACTCAACCCTCAGTCCTCGTCCTCAATCCACAACCCTCAATCCTCGATCCTCAATCTTCAATCATCAATATTCAATCTTCAATCCTCTATCCTCAATCCTCAATCCTCAATGTTCTATTCTCAATACGCAATCCTCAATCTTCAATCCTCAATCCTCAATCCTCAATCCTCAATCTTAATCTTCAATCCTCAGTACTCAATCTTGAATCCTCAATCCTCAATCCTCAATCCTCAATCCTCAATCTTCAATCCTCAATACTCAATACTCAATCCTCATTCTTCAATCCTCAATACCCAATCCTCAATCTTCAATCCTCAATCCTCAATCCTCAATCCTCAATCCTCAATCTTCAATCCTCAATCGTCAATCCTCAATCCTCAATCCTTAATCTTCAATCCTCAATACTCAATCTTCAATCTTCAATCCTCAATCCTCAATCCTCAGGCCTCAATCGTCAATCGTCAATCTTCAATCCTCAATACTCAATCTTCAATCCTCACTCCTCAATGCTCAATCTTCAATCCTCAATACTCAGTCCTCAATCCTCAATCCTCAATCCTCAATCCTCAATCCTCATTCTTCAATCCTCAATACCCAATCCTCAATCTTCAATCCTCAATCCTCAATCCTCAATGTTCTATTCTCAATACGCAATCCTCAATCTTCAATCCTCAATCCTCAATCCTCAATCCTCAATCTTAATCTTCAATCCTCAGTACTCAATCTTGAATCCTCAATCCTCAATCCTCAATCCTCAATCCTCAATCTTCAATCCTCAATACTCAATACTCAATCCTCATTCTTCAATCCTCAATACCCAATCCTCAATCTTCAATCCTCAATCCTCAATCCTCAATCCTCAATCCTCAATCTTCAATCCTCAATCGTCAATCCTCAATCCTCAATCCTTAATCTTCAATCCTCAATACTCAATCTTCAATCTTCAATCCTCAATCCTCAATCCTCAATCCTCAATCCCCAATCTTCAATCCTCAGTCCCAAATCCTCAATCTTCAATACTCACTCCTCAATGCTCAATCTTCAATCCTCAATACTCAGTCCTCAATCCTCAATCCTCAATCCTCAATCCTCAATCCTCATTCTTCAATCCTCAATACCCAATCCTCAATCTTCAATCCTCAATCCTCAATCCTCAATACTCAATCCTCAATCCTCAATGTTCTATCCTCAATACGCAATCCTCAACCTTCAATCCTCAATCCTCAATCCTCAATCCTCAATCCTCAATCCTCAATCCTCAGTCCTCAATCCTCATTCCTGAATCCACAATCCTGAACCCTCAATATTCAGCCCTCAGTCCTCAACAATCAGTTGTGAATCCTCAATCCTCAATAGAATATCCTCAGTTCACAGCTTTCAATACTCAATACTCAGCCTGCAATCTTCAAATCTCTATCCACAAACATCAATCCTCAATCCTCAATCCTCAATACTCAACACACAACCCTCAACCGTCAATCCTCAATATTCAACCACCAATACTCAATTCTCAATACTCAATAGAATATCCTGAATTCTCATGTCTCAATACTCAATCCACAATATTCAATGATCAAATCTCAATCCTCAAACATCAATTCTCAACACTCAATCCTCAACACTCAGTCCTCTCTCTTCAATCTTCCACCATCAATCCTCTATCCTCAAGCGTCAATCCTCAATCCTCAATCCTCAAGACTCTATCCTCAGCCCTCAAATCTCAATTCCGAATCCTCAATCCTGAATCCTCAATCTTCATCCCTCAGTCCGCAACAATCAATTGTCAATCCTCCATCCTCAATAGAATATCCTCAATTCACAGTTTTCAATACTCAATCCCCAACCTTCAATCTTCAAATCTCAATCCACAAACATCAATTCTCATCACTCAACCCTCAATACTGAGTCCTCAATCATCAATACTCAATCCTCAATCCTCAATCCTCAATCTTCAATCCTCAATACACAATCTTCAATTCTCAATCCTCAATTCTCAGTCCTCAATACTAAATCCTCAATTGTCAATCCTCAATCCCGAATCCTCAATCTTCAATCCTCAATCCTCAATCCTCAATCCTCAATCCTCAATCTTCAATCCTCAATACTCAATCTTCAATCCTCAATCCTCAATCCTCAATCCTCAATCCTCAATCCTCAATCCTCAACCCTCAATACTCAACACACAACCCTCAACCGTCAATCCTCAATACTCAACCACCAATACTCAATTCTCAATACTCAATAGAATATCCTGAATTCTCATGTCTCAATACTCAATCCACAATATTCAATGATCAAATCTCAATCCTCAAACATCAATTCTCAACACTCAATCCTCAACACTCAGTCCTCTCTCTTCAATCTTCCACCATCAATCCTCTATCCTCAAGCGTCAATCCTCAATCCTCAAACCTCAAGACTCTATCCTCAGCCCTCAAATCTCAATTCCGAATCCTCAATCCTGAATCCTCAATCTTCATCCCTCAGTCCGCAACAATCAATTGTCAATCCTCCATCCTCAATAGAACATCCTCAATTCACAGTTTTCAATACTCAATCCCCAACCTTCAATCTTCAAATCTCAATCCACAAACATCAATTCTCATCACTCAGCCCTCAGCACTCAATCTTCAATCTTCAATCCTCAATCCTTAATCCTCATTCCTCAATCCGCAATCCTCAATCTTCAATCCTCAATCCTCAATCCTCAATCCTCAATCCTCAATCCTCAATCCTCAACCCTCAATACTCAACACACAACCCTCAACCGTCAATCCTCAATACTCAACCACCAATACTCAATTCTCAATACTCAATAGAATATCCTGAATTCTCAGTTTTCAATACTCAATGCTCAATCTTCAATCTTCAACTGTCCATCCACAAACATCAATTCTCCTCACTCAACCCTCAACACTCAGTCCTCAATCTTCAATCCTCAATCGTCAATACTCAATCCTGAGTCCTCGGACCTCAATCTTCAATACACAATCCTCAATCCTAAAATCCTCAATCCTCAATATTCAACACTCAACCCTCAACCATCAATTCTCAATACTCAACCATCAATGCTCAATTCTCAATACTCAACAGAATATCCTGAATTCTCAGTTTTCAATACTCAATCCCCAATCTTCAATCTTCAAATCTCAATCCACATACATCAATTCTCATCACTGAACCCTCAACACTCAGTCCTCAATCTTCAATCCTTAATCCTCAACCCTCTATCGTCAATCCTAAATCCCCAATCCACAATCATCAATCCTCAATCCTCAATCCTCAATCCCCAATCCTCAGCCCTCAATCCTCAATCCTCAATCCTCAATCTTCAATACTCAATCCTCAATGTTCAATCTTCAAGTCTACATCCACAAACATCTATTCTCATCACTCAACCCTCAACCCTCAGTCCTCGTCCTCCATCCCCAATCCTCAATCCTCAATCCTCAATCTTCAATCCTCAACACTCAACCCTCAATCCTCAGTCTTCAAACCTCAATTCCGAATCCTCAATCCTGAATCCTCAATCTCCATCCCTCAGTCCGCAACAATCTATTGTCAATCCTCAATCCTCAATAGAATATCCTCAATTCACAGTTTTCAACACTCAATCCCCAATCTTCAATCTTCAAATCTCAATCCTCAAACATCAATGCTCATCACTCAACCCTCAACTCTCAGTCCTCAATCTTCAATCCTCACTCCTCAATCCTCAGTCCTCAATCCTCAATCCTCAATATTCAAACCTCAATCCTCAACCGTCAGTCCTCGTCCTCAATCCTCAACCCTCAATCCTCAGTCGTCAATCTTCAATAATCAATACTCAATTTTCAATCCTCAATCCTCAATCCTCAATCCCCAATCCCCAATCCTCAATATTCAATACACAACCCTCAACCATCAATCCTCAATACTCAGTCATCAATCCTCAATTCTCAATACTCAATAGAATATCCTGAATTCTCAGTTTTCAATACTCAATCCTCAACCTTCAATCTTCAAGTCTCCATCCACAAACATCAATTCTCATCACTGAACCCTCAACACTCAGTCCTCAATCTTCAATCCTTAATCCTCAATCCTCTATCGTCAATCATAAATCCCCAATCCTCTATCATCAATCCTCAATCCTCAATCCTCAATCCCCAATCCTCAGCCCTCAATCTTCAATCCTCAATACTCAATCTTCAATCTTCAATCCTCAATACTCATTCTTCAATCCTCAATCCTCAATCCTGGAATCCTCAATCCTCAATATTCAACACACAACCCTCAACCTTCAATCCTCAATACTCAACCATCAGTCCTCAATTCTCAATACTCAATCGTCAGTCTTCAATCCTCGACACTCCAATCTTCAATCCGCAATCCTCAATGTTCAATCCTCAATACTCAATCTTCAATCCTCAATCCTCAATCCTCAATCCTCAATCTTCAATCCTCAATCCTCGATCCTCAATTTTCAATCCTCAATCCTCAATCTTGAGACCTCAAACATCAATGCTCAACCCTCAGTCCTCGTCCTCAATCCACAACCCTCAATCCTCAATCCTCAATCTTCAATCCTCAATCCTCAAACCTCAATGCTCATTACTCAATCCTCAGTCCTCAGTCCTCAAACATCAATCCTCAACCCTCAGCCCTCTTCCTCAATCCTCAATCCTCATCCTCAATCTTCTATCTTCAATCCTCAATACTCAATCTTCAATCGTCAGACCTCAACCATCAATGCTCAATTCTCAATACTCAACAGAATAACCTGAATTCTCAGTTTTCAATCCTCAATCCTCAATCTTCCATTTTCAAATCTCAATCCACAAACATCAATTATCATCACTCAACCCTCAACACTCAGTCTTCAATCTTCAATCCTCAATCCTCTATCCTCAATCGTCAATCCTCAATCCCCAATCCTCTATCATCAATCCCCAATCCTTAATCCTCAATCCTCAATCCTCAATCTTCAATCCTCAATCCGCAATCCTAAAATACTCAATCCCCAATATTCAACACACAATCCTCAACCACCAATACTCAATACTCAACCATCAATGATCAATTCTCAATACTCAATAGAATATCCTGAATTCTCAGTTTTCAATACGCAATCCTCAATCTTCAATATTCAAGTCTCCATCCACAACATCTATTCTCATCACTCAACCCTCAACACTCAGTCCTCAATCTTCAATCCTCAATCCTCAATCCTCAAACTTCAATCCTCAATACTCAATCTTCAATCCTCAATTGTCAATTCTCAATCCTCAATCCTCAATTCTCAGTCACCAATACTCAGACTTCAATACTCAATCCGCAATCCTCAATCCTCAATCCTCAATTCTCAATCCTCATTCCTCAAACCGCAATCCTCAATCCTCAATCCTCAATCCTCAATCTTCAATCCTCAATCCTCAATCCTCAAACCTCAATCCTCAGTCATGAATACTCCATCTTCAATACTCAACCCAAAATCCTCAATCCTCAATCCTCAATCCTCAATCCTCATTCCTCAAACCTCAATACTCAACCCTCAGTCCTCATCCTCAATCCTCAATCCTCAATCCTCAATCCTCAATCTTCAATCCTCAATACTCAATCTTCAATCCTCAATCCTCAATCCTGAAATCCTCAATCCTCAATAGTCAACACACAACCCTCACCCTTCAATCCTCAATACTCAATCATCAATCCTCAATTCTCAAAACTCAATAGAATATCCTGAATTCTCAGTTTTCAATACTCAATCCTCAATCTTCAATCTTCAACTCTCCATCCACAAACATCAATTCTCATCACTCAACCCTCAACACTCAGTCCTCAATCTTCAATCCTCAATCCCCAATACTCAATCCTGAGTCCTCGGTCCTCAATCTTCAATACACAATCCTCAATCCTAAAATCCTCAATACTCAATATTCAACACTCAACCCTCAACCATCAATTCTCAATACTCAACCATCAATGCTCAATTCTCAATACTCAACAGAATATCCTGAATTCTCAGTTTTCAATACTTAATCCCCAATCTTCAATCTTCAAATCTCAATCCACAAACATCAATTCTCATCACTGAACCCTCAACACTCAGTCCTCAATCTTCAATCCTTAATCCTCAATCCTCTATCGTCAATCATAAATCCCCAATCCTCTATCATCAATCTTCAATCCTCAATACTCAATCTTCAATCTTCAAACCTCAATACTCAATCCTCAATCCTCAATCCGCAATCCTCAATCTTCAATCCTCAATACTCAATCTTCAATCCTCAATCCTCAATCCTGGAATCCTCAATCCTCAATATTCAACACACAACCCTCAACCTTCAATCCTCAATACTCAACCATCAGTCCTCAATTCTCAATCCTCAATCCTCAATCCTCAATCCTCATTCCTCAAACCTCAATACTCAACCCTCAGTCCTCATCCTCAATTCTCAATTCTCAATCCTCAATCCTCAATTCTCAATCTTCAATCCTCAATAATCAATCTCCAATCCTAGATCCTCAATCCCCAATCCTCAATCCTTAATCATCAATTTTCAATCCTCAATCCCCAGTCCTCAATCTTCAATCCTCAATACTCTATCGTCAATCCTCAATCCTCAATCCTCAATCCTCAATCCTCAATCCTCAATCTTCAATCCTCAATACTCAATCTTCAATCTTCAATCCTCAATCCTCAATCCTCAATCCTCAATCCGCAATCCTCAATCTTCGATCCTCAATACTCAATCTTCTATCCTCAATCCTCAATCCTGAAATCCTCGACCCTCAATATTCAACACACAACCATCAACCTTCAATCCTCAATACTCAACCGTCAATCCTCAATTCTCAATACTCAATAGAATATCCTGAATTCTCAGTTTTGAGTACTCAATCCTCAATCTTCAATCATCAAGTCTCCATCCACAAACATCAATTCTCACCACTCAACCCTCAACACTCTGCCCTCAATCTTCAATCCTCAATCCTCAATACTCAATCCTCATTCCTCAAACCTCAATCTTCAATACTCAATCCTCAATCCTAAAACCCTCAATCGTCAATGTTCAACACACAACCCTCAACCATTAATCCTCAATACTCAACCATCAATTCTCAATTCTCAATACTCAATAGAATATGCTGAATTCTCAGTTTTCAATACTCAATCCTCAATCTTCAATCTTCAAGTCTCCATCCACAAACATCTATTCTCATCACTCAACCCTCAACACTCAGTCCTCAATCTTCAATCCTCTATCCTCAATACTCGATCTTCAAGCCTCAACACTCAACCCTCAATCCTCAGTCTTCAAACCTCAATTCCGAATACTCAATCCTGAATCCTCAAACTCCATCCCTCAGTCCGCAGCAATCTATTGTCAATCCTCAATCCTCAATAGAATATCCTCAATTCACAGTTTTCAACACACAATCCCCAATCTTCAATTTTCAAATCTCAATCCACAAACATCAATGCTCATCACTCAACCCTCAACACTCAGTCCTCAATCTTCAATCCTCAATCTTCAATCCTCAGTCCTCAATCCTCAATCCTCAATATTCAAACCTCAATCCTCAACCGTCAGTCCTCGTCCTCAATCCTCAATCCTCACTCATCAATCCTCAATCCTCAATCCTCAATCCTCAATCTGCAATCCTCAATCCTCAATCCTCAATCCTCAATCGTCAATCCTCAAACCCCAATCCTCTATCATCAATACTCAATCCTCATTCCTCAAACCTCACTCCTCAATCCTCAATCCTCAATCCTCAATCCTCAATCTTCAATCCTCAATACTCAATCTTCAATCCTCAATCCGCAATCCTAAAATCCTCAATCCCCAATATTCAACACACAACCCTCAACCACCAATACTCAATACTCAACCATCAATGATCAATTCTCAATACTCAATAGAATATCCTGAATTCTCAGTTTTCAATACGCAATCCTCAATCTTCAATCTTCAACTCACCATCCACAAACATCAATTCTCATCACTCAACCCTCAACACTCAGTCCTCAATCTTCAATCCTCAATCCTCAACACTCAATCCTCAGTCCTCGGTCCTCAACCTTCAATACTCAATCCTCAATCCTAAAATCCTCAATCCTCAATATTCACACTCAACCCTCAACCATCAATCCTCAATACTCAACCATCAATGCTCAATTCTCAATACTCAACAGAATATCCTGAATTTTCAGTTTTCAATACTCAATCCCCAATCTTCAATCTTCAAATCTCAACCCACAAACATCAATTCTCATCACTGAGCCCTCAACACTCAGTCCTCAATCTTCAATCCTTAATCCTCAATCCTCAATCATCAATCCTAAATCCCCAATACTCTATCATCAATTCTCAATCCTCAATCCTCAATCCTCAATCCTCAGTCCTCAATCTTCAATCCTCAATACTCCGTCTTCATTCCTCAGTCCTCAATCCACAATCCTCAATCCTCAATCCTCCTTCCTCAAACCTCAATCCTCAACCCTCAGTCCTCATACTCAATTCTCAATTCTCAATCCTCAATCCTCAATCCTCAATCCTCAACCTTCAATCCTCAATCTTCAATCCTCAATCTTCTGTCCTCAATGCTCAATACTCAATCCTGAATCCTGAATCCTCAATCCTCAATCCTCAATCCTCATTTCTCAAACCTCAATCCTCAACCCTCAGTCCTCATCCTCAATTCTCAATTCTCAATACTCAGTCATCAATTCTCAATCTTCAATCCTCTATAATCAATCTCCAATCCTAGATCCTCAATCCCCAATCCTCAATCCTTGATCCTCAATCTTCAATCCTCAATCTCCTGTCCTCAATCTTCAATCCTCAATGCTCAATCATCAATCCTCAATCCTCAGTCCACATTCCTCAATCCTCAATCCTCAATCCTCAATCCTCAATCTTCAATCCTCAATACTCAATCTTCAATCTTCAATCCTCAATCCTCAATCCTCAATCCTCAATCTTCAATACTCAATCCTCAATGTTCAATCTTCAAGTCTACATCCACAAACATCTATTCTCATCACTCAACCCTCAACCCTCAGTCCTCGTCCTCCATCCTCAATCCTCAATCCTCAATCCTCAATCTTCAATCCTCAACACTCAACCCTCAATCCTCAGTCTTCAAACCTCAATTCCGAATCCTCAATCCTGAGTCCTCAATCTCCATCCCTCAGTCCGCAACAATCTATTGTCAATCCTCAATCCTCAATAGAATATCCTCAATTCACAGTTTTCAACACTCAATCCCCAATCTTCAATCTTCAAATCTCAATCCTCAAACATCAATGCTCATCACTCAACCCTCAACTCTCAGTCCTCAATCTTCAATCCTCACTCCTCAATCCTCAGTCCTCAATCCTCAATCCTCAATATTCAAACCTCAATCCTCAACCGTCAGTCCTCGTCCTCAATCCTCAACCCTCAATCCTCAGTCGTCAATCTTCAATCATCAATACTCAATTTTCAATCCTCAATCCTCAATCCTCAATCCCCAATCCTCAATCCTCAATATTCAATACACAACCCTCAACCATCAATCCTCAATACTCAGTCATCAATCCTCAATTCTCAATACTCAATAGAATATCCTGAATTCTCAGTTTTCAATACTCAATCCTCAACCTTCAATCTTCAAGTCTCCATCCACAAACATCAATTCTCATCACTGAACCCTCAACACTCAGTCCTCAATCTTCAATCCTTAATCCTCAATCCTCTATCGTCAATCATAAATCCCCAATCCTCTATCATCAATCCTCAATCCTCAATCCTCAATCCCCAATCCTCAGCCCTCAATCTTCAATCCTCAATACTCAATCTTCAATCTTCAATCCTCAATACTCAATCTTCAATCCTCAATCCTCAATCCTGGAATCCTCAATCCTCAATATTCAACACACAACCCTCAACCTTCAATCCTCAATACTCAACCATCAGTCCTCAATTCTCAATACTCAATCGTCAGTCTTCAATCCTCGACACTCCAATCTTCAATCCGCAATCCTCAATGTTCAATCCTCAATACTCAATCTTCAATCCTCAATCCTCAATCCTCAATCCTCAATCTTCAATCCTCAATCCTCGATCCTCAATTTTCAATCCTCAATCCTCAATCTTGAGACCTCAAACATCAATGCTCAACCCTCAGTCCTCGTCCTCAATCCACAACCCTCAATCCTCAATCCTCAATCTTCAATCCTCAATCCTCAAACCTCAATGCTCATTACTCAATCCTCAGTCCTCAGTCCTCAAACATCAATCCTCAACCCTCAGCCCTCTTCCTCAATCCTCAATCCTCATCCTCAATCTTCTATCTTCAATCCTCAATACTCAATCTTCAATCGTCAGACCTCAACCATCAATGCTCAATTCTCAATACTCAACAGAATAACCTGAATTCTCAGTTTTCAATCCTCAATCCTCAATCTTCCATTTTCAAATCTCAATCCACAAACATCAATTATCATCACTCAACCCTCAACACTCAGTCTTCAATCTTCAATCCTCAATCCTCTATCCTCAATCGTCAATCCTCAATCCCCAATCCTCTATCATCAATCCCCAATCCTTAATCCTCAATCCTCAATCCTCAATCTTCAATCCTCAATCCGCAATCCTAAAATACTCAATCCCCAATATTCAACACACAATCCTCAACCACCAATACTCAATACTCAACCATCAATGATCAATTCTCAATACTCAATAGAATATCCTGAATTCTCAGTTTTCAATACGCAATCCTCAATCTTCAATATTCAAGTCTCCATCCACAACATCTATTCTCATCACTCAACCCTCAACACTCAGTCCTCAATCTTCAATCCTCAATCCTCAATCCTCAAACTTCAATCCTCAATACTCAATCTTCAATCCTCAATTGTCAATTCTCAATCCTCAATCCTCAATTCTCAGTCACCAATACTCAGACTTCAATACTCAATCCGCAATCCTCAATCCTCAATCCTCAATTCTCAATCCTCATTCCTCAAACCGCAATCCTCAATCCTCAATCCTCAATCCTCAATCTTCAATCCTCAATCCTCAATCCTCAAACCTCAATCCTCAGTCATGAATACTCCATCTTCAATACTCAACCCAAAATCCTCAATCCTCAATCCTCAATCCTCAATCCTCATTCCTCAAACCTCAATACTCAACCCTCAGTCCTCATCCTCAATCCTCAATCCTCAATCCTCAATCCTCAATCTTCAATCCTCAATACTCAATCTTCAATCCTCAATCCTCAATCCTGAAATCCTCAATCCTCAATATTCAACACACAACCCTCACCCTTCAATCCTCAATACTCAATCATCAATCCTCAATTCTCAAAACTCAATAGAATATCCTGAATTCTCAGTTTTCAATACTCAATCCTCAATCTTCAATCTTCAACTCTCCATCCACAAACATCAATTCTCATCACTCAACCCTCAACACTCAGTCCTCAATCTTCAATCCTCAATCCCCAATACTCAATCCTGAGTCCTCGGTCCTCAATCTTCAATACACAATCCTCAATCCTAAAATCCTCAATACTCAATATTCAACACTCAACCCTCAACCATCAATTCTCAATACTCAACCATCAATGCTCAATTCTCAATACTCAACAGAATATCCTGAATTCTCAGTTTTCAATACTTAATCCCCAATCTTCAATCTTCAAATCTCAATCCACAAACATCAATTCTCATCACTGAACCCTCAACACTCAGTCCTCAATCTTCAATCCTTAATCCTCAATCCTCTATCGTCAATCATAAATCCCCAATCCTCTATCATCAATCTTCAATCCTCAATACTCAATCTTCAATCTTCAAACCTCAATACTCAATCCTCAATCCTCAATCCGCAATCCTCAATCTTCAATCCTCAATACTCAATCTTCAATCCTCAATCCTCAATCCTGGAATCCTCAATCCTCAATATTCAACACACAACCCTCAACCTTCAATCCTCAATACTCAACCATCAGTCCTCAATTCTCAATACTCAATCGTCAGTTTTCAATCCCCGACACTCCAATCTTCAATCCGCAATCCTCAATGTTCAATCCTCAATACTCAATCTTCAATCCTCAATCCTCAATACTCAATCCTCATTCCTCAAACCTCAATCTTCAATACTCAATCCTCAATCCTAAAACCCTCAATCGTCAATGTTCAACACACAACCCTCAACCATTAATCCTCAATACTCAACCATCAATTGTCAATTCTCAATACTCAACAGAATATCCTGAATTCTCAGTTTTCAATACTCAATCCCCAATCTTGAATCTTCAAATCTCAATCCACATACATCAATTCTCATCACTGAACCCTCAACACTCAGTCCTCAATCTTCAATCCTTAATCCTCAACCCTCTATCGTCAATCCTAAATCCCCAATCCACTATCATCAATCCTCAATCCTCAATCCTCAATCCCCAATCCTCAGCCCTCAATCCTCAATCCTCAATCCTCAATCTTCAATCTTCAATCCTCAATCCTCAGTCCTCAATCTTCAATCATCAATACTCAATTTTCAATCCTCAATCCTCAATCCTCAATCCCCAATCCTCAATCCTCAATATTCAATACACAACCCTCAGCCATCAAACTTCAATACTCAGTCATCAATCCTCAATTCTCAATACTCAATAGAATATCCTGAATTCTCAGTTTTCAATACTCAATCCTCAATCTTCAATCTTCAAGTCTCCATCCACAAACATCTATTCTCATCACTCAACCCTCAACACTCAGTCCTCAATCTTCAATCCTCTATCCTCAATACCCGATCTTCAATCCTCAATACTCAATCTTCAATCCTCAATCCTCAATCCTCAATTCTCAATCTTCAATCCTCAGTCATCAATCCTCAATCTTCAATACTCAATCCTCAATGTTCAATCTTCAAGTCTACATCCACAAACATCTATTCTCATCACTCAACCCTCAACCCTCAGTCCTCGTCCTCCATCCTCAATCCTCAATCCTCAATCCTCAATCTTCAATCCTCAACACTCAACCCTCAATCCTCAGTCTTCAAACCTCAATTCCGAATCCTCAATCCTGAATCCTCAATCTCCATCCCTCAGTCCGCAACAATCTATTGTCAATCCTCAATCCTCAATAGAATATCCTCAATTCACAGTTTTCAACACTCAATCCCCAATCTTCAATTTTCAAATCTCAATCCTCAAACATCAATGCTCATCACTCAACCCTCAACTCTCAGTCCTCAATCTTCAATCCTCACTCCTCAATCCTCAGTCCTCAATCCTCAATCCTCAATATTCAAACCTCAATCCTCAACCGTCAGTCCTCGTCCTCAATCCTCAACCCTCAATCCTCAGTCGTCAATCTTCAATCATCAATACTCAATTTTCAATCCTCAATCCTCAATCCTCAATCCCCAATCCTCAATCCTCAGTATTCAATACACAACCCTCAACCATCAATCCTCAATACTCAGTCATCAATCCTCAATTCTCAATACTCAATAGAATATCCTGAATTCTCAGTTTTCAATACTCAATCCTCAATCTTCAATCTTCAAGTCTCCATCCACAAACATCAATTCTCATCACTCTACCCTCAACACTCAGTCCTCAATCGTCAATCCTCAATCCTCAATCCTCAATCTTCAATCCTCAATACTCAATCTTCAATCCTCAATCCTCAATCCTCAATCCTCAATCCTCAATCCTCACTCATCAATCCTCAATCCTCAATCCTCAATCCTCAATCTGCAATACTCAATACTCAATCCTCAATCCTCAATCGTCAATCCTCAAACCCCAATCCTCTATCATCAATACTCAACCGTCAATCCTCAATTCTCAATACTCAATAGAATATCCTGAATTCTCAGTTTTCAATACTCAATCCTCAACCTTCAATCTTCAAGTCTCCATCCACAAACATCAATTCTCATCACTCAACCCTCAACACTCTGCCCTCAATCTTCAATCCTCAATCCTCAATACTCAATCCTCAGTCCTCAGTCCTCAATCTTCAATACTCAATCCTCAATCCTGAAATCCTCAAACCTCAATGTTCAACACACAACCCTCAACCATTAATCCTCAATACTCAACCATCAATGCTCAGCCCTCAATACTCAATAGATTATGCTGAATTCTCAGTTTTCAATACTCAATCCTCAATCTTCAATCTTCAAGTCTCCATCCACAAACATCTATTCTCATCACTCAACCCTCAACACTCAGTCCTCAATCATCAATCCTCAATCCTCAATACTCGATCTTCAATCCTCAATACTCAATCTTCAATCCTCAATCCTCAATCCTCAATTCTCAATCCTCAATCCTCAGTCATCGATCCTCAATCTTCAATACTCAACCCTCAATGTTCAATCTTCAAGTCTCCATCCACAAACATCTATTCTCATCACTCAAACCTCAACCCTCAGTCCTCGTCCTCCATCCTCAATCCTCAATCCTCAATCCTCAATCTTCAGTCCTCAATCCTCAACCCTCAATCCTCTGTCTTCAAACCTCAATTCCGAATCCTCAATCCTGAATCCTCAATCTCCAACCCTCAGTCCTCAACAATCTATTGTCAATCCTCAATCCTCAATAGAATATCCTCAATTCACAGTTTTCAACACTCAATCCCCAATCTTCAATTTTCAAATCGCAATCCACAAACATCAATTCTCATCACTCAACCCTCAACACTGAGTTCTCAATCATCAATCGTCAATCCTCAATCCTCAATCTTCAATCCTCAATACACAATCTTCAATTCTCAATCCTCAATCCTCAGTCCTCAATACTAAATCCTCAATCGTCAATCCTCAATCCCGAATCCTCAATCTTCAATCCTCAATCCTCAATCCTCAATCCTCAATCCTCAATCTTCAATCCTCTATACTCAATCTTCAATCCTCAATCCTCAATCCTGAAATCCTCAATCCTCAATATTCAACACACAACCCTCAACCTTCAATCCTCAATACTCAACCATCAATCCTCAATTCTCAATACTCAATAGAATATCCTGAATTCTCAGTTTTCAATACTCAATCCTCAATCTTCAATTTTCAACTCTCCATCCACAAACATCAATTCTCATCACTCAACCCTCAACACTCAGTCCTCAATATTCAATCCTCAATCCTCAATACTCAATCCTGAGTCCTCGGTCCTCAATCTTCAATACACAATCCTCAATCCTAAAATCCTCAATACTCAATATTCAACACTCAACTCTCAACCATCAATTCTCAATACTCAACCATCAATGCTCAATTCTCAATACTCAACAGAATATCCTGAATTCTCAGTTTTCAATACTTAATCCCCAATCTTCAATCTTCAAATCTCAATCCACAAACATCAATTCTCATCACTGAACCCTCAACACTCAGTCCTCAATCTTCAATCCTTAATCCTCAATCCTCTATCGTCAATCATAAATCCCCAATCCTCTATCATCAATCCTCAATCCTCAATCCTCAATCCCCAATCCTCAGCCCTCAATCTTCAATCCTCAATACTCAATCTTCAATCTTCAAACCTCAATACTCAATCCTCAATCCTCAATCCGCAATCCTCAATCTTCAATCCTCAATACTCAATCTTCAATCCTCAATCCTCAATCCTGGAATCCTCAATCCTCAATATTCAACACACAACCCTCAACCTTCAATCCTCAATACTCAACCATCAGTCCTCAATTCTCAATACTCAATCGTCAGTCTTCAATCCTCGACACTCCAATCTTCAATCCGCAATCCTCAATGTTCAATCCTCAATACTCAATCTTCAATCCTCAATCCTCAATCCTCAATCCTCAATCTTCAATCCTCAATCCTCGATCCTCAATTTTCAATCCTCAATCCTCAATCTTGAGACCTCAAACATCAATGCTCAACCCTCAGTCCTCGTCCTCAATCCACAACCCTCAATCCTCAATCCTCAATCTTCAATCCTCAATCCTCAATCCTCAATGCTCATTACTCAATCCTCAGTCCTCAGTCCTCAAACATCAATCCTCAACCCTCAGCCCTCATCCTCAATCCTCAATCCTCATCCTCAATCTTCTGTCTTCAATCCTCAATACTCAATCTTCAATCGTCAGACCTCAACCATCAATGCTCAATTCTCAATACTCAACAGAATATCCTGAATTCTCAGTTTTCAATCCTGAATCCTCAATCTTCCATTTTCAAATCTCAATCCACAAACATCAATTATCATCACTCAACCCTCAACACTCAGTCTTCAATCTTCAATCCTCAATCCTCTATCCTCAATCGTCAATCCTCAATCCCCAATCCTCTATCATCAATCCCCAATCCTTAATCCTCAATCCTCAATCCTCAATCTTCAATCCTCAATCCGCAATCCTAAAATCCTCAATCCCCAATATTCAACACACAACCCTCAACCACCAATACTCAATACTCAACCATCAATGATCAATTCTCAATACTCAATAGAATATCCTGAATTCTCAGTTTTCAATACGCAATCCTCAATCTTCAATATTCAAGTCTCCATCCACAACATCTATTCTCATCACTCAACCCTCAACACTCAGTCCTCAATCTTCAATCCTCAATCCTCAATCCTCAAACTTCAATCCTCAATACTCAATCTTCAATCCTCAATTGTCAATTCTCAATCCTCAATCCTCAATTCTCAGTCACCAATACTCAGACTTCAATACTCAATCCGCAATCCTCAATCCTCAATCCTCAATTCTCAATCCTCATTCCTCAAACCGCAATCCTCAATCCTCAATCCTCAATCCTCAATCTTCAATCCTCAATCCTCAATCCTCAATTCTCAATCTTCAATCCTCAGTCATCAATCCTCAATCTTCAATACTCAATCCTCAATGTTCAATCTTCAAGTCTACATCCACAAACATCTATTCTCATCACTCAACCCTCAACCCTCAGTCCTCGTCCTCCATCCTCAATCCTCAATCCTCAATCCTCAATCTTCAATCCTCAACACTCAACCCTCAATCCTCAGTCTTCAAACCTCAATTCCGAATCCTCAATCCTGAATCCTCAATCTCCATCCCTCAGTCCGCAACAATCTATTGTCAATCCTCAATCCTCAATAGAATATCCTCAATTCACAGTTTTCAACACTCAATCCCCAATCTTCAATTTTCAAATCTCAATCCTCAAACATCATTGCTCATCACTCAACCCTCAACTCTCAGTCCTCAATCTTCAATCCTCACTCCTCAATCCTCAGTCCTCAATCCTCAATCCTCAATATTCAAACCTCAATCCTCAACCGTCAGTCCTCGTCCTTCAATCCTCAACCCTCAATCCTCAGTCGTCAATCTTCAATCATCAATACTCAATTTTCAATCCTCAATCCTCAATCCTCAATCCCCAATCCTCAATCCTCAATATTCAATACACAACCCTCAACCATCAATCCTCAATACTCAGTCATCAATCCTCAATTCTCAATACTCAATAGAATATCCTGAATTCTCAATTTTCAATACTCAATCCTCAATCTTCAATCTTCAAGTCTCCATCCACAAACATCAATTCTCATCACTCTACCCTCAACACTCAGTCCTCAATCGTCAATCCTCAATCCTCAATCCTCAATCTTCAATCCTCAATACTCAATCTTCAATCCTCAATCCTCAATCCTCAATCCTCAATCCTCAATCCTCACTCATCAATCCTCAATCCTCAATCCTCAATCCTCAATCTGCAATCCTCAATACTCAATCCTCAATCCTCAATCGTCAATCCTCAAACCCCAATCCTCTATCATCAATACTCAACCGTCAATCCTCAATTCTCAATACTCAATAGAATATCCTGAATTCTCAGTTTTCAATACTCAATCCTCAACCTTCAATCTTCAAGTCTCCATCCACAAACATCAATTCTCATCACTCAACCCTCAACACTCTGCCCTCAATCTTCAATCCTCAATCCTCAATACTCAATCCTCAGTCCTCAGTCCTCAATCTTCAATACTCAATCCTCAATCCTGAAATCCTCAAACCTCAATGTTCAACACACAACCCTCAACCATTAATCCTCAATACTCAACCATCAATGCTCAACCCTCAATACTCAATAGATTATGCTGAATTCTCAGTTTTCAATACTCAATCCTCAATCTTCAATCTTCAAGTCTCCATCCACAAACATCTATTCTCATCACTCAACCCTCAACACTCAGTCCTCAATCATCAATCCTCAATCCTCAATACTCGATCTTCAATCCTCAATACTCAATCTTCAATCCTCAATCCTCAATCCTCAATTCTCAATCCTCAATCCTCAGTCATCGATCCTCAATCTTCAATACTCAACCCTCAATGTTCAATCTTCAAGTCTCCATCCACAAACATCTATTCTCATCACTCAAACCTCAACCCTCAGTCCTCGTCCTCCATCCTCAATCCTCAATCCTCAATCCTCAATCTTCAGTCCTCAATCCTCAACCCTCAATCCTCTGTCTTCAAACCTCAATTCCGAATCCTCAATCCTGAATCCTCAATCTCCAACCCTCAGTCCTCAACAATCTATTGTCAATCCTCAATCCTCAATAGAATATCCTCAATTCACAGTTTTCAACACTCAATCCCCAATCTTCAATTTTCAAATCGCAATCCACAAACATCAATTCTCATCACTCAACCCTCAACACTGAGTTCTCAATCATCAATCCTCAATCCTCAATCCTCAATCTTCAATCCTCAATACACAATCTTCAATTCTCAATCCTCAATCCTCAGTCCTCAATACTAAATCCTCAATCGTCAATCCTCAATTCCGAATTCTCAATCTTCAATCCTCAATCCTCAATCCTCAATCCTCAATCCTCAATCTTCAATCCTCAATACTCAATCTTCAATCCTCAATCCTCAATCCTGAAATCCTCAATCCTCAATATTCAACACACAACCCTCAACCTTCAATCCTCAATACTCAACCATCAATCCTCAATTCTCAATACTCAATAGAACATCCTGAATTCTCAGTTTTCAATACTCAATCCTCAATCTTCAATCTTCAACTCTCCATCCACAAACATCAATTCTCATCACTCAACCCTCAACACTCAGTCCTCAATCTTCAATCCTCAATCCTCAATACTCAATCCTGAGTCCTCGGTCCTCAATCTTCAATACACAATCCTCAATCCTAAAATCCTCAATACTCAATATTCAACACTCAACCCTCAACCATCAATTCTCAATACTCAACCATCAATGCTCAATTCTCAATACTCAACAGAATATCCTGAATTCTCAGTTTTCAATACTTAATCCCCAATCTTCAATCTTCAAATCTCAATCCACAAACATCAATTCTCATCACTGAACCCTCAACACTCAGTCCTCAATCTTCAATCCTTAATCCTCAATCCTCTATCGTCAATCATAAATCCCCAATCCTCTATCATCAATCCTCAATCCTCAATCCTCAATCCCCAATCCTCAGCCCTCAATCTTCAATCCTCAATACTCAATCTTCAATCTTCAAACCTCAATACTCAATCCTCAATCCTCAATCCGCAATCCTCAATCTTCAATCCTCAATACTCAATCTTCAATCCTCAATCCTCAATCCTGGAATCCTCAATCCTCAATATTCAACACACAACCCTCAACCTTCAATCCTCAATACTCAACCATCAGTCCTCAATTCTCAATAGTCAATCGTCAGTCTTCAATCCTCGACACTCCAATCTTCAATCCGCAATCCTCAATGTTCAATCCTCAATACTCAATCTTCAATCCTCAATCGTCAATCCTCAATCCTCAATCTTCAATCCTCAATCCTCGATCATCAATTTTCAATCCTCAATCCTCAATCTTGAGACTTCAAACATCAATGCTCAACCCTCAGTCCTCGTCCTCAATCCACAACCCTCAATCCTCAATCCTCAATCTTCAATCCTCAATCCTCAATCCTCAATGCTCATTACTCAATCCTCAGTCCTCAGTCCTCAAACATCAATCCTCAACCCTCAGCCCTCATCCTCAATCCTCAATCCTCATCCTCAATCTTCTATCTTCAATCCTCAATACTCAATCTTCAATCGTCAGACCTCAACCATCAATGCTCAATTCTCAATACTCAACAGAATATCCTGAATTCTCAGTTTTCAATCCTCAATCCACAATCTTCCATTTTCAGATCTCAATCCACAAACATCAATTATCATCACTCAACCCTCAACACTCAGTCCTCAATCTTCAATCCTCAATCCTCAATCCTCAATCGTCAATCCTCAATCCCCAATCCTCTATCATCAATCCTCAATCCTTAATCCTCAATCCTCAATCCTCAATCTTCAATCCTCAATCCGCAATCCTAAAATCCTCAATCCCCAATATTCAACACACAACCCTCAACCACCAATACTCAATAGTCAACCATCAATGATCAATTCTCAATACTCAATAAAATATCCTGAATTCTCAGTTTTCAATACGCAATCCTCAATCTTCAATATTCAAGTCTCCATCCACAACATCTATTCTCATCACTCAACCCTCAACACTCAGTCCTCAATCTTCAATCCTCAATCCTCAATCCTCAAACTTCAATCCTCAATACTCAATCTTCAATCCTCAATTGTCAATTCTCAATCCTCAATCCTCAATTCTCAGTCACCAATACTCAGACTTCAATACTCAATCCGCAATCCTCAATCCTCAATCCTCAATTCTCAATCCTCATTCCTCAAACCGCAATCCTCAATCCTCAATCTTCAATCCTCAATCTTCAATCCTCAATCCTCAATCCTCAAACCTCAATCCTCAGTCCTGAATACTCCATCTTCAATACTCAATCCAAAATCCTCAATCCAACAATCCTCAATCCTCAATCCTCATTCCTCAAACCTCAATACTCAACCCTCAGTCCTCATCCTCAATTCTCAATTCTCAATCCTCAATCCTCAATTCTCAATCTTCAATCCTCAATAATCAATCTCCAATCCTAGATCCTCAATCCCCAATCCTCAATCCTTAATCCTCAATTTTCAATCCTCAATCCCCAGTCCTCAATCTTCAATCCTGAATACTCTATCGTCAATCCTCAATCCTCAATCCTCAATCCTCAATCCTCAATCCTCAATCCTCAATCCTCAATCCTCAATCTTCAATCCTCAATACTCAATCTTCAATCTTCAATCCTCAATCCTCAATCCTCAATCCTCAATCCGCAATCCTCAATCTTCGATCCTCAATACTCAATCTTCTATCCTCAATCCTCAATCCTGAAATCCTCGACCCTCAATATTCAACACACAACCATCAACCTTCAATCCTCAATACTCAACCGTCAACCCTCAATTCTCAATACTCAATAGAATATCCTGAATTCTCAGTTTTGAGTACTCAATCCTCAATCTTCAATCATCAAGTCTTCATCCACAAGCATCAATTCTCACCACTCAACCCTCAACACTCTGCCCTCAATCTTCAATCCTCAATCCTCAATACTCAATCCTCATTCCTCAAACCTCAATCTTCAATACTCAATCCTCAATCCTAAAACCCTCAATCGTCAATGTTCAACACACAACCCTCAACCATTAATCCTCAATACTCAACCATTAATTCTCAATTCTCAATACTCAATAGAATATGCTGAATTCTCAGTTTTCAATACTCAATCCTCAATCTTCAATCTTCAAGTCTCCATCCACAAACATCTATTCTCATCACTCAACCCTCAACACTCAGTCCTCAATCTTCAATCCTCTATCCTCAATACTCGATCTTCAATCCTCAACACTCAACCCTCAATCCTCAGTCTTCAAACCTCAATTCAGAATACTCAATCCTGAATCCTCAAACTCCATCCCTCAGTCCGCAGCAATCTATTGTCAATCCTCAATCCTCAATAGAATATCCTCAATTCACAGTTTTCAACACACAATCCCCAATCTTCAATTTTCAAATCTCAATCCACAAACATCAATGCTCATCACTCAACCCTCAACAATCAGTCCTCAATCTTCAATCCTCAATCCTCAATCCTCAGTCCTCAATCCTCAATCCTCAATATTCAACCCTCAATCCTCAACCGTCAGTCCTCGTCCTCAATCCTCAATCCTCACTCATCAATCCTCAATCCTCAATCCTCAATCCTCAATATGCAATCCTCAATACTCAATCCTCAATCCTCAATCGTCAATCCTCAAACCCCAATCCTCTATCATCAATGCTCAATCCTCATTCCTCAAACCTCACTCCTCAATCCTCAATCCTCAATCCTCAATCCTCAATCTTCAATCCTCAATACTCAATCTTCAATCTTCAATCCTCAATCCTCAATCCTCATTCCTCAATCCGCAATCCTCAATCTTCAATCCTCAATACTCAATCTTCAATCCTCAATCCTCAATTCTGAAATCCTCAATCCTCAATATTCAACACACAACCCTCAACCTTCAATCCTCAATACACAACCATCAATCCTCAATTCTCAATACTCAATAGAATATCCTATATTCTCAGTTTTCAATACTCAATCCTCAATCTTCAATCTTCAACTCTCCATCCACAAACATCAATTCTCATCACTCAACCCTCAACACTCAGTCCTCAATCTTCAATCCTCAATCCTCAATACTCAATCCTCAGTCCTCGGTCCTCAACCTTCAATACTCAATCCTCAATCCTAAAATCCTCAATCCTCAATATTCACACTCAACCCTCAACCATCAATCCTCAATACTCAACCATCAATGCTCAATTCTCAATACTCAACAGAATATCCTGAATTTTCAGTTTTCAATACTCAATCCCCAATCTTCAATCTTCAAATCTCAACCCACAAACATCAATTCTCATCACTGAGCCCTCAACACTCAGTCCTCAATCTTCAATCCTTAATCCTCAATCCTCAATCATCAATCCTAAATCCCGAATACTCTATCATCAATCCTCAATCCTCAATCCTCAATCCTCAATCCTCAGTCCTCAATCTTCAATCCTCAATACTCCGTCTTCATTCCTCAGTCCTCAATCCACAATCCTCAATCCTCAATCCTCCTTCCTCAAACCTCAATCCTCAACCCTCAGTCCTCATACTCAATTCTCAATTCTCAATCCTCAATCCTCAATCCTCAATCCTCAACTTTCAATCCTCAATCTTCAATCCTCAATCTTCTGTCCTCAATGCTCAATACTCAATCCTGAATCCTGAATCCTCAATCCTCAATCCTCAATCCTCATTTCTCAAACCTCAATCCCCAACCCTCAGTCCTCATCCTCAATTCTCAATTCTCAATACTCAGTCATCAATTCTCAATCTTCAATCCTCTATAATCAATCTCCAATCCTAGATCCTCAATCCCCAATCCTCAATCCTTGATCCTCAATCTTCAATCCTCAATCTCCTGTCCTCAATCTTCAATCCTCAATGCTCAATCATCAATCCTCAATCCTCAGTCCACAATCCTCAATCCTCAATCCTCAATCCTCAATCCTCAATCTTCAATCCTCAATACTCAATCTTCAATCTTCAATCCTCAATCCTCAATCCTCAATCCTCAATCTTCAATACTCAATCCTCAATGTTCAATCTTCAAGTCTACATCCACAAACATCTATTCTCATCACTCAACCCTCAACCCTCAGTCCTCGTCCTCCATCCTCAATCCTCAATCCTCAATCCTCAATCTTCAATCCTCAACACTCAACCCTCAATCCTCAGTCTTCAAACCTCAATTCCGAATCCTCAATCCTGAATCCTCAATCTCCATCCCTCAGTCCGCAACAATCTATTGTCAATCCTCAATCCTCAATAGAATATCCTCAATTCACAGTTTTCAACACTCAATCCCCAATCTTCAATTTTCAAATCTCAATCCTCAAACATCAATGCTCATCACTCAACCCTCAACTCTCAGTCCTCAATCTTCAATCCTCACTCCTCAATCCTCAGTCCTCAATCCTCAATCCTCAATATTCAAACCTCAATCCTCAACCGTCAGTCCTCGTCCTCAATCCTCAACCCTCAATCCTCAGTCGTCAATCTTCAATCATCAATACTCAATTTTCAATCCTCAATCCTCAATCCTCAATCCCCAATCCTCAATCCTCAATATTCAATACACAACCCTCAACCATCAATCTTCAATACTCAGTCATCAATCCTCAATTCTCAATACTCAATAGAATATCCTGAATTCTCAGTTTTCAATACTCAATCCTCAATCTTCAATCTTCAAGTCTCCATCCACAAACATCAATTCTCATCACTCTACCCTCAACACTCAGTCCTCAATCGTCAATCCTCAATCCTCAATCCTCAATCTTCAATCCTCAATACTCAATCTTCAATCCTCAATCCTCAATCCTCAATCCTCAATCCTCAATCCTCACTCATCAATCCTCAATCCTCAATCCTCAATCCTCAATCTGCAATCCTCAATACTCAATCCTCAATCCTCAATCGTCAATCCTCAAACCCCAATCCTCTATCATCAATACTCAACCGTCGATCCTCAATTCTCAATACTCAATAGAATATCCTGAATTCTCAGTTTTCAATACTCAATCCTCAACCTTCAATCTTCAAGTCTCCATCCACAAACATCAATTCTCATCAATCAACCCTCAACACTCTGCCCTCAATCTTCAATCCTCAATCCTCAATACTCAATCCTCAGTCCTCAGTCCTCAATCTTCAATACTCAATCCTCAATCCTGAAATCCTCAAACCTCAATGTTCAACACACAACCCTCAACCATTAATCCTCAATACTCAACCATCAATGCTCAACCCTCAATACTCAATAGATTATGCTGAATTCTCAGTTTTCAATACTCAATCCTCAATCTTCAATCTTCAAGTCTCCATCCACAAACATCTATTCTCATCACTCAACCCTCAACACTCAGTCCTCAATCATCAATCCTCAATCCTCAATACTCGATCTTCAATCCTCAATACTCAATCTTCAATCCTCAATCCTCAATCCTCAATTCTCAATCCTCAATCCTCAGTCATCGATCCTCAATCTTCAATACTCAACCCTCAATGTTCAATCTTCAAGTCTCCATCCACAAACATCTATTCTCATCACTCAAACCTCAACCCTCAGTCCTCGTCCTCCATCCTCAATCCTCAATCCTCAATCCTCAATCCTCAATCTTCAGTCCTCAATCCTCAACCCTCAATCCTCTGTCTTCAAACCTCAATTCCGAATCCTCAATCCTGAATCCTCAATCTCCAACCCTCAGTCCTCAACAATCTATTGTCAATCCTCAATCCTCAATAGAATATCCTCAATTCACAGTTTTCAACACTCAATCCCCAATCTTCAATTTTCAAATCGCAATCCACAAACATCAATTCTCATCACTCAACCCTCAACACTGAGTTCTCAATCATCAATCCTCAATCCTCAATCCTCAATCTTCAATCCTCAATACACAATCTTCAATTCTCAATCCTCAATCGTCAGTCCTCAATACTAAATCCTCAATCGTCAATCCTCAATCCCGAATCCTCAATCTTCAATCCTCAATCCTCAATCCTCAATCCTCAATCCTCAATCTTCAATCCTCAATACTCAATCTTCAATCCTCAATCCTCAATCCTGAAATCCTCAATCCTCAATATTCAACACACAACCCTCAACCTTCAATCCTCAATACTCAGCCATCAGTCCTCAATTCTCAATACTCAATCGTCAGTCTTCAATCCTCGACACTCCAATCTTCAATCCGCAATCCTCAATGTTCAATCCTCAATACTCAATCTTCAATCCTCAATCCTCAATCCTCAATCCTCAATCTTCAATCCTCAATCCTCGATCCTCAATTTTCAATCCTCAATCCTCAATCTTGAGACCTCAAACATCAATGCTCAACCCTCAGTCCTCGTCCTCAATCCACAACCCTCAATCCTCAATCCTCAATCTTCAATCCTCAATCCTCAATCCTCAATGCTCATTACTCAATCCTCAGTCCTCAGTCCTCAAACATCAATCCTCAACCCTCAGCCCTCATCCTCAATCCTCAATCCTCATCCTCAATCTTCTATCTTCAATCCTCAATACTCAATCTTCAATCGTCAGACCTCAACCATCAATGCTCAATTCTCAATACTCAACAGAATATCCTGAATTCTCAGTTTTCAATCCTCAATCCTCAATCTTCCATTTTCAAATCTCAATCCACAAACATCAATTATCATCACTCAACCCTCAACACTCAGTCTTCAATCTTCAATCCTCAATCCTCTATCCTCAATCGTCAATCCTCAATCCCCAATCCTCTATCATCAATCCCCAATCCTTAATCCTCAATCCTCAATCCTCAATCTTCAATCCTCAATCCGCAATCCTAAAATCCTCAATCCCCAATATTCAACACACAACCCTCAACCACCAATACTCAATACTCAACCATCAATGATCAATTCTCAATACTCAATAGAATATCCTGAATTCTCAGTTTTCAATACGCAATCCTCAATCTTCAATATTCAAGTGTCCATCCACAACATCTGTTCTCATCACTCAACCCTCAACACTCAGGCCTCAATCTTCAATCCTCAATCCTCAATCCTCAAACTTCAATCCTCAATACTCAATCTTCAATCCGCAATTGTCAATTCTCAATCCTCAATCCTCAATTCTCAGTCACCAATACTCAGACTTCAATACTCAATCCGCAATCCTCAATCCTCAATCCTCAATTCTCAATCCTCATTCCTCAAATCGCAATCCTCAATCCTCAATCCTCAATCCTCAATCTTCAATCCTCAATCCTCAATCCTCAATTCTCAATCTTCAATCCTCAGTCATCAATCCTCAATCTTCAATACTCAATCCTCAATGTTCAATCTTCAAGTCTACATCCACAAACATCTATTCTCATCACTCAACCCTCAACCCTCAGTCCTCGTCCTCCATCCTCAATCCTCAATCCTCAATCCTCAATCTTCAATCCTCAACACTCAACCCTCAATCCTCAGTCTTCAAACCTCAATTCCGAATCCTCAATCCTGAATCCTCAATCTCCATCCCTCAGTCCGCAACAATCTATTGTCAATCCTCAATCCTCAATAGAATATCCTCAATTCACAGTTTTCAACACTCAATCCCCAATCTTCAATTTTCAAATCTCAATCCTCAAACATCAATGCTCATCACTCAACCCTCAACTCTCAGTCCTCAATCTTCAATCCTCACTCCTCAATCCTCAGTCCTCAATCCTCAATCCTCAATATTCAAACCTCAATCCTCAACCGTCAGTCCTCGTCCTCAATCCTCAACCCTCAATCCTCAGTCGTCAATCTTCAATCATCAATACTCAATTTTCAATCCTCAATCCTCAATCCTCAATCCCCAATCCTCAATCCTCAATATTCAATACACAACCCTCAACCATCAATCCTCAATACTCAGTCATCAATCCTCAATTCTCAATACTCAATAGAATATCCTGAATTCTCAGTTTTCAATACTCAATCCTCAATCTTCAATCTTCAAGTCTCCATCCACAAACATCAATTCTCATCACTCTACCCTCAACACTCAGTCCTCAATCGTCAATCCTCAATCCTCAATCCTCAATCTTCAATCCTCAATACTCAATCTTCAATCCTCAATCCTCAATCCTCAATCCTCAATCCTCAATCCTCACTCATCAATCCTCAATCCTCAATCCTCAATCCTCAATCTGCAATCCTCAATACTCAATCCTCAATCCTCAATCGTCAATCCTCAAACCCCAATCCTCTATCATCAATACTCAACCGTCAATCCTCAATTCTCAATACTCAATAGAATATCCTGAATTCTCAGTTTTCAATACTCAATCCTCAACCTTCAATCTTCAAGTCTCCATCCACAAACATCAATTCTCATCACTCAACCCTCAACACTCTGCCCTCAATCTTCAATCCTCAATCCTCAGTACTCAATCCTCAGTCCTCAGTCCTCAATCTTCAATACTCAATCCTCAATCCTGAAATCCTCAAACCTCAATGTTCAACACACAACCCTCAACCATTAATCCTCAATACTCAACCATCAATGCTCAACCCTCAATACTCAATAGATTATGCTGAATTCTCAGTTTTCAATACTCAATCCTCAATCTTCAATCTTCAAGTCTCCATCCACAAACATCTATTCTCATCACTCAACCCTCAACACTCAGTCCTCAATCATCAATCCTCAATCCTCAATACTCGATCTTCAATCCTCAATACTCAATCTTCAATCCTCAATCCTCAATCCTCAATTCTCAATCCTCAATCCTCAGTCATCGATCCTCAATCTTCAATACTCAACCCTCAATGTTCAATCTTCAAGTCTCCATCCACAAACATCTATTCTCATCACTCAAACCTCAACCCTCAGTCCTCGTCCTCCATCCTCAATCCTCAATCCTCAATCCTCAATCTTCAGTCCTCAATCCTCAACCCTCAGTCCTCTGTCTTCAAACCTCAATTCCGAATCCTCAATCCTGAATCCTCAATCTCCAACCCTCAGTCCTCAACAATCTATTGTCAATCCTCAATCCTCAATAGAATATCCTCAATTCACAGTTTTCAACACTCAATCCCCAATCTTCAATTTTCAAATCGCAATCCACAAACATCAATTCTCATCACTCAACCCTCAACACTGAGTTCTCAATCATCAATCCTCAATCCTCAATCCTCAATCTTCAATCCTCAATACACAATCTTCAATTCTCAATCCTCAATCCTCAGTCCTCAATACTAAATCCTCAATCGTCAATCCTCAATTCCGAATCCTCAATCTTCAATCCTCAATCCTCAATCCTCAATCCTCAATCCTCAATCCTCAATCCTCAATCTCCAATCCTCAATACTCAATCTTCAATCCTCAATCCTCAATCCTGAAATCCTCAATCCTCAATATTCAACACACAACCCTCAACCTTCAATCCTCAATACTCAACCATCAATCCTCAATTCTCAATACTCAATAGAATATCCTGAATTCTCAGTTTTCAATACTGAATCCTCAATCTTCAATCTTCAACTCTCCATCCACAAACATCAATTCTCATCACTCAACCCTCAACACTCAGTCCTCAATCTTCAATCCTCAATCCTCAATACTCAATCCTGAGTCCTCGGTCCTCAATCTTCAATACACAATCCTCAATCCTAAAATCCTCAATACTCAATATTCAACACTCAACCCTCAACCATCAATTCTCAATACTCAACCATCAATGCTCAATTCTCAATACTCAACAGAATATCCTGAATTCTCAGTTTTCAATACTTAATCCCCAATCTTCAATCTTCAAATCTCAATCCACAAACATCAATTCTCATCACTGAACCCTCAACACTCAGTCCTCAATCTTCAATCCTTAATCCTCAATCCTCTATCGTCAATCATAAATCCCCAATCCTCTATCATCAATCCTCAATCCTCAATCCTCAATCCCCAATCCTCAGCCCTCAATCTTCAATCCTCAATACTCAATCTTCAATCTTCAAACCTCAATACTCAATCCTCAATCCTCAATCCGCAATCCTCAATCTTCAATCCTCAATACTCAATCTTCAATCCTCAATCCTCAATCCTGGAATCCTCAATCCTCAATATTCAACACACAACCCTCAACCTTCAATCCTCAATACTCAACCATCAGTCCTCAATTCTCAATACTCAATCGTCAGTCTTCAATCCTCGACACTCCAATCTTCAATCCGCAATCCTCAATGTTCAATCCTCAATACCTCAATCTTCAATCCTCAATCCTCAATCCTCAATCCTCAATCTTCAATCCTCAATCCTCGATCCTCAATTTTCAATCCTCAATCCTCAATCTTGAGACCTTCAAACATAAATGCTCAACCCTCAGTCCTCGTCCTCAATCCACAACCCTCAAATCCTCAATCCTCAATCTTCAATCCTCAATCCTCAATCCTCAATGCTCATTACTCAATCCTCAGTCCTCAGTCCTCAAAACATCAATCCTCAACCCTCAGCCCTCATCCTCAATCCTCAATCCTCATCCTCAATCTTCTATCTTCAATCCTCAATACTCAATCTTCAATCGTCAGACCTCAACCATCAATGCTCAATTCTCAATACTCAACAGAATATCCTGAATTCTCAGTTTTCAATCCTCAATCCTCAATCTTCCATTTTCAAATCTCAATCCACAAACATCAATTATCATCACTCAACCCTCAACACTCAGTCTTCAACCTTCAATCCTCAATCCTCTATCCTCAATCGTCAATCCTCAATCCCCAATCCTCTATCATCAATCCCCAATCCTTAATCCTCAATCCTCAATCCTCAATCTTCAATCCTCAATCCGCAATCCTAAAATCCTCAATCCCCAATATTCAACACACAACCCTCAACCACCAATACTCAATACTCAACCATCAATGATCAATTCTCAATACTCAATAGAATATCCTGAATTCTCAGTTTTCAATACGCAATCCTCAATCTTCAATATTCAAGTCTCCATCCACAACATCTATTCTCATCACTCAACCCTCAACACTCAGTCCTCAATCTTCAATCCTCAATCCTCAATCCTCAAACTTCAATCCTCAAAACTCAATCTTCAATCCTCAATTGTCAATTCTCAATCCTCAATCCTCAATTCTCAGTCACCAATACTCAGACTTCAATACTCAATCCGCAATCCTCAATCCTCAATCCTCAATTCTCAATCCTCATTCCTCAAACCGCAATCCTCAATCCTCAATCCTCAATCCTCAATCTTCAATCCTCAATCCTCAATCCTCAATTCTCAATCTTCAATCCTCAGTCATCAATCCTCAATCTTCAATACTCAATCCTCAATGTTCAATCTTCAAGTCTACATCCACAAACATCTATTCTCATCACTCAACCCTCAACCCTCAGTCCTCGTCCTCCATCCTCAATCCTCAATCCTCAATCCTCAATCTTCAATCCTCAACACTCAACCCTCAATCCTCAGTCTTCAAACCTCAATTCCGAATCCTCAATCCTGAATCCTCAATCTCCATCCCTCAGTCCGCAACAATCTATTGTCAATCCTCAATCCTCAATAGAATATCCTCAATTCACAGTTTTCAACACTCAATCCCCAATCTTCAATTTTCAAATCTCAATCCTCAAACATCAATGCTCATCACTCAACCCTCAACTCTCAGTCCTCAATCTTCAATCCTCACTCCTCAATCCTCAGTCCTCAATCCTCAATCCTCAATATTCAAACCTCAATCCTCAACCGTCAGTCCTCGTCCTCAATCCTCAACCCTCAATCCTCAGTCGTCAATCTTCAATCATCAATACTCAATTTTCAATCCTCAATCCTCAATCCTCAATCCCCAATCCTCAATCCTCAATATTCAATACACAACCCTCAACCATCAATCCTCAATACTCAGTCATCAATCCTCAATTCTCAATACTCAATAGAATATCCTGAATTCTCAATTTTCAATACTCAATCCTCAATCTTCCATTTTCAAATCTCAATCCACAAACATCAATTATCATCACTCAACCCTCAACACTCAGTCTTCAACCTTCAATCCTCAATCCTCTATCCTCAATCGTCAATCCTCAATCCCCAATCCTCTATCATCAATCCCCAATCCTTAATCCTCAATCCTCAATCCTCAATCTTCAATCCTCAATCCGCAATCCTAAAATCCTCAATCCCCAATATTCAACACACAACCCTCAACCACCAATACTCAATACTCAACCATCAATGATCAATTCTCAATACTCAATAGAATATCCTGAATTCTCAGTTTTCAATACGCAATCCTCAATCTTCAATATTCAAGTCTCCATCCACAACATCTATTCTCATCACTCAACCCTCAACACTCAGTCCTCAATCTTCAATCCTCAATCCTCAATCCTCAAACTTCAATCCTCAAAACTCAATCTTCAATCCTCAATTGTCAATTCTCAATCCTCAATCCTCAATTCTCAGTCACCAATACTCAGACTTCAATACTCAATCCGCAATCCTCAATCCTCAATCCTCAATTCTCAATCCTCATTCCTCAAACCGCAATCCTCAATCCTCAATCCTCAATCCTCAATCTTCAATCCTCAATCCTCAATCCTCAATTCTCAATCTTCAATCCTCAGTCATCAATCCTCAATCTTCAATACTCAATCCTCAATGTTCAATCTTCAAGTCTACATCCACAAACATCTATTCTCATCACTCAACCCTCAACCCTCAGTCCTCGTCCTCCATCCTCAATCCTCAATCCTCAATCCTCAATCTTCAATCCTCAACACTCAACCCTCAATCCTCAGTCTTCAAACCTCAATTCCGAATCCTCAATCCTGAATCCTCAATCTCCATCCCTCAGTCCGCAACAATCTATTGTCAATCCTCAATCCTCAATAGAATATCCTCAATTCACAGTTTTCAACACTCAATCCCCAATCTTCAATTTTCAAATCTCAATCCTCAAACATCAATGCTCATCACTCAACCCTCAACTCTCAGTCCTCAATCTTCAATCCTCACTCCTCAATCCTCAGTCCTCAATCCTCAATCCTCAATATTCAAACCTCAATCCTCAACCGTCAGTCCTCGTCCTCAATCCTCAACCCTCAATCCTCAGTCGTCAATCTTCAATCATCAATACTCAATTTTCAATCCTCAATCCTCAATCCTCAATCCCAATCCTCAATCCTCAATATTCAATACACAACCCTCAACCATCAATCCTCAATACTCAGTCATCAATCCTCAATTCTCAATACTCAATAGAATATCCTGAATTCTCAATTTTCAATACTCAATCCTCAATCTTCAATCTTCAAGTCTCCATCCACAAACATCAATTCTCATCACTCTACCCTCAACACTCAGTCCTCAATCGTCAATCCTCAATCCTCAATCCTCAATCTTCAATCCTCAATACTCAATCTTCAATCCTCAATCCTCAATCCTCAATCCTCAATCCTCAATCCTCACTCATCAATCCTCAATCCTCAATCCTCAATCCTCAATCTGCAATCCTCAATACTCAATCCTCAATCCTCAATCGTCAATCCTCAAACCCCAATCCTCTATCATCAATACTCAACCGTCAATCCTCAATTCTCAATACTCAATAGAATATCCTGAATTCTCAGTTTTCAATACTCAATACTCAACCTTCAATCTTCAAGTCTCCATCCACAAACATCAATTCTCATCACTCAACCCTCAACACTCTGCCCTCAATCTTCAATCCTCAATCCTCAATACTCAATCCTCAGTCCTCAGTCCTCAATCTTCAATACTCAATCCTCAATCCTGAAATCCTCAAACCTCAATGTTCAACACACAACCCTCAACCATTAATCCTCAATACTCAACCATCAATGCTCAACCCTCAATACTCAATAGATTATGCTGAATTCTCAGTTTTCAATACTCAATCCTCAATCTTCAATCTTCAAGTCTCCATCCACAAACATCTATTCTCATCACTCAACCCTCAACACTCAGTCCTCAATCATCAATCCTCAATCCTCAATACTCGATCTTCAATCCTCAATACTCAATCTTCAATCCTCAATCCTCAATCCTCAATTCTCAATCCTCAATCCTCAGTCATCGATCCTCAATCTTCAATACTCAACCCTCAATGTTCAATCTTCAAGTCTCCATCCACAAACATCTATTCTCATCACTCAAACCTCAACCCTCAGTCCTCGTCCTCCATCCTCAATCCTCAATCCTCAATCCTCAATCTTCAGTCCTCAATCCTCAACCCTCAATCCTCTGTCTTCAAACCTCAATTCCGAATCCTCAATCCTGAATCCTCAATCTCCAACCCTCAGTCCTCAACAATCTATTGTCAATCCTCAATCCTCAATAGAATATCCTCAATTCACAGTTTTCAACACTCAATCCCCAATCTTCAATTTTCAAATCGCAATCCACAAACATCAATTCTCATCACTCAACCCTCAACACTGAGTTCTCAATCATCAATCCTCAATCCTCAATCCTCAATCTTCAATCCTCAATACACAATCTTCAATTCTCAATCCTCAATCCTCAGTCCTCAATACTAAATCCTCAATCGTCAATCCTCAATTCCGAATCCTCAATCTTCAATCCTCAATCCTCAATCCTCAATCCTCAATCCTCAATCTTCAATCCTCAATACTCAATCTTCAATCCTCAATCCTCAATCCTGAAATCCTCAATCCTCAATATTCAACACACAACCCTCAACCTTCAATCCTCAATACTCAACCATCAATCCTCAATTCTCAATACTCAATAGAACATCCTGAATTCTCAGTTTTCAATACTCAATCCTCAATCTTCAATCTTCAACTCTCCATCCACAAACATCAATTCTCATCACTCAACCCTCAACACTCAGTCCTCAATCTTCAATCCTCAATCCTCAATACTCAATCCTGAGTCCTCGGTCCTCAATCTTCAATACACAATCCTCAATCCTAAAATCCTCAATACGCAATATTCAACACTCAACCCTCAACCATCAATTCTCAATACTCAACCATCAATGCTCAATTCTCAATACTCAACAGAATATCCTGAATTCTCAGTTTTCAATACTTAATCCCCAATCTTCAATCTTCAAATCTCAATCCACAAACATCAATTCTCATCACTGAACCCTCAACACTCAGTCCTCAATCTTCAATCCTTAATCCTCAATCCTCTATCGTCAATCATAAATCCCCAATCCTCTATCATCAATCCTCAATCCTCAATCCTCAATCCCCAATCCTCAGCCCTCAATCTTCAATCCTCAATACTCAATCTTCAATCTTCAAACCTCAATACTCAATCCTCAATCCTCAATCCGCAATCCTCAATCTTCAATCCTCAATACTCAATCTTCAATCCTCAATCCTCAATCCTGGAATCCTCAATCCTCAATATTCAACACACAACCCTCAACCTTCAATCCTCAATACTCAACCATCAGTCCTCAATTCTCAATAGTCAATCGTCAGTCTTCAATCCTCGACACTCCAATCTTCAATCCGCAATCCTCAATGTTCAATCCTCAATACTCAATCTTCAATCCTCAATCCTCAATCCTCAATCCTCAATCTTCAATCCTCAATCCTCGATCATCAATTTTCAATCCTCAATCCTTAATCTTGAGACTTCAAACATCAATGCTCAACCCTCAGTCCTCGTCCTCAATCCACAACCCTCAATCCTCAATCCTCAATCTTCAATCCTCAATCCTCAATCCTCAATGCTCATTACTCAATCCTCAGTCCTCAGTCCTCAAACATCAATCCTCAACCCTCAGCCCTCATCCTCAATCCTCAATCCTCATCCTCAATCTTCTATCTTCAATCCTCAATACTCAATCTTCAATCGTCAGACCTCAACCATCAATGCTCAATTCTCAATACTCAACAGAATATCCTGAATTCTCAGTTTTCAATCCTCAATCCACAATCTTCCATTTTCAAATCTCAATCCACAAACATCAATTATCATCACTCAACCCTCAACACTCAGTCCTCAATCTTCAATCCTCAATCCTCAATCCTCAATCGTCAATCCTCAATCCCCAATCCTCTATCATCAATCCTCAATCCTTAATCCTCAATCCTCAATCCTCAATCTTCAATCCTCAATCCGCAATCCTAAAATCCTCAATCCCCAATATTCAACACACAACCCTCAACCACCAATACTCAATAATCAACCATCAATGATCAATTCTCAATACTCAATAAAATATCCTGAATTCTCAGTTTTCAATACGCAATCCTCAATCTTCAATATTCAAGTCTCCATCCACAACATCTATTCTCATCACTCAACCCTCAACACTCAGTCCTCAATCTTCAATCCTCAATCCTCAATCCTCAAACTTCAATCCTCAATACTCAATCTTCAATCCTCAATTGTCAATTCTCAATCCTCAATCCTCAATTCTCAGTCACCAATACTCAGACTTCAATACTCAATCCGCAATCCTCAATCCTCAATCCTCAATTCTCAATCCTCATTCCTCAAACCGCAATCCTCAATCCTCAATCTTCAATCCTCAATCTTCAATCCTCAATCCTCAATCCTCAAACCTCAATCCTCAGTCCTGAATACTCCATCTTCAATACTCAATCCAAAATCCTCAATCCAACAATCCTCAATCCTCAATCCTCATTCCTCAAACCTCAATACTCAACCCTCAGTCCTCATCCTCAATTCTCAATTCTCGATCCTCAATCCTCAATTCTCAATCTTCAATCCTCAATAATCAATCTCCAATCCTAGATCCTCAATCCCCAATCCTCAATCCTTAATCCTCAATTTTCAATCCTCAATCCCCAGTCCTCAATCTTCAATCCTGAATACTCTATCGTCAATCCTCAATCCTCAATCCTCAATCCTCAATCCTCAATCCTCAAACCCCAATCCTCTATCATCAATGCTCAATCCTCATTCCTCAAACCTCACTCCTCAATCCTCAATCCTCAATCCTCAATCCTCAATCTTCAATCCTCAATACTCAATCTTCAATCTTCAATCCTCAATCCTCAATCCTCATTCCTCAATCCGCAATCCTCAATCTTCAATCCTCAATACTCAATCTTCAATCCTCAATCCTCAATTCTGAAATCCTCAATCCTCAATATTCAACACACAACCCTCAACCTTCAATCCTCAATACACAACCATCAATCCTCAATTCTCAATACTCAATAGAATATCCTATATTCTCAGTTTTCAATACTCAATCCTCAATCTTCAATCTTCAACTCTCCATCCACAAACATCAATTCTCATCACTCAACCCTCAACACTCAGTCCTCAATCTTCAATCCTCAATCCTCAATACTCAATCCTCAGTCCTCGGTCCTCAACCTTCAATACTCAATCCTCAATCCTAAAATCCTCAATCCTCAATATTCACACTCAACCCTCAACCATCAATCCTCAATACTCAACCATCAATGCTCAATTCTCAATACTCAACAGAATATCCTGAATTTTCAGTTTTCAATACTCAATCCCCAATCTTCAATCTTCAAATCTCAACCCACAAACATCAATTCTCATCACTGAGCCCTCAACACTCAGTCCTCAATCTTCAATCCTTAATCCTCAATCCTCAATCATCAATCCTAAATCCCCAATACTCTATCATCAATCCTCAATCCTCAATCCTCAATCCTCAATCCTCAGTCCTCAATCTTCAATCCTCAATACTCCGTCTTCATTCCTCAGTCCTCAATCCACAATCCTCAATCCTCAATCCTCCTTCCTCAAACCTCAATCCTCAACCCTCAGTCCTCATACTCAATTCTCAATTCTCAATCCTCAATCCTCAATCCTCAATCCTCAACTTTCAATCCTCAATCTTCAATCCTCAATCTTCTGTCCTCAATGCTCAATACTCAATCCTGAATCCTGAATCCTCAATCCTCAATCCTCAATCCTCATTTCTCAAACCTCAATCCCCAACCCTCAGTCCTCATCCTCAATTCTCAATTCTCAATACTCAGTCATCAATTCTCAATCTTCAATCCTCTATAATCAATCTCCCATCCTAGATCCTCAATCCCCAATCCTCAATCCTTGATCCTCAATCTTCAATCCTCAATCTCCTGTCCTCAATCTTCAATCCTCAATGCTCAATCATCAATCCTCAATCCTCAGTCCACAATCCTCAATCCTCAATCCTCAATCCTCAATCCTCAATCTTCAATCCTCAATACTCAATCTTCAATCTTCAATCCTCAATCCTCAATCCTCAATCCTCAATCTTCAATACTCAATCCTCAATGTTCAATCTTCAAGTCTACATCCACAAACATCTATTCTCATCACTCAACCCTCAACCCTCAGTCCTCGTCCTCCATCCTCAATCCTCAATCCTCAATCCTCAATCTTCAATCCTCAACACTCAACCCTCAATCCTCAGTCTTCAAACCTCAATTCCGAATCCTCAATCCTGAATCCTCAATCTCCATCCCTCAGTCCGCAACAATCTATTGTCAATCCTCAATCCTCAATAGAATATCCTCAATTCACAGTTTTCAACACTCAATCCCCAATCTGCAATTTTCAAATCTCAATCCTCAAACATCAATGCTCATCACTCAACCCTCAACTCTCAGTCCTCAATCTTCAATCCTCACTCCTCAATCCTCAGTCCTCAATCCTCAATCCTCAATATTCAAACCTCAATCCTCAACCGTCAGTCCTCGTCCTCAATCCTCAACCCTCAATCCTCAGTCGTCAATCTTCAATCATCAATACTCAATTTTCAATCCTCAATCCTCAATCCTCAATCCCCAATCCTCAATCCTCAATATTCAATACACAACCCTCAACCATCAATCTTCAATACTCAGTCATCAATCCTCAATTCTCAATACTCAATAGAATATCCTGAATTCTCAGTTTTCAATACTCAATCCTCAATCTTCAATCTTCAAGTCTCCATCCACAAACATCAATTCTCATCACTCTACCCTCAACACTCAGTCCTCAATCGTCAATCCTCAATCCTCAATCCTCAATCTTCAATCCTCAATACTCAATCTTCAATCCTCAATCCTCAATCCTCAATCCTCAATCCTCAATCCTCACTCATCAATCCTCAATCCTCAATCCTCAATCCTCAATCTGCAATCCTCAATACTCAATACTCAATCCTCAATCGTCAATCCTCAAACCCCAATCCTCTATCATCAATACTCAACCGTCGATCCTCAATTCTCAATACTCAATAGAATATCCTGAATTCTCAGTTTTCAATACTCAATCCTCAACCTTCAATCTTCAAGTCTCCATCCACAAACATCAATTCTCATCAATCAACCCTCAACACTCTGCCCTCAATCTTCAATCCTCAATCCTCAATACTCAATCCTCAGTCCTCAGTCCTCAATCTTCAATACTCAATCCTCAATCCTGAAATCCTCAAACCTCAATGTTCAACACACAACCCTCAACCATTAATCCTCAATACTCAACCATCAATGCTCAACCCTCAATACTCAATAGATTATGCTGAATTCTCAGTTTTCAATACTCAATCCTCAATCTTCAATCTTCAAGTCTCCATCCACAAACATCTATTCTCATCACTCAACCCTCAACACTCAGTCCTCAATCATCAATCCTCAATCCTCAATACTCGATCTTCAATCCTCAATACTCAATCTTCAATCCTCAATCCTCAATCCTCAATTCTCAATCCTCAATCCTCAGTCATCGATCCTCAATCTTCAATACTCAACCCTCAATGTTCAATCTTCAAGTCTCCATCCACAAACATCTATTCTCATCACTCAAACCTCAACCCTCAGTCCTCGTCCTCCATCCTCAATCCTCAATCCTCAATCCTCAATCCTCAATCTTCAGTCCTCAATCCTCAACCCTCAATCCTCTGTCTTCAAACCTCAATTCCGAATCCTCAATCCTGAATCCTCAATCTCCAACCCTCAGTCCTCAACAATCTATTGTCAATCCTCAATCCTCAATAGAATATCCTCAATTCACAGTTTTCAACACTCAATCCCCAATCTTCAATTTTCAAATCGCAATCCACAAACATCAATTCTCATCACTCAACCCTCAACACTGAGTTCTCAATCATCAATCCTCAATCCTCAATCCTCAATCTTCAATCCTCAATACACAATCTTCAATTCTCAATCCTCAATCGTCAGTCCTCAATACTAAATCCTCAATCGTCAATCCTCAATCCCGAATCCTCAATCTTCAATCCTCAATCCTCAATCCTCAATCCTCAATCCTCAATCTTCAATCCTCAATACTCAATCTTCAATCCTCAATCCTCAATCCTGAAATCCTCAATCCTCAATATTCAACACACAACCCTCAACCTTCAATCCTCAATACTCAGCCATCAGTCCTCAATTCTCAATACTCAATAGTCAGTCTTCAATCCTCGACACTCCAATCTTCAATCCGCAATCCTCAATGTTCAATCCTCAATACTCAATCTTCAATCCTCAATCCTCAATCCTCAATCCTCAATCTTCAATCCTCAATCCTCGATCCTCAATTTTCAATCCTCAATCCTCAATCTTGAGACCTCAAACATCAATGCTCAACCCTCAGTCCTCGTCCTCAATCCACAACCCTCAATCCTCAATCCTCAATCTTCAATCCTCAATCCTCAATCCTCAATGCTCATTACTCAATCCTCAGTCCTCAGTCCTCAAACATCAATCCTCAACCCTCAGCCATCATCCTCAATCCTCAATCCTCATCCTCAATCTTCTATCTTCAATCCTCAATACTCAATCTTCAATCGTCAGACCTCAACCATCAATGCTCAATTCTCAATACTCAACAGAATATCCTGAATTCTCAGTTTTCAATCCTCAATCCTCAATCTTCCATTTTCAAATCTCAATCCACAAACATCAATTATCATCACTCAACCCTCAACACTCAGTCTTCAATCTTCAATCCTCAATCCTCTATCCTCAATCGTCAATCCTCAATCCCCAATCCTCTATCATCAATCCCCAATCCTTAATCCTCAATCCTCAATCCTCAATCTTCAATCCTCAATCCGCAATCCTAAAATCCTCAATCCCCAATATTCAACACACAACCCTCAACCACCAATACTCAATACTCAACCATCAATGATCAATTCTCAATACTCAATAGAATATCCTGAATTCTCAGTTTTCAATACGCAATCCTCAATCTTCAATATTCAAGTCTCCATCCACAACATCTGTTCTCATCACTCAACCCTCAACACTCAGGCCTCAATCTTCAATCCTCAATCCTCAATCCTCAAACTTCAATCCTCAATACTCAATCTTCAATCCGCAATTGTCAATTCTCAATCCTCAATCCTCAATTCTCAGTCACCAATACTCAGACTTCAATACTCAATCCGCAATCCTCAATCCTCAATCCTCAATTCTCAATCCTCATTCCTCAAATCGCAATCCTCAATCCTCAATCCTCAATCCTCAATCTTCAATCCTCAATCCTCAATCCTCAATTCTCAATCTTCAATCCTCAGTCATCAATCCTCAATCTTCAATACTCAATCCTCAATGTTCAATCTTCAAGTCTACATCCACAAACATCTATTCTCATCACTCAACCCTCAACCCTCAGTCCTCGTCCTCCATCCTCAATCCTCAATCCTCAATCCTCAATCTTCAATCCTCAACACTCAACCCTCAATCCTCAGTCTTCAAACCTCAATTCCGAATCCTCAATCCTGAATCCTCAATCTCCATCCCTCAGTCCGCAACAATCTATTGTCAATCCTCAATCCTCAATAGAATATCCTCAATTCACAGTTTTCAACACTCAATCCCCAATCTTCAATTTTCAAATCTCAATCCTCAAACATCAATGCTCATCACTCAACCCTCAACTCTCAGTCCTCAATCTTCAATCCTCACTCCTCAATCCTCAGTCCTCAATCCTCAATCCTCAATATTCAAACCTCAATCCTCAACCGTCAGTCCTCGTCCTCAATCCTCAACCCTCAATCCTCAGTCGTCAATCTTCAATCATCAATACTCAATTTTCAATCCTCAATCCTGAATCCTCAATCCCCAATCCTCAATCCTCAATATTCAATACACAACCCTCAACCATCAATCCTCAATACTCAGTCATCAATCCTCAATTCTCAATACTCAATAGAATGTCCTGAATTCTCAGTTTTCAATACTCAATCCTCAATCTTCAATCTTCAAGTCTCCATCCACAAACATCAATTCTCATCACTCTACCCTCAACACTCAGTCCTCAATCGTCAATCCTCAATCCTCAATCCTCAATCTTCAATCCTCAATACTCAATCTTCAATCCTCAATCCTCAATCCTCAATCCTCAATCCTCAATCCTCACTCATCAATCCTCAATCCTCAATCCTCAATCCTCAATCTGCAATCCTCAATACTCAATCCTCAATCCTCAATCGTCAATCCTCAAACCCCAATCCTCTATCATCAATACTCAACCGTCAATCCTCAATTCTCAATACTCAATAGAATATCCTGAATTCTCAGTTTTCAATACTCAATCCTCAACCTTCAATCTTCAAGTCTCCATCCACAAACATCAATTCTCATCACTCAACCCTCAACACTCTGCCCTCAATCTTCAATCCTCAATCCTCAGTACTCAATCCTCAGTCCTCAGTCCTCAATCTTCAATACTCAATCCTCAATCCTGAAATCCTCAAACCTCAATGTTCAACACACAACCCTCAACCATTAATCCTCAATACTCAACCATCAATGCTCAACCCTCAATACTCAATATATTATGCTGAATTCTCAGTTTTCAATACTCAATCCTCAATCTTCAATCTTCAAGTCTCCATCCACAAACATCTATTCTCATCACTCAACCCTCAACACTCAGTCCTCAATCATCAATCCTCAATCCTCAATACTCGATCTTCAATCCTCAATACTCAATCTTCAATCCTCAATCCTCAATCCTCAATTCTCAATCCTCAATCCTCAGTCATCGATCCTCAATCTTCAATACTCAACCCTCAATGTTCAATCTTCAAGTCTCCATCCACAAACATCTATTCTCATCACTCAAACCTCAACCCTCAGTCCTCGTCCTCCATCCTCAATCCTCAATCCTCAATCCTCAATCTTCAGTCCTCAATCCTCAACCCTCAGTCCTCTGTCTTCAAACCTCAATTCCGAATCCTCAATCCTGAATCCTCAATCTCCAACCCTCAGTCCTCAACAATCTATTGTCAATCCTCAATCCTCAATAGAATATCCTCAATTCACAGTTTTCAACACTCAATCCCCAATCTTCAATTTTCAAATCGCAATCCACAAACATCAATTCTCATCACTCAACCCTCAACACTGAGTTCTCAATCATCAATCCTCAATCCTCAATCCTCAATCTTCAATCCTCAATACACAATCTTCAATTCTCAATCCTCAATCCTCAGTCCTCAATACTAAATCCTCAATCGTCAATCCTCAATTCCGAATCCTCAATCTTCAATCCTCAATCCTCAATCCTCAATCCTCAATCCTCAATCCTCAATCTCCAATCCTCAATACTCAATCTTCAATCCTCAATCCTCAATCCTGAAATCCTCAATCCTCAATATTCAACACACAACCCTCAACCTTCAATCCTCAATACTCAACCATCAATCCTCAATTCTCAATACTCAATAGAATATCCTGAATTCTCAGTTTTCAATACTCAATCCTCAATCTTCAATCTTCAACTCTCCATCCACAAACATCAATTCTCATCACTCAACCCTCAACACTCAGTCCTCAATCTTCAATCCTCAATCCTCAATACTCAATCCTGAGTCCTCGGTCCTCAATCTTCAATACACAATCCTCAATCCTAAAATCCTCAATACTCAATATTCAACACTCAACCCTCAACCATCAATTCTCAATACTCAACCATCAATGCTCAATTCTCAATACTCAACAGAATATCCTGAATTCTCAGTTTTCAATACTTAATCCCCAATCTTCAATCTTCAAATCTCAATCCACAAACATCAATTCCCATCACTGAACCCTCAACACTCAGTCCTCAATCTTCAATCCTTAATCCTCAATCCTCTATCGTCAATCATAAATCCCCAATCCTCTATCATCAATCCTCAATCCTCAATCCTCAATCCCCAATCCTCAGCCCTCAATCTTCAATCCTCAATACTCAATCTTCAATCTTCAAACCTCAATACTCAATCCTCAATCCTCAATCCGCAATCCTCAATCTTCAATCCTCAATACTCAATCTTCAATCCTCAATCCTCAATCCTGGAATCCTCAATCCTCAATATTCAACACACAACCCTCAACCTTCAATCCTCAATACTCAACCATCAGTCCTCAATTCTCAATACTCAATCGTCAGTCTTCAATCCTCGACACTCCAATCTTCAATCCGCAATCCTCAATGTTCAATCCTCAATACTCAATCTTCAATCCTCAATCCTCAATCCTCAATCCTCAATCTTCAATCCTCAATCCTCGATCCTCAATTTTCAATCCTCAATCCTCAATCTTGAGACCTCAAACATAAATGCTCAACCCTCAGTCCTCGTCCTCAATCCACAACCCTCAATCCTCAATCCTCAATCTTCAATCCTCAATCCTCAATCCTCAATGCTCATTACTCAATCCTCAGTCCTCAGTCCTCAAACATCAATCCTCAACCCTCAGCCCTCATCCTCAATCCTCAATCCTCATCCTCAATCTTCTATCTTCAATCCTCAATACTCAATCTTCAATCGTCAGACCTCAACCATCAATGCTCAATTCTCAATACTCAACAGAATATCCTGAATTCTCAGTTTTCAATCCTCAATCCTCAATCTTCCATTTTCAAATCTCAATCCACAAACATCAATTATCATCACTCAACCCTCAACACTCAGTCTTCAACCTTCAATCCTCAATCCTCTATCCTCAATCGTCAATCCTCAATCCCCAATCCTCTATCATCAATCCCCAATCCTTAATCCTCAATCCTCAATCCTCAATCTTCAATCCTCAATCCGCAATCCTAAAATCATCAATCCCCAATATTCAACACACAACCCTCAACCACCAATACTCAATACTCAACCATCAATGATCAATTCTCAATACTCAATAGAATATCCTGAATTCTCAGTTTTCAATACGCAATCCTCAATCTTCAATATTCAAGTCTCCATCCACAACATCTATTCTCATCACTCAACCCTCAACACTCAGTCCTCAATCTTCAATCCTCAATCCTCAATCCTCAAACTTCAATCCTCAAAACTCAATCTTCAATCCTCAATTGTCAATTCTCAATCCTCAATCCTCAATTCTCAGTCACCAATACTCAGACTTCAATACTCAATCCGCAATCCTCAATCCTCAATCCTCAATTCTCAATCCTCATTCCTCAAACCGCAATCCTCAATCCTCAATCCTCAATCCTCAATCTTCAATCCTCAATCCTCAATCCTCAATTCTCAATCTTCAATCCTCAGTCATCAATCCTCAATCTTCAATACTCAATCCTCAATGTTCAATCTTCAAGTCTACATCCACAAACATCTATTCTCATCACTCAACCCTCAACCCTCAGTCCTCGTCCTCCATCCTCAATCCTCAATCCTCAATCCTCAATCTTCAATCCTCAACACTCAACCCTCAATCCTCAGTCTTCAAACCTCAATTCCGAATCCTCAATCCTGAATCCTCAATCTCCATCCCTCAGTCCGCAACAATCTATTGTCAATCCTCAATCCTCAATAGAATATCCTCAATTCACAGTTTTCAACACTCAATCCCCAATCTTCAATTTTCAAATCTCAATCCTCAAACATCAATGCTCATCACTCAACCCTCAACTCTCAGTCCTCAATCTTCAATCCTCACTCCTCAATCCTCAGTCCTCAATCCTCAATCCTCAATATTCAAACCTCAATCCTCAACCGTCAGTCCTCGTCCTCAATCCTCAACCCTCAATCCTCAGTCGTCAATCTTCAATCATCAATACTCAATTTTCAATCCTCAATCCTCAATCCTCAATCCCCAATCCTCAATCCTCAATATTCAATACACAACCCTCAACCATCAATCCTCAATACTCAGTCATCAATCCTCAATTCTCAATACTCAATAGAATATCCTGAATTCTCAATTTTCAATACTCAATCCTCAATCTTCAATCTTCAAGTCTCCATCCACAAACATCAATTCTCATCACTCTACCCTCAACACTCAGTCCTCAATCGTCAATCCTCAATCCTCAATCCTCAATCTTCAATCCTCAATACTCAATCTTCAATCCTCAATCCTCAATCCTCAATCCTCAATCCTCAATCCTCACTCATCAATCCTCAATCCTCAATCCTCAATCCTCAATCTGCAATCCTCAATACTCAATCCTCAATCCTCAATCGTCAATCCTCAAACCCCAATCCTCTATCATCAATACTCAACCGTCAATCCTCAATTCTCAATACTCAATAGAATATCCTGAATTCTCAGTTTTCAATACTCAATACTCAACCTTCAATCTTCAAGTCTCCATCCACAAACATCAATTCTCATCACTCAACCCTCAACACTCTGCCCTCAATCTTCAATCCTCAATCCTCAATACTCAATCCTCAGTCCTCAGTCCTCAATCTTCAATACTCAATCCTCAATCCTGAAATCCTCAAACCTCAATGTTCAACACACAACCCTCAACCATTAATCCTCAATACTCAACCATCAATGCTCAACCCTCAATACTCAATAGATTATGCTGAATTCTCAGTTTTCAATACTCAATCCTCAATCTTCAATCTTCAAGTCTCCATCCACAAACATCTATTCTCATCACTCAACCCTCAACACTCAGTCCTCAATCATCAATCCTCAATCCTCAATACTCGATCTTCAATCCTCAATACTCAATCTTCAATCCTCAATCCTCAATCCTCAATTCTCAATCCTCAATCCTCAGTCATCGATCCTCAATCTTCAATACTCAACCCTCAATGTTCAATCTTCAAGTCTCCATCCACAAACATCTATTCTCATCACTCAAACCTCAACCCTCAGTCCTCGTCCTCCATCCTCAATCCTCAATCCTCAATCCTCAATCTTCAGTCCTCAATCCTCAACCCTCAATCCTCTGTCTTCAAACCTCAATTCCGAATCCTCAATCCTGAATCCTCAATCTCCAACCCTCAGTCCTCAACAATCTATTGTCAATCCTCAATCCTCAATAGAATATCCTCAATTCACAGTTTTCAACACTCAATCCCCAATCTTCAATTTTCAAATCGCAATCCACAAACATCAATTCTCATCACTCAACCCTCAACACTGAGTTCTCAATCATCAATCCTCAATCCTCAATCCTCAATCTTCAATCCTCAATACACAATCTTCAATTCTCAATCCTCAATCCTCAGTCCTCAATACTAAATCCTCAATCGTCAATCCTCAATTCCGAATCCTCAATCTTCAATCCTCAATCCTCAATCCTCAATCCTCAATCCTCAATCTTCAATCCTCAATACTCAATCTTCAATCCTCAATCCTCAATCCTGAAATCCTCAATCCTCAATATTCAACACACAACCCTCAACCTTCAATCCTCAATACTCAACCATCAATCCTCAATTCTCAATACTCAATAGAACATCCTGAATTCTCAGTTTTCAATACTCAATCCTCAATCTTCAATCTTCAACTCTCCATCCACAAACATCAATTCTCATCACTCAACCCTCAACACTCAGTCCTCAATCTTCAATCCTCAATCCTCAATACTCAATCCTGAGTCCTCGGTCCTCAATCTTCAATACACAATCCTCAATCCTAAAATCCTCAATACGCAATATTCAACACTCAACCCTCAACCATCAATTCTCAATACTCAACCATCAATGCTCAATTCTCAATACTCAACAGAATATCCTGAATTCTCAGTTTTCAATACTTAATCCCCAATCTTCAATCTTCAAATCTCAATCCACAAACATCAATTCTCATCACTGAACCCTCAACACTCAGTCCTCAATCTTCAATCCTTAATCCTCAATCCTCTATCGTCAATCATAAATCCCCAATCCTCTATCATCAATCCTCAATCCTCAATCCTCAATCCCCAATCCTCAGCCCTCAATCTTCAATCCTCAATACTCAATCTTCAATCTTCAAACCTCAATACTCAATCCTCAATCCTCAATCCGCAATCCTCAATCTTCAATCCTCAATACTCAATCTTCAATCCTCAATCCTCAATCCTGGAATCCTCAATCCTCAATATTCAACACACAACCCTCAACCTTCAATCCTCAATACTCAACCATCAGTCCTCAATTCTCAATAGTCAATCGTCAGTCTTCAATCCTCGACACTCCAATCTTCAATCCGCAATCCTCAATGTTCAATCCTCAATACTCAATCTTCAATCCTCAATCCTCAATCCTCAATCCTCAATCTTCAATCCTCAATCCTCGATCATCAATTTTCAATCCTCAATCCTTAATCTTGAGACTTCAAACATCAATGCTCAACCCTCAGTCCTCGTCCTCAATCCACAACCCTCAATCCTCAATCCTCAATCTTCAATCCTCAATCCTCAATCCTCAATGCTCATTACTCAATCCTCAGTCCTCAGTCCTCAAACATCAATCCTCAACCCTCAGCCCTCATCCTCAATCCTCAATCCTCATCCTCAATCTTCTATCTTCAATCCTCAATACTCAATCTTCAATCGTCAGACCTCAACCATCAATGCTCAATTCTCAATACTCAACAGAATATCCTGAATTCTCAGTTTTCAATCCTCAATCCACAATCTTCCATTTTCAAATCTCAATCCACAAACATCAATTATCATCACTCAACCCTCAACACTCAGTCCTCAATCTTCAATCCTCAATCCTCAATCCTCAATCGTCAATCCTCAATCCCCAATCCTCTATCATCAATCCTCAATCCTTAATCCTCAATCCTCAATCCTCAATCTTCAATCCTCAATCCGCAATCCTAAAATCCTCAATCCCCAATATTCAACACACAACCCTCAATCACCAATACTCAATACTCAACCATCAATGATCAATTCTCAATACTCAATAGAATATCCTGAATTCTCAGTTTTCAATACGCAATCCTCAATCTTCAATATTCAAGTCTCCATCCACAACATCTATTCTCATCACTCAACCCTCAACACTCAGTCCTCAATCTTCAATCCTCAATCCTCAATCCTCAAACTTCAATCCTCAATACTCAATCTTCAATCCTCAATTGTCAATTCTCAATCCTCAATCCTCAATTCTCAGTCACCAATACTCAGACTTCAATACTCAATCCGCAATCCTCAATCCTCAAACCTCAATCCTCAGTCCTGAATACTCCATCTTCAATACTCAATCCAAAATCCTCAATCCTCAATCCTCAATCCTCAATCCTCATTCCTCAAACCTCAATACTCAACCCTCAGTCCTCATCCTCAATTCTCAATTCTCAATCCTCAATCCTCAATTCTCAATCTTCAATCCTCAATAATCAATCTCCAATCCTAGATCCTCAATCCCCAATCCTCAATCCTTAATCCTCAATTTTCAATCCTCAATCCCCAGTCCTCAATCTTCAATCCTGAATACTCTATCGTCAATCCTCAATCCTCAATCCACAATCCTCAATCCTCAATCCTCAATCCTCAATCTTCAATCCTCAATACTCAATCTTCAATCTTCAATCCTCAATCCTCAATCCTCAATCCTCAATCCGCAATCCTCAATCTTCGATCCTCAATACTCAATCTTCTATCCTCAATCATCAATCCTGAAATCCTCGACCCTCAATATTCAACACACAACCATCAACCTTCAATCCTCAATACTCAACCGTCAATCCTCAATTCTCAATACTCAATAGAATATCCTGAATTCTCAGTTTTGAGTACTCAATCCTCAATCTTCAATCATCAAGTCTCCATCCACAAGCATCAATTCTCACCACTCAACCCTCAACACTCTGCCCTCAATCTTCAATCCTCAATCCTCAATACTCAATCCTCATTCCTCAAACCTCAATCTTCAATACTCAATCCTCAATCCTAAAACCCTCAATCGTCAATGTTCAACACACAACCCTCAACCATTAATCCTCAATACTCAACCATTAATTCTCAATTCTCATTACTCAATAGAATATGCTGAATTCTCAGTTTTCAATACTCAATCCTCAATCTTCAATCTTCAAGTCTCCATCCACAAACATCTATTCTCATCACTCAACCCTCAACACTCAGTCCTCAATCTTCAATCCTCTATCCTCAATACTCGATCTTCAATCCACAACACTCAACCCTCAATCCTCAGTCTTCAAACCTCAATTCCGAATACTCAATCCTGAATCCTCAAACTCCATCCCTCAGTCCGCAGCAATCTATTGTCAATCCTCAATCCTCAATAGAATATCCTCAATTCACAGTTTTCAACACACAATCCCCAATCTTCAATTTTCAAATCTCAATCCACAAACATCAATGCTCATCACTCAACCCTCAACACTCAGTCCTCAATCTTCAATCCTCAATCCTCAATCCTCAGTCCTCAATCCTCAATCCTCAATATTCAAACCTCAATCCTCAACCGTCAGTCCTCGTCCTCAATCCTCAATCCTCACTCATCAATCCTCAATCCTCAATCCTCAATCCTCAATCTGCAATCCTCAATACTCAATCCTCAATCCTCAATCGTCAATCCTCAAACCCCAATCCTCTATCATCAATGCTCAATCCTCATTCCTCAAACCTCACTCCTCAATCCTCAATCCTTCAATCCTCAATCCTCAATCTTCAATCCTCAATACTCAATCTTCAATCTTCAATCCTCAATCCTCAATCCTCATTCCTCAATCCGCAATCCTCAATCTTCAATCCTCAATACTCAATCTTCAATCCTCAATCCTCAATTCTGAAATCCTCAATCCTCAATATTCAACACACAACCCTCAACCTTCAATCCTCAATACACAACCATCAATCCTCAATTCTCAATACTCAATAGAATATCCTATATTCTCAGTTTTCAATACTCAATCCTCAATCTTCAATCTTCAACTCTCCATCCACAAACATCAATTCTCATCACTCAACCCTCAACACTCAGTCCTCAATCTTCAATCCTCAATCCTCAATACTCAATCCTCAGTCCTCGGTCCTCAACCTTCAATACTCAATCCTCAATCCTAAAATCCTCAATCCTCAATATTCACACTCAACCCTCAACCATCAATCCTCAATACTCAACCATCAATGCTCAATTCTCAATACTCAACAGAATATCCTGAATTTTCAGTTTTCAATACTCAATCCCCAATCTTCAATCTTCAAATCTCAACCCACAAACATCAATTCTCATCACTGAGCCCTCAACACTCAGTCCTCAATCTTCAATCCTTAATCCTCAATCCTCAATCATCAATCCTAAATCCCCAATACTCTATCATCAATCCTCAATCCTCAATCCTCAATCCTCAATCCTCAGTCCTCAATCTTCAATCCTCAATACTCCGTCTTCATTCCACAGTCCTCAATCCACAATCCTCAATCCTCAATCCTCCTTCCTCAAACCTCAATCCTCAACCCTCAGTCCTCATACTCAATTCTCAATTCTCAATCCTCAATCCTCAATCCTCAATCCTCAACTTTCAATCCTCAATCTTCAATCCTCAACCTTCTGTCCTCAATGCTCAATACTCAATCCTGAATCCTGAATCCTCAATCCTCAATCCTCAATCCTCATTTCTCAAACCTCAATCCCCAACCCTCAGTCCTCATCCTCAATTCTCAATTCTCAATACTCAGTCATCAATTCTCAATCTTCAATCCTCTATAATCAATCTCCAATCCTAGATCCTCAATCCCCAATCCTCAATCCTTGATCCTCAATCTTCAATCCTCAATCTCCTGTCCTCAATCTTCAATCCTCAATGCTCAATCATCAATCCTCAATCCTCAGTCCACAATCCTCAATCCTCAATCCTCAATCCTCAATCCTCAATCTTCAATCCTCAATACTCAATCTTCAATCTTCAATCCTCAATCCTCAATCCTCAATCCTCAATCTTCAATACTCAATCCTCAATGTTCAATCTTCAAGTCTACATCCACAAACATCTATTCTCATCACTCAACCCTCAACCCTCAGTCCTCGTCCTCCATCCTCAATCCTCAATCCTCAATCCTCAATCTTCAATCCTCAACACTCAACCCTCAATCCTCAGTCTTCAAACCTCAATTCCGAATCCTCAATCCTGAATCCTCAATCTCCATCCCTCAGTCCGCAACAATCTATTGTCAATCCTCAATCCTCAATAGAATATCCTCAATTCACAGTTTTCAACACTCAATCCCCAATCTTCAATCTTCATATCTCAATCCACAAACATCAATGCTCATCACTCAACCCTCAACTCTCAGTCCTCAATCTTCAATCCTCACTCCTCAATCCTCAGTCCTCAATCCTCAATCCTCAATATTCAAACCTCAATCCTCAACCGTCAGTCCTCGTCCTCAATCCTCAAACCTCAATCCTCAGTCCTCAATCTTCAATCATCAATACTCAATTTTCAATCCTCAATCCTCAATCCTCAATCCCCAATCCTCAATCCTCAATATTCAATACACAAGCCTCAACCATCAATCCTCAATACTCAGTCATCAATCCTCAATTCTCAATACTCAATAGAATATCCTGAATTCTCAGTTTTCAATACTCAATCCTCAATCTTCAATCTTCAAGTCTGCATCCACAAACATCAATTCTCATCACTCTACCCTCAACACTCAGTCCTCAATCGTCAATCCTCAATCCTCAATCCTCAATCTTCAATCCTCAATACTCAATCTTCAATCCTCAATCCTCAATCCTCAATCCTCAATCCTCAATCCTCACTCATCAATCCTCAATCCTCAATCCTCAAACCTCAATCTGCAATCCTCAATACTCAATCCTCAATCCTCAATCGTCAATCCTCAAACCCCAATCCTCTATCATCAATACTCAATCCTCAATCCTCAATCCTCAAACCTCAATCCTCAATCCTCAATCTTCAATCCTCAATACTCAACCATCAGTCCTCAATTCTCAATAGTCAATCGTCAGTCTTCAATCCTCGACACTCCGATCTTCAATCCGCAATCCTCAATGTTCAATCCTCAATACTCAATCTTCAATCCTCAATCCTCAATCCTCAATCCTCAATCTTCAATCCTCAATCCTCGATCATCAATTTTCAATCCTCAATCCTTAATCTTGAGACTTCAAACATCAATGCTCAACCCTCAGTCCTCGTCCTCAATCCACAACCCTCAATCCTCAATCCACAATCTTCAATCCTCAATCCTCAATCCTCAATGTTCATTACTCAATCCTCAGTCCTCAGTCCTCAAACATCAATCCTCAACCCTCAGCCCTCATCCTCAATCCTCAATCCTCATCCTCAATCTTCTATCTTCAATCCTCAATACTCAATCTTCAATCGTCAGACCTCAACCATCAATGCTCAATTCTCAATACTCAACAGAATATCCTGAATTCTCAGTTTTCAATCCTCAATCCACAATCTTCCATTTTCAAATCTCAATCCACAAACATCAATTATCATCACTCAACCCTCAACACTCAGTCCTCAATCTTCAATCCTCAATCCTCAATCCTCAATCGTCAATCCTCAATCCCCAATCCTCTATCATCAATCCTCAATCCTTAATCCTCAATCCTCAATCCTCAATCTTCAATCCTCAATCCGCAATCCTAAAATCCTCAATCCCCAATATTCAACACACAACCCTCAACCACCAATACTCAATACTCAACCATCAATGATCAATTCTCAATACTCAATAGAATATCCTGAATTCTCAGTTTTCAATACGCAATCCTCAATCTTCAATATTCAAGTCTCCATCCACAACATCTATTCTCATCACTCAACCCTCAACACTCAGTCCTCAATCTTCAATCCTCAATCCTCAATCCTCAAACTTCAATCCTCAATACTCAATCTTCAATCCTCAATTGTCAATTCTCAATCCTCAATCCTCAATTCTCAGTCACCAATACTCAGACTTCAATACTCAATCCGCAATCCTCAATCCTCAATCCTCAATTCTCAATCCTCATTCCTCAAACCGCAATCCTCAATCCTCAATCTTCAATCCTCAATCTTCAATCCTCAATCCTCAATCCTCAAACCTCAATCCTCAGTCCTGAATACTCCATCTTCAATACTCAATCCAAAATCCTCAATCCTCAATCCTCAATCCTCAATCCTCATTCCTCAAACCTCAATACTCAACCCTCAGTCCTCATCCTCAATTCTCAATTCTCAATCCTCAATCCTCAATTCTCAATCTTCAATCCTCAATAATCAATCTCCAATCCTAGATCCTCAATCCCCAATCCTCAATCCTTAATCCTCAATTTTCAATCCTCAATCCCCAGTCCTCAATCTTCAATCCTGAATACTCTATCGTCAATCCTCAATCCTCAATCCTCAATCCTCAATCCTCAATCCTCAATCCTCAATCTTCAATCCTCAATACTCAATCTTCAATCTTCAATCCTCAATCCTCAATCCTCAATCCTCAATCCGCAATCCTCAATCTTCGATCCTCAATACTCAATCTTCTATCCTCAATCCTCAATCCTGAAATCCTCGACCCTCAATATTCAACACACAACCATCAACCTTCAATCCTCAATACTCAACCGTCAATCCTCAATTCTCAATACTCAATAGAATATCCTGAATTCTCAGTTTTGAGTACTCAATCCTCAATCTTCAATCATCAAGTCTCCATCCACAAGCATCAATTCTCACCACTCAACCCTCAACACTCTGCCCTCAATCTTCAATCCTCAATCCTCAATACTCAATCCTCATTCCTCAAACCTCAATCTTCAATACTCAATCCTCAATCCTAAAACCCTCAATCGTCAATGTTCAACACACAACCCTCAACCATTAATCCTCAATACTCAACCATTAATTCTCAATTCTCAATACTCAATAGAATATGCTGAATTCTCAGTTTTCAATACTCAATCCTCAATCTTCAATCTTCAAGTCTCCATCCACAAACATCTATTCTCATCACTCAACCCTCAACACTCAGTCCTCAATCTTCAATCCTCTATCCTCAATACTCGATCTTCAATCCACAACACTCAACCCTCAATCCTCAGTCTTCAAACCTCAATTCCGAATACTCAATCCTGAATCCTCAAACTCCATCCCTCAGTCCGCAGCAATCTATTGTCAATCCTCAATCCTCAATAGAATATCCTCAATTCACAGTTTTCAACACACAATCCCCAATCTTCAATTTTCAAATCTCAATCCACAAACATCAATGCTCATCACTCAACCCTCAACACTCAGTCCTCAATCTTCAATCCTCAATCCTCAATCCTCAGTCCTCAATCCTCAATCCTCAATATTCAAACCTCAATCCTCAACCGTCAGTCCTCGTCCTCAATCCTCAATCCTCACTCATCAATCCTCAATCCTCAATCCTCAATCCTCAATCTGCAATCCTCAATACTCAATCCTCAATCCTCAATCGTCAATCCTCAAACCCCAATCCTCTATCATCAATGCTCAATCCTCATTCCTCAAACCTCACTCCTCAATCCTCAATCCTTCAATCCTCAATCCTCAATCTTCAATCCTCAATACTCAATCTTCAATCTTCAATCCTCAATCCTCAATCCTCATTCCTCAATCCGCAATCCTCAATCTTCAATCCTCAATACTCAATCTTCAATCCTCAATCCTCAATTCTGAAATCCTCAATCCTCAATATTCAACACACAACCCTCAACCTTCAATCCTCAATACACAACCATCAATCCTCAATTCTCAATACTCAATAGAATATCCTATATTCTCAGTTTTCAATACTCAATCCTCAATCTTCAATCTTCAACTCTCCATCCACAAACATCAATTCTCATCACTCAACCCTCAACACTCAGTCCTCAATCTTCAATCCTCAATCCTCAATACTCAATCCTCAGTCCTCGGTCCTCAACCTTCAATACTCAATCCTCAATCCTAAAATCCTCAATCCTCAATATTCACACTCAACCCTCAACCATCAATCCTCAATACTCAACCATCAATGCTCAATTCTCAATACTCAACAGAATATCCTGAATTTTCAGTTTTCAATACTCAATCCCCAATCTTCAATCTTCAAATCTCAACCCACAAACATCAATTCTCATCACTGAGCCCTCAACACTCAGTCCTCAATCTTCAATCCTTAATCCTCAATCCTCAATCATCAATCCTAAATCCCCAATACTCTATCATCAATCCTCAATCCTCAATCCTCAATCCTCATTCCTCAGTCCTCAATCCACAATCCTCAATCCTCAATCCTCCTTCCTCAAACCTCAATCCTCAACCCTCAGTCCTCATACTCAATTCTCAATTCTCAATCCTCAATCCTCAATCCTCAATCCTCAACTTTCAATCCTCAATCTTCAATCCTCAACCTTCTGTCCTCAATGCTCAATACTCAATCCTGAATCCTGAATCCTCAATCCTCAATCCTCAATCCTCATTTCTCAAACCTCAATCCCCAACCCTCAGTCCTCATCCTCAATTCTCAATTCTCAATACTCAGTCATCAATTCTCAATCTTCAATCCTCTATAATCAATCTCCAATCCTAGATCCTCAATCCCCAATCCTCAATCCTTGATCCTCAATCTTCAATCCTCAATCTCCTGTCCTCAATCTTCAATCCTCAATGCTCAATCATCAATCCTCAATCCTCAGTCCACAATCCTCAATCCTCAATCCTCAATCCTCAATCCTCAATCTTCAATCCTCAATACTCAATCTTCAATCTTCAATCCTCAATCCTCAATCCTCAATCCTCAATCTTCAATACTCAATCCTCAATGTTCAATCTTCAAGTCTACATCCACAAACATCTATTCTCATCACTCAACCCTCAACCCTCAGTCCTCGTCCTCCATCCTCAATCCTCAATCCTCAATCCTCAATCTTCAATCCTCAACACTCAACCCTCAATCCTCAGTCTTCAAACCTCAATTCCGAATCCTCAATCCTGAATCCTCAATCTCCATCCCTCAGTCCGCAACAATCTATTGTCAATCCTCAATCCTCAATAGAATATCCTCAATTCACAGTTTTCAACACTCAATCCCCAATCTTCAATCTTCATATCTCAATCCACAAACATCAATGCTCATCACTCAACCCTCAACTCTCAGTCCTCAATCTTCAATCCTCACTCCTCAATCCTCAGTCCTCAATCCTCAATCCTCAATATTCAAACCTCAATCCTCAACCGTCAGTCCTCGTCCTCAATCCTCAAACCTCAATCCTCAGTCGTCAATCTTCAATCATCAATACTCAATTTTCAATCCTCAATCCTCAATCCTCAATCCCCAATCCTCAATCCTCAATATTCAATACACAAGCCTCAACCATCAATCCTCAATACTCAGTCATCAATCCTCAATTCTCAATACTCAATAGAATATCCTGAATTCTCAGTTTTCAATACTCAATCCTCAATCTTCAATCTTCAAGTCTCCATCCACAACAATCAATTCTCATCACTCTACCCTCAACACTCAGTCCTCAATCGTCAATCCTCAATCCTCAATCCTCAATCTTCAATCCTCAATACTCAATCTTCAATCCTCAATCCTCAATCCTCAATCCTCAATCCTCAATCCTCACTCATCAATCCTCAATCCTCAATCCTCAAACCTCAATCTGCAATCCTCAATACTCAATCCTCAATCCTCATTCGTCAATCCTCAAACCCCAATCCTCTATCATCAATACTCAATCCTCAATCCTCAATCCTCAAACCTCAATCATCAATCCTCAATCTTCAATCCTCAATACTCAATCTTCAATCTTCAATCCTCAATCCTCAATCCTCAATCCTCAATCCTCAATCCTCAATCCTCAATACTCAACACACAACCCTCAACCGTCAATCCTCAATACTCAACCACCAATACTCAATTCTCAATACTCAATAGAATATCCTGAATTATCATGTCTCAATACTCAATCCACAATATTCAATGATCAAATCTCAATCCTCAAACATCAATTCTCAACACTCAATCCTCAACACTCAGTCCTCTCTCTTCAATCTTCCACCATCAATCCTCTATCCTCAAGCGTCAATCCTCAATCCTCAATCCTCAACACTCTATCCTCAGCCCTCAAATCTCAATTCCGAATCCTCAATCCTGAATCCTCAATCTTCATCCCTCAGTCCGCAACAATCAATTGTCAATCCTCCATCCTCAATAGAATATCCTCAATTCACAGTTTTCAATACTCAATCCCCAACCTTCAATCTTCAAATCTCAATCCACAAACATCAATTCTCATCACTCAGCCCTCAGCACTCAATCTTCAATCTTCAATCCTCAATCCTCAATCCTCATTCCTCAATCCGCAATCCTCATTCTTCAATCCTCAATACTCAATCTTCAATCCTCAATCCTCAATCCTGAAATCCTCAATCCTCAATATTCAACACACAACCCTCAACCTTCAATCCTCAATACTCAACCATCAATCCTCAATTCTCAATACTCAATAGAATATCCTGAATTCTCAGTTTTCAATACTCAATGCTCAATCTTCAATCTTCAACTGTCCATCCACAAACATCAATTCTCATCACTCAACCCTCAACACTCAGTCCTCAATCTTCAATCCTCAATCGTCAATACTCAATCCTGAGTCCTCGGACCTCAATCTTCAATACACAATCCTCAATCCTAAAATCCTCAATCCTCAATATTCAACACTCAACCCTCAACCATCAATTCTCAATACTCAACCATCAATGCTCAATTCTCAATACTCAACAGAATATCCTGAATTCTCAGTTTTCAATACTCAATCCCCAATCTTCAATCTTCAAATCTCAATCCACATACATCAATTCTCATCACTGAACCCTCAACACTCAGTCCTCAATCTTCAATCCTTAATCCTCAACCCTCTATCGTCAATCCTAAATCCCCAATCCACTATCATCAATCCTCAATCCTCAATCCTCAATCCCCAATCCTCAGCCCTCAATCCTCAATCCTCAATCCTCAATCTTCAATCTTCAATCCTCAATCCTCAGTCCTCAATCTTCAATCATCAATGCTCAATTTTCAATCCTCAATCCTCAATCCTCAATCCCCAATCCTCAATCCTCAATATTCAATACACAACCCTCAGCCATCAATCTTCAATACTCAGTCATCAATCCTCAATTCTCAATACTCAATAGAATATCCTGAATTCTCAGTTTTCAATACTCAATCCTCAATCTTCAATATTCAAGTCTCCATCCACAAACATCAATTCTCATCACTCAACCCTCAACACTCAGTCCTGAATCGTCAATCCTCAATCCTCAATCCTCAATCTTCAATCCTCAATACTCAATCTTCAATCCTCAGTCCTCAATCCTCAATCCTCAATCCTCAATCCTCACTCATCAATCCTCAATCCTCAATCCTCAATCCTCAATCTGCAATCCTCAATACTCAATCCTCAATCCTCAATCGTCAATCCTCAAACCCCAATCCTGTATCATCAATACTCAATCCTCAATCCTCAATCCCCGATCCTCAATCCTCAATCCTGAATCCTCAATCATCAATCCTCAATACTCTATCTTCAATCTTCAATGCTCAATCCTCAATCCTCAATCCTCAATCCGCAATCCTCAATCTTCGATACTCAATACTCAATCTTCTATCCTCAATCCTCAATCCTAAAGCCCTCAATCCTCAATGTTCAACACACAACCCTCAACCATTAATCCTGAATACTCAACCATCAATGCTCAATTCTCAATACTCAATAGAATATGCTGAGTTCTCAGTTTTCAATACTCAATCCTCAATCTTCAATCTTCAAGTCTCCATCCACAAACATCTATTCTCATCACTCAACCCTCAACACTCAGTCCTCAATCTTCAATCCTCTATCCTCAATACCCGATCTTCAATCCTCAATACTCAATCTTCAATCCTCAATCCTCAATCCTCAATTCTCAATCTTCAATCCTCAGTCATCAATCCTCAATCTTCAACACTCAATCCTCAATGTTCAATCTTCAAGTCTACATCCACAAACATCTATTCTCATCACTCAACCCTCAACCCTCAGTCCTCGTCCTCCATCCTCAATCCTCAATCCTCAATCCTCAATCTTCAATCCTCAACACTCAACCCTCAATCCTCAGTCTTCAAACCTCAATTCCGAATACTCAATCCTGAATCCTCAAACTCCATCCCTCAGTCCGCAGCAATCTATTGTCAATCCTCAATCCTCAATAGAATATCCTCAATTCACAGTTTTCAACACACAATCCCCAATCTTCAATTTTCAAATCTCAATCCACAAACATCAATGCTCATCACTCAACCCTCAACACTCAGTCCTCAATCTTCAATCCTCAATCCTCAATCCTCAGTCCTCAATCCTCAATCCTCAATATTCAAACCTCAATCCTCAACCGTCAGTCCTCGTCCTCAATCCTCAATCCTCACTCATCAATCCTCAATCCTCAATCCTCAATCCTCAATCTGCAATCCTCAATACTCAATCCTCAATCCTCAATCGTCAATCCTCAAACCCCAATCCTCTATCATCAATGCTCAATCCTCATTCCTCAAACCTCACTCCTCAATCCTCAATCCTCAATCCTCAATCCTCAATCTTCAATCCTCAATACTCAATCTTCAATCTTCAATCCTCAATCCTCAATCCTCATTCCTCAATCCGCAATCCTCAATCTTCAATCCTCAATACTCAATCTTCAATCCTCAATCCTCAATTCGGAAATCCTCAATCCTCAATATTCAACACACAACCCTCAACCTTCAATCCTCAATACACAACCATCAATCCTCAATTCTCAATACTCAATAGAATATCCTATATTCTCAGTTTTCAATACTCAATCCTCAATCTTCAATCTTCAACTCTCCATCCACAAACATCAATTCTCATCACTCAACCCTCAACACTCAGTCCTCAATCTTCAATCCTCAATCCTCAATACTCAATCCTTAGTCCTCGGTCCTCAACCTTCAATACTCAATCCTCAATCCTAAAATCCTCAATCCTCAATATTCACACTCAACCCTCAACCATCAATCCTCAATACTCAACCATCAATGCTCAATTCTCAATACTCAACAGAATATCCTGAATTTTCAGTTTTCAATACTCAATCCCCAATCTTCAATCTTCAAATCTCAACCCACAAACATCAATTCTCATCACTGTGCCCTCAACACTCAGTCCTCAATCTTCAATCCTTAATCCTCAATCCTCAATCATCAATCGTAAATCCCCAATACTCTATCATCAATCCTCAATCCTCAATCCTCAATCCTCAATCCTCAGTCCTCAATCTTCAATCCTCAATACTCCGTCTTCATTCCTCAGTCCTCAATCCACAATCCTCAATCCTCAATCCTCCTTCCTCAAACCTCAATCCTCAACCCTCAGTCCTCATACTCAATTCTCAATTCTCAATCCTCAATCCTCAATCCTCAATCCTCAACTTTCAATCCTCAATCTTCAATCCTCAATCTTCTGTCCTCAATGCTCAATACTCAATCCTGAATCCTGAATCCTCAATCCTCAATCCTCAATCCTCATTTCTCAAACCTCAATCCTCAACCCTCAGTCCTCATCCTCAATTCTCAATTCTCAATACTAAGTCATCAATTCTCAATCTTCAATCCTCTATAATCAATCTCCAATCCTAGATCCTCAATCCCCAATCCTCAATCCTTGATCCTCAATCTTCAATCCTCAATCTCCTGTCCTCAATCTTCAATCCTCAATGCTCAATCATCAATCCTCAATCCTCAGTCCACAATCCTCAATCCTCAATCCTCAATCCTCAATCCTCAATCTTCAATCCTCAATACTCAATCTTCAATCTTCAATCCTCAATCCTCAATCCTCAATCCTCAATCTTCAATACTCAATCCTCAATGTTCAATCTTCAAGTCTACATCCACAAACATCTATTCTCATCACTCAACCCTCAACCCTCAGTCCTCGCCCTCCATCCTCAATCCTCAATCCTCAATCCTCAATCTTCAATCCTCAACACTCAACCCTCAATCCTCAGTCTTCAAACCTCAATTCCGAATCCTCAATCCTGAATCCTCAATCTCCATCCCTCAGTCCGCAACAATCTATTGTCAATCCTCAATCCTCAATAGAATATCCTCAATTCACAGTTTTCAACACTCAATCCCCAATCTTCAATCTTCATATCTCAATCCACAAACATCAATGCTCATCACTCAACCCTCAACTCTCAGTCCTCAATCTTCAATCCTCACTCCTCAATCCTCAGTCCTCAATCCTCAATCCTCAATATTCAAACCTCAATCCTCAACCGTCAGTCCTCGTCCTCAATCCTCAAACCTCAATCCTCAGTCCTCAATCTTCAATCATCAATACTCAATTTTCAATCCTCAATCCTCAATCCTCAATCCCCAATCCTCAATCCTCAATATTCAATACACAAGCCTCAACCATCAATCCTCAATACTCAGTCATCAATCCTCAATTCTCAATACTCAATAGAATATCCTGAATTCTCAGTTTTCAATACTCAATCCTCAATCTTCAATCTTCAAGTCTCCATCCACAAACATCAATTCTCATCACTCTACCCTCAACACTCAGTCCTCAATCGTCAATCCTCAATCCTCAATCCTCAATCTTCAATCCTCAATACTCAATCTTCAATCCTCAATCCTCAATCCTCAATCCTCAATCCTCAATCCTCACTCATCAATCCTCAATCCTCAATCCTCAAACCTCAATCTGCAATCCTCAATACTCAATCCTCAATCCTCAATCGTCAATCCTCAAACCCCAATCCTCTATCATCAATACTCAATCCTCAATCCTCAATCCTCAAACCTCAATCCTCAATCCTCAATCTTCAATCCTCAATACTCAATTTTCAATCTTCAATCCTCAATCCTCAATCCTCAATCCTCAATCCGCAATCCTCAATCTTCGATCCTCAATACTCAATCTTCTATCGTCAATCCTCAATCCTGAAATCCTCAACCCTCAATATTCAGCACACAACCCTCAACCTTCAATCCTCAATACACAACCATCAATCCTCAATTCTCAATACTCAATAGAATATCCTATATTCTCAGTTTTCAATACTCAATCCTCAATCTTCAATCTTCAACTCTCCATCCACAAACATCAATTCTCATCACTCAACCCTCAACACTCAGTCCTCAATCTTCAATCCTCAATCCTCAATACTCAATCCTCAGTCCTCGGTCCTCAACCTTCAATACTCAATCCTCAATCCTAAAATCCTCAATCCTCAATATTCACACTCAACCCTCAACCATCAATCCTCAATACTCAACCATCAATGCTCAATTCTCAATACTCAACAGAATATTCTGAATTTTCAGTTTTCAATACTCAATCCCCAATCTTCAATCTTCAAATCTCAACCCACAAACATCAATTCTCATCACTGAGCCCTCAACACTCAGTCCTCAATCTTCAATCCTTAATCCTCAATCCTCAATCATCAATCCTAAATCCCCAATACTCTATCATCAATCCTCAATCCACAATCCTCAATCCTCAATTCTCAGTCCTCAATCTTCAATCCTCAATACTCCGTCTTCATTCCTCAGTCCTCAATCCACAATCCTCAATCCTCAATCCTCCTTCCTCAAACCTCAATCCTCAACCCTCAGTCCTCATACTCAATTCTCAATTCTCAATCCTCAATCCTCAATCCTCAATCCTCAACTTTCAATCCTCAATCTTCAATCCTCAATCTTCTGTCCTCAATGCTCAATACTCAATCCTGAATCCTGAATCCTCAATTCTCAATCCTCAATCCTCATTTCTCAAACCTCAATCCTCAACCCTCAGTCCTCATCCTCAATTCTCAATTCTCAATACTAACTCATCAATTCTCAATCTTCAATCCTCTATAATCAATCTCCAATCCTAGATCCTCAATCCCCAATCCTCAATCCTTGATCCTCAATCTTCAATCCTCAATCTCCTGTCCTCAATCTTCAATCCTCAATGCTCAATCATCAATCCTCAATCCTCAGTCCACAATCCTCAATCCTCAATCCTCAATCCTCAATCCTCAATCTTCAATCCTAAATACTCAATCTTCAATCTTCAATCCTCAATCCTCAATCCTCAATCCTCAATCTTCAATACTCAATCCTCAATGTTCAATCTTCAAGTCTACATCCACAAACATCTATTCTCATCACTCAACCCTCAACCCTCAGTCCTCGTCCTCCATCCTCAATCCTCAATCCTCAATCCTCAATCTTCAATCCTCAACACTCAACCCTCAATCCTCAGTCTTCAAACCTCAATTCCGAATCCTCAATCCTGAATCCTCAATCTCCATCCCTCAGTCCGCAACAATCTATTGTCAATCCTCAATCCTCAATAGAATATCCTCAATTCACAGTTTTCAACACTCAATCCCCAATCTTCAATTTTCAAATCTCAATCCTCAAACATCAATGCTCATCACTCAACCCTCAACTCTCAGTCCTCAATCTTCAATCCTCACTCCTCAATCCTCAGTCCTCAATCATCAATCCTCAATATTCAAACCTCAATCCTCCACCGTCAGTCCTCGTCCTCAATCCTCAACCCTCAATCCTCAGTCGTCAATCTTCTATCATCAATACTCAATTTTCAATCCTCAATCCTCAATCCTCAATCCCCAATCCTCAATCCTCAATATTCAACACACAACCCTCAACCATCAATCCTCAATACTCAGTCATCAATCCTCAATTCTCAATACTCAATAGAATATCCTGAATTCTCAGTTTTCAATACTCAATCCTCAATCTTCAATCTTCAAGTCTCCATCCACAAACATCAATTCTCATCACTCTACCCTCAACACTCAGCCCTCAATCGTCAATCCTCAATCCTCAATCCTCAATCTTCAATCCTCAATACTCAATCTTCAATCCTCAATCCTCAATCCTCAATCCTCAATCCTCAATCCTCACTCATCAATCCTCAATCCTCAATCCTCAATCCTCAATCTGCAATCCTCAATACTCAATCCTCAATCCTCAATCGTCAATCCTCAAACCCCAATCCTCTATCATCAATACTCAACCGTCAATCCTCAATTCTCAATACTCAATAGAATATCCTGAATTCTCAGTTTTCAATACTCAATCCTCAACCTTCAATCTTCAAGTCTCCATCCACAAACATCAATTCTCATCACTCAACCCTCAACACTCTGCCCTCAATCTTCAATCCTCAATCCTCAATACTCAATCCTCAGTCCTCAGTCCTCAATCTTCAATACTCAATCCTCAATCCTGAAATCCTCAAACCTCAATGTTCAACACACAACCCTCAACCATTAATCCTCAATACTCAACCATCAATGCTCAACCCTCAATACTCAATAGATTATGCTGAATTCTCAGTTTTCAATACTCAATCCTCAATCTTCAATCTTCAAGTCTCCATCCACAAACATCTATTCTCATTACTCAACCCTCAACACTCAGTCCTCAATCATCAATCCTCAATCCTCAATACTCGATCTTCAATCCTCAATACTCAATCTTCAATCCTCAATCCTCAATCCTCAATTCTCAATCCTCAATCCTCAGTCATCGATCCTCAATCTTCAATACTCAACCCTCAATGTTCAATCTTCAAGTCTCCATCCACAAACATCTATTCTCATCACTCAAACCTCAACCCTCAGTCCTCGTCCTCCATCCTCAATCCTCAATCCTCAATCCTCAATCCTCAATCTTCAGTCCTCAATCCTCAACCCTCAATCCTCTGTCTTCAAACCTCAATTCCGAATCCTCAATCCTGAGTCCTCAATCTCCAACCGTCAGTCCTCAACAATCTATTGTCAATCCTCAATCCTCAATAGAATATCCTCAATTCACAGTTTTCAACACTCAATCCCCAATCTTCAATTTTCAAATCGCAATCCACAAACATCAATTCTCATCACTCAACCCTCAACACTGAGTTCTCAATCATCAATCCTCAATCCTCAATCCTCAATCTTCAATCCTCAATACACAATCTTCAATTCTCAATCCTCAATCCTCAGTCCTCAATACTAAATCCTCAATCGTCAATCCTCAATCCCGAATCCTCAATCTTCAATCCTCAATCCTCAATCCTCAATCCTCAATCCTCAATCTTCAATCCTCAATACTCAATCTTCAATCCTCAATCCTCAATCCTGAAATCCTCAATCCTCAATATTGAACACACAACCCTCAACCTTCAATCCTCAATACTCAACCATCAATCCTCAATTCTCAATAATCAATAGAATATCCTGAATTTTCAGTTTTCAATACTCAATCCTCAATCTTCAATCTTCAACTCTCCATCCACAAACATCAATTCTCATCACTCAACCCTCAACACTCAGTCCTCAATATTCAATCCTCAATCCTCAATACTCAATCCTGAGTCCTCGGTCCTCAATCTTCAATACACAATCCTCAATCCTAAAATCCTCAATACTCAATATTCAACACTCAACCCTCAACCATCAATTCTCAATACTCAACCATCAATGCTCAATTCTCAATACTCAACAGAATATCCTGAATTCTCAGTTTTCAATACTTAATCCCCAATCTTCAATCTTCAAATCTCAATCCACAAACATCAATTCTCATCACTGAACCCTCAACACTCAGTCCTCAATCTTCAATCCTTAATCCTCAATCCTCTATCGTCAATCATAAATCCCCAATCCTCTATCATCAATCCTCAATCCTCAATCCGCAATCCCCAATCCTCAGCCCTCAATCTTCAATCCTCAATACTCAATCTTCAATCTTCAAACCTCAATACTCAATCCTCAATCCTCAATCCGCAATCCTCAATCTTCAATCCTCAATACTCAATCTTCAATCCTCAATCCTCAATCCTGGAATCCTCAATCCTCAATATTCAACACACAACCCTCAACCTTCAATCCTCAATACTCAACCATCAGTCCTCAATTCTCAATACTCAATCGTCAGTCTTCAATCCTCGACACTCCAATCTTCAATCCGCAATCCTCAATGTTCAATCCTCAATACTCAATCTTCAATCCTCAATACTCAATCCTCAATCCTCAATCCTCAATCATCAATCCTCAATCCTCAATCGTCAATCCTCAATCATCACTCATCAATCCCCAATACTGAATCTTCAATCCTCAATCCTCAACCCTCAACCATCAATCCTCAATACTCAATCTTCAATCCTCAATACTCAATCCTCAATATTCAACACACAACCATCAGCCATCAATTCTCAATACCCAACCATCAATCCTCAATTCTCAATACTCAATAGAATCTCCTGAGTTCTCATGATTCAATACTCAATCCACAATATTCAATAATCAAATCTCGATCCTCAAACATCAATCCTCAACACTCAATCCTCAACACACGGTCCTCTCTCTTCAATCCTCAATCCTCACTCCACAATCTTCAATCCTCCATACTCAATATTCAATCCTCAATCCTCAGTCATCAATCCTCAATCCTCAATCCTCAGTCATCAATCCTCAATCTTCAATACTCAATCCTCAATCCTCAATCCTGAATCCTCAATCCTCAATCCTCATTCCTCAAACCTCAATCATCAACACTCAGTCCACATACTCAATTATCAATTCTCAATGATCACTCCTCAATCCTCAACCCTCAATCTTCAACCCCCAATCCTCAGTCCTCTAACCTCAAGCGTCAATCCTCAATCCTCAATCCTCAACCCTCAATCGTCAGGCCTCAAACCTCAATTCCGAATCCTCAATCCTGAATGCTCAATCTTCATCCCACAGTCCACAACAATCAATTTTCAATCCTCAATCCTCAATAGAATATCCTCAATTCACAGTTTTCAATACCCAATCCACAATCTTCAATCTTCAAATCTCAATCCACAGACATCAATTCTCATCACTCAACCCTCAACACTCAGTCCTCAATCTTCAATCCTCAATCCTCAATACTCAATCTTCAATCTTCCATACTCAATCTTCAATCCTCAATCCTCAATCATCAATCCTCAATCCTCAATCCTCAGTCATCAATCCTCAATCTTCAATACTCAATCCTCAGTCCTCAATCCTGAATCCTCAATCCTCAATCCTCATTCCTCAAACCTCATTAATCAAACCTCAATCCTCAACCCTCAGTCCTCATCCCCTATTCTCAATTCTCAATCCTCAATCCTCAATCCTCAATAATCAACCTCCTATCCTAGATCCTCAATCCCCAATACTCTATCATTAATCCTCAATATTCAATCCTCTAACCCCAGTCCTCAATCTTCAATCCCCAAAGCTCAATAATCAATCCTCAATCCTCAGTCTTCAATCCTCAATCCTCAGTCCTCATTTCTCAATCCTCAATACTCAAACTTCAACCCTCAACCGTCTGTCCTCGTCCTCAATCTTCAGCCCTCAATCCTCAACCCTCAATCTTCAATCCTCAATACTCAATCTTCAATCCTCAATCCTCAATCCTCAATACTCAATCATCAATCCTCAATTCTCAATACTCAATAGAATATCCTGAATTCTCTGCTTTCAATACTCAATCCTCAATCTTCAATCTTCAATCCTGAATAATCAATCTCCAATCCTAGATACTCAATCCCCAATCCACAATCTTTAATCCTCAATCTTCAATCCACAATCCCCAGTCCTGAATCTTCAATCCTCAATGCTCAATCCTCAATACTCAATCCTCAATCCCCAGTCCTCAATCCTCAATCATCAACCTTCAATTGTCAATACTCAATCTTCAATCCTCAATCCTCAATACTCAATCTTCGATTCTCAATTCTCAATCCTCAATCCTCAATCCCCAATCCTCGATCGTCAATCCTCAATCCTCAATCCTCAATCCTCAATCCCCAATCCTCAATCATCAATACTCAATCTACAATCCTCAATGCTCAATCCTCAATACTCAATCCTCAATCCTCAGTCCTCAATCCTCAATCATCAAACCTCAAACCTCAATCCTCAACCGTCAGTCCTCGTCCTCAATCCTCAACCGTCAGTCCTCGTCCTCAATACTCAACCCTCAATTCTCAATTCTCAATTCTCAATCCTCAATCCTCAATCCTCAACCGTCAATCCTCATTCTTCAATCATCAGTACCCAATCCTCAATCCTCAATCCTCAGCCCTCATCCTCAATCCTCATTCCTGAATCCTCAATCCTCAGTCTTCAATCCTCAATACTAAGCCTTCAATCATCAATCCTCAATACTCAATACTCAATCCTCAATCCTCAATCATCAATCCTCAATCCTCAATCGTCAATCCTCAATCATCACTCCTCAATCCCCAATTCTGAATCTTCAATCCTCAATCCTCAACCCTCAACCATCAATCCTCAATACTCAATCTTCAATCCTCAATACTCAATCCTCAATATTCAACACACAACCATCAACCATCAATTCTCAATACCCAACCATCAATCCTCAATTCTCAATACTCAATAGAATATCCTGACTTCTCATGATTCAATACTCAATCCACAATATTCAATAATCAAATCTCGATCCTCAAACATCAATTCTCAACACTCAATCCTGAACACTCGGTCCTCTCTCTTCAATCCTCAATCCTCAATCCACAATCTTCAATCCTCAAACCTCAATCTTCAACCCTCAATCCTCAGTCCTCAAACCTCAATTCCGAATCCTCAATCCTGAATGCTCAATCTTCATCGCTCAGTCCGCAACAATCAATTATCAATCCTCAATCCTCAATAGAATATCCTCGATACACAGTTTTCAATACGGAATCCCCAATATACAATTTTCAAATCTCAATCCACAGACATCAATTCTCATCACTCAACCCTCAACACTCAGTCCTCAATCTTCAATCCTCAATCCTCAATCTTCAATCCTCCATACTCAATCTTCAATCCTCAATCCTCAGTCATCAATCCTCAATCCTCTATCCTCAGTCATCAATCCTCAATCTTCAATCCTCAATGCTCAATCCTCAATACACAATCCTCAATCCTCAATCCTCAATCTTCAATCCTCAATCCTCAATACTCAATCTTCGATTCTCAATTCTCAATCCTCAATCCTCAATCCCCAATCCTCGATCGTCAATCCTCAATCCTCAATCCTCAATCCTCAATCCCCAATCCTCAATCATCAATACTCAATCTTCAATCCTCAATGCTCAATCCTCAATACACAATCCTCAATCCTCAGTCCTCAATCCTCAATCATCAAACCTCAAACCTCAATCCTCAACCGTCAGTCCTCGTCCTTAATCCTCAACCGTCAGTCCTCGTCCTCAATCCTCAACCCTCAATCCTCAATTCTCAATTCTCAATCCTCAATCCACAATCCTCAATCGTCAATCCTCATTCTTCAATCATCAATACCCAATCCTCAATCCTCAATCCTCAATCCTCCATCCTCAATTCTCAATCCTCAATCTTCAATCCTCAATCCTCAGTCCTCAATCCTCAATCATCAATCCTCAATCTTCAATCCTCAATACCCAATCTTCGATTCTCAATCCTCAATCCTCAATACTCAATAGAATAACCTGATTTCTCAGTATTCAATACTCAAACCTCAATCCTCAACCCACAGCCCACATCCTCCATCCTCAATCCTCAATCCTCAAACCTCAATCTTCAATCCGCAATACCCAATCTTCGATTCTCAATCCTCAATCATCAATCCTCAATCCTCAATCCTCAATCCTCAATCCTCAATCCTCAATCCTCAGTCCTCAATCCTCAATCATCAATCCTCAATCTTCAATACTCAATCCTCAATCCTCAATCCTCAATCCTCAATACTCAATCTTCAATCCTGAATACTCAATCTTCGATTCTCAATCCTCAATCCTCAATCCTCAATCCCCAATCCTCAATCTTCAATCCTCAATCCTCAATCCTCAGTCATCAATCCTCAGTCCTCAGTCCTCAATCTTCAATACTCAATCCTCAATCCTGAAATCCTCAAACCTCAATGTTCAACACACAACCCTCAACCATTAATCCTCAATACTCAACCATCAATGCTCAACCCTCAATACTCAATAGATTATGCTGAATTCTCAGTTTTCAATACTCAATCCTCAATCTTCAATCTTCAAGTCTCCATCCACAAACATCTATTCTCATTACTCAACCCTCAACACTCAGTCCTCAATCATCAATCCTCAATCCTCAATACTCGATCTTCAATCCTCAATACTCAATCTTCAATCCTCAATCCTCAATCCTCAATTCTCAATCCTCAATCCTCAGTCATCGATCCTCAATCTTCAATACTCAACCCTCAATGTTCAATCTTCAAGTCTCCATCCACAAACATCTATTCTCATCACTCAAACCTCAACCCTCAGTCCTCGTCCTCCATCCTCAATCCTCAATCCTCAATCCTCAATCCTCAATCTTCAGTCCTCAATCCTCAACCCTCAATCCTCTGTCTTCAAACCTCAATTCCGAATCCTCAATCCTGAGTCCTCAATCTCCAACCGTCAGTCCTCAACAATCTATTGTCAATCCTCAATCCTCAATAGAATATCCTCAATTCACAGTTTTCAACACTCAATCCCCAATCTTCAATTTTCAAATCGCAATCCACAAACATCAATTCTCATCACTCAACCCTCAACACTGAGTTCTCAATCATCAATCCTCAATCCTCAATCCTCAATCTTCAATCCTCAATACACAATCTTCAATTCTCAATCCTCAATCCTCAGTCCTCAATACTAAATCCTCAATCGTCAATCCTCAATCCCGAATCCTCAATCTTCAATCCTCAATCCTCAATCCTCAATCCTCAATCCTCAATCTTCAATCCTCAATACTCAATCTTCAATCCTCAATCCTCAATCCTGAAATCCTCAATCCTCAATATTGAACACACAACCCTCAACCTTCAATCCTCAATACTCAACCATCAATCCTCAATTCTCAATAATCAATAGAATATCCTGAATTTTCAGTTTTCAATACTCAATCCTCAATCTTCAATCTTCAACTCTCCATCCACAAACATCAATTCTCATCACTCAACCCTCAACACTCAGTCCTCAATATTCAATCCTCAATCCTCAATACTCAATCCTGAGTCCTCGGTCCTCAATCTTCAATACACAATCCTCAATCCTAAAATCCTCAATACTCAATATTCAACACTCAACCCTCAACCATCAATTCTCAATACTCAACCATCAATGCTCAATTCTCAATACTCAACAGAATATCCTGAATTCTCAGTTTTCAATACTTAATCCCCAATCTTCAATCTTCAAATCTCAATCCACAAACATCAATTCTCATCACTGAACCCTCAACACTCAGTCCTCAATCTTCAATCCTTAATCCTCAATCCTCTATCGTCAATCATAAATCCCCAATCCTCTATCATCAATCCTCAATCCTCAATCCGCAATCCCCAATCCTCAGCCCTCAATCTTCAATCCTCAATACTCAATCTTCAATCTTCAAACCTCAATACTCAATCCTCAATCCTCAATCCGCAATCCTCAATCTTCAATCCTCAATACTCAATCTTCAATCCTCAATCCTCAATCCTGGAATCCTCAATCCTCAATATTCAACACACAACCCTCAACCTTCAATCCTCAATACTCAACCATCAGTCCTCAATTCTCAATACTCAATCGTCAGTCTTCAATCCTCGACACTCCAATCTTCAATCCGCAATCCTCAATGTTCAATCCTCAATACTCAATCTTCAATCCTCAATACTCAATCCTCAATCCTCAATCCTCAATCATCAATCCTCAATCCTCAATCGTCAATCCTCAATCATCACTCATCAATCCCCAATACTGAATCTTCAATCCTCAATCCTCAACCCTCAACCATCAATCCTCAATACTCAATCTTCAATCCTCAATACTCAATCCTCAATATTCAACACACAACCATCAGCCATCAATTCTCAATACCCAACCATCAATCCTCAATTCTCAATACTCAATAGAATCTCCTGAGTTCTCATGATTCAATACTCAATCCACAATATTCAATAATCAAATCTCGATCCTCAAACATCAATCCTCAACACTCAATCCTCAACACACGGTCCTCTCTCTTCAATCCTCAATCCTCACTCCACAATCTTCAATCCTCCATACTCAATATTCAATCCTCAATCCTCAGTCATCAATCCTCAATCCTCAATCCTCAGTCATCAATCCTCAATCTTCAATACTCAATCCTCAATCCTCAATCCTGAATCCTCAATCCTCAATCCTCATTCCTCAAACCTCAATCATCAACACTCAGTCCACATACTCAATTATCAATTCTCAATGATCACTCCTCAATCCTCAACCCTCAATCTTCAACCCCCAATCCTCAGTCCTCTAACCTCAAGCGTCAATCCTCAATCCTCAATCCTCAACCCTCAATCGTCAGGCCTCAAACCTCAATTCCGAATCCTCAATCCTGAATGCTCAATCTTCATCCCACAGTCCACAACAATCAATTTTCAATCCTCAATCCTCAATAGAATATCCTCAATTCACAGTTTTCAATACCCAATCCACAATCTTCAATCTTCAAATCTCAATCCACAGACATCAATTCTCATCACTCAACCCTCAACACTCAGTCCTCAATCTTCAATCCTCAATCCTCAATACTCAATCTTCAATCTTCCATACTCAATCTTCAATCCTCAATCCTCAATCATCAATCCTCAATCCTCAATCCTCAGTCATCAATCCTCAATCTTCAATACTCAATCCTCAGTCCTCAATCCTGAATCCTCAATCCTCAATCCTCATTCCTCAAACCTCATTAATCAAACCTCAATCCTCAACCCTCAGTCCTCATCCCCTATTCTCAATTCTCAATCCTCAATCCTCAATCCTCAATAATCAACCTCCTATCCTAGATCCTCAATCCCCAATACTCTATCATTAATCCTCAATATTCAATCCTCTAACCCCAGTCCTCAATCTTCAATCCCCAAAGCTCAATAATCAATCCTCAATCCTCAGTCTTCAATCCTCAATCCTCAGTCCTCATTTCTCAATCCTCAATACTCAAACTTCAACCCTCAACCGTCTGTCCTCGTCCTCAATCTTCAGCCCTCAATCCTCAACCCTCAATCTTCAATCCTCAATACTCAATCTTCAATCCTCAATCCTCAATCCTCAATACTCAATCATCAATCCTCAATTCTCAATACTCAATAGAATATCCTGAATTCTCTGCTTTCAATACTCAATCCTCAATCTTCAATCTTCAATCCTGAATAATCAATCTCCAATCCTAGATACTCAATCCCCAATCCACAATCTTTAATCCTCAATCTTCAATCCACAATCCCCAGTCCTGAATCTTCAATCCTCAATGCTCAATCCTCAATACTCAATCCTCAATCCCCAGTCCTCAATCCTCAATCATCAACCTTCAATTGTCAATACTCAATCTTCAATCCTCAATCCTCAATACTCAATCTTCGATTCTCAATTCTCAATCCTCAATCCTCAATCCCCAATCCTCGATCGTCAATCCTCAATCCTCAATCCTCAATCCTCAATCCCCAATCCTCAATCATCAATACTCAATCTACAATCCTCAATGCTCAATCCTCAATACTCAATCCTCAATCCTCAGTCCTCAATCCTCAATCATCAAACCTCAAACCTCAATCCTCAACCGTCAGTCCTCGTCCTCAATCCTCAACCGTCAGTCCTCGTCCTCAATACTCAACCCTCAATTCTCAATTCTCAATTCTCAATCCTCAATCCTCAATCCTCAACCGTCAATCCTCATTCTTCAATCATCAGTACCCAATCCTCAATCCTCAATCCTCAGCCCTCATCCTCAATCCTCATTCCTGAATCCTCAATCCTCAGTCTTCAATCCTCAATACTAAGCCTTCAATCATCAATCCTCAATACTCAATACTCAATCCTCAATCCTCAATCATCAATCCTCAATCCTCAATCGTCAATCCTCAATCATCACTCCTCAATCCCCAATTCTGAATCTTCAATCCTCAATCCTCAACCCTCAACCATCAATCCTCAATACTCAATCTTCAATCCTCAATACTCAATCCTCAATATTCAACACACAACCATCAACCATCAATTCTCAATACCCAACCATCAATCCTCAATTCTCAATACTCAATAGAATATCCTGACTTCTCATGATTCAATACTCAATCCACAATATTCAATAATCAAATCTCGATCCTCAAACATCAATTCTCAACACTCAATCCTGAACACTCGGTCCTCTCTCTTCAATCCTCAATCCTCAATCCACAATCTTCAATCCTCAAACCTCAATCTTCAACCCTCAATCCTCAGTCCTCAAACCTCAATTCCGAATCCTCAATCCTGAATGCTCAATCTTCATCGCTCAGTCCGCAACAATCAATTATCAATCCTCAATCCTCAATAGAATATCCTCGATACACAGTTTTCAATACGGAATCCCCAATATACAATTTTCAAATCTCAATCCACAGACATCAATTCTCATCACTCAACCCTCAACACTCAGTCCTCAATCTTCAATCCTCAATCCTCAATCTTCAATCCTCCATACTCAATCTTCAATCCTCAATCCTCAGTCATCAATCCTCAATCCTCTATCCTCAGTCATCAATCCTCAATCTTCAATCCTCAATGCTCAATCCTCAATACACAATCCTCAATCCTCAATCCTCAATCTTCAATCCTCAATCCTCAATACTCAATCTTCGATTCTCAATTCTCAATCCTCAATCCTCAATCCCCAATCCTCGATCGTCAATCCTCAATCCTCAATCCTCAATCCTCAATCCCCAATCCTCAATCATCAATACTCAATCTTCAATCCTCAATGCTCAATCCTCAATACACAATCCTCAATCCTCAGTCCTCAATCCTCAATCATCAAACCTCAAACCTCAATCCTCAACCGTCAGTCCTCGTCCTTAATCCTCAACCGTCAGTCCTCGTCCTCAATCCTCAACCCTCAATCCTCAATTCTCAATTCTCAATCCTCAATCCACAATCCTCAATCGTCAATCCTCATTCTTCAATCATCAATACCCAATCCTCAATCCTCAATCCTCAATCCTCCATCCTCAATTCTCAATCCTCAATCTTCAATCCTCAATCCTCAGTCCTCAATCCTCAATCATCAATCCTCAATCTTCAATCCTCAATACCCAATCTTCGATTCTCAATCCTCAATCCTCAATACTCAATAGAATAACCTGATTTCTCAGTATTCAATACTCAAACCTCAATCCTCAACCCACAGCCCACATCCTCCATCCTCAATCCTCAATCCTCAAACCTCAATCTTCAATCCGCAATACCCAATCTTCGATTCTCAATCCTCAATCATCAATCCTCAATCCTCAATCCTCAATCCTCAATCCTCAATCCTCAATCCTCAGTCCTCAATCCTCAATCATCAATCCTCAATCTTCAATACTCAATCCTCAATCCTCAATCCTCAATCCTCAATACTCAATCTTCAATCCTGAATACTCAATCTTCGATTCTCAATCCTCAATCCTCAATCCTCAATCCCCAATCCTCAATCTTCAATCCTCAATCCTCAATCCTCAGTCATCAATCCTCAATCTTCAATACTCAATCGTCAATCCTCAGTCCTCAATTCTCAATCCTCAATCCTCGTTCCTCAAACCTCAATCCTCAACCCTCAGTCCTCAACCTCAATTCTCAATTCTCAATCCTCAAACCTGAATCTTCAATCCTCAATACTCAATCCTCAATCCTCAATACTCAACCATCAATCCTCAATTCTCAATACTCAATAGTATAACCTGATTTCTCAGTATTCAATACTCAAACCTCAATCATCAACCCACAGCCCACATCCTCCATCTTCAATCCTCAATCCTCAAACCTCAATCTTCAATCCTCAATACTCAATCTTCGATTCTCAATCCTCAATCCTCAATCCTCAATCCCCAATCCCCAATCTTCAATCCTCAATGCTCAATCCTCAATCCTCAATCCTCAATCTTCAATCATCAATCCTCAATCTTCAACACTCAATCCTCAACCCTCAATCCTCAATCTTCAATCCTCAATCCTCAATCCTCGATCCTCAATCCTCAATCCTCAATCATCAATCCTCAATCTTCAACACTCAATCCTCAATCCTCAATCCTCAATCCTCAATCCTCAATCCTCAATCCTCAATCCTCAATACTCAATACTCAACCATCAATCCTCAATTCCCAATACCCAATAGAATATCCTGAATTCTCAGTATTCAATACTCAAACCTCAACCCTCAACCATCAGCCCTCATCCTCCATCCTCAATCCTCAATCCTCAAACCTCAACCTTCAATCCTCAATACTCAATCTTCGATCCTCAATCCTCAACCCTCAATCCTCAATCATCAAACCTCAGTCATGAATACTCAATCCTCAATGCGCAATGTTCAATCCTCAATACTCAATCATCAATCGTCAATCCTCAATCCTCAATCCTCAATCCTCAATCCTCATTCTTCAATCCTCAATACCCAATCCTCAATCTTCAATCCTCAATCCTCAATTCGCAATCCTCACTCCTCAATCATCAATATTCAATCCTCAATACTCAATCCTCAATCTTCAATCCTCAATCCTCAATCCTCAATACTCAATCCTCAGTCCTCAAGCCTCAGTCCTTAATCCTCAATCCTCAAACCTCAAACCTCAATCCTCAACCGTCAGTCCTCGTCCTCAATCCTCAACACTCAATCCTCAATCCTCAACCTTCAATCATCAATAATCAATCTTCAATCCTCAATCATCAATCCTTAATCATCAATCCTCAATCCTCAATATTCAACGCTCAACCCTCAACCATCAATCCTCAATACTCAACCACCAATCCTCAATTCTCAATACTCAATAGAACATCCTGAATACTCATGGTTCAATACGCAATCCACAATATTCAATAATCAAATCTCAAACCTCAAGCATCAATTCTCAACACTCAATCCTCAACACACAGTCCTCTCTCTTCAATCCTACATCCACAACTCTCAATCCTCAAGCGTCAATCCTCAATACTCAATACTCAATCCTCAATCCTCAATCTTCAATCCTCAATCCTCAATCCTCAATCCTCAATCCTCATTCTTCAATCCTCAACACCCAATCCTCAATCTTCAATCCTCAATACTCAATCTTCAATCCTCATTCCTCAATCCTCAATCCTCAATCCTCAATCTTCAATCCTCAATACTCAATCTGCAATCCTCAATCCTCAAACCTCAATCTTCAATCCTCATTCCTCAATCCTCAATAGCCAATCCTCAATCCGCAATACTCAATCCTCAATCCTCAATATTCAATCATCAATACTCAATCTTCAATCCTCAATCCTCAATCCTCAATCCTCAATCCTCAATCATCAATCCTCAATCTTCAACACTCAATCCTCAATCCTCAATCCTCAATCCTCAATCCTCAATCCTCAATCCTCAATCCTCAATACTCAATACTCAACCATCAATCCTCAATTCCCAATACCCAATAGAATATCCTGAATTCTCAGTATTCAATACTCAAACCTCAACCCTCAACCATCAGCCCTCATCCTCCATCCTCAATCCTCAATCCTCAAACCTCAACCTTCAATCCTCAATACTCAATCTTCGATCCTCAATCCTCAACCCTCAATCCTCAATCATCAAACCTCAGTCATGAATACTCAATCCTCAATGCTCAATGTTCAATCCTCAATACTCAATCATCAATCGTCAATCCTCAATCCTCAATCCTCAATCCTCAATCCTCATTCTTCAATCCTCAATACCCAATCCTCAATCTTCAATCCTCAATCCTCAATTCGCAATCCTCACTCCTCAATCATCAATATTCAATCCTCAATACTCAATCCTCAATCTTCAATCCTCAATCCTCAATCCTCAATACTCAATCCTCAGTCCTCAAGCCTCAGTCCTTAATCCTCAATCCTCAAACCTCAAACCTCAATCCTCAACCGTCAGTCCTCGTCCTCAATCCTCAACACTCAATCCTCAATCCTCAACCTTCAATCATCAATAATCAATCTTCAATCCTCAATCATCAATCCTTAATCATCAATCCTCAATCCTCAATATTCAACGCTCAACCCTCAACCATCAATCCTCAATACTCAACCACCAATCCTCAATTCTCAATACTCAATAGAACATCCTGAATACTCATGGTTCAATACGCAATCCACAATATTCAATAATCAAATCTCAAACCTCAAGCATCAATTCTCAACACTCAATCCTCAACACACAGTCCTCTCTCTTCAATCCTACATCCACAACTCTCAATCCTCAAGCGTCAATCCTCAATACTCAATACTCAATCCTCAATCCTCAATCTTCAATCCTCAATCCTCAATCCTCAATCCTCAATCCTCATTCTTCAATCCTCAACACCCAATCCTCAATCTTCAATCCTCAATACTCAATCTTCAATCCTCATTCCTCAATCCTCAATCCTCAATCCTCAATCTTCAATCCTCAATACTCAATCTGCAATCCTCAATCCTCAAACCTCAATCTTCAATCCTCATTCCTCAATCCTCAATAGCCAATCCTCAATCCGCAATACTCAATCCTCAATCCTCAATATTCAATCATCATTACTCAATCTTCAATCCTCAATCCTCAATCCTCAATCCTCAATCCTCAATCCTCAGGCATCAATACTCAATCTACTATATTCAATCCTCATTCCTTAATCCTCAATCCACAATACTCAACCTTCAATACTCAATACTCAATCTTCAATCCTCAATCCTCAATCCTCAATTCTCAATCCTCAATCCTTAATCCTGAGACCTCAAACATCAATATTCAAACCTCAGTCCTCGTCCTCAATCCACAACCCTCAATCCTCAGTCCTCAATATTCAATCATCAATATTCAATCTTCAATCCTCAATCCTCAATCCTCAATCCTCAATCCTCAATCCTCAATCCTCAATCTTGAACCCTGAATCCTAAATCCTCAATACTCAATCCTCAATCTTCAATACTCAATACTCAATCTTCAATCCTCAATCCTCAATCCTCAATCCTCAATCCTCAATCTTCAATCCTCAACACTCAATCTTCAATCCTCAATCCTCAATCCTCAATCCTCAATCCTCAATCCTCATTCTTCAATCCTCAATACCCAATCCTCAATCTTCAATCCTCAATCCTCAACCCTCAATCCTAATTCCTCAATCCTCATTCTTCAATCTTCAATACCCAATCCTCAATTCCAATCGTCAATCCTCAATCCTCATTTCTCAATCCTCAATCCTCAACCATCAGCCCTCATCCTCCATCCTCAGTACTCAATCCTCTATCCTCAATCTTCAATACTCAATACTCAATCTTCAATCCTCATTCCTCAATCCTCAACCCTCAATCCTCAATCTTCAATCCTCAATACTCAATCTGCAATCCTCAATCCTCAAACCTCAATCTTCAATCCTCATTCCTCAATCCTCAATACCCAATCCTCAATCCTCAATCCTCAATCCTCAATCCTCAGGCATCAATACTCAATCTACAATATTCAATCCTCAATCCTTAATCCTCAATCCACAATCCTCAACCTTCAATTCTCAATACTCAATCTTCAATCCTCAATCCTCAATCCTCAATCCTCAATCCTCAATCCTCAATCATCAATATTCAATCCTCAATACTCAATCTTCAATCATCAATCCTCAATCCTCAATTCTCAGTCGTCAATCCTCAGTCATCAATCCTCAATCTTCAATACGCAATCGTCAATCCTTAGTCCTCAATCCTCAATCCTCAATCCTCGTTCCTCAAACCTCAATCCTCAACCCTCAGGCTTGAACCTCAATACTCAAACCTCAATCGTCAAACCTCAATATTCAATCATCAATACTAAATCTTCAATCCTCAATCCTCAAACCTCAATCCTCAATACTCATTCTTCAATCCTAAATACCCACTCTTTAATCTTCAATCCTCAATCATCAATCCTCAATTCTCAATCCTCAATCCTTAATCCTCAGACCTCAAACATCAATATTCAACCCTCAGTCCTCGTCCTCAATCCACAACCCTCAATCCTCAGTCCTCAATCTTCAATCCTCAATCCTCAATCCTCAATACTCAATCCTCAATCTTCAATGCTCTATAACCACTCCTCAATCTTCAATCCTCAATCCTCAACCCTCAATCCTAATTCCTCAATCCTCATTCTTCAATCCTCAATACCCAATCCTCAATTTCAATCCTCAATCCTTAATCCTCAATTCTCAATCCTCAATCCTCAGTCTTCAGTCCTCAAACCGCAATCCTCAACACTCAGCCCTCATCCTCCATCCTCAATCCTCAATCCTCATAACTCAATCTTCAATCCTCAATTCTCAATCTTCAATCCTCGATCCTGAATCACCAATCCACAATCCTCAATCCTCAGGCATCAATACTCAATCTTCAATACTCAATCCTCAATCCTCAATCCTCAATCCTCAACCCTCAAGCCTCATTCCTGAAACCTCAATCCTCAACCCTCAGTCCTCATACTCAATTCTCAATTCTCAATCCTCAATCCTCAATCCTCAATCTTCAATCCTCAATAATCAATCTCCAATTCTAGATCCTCAATCCCCAATCTTCAATCCTTAATCCTCAATCTGCAATCCCTAATCCCCAGTATTCAATCTTCAATCCTCAATGCTCAATCCTCAATCCTCAACCCTCAGTCCTCAGTCCTCAATCTTCAATCCTCAAACCTCAATACTCAACCGTCAGTCCTCATTCTCCATCCTCAATACTCAATCTTCAATCCTCAATCCTGAATTCTCAATCCTCAATCCTCAATCCTCAGGTAACAATACTCAATCTTCAATACTCAATCCTCAATCCTCAATCCTCAAACCTCAATCCTCAATCCTCAACCATCAATCCTCATTCCTCAAACCTCAATCCTCAACCCTCAGTCCTCATCCTCAATTCTCAATTCTCAATCCTCAATCGTCAATCCTCAATCTTCAATCCTCAATAATCAATCTCCGATCCTAGATCCTCAATCCCCAATCTTCAATCGTTAATCCTCAATATTCAATCCTCAATCCCCAGTCATCAATTTTCAATCCTCAATGCTCAATCCTCAATCCTCAATCCTCAGTCCTCAATCCCCAATCCTCAATCCTCAAACCTCAATCCTCAACCGTCAGTCCTCGTCCTCAATCCTCAAACCTCAATCCTCAATCCTCAATATTCAATCATCAATACTCAATCTTCAATCGTCAATCCTCAAACCTCAATCCTCAATCCTCATTCTTCAATCCTAAATACCCAATCCTCAATCTTCAATCCTCAACCCTCAATCCTCAATTCTCAATCCTCAATCCTTAATCCTCAGACCTCAAACATCAATATTCAACCCTCAGCCCTCGTCCTCAATCAACAACCCTCAATCCTCAGTCCTCAATATTCAATCATCAATATTCAATCTTCAATCCTCAATCCTCAATCCTCAATCCTCGATCCTCAATCCTCAATACTCAATCCTCAACCTTCAATCCTCAATACCCAATCTTCAATCCTCAATCCTCAATCCTCAATCCTCAAACCTCAATCATCAATCCTCAACACTAATCTTCAATCCTCAATCCCCAATCCTCAATCCTCAATCCTCATTCTTCAATCCTCAATACCCAATCCTCAATCTTCAATCCTCAATCCTCAATCCTCAATCCTAATTCCTCAATCCTCATTCTTCAATCCTCAATACCCAATCCTCAATTTCAATCCTCAATCCTCAATCCTCATTTCTCAATCCTCAATCCTCAACCCTCAGCCCTCATCCTCCATCCTCAGTACTCAATCCTCTATCCTCAATTCTTCGATCCTCAATACTCAATCTTCAATCCTCATTCCTCAATCCTCAATCCTCAATCCTCAATCTTCAATCCTCAATACTCAATCTGCAATCCCCAATCCTCAAACCTCAATCCCCAATCCTCATTACTCAATCCTCAATACCCAATCCTCAATCCTCAATCCTCAATCCTCTATCCTCAATATCCAATCATCAATACTCAATCTTCAATCCTCAATCTTCAATCCTCAATACTCAACCTTCAATCGTCAATCCTCAATCCTCAATCCTCAATCCTCAATCCTCAGGCATCAATACTCAATCTACAATATTCAATCCACAATCCTTAATCCTCAATCCACAATCCTCAACCTTCAATACTCAATACTCAATCTTCAATCCTCAATCCTCAATCCCCAATCCTCAATCCTCAATCCTCAATCCTCATTATCCAATCCTCAATACCCAATCCTCAATCCTCAATCCTCAATCCTCAATCCTCAATCCTCAATATTCAATCATCAATACTCAATCTTCAATCCTCAATCTTCAATCCTCAATACTCTTTCTTCAATCCTCAATCCTCAATCCTCAATCCTCAATCCTCAATCCTCAGGCATCAATACTCAATCTACAATACTCAATCGTCAATCCTTAGTCCTCAATCCTCAATCCTCAATCCTCGTTCCTCAAACCTCAATCCTCAATCCTCAATCCTAATTCCTTAATTCTCATTCTTCAATCCTCAATACCCAATCCTCAATTTCAATCCTCAATCCTCAATCCTCATTTCTCAATCCTCAATGCTCAACCCTCAGCCCTCATCCTCCATCCTCAATCCTCAATCCTCAATCGTCAATCTTCAATCCTCAATTCTCAATCTTCAATCCTCGATCCTCAATCCTCAATCATCAATCCTCAATCCTCAATCCTCAGGCATCAATACTCAATTTCAATCCTCAATCCTCAATCCTCAATCCTCAATCCTCATTCCCCAACCCTCAATCCTCATTCCTCAAACCTCAATCCTCAACCCTCAGTCCTCATACTCAATTCTCAATCCTCAATCCTCAATCCTCAATCCTCAATCCTCAATCCTCAATCCTCAATCCTCAATCCTCAATCCTCAATCCTCAATCCTCAATCCACAATCCTCAACCTTCAATACTCAATAATCAACCTCCAATCCTAGATCCTCAATCCTCAATCCTCAATCCTCAATCCTCAATCCTCAATCCTCATTCTTCAATCCTCAATACCCAATCCTCAATCCTCAATACCCAATCCTCAATTCTCAATCCTTAATCCTCAGTCCTCAGTCGTCGAACCTCCATCCCCGACGCTTAGCACTCATCCTCAATCCTCAGTCCTCAATCCTCAATCCTCAATCCTAAATCCTCTACCGTCAGTCCTCGTCCTCAATCCTCAAACCTCAATGCTCAATCCTCAATATTCAATCATCAATACTCAATCTTCAATCCTCAACCCTCTATCCTCAATCCTCAATCCTCAATCCTCAATCCTCAATCCTCAACATTCAATCATCAATACTCAATCTTCAACCCTCAATCTTCATCCTCAATAATCAATCTTCAATCCTCAATCCTCAATCCTCAATCTTCAATCCTCAATCCTCAGGCATCAATACTCAATCTACAATATTCAATCCTCAATCCTTAATCCTCAAAACACAATCCTCAACCTTCAACACTCAATACTCAATCTTCAATCTTCAATCCTCAATCCTCAATCCTCAATCCTCAATCCTCAATCCTCAATCCTCAATCCGCAATATTCAATACTCAATACTCTATCTTCAATCAGCAATCCTCAATTCTCAATTCTCAGTCGTCAATCCTCAGTCATCAATCCTCAATCTTCAATACTCAATCGTCAATCCTTAGTCCTCAATCCTCAACCTCAATCCTCGTTCCTCAAACCTCAATCCTCAACCCTCAGTCTTCATCCTCAATCCTCAAACCTCAATCCTCAATCCTCAATATTCAATCATCAATACTCAATCTTCAATCCTCAAACCTCAAACCTCAATCCTCAATCTTCATTCTTCAATCCTAAATACCCAATCCTCAATCTTCAATCCTCAATCCTCAATCCTCAATTCTCAATCCTCAATCCTTATTCCTCAGACCTCAAACATCAATATTCAACCCCCAGTCCTCTTCCTCAATCCACAACGCTCAATCCTCAGTCCTCAATATTCAATCATCAATATTCAATCTTCAATCCTCAATCCTCAATCCTCAATCCTCAATCCTCAATCCTCAATCTTCAACACTGAATCCTCAATCCTCAATCCTCCATCCTCAATCCTCAATCCACAATCCTCAATCTTCAACACTGAATCCTCAATCCTCAATACTCGATCCTCAATCTTCAATCCTCAATACTCAATCTTCAATCCTCAATCCTAATTCCTCAATCCTCATTCTTCAATCCTCAATACCCAATCCTCAATTTCAATCCTCAATCCTTAATCCTCAATTCTCAATCCTCAATCCTCAGTCCTCAGTCCTCAAACCGCAATCCTCAACCCTCAGCCCTCATCCTCCATCCTCAATCCTCAATCCTCAATACTCAATCTTCAATCCTCAATTCTCAATCTTCAATCCTCGATCCTGAATCATCAATTCACAATCCTCAATCCTCAGGCATCAATACACAATCTTCAATACTCAATCCTCAATCCTCAATCCTCAATCCTCAATCCTCAATCCTCAACCCTCAATCCTCATTCCTCAAACCTCAATCCTCAGCCCTCAGTCCTCATACTCAATTCTCAATTCTCAATCCTCAATCCTCAATCCTCAATCTTCAATCCTCAATAATCAATCTCCAATTCTAGATCCTCAATCCCCAATCTTCAATCCTTAATCCTCAATCTGCAATCCCGAATCCCCAGTACTCAATCTTCAATACTCAATGCTCAATCCTCAATCCTCAATCCTCAGTCCTCAGTCCTCAATCTTAAATCCTCAAACCTCAATCCTCAACCGCCAGTCCTCATTCTCCATCCTCAATCCTTAATCCTCAATCCTCAATCTTCAATCCCCAATACTCAATCTTCAATCCTCAATCCTCAATCCTCAATCCTCAATCCTCAATCCTCAGGTATCAATACTCAATCTTCAGTACTCAATCCTCAATCCTTAATCCTCAATCCTCAATCCTCAATCCTCAACCATCAAACCTCATTCCTCAAACCTCAATCCTCAACCCTCAGTCCTCATCCTCAATTCTCAATTCTCAATCCTCAATCGTCAATCCTCAATCTTCAATCCTCAATAATCAATCTCCGATCCTAGATCCTCAATCCCCAATCTTCAATCGCTAATCCTCAATATTCAATCCTCAATCCCCAGTCATCAATCTTCAATCCTCAAACCTGAATACTCAACCGTCAGTCCTCGTCCTCAATCCTCAAACCTCAATACTCAATCCTCAATATTCAATCATCAATACTCAATCTTCAATCCTCAATCCTCATTCTTCAATCCTAAATACCCAATCCTCAATCTTCAATCCTCAATCCTCAATCCTCAATTCTCAATCCTCAATCCTTAATCCTCAGACCTCAAACATCAATATTCAACCCTCAGCCCTCGTCCTCAATCCACTACCCTGAATCCTCAGTCCTCAATATTCAATCATCGATATTCAATCTTCAATTCTCAATCCTCAATCCTCAATCCTCGATCCTCAATCCTCAATATTGAACCCTGAATACTCAATCCTCAATACTCAATCCTCAATCTTCAATCCTCAATACCCAATCTTCAATCCTCAATACTCAATCCTAAATCCTCAATCCTCAATCCTCAATCTTCAATCCTCAACACTAATCTTCAATCCTCAATCCCCAATCCTCAATCCTCAATCCTCATTCTTCAATCCTCAATACCCAATCCTCAATCTTCAGTCCTCAATCCTCAACCCTTAATCCTAATTCCTCAATCCTCATTCTTCAATCCTCAATACCCAATCCTCAATTTCAATCCTCAGTCCTCAATCCTCATTTCTCAATCCTCAATGCTCAACCCTCAGCCCTCATCCTCCATCCTCAGTACTCAATCCTCTATCCTCAATCTTCAATACTCAATACTCAATCTTCAATCCTCATTCCTCAATCCTCAATCCTCAATCCTCAATCTTCAATCCTCAATACTCAATCTGCAATCCCCAATCCTCAAACTTCAATCCTCAATCCTCATTACTCAATCCACAATACCCAATCCTCAATCCTCACTCCTCAATCCTCAATCCTCAATATTCAATCATCAATACTCAATCTTCAATCCTTAATCTTCAATCCTCAATACTCTGCCTTCAATCCTCAATCCTCAATCCTCAATCCTCAATCCTCAATCCTCAATCCTCAATCCTCAGGCATCAATACTCAATCTACAATACTCAATCGTCAATCCTTAGTCCTCAATCCTCAATCCTCAATCCTCGTTCCTCAAACCTCAATCCTCAACCCTCAGTCTTCATCCTCAATCCTCAAACCTCAATCCTCAACCATCATTATTCAATCATCAATACTCAATCTTCAATCCTCAATCCTTAAACCTCAATCCTCAATCCTCATTCTTCAATCCTCAATACCCAATCCTCAATTTCAATCCTCAGTCCTCAATCCTCATTTCTCAATCCTCAATGCTCAACCCTCAGCCCTCATCCTCCATCCTCAGTACTCAATCCTCTATCCTCAATCTTCAATACTCAATACTCAATCTTCAATCCTCAATCCTCAATCCTCAATTCTCAATCCTCAATCCTTATTCCTCAGACCTCAAACATCAATATTCAACCCCCAGTCCTCTTCCTCAATCCACAACGCTCAATCCTCAGTCCTCAATATTCAATCATCAATATTCAATCTTCAATCCTCAATCCTCAATCCTCAATCCTCAATCCTCAATCCTCAATCTTCAACACTGAATCCTCAATCCTCAATCCTCCATCCTCAATCCTCAATCCACAATCCTCAATCTTCAACACTGAATCCTCAATCCTCAATACTCGATCCTCAATCTTCAATCCTCAATACTCAATCTTCAATCCTCAATCCTAATTCCTCAATCCTCATTCTTCAATCCTCAATACCCAATCCTCAATTTCAATCCTCAATCCTTAATCCTCAATTCTCAATCCTCAATCCTCAGTCCTCAGTCCTCAAACCGCAATCCTCAACCCTCAGCCCTCATCCTCCATCCTCAATCCTCAATCCTCAATCCTCAATCCTCAATCCTCAATCCTCAACCCTCAATCCTCATTCCTCAAACCTCAATCCTCAGCCCTCAGTCCTCATACTCAATTCTCAATTCTCAATCCTCAATCCTCAATCCTCAATCTTCAATCCTCAATAATCAATCTCCAATTCTAGATCCTCAATCCCCAATCTTCAATCCTTAATCCTCAATCTGCAATCCCGAATCCCCAGTACTCAATCTTCAATACTCAATGCTCAATCCTCAATCCTCAATCCTCAGTCCTCAGTCCTCAATCTTAAATCCTCAAACCTCAATCCTCAACCGCCAGTCCTCATTCTCCATCCTCAATCCTTAATCCTCAATCCTCAATCTTCAATCCCCAATACTCAATCTTCAATCCTCAATCCTCAATCCTCAATCCTCAATCCTCAATCCTCAGGTATCAATACTCAATCTTCAGTACTCAATCCTCAATCCTTAATCCTCAATCCTCAATCCTCAATCCTCAACCATCAAACCTCATTCCTCAAACCTCAATCCTCAACCCTCAGTCCTCATCCTCAATTCTCAATTCTCAATCCTCAATCGTCAATCCTCAATCTTCAATCCTCAATAATCAATCTCCGATCCTAGATCCTCAATCCCCAATCTTCAATCGCTAATCCTCAATATTCAATCCTCAATCCCCAGTCATCAATCTTCAATCCTCAAACCTGAATACTCAACCGTCAGTCCTCGTCCTCAATCCTCAAACCTCAATACTCAATCCTCAATATTCAATCATCAATACTCAATCTTCAATCCTCAATCCTCAAACCTCAATCCTCAATCCTCAATCCTCAATCTTCAACACTGAATCCTCAATCCTCAATCCTCCATCTTCAATCCTCAATCCACAATCCTCAATCTTCAACACTGAATCCTTAATCCTGAATACTCGATCCTCAATCTTCAATCCTCAATACTCAATCTTCAATCCTCAATCCTAATTCCTCAATCCTCATTCTTCAATCCTCAATACCCAATCCTCAATTTCAATCCTCAATCCTTAATCCTCAATTCTCAATCCTCAATCCTCAGTCCTCAGTCCTCAAACCGCAATCCTCAACCCTCAGCCCTCATCCTCCATCCTCAATCCTCAATCCTCAATACTCAATCTTCAATCCTCAATTCTCAATCTTCAATCCTCGATCCTGAATCATCAATCCACAATCCTCAATCCTCAGGCATCAATACACAATCTTCAATACTAAATCCTCAATCCTCAATCCTCAATCCTCAATCCTCAATCCTCAAACCTCAATCCTCATTCCTCAAACCTCAATCCTCAGCCCTCAGTCCTCATACTCAATTCTCAATTCTCAATCCTCAATCCTCAATCCTCAATCTTCAATCCTCAATAATCAATCTCCAATTCTAGATCCTCAATCCCCAATCTTCAATCCTTAATCCTCAATCTGCAATCCCGAATCCCCAGTACTCAATCTTCAATACTCAATGCTCAATCCTCAATCCTCAATCCTCAGTCCTCAGTCCTCAATCTTAAATCCTCAAACCTCAATCCTCAACCGCCAGTCCTCATTCTCCATCCTCAATCCTTAATCCTCAATCCTCAATCTTCAATCCCCAATACTCAATCTTCAATCCTCAATCCTCAATCCTCAATCCTCAATCCTCAATCCTCAGGTATCAATACTCAATCTTCAGTACTCAATCCTCAATCCTTAATCCTCAATCCTCAATCCTCAATCCTCAACCATCAAACCTCATTCCTCAAACCTCAATCCTCAACCCTCAGTCCTCATCCTCAATTCTCAATTCTCAATCCTCAATCCTCAAACCTCAATCCTCAATCCTCATTCTTCAATCCTAAATACCCAATCCTCAATCTTCAATCCTCAACCCTCAATCCTCAATTCTCAATCCTCAATCCTTAATCCTCAGACCTCAAACATCAATATTCAACCCTCAGCCCTCGTCCTCAATCGACAACCCTCAATCCTCAGTCCTCAATATTCAATCATCATTATTCAATCTTCAATCCTCAATCCTCAATCCTCAATCCTCGATCCTCAATCCTCAATACTCAATCCTCAACCTTCAATCCTCAATACCCAATCTTCAATCCTCAATCCTCAATCCTCAATCCTCAAACCTCAATCATCAATCCTCAACACTAATCTTCAATCCTCAATCCCCAATCCTCAATCCTCAATCCTCATTCTTCAATCCTCAATACCCAATCCTCAATCTTCAATCCTCAATCCTCAATCCTCAATCCTAATTCCTCAATCCTCATTCTTCAATCCTCAATACCCAATCCTCAATTTCAATCCTCAATCCTCAATCCTCATTTCTCAATCCTCAATCCTCAACCCTCAGCCCTCATCCTCCATCCTCAGTACTCAATCCTCTATCCTCAATATTTCGATCCTCAATACTCAATCTTCAATCCTCATTCCTCAATCCTCAATCCTCAATCCTCAATCTTCAATCCTCAATACTCAATCTGCAATCCCCAATCCTCAAACCTCAATCCCCAATCCTCATTACTCAATCCTCAATACCCAATCCTCAATCCTCAATCCTCAATCCTCTATCCTCAATATCCAATCATCAATACTCAATCTTCAATCCTCAATCTTCAATCCTCAATACTCAACCTTCAATCGTCAATCCTCAATCCTCAATCCTCAATCCTCAATCCTCAGGCATCAATACTCAATCTACAATATTCAATCCACAATCCTTAATCCTCAATCCACAATCCTCAACCTTCAATACTCAATACTCAATCTTCAATCCTCAATCCTCAATCCCCAATCCTCAATCCTCAATCCTCAATCCTCATTATCCAATCCTCAATACCAAATCCTCAATCCTCAATCCTCAATCCTCAATCCTCAATCCTCAATATTCAATCATCAATACTCAATCTTCAATCCTCAATCTTCAATCCTCAATACTCTTTCTTCAATCCTCAATCCTCAATCCTCAATCTTCAATCCTCAATCCTCAGACATCAATACTCAATCTACAATACTCAATCGTCAATCCTTAGTCCTCAATCCTCAATCCTCAATCCTCGTTCCTCAAACCTCAATCCTCAATCCTCAATCCTAATTCCTTAATTCTCATTCTTCAATCCTCAATACCCAATCCTCAATTTCAATCCTCAATCCTCAATCCTCATTTCTCAATCCTCAATGCTCAACCCTCAGCCCTCATCCTCCATCCTCAATCCTCAATCCTCAATCGTCAATCTTCAATCCTCAATTCTCAATCTTCAATCCTCGATCCTCAATCCTCAATCATCAATCCTCAATCCTCAATCCTCAGGCATCAATACTCAATTTCAATCCTCAATCCTCAATCCTCAATCCTCAATCCTCATTCCCCAACCCTCAATCCTCATTCCTCAAACCTCAATCCTCAACCCTCAGTCCTCATACTCAATTCTCAATCCTCAATCCTCAATCCTCAATCCTCAATCCTCAATCCTCAATCCTCAATCCTCAATCCTTAATCCTCAATCCTCAATCCTCAATCCTCAATCCACAATCCTCAACCTTCAATACTCAATAATCAACCTCCAATCCTAGATCCTCAATCCTCAATCCTCAATCCTCAATCCTCAATCCTCAATCCTCATTCTTCAATCCTCAATACCCAATCCTCAATCCTCAATACCCAATCCTCAATTCTCAATCCTTAATCCTCAGTCCTCAGTCGTCGAACCTCCATCCCCGACGCTTAGCACTCATCCTCAATCCTCAGTCCTCAATCCTCAATGCTCAATCCTAAATCCTCTACCGTCAGTCCTCGTCCTCAATCCTCAAACCTCAATGCTCAATCCTCAATATTCAATCATCAATACTCAATCTTCAATCCTCAACCCTCTATCCTCAATCCTCAATCCTCAATCCTCAATCCTCAATCCTCAATATTCAATCATCAATACTCAATCTTCAACCCTCAATCTTCATCCTCAATAATCAATCTTCAATCCTCAATCCTCAATCCTCAATCTTCAATCCTCAATCCTCAGGCATCAATACTCAATCTACAATATTCAATCCTCAATCCTTAATCCTCAAAACACAATCCTCAACCTTCAACACTCAATACTCAATCTTCAATCTTCAATCCTCAATCCTCAATCCTCAATCCTCAATCCTCAATCCTCAATCCTCAATCCGCAATATTCAATACTCAATACTCTATCTTCAATCAGCAATCCTCAATTCTCAATTCTCAGTCGTCAATCCTCAGTCATCAATCCTCAATCTTCAATACTCAATCGTCAATCCTTAGTCCTCAATCCTCAACCTCAATCCTCGTTCCTCAAACCTCAATCCTCAACCCTCAGTCTTCATCCTCAATCCTCAAACCTCAATCCTCAATCCTCAATATTCAATCATCAATACTCAATCTTCAATCCTCAAACCTCAAACCTCAATCCTCAATCTTCATTCTTCAATCCTAAATACCCAATCCTCAATCTTCAATCCTCAATCCTCAATCCTCAATTCTCAATCCTCAATCCTTATTCCTCAGACCTCAAACATCAATATTCAACCCCCAGTCCTCTTCCTCAATCCACAACGCTCAATCCTCAGTCCTCAATATTCAATCATCAATATTCAATCTTCAATCCTCAATCCTCAATCCTCAATCCTCAATCCTCAATCCTCAATCTTCAACACTGAATCCTCAATCCTCAATCCTCCATCCTCAATCCTCAATCCACAATCCTCAATCTTCAACACTGAATCCTCAATCCTCAATACTCGATCCTCAATCTTCAATCCTCAATACTCAATCTTCAATCCTCAATCCTAATTCCTCAATCCTCATTCTTCAATCCTCAATACCCAATCCTCAATTTCAATCCTCAATCCTTAATCCTCAATTCTCAATCCTCAATCCTCAGTCCTCAGTCCTCAAACCGCAATCCTCAACCCTCAGCCCTCATCCTCCATCCTCAATCCTCAATCCTCAATACTCAATCTTCAATCCTCAATTCTCAATCTTCAATCCTCGATCCTGAATCATCAATTCACAATCCTCAATCCTCAGGCATCAATACACAATCTTCAATACTCAATCCTCAATCCTCAATCCTCAATCCTCAATCCTCAATCCTCAACCCTCAATCCTCATTCCTCAAACCTCAATCCTCAGCCCTCAGTCCTCATACTCAATTCTCAATTCTGAATCCTCAATCCTCAATCCTCAATCTTCAATCCTCAATAATCAATCTCCAATTCTAGATCCTCAATCCCCAATCTTCAATCCTTAATCCTCAATCTGCAATCCCGAATCCCCAGTACTCAATCTTCAATACTCAATGCTCAATCCTCAATCCTCAATCCTCAGTCCTCAGTCCTCAATCTTAAATCCTCAAACCTCAATCCTCAACCGCCAGTCCTCATTCTCCATCCTCAATCCTTAATCCTCAATCCTCAATCTTCAATCCCCAATACTCAATCTTCAATCCTCAATCCTCAATCCTCAATCCTCAATCCTCAATCCTCAGGTATCAATACTCAATCTTCAGTACTCAATCCTCAATCCTTAATCCTCAATCCTCAATCCTCAATCCTCAACCATCAAACCTCATTCCTCAAACCTCAATCCTCAACCCTCAGTCCTCATCCTCAATTCTCAATTCTCAATCCTCAATCGTCAATCCTCAATCTTCAATCCTCAATAATCAATCTCCGATCCTAGATCCTCAATCCCCAATCTTCAATCGCTAATCCTCAATATTCAATCCTCAATCCCCAGTCATCAATCTTCAATCCTCAAACCTGAATACTCAACCGTCAGTCCTCGTCCTCAATCCTCAAACCTCAATACTCAATCCTCAATATTCAATCATCAATACTCAATCTTCAATCCTCAATCCTCAAACCTCAATCCTCAATACTCTGCCTTCAATCCTCAATCCTCAATCCTCAATCCTCAATCCTCAATCCTCAATCCTCAGGCATCAATACTCAATCTACAATACTCAATCGTCAATCCTTAGTCCTCAATCCTCAATCCTCAATCCTCGTTCCTCAAACCTCAATCCTCAACCCTCAGTCTTCATCCTCAATCCTCAAACCTCAATCCTCAACCATCATTATTCAATCATCAATACTCAATCTTCAATCCTCAATCCTTAAACCTCAATCCTCAATCCTCATTCTTCAATCCTCAATACCCAATCCTCAATTTCAATCCTCAGTCCTCAATCCTCATTTCTCAATCCTCAATGCTCAACCCTCAGCCCTCATCCTCCATCCTCAGTACTCAATCCTCTATCCTCAATCTTCAATACTCAATACTCAATCTTCAATCCTCAATCCTCAATCCTCAATTCTCAATCCTCAATCCTTATTCCTCAGACCTCAAACATCAATATTCAACCCCCAGTCCTCTTCCTCAATCCACAACGCTCAATCCTCAGTCCTCAATATTCAATCATCAATATTCAATCTTCAATCCTCAATCCTCAATCCTCAATCCTCAATCCTCAATCCTCAATCTTCAACACTGAATCCTCAATCCTCAATCCTCCATCCTCAATCCTCAATCCACAATCCTCAATCTTCAACACTGAATCCTCAATCCTCAATACTCGATCCTCAATCTTCAATCCTCAATACTCAATCTTCAATCCTCAATCCTAATTCCTCAATCCTCATTCTTCAATCCTCAATACCCAATCCTCAATTTCAATCCTCAATCCTTAATCCTCAATTCTCAATCCTCAATCCTCAGTCCTCAGTCCTCAAACCGCAATCCTCAACCCTCAGCCCTCATCCTCCATCCTCAATCCTCAATCCTCAATACTCAATCTTCAATCCTCAATTCTCAATCTTCAATCCTCGATCCTGAATCATCAATCCACAATCCTCAATCCTCAGGCATCAATACACAATCTTCAATACTCAATCCTCAATCCTCAATCCTCAATCCTCAATCCTCAATCCTCAACCCTCAATCCTCATTCCTCAAACCTCAATCCTCAGCCCTCAGTCCTCATACTCAATTCTCAATTCTCAATCCTCAATCCTCAATCCTCAATCTTCAATCCTCAATAATCAATCTCCAATTCTAGATCCTCAATCCCCAATCTTCAATCCTTAATCCTCAATCTGCAATCCCGAATCCCCAGTACTCAATCTTCAATACTCAATGCTCAATCCTCAATCCTCAATCCTCAGTCCTCAGTCCTCAATCTTAAATCCTCAAACCTCAATCCTCAACCGCCAGTCCTCATTCTCCATCCTCAATCCTTAATCCTCAATCCTCAATCTTCAATCCCCAATACTCAATCTTCAATCCTCAATCCTCAATCCTCAATCCTCAATCCTCAATCCTCAGGTATCAATACTCAATCTTCAGTACTCAATCCTCAATCCTTAATCCTCAATCCTCAATCCTCAATCCTCAACCATCAAACCTCATTCCTCAAACCTCAATCCTCAACCCTCAGTCCTCATCCTCAATTCTCAATTCTCAATCCTCAATCGTCAATCCTCAATCTTCAATCCTCAATAATCAATCTCCGATCCTAGATCCTCAATCCCCAATCTTCAATCGCTAATCCTCAATATTCAATCCTCAATCCCCAGTCATCAATCTTCAATCCTCAAACCTGAATACTCAACCGACAGTCCTCGTCCTCAATCCTCAAACCTCAATACTCAATCCTCAATATTCAATCATCAATACTCAATCTTCAATCCTCAATCCTCAAACCTCAATCCTCAATCCTCATTCTTCAATCCTAAATACCCAATCCTCAATCTTCAATCCTCAATCCTCAATCCTCAATTCTCAATCCTCAATCCTTAATCCTCAGACCTCAAACATCAATATTCAACCCTCAGCCCTCGTCCTCAATCCACTACCCTGAATCCTCAGTCCTCAATATTCAATCATCGATATTCAATCTTCAATTCTCAATCCTCAATCCTCAATCCTCGATCCTCAATCCTCAATATTGAACCCTGAATACTCAATCCTCAATACTCAATCCTCAATCTTCAATCCTCAATACCCAATCTTCAATCCTCAATACTCAATCCTAAATCCTCAATCCTCAATCCTCAATCTTCAATCCTCAACACTAATCTTCAATCCTCAATCCCCAATCCTCAATCCTCAATCCTCATTCTTCAATCCTCAATACCCAATCCTCAATCTTCAATCCTCAATCCTCAACCCTTAATCCTAATTCCTCAATCCTCATTCTTCAATCCTCAATACCCAATCCTCAATTTCAATCCTCAGTCCTCAATCCTCATTTCTCAATCCTCAATGCTCAACCCTCAGCCCTCATCCTCCATCCTCAGTACTCAATCCTCTATCCTCAATCTTCAATACTCAATACTCAATCTTCAATCCTCATTCCTCAATCCTCAATCCTCAATCCTCAATCTTCAATCCTCAATACTCAATCTGCAATCCCCAATCCTCAAACTTCAATCCTCAATCCTCATTACTCAATCCACAATACCCAATCCTCAATCCTCACTCCTCAATCCTCAATCCTCAATATTCAATCATCAATACTCAATCTTCAATCCTTAATCTTCAATCCTCAATACTCTGCATTCAATCCTCAATCCTCAATCCTCAATCCTCAATCCTCAATCCTCAGGCATCAATACTCAATCTACAATACTCAATCGTCAATCCTTAGTCCTCAATCCTCAATCCTCAATCCTCGTTCCTCAAACCTCAATCCTCAACCCTCAGTCTTCATCCTCAATCCTCAAACCTCAATCCTCAACCATCATTATTCAATCATCAATACTCAATCTTCAATCCTCAATCCTTAAACCTCAATCCTCAATCCTCATTCTTCAATCCTAAACACCCAATCCTCAATCTTCAATCCTCAAACATCAATCCTCAATTCTCAATACTTAATCCTCAGTCCTCAGTCGTCGAACCTCCATCGCCGACGCTTAGCACTCGTCCTCAATCCTCAGTCTTCAATCCTCAATCCTCAAGCCTAAATCCTCTACCGTCAGTCCTCGTCCTCAATCCTCAAACCTCAATGCTCAATCCTCAATATTCAATCATCAATACTCAATCTTCAATCCTCAATCCTCAATTCTCAATTCTCAATCCTCAATCCTCAATCCTCAATCCTCAATCTTCAATCCTCAATCCTCAATCCACAATCCTCAACCTTCAATACTCAATAATCAATCTCCAATCCTAGATCCTCAATTCTCAATCCTCAATCCTCACTCTTCAACCCTGAATCCTCAATCCTCAATACTCAATCCTCAATCTTCAATCCTCAATACTCAATCTACAATCCTCAATCCTCAATCCTCAATCCTCAATCCTCAATCTTCAACCCTCAACACTCAATCTTTAATCCTCAATCCTCAATCCTCAATCCTCATTCCCCAAACCTCAATCCTCATTCCTCAAACCTCAATCCTCAACCCTCAGTCCTCATACTCAATTCTCAATTCTCAATCCTCAATCCTCAATCCTCAATCCTCAATCCTCAATCCTCAATCCTCAATCCTCAATCCTCAATCCACAATCCTCAACCTTCAATACTCAATAATCAACCTCCAATCCTAGATCCTCAATCCTCAATACTCAATGCTCAATCCTCAATCCTCAATCCTCATTCTTCAATCCTCAATACCCAATCCTCAATCTTCAATCCTCAAACATCAATCCTCAATTCTCAATCCTTAATCCTCAGTCCTCAGTCGTCGAACCTCCATCCCCGACGCTTAGCACTCATCCTCAATCCTCAGTCCTCAATCCTCAATCCTCAAGCCTAAATCCTCTACCGTCAGTCCTCGTCCTCAATCCTCAAACCTCAATGCTCAATCCTCAATATTCAATCATCAATACTCAATCTTCAATCCTCAACCCTCTATCCTCAATCCTCAATCCTCAATCCTCAATCCTCAATCCTCAATCCTCAATCCTCAATCTTCAATCCCCAATCCACAGTACTCAATCTTCAATCCTCAATGCTCAATCCTCAATCCTCAATCCTCAGTCCTCAGACCTCAATCTTCAATGCTCAAACCTCACTCCTCAATCCTCAATCCTCAATATTCAATCATCAATACTCAATCTTCAATCCTTAATCTTCAATCCTCAATACTCTGCCTTCAATCCTCAATCCTCAATCCTCAATCCTCAATCCTCAATCCTCAATCCTCAGGCATCAATACTCAATCTACAATACTCAATCGTCAATCCTTAGTCCTCAATCCTCAATCCTCAATCCTCGTTCCTCAAACCTCAATCCTCAACCCTCAGTCTTCATCCTCAATCCTCAAACCTCAATCCTCAACCATCATTATTCAATCATCAATACTCAATCTTCAATCCTCAATCCTTAAACCTCAATCCTCAATCCTCATTCTTCAATCCTCAATACCCAATCCTCAATTTCAATCCTCAGTCCTCAATCCTCATTTCTCAATCCTCAATGCTCAACCCTCAGACCTCATCCTCCATCCTCAGTACTCAATCCTCTATCCTCAATCTTCAATACTCAATACTCAATCTTCAATCCTCAATCCTCAATCCTCAATTCTCAATCCTCAATCCTTATTCCTCAGACCTCAAACATCAATATTCAACCCCCAGTCCTCTTCCTCAATCCACAACGCTCAATCGTCAGTCCTCAATATTCAATCATCAATATTCAATCTTCAATCCTCAATCCTCAATCCTCAATCCTCAATCCTCAATCCTCAATCTTCAACACTGAATCCTCAATCCTCAATCCTCCATCCTCAATCCTCAATCCACAATCCTCAATCTTCAACACTGAATCCTCAATCCTGAATACTCGATCCTCAATCTTCAATCCTCAATACTCAATCTTCAATCCTCAATCCTAATTCCTCAATCCTCATTCTTCAATCCTCAATACCCAATCCTCAATTTCAATCCTCAATCCTTAATCCTCAATTCTCAATCCTCAATCCTCAGTCCTCAGTCCTCAAACCGCAATCCTCAACCCTCAGCCCTCATCCTCCATCCTCAATCCTCAATCCTCAATACTCAATCTTCAATCCTCAATTCTCAATCTTCAATCCTCGATCCTGAATCATCAATCCACAATCCTCAATCCTCAGGCATCAATACACAATCTTCAATACTCAATCCTCAATCCTCAATCCTCAATCCTCAATCCTCAATCCTCAACCCTCAATCCTCATTCCTCAAACCTCAATCCTCAGCCCTCAGTCCTCATACTCAATTCTCAATTCTCAATCCTCAATCCTCAATCCTCAATCTTCAATCCTCAATAATCAATCTCCAATTCTAGATCCTCAATCCCCAATCTTCAATCCTTAATCCTCAATCTGCAATCCCGAATCCCCAGTACTCAATCTTCAATACTCAATGCTCAATCCTCAATCCTCAATCCTCAGTCCTCAGTCCTCAATCTTAAATCCTCAAACCTCAATCCTCAACCGCCAGTCCTCATTCTCCATCCTCAATCCTTAATCCTCAATCCTCAATCTTCAATCCCCAATACTCAATCTTCAATCCTCAATCCTCAATCCTCAATCCTCAATCCTCAATCCTCAGGTATCAATACTCAATCTTCAGTACTCAATCCTCAATCCTTAATCCTCAATCCTCAATCCTCAATCCTCAACCATCAAACCTCATTCCTCAAACCTCAATCCTCAACCCTCAGTCCTCATCCTCAATTCTCAATTCTCAATCCTCAATCGTCAATCCTCAATCTTCAATCCTCAATAATCAATCTCCGATCCTAGATCCTCAATCCCCAATCGTCAATCGCTAATCCTCAATATTCAATCCTCAATCCCCAGTCATCAATCTTCAATCCTCAAACCTGAATACTCAACCGTCAGTCCTCGTCCTCAATCCTCAAACCTCAATACTCAATCCTCAATATTCAATCATCAATACTCAATCTTCAATCCTCAATCCTCAAACCTCAATCCTCAATCCTCATTCTTCAATCCTAAATACCCAATCCTCAATCTTCAATCCTCAATCCTCAATCCTCAATTCTCAATCCTCAATCCTTAATCCTCAGACCTCAAACATCAATATTCAACCCTCAGCCCTCGTCCTCAATCCACTACCCTGAATCCTCAGTCCTCAATATTCAATCATCGATATTCAATCTTCAATTCTCAATCCTCAATCCTCAATCCTCGATCCTCAATCCTCAATATTGAACCCTGAATACTCAATCCTCAATACTCAATCCTCAATCTTCAATCCTCAATACCCAATCTTCAATCCTCAATACTCAATCCTAAATCCTCAATCCTCAATCCTCAATCTTCAATCCTCAACACTAATCTTCAATCCTCAATCCCCAATCCTCAATCCTCAATCCTCATTCTTCAATCCTCAATACCCAATCCTCAATCTTCAATCCTCAATCCTCAACCCTTAATCCTAATTCCTCAATCCTCATTCTTCAATCCTCAATACCCAATCCTCAATTTCAATCCTCAGTCCTCAATCCCCATTTCTCAATCCTCAATGCTCAACCCTCAGCCCTCATCCTCCATCCTCAGTACTCAATCCTCTATCCTCAATCTTCAATACTCAATACTCAATCTTCAATCCTCATTCCTCAATCCTCAATCCTCAATCCTCAATCTTCAATCCTCAATACTCAATCTGCAATCCCCAATCCTCAAACTTCAATCCTCAATCCTCATTACTCAATCCACAATACCCAATCCTCAATCCTCACTCCTCAATCCTCAATCCTCAATATTCAATCATCAATACTCAATCTTCAATCCTTAATCTTCAATCCTCAATACTCTGCCTTCAATCCTCAATCCTCAATCCTCAATCCTCAATCCTCAATCCTCAGGCATCAATACTCAATCTACAATACTCAATCGTCAATCCTTAGTCCTCAATCCTCAATCCTCAATCCTCGTTCCTCAAACCTCAATCCTCAACCCTCAGTCTTCATCCTCAATCCTCAAACCTCAATCCTCAACCATCATTATTCAATCATCAATACTCAATCTTCAATCCTCAATCCTTAAACCTCAATCCTCAATCCTCATTCTTCAATCCTAAACACCCAATCCTCAATCTTCAATCCTCAAACATCAATCCTCAATTCTCAATACTTAATCCTCAGTCCTCAGTCGTCGAACCTCCATCGCCGACGCTTAGCACTCGTCCTCAATCCTCAGTCTTCAATCCTCAATCCTCAAGCCTAAATCCTCTACCGTCAGTCCTCGTCCTCAATCCTCAAACCTCAATGCTCAATCCTCAATATTCAATCATCAATACTCAATCTTCAATCCTCAATCCTCAATTCTCAATTCTCAATCCTCAATCCTCAATCCTCAATCCTCAATCCTCAATCCTCAATCCTCAATCCACAATCCTCAACCTTCAATACTCAATAATCAATCTCCAATCCTAGATCCTCAATTCTCAATCCTCAATCCTCACTCTTCAACCCTGAATCCTCAATCCTCAATACTCAATCCTCAATCTTCAATCCTCAATACTCAATCTACAATCCTCAATCCTCAATCCTCAATCCTCAATCCTCAATCTTCAACCCTCAACACTCAATCTTTAATCCTCAATCCTCAATCCTCAATCCTCATTCCCCAAACCTCAATCCTCATTCCTCAAACCTCAATCCTCAACCCTCAGTCCTCATACTCAATTCTCAATTCTCAATCCTCAATCCTCAATCCTCAATCCTCAATCCTCAATCCTCAATCCTCAATCCTCAATCCTCAATCCACAATCCTCAACCTTCAATACTCAATAATCAACCTCCAATCCTAGATCCTCAATCCTCAATACTCAATGCTCAATCCTCAATCCTCAATCCTCATTCTTCAATCCTCAATACCCAATCCTCAATCGTCAATCCTCAAACATCAATCCTCAATTCTCAATCCTTAATCCTCAGTCCTCAGTCGTCGAACCTCCATCCCCGACGCTTAGCACTCATCCTCAATCCTCAGTCCTCAATCCTCAATCCTCAAGCCTAAATCCTCTACCGTCAGTCCTCGTCCTCAATCCTCAAACCTCAATGCTCAATCCTCAATATTCAATCATCAATACTCAATCTTCAATCCTCAACCCTCTATCCTCAATCCTCAATCCTCAATCCTCAATCCTCAATCCTCAATCCTCAATCCTCAATCTTCAATCCCCAATCCACAGTACTCAATCTTCAATCCTCAATGCTCAATCCTCAATCCTCAATCCTCAGTCCTCAGACCTCAATCTTCAATCCTCAAACCTCAATCCTCAACCGTCAGTCCTCATTCTCCATCCTCAATCCTCAATCCTCAATCCTCAATCCTCAATCTTCAATCCTCAATTCTCAATCTTCAATTCTCGATCCTCAATCATCAATCCTCAATCCTCAATCCTCAGGCATCAATACTCAATCTTCAATGCTCAATCCTGAATCCTCAATCCTCAATCCTCATTCCCCAACCCTCAATCCTCATTCCTCAAACCTCAATCTTCAACCCTCAGTCCTCATACTCAATTCTCAATTCTCAATCCTCAATCCTCCATCCTCAATCTTCAATCCTCAATAATCAACCTCCAATCCTCAATCCTCAATTCTCGATCCTCAATCCTCATGCATCAATACTCAATCTTCAATACTCAACCCTCAATCTTCAATCCTCAATCCTCAATCCTCAAACTTCAATCCTCAATCCTCAATATTCAATCATCAATACTCAATCTTCAATCCGCAATCCTCAATCCTCAATCCTCAATCCTCAACCCTCAATCCTCATTCCTCAAACATCACTCCTCAACCCTCAGTCCTCATACTCAATTCTCAATTCTCAATCCTCAATCCTCAATCCTCAATCCTCAATCCTCAATCCTCAATCCTCAATATTCAATCATCAATACACAATCTTCAACCCTCAATCTTCATCCTCAATACTCAATCTTCAATCCTCAATCCTCAATCCTCAATCTTCAATCCTCAATCCTCAGGCATCAATTCTCAATCTGCAATATTCAATCCTCAATCCTTAATCCTCAATCCACAATCCTCAACCTTCAACACTCAATACTCAATCTTCAATCCTCAATCCTCAATCCTCAATCCTCAATCCTCAATCCTCAATCCTCAATCCGCAATATTCAATCCTCAATACTCGATCTTCAATCAGCAATCCTCAATACTCAATTCTCAGTCGTCAATCCTCAGTCATCAATCCTCAATCTTCAATACTCAATCCTCAATCCTCAATATTCAATCATCAATACTCAATCTTCAATCCTCAATCGTCAATCCTCAATACTCAATCTTCAATCCTCAATCCTCAATCCTCAATCCTCAATCCTCAATCCTCAGGCATCAATACTCAATCTACAATATTCAATCCTCAATCCTTAATCCACAATCCACAATCCTCAACTTTCAATACTCAATACTCAACCTTCAATCCTCAACCCTCAGTCCTCATACTCAATTCTCAATTCTCAATCCTCAATCCTCAATCCTCAATCTTCAATCCTCAATAATCAATCTCCAACTCTCAATCCTCAATCCTCAATCCTCAATCCTCAATCCTCAAACCTCAATACTCAATCCTCAATATTCAATCATCAATACTCAATCTTCAATCCGCAATCCTCAATCCTCAATCCTAAACCCTCAATCCTCATTCCTCAAACCTCAAACCTCAGCCCTCAGTCCTCATACTCAATTCTCAATTCTCAATCCTCAATCCTCAGTCCTCAATCTTCAGTCCTCAATAATCAATCTCCAATTCTAGACGCTCAATCCCCAATCTTCAATCCTTAATCCTCAATCTTCAATCCCCAATCCACAGTACTCAATCTTCAATCCTCAATGCTCAATCCTCAATCCTCAATCCTCAGTCCTCAGACCTCAATCTTCAATCCTCAAACCTCAATCCTCAACCGTCAGTCCTCATCCTCCATCCTCAATCCTCAATCCTCAATCCTCAATCCTCAATTTTCAATCCTCAATTCTCAATCTTCAATCCTCGATCCTCAATCATCAATCCTCAATCCTCAATCCTCAGGCATCAATACTCAATCTTCAATGCTCAATCCTCAATCCTCAATCCTCAATCCTCATTCCCCAACCCTCAATCCTCATTCCTCAAACCTCAATCTTCAACCCTCAGTCCTCATACTCAATTCTCAATTCTCAATCCTCAATCCTCCATCCTCAATCTTCAATCATCAATAATCAACCTCCAATCCTCAATCCTCAATTCTCGATCCTCAATCCTCATGCATCAATACTCAATCTTCAATACTCAACCCTCAATCTTCAATCCTCAATCCTCAATCCTCAAACTTCAATCCTCAATCCTCAATATTCATTCATCAATACTCAATCTTCAATCCGCAATCCTCAATCCTCAATCCTCAACCCTCAATCCTCATTCCTCAAACATCACTCCTCAACCCTCAGTCCTCATACTCAATTCTCAATTCTCAATCCTCAATCCTCAATCCTCAATCTTCAGTCCTCAATAATCAATCTCCAATTCTAGATCCTCAATCCCCAACCTTCAATCCTTAATCCTCAATCTTCAATCCCCAATCCCCAGTACTCAATATTCAATCCTCAATGCTCATTTCTCAATCCTCAATCCTCAACCCTCAGCCCTCATCCTCCATCCTTAGTACTCAATCCTCTATCCTCAATCTTCAATCCTCAATACTCAATCTTCAATACTCATTCCTCAACCCTCAATCCTCAATCCTCAATCTTCAATCCTCAATACTCAATCTGCAATCCTCTATCCTCAAACCTCAATCTTCAATCCTCATTCCTCAATCCTCAATACCCAATCCTCAATCCGCAATCCTCAATCCTCAATCCTCAATATTCAATCGTCAATACTCAATCTTCAATCCTCAATCTTCAATCCTCAATACTCAATCTTCAATCCTCAATCCTCAATCCTCAATCCTCAATCCTCAATCCTCAGGCATCAATACTCAATCTACAATATTCAATCCTCAATCCTTAATCCTCAACCCACAATCCTCATTCCTCAAACCTCAATCTTCAACCCTCAGTCCTCATACTCAATTCTCAATTCGCAATCCTCAATCCTCCATCCTCAATCTTCAATCCTCAATAATCAACCTCCAATCCTCAATCCTCAATTCTCGATCCCCAATCCTCATGCATCAATACTCAATCTTCAATACTCAACCCTCAATCTTCAATCCTCAATCCTCAATCCTCAAACTTCAATCCTCAATCCTCAATATTCAATCATCAATACTCAATCTTCAATCCGCAATCCTCAATCCTCAATCCTCAACCCTCAATACTCATTCCTCAAACATCACTCCTCAACCCTCAGTCCTCATACTCAATTCTCAATTCTCAATCCTCAATCCTCAATCCTCAATCTTCAGTCCTCAATAATCAATCTCCAATTCTAGATCCTCAATCCCTAACCTTCAATCCTTAATCCTCAATCTTCAATCCCCAATCCCCAGTACTCAATCTTCAATCCTCAATACTCAATCTGCAATCCCCAATCCTCAAACTTCAATCCTCAATCCTCATTACTCAATCCACAATACCCAATCCTCAATCCTCACTCCTCAATCCTCAATCCTCAATATTCAATCATCAATACTCAATCTTCAATCCTTAATCTTCAATCCTCAATACTCTGCCTTCAATCCTCAATCCTCAATCCTCAATCCTCAATCCTCAATCCTCAGGCATCAATACTCAATCTACAATACTCAATCGTCAATCCTTAGTCCTCAATCCTCAATCCTCAATCCTCGTTCCTCAAACCTCAATCCTCAACCCTCAGTCTTCATCCTCAATCCTCAAACCTCAATCCTCAACCATCATTATTCAATCATCAATACTCAATCTTCAATCCTCAATCCTTAAACCTCAATCCTCAATCCTCATTCTTCAATCCTAAACACCCAATCCTCAATCTTCAATCCTCAAACATCAATCCTCAATTCTCAATACTTAATCCTCAGTCCTCAGTCGTCGAACCTCCATCGCCGACGCTTAGCACTCGTCCTCAATCCTCAGTCTTCAATCCTCAATCCTCAAGCCTAAATCCTCTACCGTCAGTCCTCGTCCTCAATCCTCAAACCTCAATGCTCAATCCTCAATATTCAATCATCAATACTCAATCTTCAATCCTCAATCCTCAATTCTCAATTCTCAATCCTCAATCCTCAATCCTCAATCCTCAATCCTCAATCCTCAATCCTCAATCCACAATCCTCAACCTTCAATACTCAATAATCAATCTCCAATCCTAGATCCTCAATTCTCAATCCTCAATCCTCACTCTTCAACCCTGAATCCTCAATCCTCAATACTCAATCCTCAATCTTCAATCCTCAATACTCAATCTACAATCCTCAATCCTCAATCCTCAATCCTCAATCCTCAATCTTCAACCCTCAACACTCAATCTTTAATCCTCAATCCTCAATCCTCAATCCTCATTCCCCAAACCTCAATCCTCATTCCTCAAACCTCAATCCTCAACCCTCAGTCCTCATACTCAATTCTCAATTCTCAATCCTCAATCCTCAATCCTCAATCCTCAATCCTCAATCCTCAATCCTCAATCCTCAATCCTCAATCCACAATCCTCAACCTTCAATACTCAATAATCAACCTCCAATCCTAGATCCTCAATCCTCAATACTCAATGCTCAATCCTCAATCCTCAATCCTCATTCTTCAATCCTCAATACCCAATCCTCAATCGTCAATCCTCAAACATCAATCCTCAATTCTCAATCCTTAATCCTCAGTCCTCAGTCGTCGAACCTCCATCCCCGACGCTTAGCACTCATCCTCAATCCTCAGTCCTCAATCCTCAATCCTCAAGCCTAAATCCTCTACCGTCAGTCCTCGTCCTCAATCCTCAAACCTCAATGCTCAATCCTCAATATTCAATCATCAATACTCAATCTTCAATCCTCAACCCTCTATCCTCAATCCTCAATCCTCAATCCTCAATCCTCAATCCTCAATCCTCAATCCTCAATCTTCAATCCCCAATCCACAGTACTCAATCTTCAATCCTCAATGCTCAATCCTCAATCCTCAATCCTCAGTCCTCAGACCTCAATCTTCAATCCTCAAACCTCAATCCTCAACCGTCAGTCCTCATTCTCCATCCTCAATCCTCAATCCTCAATCCTCAATCCTCAATCTTCAATCCTCAATTCTCAATCTTCAATTCTCGATCCTCAATCATCAATCCTCAATCCTCAATCCTCAGGCATCAATACTCAATCTTCAATGCTCAATCCTGAATCCTCAATCCTCAATCCTCATTCCCCAACCCTCAATCCTCATTCCTCAAACCTCAATCTTCAACCCTCAGTCCTCATACTCAATTCTCAATTCTCAATCCTCAATCCTCCATCCTCAATCTTCAATCCTCAATAATCAACCTCCAATCCTCAATCCTCAATTCTCGATCCTCAATCCTCATGCATCAATACTCAATCTTCAATACTCAACCCTCAATCTTCAATCCTCAATCCTCAATCCTCAAACTTCAATCCTCAATCCTCAATATTCAATCATCAATACTCAATCTTCAATCCGCAATCCTCAATCCTCAATCCTCAATCCTCAACCCTCAATCCTCATTCCTCAAACATCACTCCTCAACCCTCAGTCCTCATACTCAATTCTCAATTCTCAATCCTCAATCCTCAATCCTCAATCCTCAATCCTCAATCCTCAATCCTCAATATTCAATCATCAATACACAATCTTCAACCCTCAATCTTCATCCTCAATACTCAATCTTCAATCCTCAATCCTCAATCCTCAATCTTCAATCCTCAATCCTCAGGCATCAATTCTCAATCTGCAATATTCAATCCTCAATCCTTAATCCTCAATCCACAATCCTCAACCTTCAACACTCAATACTCAATCTTCAATCCTCAATCCTCAATCCTCAATCCTCAATCCTCAATCCTCAATCCTCAATCCGCAATATTCAATCCTCAATACTCGATCTTCAATCAGCAATCCTCAATACTCAATTCTCAGTCGTCAATCCTCAGTCATCAATCCTCAATCTTCAATACTCAATCCTCAATCCTCAATATTCAATCATCAATACTCAATCTTCAATCCTCAATCGTCAATCCTCAATACTCAATCTTCAATCCTCAATCCTCAATCCTCAATCCTCAATCCTCAATCCTCAGGCATCAATACTCAATCTACAATATTCAATCCTCAATCCTTAATCCACAATCCACAATCCTCAACTTTCAATACTCAATACTCAACCTTCAATCCTCAACCCTCAGTCCTCATACTCAATTCTCAATTCTCAATCCTCAATCCTCAATCCTCAATCTTCAATCCTCAATAATCAATCTCCAACTCTCAATCCTCAATCCTCAATCCTCAATCCTCAATCCTCAAACCTCAATACTCAATCCTCAATATTCAATCATCAATACTCAATCTTCAATCCGCAATCCTCAATCCTCAATCCTAAACCCTCAATCCTCATTCCTCAAACCTCAAACCTCAGCCCTCAGTCCTCATACTCAATTCTCAATTCTCAATCCTCAATCCTCAGTCCTCAATCTTCAGTCCTCAATAATCAATCTCCAATTCTAGACGCTCAATCCCCAATCTTCAATCCTTAATCCTCAATCTTCAATCCCCAATCCACAGTACTCAATCTTCAATCCTCAATGCTCAATCCTCAATCCTCAATCCTCAGTCCTCAGACCTCAATCTTCAATCCTCAAACCTCAATCCTCAACCGTCAGTCCTCATCCTCCATCCTCAATCCTCAATCCTCAATCCTCAATCCTCAATTTTCAATCCTCAATTCTCAATCTTCAATCCTCGATCCTCAATCATCAATCCTCAATCCTCAATCCTCAGGCATCAATACTCAATCTTCAATGCTCAATCCTCAATCCTCAATCCTCAATCCTCATTCCCCAACCCTCAATCCTCATTCCTCAAACCTCAATCTTCAACCCTCAGTCCTCATACTCAATTCTCAATTCTCAATCCTCAATCCTCCATCCTCAATCTTCAATCATCAATAATCAACCTCCAATCCTCAATCCTCAATTCTCGATCCTCAATCCTCATGCATCAATACTCAATCTTCAATACTCAACCCTCAATCTTCAATCCTCAATCCTCAATCCTCAAACTTCAATCCTCAATCCTCAATATTCATTCATCAATACTCAATCTTCAATCCGCAATCCTCAATCCTCAATCCTCAACCCTCAATCCTCATTCCTCAAACATCACTCCTCAACCCTCAGTCCTCATACTCAATTCTCAATTCTCAATCCTCAATCCTCAATCCTCAATCTTCAGTCCTCAATAATCAATCTCCAATTCTAGATCCTCAATCCCCAACCTTCAATCCTTAATCCTCAATCTTCAATCCCCAATCCCCAGTACTCAATATTCAATCCTCAATGCTCATTTCTCAATCCTCAATCCTCAACCCTCAGCCCTCATCCTCCATCCTTAGTACTCAATCCTCTATCCTCAATCTTCAATCCTCAATACTCAATCTTCAATACTCATTCCTCAACCCTCAATCCTCAATCCTCAATCTTCAATCCTCAATACTCAATCTGCAATCCTCTATCCTCAAACCTCAATCTTCAATCCTCATTCCTCAATCCTCAATACCCAATCCTCAATCCGCAATCCTCAATCCTCAATCCTCAATATTCAATCGTCAATACTCAATCTTCAATCCTCAATCTTCAATCCTCAATACTCAATCTTCAATCCTCAATCCTCAATCCTCAATCCTCAATCCTCAATCCTCAGGCATCAATACTCAATCTACAATATTCAATCCTCAATCCTTAATCCTCAACCCACAATCCTCATTCCTCAAACCTCAATCTTCAACCCTCAGTCCTCATACTCAATTCTCAATTCGCAATCCTCAATCCTCCATCCTCAATCTTCAATCCTCAATAATCAACCTCCAATCCTCAATCCTCAATTCTCGATCCCCAATCCTCATGCATCAATACTCAATCTTCAATACTCAACCCTCAATCTTCAATCCTCAATCCTCAATCCTCAAACTTCAATCCTCAATCCTCAATATTCAATCATCAATACTCAATCTTCAATCCGCAATCCTCAATCCTCAATCCTCAACCCTCAATACTCATTCCTCAAACATCACTCCTCAACCCTCAGTCCTCATACTCAATTCTCAATTCTCAATCCTCAATCCTCAATCCTCAATCTTCAGTCCTCAATAATCAATCTCCAATTCTAGATCCTCAATCCCTAACCTTCAATCCTTAATCCTCAATCTTCAATCCCCAATCCCCAGTACTCAATCTTCAATCCTCAATGCTCATTTCTCAATCCTCAATCCTCAACCCTCAGCCCTCATCCTCCATCCTTAGTACTCAATCCTCTATCCTCAATCTTCAATCCTCAATACTCAATCTTCAATACTCATTCCTCAACCCTCAATCCTCAATCCTCAATCTTCAATCCTCAATACTCAATCTGCAATCCTCAATCCTCAAACCTCAATCTTCAATCCTCATTCCTCAATCCTCAATACCCAATCCTCAATCCGCAATCCTCAATCCTCAATCCTCAATATTCAATCGTCAATACTCAATCTTCAATCCTCAATCTTCAATCCTCAATACTCAATCTTCAATCCTCAATCCTCAATCCTCAATCCTCAATCCTCAATCCTCAGGCATCAATACTCAATCTACAATATTCAATCCTCAATCCTTAATCCTCAACCCACAATCCTCGACTTTCAATACTCAATAATCAATCTTCAATCCTCAATCCTCAATACTCAATCCTCAATCCTCAATCCTCAATCCTCAATATTCAATCCTCAATACTCAATCTTCAATCATCAATCCTCAATCCTCAATTCTCAGTCGTCAATCCTCAGTCATCAGTCCTCCATCTTCAATACTCAATCGTCAACCCTTAGTCCTCAATCCTCAATCCTCAATCCTCGTTCCTCAAACCTCAATCCTCAACCCTCAGTCTTCATCCTCAATCCTCAAACCTCAATCCTCAATCCTCAATATTCAATCATCAATACTCAATCTTCAATCCTCAATCCTCAAACCTCATTCCTCAATCCTCATTCTTCAATCCTAAATACCCAATCCTCAATCTTCAATCCTCAATCCTCAATACTCAATTCTCAATCCTCAATCCTTAATCCTGAGACCTCAAGCATCAATATTCAACCCTCAGTCCTCGTCCTCAATCCACAACCCTCAATCCTCAATCCTCAATCCTCAATCCTCAATCCTCAATCCTCATTCTTCAATCCTCAATACCCAATCCTCAATCTTCAATCCTCAAACATCAATCCTCAATTCTCAATCCTCAATCCTCAATCCTCAGGCATCAATACTCAATCTACAATATTCAATCCTCAATCCTTAATCCTCAACCCACAATCCTCGACTTTCAATACTCAATAATCAATCTTCAATCCTCAATCCTCAATACTCGATCCTCAATCCTCAATCCTCAATCCTCAATCCTCAATATTCAATCCTCAATACTCAATCTTCAATCATCAATCCTCAATCCTCAATTCTCAGTCGTCAATCCTCAGTCATCAGTCCTCAATCTTCAATACTCAATCGTCAACCCTTAGTCCTCAATCCTCAATCCTCAATCCTCGTTCCTCAAACCTCAATCCTCAACCCTCAGTCTTCATCCTCAATCCTCAAACCTCAATCCTCAATCCTCAATATTCAATCATCAATACTCAATCTTCAATCCTCAATCCTCAAACCTCATTCCTCAATCCTCATTCTTCAATCCTAAATACCCAATCCTCAATCTTCAATCCTCAATCCTCAATACTCAATTCTCAATCCTCAATCCTTAATCCTGAGACCTCAAGCATCAATATTCAACCCTCAGTCCTCGTCCTCAATCCACAACCCTCAATCCTCAATCCTCAATCCTCAATCCTCAATCCTCAATCCTCATTCTTCAATCCTCAATACCCAATCCTCAATCTTCAATCCTCAAACATCAATCCTCAATTCTCAATCCTCAATCCTCAATCCTCAGGCATCAATACTCAATCTACAATATTCAATCCTCAATCCTTAATCCTCAATCCACAATCCTCAACCTTCAACACTCAATACTCAATCTTCAATCCTCAATCCTCAATCCTCAATCCTCAATCCTCAATCCTCAATCCTCAATCCGCAATATTCAAACCTCAATACTCTATCTTCAATCAGCAATCCTCAATCCTCAATTCTCAGTCGTCAATCCTCAGTCATCAATCCTCAATCTTCAATACTCAATCGTCAATCCTTAGTCCTCAATCCTCAACCTCAATCCTCGTTCCTCAAACCTCAATCCTCAACCCTCAGTCTTCATCCTCAATCCTCAAACCTCAATCCTCAATCCTCGATATTCAATCATCAATACTCAATCTTCAATCCTCAATCCTCAAACCTCAATCCTCAATCCTCATTCTTCAATCCTAAATACCCAATCCTCAATCTTCAATCCTCAATCCTCAATCCTCAATTCTCAATCCTCAATCCTTAATCCTCAGACCTCAAACATCAACATTCAACCCTCAGTCCTCTTCCTCAATACACAACCCTCAATCCTCAGTCCTCAATATTCAATCATCAATATTCAATCTTCAATCCTCAATCCTCAATCCTCAATCCTCAATCCTCAATCCTCAATCTTCAACCCTGAATCCTCAATCCTCAACACTCAATCCTCAATCTTCAATCCTCAATACTCAATCTTGAATCCTCAATCCTCAATCCTCAATCCTCAATCCTCAATCTTCAATCCTCAGCACTCAATCTTCAATCCTCAATCCTCAATCCTCAATCCTCAATCCTCATTCTTCAATCCTCAATACCCAATCCTCAATCTTCAATGCTCAATCCTCAATCCTCAATCCTCAATCCTCAATCCTCAATCCTCAATCTTCAACCCTCAATACTCAATCTGCAATCCTCAATCCTCAGTCCTCAATCCTCAATCCTCATTCTTCAATCCTCAATACTCAATCTTCAATCGTCATTCCTCAATCCTCAATCCTCAATCCTCAATATTCTATCCTCAACACTCAATCTGAAATCCTCAATCCTCAAACCTCAATCCTCAATCCTCATTCCTCAATCCTCAATACCCAATCCTCAATCCTGAATCCTCAATCCTCAATCCTCAATATTCAATCATCAATACTCAATCTTCAATCCTCAATCTTCAATCCTCAATACTCAATCTTCAATCCTCAATCCTCAATCCTCAATCCTCAATACTCAATCCTCAATCCTCAGGCATCAATACTCAATCTACAATATTCAATCCTCAATCCTGAATCCTCAACCCACAATCCTCAACCTTCAATACTCAATACTCAATCTTCAATCCTCAATCCTCAATCCTCAATCCTCAATCCTCAATCCTCAATATTCAATCATCAATACTCAATCTTCAATTCTCAATCTTCAATCCTCAATACTCAATCTTCAATCCTCAATCCTCAATCCTCAATCCTCAATCCTCAATACTCAGGCATCAATACTCAATCTACAATATTCAATCCTCAATCCTTAATCCTCAATCCACAATCCTCAACCTTCAATTCTCAATACTCAATCTTCAATCCTCAATCCTCAATCCTCAATCCTCAATCCTCAATCCTCAATCATCAATATTCAATCCTCAATACTCAATCTTCAATCATCAATCCTCAATCCTCAATTCTCAGTCGTCAATCCTCAGTCATCAATCCTCAATCTTCAATACGCAATCGTCAATCCTTAGTCCTCAATCCTCAATCCTCAATCCTCGTTCCTCAAACCTCAATCCTCAACCCTCAGGCTTGAACCTCAATCCTCAAACCTCAATCGTCAAACCTCAATATTCAATCATCAATACTAAATCTTCAATCCTCAATCCTCAAACCTCAATCCTCAATCCTCATTCTTCAATCCTAAATACCCACTCCTTAATCTTCAATCCTCAATCCTCAATCCTCAATTCTCAATCCTCAATCCTTAATCCTCAGACCTCAAACATCAATATTCAACCCTCAGTCCTCGTCCTCAATCCACAACCCTCAATCCTCAGTCCTCAATCTTCAATCCTCAATCCTCAATCCTCAATACTCAATCCTCAATCTTCAATCCTCTATAACCACTCCTCAATCTTCAATCCTCAATCCTCAACCCTCAATCCTAATTCCTCAATCCTCATTCTTCAATCCTCAATACCCAATCCTCAATTTCAATCCTCAATCCTTAATCCTCAATTCTCAATCCTCAATCCTCAGTCCTCAGTCCTCAAACCGCAATCCTCAACACTCAGCCCTCATCCTCCATCCTCAATCCTCAATCCTCATAACTCAACCTTCAATCCTCAATTCTCAATCTTCAATCCTCGATCCTGAATCACCAATCCACAATCCTCAATCCTCAGGCATCAATACTCAACCTTCAATACTCAATCCTCAATCCTCAATCCTCAATCCTCAACCCTCAAGCCTCATTCCTGAAACCTCAATCCTCAACCCTCAGTCCTCATACTCAATTCTCAATTCTCAATCCTCAATCCTCTAATCCTCAATCTTCAATCCTCAATAATCAATCTCCAATTCCAGATCCTCAATCCCCAATCTTCAATCCTTAATCCTCAATCTGCAATCCCTAATCCCCAGTACTCAATCTTCAATCCTCAATGCTCAATCCTCAATCCTCAATCCTCAGTCCTCAGTCCTCAATCTTCAATCCTCAAACATCAATACTCAACCGTCAGTCCTCATTCTCCATACTCAATACTCAATCTTCCATCCTCAATCCTGAATTCTCAATCCTCAATCCTCAATCCTCAGGTAACAATACTCAATCTTCAATAATCAATCCTCAATCCGCAATCCTCAAGCCTCAATCCTCAATCCTCAACCATCAATCCTCATTCCTCAAACCTCAATCCTCAACCCTCAGTCCTCATCCTCAATTCTCAATTCTCAATCCTCAATCGTCAATCCTCAATCTTCAATCCTCAATAATCAATCTCCGATCCTAGATCCTCAATCCCCAATCTTCAATCGTTAATCCTCAATATTCAATCCTCAATCCCCAGTCATCAATTTTCAATCCTCAATGCTCAATCCTCAATCCTCAATCCTCAGTCCTCAGTCCCCAATCCTCAATCCTCAAACCTCAATCCTCAACCGTCAGTCCTCGTCCTCAATCCTCAAACCTCAATCCTCAATCCTCAATATTCAATCATCAATACTCAATCTTCAATCGTCAATCCTCAAACCTCAATCCTCAATCCTCATTCTTCAATCCTAAATACCCAATCCTCAATCTTCAATCCTCAATCCTCAATCCTCAATTCTCAATCCTCAATCCTTAATCCTCAGACCTCAAACATCAATATTCAACCCTCAGCCCTCGTCCTCAATCCACAACCCTCAATCCTCAGTCCTCAATATTCAATCATCAATATTCAATCTTCAATCCTCAATCCTCAATCCTCAATCCTCGATCCTCAATCCTCAATACTCAATCCTCAACCTTCAATCCTCAATACCCAATCTTCAATCCTCAATCCTCAATCCTCAATCCTCAAACCTCAATCTTCAATCCTCAACACTAATCTTCAATCCTCAATCCCCAATCCTCAATCCTCAATCCTCATTCTTCAATTCTCAATACCCAATCCTCAATCTTCAATTCTCAATCCTCAATCCTCAATCCTAATTCCTCAATCCTCATTCTTCAATCCTCAATACCCAATCCTCAATTTCAATCCTCAATCCTCAATCCTCATTTCTCAATCCTCAATCCTCAACCCTCAGCCCTCATCCTCCATCCTCAGTACTCAATCCTCTATCCTCAATCTTCAATCCTCAATACTCAATCTTCAATACTCATTCCTCAATCCTCAATCCTCAATCCTCAATCTTCAATCCTCAATACTCAATCTGCAATCCCCAATCCTCAAACCTCAATCCCCAATCCTCATTACTCAATCCTCAATACCCAATCCTCAATCCTCAATCCTCAATCCTCAGGCATCAATACTCAATCTACAATATTCAATCCTCAATCCTTAATCCTCAAAACACAATCCTCAACCTTCAACACTCAATCCTCAATCCTCAATTCTCAATCCTCAATCCGCAATATTCAATACTCAATACTCTATCTTCAATCAGCAATCCTCAATTCTCAATTCTCAGTCGTCAATCCTCAGTCATAAATCCTCAATCTTCAATACTCAATCGTCAATCCTTAGTCCTCAATCCTCAACCTCAATCCTCGTTCCTCAAACCTCAATCCTCAACCCTCAGTCTTCATCCTCAATCCTCAAACCTCAATCCTCAATCCTCAATATTCAATCATCAACACTCAATCTTCAATCCTCAAACCTCAAACCTCAATCCTCAATCTTCATTCTTCAATCCTAAATACCCAATCCTCAATCTTCAATCCTCAATCCTCAATCCTCAATTCTCGATCCTCAATCCTTAATCCTCAGAACTCAAACATCAATATTCAACCCCCAGTCCTCTTCCTCAATCCACAACGCTCAATCCTCAGTCCTCAATATTCAATCATCAATATTCAATCTTCAATCCTCAATCCTCAATCCTCAATCCTCAATCCTCAATCCTCAATCTTCAACACTGAATCCTCAATCCTCAATCCTCAATCCTCAATCCTCAGTCCTCAGTCCTCAAACCGCAATCCTCAACCCTCAGCCCTCATCCTCCATCCTCAATCCTCAATCCTCAATACTCAATCTTCAATCCTCAATTCTCAATCTTCAATCCTCGATCCTGAATCATCAATCCACAATCCTCAATCCTCAGGCATCAATACACAATCTTCAATACTCAATCCTCAATCCTCAATCCTCAATCCTCAATGCTCAATCCTCAACCCTCAATCCTCATTCCTCAAACCTCAATCCTCAACCCTCAGTCCTCATACTCAATTCTCAATTCTCAATCCTCAATCATCAATCCTCAATCTTCAATCCTCAATAATCAATCTCCAATTCTAGATCCTCAATCCCCAATCTTCAATCCTTAATCCTCAATCTGCAATCCCGAATCCCCAGTACTCAATCTTCAATCCTCAATGCTCAGTCCTCAATCCTCAATCCTCAATCCTCAGTCCTCAGTCCTCAATCTTCAATCCTCAAACCTCAATCCTCAACCGCCAGTCCTCATTCTCCATCCTCAATCCTCAATCCTCAATCCTCAATCTTCAATCCCCAATACTCAATCTTCAATCCTCAATCCTCAATCCTCAATCCTCAATCCTCAAGCCTCAGGTATCAATACACAATCTTCAGTACTCAATCCTCAATCCTTAATCCTCAATCCTCAATCCTCAACCATCAAACCTCATTCCTCAAACCTCAATCCTCAACCCTCAGTCCTCATCCTCAATTCTCAATTCTCAATCCTCAATCGTCAATCCTCAATCTTCAATCCTCAATAATCAATCTCCGATCCTAGATCCTCAATCCCCAATCTTCAATCGCTAATCCTCAATATTCAATCCTCAATCCCCAGTCATCAATCTTCAATCCTCAAACCTGAATACTCAACCGTCAGTCCTCGTCCTCAATCCTCAAACCTCAATACTCAATCCTCAATATTCAATCATCAATACTCAATCTTCAATCCTCAATCCTCAAACCTCAATCCTCAATCCTCATTCTTCAATCCTAAATACCCAATCCTCAATCTTCAATCCTCAATCCTCAATCCTCAATTCTCAATCCTCAATCCTTAATCCTCAGACCTCAAACATCAATATTCAACCCTCAGCCCTCGTCCTCAATCCACAACCCTCAATCCTCAGTCATCAATATTCAATCATCGATATTCAATCTTCAATCCTCAATCCTCAATCCTCAATCCTCGATCCTCAATCCTCAATATTCAACCCTGAATACTCAATCCTCAATACTCAATCCTCAATCTTCAATCCCCAATACCCAATCTTCAATCCTCAATACTCAATCCTAAATCCTCAATCCTCAATCCTCAATCTTCAATCCTCAACACTAATCTTCAATCCTCAATCCCCAATCCTCAATCGTCAATCCTCATTCTTCAATCCTCAATACCCAATCCTCAATCTTCAATCCTCAATCCTCAATCCTTAATCCTAATTCCTCAATCCTCATTCTTCAATCCTCAATACCCAATCCTCAATTTCAATCCTCAGTCCTCAATCCTCATTTCTCAATCCTCAATGCTCAACCCTCAGCCCTCATCCTCCATCCTCAGTACTCAATTCTCTATCCTCAATCTTCAATCCTCAATACTCAATCTTCAATCCTCATTCCTCAATCCTCAATCCTCAATCCTCAATCTTCAGTCCTCAATACTCAATCTGCAATCCCCAATCCTCAAACCTCAATCCTCAATCCTCATTACTCAATCCTCAATACCCAATCCTCAATCCTCAATTCTCAATCCTCAATCCTCAATATTCAATCATCAATACTCAATCTTCAATCCTCAATCTTCAATCCTCAATACTCTGCCTTCAATCCTCAATCCTCGATCCTCAATCCTCAATCCTCAATCCTCAGGCATCAATACTCAATCTACAATACTCAATCGTCAATCCTTAGTCCTCAATCCTCAATCCTCAATCCTCGTTCCTCAAACCTCAATCCTCAACGCTCAGTCTTCATCCTCAATCCTCAAACCTCAATCCTCAACCCTCCTTATTCAATCATCAATACTCAATCTTCAATCCTCAATCCTCAAACCTCAATCCTCAATCCTCATTCTTCAATCCTAAACACCCAATCCTCAATCTTCAATCCTCAAACATCAATCCTCAATTCTCAATACTTAATCCTCAGTCCTCAGTCGTCGAACCTCCATCCCCGACGCTTAGCACTCGTCCTCAATCCTCAGTCTTCAATCCTCAATCCTCAAGCCTAAATCCTCTACCGTCAGTCCTCGTCCTCAATCCTCAAACCTCAATGCTCAATCCTGAATATTCAATCATCAATACTCAATCTTCAATCCTCAATCCTCAATCCTCAATTCTCAATCCTCAATCCTCAATCCTCAATCCTCAATCCTCAATCCTCAATCCTCAATCCACAATCCTCAAACTTCAATACTCAATAATCAATCTCCAATCCTAGATCGTCAATTCTCAATCCTCAATCCTCAATCTTCAACCCTGAATCCTCAATCCTCAATACACAATCCTCAATCTTCAATCCTCAATACTCAATCTACAATCCTCAATCCTCAATCCTCAATCCTCAATCCTCAATCTTCAACCCTCAACACTCAATCTTTAATCCTCAATCCTCAATCCTCAATACTCAGTCCTCAATCTTCAATCCTCAACACTAATCTTCAATCCTCAATCCTCAATCCTCTATCCTAATTCCTTAATTCTCATTCTTCAATCCTCAATACCCAATCCTCAATTTCAATCCTCAATCCTCAATCCTCATTTCTCAATCCTCAATGCACAACCCTCAGCCCTCATCCTCCATCCTCAATCCTCAATCCTCAATCGTCAATCTTCAATCCTCAATTCTCAATCTTCAATCCTCGATCCTCAATCATCAATCCTCAATCCTCAATCCTCAGGCATCAATACTCAATTTCAATGCTAAATCCTCAATCCTCAATATTCAATCATCAATACTCAATCTTCAATCCTCAATCGTCAATCCTCAATACTCAATCTTCAATCCTCAATCCTCAATCCTCAATCCTCAATCCTCAATCCTCAATCCTCAGGCATCAATACTCAATCTACAATATTCAATCCTCAATCCTTAATCCACAATCCACAATCCTCAACTTTCAATACTCAATACTCAACCTTCAATCCTCAACCCTCAGTCTTCATACTCAATTCTCAATTCTCAATCCTCAATCCTCAAACCTCAATCTTCAATCCTCAATAATCAATCTCCAACTCTCAATCCTCAATCCTCAATCCTCAATCCTCAATCCTCAATCCTCAAACCTCAATCCTCAATCCTCAATATTCAATCATCAATACTTAATCTTCAATCCGCAATCCTCAATCCTCAATCCTAAACCCTCAATCCTCATTCCTCAAACCTCAAACCTCAACCCTCAGTCCTCATACTCAATTCTCAATTCTCAATCCTCAATCCTCAGTCCTCAATCTTCAGTCCTCAATAATCAATCTCCAATTCTAGACGCTCAATCCCCAATCTTCAATCCTTAATCCTCAATCTTCAATCCCCAATCCACAGTACTCAATCTTCAATCCTCAATGCTCAATCCTCAATCCTCAATCCTCAGTCCTCAGACCTCAATCTTCAATCCTCAAACCTCAATCCTCAACCGTCAGTCCTCATCCTCCATCCTCAATCCTCAATCCTCAATCCTCAATCCTCAATCTTCAATCCTCAATTCTCAATCTTCAATCCTCGATCCTCAATCATCAATCATCAATCCTCAATCCTCAGGCATCAATACTCAATCTTCAATCCTCAATCCGCAATCCTCAATCCTCAATCCTCATTCCCAAACCCTCAATCCTCATTCCTCAAACCTCAATCTTCAACCCTCAGTCCTCATACTCAATTCTCAATTCTCAATCCTCAATCCTCCATCCTCAATCTTCAATCCTCAATAATCAACCTCCAATCCTCAATCCTCAATCCTCAATCCTCAATCCTCAATCCTCAATCCTCAATCCTCATTCTTCAATCCTCAATTCTCAATCCTCAATCCTCAGTCCTCAGTCGTCGAATCTCAATCCCCGACGATTAGCACTCATCCTCAATCCTCAGTCCTCAATCCTCAATCCTCAAACCTAAATACTCTACCGTCAGTCCTCGTCCTCAATCCTCAAACCTCAATCCTCAATCCTCAATATTCAATCATCAATACTCAATCTTCAATCCTCAATCCTCAATCCTCTATCCTCAATCCTCAATCCCCAATCCTCATTTCTCAATCCTCAATGCTCAACCGTCAGCCCTCATCCTACATCCTCAATCCTGAATCCTCAATCGTCAATCTTCAATCCTCAATTCTCAACCTTCAATCCTCGATCCTCAATCATCAATCCTCAATCCTCAGTCCTCAATCCCCAATCCTCAATCCTCAAACCTCAATCCTCAACCGTCAGTCCTCGTCCTCAATCCTCAAACCTCAATCCTCAATCCTCAATATTCAATCATCAATACTCAATCTTCAATCGTCAATCCTCAAACCTCAATCCTCAATCCTCATTCTTCAATGCTAAATACCCAATCCTCAATCTTCAATCCTCAATCCTCAATCCTCAATTCTCAATCCTCAATCCTTAATCCTCAGACCTCAAACATCAATATTCAACCCTCAGCCCTCGTCCTCAATCCACAACCCTCAATCCTCAGTCCTCAATATTCAATCATCAATATTCAATCTTCAATCCTCAATCCTCAATCCTCAATCCTCGATCCTCAATCCTCAATACTCAATCCTCAACCTTCAATCCTCAATACCCAATCTTCAATCCTCAATCCTCAATCCTCAATCCTCAAACCTCAATCTTCAATCCTCAACACTAATCTTCAATCCTCAATCCCCAATCCTCAATCCTCAATCCTCATTCTTCAATTCTCAATACCCAATCCTCAATCTTCAATTCTCAATCCTCAATCCTCAATCCTAATTCCTCAATCCTCATTCTTCAATCCTCAATACCCAATCCTCAATTTCAATCCTCAATCCTCAATCCTCATTTCTCAATCCTCAATCCTCAACCCTCAGCCCTCATCCTCCATCCTCAGTACTCAATCCTCTATCCTCAATCTTCAATCCTCAATACTCAATCTTCAATACTCATTCCTCAATCCTCAATCCTCAATCCTCAATCTTCAATCCTCAATACTCAATCTGCAATCCCCAATCCTCAAACCTCAATCCCCAATCCTCATTACTCAATCCTCAATACCCAATCCTCAATCCTCAATCCTCAATCCTCTATCCTCAATATCCAATCATCAATACTCAATCTTCAATCCTCAATCTTCAATCCTCAATACTCAACCTTCAATCGTCAATCCTCAATCCTCAATCCTCAACCCTCAATCCTCAGGCATCAATACTCAATCTACAATATTCAATCCACAATCCTTAATCCTCAATCCACAATCCTCAACCTTCAATACTCAATACTCAATCTTCAATCCTCAATCCTCAATCCCCAATCCTCAATCCTCAATCCTCAATCCTCAATATTCAATCCTCAATACTCAATCTTCAATCATCAATCCTCAATCCTCAATTCTCAGTCGTCAATCCTCAGTCATCAATCCTCAATCTTCAATACTCAATCGTCAATCCTTAGTCCTCAATCCTCAATCCTCAATCCTCGTTCCTCAATCCTCAATCATCAACCCTCAGTCTTCATCCTCAATCCTCAAACCTCAATCCTCAGCCCTCATTATTCAATCATCAATACTCAATCTTCAATCCTCAATCCTCAAACCTCAATCCTCAATCCTCATTCTTCAATCCTAAACACCCAATCCTCAATCTTCAATCCTCAATCCTCAATACTCAATTCTCAATCCTCAATCCTTAATCCTCAGACCTCAAACATCAATATTCCACCCTCAGTCCTCGCCCTCAATCCACAACCCTCAATCCTCAGTTCTCAATTTTCAATCATCAATATTCAATCTTCAATCCTCAGTCCTCAATCCTCAATCCTAAATCCTCAATCCTCAATTTTCAACCCTGAATCCTCAATCCTCAATACTCAATCCTCAAACTTCAGTCCTCAATACTCAATCTTCAGTCCTCAATCCTCAATCCTCAATCCTCAATATTCAATCATCAATACTCAATCTTCAATCCTCAATCCTCAATCCTCAATTCTCAATCCTCAATCCTCAATCCTCAGTCCTCAATCCTCAATCCTCAATCCTCAATTCACAATCCTCAACCTTCAATACTCAATAATCAACCTCCAATCCTAGATCCTCAATCCTCAATCCTCAATCCTCAATCCTCAATCCTCATTCCTCAATCCTCAATCCTCAATCCTCAATCTTCAATCCTCAATACTCAATCTGCAATCCCCAATCCTCAAACCTCAATCCCCAATCCTCATTACTCAATCCTCAATACCCAATCCTCAATCCTCAATCCTCAATCCTCTATCCTCAATATTCAATCATCAATACTCAATCTTCAATCCTCAATCTTCAATCCTCAATACTCAACCTTCAATCGTCAATCCTCAATCCTCAATCCTCAATCCTCAATCCTCAGGCATCAATACTCAATCTACAATATTCAATCCACAATACTTAATCCTCAATCCACAATCCTCAACCTTCAATACTCAATACTCAATCTTCAATCCTCAATCCTCAATCCTCAATCCTCAATCCTCAATCCTCAATCCTCAATATTCAATCCTCAATACTCAATCTTCAATCATCAATCATCAATCCTCAATCCTCAATCCTCAATCCTCAATCCTCAATCCTCAAACATCAATATTCAATCCTCAATACTCAATCTTCAATCACCAATCCTCAATCCTCAATTCTCAGTCGTCAATCCTCAGTCACCAATCCTCAATCTTCAATACTCAATCGTCAATCCTTAGTCCTCAATCCTCAATCCTCAATCCTCGTTCCTCAAACCTCAATCCTCAACCCTCAGACTTCATCCTCAATCCTCAAACCTCAGTCCTCAATCCTCAATATTCAATCATCAATACTCAATCTTCAATCCTCAATCCTAAAACCTCAATCCTCAATCCTCATTCTTCAATCCTAAATACCCAATCCTCAATCTTCAATCCTCAATCCTCATTCTTCAATCCTCAATACCCAATCCTCAATCTTCAATCCTCAAACATCAATCCTCAATTCTCAATCCTCAATCCTCAGTCCTCAGTCGTCGAATCTCAATCCCCGACGCTTAGCACTCATCCTCAATCCTCAGTCCTCAATCCTCAATCCTCAAACCTAAATACTCTACCGTCAGTCCTCGTCCTCAATCCTCAAACGTCAATCCTCAATCCTCAACATTCAATCATCAATACTCAATCTTCAATCCTCAATCCTCAATCCTCAATCCTCAATCCTCAATCCTCAATCCTCAATATTCAATCATCAATACTCAATCTTCAACCCTCAATCTTCAATCCTCAATACTCAATCTTCAATCCTCAATCCTCAATCCTCAATCCTCAATCCTCAATCCTCAGGCATCAATACTCAATCTACAATATTCAATCCTCAATCCTTAATTCTCAATCCACAATCCTCAACCTTCAATACTCAATACTCAATCTTCAATCCTCAATCCTCAATCCTCAATCCTCAATCCTCAATCCTCAATCCTCAATCCTCAATCCGCAATATTCAATCCTCAATACTCAATCTTCAATCATCAATCCTCAATCCTCAATTCTCAGTCGTCAATCCTCAGTCATCAATCCACAATCTTCAATCCGCAATCGTCAATGCTTAGTCCTCAATCCTCAATCCTCAATGCTCGTTCCTCAAACCTCAATCCTCAACCCTCAGGCTTCATCCTCAATCCTCAAACCTCAATCGTCAATCCTCAATATTCAATCATCAATACTAAATCTTCAATCCTCAATCCTCAAACCTCAATCCTCAATCCTCATTCTTCAATCCTAAATACCCAGTCCTTAATCTTCAATCCTCAATCCTCAATCCTCAATTCTCAATCCTCAATCCTTAATCCTCAGACCTCAAACATCAATATTCAACCCTCAGTCCTCGTCCTCAATCCACAACCCTCAATCCTCAGTCCTCAATCTTCAATCCTCAATCCTCAATCCTCAATACTCAATCCTCAATCTTCAATCCTCAATACCCACTCCTCAATCTTCAATCCTCAATCCTCAACCCTCAATCCTAATTCCTCAATCCTCATTCTTCAATCCTCAATACCCAATCCTCAATTTCAATCCTCAATCCTTAATCCTCAATTCTCAATCCTCAATCCTCAGTCCTCAGTCCTCAAACCGCAATCCTCAACCCTCAGCCCTCATCCTCCATCCTCAATCCTCAATCCTCAATACTCAATCTTCAATCCTCAATTCTCAATCTTCAATCCTCGATCCTGAATCATCAATCCACAATCCTCAATCCTCAGGCATCAATACACAATCTTCAATACTCAATCCTCAATCCTCAATCCTCAATCCTCAATCCTCAATCCACAATCCTCAACCTTCAATACTCAATAATCAACCTCCAATCCTAGATCCTCAATCCTCAATCCTCAATCCTCAATCCTCAATCCTCAATCCTCATTCTTCAATCCTCAATACCCAATCCTCAATCTTCAATCCTCAAACATCAATCCTCAATTCTCAATCCTTAATCCTCAGTTCTCAGTCGTCGAACCTCCATCCCCGACGATTAGCACTCATCCTCAATCCTCAGTCCTCAATCCTCAATCCTCAATCCTAAATCCTCTAGCGTCAGTCCTCGTCCTCAATCCTCAAACCTCAATGCTCAATCCTCAATATTCAATCATCAATACTCAATCTTCAATCCTCAACCCTCTATCCTCAATCCTCAATCCTCAATCCTCAATCCTCAATCCTCAATATTCAATCATCAATACTCAATCTTCAACCCTCAATCTTCATCCTCAATACTCAATCTTCAATCCTCAATCCTCAATCCTCAATCTTCAATCCTCAATCCTCAGGCATCAATACTCAATCTACAATATTCAATCCTCAATCCTTAATCCTCAAAACACAATCCTCAACCTTCAACACTCAATACTCAATCCTCAATCCTCAATCCTCAATCCTCAATCCTCAATCCTCAATTCTCAATCCTCAATCCGCAATATTCAATACTCAATACTCTATCTTCAATCAGCAATCCTCAATTCTCAATTCTCAGTCGTCAATCCTCAGTCATAAATCCTCAATCTTCAATACTCAATCGTCAATCCTTAGTCCTCAATCCTCAACCTCAATCCTCGTTCCTCAAACCTCAATCCTCAACCCTCAGTCTTCATCCTCAATCCTCAAACCTCAATCCTCAATCCTCAATATTCAATCATCAATACTCAATCTTCAATCCTCAAACCTCAAACCTCAATCCTCAATCTTCATTCTTCAATCCTAAATACCCAATCCTCAATCTTCAATCCTCAATCCTCAATCCTCAATTCTCGATCCTCAATCCTTAATCCTCAGAACTCAAACATCAATATTCAACCCCCAGTCCTCTTCCTCAATCCACAACGCTCAATCCTCAGTCCTCAATATTCAATCATCAATATTCAATCTTCAATCCTCAATCCTCAATCCTCAATCCTCAATCCTCAATCCTCAATCTTCAACACTGAATCCTCAATCCTCAATCCTCAATCCTCAATCCTCAGTCCTCAGTCCTCAAACCGCAATCCTCAACCCTCAGCCCTCATCCTCCATCCTCAATCCTCAATCCTCAATACTCAATCTTCAATCCTCAATTCTCAATCTTCAATCCTCGATCCTGAATCATCAATCCACAATCCTCAATCCTCAGGCATCAATACACAATCTTCAATACTCAATCCTCAATCCTCAATCCTCAATCCTCAATGCTCAATCCTCAACCCTCAATCCTCATTCCTCAAACCTCAATCCTCAACCCTCAGTCCTCATACTCAATTCTCAATTCTCAATCCTCAATCATCAATCCTCAATCTTCAATCCTCAATAATCAATCTCCAATTCTAGATCCTCAATCCCCAATCTTCAATCCTTAATCCTCAATCTGCAATCCCGAATCCCCAGTACTCAATCTTCAATCCTCAATGCTCAGTCCTCAATCCTCAATCCTCAATCCTCAGTCCTCAGTCCTCAATCTTCAATCCTCAAACCTCAATCCTCAACCGCCAGTCCTCATTCTCCATCCTCAATCCTCAATCCTCAATCCTCAATCTTCAATCCCCAATACTCAATCTTCAATCCTCAATCCTCAATCCTCAATCCTCAATCCTCAAGCCTCAGGTATCAATACACAATCTTCAGTACTCAATCCTCAATCCTTAATCCTCAATCCTCAATCCTCAACCATCAAACCTCATTCCTCAAACCTCAATCCTCAACCCTCAGTCCTGATCCTCAATTCTCAATTCTCAATCCTCAATCGTCAATCCTCAATCTTCAATCCTCAATAATCAATCTCCGATCCTAGATCCTCAATCCCCAATCTTCAATCGCTAATCCTCAATATTCAATCCTCAATCCCCAGTCATCAACCTTCAATCCTCAAACCTGAATACTCAACCGTCAGTCCTCGTCCTCAATCCTCAAACCTCAATACTCAATCCTCAATATTCAATCATCAATACTCAATCTTCAATCCTCAATCCTCAAACCTCAATCCTCAATCCTCATTCTTCAATCCTAAATACCCAATCCTCAATCTTCAATCCTCAATCCTCAATCCTCAATTCTCAATCCTCAATCCTTAATCCTCAGACCTCAAACATCAATATTCAACCCTCAGCCCTCGTCCTCAATCCACAACCCTCAATCCTCAATCATCAATATTCAATCATCGATATTCAATCTTCAATCCTCAATCCTCAATCCTCAATCCTCGATCCTCAATCCTCAATATTCAACCCTGAATACTCAATCCTCAATACTCAATCCTCAATCTTCAATCCCCAATACCCAATCTTCAATCCTCAATACTCAATCCTAAATCCTCAATCCTCAATCCTCAATCTTCAATCCTCAACACTAATCTTCAATCCTCAATCCCCAATCCTCAATCGTCAATCCTCATTCTTCAATCCTCAATACCCAATCCTCAATCTTCAATCCTCAATCCTCAATCCTTAATCCTAATTCCTCAATCCTCATTCTTCAATCCTCAATACCCAATCCTCAATTTCAATCCTCAGTCCTCAATCCTCATTTCTCAATCCTCAATGCTCAACCCTCAGCCCTCATCCTCCATCCTCAGTACTCAATTCTCTATCCTCAATCTTCAATCCTCAATACTCAATCTTCAATCCTCATTCCTCAATCCTCAATCCTCAATCCTCAATCTTCAGTCCTCAATACTCAATCTGCAATCCCCAATCCTCAAACCTCAATCCTCAATCCTCATTACTCAATCCTCAATACCCAATCCTCAATCCTCAATTCTCAATCCTCAATCCTCAATATTCAATCATCAATACTCAATCTTCAATCCTCAATCTTCAATCCTCAATACTCTGCCTTCAATCTTCAATCCTCGATCCTCAATCCTCAATCCTCAATCCTCAGGCATCAATACTCAATCTACAATACTCAATCGTCAATCCTTAGTCCTCAATCCTCAATCCTCAATCCTCGTTCCTCAAACCTCAATCCTCAACGCTCAGTCTTCATCCTCAATCCTCAAACCTCAATCCTCAACCCTCCTTATTCAATCATCAATACTCAATCTTCAATCCTCAATCCTCAAACCTCAATCCTCAATCCTCATTCTTCAATCCTAAACACCCAATCCTCAATCTTCAATCCTCAAACATCAATCCTCAATTCTCAATACTTAATCCTCAGTCCTCAGTCGTCGAACCTCCATCCCCGACGCTTAGCACTCGTCCTCAATCCTCAGTCTTCAATCCTCAATCCTCAAGCCTAAATCCTCTACCGTCAGTCCTCGTCCTCAATCCTCAAACCTCAATGCTCAATCCTGAATATTCAATCATCAATACTCAATCTTCAATCCTCAATCCTCAATCCTCAATTCTCAATCCTCAATCCTCAATCCTCAATCCTCAATCCTCAATCCTCAATCCTCAATCCACAATCCTCAAACTTCAATACTCAATAATCAATCTCCAATCCTAGATCGTCAATTCTCAATCCTCAATCCTCAATCTTCAACCCTGAATCCTCAATCCTCAATACACAATCCTCAATCTTCAATCCTCAATACTCAATCTACAATCCTCAATCCTCAATCCTCAATCCTCAATCCTCAATCTTCAACCCTCAACACTCAATCTTTAATCCTCAATCCTCAATCCTCAATACTCAGTCCTCAATCTTCAATCCTCAACACTAATCTTCAATCCTCAATCCTCAATCCTCTATCCTAATTCCTTAATTCTCATTCTTCAATCCTCAATACCCAATCCTCAATTTCAATCCTCAATCCTCAATCCTCATTTCTCAATCCTCAATGCACAACCCTCAGCCCTCATCCTCCATCCTCAATCCTCAATCCTCAATCGTCAATCTTCAATCCTCAATTCTCAATCTTCAATCCTCGATCCTCAATCATCAATCCTCAATCCTCAATCCTCAGGCATCAATACTCAATTTCAATGCTAAATCCTCAATCCTCAATATTCAATCATCAATACTCAATCTTCAATCCTCAATCGTCAATCCTCAATACTCAATCTTCAATCCTCAATCCTCAATCCTCAATCCTCAATCCTCAATCCTCAATCCTCAGGCATCAATACTCAATCTACAATATTCAATCCTCAATCCTCAATCCTCAATCTTCAATCCTCAATAATCAATCTCCAACTCTCAATCCTCAATCCTCAATCCTCAATCCTCAATCCTCAATCCTCAAACCTCAATCCTCAATCCTCAATATTCAATCATCAATACTTAATCTTCAATCCGCAATCCTCAATCCTCAATCCTAAACCCTCAATCCTCATTCCTCAAACCTCAAACCTCAACCCTCAGTCCTCATACTCAATTCTCAATTCTCAATCCTCAATCCTCAGTCCTCAATCTTCAGTCCTCAATAATCAATCTCCAATTCTAGACGCTCAATCCCCAATCTTCAATCCTTAATCCTCAATCTTCAATCCCCAATCCACAGTACTCAATCTTCAATCCTCAATGCTCAATCCTCAATCCTCAATCCTCAGTCCTCAGACCTCAATCTTCAATCCTCAAACCTCAATCCTCAACCGTCAGTCCTCATCCTCCATCCTCAATCCTCAATCCTCAATCCTCAATCCTCAATCTTCAATCCTCAATTCTCAATCTTCAATCCTCGATCCTCAATCATCAATCATCAATCCTCAATCCTCAGGCATCAATACTCAATCTTCAATCCTCAATCCTCAATCCTCAATCCTCAATCCTCATTCCCAAACCCTCAATCCTCATTCCTCAAACCTCAATCTTCAACCCTCAGTCCTCATACTCAATTCTCAATTCTCAATCCTCAATCCTCCATCCTCAATCTTCAATCCTCAATAATCAACCTCCAATCCTCAATCCTCAATCCTCAATCCTCAATCCTCAAACCTCAATCCTCAATCCTCATTCTTCAATCCTCAATTCTCAATCCTCAATCCTCAGTCCTCAGTCGTCGAATCTCAATCCCCGACGATTAGCACTCATCCTCAATCCTCAGTCCTCAATCCTCAATCCTCAAACCTAAATACTCTACCGTCAGTCCTCGTCCTCAATCCTCAAACCTCAATCCTCAATCCTCAATATTCAATCATCAATACTCAATCTTCAATCCCCAATCCTCAATCCTCTATCCTCAATCCTCAATCCCCAATCCTCATTTCTCAATCCTCAATGCTCAACCGTCAGCCCTCATCCTACATCCTCAATCCTCAATCCTCAATCGTCAATCTTCAATCCTCAATTCTCAACCTTCAATCCTCGATCCTCAATCATCAATCCTCAATCCTCAATCCTCAGGCATCAATACTCAATCTTCAATGCTCAATCCTCAATCCTCAATCCTCAATCCTCATTCCCCAACCCTCAATCCTCATTCCTCAAACCTCAAACCTCAACCCTCAGTCCTCATACTCAATTCTCAATTCTCAATCCTCAATCCTCAATCCTCAATCCTCAATCCTCAATCCTCAATCCTCAATCCTCAATCCTCAATCCTCAATCCTCAATCCACAATCCTCAACCTTCAATACTCAATAATCAACCTCCAATCCTAGATCCTCAATCCTCAATCCTCAATCCTCAATCCTCAATCTTCATTCTTCAATCCTCAATACCCAATCCTCAATCTTCAATCCTCAAACATCAATCCTCAATTCTCAATCCTCAATCCTCAATCCTCAGGCATCAATACTCAATCTACAATATTCAGTCCTCAATCCTTAATCCTCAATCCACAATCCTCAACCTTCAACACTCAATACTCAATCTTCAATCCTCAATCCTCAATCCTCAATCCTCAATCCTCAATCCTCAATCCTCAATCCGCAATATTCAATCCTCAATACTCTATTTTCAATCAGCAATCCTCAATCCTCAATTCTCAGTCGTCAATCCTCAGTCATCAATCCTCAATCTTCAATACTCAATCGTCAATCCTTAGTCCTCAATCCTCAACCTCAATTCTCGTTCCTCAAACCTCAATCCTCAACCCTCAGTCTTCATCCTCAATCCTCAAACCTCAATCCTCAATCCTCGATATTCAATCATCAATACTCAATCTTCAATCCTCAATCCTCAAACCTCAATCCTCAATCCTCATTCTTCAATCCTAAATACCCAATCCTCAATCTTCAATCCTCAATCCTCAATCCTCAATTCTCAATCCTCAATCCTTAATCCTCAGACCTCAAACATCAATATTCAACCCTCAGTCCTCTTCCTCAATACACAACCCTCAATCCTCAGTCCTCAATATTCAATCATCAATATTCAATCTTCAATCCTCAATCCTCAATCCTCAATCCTCAATACTCAATCCTCAATCTTCAACCCTGAATCCTCAATCCTCAATACTCAATCCTCAATCTTCAATCCTCAATACTCAATCTTCAATCCTCAATCCTCAATCCTCAATCCTCAATCCTCAATCTTCAATCCTCAACACTCAATCTTCAATCCTCAATCCTCAATCCTCAATCCTCAATCCTCATTCTTCAATCCTCAATACCCAATCCTCAATCTTCAATGCTCAATCCTCAATCCTCAATCCTCAATCCTCAATCCTCAACCCTCAATCTTCAACCCTCAATACTCAATCTGCAATCCTCAATCCTCAGTCCTCAATCCTCAATCCTCATTCTTCAATCCTCAATACTCAATCTTCAATCGTCATTCCTCAATCCTCAATCCTCAATCCTCAATATTCTATCCTCAACACTCAATCTGAAATCCTCAATCCTCAAACCTCAATCCTCAATCCTCATTCCTCAATCCTCAATACCCAATCCTCAATCCTGAATCCTCAATCCTCAATCCTCAATATTCAATCATCAATACTCAATCTTCAATCCTCAATCTTCAATCCTCAATACTCAATCTTCAATCCTCAATCCTCAATCCTCAATCCTCAATCCTCAATCCTCAATCCTCAGGCATCAATACTCAATCTACAATATTCAATCCTCAATCCTGAATCCTCAACTCACAATCCTCAACCTTCAATACTCAATACTCAATCTTCAATCCTCAATCCTCAATCCTCAATCCTCAATCCTCAATCCTCAATATTCAATCATCAATACTCAATCTTCAATTCTCAATCTTCAATCCTCAATACTCAATCTTCAATCCTCAATCCTCAATCCTCAATCCTCAATCCTCAATCCTCAGGCATCAATACTCAATCTACAATATTCAATCCTCAATCCTTAATCCTCAATCCACAATCCTCAACCTTCAATTCTCAATACTCAATCTTCAATCCTCAATCCTCAATCCTCAATCCTCAATCCTCAATCCTCAATCATCAATATTCAATCCTCAATACTCAATCTTCAATCATCAATCCTCAATCCTCAATTCTCAGTCGTCAATCCTCAGTCATCAATCCTCAATCTTCAATACGCAATCGTCAATCCTTAGTCCTCAATCCTCAATCCTCAATCCTCGTTCCTCAAACCTCAATCCTCAACCCTCAGGCTTGAACCTCAATCCTCAAACCTCAATCGTCAAACCTCAATATTCAATCATCAATACTAAATCTTCAATCCTCAATCCTCAAACCTCAATCCTCAATCCTCATTCTTCAATCCTAAATACCCACTCCTTAATCTTCAATCCTCAATCCTCAATCCTCAATTCTCAATCCTCAATCCTTAATCCTCAGACCTCAAACATCAATATTCAACCCTCAGTCCTCGTCCTCAATCCACAACCCTCAATCCTCAGTCCTCAATCTTCAATCCTCAATCCTCAATCCTCAATACTCAATCCTCAATCTTCAATCCTCTATAACCACTCCTCAATCTTCAATCCTCAATCCTCAACCCTCAATCCTAATTCCTCAATCCTCATTCTTCAATCCTCAATACCCAATCCTCAATTTCAATCCTCAATCCTTAATCCTCAATTCTCAATCCTCAATCCTCAGTCCTCAGTCCTCAAACCGCAATCCTCAACACTCAGCCCTCATCCTCCATCCTCGATCCTCAATCCTCATAACTCAATCTTCAATCCTCAATTCTCAATCTTCAATCCTCGATCCTGAATCACCAATCCACAATCCTCAATCCTCAGGCATCAATACTCAATCTTCAATACTCAATCCTCAATCCTCAATCCTCAATCCTCAACCCTCAAGCCTCACTCCTGAAACCTCAATCCTCAACCCTCAGACCTCATACTCAATTCTCAATTCTCAATCCTCAATCCTCAATCCTCAATACTCAATCTGCAATCCCCAATCCTCAAACCTCAATCCCCAATCCTCATTACTCAATCCTCAATACCCAATCCTCAATCCTCAATCCTCAATCCTCTATCCTCAATATTCAATCATCAATACTCAATCTTCAATCCTCAATCTTCAATCCTCAATACTCAACCTTCAATCGTCAATCCTCAATCCTCAATCCTCAATTCTCAATCCTCAATCCTCAGTCCTCAGTCGTCGAATCTCAATCCCCGACGATTAGCACTCATCCTCAATCCTCAGTCCTCAATCCTCAATCCTCAAACCTAAATACTCTACCGTCAGTCCTCGTCCTCAATCCTCAAACCTCAATCCTCAATCCTCAATATTCAATCATCAATACTCAATCCTCAATCCTCAATCCTCAATCCTCAATCCTCATTCTTCAATCCTCAATACCCAATCCTCAATCTTCAATCCTCAAACATCAATCCTCAATTCTCAATCCTCAATCCTCAATCCTCAGGCATCAATACTCAATCTACAATATTCAATCCTCAATCCTTAATCCTCAATCCACAATCCTCAACCTTCAACACTCAATACTCAATCTTCAATCCTCAATCCTCAATCCTCAATCCTCAATCCTCAATCCTCAATCCTCAATCCGCAATATTCAATCCTCAATACTCTATCTTCAATCAGCAATCCTCAATCCTCAATTCTCAGTCGTCAATCCTCAGTCATCAATCCTCAATCTTCAATACTCAATCGTCAATCCTTAGTCCTCAATCCTCAACCTCAATCCTCGTTCCTCAAACCTCAATCCTCAACCCTCAGTCTTCATCCTCAATCCTCAAACCTCAATCCTCAATCCTCGATATTCAATCATCAATACTCAATCTTCAATCCTCAATCCTCAAACCTCAATCCTCAATCCTCATTCTTCAATCCTAAATACCCAATCCTCAATCTTCAATCCTCAATCCTCAATCCTCAATTCTCAATCCTCAATCCTTAATCCTCAGACCTCAAACATCAATATTCAACCCTCAGTCCTCTTCCTCAATACACAACCCTCAATCCTCAGTCCTCAATATTCAATCATCAATATTCAATCTTCAATCCTCAATCCTCAATCCTCAATCCTCAATCCTCAATCCTCAATCTTCAACCCTGAATCCTCAATCCTCAATACTCAATCCTCAATCTTCAATCCTCAATACTCAATCTTCAATCCTCAATCCTCAATCCTCAATCCTCAATCCTCAATCTTCAATCCTCAACACTCAATCTTCAATCCTCAATCCTCAATCCTCAATCCTCAATCCTCATTCTTCAATCCTCAATACCCAATCCTCAATCTTCAATGCTCAATCCTCAACCCTCAATCCTCAATCCTCAATCCTCAATCCTCAATCTTCAACCCTCAATACTCAATCTGCAATCCTCAATCCTCAGTCCTCAATCCTCAATCCTCATTCTTCAATCCTCAATACTCAATCTTCAATCGTCATTCCTCAATCCTCAATCCTCAATCCTCAATATTCTATCCTCAACACTCAATCTGAAATCCTCAATCCTCAAACCTCAATCCTCAATCCTCATTCCTCAATCCTCAATACCCAATCCTCAATCCTGAATCCTCAATCCTCAATCCTCAATATTCAATCATCAATACTCAATCTTCAATCCTCAATCTTCAATCCTCAATACTCAATCTTCAATCCTCAATCCTCAATCCTCAATCCTCAATCCTCAATCCTCAATCCTCAGGCATCAATACTCAATCTACAATATTCAATCCTCAATCCTGAATCCTCAACCCACAATCCTCAACCTTCAATACTCAATACTCAATCTTCAATCCTCAATCCTCAATCCTCAATCCTCAATCCTCAATCCTCAATATTCAATCATCAATACTCAATCTTCAATTCTCAATCTTCAATCCTCAATACTCAATCTTCAATCCTCAATCCTCAATCCTCAATCCTCAATCCTCAATCCTCAGGCATCAATACTCAATCTACAATATTCAATCCTCAATCCTTAATCCTCAATCAACAATCCTCAACCTTCAATTCTCAATACTCAATCTTCAATCCTCAATCCTCAATCCTCAATCCTCAATCCTCAATCCTCAATCATCAATATTCAATCCTTAATACTCAATCTTCAATCATCAATCCTCAATCCTCAATTCTCAGTCGTCAATCCTCAGTCATCAATCCTCAATCTTCAATACGCAATCGTCAATCCTTAGTCCTCAATCCTCAATCCTCAATCCTCGTTCCTCAAACCTCAATCCTCAACCCTCAGGCTTGAACCTCAATCCTCAAACCTCAATCGTCAAACCTCAATATTCAATCATCAATACTAAATCTTCAATCCTCAATCCTCAAACCTCAATCCTCAATCCTCATTCTTCAATCCTAAATACCCACTCCTTAATCTTCAATCCTTAATCCTCAATCCTCAATTCTCAATCCTCAATCCTTAATCCTCAGACCTCAAACATCAATATTCAACCCTCAGTCCTCGTCCTCAATCCACAACCCTCAATCCTCAGTCCTCAATCTTCAATCCTCAATCCTCAATCCTCAATACTCAGTCCTCAATCTTCAATCCTCTATAACCACTCCTCAATCTTCAATCCTCAATCCTCAACCCTCAATCCTAATTCCTCAATCCTCATTCTTCAATCCTCAATACCCAATCCTCAATTTCAATCCTCAATCCTTAATCCTCAATTCTCAATCCTCAATCCTCAGTCCTCAGTCCTCAAACCGCAATCCTCAACACTCAGCCCTCATCCTCCATCCTCAATCCTCAATCCTCATAACTCAATCTTCAATCCTCAATTCTCAATCTTCAATCCTCGATCCTGAATCACCAATCCACAATCCTCAATCCTCAGGCATCAATACTCAATCTTCAATACTCAATCCTCAATCCTCAATCCTCAATCCTCAACCCTCAAGCCTCATTCCTGAAACCTCAATCCTCAACCCTCAGTCCTCATACTCAATTCTCAATTCTCAATCCTCAATCCTCAATCCTCAATACTCAATCTGCAATCCCCAATCCTCAAACCTCAATCCCCAATCCTCATTACTCAATCCTCAATACCCAATCCTCAATCCTCAATCCTCAATCCTCTATCCTCAATATTCAATCATCAATACTCAATCTTCAATCCTCAATCTTCAATCCTCAATACTCAACCTTCAATCGTCAATCCTCAATCCTCAATCCTCAATTCTCAATCCTCAATCCTCAGTCCTCAGTCGTCGAATCTCAATCCCCGACGATTAGCACTCATCCTCAATCCTCAGTCCTCAATCCTCAATCCTCAAACCTAAATACTCTACCGTCAGTCCTCGTCCTCAATCCTCAAACCTCAATCCTCAATCCTCAATATTCAATCATCAATACTCAATCCTCAATCCTCAATCCTCAATCCTCAATCCTCATTCTTCAATCCTCAATACCCAATCCTCAATCTTCAATCCTCAAACATCAATCCTCAATTCTCAATCCTCAATCCTCAAACCTCAATCCTCAATCCTCAATATTCAATCATCAATACTCAATCTTCAATCCTCAAACCTCAAACCTCAATCCTCAATCTTTATTCTTCAATCCTAAATACCCAATCCTCAATCTTCAATCCTCAATCCTCAATCCTCAATTCTCAATCCTCAATCCTTAATCCTCAGAACTCAAACATCAATATTCAACCCCAGTCCTCTTCCTCAATCCACAACGCTCAATCCTCAGTCCTCAATATTCAATCATCAATATTCAATCTTCAATCCTCAATCCTCAATCCTCAATCCTCAATCCTCAATCCTCAATCTTCAACACTGAATTCTCAATCCTCAATCCTCAATCCTCAATCCTCAATCCACAATCCTCAATCTTCAACACTGAATCCTCAATCATCAATACTCGATCCTCAATCTTCAATCCTCAATACTCAATCTTCAATCCTCAATCCTAATTCCTCAATCCTCATTCTTCAATCCTCAATACCCAATCCTCAATTTCAATCCTCAATCCTTAATCCTCAATTCTCAATCCTCAATCCTCAGTCCTCAGTCCTCAAACCGCAATCCTCAACCCTCAGCCCTCATCCTCCATCCTCAATCCTCAATCCTCAATACTCAATCTTCAATCCTCAATTCTCAATCTTCAATCCTCGATCCTGAATCATCAATCCACAATCCTCAATCCTCAGGCATCAATACACAATCTTCAATACTCAATCCTCAATCCTCAATCCTCAATCCTCAATCCTCAATCCTCAACCCTCAATCCTCATTCCTCAAACCTCAATCCTCAACCCTCAGTCCTCATACTCAATTCTCAATTCTCAATCCTCAATCCTCAATCCTCAATCTTCAATCCTCAATAATCAATCTCCAATTCTAGATCCTCAATCCCCAATCTTCAATCCTTAATCCTCAATCTGCAATCCCGAATCCCCAGTACTCAATCTTCAATCCTCAATGCTCAATCCTCAATCCTCAATCCTCAGTCCTCAGTCCTCAATCTTCAATCCTCAAACCTCAATCCTCAACCGCCAGTCCTCATTCTCCATCCTCAATCCTCAATCCTCAATCCTCAATCTTCAATCCCCAATACTCAATCTTCAATCCTCAATCCTCAATCCTCAATCCTCAATCCTCAATCCTCAGGTATCAATACACAATCTTCAGTACTCAATCCTCAATCCTTAATCCTCAATCCTCAATCCTCAACCATCAAACCTCATTCCTCAAACCTCAATCCTCAATCCTCAATCCTCATTCCCCAACCCTCAATCCTCATTCCTCAAACCTCAATCCTCAACCCTCAGTCCTCATACTCAATTCTCAATTCTCAATCCTCAATCCTCAATCCTCAATCCTCATTCTTCAATCCTCAATACTCAATCTTCAATCGTCATTCCTCAATCCTCAATCCTCAATCCTCAATATTCTATCCTCAACACTCAATCTGAAATCCTCAATCCTCAAACCTCAATCCTCAATCCTCATTCCTCAATCCTCAATACCCAATCCTCAATCCTGAATCCTCAATCCTCAATCCTCAATATTCAATCATCAATACTCAATCTTCAATCCTCAATCTTCAATCCTCAATACTCAATCTTCAATCCTCAATCCTCAATCCTCAATCCTCAATCCTCAATCCTCAATCCTCAGGCATCAATACTCAATCTACAATATTCAATCCTCAAACCTGAATCCTCAACCCACAATCCTCAACCTTCAATACTCAATACTCAATCTTCAATCCTCAATCCTCAATCCTCAATCCTCAATCCTCAATCCTCAATATTCAATCATCAATACTCAATCTTCAATTCTCAATCTTCAATCCTCAATACTCAATCTTCAATCCTCAATCCTCAATCCTCAATCCTCAATCCTCAATCCTCAGGCATCAATACTCAATCTACAATATTCAATCCTCAATCCTTAATCCTCAATCAACAATCCTCAACCTTCAATTCTCAATACTCAATCTTCAATCCTCAATCCTCAATCCTCAATCCTCAATCCTCAATCCTCAATCATCAATATTCAATCCTCAATACTCAATCTTCAATCATCAATCCTCAATCCTCAATTCTCAGTCGTCAATCCTCAGTCATCAATCCTCAATCTTCAATACGCAATCGTCAATCCTTAGTCCTCAATCCTCAATCCTCAATCCTCGTTCCTCAAACCTCAATCCTCAACCCTCAGGCTTGAACCTCAATCCTCAAACCTCAATCGTCAAACCTCAATATTCAATCATCAATACTAAATCTTCAATCCTCAATCCTCAAACCTCAATCCTCAATCCTCATTCTTCAATCCTAAATACCCACTCCTTAATCTTCAATCCTCAATCCTCAATCCTCAATTCTCAATCCTCAATCCTTAATCCTCAGACCTCAAACATCAATATTCAACCCTCAGTCCTCGTGCTCAATCCACAACCCTCAATCCTCAGTCCTCAATCTTCAATCCTCAATCCTCAATCCTCAATACTCAATCCTCAATCTTCAATCCTCTATAACCACTCCTCAATCTTCAATCCTCAATCCTCAACCCTCAATCCTAATTCCTCAATCCTCATTCTTCAATCCTCAATACCCAATCCTCAATTTCAATCCTCAATCCTTAATCCTCAATTCTCAATCCTCAATCCTCAGTCCTCAGTCCTCAAACCGCAATCCTCAACACTCAGCCCTCATCCTCCATCCTCGATCCTCAATCCTCATAACTCAATCTTCAATCCTCAATTCTCAATCTTCAATCCTCGATCCTGAATCACCAATCCACAATCCTCAATCCTCAGGCATCAATACTCAATCTTCAATACTCAATCCTCAATCCTCAATCCTCAATCCTCAACCCTCAAGCCTCATTCCTGAAACCTCAATCCTCAACCCTCAGTCCTCATACTCAATTCTCAATTCTCAATCCTCAATCCTCAATCCTCAATACTCAATCTGCAATCCCCAATCCTCAAACCTCAATCCCCAATCCTCATTACTCAATCCTCAATACCCAATCCTCAATCCTCAATCCTCAATCCTCTATCCTCAATATTCAATCATCAATACTCAATCTTCAATCCTCAATCTTCAATCCTCAATACTCAACCTTCAATCGTCAATCCTCAATCCTCAATCCTCAATTCTCAATCCTCAATCCTCAGTCCTCAGTCGTCGAATCTCAATCCCCGACGATTAGCACTCATCCTCAATCCTCAGTCCTCAATCCTCAATCCTCAAACCTAAATACTCTACCGTCAGTCCTCGTCCTCAATCCTCAAACCTCAATCCTCAATCCTCAATATTCAATCATCAATACTCAATCCTCAATCCTCAATCCTCAATCCTCAATCCTCATTCTTCAATCCTCAATACCCAATCCTCAATCTTCAATCCTCAAACATCAATCCTCAATTCTCAACCCTCAATCCTCAAACCTCAATCCTCAATCCTCAATATTCAATCATCAATACTCAATCTTCAATCCTCAAACCTCAAACCTCAATCCTCAATCTTTATTCTTCAATCCTAAATACCCAATCCTCAATCTTCAATCCTCAATCCTCAATCCTCAATTCTCAATCCTCAATCCTTAATCCTCAGAACTCAAACATCAATATTCAACCCCAGTCCTCTTCCTCAATCCACAACGCTCAATCCTCAGTCCTCAATATTCAATCATCAATATTCAATCTTCAATCCTCAATCCTCAATCCTCAATCCTCAATCCTCAATCCTCAATCTTCAACACTGAATTCTCAATCCTCAATCCTCAATCCTCAATCCTCAATCCTCAATCCTCAATCCTCAATCCACAATCCTCAACCTTCAACACTGAATCCTCAATCATCAATACTCGATCCTCAATCTTCAATCCTCAATACTCAATCTTCAATCCTCAATCCTAATTCCTCAATCCTCATTCTTCAATCCTCAATACCCAATCCTCAATTTCAATCCTCAATCCTTAATCCTCAATTCTCAATCCTCAATCCTCAGTCCTCAGTCCTCAAACCGCAATCCTCAACCCTCAGCCCTCATCCTCCATCCTCAATCCTCAATCCTCAATACTCAATCTTCAATCCTCAATTCTCAATCTTCAATCCTCGATCCTGAATCATCAATCCACAATCCTCAATCCTCAGGCATCAATACACAATCTTCAATACTCAATCCTCAATCCTCAATCCTCAATCCTCAATCCTCAGGCATCAATACTCAATCTACAATACTCAATCGTCAATCCTTAGTCCTCAATCCTCAATCCTCAATCCTCGTTCCTCAAACCTCAATCCTCAACCCTCAGTCTTCATCCTCAATCCTCAAACCTCAATCCTCAACCCTCATTATTCAATCATCAATACTCAATCTTCAATCCTCAATCCTCAAACCTCAATCCTCAATCCTCATTCTTCAATCCTAAACACCCAATCCTCAATCTTCAATCCTCAAACATCAATCCTCAATTCTCAATACTTAATCCTCAGTCCTCAGTCGTCGAACCTCCATCCCCGACGCTTAGCACTCGTCCTCAATCCTCAGTCTTCAATCCTCAATCCTCAAGCCTAAATCCTCTACCGTCAGTCCTCGTCCTCAATCCTCAAACCTCAATGCTCAATCCTCAATATTCAATCATCAATACTCAATCTTCAATCCTCAATCCTCAATCCTCAATTCTCAATCCTCAATCCTCAATCCTCAATCCTCAATCCTCAATCCTCAATCCTCAATCCTCAATCCACAATCCTCAACCTTCAATACTCAATAATCAATCTCCAATCCTAGATCGTCAATACTCAATCCTCAATCCTCAATCTTCAACCCTGAATCCTCAATCCTCAATACACAATCCTCAATGTTCAATCCTCAATACTCAATCTACAATCCTCAATCCTCAATCCTCAATCCTCAATCCTCAATCTTCAACCCTCAACACTCAATCTTTCATCCTCAATCCTCAATCCTCAATACTCAGTCCTCAATCTTCAATCCTCAACACTAATCTTCAATCCTCAATCCTCAATCCTCAATCCTCAATCCTCATTCTTCAATCCTCAACACCCAATCCTCAATCTTCAATCCTCAATCCTCAATCCTCTATCCTAATTCCTTAATTCTCATTATTCAATCCTCAATACCCAATCCTCAATTTCAATCCTCAATCCTCAATCCTCATTTCTCAATCCTCAATGCTCAACCCTCAGCCCTCATCCTCCATCCTCAATCCTCAATCCTCAATCGTCAATCTTCAATCCTCAATTCTCAATCTTCAATCCTCGATCCTCAATCATCAATCCTCAATCCTCAATCCTCAGGCATCAATACTCAATTTCAATGCTAAATTCTCAATCCTCAATCCTCAATCCTCATTCCCCAACCCTCAATCCTCATTCCTCAAACCTCAATCCTCAACCCTCAGTCCTCATACTCAATTCTCAATTCTCAATCCTCAATCCTCAATCCTCAATCCTCATTCTTCAATCCTCAATACTCAATCTTCAATCGTCATTCCTCAATCCTCAATCCTCAATCCTCAATATTCTATCCTCAACACTCAATCTGAAATCCTCAATCCTCAAACCTCAATCCTCAATCCTCATTCCTCAATCCTCAATACCCAATCCTCAATCCTGAATCCTCAATCCTCAATCCTCAATATTCAATCATCAATACTCAATCTTCAATCCTCAATCTTCAATCCTCAATACTCAATCTTCAATCCTCAATCCTCAATCCTCAATCCTCAATCCTCAATCCTCAATCCTCAGGCATCAATACTCAATCTACAATATTCAATCCTCAATCCTGAATCCTCAACCCACAATCCTCAACCTTCAATACTCAATACTCAATCTTCAATCCTCAATCCTCAATCCTCAATCCTCAATCCTCAATCCTCAATATTCAATCTTCAATCCTCAATCCTCAATCCTCAGTCCTCAATCCTCAATATTCAATCATCAATACTCAATCTTCAACCCTCAATCTTCAATCCTCAATACTCAATCTTCAACCCTCAACACTCAATCTTCAATCCTCAATCCTCAATCCTCAATACTCAACCCTCAATCTTCAATCCTCAACACTAATCTTCAATCCTCAATCCTCAATCCTCAATCCTCAATCCTCAATCTTCAATCCTCAATTCTCAATCTTCAATCCTCGATCCTCAATCATCAATCCTCAATCCTCAATCCTCAGGCATCAATACTCAATCTTCAATGCTCAATCCTCAATCCTCCATCCTCAATCCTCATTCCCCAACCCTCAATCCTCATTCCTCAAACCTCAACCCTCAACCCTCAGTCCTCATACTCAATTCTCAAATCTCAATCCTCAATCCTCAATCCTCAATCTTCAATCCTCAATAATCAATCTCCAATCCTCAATCCTCAATCCTCGATCCTCAATACTCAGGCATCAATACTCAATCTTCAATACTCAATCCTCAATCCTCAATCCTCAATCCTCAAACCTCAATCCTCAGTCCTCAACATTCAATCATCAATACTCAACCTTCAATCCTCAATCCTCAATCCTCAATCCTCAATCCTCAATCCTCAATCCTCAATCCTCAATCCTCAATCCCCCATCCTCAATCCTCAATCCTCAATCCACAATCCTCAACCTTGAATACTCAATAATCAATCTCCAATCCTACATCCTCAATCCTCAATCCTCAATCCTCAATCCTCAATCCTCAATCCTCAATCCTCAATCCTCATTCTTCAATCCTCAATACCCAATCCTCAATCTTCAATCCTCAAACATCAATCCTCAATTCTCAATCCTCAATCCTCAATCCTCAAACCTAAATCCTCTACCGTCAGTCCTCGTCCTCAATCCTCAAACCTCAATCCTCAATCCTCAATATTCAATTATCAATACTCAATCTTCTATCCTCAATCCTCAATCCTCAATCCTCAATCCTCAATCCTCAATCCTCAATATTCAATCATCAATACTCAGTCTTCAACCCTCAATCTTCAATCCTCAATACTCAATCTTCAATCCTCAATCCTCAATCCTCAATCCTCAATCCTCAATCCTCAGGCATCAATACTCAATCTACAATATTCAATCCTCAATCCTTAATCCTCAATCCACAATCCTCAACCTTCAATACTCAATACTCAATCTTCAATCCTCAATCCTCAATCCTCAATCCTCAATCCTCAATCCTCAATCCGCAATATTCAATCATCAATACTCAACCTTCAATCAGCAATCCTCAATCCTCAATTCTCAGTCGTCAATCCTCAGTCATCAGTCCTCAATCTTCAATACTCAATCGTCAATCCTTAGTCCACAATCCTCAATCCTCAGCCCTCGTTCCTCAAACCTCAATCCTCAACCCTCAGTCTTCATCCTCAATCCTCAAACCTTAATCCTCAATCCTCAATATTCAATCATCAATCCTCAAACCTCAATCCTCAATCCTCATTCTTCAATCCTAAATACCCAATCCTCAATCTTCAATCCTCAATCCTCAATCCTCAATTCTCAATCCTCAATCCCTAATCCTCAGACCTCAAACATCAATATTCAACCCTCTGTCCTCGTCCTCAATCCACAACCCTCAATCCTCAGTCCTCAATATTCAATCATCAATATTCAATGTTCAATCCTCAATCCTCATTCCTCAATCCTCAGTCCTCAATCCTCAATCTTCAACCCTGAATCCTCAATCGTGAATACTCAATCCTCAATCTTCAATCCTCAATACTCAATCTTCAATCCTCAATCCTCAATCCTCAGTCCTCAATCCTCAATATTCAATCATCAATACTCAATCTTCAACCCTCAATCTTCAATCCTCAATACTCAATCTTCAATCCTCAATACTCAATCTTCAATCCTCAATCCTCAATCCTCAATCCTCAATCCTCAATCTTCAATACCCAATCCTCAATTTCAATCCTCAATCCTCAATCCTCATTTCTCAATCCTCAATCCTCAACCCTCAGCCCTCATCCTCCATCCTCAGTACTCAATCCTCTATCCTCAATCTTCAATCCTCAATACTCAATCTTCAATCCTCATTCCTCAATCCTCAATCCTCAATCCTCAATCCTCATTCCTCAATCCTCAATACCCAATCATCAATCCTCAATCCTCAATCCTCAATCCTCAATATTCAATCATTAATACTCAATCCTCAATCCTCAATCATCAATCCTGAATACTCAATCATCAATCCTCAATCTTCATTCATCAATATTCAACCTTCAATCCTCAATCCTCAATCCTCAATGTTGAATCCTCAATACCCAATCCTCAATCGTCAATCCTCAATTCTCACGCGTCAATCCTCAATCCTGAATCCTCAACCCTCAATCCTCAGTCCTCAAACCTCAATCCCTAATCCTCAATCCTGAATCCTTAATCTTCAGCCCTCAGTCCTCTTAAATCAATTGTCAATCCTCAGTCCTCAATAGAATATCCTCAATTCACAGTTTTCAATACTCAATCCCCATTCTTCACTCTTCAAATCTCAATCCACATATATCAATTCTCATCACTAAACCATCAACACTCAGTCCTCATTCTTCAATCCTCAATCCTCAATCCTCAACCTTCAATCCTCAATAATAAATCTTCAACCATCAATCCTCAATCCTCAATCCTCAATCCTCAATCCTGAATATTCAATCCTCAGTCCCCAATCCTCAATCATCAATCCTCAGTCCTCAATCCTCAATCCTCAGTTCTCAATACTCAGTCCTCAGTCCTCAAAACTCAACGCTCAATCCTCAATCCTCTATCATCAATCCTCAATCTTCAATTCTCAATACTCAATCCTCAATCCTCAATCCTCAATAATCAATCCTCAATCAGCAATCCTCAATCCTCAATTCTCAGTCGTCAATCCTCAGTCATCAGTCCTCAATCTTCAACACTCAATCGTCAATCCTTAGTCCTCAATCCTCAATCCTCAATCCTCGTTCCTCAAACCTCAATCCTCAACCCTCAGTCTTCATCCTCAATCCTCAAACCTCAGTCCTCAATCCTCAATATTCAATCATCAATCCTCAAACCTCAATCCTCAATCCTCATTCTTCAACCCTAAATACCCAATCCTCAATCTTCAATCCTCAATCCTCAATCCTCAATCCTCAATTCTCAATCCTCAATCCCTAATCCTCAGACCTCAAACATCAATATTCAACCCTCAGTCCTCGTCCTGAATCCACAACCCTCAATCCTCAGTCCTCAATATTCTATCATCAATATTCAATCTTCAATCCTCAATCCTCAATCCTCAATCCTCAATCCTCAATCCTCAATCTTCAACCCTGAATCCTCAATCCTGAATACTCAATCCTCAATCTTCAATCCTCAATACTCAATATTCAATCCTCAATCCTCAATCCTCAGTCCTCAATCCTCAATATTCAATCATCAATACTCAATCTTCAACCCTCAATCTACAATCCTCAATACTCAATCTTCAATCCTCAATACTCAATCTTCAATCCTCAACACTCAATCTTCAATCCTCAATCCTCAATCTTCAATCCTCATTCTTCAATCCTCAATACCCAATCCTCAATCCTCAATCCTCAATCCTCAATCCTCAATTCTCAATCCTCAATCCTCAATCCCCAGACCTCAAACATTAATACTCAACCCTCAGTCCTCGTCCTCAATCCACAACACTCAATCCTCAATCCTCAATCTTCAATCATCAATATTCAATCTTCAGTCCTCGATCCTCAATCCTCAATGTTCAATCCGCAATACCCAATCCTCAATCTTCAATCCTCAATCCTCAATCCTCAATCCTCAATTCTCAATACTCAGTCCTCAATTCTCAGTCCTCAAACCTCAATCCTGAATCCACAATCCTGAATCCCAAATCTTCAGACCTCGGTCCTCAACAATCAGTCGTCAATTCTCAGTCCTCAATAGAATATCATCAATTCACACATTTCAATACTCAATACTCAATCTGCAATCTTCAAATCTCTATCCACAAACATCAATTCTCATCACTCAACCCTCAACACTCAGTCCCCAATCCTCAATCTTCAATCCTCAACCCTCAATCCTCAATCCTCAATATTCAATCCTCAATCCTCAATATTCAATCCTCAATACTCAATCTTCAATCATCAATCCTCAATCCTCAGTCGTCAATCCTCAGTCATCAGTCCTCAATCTTCAATACTCAATCGTCAATCCTTAGTCCACAATCCTCAATCCTCAGCCCTCGTTCCTCAAACCTCAATCCTCAACCCTCAGTCTTCATCCTCAATCCTCAAACCTTAATCCTCAATCCTCAATATTCAATCATCAATCCTCAAACCTCAATCCTCAATCCTCATTCTTCAATCCTAAATACCCAATCCTCAATCTTCAATCCTCAATCCTCAATCCTCAATTCTCAATCCTCAATCCCTAATCCTCAGACCTCAAACATCAATATTCAACCCTCTGTCCTCGTCCTCAATCCACAACCCTCAATCCTCAGTCCTCAATATTCAATCATCAATATTCAATGTTCAATCCTCAATCCTCATTCCTCAATCCTCAGTCCTCAATCCTCAATCTTCAACCCTGAATCCTCAATCGTGAATACTCAATCCTCAATCTTCAATCCTCAATACTCAATCTTCAATCCTCAATCCTCAATCCTCAGTCCTCAATCCTCAATATTCAATCATCAATACTCAATCTTCAACCCTCAATCTTCAATCCTCAATACTCAATCTTCAATCCTCAATACTCAATCTTCAATCCTCAATCCTCAATCCTCAATCCTCAATCCTCAATCTTCAATACCCAATCCTCAATTTCAATCCTCAATCCTCAATCCTCATTTCTCAATCCTCAATCCTCAACCCTCAGCCCTCATCCTCCATCCTCAGTACTCAATCCTCTATCCTCAATCTTCAATCCTCAATACTCAATCTTCAATCCTCATTCCTCAATCCTCAATCCTCAATCCTCAATCCTCATTCCTCAATCCTCAATACCCAATCATCAATCCTCAATCCTCAATCCTCAATCCTCAATATTCAATCATTAATACTCAATCCTCAATCCTCAATCATCAATCCTGAATACTCAATCATCAATCCTCAATCTTCATTCATCAATATTCAACCTTCAATCCTCAATCCTCAATCCTCAATGTTGAATCCTCAATACCCAATCCTCAATCGTCAATCCTCAATTCTCACGCGTCAATCCTCAATCCTGAATCCTCAACCCTCAATCCTCAGTCCTCAAACCTCAATCCCTAATCCTCAATCCTGAATCCTTAATCTTCAGCCCTCAGTCCTCTTAAATCAATTGTCAATCCTCAGTCCTCAATAGAATATCCTCAATTCACAGTTTTCAATACTCAATCCCCATTCTTCACTCTTCAAATCTCAATCCACATATATCAATTCTCATCACTAAACCATCAACACTCAGTCCTCATTCTTCAATCCTCAATCCTCAATCCTCAACCTTCAATCCTCAATAATAAATCTTCAACCATCAATCCTCAATCCTCAATCCTCAATCCTCAATCCTGAATATTCAATCCTCAGTCCCCAATCCTCAATCATCAATCCTCAGTCCTCAATCCTCAATCCTCAGTTCTCAATACTCAGTCCTCAGTCCTCAAAACTCAACGCTCAATCCTCAATCCTCTATCATCAATCCTCAATCTTCAATTCTCAATACTCAATCCTCAATCCTCAATCCTCAATAATCAATCCTCAATCAGCAATCCTCAATCCTCAATTCTCAGTCGTCAATCCTCAGTCATCAGTCCTCAATCTTCAACACTCAATCGTCAATCCTTAGTCCTCAATCCTCAATCCTCAATCCTCGTTCCTCAAACCTCAATCCTCAACCCTCAGTCTTCATCCTCAATCCTCAAACCTCAGTCCTCAATCCTCAATATTCAATCATCAATCCTCAAACCTCAATCCTCAATCCTCATTCTTCAACCCTAAATACCCAATCCTCAATCTTCAATCCTCAATCCTCAATCCTCAATCCTCAATTCTCAATCCTCAATCCCTAATCCTCAGACCTCAAACATCAATATTCAACCCTCAGTCCTCGTCCTGAATCCACAACCCTCAATCCTCAGTCCTCAATATTCTATCATCAATATTCAATCTTCAATCCTCAATCCTCAATCCTCAATCCTCAATCCTCAATCCTCAATCTTCAACCCTGAATCCTCAATCCTGAATACTCAATCCTCAATCTTCAATCCTCAATACTCAATATTCAATCCTCAATCCTCAATCCTCAGTCCTCAATCCTCAATATTCAATCATCAATACTCAATCTTCAACCCTCAATCTACAATCCTCAATACTCAATCTTCAATCCTCAATACTCAATCTTCAATCCTCAACACTCAATCTTCAATCCTCAATCCTCAATCTTCAATCCTCATTCTTCAATCCTCAATACCCAATCCTCAATCCTCAATCCTCAATCCTCAATCCTCAATTCTCAATCCTCAATCCTCAATCCCCAGACCTCAAACATTAATACTCAACCCTCAGTCCTCGTCCTCAATCCACAACACTCAATCCTCAATCCTCAATCTTCAATCATCAATATTCAATCTTCAGTCCTCGATCCTCAATCCTCAATGTTCAATCCGCAATACCCAATCCTCAATCTTCAATCCTCAATCCTCAATCCTCAATCCTCAATTCTCAATACTCAGTCCTCAATTCTCAGTCCTCAAACCTCAATCCTGAATCCACAATCCTGAATCCCAAATCTTCAGACCTCGGTCCTCAACAATCAGTCGTCAATTCTCAGTCCTCAATAGAATATCATCAATTCACACATTTCAATACTCAATACTCAATCTGCAATCTTCAAATCTCTATCCACAAACATCAATTCTCATCACTCAACCCTCAACACTCAGTCCCCAATCCTCAATCTTCAATCCTCAACCCTCAATCCTCAATCCTCAATATTCAATCCTCAATCCTCAATATTCAATCCTCAATACTCAATCTTCAATCATCAATCCTCAATCCTCAGTCGTCAATCCTCAGTCATCAATCCTCAATCTTCAATACTCAATCGTCAATCCTTAGTCCTCAATCCTCAATCCTCAATCCTCGTTCCTCAAACCTCAATCCTCAACCCTCAGTCTTCATCCTCAAACCTCAATCCTCAGTCCTCATTCTTCAATCCTAAATACCCAATCCTCAATCCTCAATCCTCAACCCTCAATACTCAATTCTCAATCCTCAATCCTTAATCCTCAGACCTCTAACATCAATATTCAACCCTCAGTCCTCGTCCTCAATCCACAACCCTCAATCCTCAGTTCTCAATATTCAATCATCAATATTCAATCTTCAATCCTCAATCCTCAATCCTCAATCATCAATCCTCAATCCTCAATCTTCAACCCTGAATCCTCAATCCTCAATACTCAATTCTCAATCTTCAATCCTCAATACTCAATCATCAATCCTCAATCCTCAATCCTCAATCGTCAATCCTCAATCTTCAACCCTCAACACTCAATCTTCAATCCTCAATCCTCAATCCTCAATAGTCAATCCTCAATCTTCAATCCTCAACACTAATCTTCAATCCTCAATCCTCAATCCTCAATCCTCAATCCTCATTCTTCAATCCTCAATTTCAATCCTCAATCCTCAATCCTCTTTTCTCAATCCTCAATCCTCAACCCTCAGCCCTCATCCTCCATCCTCAATCCTCAATCCTCAATCCTCAATCTTCAATCCTCAATTCTCAATCTTCAATCCTCGATCCTCAATCATCAATCCTCAATCCTCAATCCTCAGGCATCAATACTCAATCTTCAATGCTCAATCCTCAATCCTCAATCCTCAATCCTCATTCCCCAACCCTCAATCCTAATTCCTCAAACCTCAATACTCAACCCTCAGTCCTCATACTCAATTCTCAATTCTCAATCGTCAATCCTCAATCCTCAATCTTCAATCCTCAATAATCAATCTCCAATCCTCAATCCTCAATCCTCGATACTCAATCCTCAGGCATCAATACTCAATCTTCAATACTCAATCCTCAATCCTCAATCCTCAATCCTCAATCCTCAAACCTCAATCCTCAGTCCTCAATATTCAATCATCAATACTCAATCTTCAATCCTCAATCCTCAATCATCAATCCTCAATCCTCAATCCTCAGTCCTCAACATTCAATCATCAATACTCAACCTTCAATCCTCAATCCTCAATCCTCAATCCTCAATCCTCCATCCTCAATCCTCAATCCTCAATCCACAATCCTCAACCTTGAATACTCAATAATCAATCTCCAATCCTACATCCTCAATCCTCAATCCTCAATCCTCAATCCTCAATCCTCAATCCTCAATCCTCATTCTTCAATCCTCAATACCCAATCCTCAATCTTCAATCCTCAAACATCAATCCTCAATTCTCAATCCTCAATCCTCAGTCGTCAGTCGTCGAACCTCAATCCCGGACGCTTAGCACTCATCCTCAATCCTCAGTCCTCAATCCTCAATCCTCAAACCTAAATCCTCTACCGTCAGTCCTCGTCCTCAATCCTCAAACCTCAATCCTCAATCCTCAATATTCAATTATCAATACTCAATCTTCTATCCTCAATCCTCAATCCTCAATCCTCAATCCTCAATCCTCAATCCTCAATATTCAATCATCAATACTCAGTCTTCAACCCTCAATCTTCAATCCTCAATACTCAATCTTCAATCCTCAATCCTCTATCCTCAATCCTCAATCCTCAGGCATCAATACTCAATCTACAATATTCAATCCTCAATCCTCAATCCTCAATCCTCAATCCTCAATCCTCAATCCGCAATATTCAATCATCAATACTCAACCTTCAATCAGCAATCCTCAATCCTCAATTCTCAGTCGTCAATCCTCAGTCATCAGTCCTCAATCTTCAATACTCAATCGTCAATCCTTAGTCCTCAATCCTCAATCCTCAGTCCTCGTTCCTCAAACCTCAATCCTCAACCCTCAGTCTTCATCCTCAATCCTCAAACCTCAATCCTCAATCCTCAATATTCAATCATCAATCCTCAAACCTCAATCCTCAATCCTCATTCTTCAATCCTAAATACCCAATCCTCAATCTTCAATCCTCAATCCTCAATCCTCAATTCTCAATCCTCAATCCCTAATCCTCAGACCTCAAACATCAATATTCAACCCTCAGTACTCGTCCTCAATCCACAACCCTCAATCCTCAGTCCTCAATATTCAATCATCAATATTCAATGTTCAATCCTCAATCCTCATTCCTCAATCCTCAGTCCTCAATCCTCAATCTTCAACCCTGAATCCTCAATCGTGAATACTCAATCCTCAATCTTCAATCCTCAATACTCAATCTTCAATCCTCAATCCTCAATCCTCAGTCCTCAATCCTCAATATTCAATCATCAATACTCAATCTTCAACCCTCAATCTTCAATCCTCAATACTCAATCTTCAATCCTCAATACTCAATCTTCAATCCTCAATCCTCAATCCTCAATCCTCAATCCTCAATCCTCAATCTTCAATACCCAATCCTCAATTTCAATCCTCAATCCTCAATCCTCATTTCTCAATCCTCAATCCTCAGCCCTCAGCCCTCATCCTCCATCCTCAGTACTCAATCCTCTATCCTCAATCTTCAATCCTCAATACTCAATCTTCAATCCTCATTCCTCAATCCTCAATCCTCAATCCTCAATCCTCATTCCTCAATCCTCAATACCCAATCATCAATCCTCAATCCTCAATCCTCAATCCTCAATTTTCAATCATCAATACTCAATCTTCAATCCTCAATCATCAATCCTCAATACTCAATCATCAATCCTCAATCTTCATTCATCAATATTCAACCTTCAATCCTCAATCCTCAATCCTCAATGTTGAATCCTCAATACCCAATCCTCAATCGTCAATCCTCAATTCTCACGCGTCAATCCTCAATCCTGAATCCTCAACCCTCAATCCTCAGTCCTCAAACCTCAATCCCTAATCCTCAATCCTGAATCCTCAATCTTCAGCCCTCAGTCCTCATAAATCAATTGTCAATCCTCAGTCCTCAATAGAATATCCTCAATTCACAGTTTTCAATACTCAATCCCCATTCTTCACTCTTCAAATCTCAATCCACATATATCAATTCTCATCACTAAACCATCAACACTCAGTCCTCATTCTTCAATCCTCAATCCTCAATCCTCAACCTTCAATCCTCAATAATGAATCTTCAACCATCAATCCTCAATCCTCAATCCTCAATCCTCAATCCTCAATCATCAATCCTCAATCAGCAATCCTCAATCCTCAATTCTCAGTCGTCAATCCTCAGTCATCAGTCCTCAATCTTCAATACTCAATCGTCAATCCTTAGTCCTCAATCCTCAATCCTCAATCCTCGTTCCTCAAACCTCAATCCTCAACCCTCAGTCTTCATCCTCAATCCTCAAACCTCAGTCCTCAATCCTCAATATTCAATCATCAATCCTTAAACCTCAATCCTCAATCCTCATTCTTCAATCCTAAATACCCAATCCTCAATCTTCAATCCTCAATCCTCAATCCTCAATTCTCAATCCTCAATCCCTAATCCTCAGACCTCAAACATCAATATTCAACCCTCAGTCCTCGTCCTGAATCCACAACCCTCAATCCTCAGTCCTCAATATTCTATCATCAATATTCAATCTTCAATCCTCAATCCTCAATCCTCAATCCTCAATCCTCAATCCTCAATCTTCAACCCTGAATCCTCAATCCTGAATACTCAATCCTCAATCTTCAATCCTCAATACTCAATCTTCAATCCTCAATCCTCAATCCTCAGTCCTCAATCCTCAATATTCAATCATCAATACTCAATCTTCAACCCTCAATCTTCAATCCTCAAAACTCAATCTTCAATCCTCAATACTCAATCTTCAATCCTCAACACGCAATCTTCAATCCTCAATACTCAATCTTCAATCCTCAATACTCAATCTTCAATCCTCAACACGCAATCTTCAATCCTCAATCCTCAATCTTCAATCCTCATTCTTCAATCCTCAATACCCAATCCTCAATCCTCAATCCTCAATCCTCAATCCACAACACTCAATCCTCAATCCTCAATCTTCAATCATCAATATTCAATCTTCAGTCCTCGATCCTCAATCCTCAATGTTCAATCCGCAATACCCAATCCTCAATCTTCAATCCTCAATCCTCAATCCTCAATCCTCAATTCTCAATACTCAGTCCTCAATTCTCAGTCCTCAAACCTCAATCCTGAATCCACAATCCTGAATCCCCAATCTTCAGACCTCAGTCCTCAACAATCAGTCGTCAATTCTCAGTCCTCAATAGAATATCATCAATTCACACATTTCAATACTCAATACTCAATCTGCAATCTTCAAATCTCTATCCACAAACATCAATTCTCATCACTCAACCCTCAACACTCAGTCCCCAATCCTCAATCTTCAATCCTCAACCCTCAATCCTCAATCCTCAATATTCAATCATCAATACTCAATCTTCAACCCTCAATCTTCAATCCTCAATACCCAATCCTCAATCCTCAATCCTCAATCCTCAATCCTCAATCCTCAATCCTCAATATTCAATCATCAATACTCAATCTTCAATCCTCAATCTTCAATCCTCAATACTCAATCTTCAATCCTCAATACTCAATCTTCAATCCTCAATCCTCAATCCTCAATCCTCAATCCTCAATCCTCAGGCATCAATACTCAATCTACAATATTCAATCCTCAATCCTTAATACTCAATCCACAATCCTCAACCTTCAATACTCAATACTCAATCTTCAATCCTCAATACTCAACCTTCAATCAGCAATCCTCAATCCTCAATTCTCAGTCGTCAATCCTCAGTCATCAGTCCTCAATCTTCAATACTCAATCGACAATCCTTAGTCCACAATCCTCAATCCTCAATCCTCAAACCTCAATCCTCAGTCCTCATTCTTCAATCCTAAATACCCAATCCTCAATCTTCAATCCTCAACCCTCAATACTCAATTCTCAATCCTCAATCCTTAATCCTCAGATCTCTAACATCAATATTCAACCCTCAGTCCTCGTCCTCAATCCACAACCCTCAATCCTCAGTTCTCAATATTCAATCATCAATATTCAATCTTCAATCCTCAATCCTCAATCCTCAATCATCAATCCTCAATCCTCAATCTTCAACCCTGAATCCTCAATCCTCAATACTCAATTCTCAATCTTCAATCCTCAATACTCAATCATCAATCCTCAATCCTCAATCCTCAATCCTCAATCCTCAATCTTCAACCCTCAACCCTCAATCTTCAATCCTCAATCCTCAATCCTCAATAGTCAATCCTCAATCTTCAATCCTCAACACTAATCTTCAATCCTCAATCCTCAATCCTCAATCCTCAATCCTCATTCTTCAATCCTCAATTTCAATCCTCAATCCTCAATCCTCTTTTCTCAATCCTCAATCCTCAACCCTCAGCCCTCATCCTCCATCCTCAATCCTCAATCCTCAATCCTCAATCTTCAATCCTCAATTCTCAATCTTCAATCCTCGATCCTCAATCATCAATCCTCAATCCTCAATCCTCAGGCATCAATACTCAATCTTCAATGCTCAATCCTCAATCCTCAATCCTCAATCCTCATTCCCCAACCCTCAATCCTAATTCCTCAAACCTCAATACTCAACCCTCAGTCCTCATACTCAATTCTCAATTCTCAATCCTCAATCCTCAATCCTCAATCTTCAATCCTCAATAATCTATCTCCAATCCTCAATCCTCAATCCTCGATCCTCAATCCTCAGGCATCAATACTCAATCTTCAATACTCAATCCTCAATCCTCAATCCTCAATCCTCAATCCTCAATCCTCAAACCTCAATCCTCAGTCCTCAATATTCAATCATCAATACTCAATCTTCAATCCTCAATCCTCAATCATCAATCCTCAATCCTCAATCCTCAATCCTCAATCCTCAATCCTCAATCCTCCATCCTCAATCCTCAATTCTCAATCCACAATTCTCAACCTTGAATACTCAATAATCAATCTCCAATCCTACATCCTCAATCCTCAATCCTCAATCCTCAACCCTCAATCCTCATTCTTCAATCCTCAATACCCAATCCTCAAACTTCAATCCTCAAACATCAATCCTCAATTCTCAATCCTCAATCCTCAGTCGTCAGTCGTCGAACCTCAATCCCCGACGCTTAGCACTCATCCTCGATCCTCAGTTCTCAATCCTCAATCCTCAAACCTAAATCCTCTACCGTCAGACCTCGTCCTCAATCCTCAAACCTCAATCCTCAATCCTCAATATTCAATCATCAATACTCAATCTTCAATCCTCAATCCTCCTTCCTTAATCCTCAATCCTCAATCCTCAATCCTCAATATCCAATCATCAATACTCAATCTTCAACCCTCAATCTTCAATCCTCAATACTCAATCTTCAATCCTGAATCCTCAATCCTCAATCCTCAATCCTCAATCCTCAATACTCAACCTTCAATCATCAATCCTCAATCCTCAATCCTCAGGCATCAATACTCAATCTTCAATGCTCAATCCTCAATCCTCCATCCTCAATCCTCATTCCCCAACCCTCAATCCTCATTCCTCAAACCTCAACCCTCAACCCTCAGTCCTCATACTCAATTCTCAAATCTCAATCCTCAATCCTCAATCCTCAATCTTCGATCCTCAATAATCAATCTCCAATCCTCAATCCTCAATCCTCGATCCTCAATACTCAGGCATCAATACTCAATCTTCAATACTCAATCCTCAATCCTCAATCCTCAATCCTCAATCCTCAAACCTCAATCCTCAGTCCTCAACATTCAATCATCAATACTCAACCTTCAATCCTCAATCCTCAATCCTCAATCCTCAATCCTCAATCCTCAATCCTCAATCCTCAATCCTCAATCCTCCATCCTCAATCCTCAATCCTCAATCCACAATCCTCAACCTTGAATAATCAATAATCAATCTCCAATCCTACATCGTCAATCCTCAATCCTCAATCCTCAATCCTCAATCCTCAATCCTCAATCCTCATTCTTCAATCCTCAATACCCAATCCTCAATCTTCAATCCTCAAACATCAATCCTCAATTCTCAATCCTCAATCCTCAGTCGTCAGTCGTCGAACCTCAATCCCGGACGCTTAGCACTCATCCTCAATCCTCAGTCCTCAATCCTCAATCCTCAAACCTAAATCCTCTACCGTCAGTCCTCGTCCTCAATCCTCAAACCTCAATCCTCAATCCTCAATATTCAATTATCAATACTCAATCTTCTATCCTCAATCCTCAATCCTCAATCCTCAATCCTCAATCCTCAATCCTCAATATTCAATCATCAATACTCAGTCTTCAACACTCAATCTTCAATCCTCAATACTCAATCTTCAATCCTCAATCCTCAATCCTCAATCCTCAATCCACAATCCTCAGGCATCAATACTCAATCTAGAATATTCAATCCTTAATCCTTAATCCTCAACCCACAATCCTCAACCTTCAATACTCAATACTCAATCTTCAATCCTCAATCCTCAATCCTCAATCCTCAATCCTCAATCCTCAATCCGCAATATTCAATCATCAATACTCAACCTTCAATCAGCAATCCTCAATCCTCAATTCTCAGGCGTCAATCCTCAGTCATCAGTCCTCAATCTTCAATACTCAATCGTCAATCCTTAGTCCTCAATCCTCAATCCTCAGTCCTCGTTCCTCAAACCTCAATCCTCAACCCTCAGTCTTCATCCTCAATCCTCAAACCTCAATCCTCAATCCTCAATATTCAATCATCAATCCTCAAACCTCAATCCTCAATCCTCATTCTTCAATCCTAAATACCCAATCCTCAATCTTCAATCCTCAATCCTCAATCCTCAATTCTCAATCCTCAATCCCTAATCCTCAGACCTCAAACATCAATATTCAACCCTCAGTCCTCGTCCTCAATCCACAACCCTCAATCCTCAGTCCTCAATATTCAATCATCAATATTCAATGTTCAATCCTCAATCCTCACTCCTCAATCCTCAGTCCTCAATCCTCAATCTTCAACCCTGAATCCTCAATCGTGAATACTCAATCCTCAATCTTCAATCCTCAATACTCAATCTTCAATCCTCAATCCTCAATCCTCAGTCCTCAATCCTCAATATTCAATCATCAATACTCAATCTTCAACCCTCAATCTTCAATCCTCAATACTCAATCTTCAATCCTCAATACTCAATCTTCAATCCTCAATCCTCAATCCTCAATCCTCAATCCTCAATCTTCAATCCTCAACACTCAATCTTCAATCCTCAATCCTTGATCCTCAATCCTCAATCCTCATTCTTCAATCCTCAATACCCAATCCTCAATCCTCAATATTCAATCATCAATACTCAATCTTCAATCCTCAATCATCAATCCTCAATACTCAATCATCAATCCTCAATCTTCATTCATCAATATTCAACCTTCAATCCTCAATCCTCAATCCTCAATGTTGAATCCTCAATACCCAATCCTCAATCGTCAATCCTCAATTCTCACGTGTCAATCCTCAATCCTGAATCCTCAACCCTCAATCCTCAGTCCTCAAACCTCAATCCCTAATCCTCAATCCTGAATCCTCAATCTTCAGCCCTCAGTCCTCTTAAATCAATTGTCAATCCTCAGTCCTCAATAGAATATCCTCAATTCACAGTTTTCAATACTCAATCCCCATTCTTCACTCTTCAAATCTCAATCCACATATATCAATTCTCATCACTAAACCATCAACACTCAGTCCTCATTCTTCAATCCTCAATCCTCAATCCTCAACCTTCAATCCTCAATAATGAATCTTCAACCATCAATCCTCAATCATCAATCCTCAGTCCTCAATCCTCAATCCTCAATTCTCAATACTCAGTCCTCAGTCCTCAAAACTCAACGCTCAATCCTCAATCCTCTATCATCAATCCTCAATCTTCAATTCTCAATACTCAATCCTCAATCCTCAATCCTCAATCATCAATCCTCAATCAGCAATCCTCAATCCTCAATTCTCAGTCGTCAATCCTCAGTCATCAGTCCTCAATCTTCAATACTCAATCGTCAATCCTTAGTCCTCAATCCTCAATCCTCAATCCTCGTTCCTCAAACCTCAATCCTCAACCCTCAGTCTTCATCCTCAATCCTCAAACCTCAGTCCTCAATCCTCAATATTCAATCATCAATCCTCAAACCTCAATCCTCAATCCTCAATATTCAATCCTCAATACTCAATCTTCAATCATCATCCTCAATCCTCAATTCTCAGTCGTCAATCCTCAATCCTCAATCCTCAATCCTCATTCTTCAATCCTCAATACCCAATCCTTAATCTTCAATCCTCAAACGTCAATCCTCAATTCTCAATCCTCAATCCACAGTCCTCAGTCGTCGAACCTCAATCCCCGACCCTTAGCACTCATCCTCAATCCTCAGTCCTCAATCCTCAATCCTCAAGCCTAAATCCTCTACCGTCAGTCCTCGTCCTCAATCCTCAAACCTCAATCCTCAATCCTCAATATTCAATCATCAATACTCAATCTTCAATCCTCAATCTTCAATCCTCAATACTCAATCTTCAATCCTCAATCCTCAATCCTCAATCCTCAATCCTCAATCCTCAATCCTCAGGCATCAATACTCAATCTACAATATTCAATCCTCAATCCTTAATCCGCAATCCCCAATCCTCAACCTTCAATACTAAATACTCAATCTTCAATCCTCAATCCTCAATCCTCAATCCTCAATCCTCAATCCTCAATCCTCAATATTCAATCCTCAATACTCAATCTTCAATCATCAATCCTCAATCCTCAGTCGTCAATCCTCAGTCATCAATCCTCAATCTTCAATACTCAATCGTCAATCCTTAGTCCTCAATCCTCAATCCTCAATCCTCGTTCCTCAAACCTCAATCCTCAACCCTCAGTCTTCATCCTCAATCCTCAAACCTCAATCCTCAATCCTCAATATTCAATCATCAATACTCAATCTTCAATCCTCAATCCTCAAACCTCAATCCTCAGTCCTCATTCTTCAATCCTAAATACCCAATCCTCAATCTTCAATCCTCAACCCTCAATACTCAATTCTCAATCCTCAATCCTTAATCCTCAATCCTCAATCTTCAACCCTCAACCCTCAATCTTCAATCCTCAATCCTCAATCCTCAATAGTCAATCCTCAATCTTCAATCCTCAACACTAATCTTCAATCCTCAGTCCTCAATCCTCAATCCTCAATCCTCATTCTTCAATCTTCAATTTCAATCCTCAATCCTCAATCCTCTTTTCTCAATCCTCAATCCTCAACCCTCAGCCCTCATCCTCCATCCTCAATCCTCAATCCTCAATCCTCAATCTTCAATCCTCAATTCTCAATCTTCAATCCTCGATCCTCAATCATCAATCCTCAATCCTCAATCCTCAGGCATCAATACTCAATCTTAAATGCTCAATCCTCAATCCTCAATCCTCAATCCTCATTCCCCAGCCCTCAATCCTAATTCCTCAAACCTCAATACTCAACCCTCAGTCCTCATACTCAATTCTCAATTCTCAATCCTCAATCCTCAATCCTCAATCTTCAATCCTCAATAATCTATCTCCAATCCTCAATCCTCAATCCTCGATCCTCAATCCTCAGGCATCAATACTCAATCTTCAATACTCAATCCTCAATCCTCAATCCTCAATCCTCAATCCTCAAACCTCAATCCTCAGTCCTCAATATTCAATCATCAATACTCAATCTTCAATCCTCAATCCTCAATCATCAATCCTCAATCCTCAATCCTCAATCCTCAATCCTCAATCCTCAATCCTCCATCCTCAATCCTCAATTCTCAATCCACAATTCTCAACCTTGAATACTCAATAATCAATCTCCAATCCTACATCCTCAATCCTCAATCCTCAATCCTCAACCCTCAATCCTCATTCTTCAATCCTCAATACCCAATCCTCAAACTTCAATCCTCAAACATCAATCCTCAATTCTCAATCCTCAATCCTCAGTCGTCAGTCGTCGAACCTCAATCCCCGACGCTTAGCACTCATCCTCAATCCTCAGTTCTCAATCCTCAATCCTCAAACCTAAATCCTCTACCGTCAGACCTCGTCCTCAATCCTCAAACCTCAATCCTCAATCCTCAATATTCAATCATCAATACTCAATCTTCAATCCTCAATCCTCCTTCCTCAATCCTCAATCCTCAATCCTCAATCCTCAATATCCAATCATCAATACTCAATCTTCAACCCTCAATCTTCAATCCTCAATACTCAATCTTCAATCCTGAATCCTCAATCCTCAATCCTCAATCCTCAATCCTCAATACTCAACCTTCAATCAGCAATCCTCAATCCTCAATTCTCAGTCGTCAATCCTCAGTCATCAGTCCTCAATCTTCAATACTCAATCGACAATCCTTAGTCCACAATCCTCAATCCTCAATCCTCAAACCTCAATCCTCAGTCCTCATTCTTCAATCCTAAATACCCAATCCTCAATCTTCAATCCTCAACCCTCAATACTCAATTCTCAATCCTCAATCCTTAATCCTCAGATCTCTAACATCAATATTCAACCCTCAGTCCTCGTCCTCAATCCACAACCCTCAATCCTCAGTTCTCAATATTCAATCATCAATATTCAATCTTCAATCCTCAATCCTCAATCCTCAATCATCAATCCTCAATCCTCAATCTTCAACCCTGAATCCTCAATCCTCAATACTCAATTCTCAATCTTCAATCCTCAATACTCAATCATCAATCCTCAATCCTCAATCCTCAATCCTCAATCCTCAATCTTCAACCCTCAACCCTCAATCTTCGATCCTCGATCCTCAATCCTCAATAGTCAATCCTCAATCTTCAATCCTCAACACTAATCTTCAATCCTCAATCCTCAATCCTCAATCCTCAATCCTCATTCTTCAATCCTCAATTTCAATCCTCAATCCTCAATCCTCTTTTCTCAATCCTCAATCCTCAACCCTCAGCCCTCATCCTCCATCCTCAATCCTCAATCCTCAATCCTCAATCTTCAATCCTCAATTCTCAATCTTCAATCCTCGATCCTCAATCATCAATCCTCAATCCTCAATCCTCAGGCATCAATACTCAATCTTCAATGCTCAATCCTCAATCCTCAATCCTTAATCCTCATTCCCCAACCCTCAATCCTAATTCCTCAAACCTCAATACTCAACCCTCAGTCCTCATACTCAATTCTCAATTCTCAATCCTCAATCCTCAATCCTCAATCTTCAATCCTCAATAATCAATCTCCAATCCTCAATCCTCAATCCTCGATCCTCAATCCTCAGGCATCAATACTCAATCTTCAATACTCAATCCTCAATCCTCAATCCTCAATCCTCAATCCTCAAACCTCAATCCTCAGTCCTCAATATTCAATCATCAATACTCAATCTTCAATCCTCAATCCTCAATCATCAATCCTCAATCCTCAATCCTCAGTCCTCAACATTCAATCATCAATACTCAACCTACAATCCTCAATCCTCAATCCTCAATCCTCAATCCTCCATCCTCAATCCTCAATCCTCAATCCACAATCCTCAACCTTGAATACTCAATAATCAATCTCCAATCCTACATCCTCAATCCTCAATCCTCAATCCTCAATCCTCAATCCTCAATCCTCAATCCTCATTCTTCAATCCTCAATACCCAATCCTCAATCTTCAATCCTCAAACATCAATCCTCAATTCTCAATCCTCAATCCTCAGTCGTCAGTCGTCGAACCTCAATCCCGGACGCTTAGCACTCATCCTCAATCCTCAGTCCTCAATCCTCAATCCTCAAACCTAAATCCTCTACCGTCAGTCCTCGTCCTCAATCCTCAAACCTCAATCCTCAATCCTCAATATTCAATTATGAATACTCAATCTTCTATCCTCAATCCTCAATCCTCAATCCTCAATCCTCAATCCTCAATCCTCAATATTCAATCATCAATACTCAGTCTTCAACCCTCAATCTTCAATCCTCAATACTCAATCTTCAATCCTCAATCCTCAATCCTCAATCCTCAATCCTCAGGCATCAATACTCAATCTACAATATTCAATCCTCAATCCTCAATCCTCAATCCTCAATCCTCAATCCTCAATCCGCAATATTCAATCATCAATACTCAACCTTCAATCAGCAATCCTCAATCCTCAATTCTCAGTCGTCAATCCTCAGTCATCAGTCCTCAATCTTCAATACTCAATCGTCAATCCTTAGTCCTCAATCCTCAATCCTCAGTCCTCGTTCCTCAAACCTCAATCCTCAACCCTCAGTCTTCATCCTCAATCCTCAAACCTCAATCCTCAATCCTCAATATTCAATCATCAATCCTCAAACCTCAATCCTCAATCCTCATTCTTCAATCCTAAATACCCAATCCCCAATCTACAATCCTCAATCCTCAATCCTCAATTCTCAATCCTCAATCCCTAATCCTCAGACCTCAAACATCAATATTCAACCCTCAGTACTCGTCCTCAATCCACAACCCTCAATCCTCAGTCCTCAATATTCAATCATCAATATTCAATGTTCAATCCTCAATCCTCATTCCTCAATCCTCAGTCCTCAATCCTCAATCTTCAACCCTGAATCCTCAATCGTGAATACTCAATCCTCAATCTTCAATCCTCAATACTCAATCTTCAATCCTCAATCCTCAATCCTCAGTCCTCAATCCTCAATATTCAATCATCAATACTCAATCTTCAACCCTCAATTTCCAATCCTCAATACTCAATCTTCAATCCTCAATACTCAATCTTCAATCCTCAATCCTCAATCCTCAATCCTCAATCCTCAATCCTCAATCTTCAATACCCAATCCTCAATTTCAATCCTCAATCCTCAATCCTCATTTCTCAATCCTCAATCCTCAACCCTCAGCCCTCATCCTCCATCCTCAGTACTCAATCCTCTATCCTCAATCTTCAATCCTCAATACTCAATCTTCAATCCTCATTCCTCAATCCTCAATCCTCAATCCTCAATCCTCATTCCTCAATCCTCAATACCCAATCATCAATCCTCAATCCTCAATCCTCAATCCTCAATTTTCAATCATCAATACTCAATCTTCAATCCTCAATCATCAATCCTCAATACTCAATCATCAATCCTCAATCTTCATTCATCAATATTCAACCTTCAATCCTCAATCCTCAATCCTCAATGTTGAATCCTCAATACCCAATCCTCAATCGTCAATCCTCAATTCTCACGCGTCAATCCTCAATCCTCAATCGTCAACCCTCAATCCTCAGTCCTCAAACCTCAATCCCTAATCCTCAATCCTGAATCCTCAATCTTCAGCCCTCAGTCCTCATAAATCAATTGTCAATCCTCAGTCCTCAATAGAATATCCTCAATTCACAGTTTTCAATACTCAATCCCCATTCTTCACTCTTCAAATCTCAACCCACATATATCAATTCTCATCACTAAACCATCAACACTCAGTCCTCATTCTTCAATCCTCAATCCTCAATCCTCAACCTTCAATCCTCAATAATGAATCTTCAACCATCAATCCTCAATCCTCAATCCTCAATCCTCAATCCTCAATCATCAATCCTCAATCAGCAATCCTCAATCCTCAATTCTCAGTCGTCAATCCTCAGTCATCAGTCCTCAATCTTCAATACTCAATCGTCAATCCTTAGTCCTCAATCCTCAATCCTCAATCCTCGTTCCTCAAACCTCAATCCTCAACCCTCAGTCTTCATCCTCAATCCTCAAACCTCAGTCCTCAATCCTCAATATTCAATCATCAATCCTCAAACCTCAATCCTCAATCCTCATTCTTCAATCCTAAATACCCAATCCTCAATCTTCAATCCTCAATCCTCAATCCTCAATTCTCAATCCTCAATCCCTAATCCTCAGACCTCAAACATCAATATTCAACCCTCAGTCCTCGTCCTGAATCCACAACCCTCAATCCTCAGTCCTCAATATTCTATCATCAATATTCAATCTTCAATCCTCAATCCTCAATCCTCAATCCTCAATCCTCAATCCTCAATCTTCAACCCTGAATCCTCAATCCTGAATACTCAATCCTCAATCTTCAATCCTCAATACTCAATCTTCAATCCTCAATCCTCAATCCTCAGTCCTCAATCCTCAATATTCAATCATCAATACTCAATCTTCAACCCTCAATCTTCAATCCTCAATACTCAATCTTCAATCCTCAATACTCAATCTTCAATCCTCAACACGCAATCTTCAATCCTCAATACTCAATCTTCAATCCTCAATACTCAATCTTCAATCCTCAACACGCAATCTTCAATCCTCAATCCTCAATCTTCAATCCTCATTCTTCAATCCTCAATACCCAATCCTCAATCCTCAATCCTCAATCCTCAATCCACAACACTCAATCCTCAATCCTCAATCTTCAATCATCAATATTCAATCTTCAGTCCTCGATCCTCAATCCTCAATGTTCAATCCGCAATACCCAATCCTCAATCTTCAATCCTCAATCCTCAATCCTCAATCCTCAATTCTCAATACTCAGTCCTCAATTCTCAGTCCTCAAACCTCAATCCTGAATCCACAATCCTGAATCCCCAATCTTCAGACCTCAGTCCTCAACAATCAGTCGTCAATTCTCAGTCCTCAATAGAATATCATCAATTCACACATTTCAATACTCAATACTCAATCTGCAATCTTCAAATCTCTATCCACAAACATCAATTCTCATCACTCAACCCTCAACACTCAGTCCCCAATCCTCAATCTTCAATCCTCAACCCTCAATCCTCAATCCTCAATATTCAATCATCAATACTCAATCTTCAACCCTCAATCTTCAATCCTCAATACCCAATCCTCAATCCTCAATCCTCAATCCTCAATCCTCAATCCTCAATCCTCAATATTCAATCATCAATACTCAATCTTCAATCCTCAATCTTCAATCCTCAATACTCAATCTTCAATCCTCAATACTCAATCTTCAATCCTCAATCCTCAATCCTCAATCCTCAATCCTCAATCCTCAGGCATCAATACTCAATCTACAATATTCAATCCTCAATCCTTAATACTCAATCCACAATCCTCAACCTTCAATACTCAATACTCAATCTTCAATCCTGAATCCTCAATCCTCAATCCTCAATCCTCAATCCTCAATACTCAACCTTCAATCAGCAATCCTCAATCCTCAATTCTCAGTCGTCAATCCTCAGTCATCAGTCCTCAATCTTCAATACTCAATCGACAATCCTTAGTCCACAATCCTCAATCCTCAATCCTCAAACCTCAATCCTCAGTCCTCATTCTTCAATCCTAAATACCCAATCCTCAATCTTCAATCCTCAACCCTCAATACTCAATTCTCAATCCTCAATCCTTAATCCTCAGATCTCTAACATCAATATTCAACCCTCAGTCCTCGTCCTCAATCCACAACCCTCAATCCTCAGTTCTCAATATTCAATCATCAATATTCAATCTTCAATCCTCAATCCTCAATCCTCAATCATCAATCCTCAATCCTCAATCTTCAACCCTGAATCCTCAATCCTCAATACTCAATTCTCAATCTTCAATCCTCAATACTCAATCATCAATCCTCAATCCTCAATCCTCAATCCTCAATCCTCAATCTTCAACCCTCAACCCTCAATCATCAATCCTCAATCCTCAATCCTCAATAGTGAATCCTCAATCTTCAATCCTCAACACTAATCTTCAATCCTCAATCCTCAATCCTCAATCCTCAATCCTCATTCTTCAATCCTCAATTTCAATCCTCAATCCTCAATCCTCTTTTCTCAATCCTCAATCCTCAACCCTCAGCCCTCATCCTCCATCCTCAATCCTCAATCCTCAATCCTCAATCTTCAATCCTCAATTCTCAATCTTCAATCCTCGATCCTCAATCATCAATCCTCAATCCTCAATCCTCAGGCATCAATACTCAATCTTCAATGCTCAATCCTCAATCCTCAATCCTCAATCCTCATTCCCCAACCCTCAATCCTAATTCCTCAAACCTCAATACTCAATCCTCAGTCCTCATACTCAATTCTCAATTCTCAATCCTCAATCCTCAATCCTCAATCTTCAATCCTCAATAATCTATCTCCAATCCTCAATCCTCAATCCTCGATCCTCAATCCTAAGGCATCAATACTCAATCTTCAATACTCAATCCTCAATCCTCAATCCTCAATCCTCAATCCTCAAACCTCAATCCTCAGTCCTCAATATTCAATCATCAATACTCAATCTTCAATCCTCAATCCTCAATCATCAATCCTCAATCCTCAATCCTCAATCCTCAATCCTCAATCCTCAATCCTCCATCCTCAATCCTCAATTCTCAATCCACAATTCTCAACCTTGAATACTCAATAATCAATCTCCAATCCTACATCCTCAATCCTCAATCCTCAATCCTCAACCCTCAATCCTCATTCTTCAATCCTCAATACCCAATCCTCAAACTTCAATCCTCAAACATCAATCCTCAATTCTCAATCCTCAATCCTCAGTCGTCAGTCGTCGAACCTCAATCCCCGACGCTTAGCACTCATCCTCAATCCTCAGTTCTCAATCCTCAATCCTCAAACCTAAATCCTCTACCGTCAGACCTCGTCCTCAATCCTCAAACCTCAATCCTCAATCCTCAATATTCAATCATCAATACTGAATCTTCAATCCTCAATCCTCCTTCCTCAATCCTCAATCCTCAATCCTCAATCCTCAATCCTCAATATCCAATCATCAATACTCAATCTTCAACCCTCAATCTTCAATCCTCAATACTCAATCTTCAATCCTGAATCCTCAATCCTCAATCCTCAATCCTCAATCCTCAATACTCAACCTTCAATCATCAATCCTCAATCCTCAATCCTCAGGCATCAATACTCAATCTTCAATGCTCAATCCTCAATCCTCCATCCTCAATCCTCATTCCCCAACCCTCAATCCTCATTCCTCAAACCTCAACCCTCAACCCTCAGTCCTCATACTCAATTCTCAAATCTCAATCCTCAATCCTCAATCCTCAATCTTCAATCCTCAATAATCAATCTCCAATCCTCAATCCTCAATCCTCGATCCTCAATACTCAGGCATCAATACTCAATCTTCAATACTCAATCCTCAATCCTCAATCCTCAATCCTCAATCCTCAAACCTCAATCCTCAGTCCTCAACATTCAATCATCAATACTCAACCTTCAATCCTCAATCCTCAATCCTCAATCCTCAATCCTCAATCCTCAATCCTCAATCCTCAATCCTCAATCCTCCATCCTCAATCCTCAATCCTCAATCCACAATCCTCAACCTTGAATACTCAATAATCAATCTCCAATCCTACATCCTCAATCCTCAATCCTCAATCCTCAATCCTCAATCCTCAATCCTCAATCCTCATTCTTCAATCCTCAATACCCAATCCTCAATCTTCAATCCTCAAACATCAATCCTCAATTCTCAATCCTCAATCCTCAGTCGTCAGTCGTCGAACCTCAATCCCGGACGCTTAGCACTCATCCTCAATCCTCAGTCCTCAATCCTCAATCCTCAAACCTAAATCCTCTACCGTCAGTCCTCGTCCTCAATCCTCAAACCTCAATCCTCAATACTCAATATTCAATTATCAATACTCAATCTTCTATCCTCAATCCTCAATCCTCAATCCTCAATCCTCAATCCTCAATCCTCAATATTCAATCATCAATACTCAGTCTTCAACCCTCAATCTTCAATCCTCAATACTCAATCTTCAATCCTCAATCCTCAATCCTCAATCCTCAATCCACAATCCTCAGGCATCAATACTCAATCTAGAATATTCAATCCTTAATCCTTAATCCTCAACCCACAATCCTCAACCTTCAATACTCAATACTCAATCTTCAATCCTCAATCCTCAATCCTCAATCCTCAATCCTCAATCCTCAATCCGCAATATTCAATCATCAATACTCAACCTTCAATCAGCAATCCTCAATCCTCAATTCTCAGTCGTCAATCCTCAGTCATCAGTCCTCAATCTTCAATACTCAATCGTCAATCCTTAGTCCTCAATCCTCAATCCTCAGTCCTCGTTCCTCAAACCTCAATCCTCAACCCTCAGTCTTCATCCTCAATCCTCAAACCTCAATCCTCAATCCTCAATATTCAATCATCAATCCTCAAACCTCAATCCTCAATCCTCATTCTTCAATCCTAAATACCCAATCCTCAATCTTCAATCCTCAATCCTCAATCCTCAATTCTCAATCCTCAATCCCTAATCCTCAGACCTCAAACATCAATATTCAACCCTCAGTCCTCGTCCTCAATCCACAACCCTCAATCCTCAGTCCTCAATATTCAATCATCAATATTCAATGTTCAATCCTCAATCCTCACTCCTCAATCCTCAGTCCTCAATCCTCAATCTTCAACCCTGAATCCTCAATCGTGAATACTCAATCCTCAATCTTCAATCCTCAATACTCAATCTTCAATCCTCAATCCTCAATCCTCAGTCCTCAATCCTCAATATTCAATCATCAATACTCAATCTTCAACCCTCAATCTTCAATCCTCAATACTCAATCTTCAATCCTCAATACTCAATCTTCAATCCTCAATCCTCAATCCTCAATCCTCAATCCTCAATCTTCAATCCTCAACACTCAATCTTCAATCCTCAATCCTTGATCCTCAATCCTCAATCCTCATTCTTCAATCCTCAATACCCAATCCTCAATCCTCAATATTCAATCATCAATACTCAATCTTCAATCCTCAATCATCAATCCTCAATACTCAATCATCAATCCTCAATCTTCATTCATCAATATTCAACCTTCAATCCTCAATCCTCAATCCTCAATGTTGAATCCTCAATACCCAATCCTCAATCGTCAATCCTCAATTCTCACGCGTCAATCCTCAATCCTGAATCCTCAACCCTCAATCCTCAGTCCTCAAACCTCAATCCCTAATCCTCAATCCTGAATCCTCAATCTTCAGCCCTCAGTCCTCTTAAATCAATTGTCAATCCTCAGTCCTCAATAGAATATCCTCAATTCACAGTTTTCAATACTCAATCCCCATTCTTCACTCTTCAAATCTCAATCCACATATATCAATTCTCATCACTAAACCATCAACACTCAGTCCTCATTCTTCAATCCTCAATCCTCAATCCTCAACCTTCAATCCTCAATAATGAATCTTCAACCATCAATCCTCAATCATCAATCCTCAGTCCTCAATCCTCAATCCTCAATTCTCAATACTCAGTCCTCAGTCCTCAAAACTCAACGCTCAATCCTCAATCCTCTATCATCAATCCTCAATCTTCAATTCTCAATACTCAATCCTCAATCCTCAATCCTCAATCATCAATCCTCAATCAGCAATCCTCAATCCTCAATTCTCAGTCGTCAATCCTCAGTCATCAGTCCTCAATCTTCAATACTCAATCGTCAATCCTTAGTCCTCAATCCTCAATCCTCAATCCTCGTTCCTCAAACCTCAATCCTCAACCCTCAGTCTTCATCCTCAATCCTCAAACCTCAGTCCTCAATCCTCAATATTCAATCATCAATCCACAAACCTCAATCCTCAATCCTCAATATTCAATCCTCAATACTCAATCTTCAATCATCATCCTCAATCCTCAATTCTCAGTCGTCAATCCTCAATCCTCAATCCTCAATCCTCATTCTTCAATCCTCAATACCCAATCCTTAATCTTCAATCCTCAAACGTCAATCCTCAATTCTCAATCCTCAATCCACAGTCCTCAGTCGTCGAACCTCAATCCCCGACCCTTAGCACTCATCCTCAATCCTCAGTCCTCAATCCTCAATCCTCAAGCCTAAATCCTCTACCGTCAGTCCTCGTCCTCAATCCTCAAACCTCAATCCTCAATCCTCAATATTCAATCATCAATACTCAATCTTCAATCCTCAATCTTCAATCCTCAATACTCAATCTTCAATCCTCAATCCTCAATCCTCAATCCTCAATCCTCAATCCTCAATCCTCAGGCATCAATACTCAATCTACAATATTCAATCCTCAATCCTTAATCCGCAATCCCCAATCCTCAACCTTCAATACTAAATACTCAATCTTCAATCCTCAATCCTCAATCCTCAATCCTCAATCCTCAATCCTCAATCCTCAATATTCAATCCTCAATACTCAATCTTCAATCATCAATCCTCAATCTTCAATCCTCAATAATCTATCTCCAATCCTCAATCCTCAATCCTCGATCCTCAATCCTCAGGCATCAATACTCAATCTTCAATACTCAATCCTCAATCCTCAATCCTCAATCCTCAATCCTCAAACCTCAATCCTCAGTCCTCAATATTCAATCATCAATACTCAATCTTCAATCCTCAATCCTCAATCATCAATCCTCAATCCTCAATCCTCAATCCTCAATCCTCAATCCTCAATCCTCCATCCTCAATCCTCAATTCTCAATCCACAATTCTCAACCTTGAATACTCAGTAATCAATCTCCAATCCTACATCCTCAATCCTCAATCCTCAATCCTCAACCCTCAATCCTCATTCTTCAATCCTCAATACCCAATCCTCAAACTTCAATCCTCAAACATCAATCCTCAATTCTCAATCCTCAATCCTCAGTCGTCAGTCGTCGAACCTCAATCCCCGACGCTTAGCACTCATCCTCAATCCTCAGTTCTCAATCCTCAATCCTCAAACCTAAATCCTCTACCGTCAGACCTCGTCCTCAATCCTCAAACCTCAATCCTCAATCCTCAATATTCAATCATCAATACTCAATCTTCAATCCTCAATCCTCCTTCCTCAATCCTCAATCCTCAATCCTCAATCCTCAATATCCAATCATCAATACTCAATCTTCAACCCTCAATCTTCAATCCTCAATACTCAATCTTCAATCCTGAATCCTCAATCCTCAATCCTCAATCCTCAATCCTCAATACTCAACCTTCAATCAGCAATCCTCAATCCTCAATTCTCAGTCGTCAATCCTCAGTCATCAGTCCTCAATCTTCAATACTCAATCGACAATCCTTAGTCCACAATCCTCAATCCTCAATCCTCAAACCTCAATCCTCAGTCCTCATTCTTCAATCCTAAATACCCAATCCTCAATCTTCAATCCTCAACCCTCAATACTCAATTCTCAATCCTCAATCCTTAATCCTCAGATCTCTAACATCAATATTCAACCCTCAGTCCTCGTCCTCAATCCACAACCCTCAATCCTCAGTTCTCAATATTCAATCATCAATATTCAATCTTCAATCCTCAATCCTCAATCCTCAATCATCAATCCTCAATCCTCAATCTTCAACCCTGAATCCTCAATCCTCAATACTCAATTCTCAATCTTCAATCCTCAATACTCAATCATCAATCCTCAATCCTCAATCCTCAATCCTCAATCCTCAATCTTCAACCCTCAACCCTCAATCTTCGATCCTCGATCCTCAATCCTCAATAGTCAATCCTCAATCTTCAATCCTCAACACTAATCTTCAATCCTCAATCCTCAATCCTCAATCCTCAATCCTCATTCTTCAATCCTCAATTTCAATCCTCAATCCTCAATCCTCTTTTCTCAATCCTCAATCTTCAACCCTCAACCCTCAATCTTCGATCCTCGATCCTCAATCCTCAATCCTCAATCCTCATTCCCCAACCCTCAATCCTAATTCCTCAAACCTCAATACTCAACCCTCAGTCCTCATACTCAATTCTCAATTCTCAATCCTCAATCCTCAATCCTCAATCTTCAATCCTCAATAATCTATCTCCAATCCTCAATCCTCAATCCTCGATCCTCAATCCTCAGGCATCAATACTCAATCTTCAATACTCAATCCTCAATCCTCAATCCTCAATCCTCAATCCTCAAACCTCAATCCTCAGTCCTCAATATTCAATCATCAATACTCAATCTTCAATCCTCAATCCTCAATCATCAATCCTCAATCCTCAATCCTCAATCCTCAATCCTCAATCCTCAATCCTCCATCCTCAATCCTCAATTCTCAATCCACAATTCTCAACCTTGAATACTCAATAATCAATCTCCAATCCTACATCCTCAATCCTCAATCCTCAACCCTCAATCCTCATTCTTCAATCCTCAATACCCAATCCTCAAACTTCAATCCTCAAACATCAATCCTCAATTCTCAATCCTCAATCCTCAGTCGTCAGTCGTCGAACCTCAATCCCCGACGCTTAGCACTCATCCTCAATCCTCAGTTCTCAATCCTCAATCCTCAAACCTAAATCCTCTACCGTCAGACCTCGTCCTCAATCCTCAAACCTCAATCCTCAATCCTCAATATTCAATCATCAATACTCAATCTTCAACCCTCAATCTTCAATCCTCAATACTCAATCTTCAATCCTGAATCCTCAATCCTCAATCCTCAATCCTCAATCCTCAATACTCAACCTTCAATCAGCAATCCTCAATCCTCAATTCTCAGTCGTCAATCCTCAGTCATCAGTCCTCAATCTTCAATACTCAATCGACAATCCTTAGTCCACAATTCTCAATCCTCAATCCTCGTTCCTCAAACCTCAATCCTCAACCCTCAGTCTTCATCCTCAATCCTCAAACCTCAATTCTCAATCCTCAATATTCAATCATCAATCCTCATACCTCAATCCTCAATCCTCATTCTTCAATCCTAAATACCCAATCCTCAGTCATCAATCCTCAATCCTCAATCCTCAATTCTCAAACCTCAATCCCTAATCCTCAGACCTCATACATCAATATTCAACCCTCAGTCCTCGTCCTCAATCCACAACCCTCAATCCTCAGTCCTCAATATTCAATCATCAATATTCAATCTTCAATCCTCAATCCTCAATCCTCAATCCTCAATCCTCAATCCTCAATCTTCAACCCTGAATCCTCAATCGTGAATACTCAATCCTCAATCTTCAATCCCCAATACTCAATCTTCAATCCTCAATCCTCAATCCTCAGTCCTCAATCCTCAATATTCAATCATCAATACTCAATCTTCAACCCTCAATCTTCAATCCTCAATACTCAATCTTCAATCCTCAATACTCAATCTTCAATCCTCAGTCCTCAATCCTCAATCCTCAATCCTCAATCTTCAATCCTCAACACTCAATCTTCAATCCTCAATCCTTGATCCTCAATCCTCAATCCTCATTCTTCAATCCTCAATACCCAATCCTCAATCCTCAATATTCAATCATCAATACTCAATCTTCAATCCTCAATCATCAATCCTCAATACTCAATCATCAATCCTCAATCTTCATTCATCAATATTCAACCTTCAATCCTCAATCCTCAATCCTCAATGTTGAATCCTCAATACCCAATCCTCAATCGTCAATCCTCAATTCTCACGCGTCAATCCTCAATCCTGAATCCTCAACCCTCAATCCTCAGTCCTCAAACCTCAATCCCTAATCCTCAATCCTGAATCCTCAATCTTCAGCCCTCAGTCCTCTTAAATCAATTGTCAATCCTCAGTCCTCAATAGAATATCCTCAATTCACAGTTTTCAATACTCAATCCCCATTCTTCACTCTTCAAATCTCAATCCACATATATCAATTCTCATCACTAAACCATCAACACTCAGTCCTCATTCTTCAATCCTCAATCCTCAATCCTCAACCTTCAATCCTCAATAATGAATCTTCAACCATCAATCCTCAATCATCAATCCTCAGTCCTCAATCCTCAATCCTCAATTCTCAATACTCAGTCCTCAGTCCTCAAAACTCAACGCTCAATCCTCAATCCTCTATCATCAATCCTCAATCTTCAATTCTCAATACTCAATCCTCAATCCTCAATCCTCAATCATCAATCCTCAATCAGCAATCCTCAATCCTCAATTCTCAGTCGTCAATCCTCAGTCATCAGTCCTCAATCTTCAATACTCAATCGTCAATCCTTAGTCCTCAATCCTCAATCCTCAATCCTCGTTCCTCAAACCTCAATCCTCAACCCTCAGTCTTCATCCTCAATCCTCAAACCTCAGTCCTCAATCCTCAATATTCAATCATCAATCCACAAACCTCAATCCTCAATCCTCAATATTCAATCCTCAATACTCAATCTTCAATCATCATCCTCAATCCTCAATTCTCAGTCGTCAATCCTCAATCCTCAATCCTCAATCCTCATTCTTCAATCCTCAATACCCAATCCTTAATCTTCAATCCTCAAACGTCAATCCTCAATTCTCAATCCTCAATCCACAGTCCTCAGTCGTCGAACCTCAATCCCCGACCCTTAGCACTCATCCTCAATCCTCAGTCCTCAATCCTCAATCCTCAAGCCTAAATCCTCTACCGTCAGTCCTCGTCCTCAATCCTCAAACCTCAATCCTCAATCCTCAATATTCAATCATCAATACTCAATCTTCAATCCTCAATCTTCAATCCTCAATACTCAATCTTCAATCCTCAATCCTCAATCCTCAATCCTCAATCCTCAATCCTCAATCCTCAGGCATCAATACTCAATCTACAATATTCAATCCTCAATCCTTAATCCGCAATCCCCAATCCTCAACCTTCAATACTAAATACTCAATCTTCAATCCTCAATCCTCAATCCTCAATCCTCAATCCTCAATCCTCAATCCTCAATATTCAATCCTCAATACTCAATCTTCAATCATCAATCCTCAATCCTCAGTCGTCAATCCTCAGTCATCAATCCTCAATCTTCAATACTCAATCGTCAATCCTTAGTCCTCAATCCTCAATCCTCAATCCTCGTTCCTCAAACCTCAATCCTCAACCCTCAGTCTTCATCCTCAATCCTCAAACCTCAATCCTCAATCCTCAATATTCAATCATCAATACTCAATCTTCAATCCTCAATCCTCAAACCTCAATCCTCAGTCCTCATTCTTCAATCCTAAATACCCAATCCTCAATCTTCAATCCTCAACCCTCAATACTCAATTCTCAATCCTCAATCCTTAATCCTCAGATCTCTAACATCAATATTCAACCCTCAGTCCTCGTCCTCAATCCACAACCCTCAATCCTCAGTTCTCACTATTCAATCATCAATATTCAATCTTCAATCCTCAATCCTCAATCCTCAATCATCAATCCTCAATCCTCAATCTTCAACCCTGAATCCTCAATCCTCAATACTCAATTCTCAATCTTCAATCCTCAATACTCAATCATCAATCCTCAATCCTCAATCCTCAATCCTCAATCCTCAATCTTCAACCCTCAACCCTCAATCTTCAATCCTCAATCCTCAATCCTCAATAGTCAAACCTCAATCTTCAATCCTCAACACTAATCTTCAATCCTCAGTCCTCAATCCTCAATCCTCAATCCTCATTCTTCAATCCTCAATTTCAATCCTCAATCCTCAATCCTCTTTTCTCAATCCTCAATCCTCAACCCTCAGCCCTCATCCTCCATCCTCAATCCTCAATCCTCAATCCTCAATCTTCAATCCTCAATTCTCAATCTTCAATCCTCGATCCTCAATCATCAATCCTCAATCCTCAATCCTCAGGCATCAATACTCAATCTTCAATGCTCAATCCTCAATCCTCAATCCTCAATCCTCATTCCCCAGCCCTCAATCCTAATTCCTCAAACCTCAATACTCAACCCTCAGTCCTCATACTCAATTCTCAATTCTCAATCCTCAATCCTCAATCCTCAATCTTCAATCCTCAATAATCTATCTCCAATCCTCAATCCTCAATCCTCGATCCTCAATCCTCAGGCATCAATACTCAATCTTCAATACTCAATCCTCAATCCTCAATCCTCAATCCTCAATCCTCAAACCTCAATCCTCAGTCCTCAATATTCAATCATCAATACTCAATCTTCAATCCTCAATCCTCAATCATCAATCCTCAATCCTCAATCCTCAATCCTCAATCCTCAATCCTCAATCCTCCATCCTCAATCCTCAATTCTCAATCCACAATTCTCAACCTTGAATACTCAATAATCAATCTCCAATCCTACATCCTCAATCCTCAATCCTCAATCCTCAACCCTCAATCCTCATTCTTCAATCCTCAATACCCAATCCTCAAACTTCAATCCTCAAACATCAATCCTCAATTCTCAATCCTCAATCCTCAGTCGTCAGTCGTCGAACCTCAATCCCCGACGCTTAGCACTCATCCTCAATCCTCAGTTCTCAATCCTCAATCCTCAAACCTAAATCCTCTACCGTCAGACCTCGTCCTCAATCCTCAAACCTCAATCCTCAATCCTCAATATTCAATCATCAATACTCAATCTTCAATCCTCAATCCTCCTTCCTCAATCCTCAATCCTCAATCCTCAATCCTCAATATCCAATCATCAATACTCAATCTTCAACCCTCAATCTTCAATCCTCAATACTCAATCTTCAATCCTGAATCCTCAATCCTCAATCCTCAATCCTCAATCCTCAATACTCAACCTTCAATCAGCAATCCTCAATCCTCAATTCTCAGTCGTCAATCCTCAGTCATCAGTCCTCAATCTTCAATACTCAATCGACAATCCTTAGTCCACAATCCTCAATCCTCAATCCTCAAACCTCAATCCTCAGTCCTCATTCTTCAATCCTAAATACCCAATCCTCAATCTTCAATCCTCAACCCTCAATACTCAATTCTCAATCCTCAATCCTTAATCCTCAGATCTCTAACATCAATATTCAACCCTCAGTCCTCGTCCTCAATCCACAACCCTCAATCCTCAGTTCTCAATATTCAATCATCAATATTCAATCTTCAATCCTCAATCCTCAATCCTCAATCATCAATCCTCAATCCTCAATCTTCAACCCTGAATCCTCAATCCTCAATACTCAATTCTCAATCTTCAATCCTCAATACTCAATCATCAATCCTCAATCCTCAATCCTCAATCCTCAATCCTCAATCTTCAACCCTCAACCCTCAATCTTCGATCCTCGATCCTCAATCCTCAATAGTCAATCCTCAATCTTCAATCCTCAACACTAATCTTCAATCCTCAATCCTCAATCCTCAATCCTCAATCCTCATTCTTCAATCCTCAATTTCAATCCTCAATCCTCAATCCTCTTTTCTCAATCCTCAATCCTCAACCCTCAGCCCTCATCCTCCATCCTCAATCCTCAATCCTCAATCCTCAATCTTCAATCCTCAATTCTCAATCTTCAATCCTCGATCCTCAATCATCAATCCTCAATCCTCAATCCTCAGGCATCAATACTCAATCTTCAATGCTCAAACCTCAATCCTCAATCCTCAATCCTCATTCCCCAACCATCAATCCTAATTCCTCAAACCTCAATACTCAACCCTCAGTCCTCATACTCAATTCTCAATTCTCAATCCTCAATCCTCAATCCTCAATCTTCAATCCTCAATAATCTATCTCCAATCCTCAATCCTCAATCCTCGATCCTCAATCCTCAGGCATCAATACTCAATCTTCAATACTCAGTCCTCAATCCTCAATCCTCAATCCTCAATCCTCAAACCTCAATCCTCAGTCCTCAATATTCAATCATCAATACTCAATCTTCAATCCTCAATCCTCAATCATCAATCCTCAATCCTCAATCCTCAATCCTCAATCCTCAATCCTCAATCCTCCATCCTCAATCCTCAATTCTCAATCCACAATTCTCAACCTTGAATACTCAATAATCAATCTCCAATCCTACATCCTCAATCCTCAATCCTCAATCCTCAACCCTCAATCCTCATTCTTCAATCCTCAATACCCAATCCTCAAACTTCAATCCTCAAACATCAATCCTCAATTCTCAATCCTCAATCCTCAGTCGTCAGTCGTCGAACCTCAATCCCCGACGCTTAGCACTCATCCTCAATCCTCAGTTCTCAATCCTCAATCCTCAAACCTAAATCCTCTACCGTCAGACCTCGTCCTCAATCCTCAAACCTCAATCCTCAATCCTCAATATTCAATCATCAATACTCAATCTTCAACCCTCAATCTTCAATCCTCAATACTCAATCTTCAATCCTGAATCCTCAATCCTCAATCCTCAATCCTCAATCCTCAATACTCAACCTTCAATCAGCAATCCTCAATCCTCAATTCTCAGTCGTCAATCCTCAGTCATCAGTCCTCAATCTTCAATACTCAATCGACAATCCTTAGTCCACAATTCTCAATCCTCAATCCTCGTTCCTCAAACCTCAATCCTCAACCCTCAGTCTTCATCCTCAATCCTCAAACCTCAATTCTCAATCCTCAATATTCAATCATCAATCCTCATACCTCAATCCTCAATCCTCATTCTTCAATCCTAAATACCCAATCCTCAGTCATCAATCCTCAATCCTCAATCCTCAATTCTCAAACCTCAATCCCTAATCCTCAGACCTCATACATCAATATTCAACCCTCAGTCCTCGTCCTCAATCCACAACCCTCAATCCTCAGTCCTCAATATTCAATCATCAATATTCAATCTTCAATCCTCAATCCTCAATCCTCAATCCTCAATCCTCAATCCTCAATCTTCAACCCTGAATCCTCAATCCTGAATACTCAATCCTCAATCTTCAATCCTCAATACTCAATCTTCAATCCTCAATCCTCAATCCTCAGTCCTCAATCCTCAATATTCAATCATCAATACTCAATCTTCAACCCTCAATCTTCAATCCTCAATACTCAATCTTCAACCCTCAACACTCAATCTTCAATCCTCAATCCTCAATCCTCAATACTCAACCCTCAATCTTCAATCCTCAACACTAATCTTCAATCCTCAATCCTCAATCCTCAATCCTCAATCCTCATTCCTCAATCCTCAATTTCAATCCTCAATCCTCAATCCTCTTTTCTCAATCCTCAATCCTCATCCCTCAGCCCTCATCCTCCATCCTCAATCCTCAATCCTCAATCCTCAATCTTCAATCCTCAATTCTCAATCTTCAATCCTCGATCCTCAATCATCAATCCTCAATCCTCAATCCTCAGGCATCAATACTCAATCTTCAATGCTCAATCCTCAATCCTCCATCCTCAATCCTCATTCCCCAACCCTCAATCCTCATTCCTCAAACCTCAACCCTCAACCCTCAGTCCTCATACTCAATTCTCAAATCTCAATCGTCAATCCTCAATCCTCAATCTTCAATCCTCAATAATCAATCTCCAATCCTCAATACTCAATCCTCGATCCTCAATACTCAGGCATCAATACTCAATCTTCAATACTCAATCCTCAATCCTCAATCCTCAATCCTCAATCCTCAAACCTCAATCCTCAGTCCTCAACATTCAATCATCAATACTCAACCTTCAATCCTCAATCCTCAATCCTCAATCCTCAATCCTCAATCCTCAATCCTCAATCCTCAATCCTCAATCCTCCATCCTCAATCCTCAATCCTCAATCCACAATCCTCAACCTTGAATACTCAATAATCAATCTCCAATCCTACATCCTCAATCCTCAATCCTCAATCCTCAATCCTCAATCCTCAATCCTCAATCCTCAATCCTCATTCTTCAATCCTCAATACCCAATCCTCAATCTTCAATCCTCAAACATCAATCCTGAATTCTCAATCCTCAATCCTCAGTCGTCAGTCGTCGAACCTCAATCCCGGACGCTTAGCACTCATCCTCAATCCTCAGTCCTCAATCCTCAATCCTCAAACCTAAATCCTCTACCGTCAGTCCTCGTCCTCAATCCTCAAACCTCAATCCTCAATCCTCAATATTCAATTATCAATACTCAATCTTCTATCCTCAATCCTCAATCCTCAATCCTCAATCCTCAATCCTCAATCCTCAATATTCAATCATCAATACTCAGTCTTCAACCCTCAATCTTCAATCCTCAATACTCAATCTTCAATCCTCAATCCTCAATCCTCAATCCTCAATCCACAATCCTCAGGCATCAATACTCAATCTAGAATATTCAATCCTTAATCCTTAATCCTCAATCCACAATCCTCAACCTTCAATACTCAATACTCAATCTTCAATCCTCAATCCTCAATCCTCAATCCTCAATCCTCAATCCTCAATCCGCAATATTCAATCATCAATACTCAACCTTCAATCAGCAATCCTCAATCCTCAATTCTCAGTCGTCAATCCTCAGTCATCAGTCCTCAATCTTCAATACTCAATCGTCAATCCTTAGTTCTCAATCCTCAATCCTCAGTCCTCGTTCCTCAAACCTCAATCCTCAACCCTCAGTCTTCATCCTCAATCCTCAAACCTCAATCCTCAATCCTCAATATTCAATCATCAATCCTCAAACCTCAATCCTCAATCCTCATTCTTCAATCCTAAATACCCAATCCTCAATCTTCAATCCTCAATCCTCAATCCTCAATTCTCAATCCTCAATCCCTAATCCTCAGACCTCAAACATCAATATTCAACCCTCAGTCCTCGTCCCCAATCCACAACCCTCAATCCTCAGTCCTCAATATTCAATCATCAATATTCAATGTTCAATCCTCAATCCTCACTCCTCAATCCTCAGTGCTCAATCCTCAATCTTCAACCCTGAATCCTCAATCGTGAATACTCAATCCTCAATCTTCAATCCTCAATACTCAATCTTCAATCCTCAATCCTCAATCCTCAGTCCTCAATCCTCAATATTCAATCAACAATACTCAATCTTCAACCCTCAATCTTCAATCCTCAATACTCAATCTTCAATCCTCAATACTCAATCTTCAATCCTCAATCCTCAATCCTCAATCCTCAATCCTCAATCTTCAATCCTCAACACTCAATCTTCAATCCTCAATCCTTGATCCTCAATCCTCAATCCTCAATCCTCATTCCTCAATCCTCAATCCTCAATCCTCAATCCTCATTCCTCAATCCTCAATACCCAATCATCAATCCTCAATCCTCAATCCTCAATCCTCAATATTCAATCATCAATACTCAATCTTCAATCCTCAATCATCAATCCTCAATACTCAATCATCAATCCTCAATCTTCATTCATCAATATTCAACCTTCAATCCTCAATCCTCAATCCTCAATGTTGAATCCTCAATACCCAATCCTCAATCGTCAATCCTCAATTCTCACGCGTCAATCCTCAATCCTGAATCCTCAACCCTCAATGCTCAGTCCTCAAACCTCAATCCCTAATCCTCAATCCTGAATCCTCAATCTTCAGCCCTCAGTCCTCTTAAATCAATTGTCAATCCTCAGTCCTCAATAGAATATCCTCAATTCACAGTTTTCAATACTCAATCCCCATTCTTCACTCTTCAAATCTCAATCCACATATATCAATTCTCATCACTAAACCATCAACACTCAGTCCTCATTCTTCAATCCTCAATCCTCAATTCTCAACCTTCAATCCTCAATATTGAATCTTCAACCATCAATCCTCAATCATCAATCCTCAGTCCTCAATCCTCAATCCTCAATTCTCAATACTCAGTCCTCAGTCCTCAAAACTCAACGCTCAATCCTCAATCCTCTATCATCAATCCTCAATCTTCAATCCTCAATACTCAATCCTCAATCCTCAATCCTCAATCATCAATCCTCAATCAGCAATCCTCAATCCTCAATTCTCAGTCGTCAATCCTCAGTCATCAGTCCTCAATCTTCAATACTCAATCGTCAATCCTTAGTCCTCAATCCTCAATCCTCAATCCTCGTTCCTCAAACCTCAATCCTCAACCCTCAGTCTTCATCCTCAATCCTCAAACCTCAGTCCTCAATCCTCAATATTCAATCATCAATCCTCAAACCTCAATCCTCAATCCTCATTCTTCAATCCTAAATACCCAATCCTCAATCTTCAATCCCCAATCCTCAATCCTCAATTCTCAATCCTCAATCCCTAATCATCAGACCTCAAACATCAATATTCAACCCTCAGTCCTCGTCCTGAATCCACAACCATCAATCCTCAGTCCTCAATATTCTATCATCAATATTCAATCTTCAATCCTCAATCCTCAATCCTCAGTCCTCAATATTCAATCACCAATATTCAATCTTCAATCCTCAATCCTCAATCATCAATCCTCAATTCTGAATCCTCAATCTTCAATCCTCAATCCTCAATCCTCAATACTCAATCCTCAATCTTCAATCCTGAATACCCACTCCTCAATCTTCAATCCTCAATCCTCAATCCTCAATCCTAATTCCTCAATCCTCATTCTCCAATCCTAAATACCCAATCCTCAATCTTCAATCCCCAATCCTCAATCCTCAATTCTCAATCCTCAATCCCTAATCATCAGACCTCAAACATCAATATTCAACCCTCAGTCCTCGTCCTGAATCCACAACCATCAATCCTCAGTCCTCAATATTCTATCATCAATATTCAATCTTCAATCCTCAATCCTCAATCCTCAATCCTCAGTCCTCAATATTCAATCACCAATATTCAATCTTCAATCCTCAATCCTCAATCATCAATCCTCAATTCTGAATCCTCAATCTTCAATCCTCAATCCTCAATCCTCAATACTCAATCCTCAATCTTCAATCCTGAATACCCACTCCTCAATCTTCAATCCTCAATCCTCAATCCTCAATCCTAATTCCTCAATCCTCATTCTCCAATCATCAATACCCAATCCACAATTTCAATCCTCAATCCTCAATCCTCAATTCTCAATCCTCAGTCCTCAGTCCTCAGTCCTCAAACCGCAATCCTCAATCCTCAGTCCTCATCCTCCATCCTCAATCCTCAATCCTCAATCCTCAATCTTCAATCCTCAATTCTCAATCTTCAATCCTCGATCCTGAATCATCAATACTCAATCCTCAATCCTCAGGCATCAATACTCAATTTTCAATACTCAATCCTCAATCCTCAATCCTCAATCCTCAATCCTCAATCCTCAATCCTCAACCCTCAATCCTCATTCCTCAAACCTCATTCCTCAACCCTCAGTTCTCATACTCAATTCTCAATTCTCAATCCGCAATCCTCAATCTTCAATCCTCAATTCTCAATCTTCAATCCTCGATCCTGAATCATCAATACTCAATCCTCAAACCTCAGGCATCAATACTCAGTTCTCATTCCTCAAACCTCAATCCTCAACCCTCAGTTCTCATACTCAATTCTCAATTCTCAATCCTCAATCTTCAATCCTCAATAATCAATCTCCAATTCTAGATCCTCAATCCCCAATCTTCAATCCTTAATCCTCAATCTTCAATCCCCAATCCCCAGTAATCAATCTTCAATCCTCAATGCTCAATCCTCAATCCTCAATCCTCAGTCCTCAGTCCTCAATCTTCAATCCTCAAACCTCAATCCTCAACCGTCAGTCCTCATTCTCCATCCTCAATCCTCAATCCTCAATCCTCAACCTTCAATCCCCAATACTCAATCTTCAATCCTCAATCCTTAATTCTCATTCTTCAATCCTCAATACCCAATCCTCAATCTTCAATCCTCAATCCTCAGTCCTCAATCCTCAATCCTCAATCCTCATTCTTCAATCCTCAATACCCGGTCCTCAATCTTCAATCCTCAATCCTCAATCCTCAATTCTCAATCGTCAATCCTCAGTCCTCTGTCCTAAAACCTCAATCCTCCACCCTCAGCCCTCATCCTCAATCCTCAATCGTCAACCCTCAATACTCAGCCCTCAGTCCTCAGACCTCAATGCTCATTCCTCAATCCCCATTCCTCAATCCTCAATCCTCAATCATCAATCCTCAATCTTCAATACTCATTCCTCAATCCTCAATCCCCAATCCTCAATCCTCAATCATCAATCCTCAATCCTGAATATTCAATCCTCAGTCCCCAATCCTCAATCATCAATCCTCAGTCCTCAATCCTCAATCCTCAATACTCAATACTCAGTCCTCAGTCCTCAAACCTCAACGCTCAATCCTCAGTCCTCTATCATCAATCCTCAATCTTCAATACACAATACTCAATCCTCAATCCTCAATCCTCAATCCTCAATCATCAATCCTCAATCTTCAATACTCAATCCTCAACCCCAATGCTCAATACTCAACCATCAACCCTCAATTCTCAATACTCAATAGAATACCCTGAATTCTCAGGATTCAATACTCAAACCACAAACCTCAACCCTCAGCCCTCATCCTCCATCTTCAATCCTCTATCCTCAATCCTCAATCTTCAATCCTCAATACTCAACCTTCAATCCTCAATCCTCAATCCTCAATCCTCATTCTTCAATCCTCAATACCCAATCCTCAATCTTCAATCCTCAATCGTCAATCCTCAATTCTCAATCCTCAATCCTCAATCCCCAGACATCAAATATCAATACTCAACCCTCAGTCCTCGTCCTCAATCCACAACACTCAATCCTCAATCCTCAATCTTCAATCATCAATATTCAATCTTCAGTCCTCAATCCTCAATCCTCAATCCTCAATCCTCAATCTTCAATGTTCAATCCGCAATACCCAATCCTCAACCTTCAGTCCTCAATTCTCAGTCCTCAAACCTCAATCATGAATCCACAATCCTGAATCCCCAATCTTCAGACCTCAGTCCTCAACAATCAGTCGTCAATTCTCAGTCCTCAATAGAATATCATCAATTCACACATTTCAATACTCAATACTCAATCTGCAATCTTGAAATCTCTATCCACAAACATCAATTCTCATCACTCAACCCTCAACACTCAGTCCCCAATCCTCAATCTTCAATTCTCAATCCTCAATCCTCAATTCTCAATCCTCAATCCTCAGTCCTCAGACCTCAAACCTCAATCCTCAACACTCAATTCTCAATCCTCAATCTTCAATCCTCAATCCTCAATCCACAATCCCCAATCCTCAATCCTCAGGCATCAACACTCAATCTTCAATACTCAATCCTCGATCTTCAATCCTCAATCCTCAATCCTCAACCCTCAATCCTCATTCCTCAAACCTCAATCCTCAACCCTCAGTCCTCATACTCAATTCTCAATTCTCAATCCTCAATCCTCAATCCTCGATCTTCAATCCTCAATAATCAACCTCCAATCGTAGATCCTCAATCCCCAATCTTCAATCCTTAATCCTCAATCTTCAATCCTTAATTCTCAATCGTCAATCTTCAATCCTCAATACTCAATCTTCAATCCCCAATCCTCAATACTCAATCCTCAATCCTTAATCCTCAATCGTCAATCTTCAATCCTCAATACTCAATCTTCAATCCTCAATCCTCAATCCTCAATACTCTATGCTCATTCTTCAATACTCAATACCCAATCCTCAATCTTCAATCCTCAATCCTCAATCCTCAATTCTCAATCCTCAATCCTCAGTCCTCTGTCCTCAAATCTCAATTCTCTACCCTCAGCCCTCATCCTCCATCCTCAATCCTCAATCATCAATCCTCAATCTTATATCCTCAATATTCAATCTTCAATCCTCAATCCTCAATTCTCAATCCTCAATCCTCAATCCTCAATCCTCAGTACTCAATCCTCAATCCTCAACCTTCAATCCTCAATACTCAATCTTCAATCCTCAATCCTCAATCCTCAATCCTCAATCCTCAATCTTCAATCCTCAATCCTCAATCCTCAATCTTCAATCCTCAATACTCAATCTACAATCCTCAATCCTCAAACCTCAATCCTCAATCCTCATTCTTCAATCCTCAATGCACAATCCTCATTCTTCAATCCTCAATCCTCAATCCTCAATTCTCAACCCTCAATCCTTAATCCTCAGACCTCAAACATCAATATTCAACCCTCAGTCCTCGTCCTCAATCCACAACCCTCAATCCTCAGTCCTCAATATTCAATCATCAATATTCAATCTTCAATCCTTAATCCTGAATCCTCAATCCTCAATTCTGAATACTCAACCTTCAATCCTCAATCCTCAATCCTCAATACTCAATCCTCAATCTTCAATCCTGAATACCCACTCCTCAATCTTCAATCCTCAATCCTCAATCCTCAATCCTAATTCCTCAATCCTCATTCTTCAATCATCAATACCCAATCCTCAATTTCAATCCTCAATCCTCAATCCTCAATTCTCAATCCTCAATCCTCAGTCCTCAGTCCTCGAACCGCAATCCTCAACCCTCAGCCCTCATCCTCCATCCTCAATCCTCAATACCCAATCCTCAATCTTCAATTCTCAATCCTCAATCCTCAATTCTCAATCCTCAATCCTTAATCCTCAGACCTCAAACATCAATATTCAACCCTCAGTCCTCGTCCTCAATCCACAACCCTCAATCCTCAGTCCTCAATATTCAATCATCAATATTCAATCTTCAATCATCAATCCTCAATCCTCCATCCTCAATCCTCAATCCTCAATCTTCAATCCTCAAAACTCAATCCTCAATACTCAATCCTCAAGCTTCAATCCTCAATTCTCAATCCTCAATCCTCAATACTCAATCCTCAATCCTCAGTCCTCAATCCTCAATCCTTAATTCTCATTCTTCAATCCTCAATAACCAATCCTCAATCTTCAATCCTCAATCCTCAGTCCTCAATCCTCAATCCTCAATCCTCATTCTTCAATCCTCAATACCCAGTCCTCAATCTTCAATCCTCAATCCTCAATCCTCAATTCTCAATCGTCAATCCTCAGTCCTCTGTCCTAAAACCTCAATCCTCCACCCTCAGCCCTCATCCTCAATCCTCAATCGTCAACCCTCAATACTCAGCCCTCAGTCCTCAAACCTCAATGCTCATTCCTCAATACCCATTCCTCAATCCTCAATCCTCAATCCTCAATCATCAATCCTCAATCTTCAATACTCATTCCTCAATCCTCAATCCCCAATCCTCAATCCTCAATCATCATTCCACAATCTTCAATACTCAATCCTCAATCCTCAACCCTCAATCCTCAATCCTCAGACCTCAAGTATCAATACTCAACCCTCAGTCCTCGTCCTCAATACACAACCCTATATCATCAATCCTCAATCTTCATTCATCAATATTCAACCTTCAATCCTCAATCCTCAATCCTCAGTGTTCAATCCTCAATACCCAATCCTCAATCGTCAATCCTCAATCCTCAAGCGTCAATCCTCAATCCTGAATCCTCAACCCTCAATCCTCAGTCCTCAAACCTCAATCCCTAATCCTCAGTCCTGAATCCTCAATCTTCAGCCCTCAGTCCCCTTAAATCAACTGTCAATCCTCAGTCCTCAATAGTATATGCTCAATTCACAGTTTTCAATACTCAATCCCCATTCTTCACTCTTCAAATCTCAATCCACAAATATCAATTCTCATCACTAAACCATCAACACTCAGTCCTCAATCTTCAATCTTCAATCCTCAATCCTCAATCCTCAACCTTCAATCCTCAATAATGAATCTTCAATCATCAATCCTCAATCCTCAATCCTCAATCCTCAATCCTGAATATTCAATCCTCAGTCCCCAATCCTCAATCATCAATCCTCAGTCCTCAATCCTCAATCCTCAATCCTCAATTCTCAACACTCAGTCCTCAGTCCTCAAACCTCAACGCTCAATCCTCAATCCTCTATCATCAATCCTCAATCTTCAATACACAATACTCAATCCTCAATCCTCAATCCTCAATCCTCAATCATCAATCCTCAATCTTCAATACTCAATCCTCAACCCCAATGCTCAATACTCAACCATCAACACTCAATTCTCAATACTCAATAGAATATCCTGAATTCTCAGGATTCAATACTCAAACCTCAAACCTCAACCCTCAGCCCTCATCCTCCATCTTCAATCCTCTATCCTCAATCCTCAATCTTCAATCCTCAATACTCAATCTTCAATCCTCAATCCTCAATCCTCAATCCTCATTCTTCAATCCTCAATACCCAATCCTCAATCTTCAATCCTCAATCCTCAATCCTCAATTCTCAATCCTCAATCCTCAATCCCCAGACCTCAAACATCAATACTCAACCCTCTGTCCTCGTCCTCAGTCCACAACCCTCAATCCTCAGTCCTCAATATTCAATCATCAATATTCAATCTTCAATCCTCAATCCTCTATCCTCAATCCTCAATTCTGAATCCTCAATCTTCAATCCTCAATCCTCAATCCTCAATATTCAATCCTCAATCTTCAATACTGAATAACCACTCCTCAATCTTCAATCCTCAATCCTCAATCCTCAAGCCTAATTCCTCAATCCTCATTCTTCAATCATCAATACCCAATCCTCAATTTCAATCCTCAATCCTCAATCCTCAATCCTCAATTCTCAATCCTCAATCCTCAGTCCTCTGTCCTCAGACCTCAATCCTCTACCCTCAGCCCTCATCCTCCATCCTCAATCCACAATCATCAATCCTCAATCTTATATCCTCAATATTCAATCTTCAATCCTCAATCCTCAATCCTCAATCCTCAATCCTCAATGCTCTATCCTCAATCCTCAATCCTCAGTCCTCAACCTTCAATCCTCAATACTCAATCTTCGATCCTCAATCCTCAATCCTCAATCCTCAATCTTCAATCCCCAATACTCAATCTTCAATACTCAATCCTTAATTCTCATACTTCAATCCTCAATACCCAATCCTCAATCTTCAATCCTCAATCCTCAGTCCTCAATCCTCAATCCTCAATCCTCATTCTTCAATCCTCAATACCCAGTCCTCAATCTTCAATCCTCAATCCTCAATCCTCAATTCTCAATCGTCAATCCTCAGTCCTCTGTCCTAAAACCTCAAACCTCCACCCTCAGCCCTCATCCTCAATCCTCAATCGTCAACCGTCAATACTCAGCCCTCAATCCTCAAACCTCAATGCTCATTCCTCAATCCCCATTCCTCAATCCTCAATCCTCAATCCTCAATCATCAATCCTCAATCTTCAATACTCATTCCTCAATCCTCAATCCCCAATCCTCAATCCTCAATCATCAATCCTCAATCTTCAATACTCAATCCTCAATACTCAACCCTCAATCCTCAATCCTCAGACCTCAAGTATCAATACTCAACCCTCAGTCCTCGTCCTCAATACACAACCCTCAATCATCAATCCTCAATCTTCATTCATCAATATTCAACCTTCAATCCTCAATCCTCAATGTTCAATGTTCAATCCTCAATACCCAATCCTCAATCGTCAATCCTCAATCCTCAAGCGTCAATCCTCAATCCTGAATCCTCAACCCTCAATCCTCAGTCCTCAAACCTCAATCCCTAATCCTCAGTCCTGAATCCTCAATCTTCAGCCCTCAGTCCTCTTAAATCAATTGTCAATCCTCAGTCCTCAATAGAATATCCTCAATTCACAGTTTTCAATACTCAATCCCCATTCTTCACTCTTCAAATCTCAATCCACAAATATCAATTCTCATCACTAAACCATCAACACTCAGTCCTCAAACTTCAATCCTCAATCCTCAATCCTCAACCTTCAATCCTCAATAATGAATCTTCAATCATCAATCCTCAATCCTCAATTCTCAATCCTCAATCCTGAATATTCAATCATCAGTCCCCAATCCTCAATCATCAATCCTCGGTCCTCAATCCTCAGTCCTCAATTCTCAATACTCAGTCCTCAGTCCTCAAACCTCAACGCTCAATCCTCAGTCCTCTATCATCAATCCTCAATCTTCAATACACAATACTCAATCCTCAATCCTCAACCCTCAATCCTCAATCATCAATCCTCAATCTTCAATACTCAATCCTCAACTCCAAAGCTCAATACTCAACCATCAACCCTGAATTCTCAATACTCAATAGAATACCCTGAATTCTCAGGATTCAATACTCAAACCACAAACCTCAACCCTCAGCCCTCATCCTCCATCTTCAATCCTCTATCCTCAATCCTCAATTCTCAATCCTCAATCCTCAATCCCCAGACATCAAACATCAATACTCAACCCTCAGTCCTCGTCCTCAATCCACAACACTCAATCCTCAATCCTCAATCTTCAATCATCAATATTCAATCTTCAGTCCTCAATCCTCAATCCTCAATCCTCAATCCTCAATCCTCAATGTTCAATCCGCAATACCCAATCCTCAATCTTCAGTCCTCAATTCTCAGTCCTCAAACCTCAATCATGAATCCACAATCCTGAATCCCCAATCTTCAGACCTCAGTCCTCAACAATCAGTCGTCAATTCACAGTCCTCAATAGAATATCATCAATTCACACATTTCAATACTCAATACTCAATCTGCAATCTTGAAATCTCTATCCACAAACATCAATTCTCATCACTCAACCCTCAACACTCAGTGCCCAATCCTCAATCTTCAATCCTCAATCCTCAATCCTCAATTGTCAATCCTCAATCCTCAGTCCTCAGACCTCAAACCTCAATCCTCAACTCTCAGCCCTCATCCTCAGTCCTCAATCCTCAATCTTCAATCCTCAATCCTCAATCCTCAAGCCACAGCCCTCAATCCTCAATCGTCAACCCTCAGTCCTCATACTCAATTCTCAATTCTCAATCCTCAATCCTCAATCCTCAATCTTCAATCCTGAATAATCAACCTCCAATCCTAGATCCTCAATCCCCAATCTTCAATCCTTAATCCTCAATCTTCAATCCATAATTCTCAATCGTCAATCTTCAATCCTCAATACTCAATCTTCAATCCTCAATCCTCAATCCTCAACCCTCAATCCTTAATCCTCAATCGCCAATCTTCAATCCTCAATACTCAGTCTTCAATTCTCAATCCTCAATACTCAATCCTCAACCCTCATTCTTCAGTACTCAATACCCAATCCTCAATCTTCAATCCTTAATCCTCAATCCTCAATTCTGAATCCTCTATCCTTAGTCCTCTGTCCTCAAACCTCAATAATGTACAATCAGCCCTCATCCTCCATCCTCAATCCTCAATCATCAATCCTCAATCTTATATCCTCAATATTCAATCTTCAATCCTCAATCCTCAATCCTCAGTCCTCAATCCTCAAATCCTCAATCCTCAGTACTCAATCCTCAATCCTCAACCTTCAATCCTCAATACTCAATCTGCAATCCTCAATCCTCAAACCTCAATCCTCAATCCTCAATATTCAATCATCAATACTCAATCTTCAATCCTCAATCCTCAAACCTCAATCCTCAATCCTCAATCCTCAATCCCCATTCCTCAAACCTCAATCCTCAACCCTCAGTCCTCATCCTCAATTCTCAATTCTCAATCCTCAATCCTCAATCCTCAATCTTCAATCCTCAATAATCAATCTCCGATTCTAGGTCCTCAATCCCCAACCTTCAATCGTTAATCCTCAATCTTCAGTCCTCAATCCCCGGTCATCAATCTTCAATCCTCAATGCTCAATCCTCAATCCTCAATCCTCAGTCCTCAATCCCCAATCCTCAATCCTCAAACCTCATTCCTCAACCGTCACGCCTCGTCCTCAATCCTCAAACCTCAATCCTCAATCCTCAATATTCAATCATCAATACTCAATCTTCAATCCTCAATCCTCAAACCTCAATCCTCAATCCTCATTCTTCAATCCTAAATACCCAATCCTCAATTTCAAATCCTCAATCCTCAATCCTCAATTCTCAATCCTCAATCCTTAATCCTCAGACCTCAAACATCAATATTCAACCCTCAGTCCTCGTCCTCAATCCACAACCCTCAATCCTCAGTCCTCAATATTCAATCATCAATATTCAATCTTCAATCCTCAATCCTCAATCCTCAATCCTCAATACTCAATCCTCAATCTTCAAACCTGAATCCTCAATCCTCAATACTCAGTCCTCAATCTTCAATCCTCAATACTCAATCTTCGATCCTCAATCCTCAATCCTCAATCCTCAATCCTCAATCTTCAATCCTCAACACTAATCTTCAATCCTCAATCCACAATCCTCAATCCTCAATCCTCAATCTTCAATCCTAATTGCTCAATCCTCATTCTTCAATCCTCAATACCCACTCCTCAATCTTCAATCCTCAATCCTCATTCCTCAATCCTAATTCCTCAATCCTCATTCTTCAATCCTCAATACCCAATCCTCAATTTCAATCCTCAATCCTCAATCTTCAATCCTCAATCCTCAAACCTCAATCCACAATCCTCAATCCTCAATCCCCATTCCTCAAACCTCAATCCTCAACCCTCAGTCCTCATCCTCAATTCTCAATTCTCAATTCTCAATCCTCAATCCCCAATCCTCAATCCTCAAACCTCATTCCTCAACCGTCACGCCTCGTCCTGAATCCTCAAACCTCAATCCTCAATCCTCAATATTCAATCATCAATACTCAATCTTCAATCCTCAATCCTCAAACCTCAATCCTCAATCCTCATTCTTCAACCCTAAATACACAATCATCAATCTTCAATCCTCAATCCTCATTCCTCAAACATCAATCCTCAACCCTCAGTCCTCATACTCAATTCTCAATCCTCAATCCTCAATCCTGAATCTTCAATCGTCAATAATCAATCGCCAATCCTCAATCCTCAATCCTCGATCCTCAATCCTCAGGCATCAATGCTCAATCTTCAATACTCAATCTTCAATCCTCAATCCTTAATCCTCAATCCTCAAACCTCAATCCTCAATCCTCAATATTCAATCATCAATACTCAATCTTCAATCGTCAATCCTCAATCCTCAATCCTCAATCCTCAATCCCCAATCCTCAATCCTCAATCCTCAATCCTCAATCCTCAATCTTCAACCCTGAATCCTCATTCCTCAACACTCAATCCTCAATCCTCAATCCTGAATATTCAATCCTCAGTCCCCAATCATCAATCATCAATCCTCAGTCCTCAATCCTCAATCCTCAATTCTCAATACTCAGTCCTCAGTCCTCAAACCTCAACGCTCAATCCTCAGTCCTCTATCATCAATCCTCAATCTTCAATACACAATACTCAATCCTCGATCCTCAATCCTCAATCCTCAATCATCAATCCTCAATCTTCAATACTCAATCCTCAACCCCAATGCTCAATACTCAACCATCAACCCTCAATTCTCAATGCTCAATAGAATACCCTGAATTCTCAGGATTCAATACTCAAACCACAAACCTCAACCCTCAGCCCTCATCCTCCATCTTCAATCCTCTATCCTCAATCCTCAATCTTCAATCCTCAATACTCAACCTTCAATCCTCAATCCTCAATCCTCAATCCTCATTCTTCAATCCTCAATACCCAATCCTCAATCTTCAATCCTCAATCCTCAATCCTCAATTCTCAATCCTCAATCCTCAATCCCCAGACATCAAACATCAATACTCAACCCTCAGTCCTCGTCCTCAATCCACAACACTCAATCCTCAATCCTCAATCTTCAATCATCAATATTCAATCTTCAGTCCTCAATCCTCTATCCTCAATCCTCAATCCTCAATCTTCAATGTTCAATCCGCAATACCCAATCCTCAATCTTCAATCCTCAATTCTCAGTCCTCAAACCTCAATCATGAATCCACAATCCTGAATCCCCAATGTTCAGACCTCAGTCCTCAACAATCAGTCGTCAATTCTCAGTCCTCAATAGAATATCATCAATTCACACATTTCGATACTCAATTCTCAATCTGCAATCTTGAAATCTCTATCCACAAACATCAATTCTCATCACTCAACCCTCAACACTCAGTCCCCAATCCTCAATCTTCAATTCTCAATCCTCAATCCTCAATTCTCAATCCTCAATCCTCAGACCTCAGACCTCAAACCTCAATCCCCAACTCTCAGCCCTCATCCTCAATCCTCAATCCTCAATCTTCAATCCTCAATCCTCAATCCTCAAGCCACAGCCCTCAATCCTCAATCCTCAATCCTCAGTCCTCAAACCTCAATCCTCAACACTCAATTCTCAATCCTCAATCTTCAATCCTCAATCCTCAATCCACAATCCCCAATCCTCAATCCTCAGGCATCAACACTCAATCTTCAATACTCAATCCTCGATCTTCAATCCTCAATCCTCAATCCTCAACCCTCAATCCTCATTCCTCAAACCTCAATCCTCAACCCTCAGTCCTCATACTCAATTCTCAATTCTCAATCCTCAATCCTCAATCGTCGATCTTCAATCCTCAATAATCAACCTCCAATCCTAGATCCTCAATCCCCAATCTTCAATCCTTAATCCTCAATCTTCAATCCTTAATTCTCAATCGTCAATCTTCAATCCTCAATACTCAATCTTCAATCCCCAATCCTCAATCCTCAATCCTCAATCCTTAATCCTCAATCGTCAATCTTCCATCCTCAATACTCAATCTTCAATCCTCAATCCTCAATCCTCAATCCTCTATCCTCATTCTTCAATACTCAATACCCAATCCTCAATCTTCAATCCTCAATCCTCAATCCTCAATTCTCAATCCTCAATCCTCAGTCCTCTGTCCTCAAATCTCAATCCTCTACCCTCAGCCCTCATCCTCCATCCTCAATCCTCAATCATCAATCCTCAATCTTATATCCTCAATATTCAATCTTCAATCCTCAATCCTCAATCCTCAATCCTCAATCCTCAATCCTCAATCCTCAATCCTCAGTACTCAATCCTCAATCCTCAACCTTCAATCCTCAATACTCAATCTTCAATCCTCAATCCTCAATCCTCAATCCTCAATCCTCAATCTTCAATCCTCAATCCTCAATCCTCAATCTTCAATCCTCAATACTCAATCTACAATCCTCAATCCTCAATCCTCAAACCTCAATCCTCAATCCTCATTCTTCAATCCTCAATGCCCAATCCTCATTCTTCAATCCTCAATCCTCAATCCTCAATCCTCAATTCTCAACCCTCAATCCTTAATCCTCAGACCTCAAACATCAATATTCAACCCTCAGTCCTCGTCCTCAATCCGCAACCCTCAATCCTCAGTCCTCAATATTCAATCATCAATATTCAATCTTCAATCCTTAATCCTCAATCCTCAATCCTCAATTCCGAACCCTCAATCTTCAATCCTCAATCCTCAATCCTCAATACTCAATCCTCAATCTTCAATCCTGAATACCCACTCCTCAATCTTCAATCCTCAATCCTCAATCCTCAATCCTAATTCCTCAATCCTCATTCTTCAATCATCAATACCCAATCCTCAATTTCAATCCTCAATCCTCAATCCTCAATTCTCAATCCTCAATCCTCAGTCCTCAGTCCTCGAACCGCAATCCTCAACCCTCAGCCCTCATCCTCCATCCTCAATCCTCAATACCCAATCCTCAATCTTCAATTCTCAATCCTCAATCCTCAATTCTCAATCCTCAATCCTTAATCCTCAGACCTCAAACATCAATATTCAACCCTCAGTCCTCGTCCTCAATCCACAACCCTCAATCCTCAGTCCTCAATATTCAATCATCAATATTCAATCTTCAATCATCAATCCTCAATCCTCCATCCTCAATCCTCAATCCTCAATCTTCAATCCTCAAACCTCAATCCTCAATACTCAATCCTCAAGCTTCAATCCTCAATTCTCAATCCTCAATCCTCAATACTCAATCCTCAATCCTCAATCCTCAATCCTCAATCCTTAATTCTCATTCTTCAATCCTCAATACCCAATCCTCAATCTTCAATCCTCAATCCTCAGTCCTCAATCCTCAATCCTCAATCCTCATTCTTCAATCCTCAATACACAGTCCTCAATCTTCAATCCTCAATCCTCAATCCTCAATTCTCAATCGTCAATCCTCAGTCCTCTGTCCTAAAACCTCAATCCTCCACCCTCAGCCCTCATCCTCAATCCTCAATCGTCAACCCTCAATACTCAGCCCTCAGTCCTCAAACCTCAATGCTCATTCCTCAATCCCCATTCCTCAATCCTCAATCCTCAATTCTCAATCATCAATCCTCAATCTCCAATACTCATTCCTCAATCCTCAATCCCCAATCCTCAATCCTCAATCATCATTCCTCAATCTTCAATACTCAATCCTCAATCCTCAACCCTCAATCCTCAATCCTCACACCTCAAGTGTCAATACTCAACCCTCAGTCCTCGTCCTCAATACACAACCCTATATCATCAATCCTCAATCTTCATTCATCAATATTCAACCTTCAATCCTCAATCCTCAATCCTCAGTGTTCAATCCTCAATACCCAATCCTCAATCGTCAATCCTCAATCCTCAAGCGTCAATCCTCAATCCTGAATACTCAACCCTCAATCCTCAGTCCTCAAACCTCAATCCCTAATCCTCAGTCCTGAATCCTCAATCTTCAGCCCTCAGTCCCCTTAAATCAATTGTCAATCCTCAGTCCTCAATAGTATGCCCTCAATTCACAGTTTTCAATACTCAATCCCCATTCTTCACTCTTCATATCTCAATCCACAAATATCAATTCTCATCACTAAACCATCAACACTCAGTCCTCAATCTTCAATCTTCAATCCTCAATCCTGAATCCTCAACCTTCAATCCTCAATAATGAATCTTCAATCATCAATCCTCAATCCTCAATCCTCAATCCTCAATCCTGAATATTCAATCCTCAGTCCCCAATCCTCAATCATCAATCCTCAGTCCTCAATCCTCAATCCTCAATTCTCAATACTCAGTCCTCAGTCCTCAAACCTCAACGCTCAATCCTCAGCCCTCATCCTCCATCCTCAATCCTCAATCCTCAATCCTCAATCTTCAATCCTCAATTCTCAATCTTCAATCCTCGATCCTGAATCACCAATCCACAATCCTCAATCCTCAGGCATCAATACTCAATCTTCAATACTCAATCCCCAGTCATCAATCTTCAATCCTCAATGCTCAATCCTCAATCCTCAATCCTCAGTCCTCAATCCCCAATCCTCAATCCTCAAACCTCAATCCTCAACCGTCAGTCCTCGTCCTCAATCCTCAAACCTCAATCCTCAATCCTCAATATTCAATCATCAATCTTCAATCCTCAATCCTCAATCCTCAATCCTAATTCCTCAATCCTCATTCTTCAATCCTCAATACCCAGTCCTCAATTTCAATCCTCAATCCACAATCCTCAATTCTCAATCCTCAATCCTCAGTCCTCCGTCCTCAAACCGCAATCCTCAACTCTCAGCCCTCATCCTCCATCCTCAATCCTCAATCCTCAATCCTCAAACGTCAATCCTAAATCCTCAATAATCAATCATCAATACTCAATCTTCAATCCTCAATCCTCAAACCTCAATCCTCGATCCTCAATCCTCAATCCTCAAACCCCATTCCTCAAACCTCAATCCTCAACCCTCAGTCTTCATCCTCAATTCTCAATTCTCAATCCTCAATCCTCAATCCTTAATTTTCAATCCTCAATAATCAATCTCCGATTCTAGGTCCTCAATCCCCAACCTTCAATCGTTAATCCTCAATCTTCAATCCTCAATCCCCAGTCATCAATCTTCAATCCTCAATGCTCAATCCTCAATCCTCAATTCTCAGTCCTCAATCCCCAATCCTCAATCCTCAAACCTCAATCCTCAACCGTCAGTCCTCGTCCTGAATCCTCAAACGTCAATCCTCAATCCTCAATATTCAATCATCAATACTCAATCTTCAATCCTCAATCCTCAAACCTCAATCCTCAATCCTCATTCTTCAACCCTAAATACACAATCATCAATCTTCAATCCTCAATCCTCATTCCTCAAACCTCAATCCTCAACCCTCAGTCCTCATACTCAATTCTCAGTCCTCAATCCCCAATCCTCAATCCTCAAACCTCAATCCTCAACCGTCAGTCCTCGTCCTGAATCCTCAAACGTCAATCCTCAATCCTCAATCTTCAATCCTCAAACCTCAATCCTCAATACTCAATCCTCAAGCTTCAATCCTCAATTCTCAATCCTCAATCCTCAATACTCAATCCTCAATCCTCAATCCTCAATCCTCAATCCTTAATTCTCATTCTTCAATCCTCAATACCCAATCCTCAATCTTCAATCCTCAATCCTCAGTCCTCAATCCTCAATCCTCAATCCTCATTCTTCAATCCTCAATACACAGTCCTCAATCTTCAATCCTCAATCCTCAATCCTCAATTCTCAATCGTCAATCCTCAGTCCTCTGTCCTAAAACCTCAATCCTCCACCCTCAGCCCTCATCCTCAATCCTCAATCGTCAACCCTCAATACTCAGCCCTCAGTCCTCAAACCTCAATGCTCATTCCTCAATCCCCATTCCTCAATCCTCAATCCTCAATTCTCAATCATCAATCCTCAATCTCCAATACTCATTCCTCAATCCTCAATCCCCAATCCTCAATCCTCAATCATCATTCCTCAATCTTCAATACTCAATCCTCAATCCTCAACCCTCAATCCTCAATCCTCACACCTCAAGTGTCAATACTCAACCCTCAGTCCTCGTCCTCAATACACAACCCTATATCATCAATCCTCAATCTTCATTCATCAATATTCAACCTTCAATCCTCAATCCTCAATCCTCAGTGTTCAATCCTCAATACCCAATCCTCAATCGTCAATCCTCAATCCTCAAGCGTCAATCCTCAATCCTGAATACTCAACCCTCAATCCTCAGTCCTCAAACCTCAATCCCTAATCCTCAGTCCTGAATCCTCAATCTTCAGCCCTCAGTCCCCTTAAATCAATTGTCAATCCTCAGTCCTCAATAGTATACCCTCAATTCACAGTTTTCAATACTCAATCCCCATTCTTCACTCTTCATATCTCAATCCACAAATATCAATTCTCATCACTAAACCATCAACACTCAGTCCTCAATCTTCAATCTTCAATCCTCAATCCTGAATCCTCAACCTTCAATCCTCAATAATGAATCTTCAATCATCAATCCTCAATCCTCAATCCTCAATCCTCAATCCTGAATATTCAATCCTCAGTCCCCAATCCTCAATCATCAATCCTCAGTCCTCAATCCTCAATCCTCAATTCTCAATACTCAGTCCTCAGTCCTCAAACCTCAACGCTCAATCCTCAGCCCTCATCCTCCATCCTCAATCCTCAATCCTCAATCCTCAATCTTCAATCCTCAATTCTCAATCTTCAATCCTCGATCCTGAATCACCAATCCACAATCCTCAATCCTCAGGCATCAATACTCAATCTTCAATACTCAATCCCCAGTCATCAATCTTCAATCCTCAATGCTCAATCCTCAATCCTCAATCCTCAGTCCTCAATCCCCAATCCTCAATCCTCAAACCTCAATCCTCAACCGTCAGTCCTCGTCCTCAATCCTCAAACCTCAATCCTCAATCCTCAATATTCAATCATCAATCTTCAATCCTCAATCCTCAATCCTCAATCCTAATTCCTCAATCCTCATTCTTCAATCCTCAATACCCAGTCCTCAATTTCAATCCTCAATCCTCAATCCTCAATTCTCAATCCTCAATCCTCAGTCCTCCGTCCTCAAACCGCAATCCTCAACTCTCAGCCCTCATCCTCCATCCTCAATCCTCAATCCTCAATCCTCAAACGTCAATCCTAAATCCTCAATAATCAATCATCAATACTCAATCTTCAATCCTCAATCCTCAAACCTCAATCCTCGATCCTCAATCCTCAATCCTCAAACCCCATTCCTCAAACCTCAATCCTCAACCCTCAGTCTTCATCCTCAATTCTCAATTCTCAATCCTCAATCCTCAATCCTTAATTTTCAATCCTCAATAATCAATCTCCGATTCTAGGTCCTCAATCCCCAACCTTCAATCGTTAATCCTCAATCTTCAATCCTCAATCCCCAGTCATCAATCTTCAATCCTCAATGCTCAATCCTCAATCCTCAATTCTCAGTCCTCAATCCCCAATCCTCAATCCTCAAACCTCAATCCTCAACCGTCAGTCCTCGTCCTGAATCCTCAAACGTCAATCCTCAATCCTCAATATTCAATCATCAATACTCAATCTTCAATCCTCAATCCTCAAACCTCAATCCTCAATCCTCATTCTTCAACCCTAAATACACAATCATCAATCTTCAATCCTCAATCCTCATTCCTCAAACCTCAATCCTCAACCCTCAGTCCTCATACTCAATTCTCAATCCTCAATCCTCAATCCTGAATCTTCAATCGTCAATAATCAATCTCCAATCCTCAATCCTCAATCCTCGATCCTCAATCCTCAGGCATCAATGCTCAATCTTCAATACTCAATCTTCAATCCTCAATCCTTAATCCTCAATCCTCAAACCTCAATCCTCAATCCTCAATATTCAATCATCAATACTCAATCTTCAATCGTCAATCCTCAATCCTCAATCCTCAATCCTCAATCCTCAATCCTCAATCCTCAATCCTCAATCCTCAATCCTCAATCTTCAACCCTGAATCCTCATTCCTCAACACTCAATCCTCAATCCTCAATCCTGAATATTCAATCCTCAGTCCCCAATCCTCAATCATCAATCCTCAGTCCTCAATCCTCAATCCTCAATTCTCAATACTCAGTCCTCAGTCCTCAAACCTCAACACTCAATCCTCAGTCCTCTATCATCAATCCTCAATCTTCAATACACAATACTCAATCCTCAATCCTCAATCCTCAATCCTCAATCATCAATCCTCAATCTTCAATACTCAATCCTCAACCCCAATGCTCAATACTCAACCATCAACCCTCAATTCTCAATACTCAATAGAATACCCTGAATTCTCAGGATTCAATACTCAAACCACAAACCTCAACCCTCAGCCCTCATCCTCCATCTTCAATCCTTTATCCTCAATCCTCAATCTTCAATCCTCAATACTCAACCTTCAATCCTCAATCCTCAATCCTCAATCCTCATTCTTCAATCCTCAATACCCAATCCTCAATCTTCAATCCTCAATCCTCAATCCTCAATTCTCAATCCTCAATCCTCAATCCCCAGACATCAAACATCAATACTCAACCCTCAGTCCTCGTCCTCAGTCCACAACACTCAATCCTCAATCCTCAATCTTCAATCATCAATATTCAATCTTCAGTCCTCAATCCTCAATCCTCAATACTCAATCCTCAATCTTCAATGTTCAATCCGCAATACCCAATCCTCAATCTTCAATCCTCAATCCTCAATCCTCAATTCTCAATCCTCAATCCTCAGTCCTCTGTCCTCAAATCTCAATCCTCTACCCTCAGCCCTCATGCTCCATCCTCAATCCTCAATCATCAATCCTCAATCTTATATCCTCAATATTCAATCTTCAATCCTCAATCCTCAATCCTCAATCCTCAATCCTCAATCCTCAATCCTCAATCCTCAGTACTCAATCCTCAATCCTCAACCTTCAATCCTCAATACTCAATCTTCAATCCTCAATCCTCAATCCTCAATCCTCAATCCTCAATCTTCAATCCTCAATCCTCAATCCTCAATCTTCAATCCTCAATACTCAATCTACAATCCTCAATCCTCAATCCTCAAACCTCAATCCTCAATCCTCATTCTTCAATCCTCAATGCCCAATCCTCATTCTTCAATCCTCAATCCCGAATCCTCAATTCTCAACCCTCAATCCTTAATCCTCAGACCTCAAACATCAATATTCAACCCTCAGTCCTCGTCCTCAATCCACAACCCTCAATCCTCAGTCCTCAATATTCAATCATCAATATTCAATCTTCAATCCTTAATCCTCAATCCTCAATCCTCAATTCTGAATCCTCAATCTTCAATCCTCAATCCTCAATCCTCAATACTCAATCCTCAATCTTCAATCCCGAATACCCAATCCTCAATCTTCAATCCTCAATCCTCAATCCTCAATCCTAATTCCTCAATCCTCATTCTTCAATCATCAATACCCAATCCTCAATTTCAATCCTCAATCCTCAATCCTCAATTCTCAATCCTCAATCCTCAGTCCTCAGTCCTCGAACCGCAATCCTCAACCCTCAGCCCTCATCCTCCATCCTCAATCCTCTATACCCAATCCTCAATCTTCAATTCTCAATCCTCAATCCTCAATTCTCTATCCTCAATCCTTAATCCTCAGACCTCAAACATCAATATACAACCCTCAGTCCTCGTCCTCAATCCACAACCCTCAATACTCAGTCCTCAATATTCAATCATCAATATTCAATCTTCAATCATCAATCCTCAATCCTCCATCCTCAATCCTCAATCCTCAATCTTCAATCCTCAAACCTCAATCCTCAATACTCAGACCTCAAGTATCAATACTCAACCCTCAGTCCTCGTCCTCAATACACAACCGTATATCATCAATCCTCAATCTTCATTCATCAATATTCAACCTTCAATCCTCAATCCTCAATCCTCATTCTTCAATCCTCAATACCCAATCCTCAATCTTCAATCCTCAATCCTCAATCCTCAATTCTCAATCCTCAATCCTCAATCCCCAGACCTCAAACATCAATACTCAACCCTCAGTCCTCGTCCTCAATCCACAACACTCAATCCTCAATCCTCAATCTTCAATCATCAATATTCAATCTTCAGTCCTCAATCCTCAATCCTCAATCCTCAATCCTCAATCCTCAATCTTCAATCCGCAATACCCAATCCCCAATCTTCAGTCCTCAATTCTCAGTCCTCAAACCTCAATCATGAATCCACAATCCTGAATCCCCAATCTTCAGAACTCAGTCCTCAACAATCAATCGTCAATTCTCTGTCCTCAATAGAATATCATCAATTCACACATTTCAATACTCAATACTCAATCTGCAATCTTGAAATCTCTATCCACAAACATGAATTCTCATCACTCAACCCTGAACACTCAGTCCCCAATCCTCAATCTTCAATCCTCAATCCTCAATCCTCAATTCTCAATCCTCAATCCTCAGTCCTCAGACCTCAAACCTCAATCCTCAACTCTCAGCACTCATCCTCAATCCTCAATCCTCAATCTTCAATCCTCAATCCTCAATCCTCAAGCCACAGCCCTCAATCCTCAATCCTCAATCCTCAGTCCTCAAACCTCAATCTTCAACACTCAATTCTCAATCCTCAATCTTCAATCCTCAATCCTCAATCCACAATCCCCAATCCTCAATCCTCAGGCATCAATACTCAATCTTCAATACTCAATCCTCGATCCTCAATCCTCAATCCTCGATCTTCAATCCTCAATAATCAACCTCCAATCGTAGATCCTCAATCCCCAATCTTCAATCCTTAATCCTCAATCTTCAATCCTTAATTCTCAATCGTCAATCTTCAATCCTCAATACTCAATCTTCAATCCCCAATCCTCAATACTCAATCCTCAATCCTTAATCCTCAATCGTCAATCTTCAATCCTCAATACTCAATCTTCAATCCTCAATCCTCAATCCTCAATACTCTATCCTCATTCTTCAATACTCAATACCCAATCCTCAATCTTCAATCCTCAATCCTCAATCCTCAATTCTCAATCCTCAATCCTCAGTCCTCTGTCCTCAAATCTCAATTCTCTACCCTCAGCCCTCATCCTCCATCCTCAATCCTCAATCATCAATCCTCAATCTTATATCCTCAATATTCAATCTTCAATCCTCAATCCTCAATTCTCAATCCTCAATCCTCAATCCTCAATCCTCAGTACTCAATCCTCAATCCTCAACCTTCAATCCTCAATACTCAATCTTCAATCCTCAATCCTCAATCCTCAATCCTCAATCCTCAATCTTCAATCCTCAATCCTCAATCCTCAATCTTCAATCCTCAATACTCAATCTACAATCCTCAATCCTCAAACCTCAATCCTCAATCCTCATTCTTCAATCCTCAATGCACAATCCTCATTCTTCAATCCTCAATCCTCAATCCTCAATTCTCAGCCCTCAATCCTTAATCCTCAGACCTCAAACATCAATATTCAACCCTCAGTCCTCGTCCTCAATCCACAACCCTCAATCCTCAGTCCTCAATATTCAATCATCAATATTCAATCTTCAATCCTTAATCCTGAATCCTCAATCCTCAATTCTGAATACTCAACCTTCAATCCTCAATCCTCAATCCTCAATACTCAATCCTCAATCTTCAATCCTGAATACCCACTCCTCAATCTTCAATCCTCAATCCTCAATCCTCAATCCTAATTCCTCAATCCTCATTCTTCAATCATCAATACCCAATCCTCAATTTCAATCCTCAATCCTCAATCCTCAATTCTCAATCCTCAATCCTCAGTCCTCAGTCCTCGAACCGCAATCCTCAACCCTCAGCCCTCATCCTCCATCCTCAATCCTCAATACCCAATCCTCAATCTTCAATTCTCAATCCTCAATCCTCAATTCTCAATCCTCAATCCTTAATCCTCAGACCTCAAACATCAATATTCAACCCTCAGTCCTCGTCCTCAATCCACAACCCTCAATCCTCAGTCCTCAATATTCAATCATCAATATTCAATCTTCAATCATCAATCCTCAATCCTCCATCCTCAATCCTCAATCCTCATTCTTCAATCCTCAATAACCAATCCTCAATCTTCAATCCTCAATCCTCAGTCCTCAATCCTCAATCCTCAATCCTCATTCTTCAATCCTCAATACCCAGTCCTCAATCTTCAATCCTCAATCCTCAATCCTCAATTCTCAATCGTCAATCCTCAGTCCTCTGTCCTAAAACCTCAATCCTCCACCCTCAGCCCTCATCCTCAATCCTCAATCGTCAACCCTCAATACTCAGCCCTCAGTCCTCAAACCTCAATGCTCATTCCTCAATACCCATTCCTCAATCCTCAATCCTCAATCCTCAATCATCAATCCTCAATCTTCAATACTCATTCCTCAATCCTCAATCCCCAATCCTCAATCCTCAATCATCATTCCACAATCTTCAATACTCAATCCTCAATCCTCAACCCTCAATCCTCAATCCTCAGACCTCAAGTATCAATACTCAACCCTCAGTCCTCGTCCTCAATACACAACCCTATATCATCAATCCTCAATCTTCATTCATCAATATTCAACCTTCAATCCTCAATCCTCAATCCTCAGTGTTCAATCCTCAATACCCAATCCTCAATCGTCAATCCTCAATCCTCAAGCGTCAATCCTCAATCCTGAATCCTCAACCCTCAATCCTCAGTCCTCAAACCTCAATCCCTAATCCTCAGTCCTGAATCCTCAATCTTCAGCCCTCAGTCCCCTTAAATCAACTGTCAATCCTCAGTCCTCAATAGTATATCCTCAATTCACAGTTTTCAATACTCAATCCCCATTCTTCACTCTTCAAATCTCAATCCACAAATATCAATTCTCATCACTAAACCATCAACACTCAGTCCTCAATCTTCAATCTTCAATCCTCAATCCTCAATCCTCAACCTTCAATCCTCAATAATGAATCTTCAATCATCAATCCTCAATCCTCAATCCTCAATCCTCAATCCTGAATATTCAATCCTCAGTCCCCAATCCTCAATCATCAATCCTCAGTCCTCAATCCTCAATCCTCAATCCTCAATTCTCAACACTCAGTCCTCAGTCCTCAAACCTCAACGCTCAATCCTCAATCCTCTATCATCAATCCTCAATCTTCAATACACAATACTCAATCCTCAATCCTCAATCCTCAATCCTCAATCATCAATCCTCAATCTTCAATACTCAATCCTCAACCCCAATGCTCAATACTCAACCATCAACACTCAATTCTCAATACTCAATAGAATATCCTGAATTCTCAGGATTCAATACTCAAACCTCAAACCTCAACCCTCAGCCCTCATCCTCCATCTTCAATCCTCTATCCTCAATCCTCAATCTTCAATCCTCAATACTCAATCTTCAATCCTCAATCCTCAATCCTCAATCCTCATTCTTCAATCCTCAATACCCAATCCTCAATCTTCAATCCTCAATCCTCAATCCTCAATTCTCAATCCTCAATCCTCAATCCCCAGACCTCAAACATCAATACTCAACCCTCTGTCCTCGTCCTCAGTCCACAACCCTCAATCCTCAGTCCTCAATATTCAATCATCAATATTCAATCTTCAATCCTCAATCCTCTATCCTCAATCCTCAATTCTGAATCCTCAATCTTCAATCCTCAATCCTCAATCCTCAATATTCAATCCTCAATCTTCAATACTGAATAACCACTCCTCAATCTTCAATCCTCAATCCTCAATCCTCAAGCCTAATTCCTCAATCCTCATTCTTCAATCATCAATACCCAATCCTCAATTTCAATCCTCAATCCTCAATCCTCAATCCTCAATTCTCAATCCTCAATCCTCAGTCCTCTGTCCTCAGACCTCAATCCTCTACCCTCAGCCCTCATCCTCCATCCTCAATCCACAATCATCAATCCTCAACCTTATATCCTCAATATTCAATCTTCAATCCTCAATCCTCAATCCTCAATCCTCAATCCTCAATGCTCTATCCTCAATCCTCAATCCTCAGTCCTCAACCTTCAATCCTCAATACTCAATCTTCGATCCTCAATCCTCAATCCTCAATCCTCAATCTTCAATCCCCAATACTCAATCTTCAATACTCAATCCTTAATTCTCATACTTCAATCCTCAATACCCAATCCTCAATCTTCAATCCTCAATCCTCAGTCCTCAATCCTCAATCCTCAATCCTCATTCTTCAATCCTCAATACCCAGTCCTCAATCTTCAATCCTCAATCCTCAATCCTCAATTCTCAATCGTCAATCCTCAGTCCTCTGTCCTAAAACCTCAACCCTCCACCCTCAGCCCTCATCCTCAATCCTCAATCGTCAACCGTCAATACTCAGCCCTCAATCCTCAAACCTCAATGCACATTCCTGAATCCCCATTCCTCAATCCTCAATCCTCAATCCTCAATCATCAATCCTCAATCTTCAATACTCATTCCTCAATCCTCAATCCCCAATCCTCAATCCTCAATCATCAATCCTCAATCTTCAATACTCAATCCTCAATACTCAACCCTCAATACTCAATCCTCAGACCTCAAGTATCAATACTCAACCCTCAGTCCTCGTCCTCAATACACAACCCTCAATCATCAATCCTCAATCTTCATTCATCAATATTCAACCTTCAATCCTCAATCCTCAATGTTCAATGTTCAATCCTCAATACCCAATCCTCAATCGTCAATCCTCAATCCTCAAGCGTCAATCCTCAATCCTGAATCCTCAACCCTCAATCCTCAGTCCTCAAACCTCAATCCCTAATCCTCAGTCCTGAATCCTCAATCTTCAGCCCTCAGTCCTCTTAAATCAATTGTCAATCCTCAGTCCTCAATAGAATATCCTCAATTCACAGTTTTCAATACTCAATCCCCATTCTTCACTCTTCAAATCTCAATCCACAAATATCAATTCTCATCACTAAACCATCAACACTCAGTCCTCAAACTTCAATCCTCAATCCTCAATCCTCAACCTTCAATCCTCAATAATGAATCTTCAATCATCAATCCTCAATCCTCAATTCTCAATCCTCAATCCTGAATATTCAATCATCAGTCCCCAATCCTCAATCATCAATCCTCGGTCCTCAATCCTCAGTCCTCAATTCTCAATACTCAGTCCTCAGTCCTCAAACCTCAACGCTCAATCCTCAGTCCTCTATCATCAATCCTCAATCTTCAATACACAATACTCAATCCTCAATCCTCAACCCTCAATCCTCAATCATCAATCCTCAATCTTCAATACTCAATCCTCAACTCCAATGCTCAATACTCAACCATCAACCCTGAATTCTCAATACTCAATAGAATACCCTGAATTCTCAGGATTCAATACTCAAACCACAAACCTCAACCCTCAGCCCTCATCCTCCATCTTCAATCCTCTATCCTCAATCCTCAATTCTCAATCCTCAATCCTCAATCCCCAGACATCAAACATCAATACTCAACCCTCAGTCCTCGTCCTCAATCCACAACACTCAATCCTCAATCCTCAATCTTCAATCATCAATATTCAATCTTCAGTCCTCAATCCTCAATCCTCAATCCTCAATCCTCAATCCTCAATGTTCAATCCGCAATACCCAATCCTCAATCTTCAGTCCTCAATTCTCAGTCCTCAAACCTCAATCATGAATCCACAATCCTGAATCCCCAATCTTCAGACCTCAGTCCTCAACAATCAGTCGTCTATTCTCAGTCCTCAATAGAATATCATCAATTCACACATTTCAATACTCAATACTCAATCTGCAATCTTGAAATCTCTATCCACAAACATCAATTCTCATCACTCAACCCTCAACACTCAGTGCCCAATCCTCAATCTTCAATCCTCAATCCTTAATCCTCAATTGTCAATCCTCAATCCACAGTCCTCAGACCTCAAACCTCAATCCTCAAATCTCAGCCCTCATCCTCAATCCTCAATCCTCAATCTTCAATCCTCAATCCTCAATCCTCAAGCCACAGCCCTCAATCCTCAATCGTCAACCCTCAGTCCTCATACTCAATTCTCAATTCTCAATCCTCAATCCTCAATCCTCAATCTTCAATCCTGAATAATCAACCTCCAATCCTAGATCCTCAATCCCCAATCTTCAATCCTTAATCCTCAATCTTCAATCCTTAATTCTCAATCGTCAATCTTCAATCCTCAATACTCAATCTTCAATCCTCAATCCTCAATCCTCAACCCTCAATCCTTAATCCTCAATCGCCAATCTTCAATCCTCAATACTCAGTCTTCAATTCTCAATCCTCAATACTCAATCCTCAACCCTCATTCTTCAGTACTCAATACCCAATCCTCAAACTTCAATCCTTAATCCTCAATCCTCAATTCTGAATCCTCTATCCTTAGTCCTCTGTCCTCAAACCTCAATCCTGTACAATCAGCCCTCATCCTCCATCCTCAATCCTCAATCATCAATCCTCAATCTTATATCCTCAATATTCAATCTTCAATCCTCAATCCTCAATCCTCAGTCCTCAATCCTCAAATCCTCAATCCTCAGTACTCAATCCTCAATCCTCAACCTTCAATCCTCAATACTCAATCTGCAATCCTCAATCCTCAAACCTCAATCCTCAATCCTCAATATTCAATCATTAATACTCAATCATCAATCCTCAATCCTCAATCCTCAATCCTCAATCCTCAATCCTCAGGCATCAATACTCAATCTACAATATTCAATCCTCAATCCTTAATCCTCAATCCACAATGCTTAACCTTCAATACTCAATACTCAATCTACAATCCTCAATCCTCAATCCTCAATCCTCAAACCTCAATCCTCTACCCTCAGTCCTCATCCTCAATTCTTAATTCTCAACCCTCAATCCTCAATCCTCAATCTTCAATCCTCAATAATCAATCTCCGATCCTAGGTCCTCAATCCCCAACCTTCAATCGTTAATCCTCAATCTTCAATCCTCAATATTCAATCATCAATACTCAATTTTCAATCCTCAATCCTCAATCTTCAACCCTGAATCCTCATTCCTCAACACTCAATCCTCAATCTTGAATCCTCAATACTGTGTCTTCAATCCTCAATCCTCAACCTTCAATACTCAATCCTCAGTCCTCAATCCTCAATCCTCAATCCTCAATATTCAATCCTCAATACCCACTCCTCAATCTTCAATCCTCAATCCTCAATCCTCAATCCTAATTCCTCAATGCTCATTCTTCAATCCTCAATACCCAATCCTCAATTTCAATCCTCAATCCTCAATCCTCAATTCTCAATCCTCAATCCTCAGTCCTCAGTCCTCAAACCGCAATGCTCAACCCTCAGCCCTCATCCTCCATCCTCAATCCTCAATCCTCAATCCTCAATCTTCAATCCTCAATTCTCAATATTCAATCCTCGATCCTGAATCACCAATCCACAATCCTCAATCCTCAGGCATCAATACTCAATCTTCAATCCTCAATCCTCAATCCTCAATTCTCAATCGTCAATCCTCAGTCCTCTGTCCTAAAACCTCAACCCTCCACCCTCAGCCCTCATCCTCAATCCTCAATCGTCAACCGTCAATACTCAGCCCTCAATCCTCAAACCTCAATGCACATTCCTGAATCCCCATTCCTCAATCCTCAATCCTCAATCCTCAATCATCAATCCTCAATCTTCAATACTCATTCCTCAATCCTCAATCCCCAATCCTCAATCCTCAATCATCAATCCTCAATCTTCAATACTCAATCCTCAATACTCAACCCTCAATACTCAATCCTCAGACCTCAAGTATCAATACTCAACCCTCAGTCCTCGTCCTCAATACACAACCCTCAATCATCAATCCTCAATCTTCATTCATCAATATTCAACCTTCAATCCTCAATCCTCAATGTTCAATGTTCAATCCTCAATACCCAATCCTCAATCGTCAATCCTCAATCCTCAAGCGTCAATCCTCAATCCTGAATCCTCAACCCTCAATCCTCAGTCCTCAAACCTCAATCCCTAATCCTCAGTCCTGAATCCTCAATCTTCAGCCCTCAGTCCTCTTAAATCAATTGTCAATCCTCAGTCCTCAATAGAATATCCTCAATTCACAGTTTTCAATACTCAATCCCCATTCTTCACTCTTCAAATCTCAATCCACAAATATCAATTCTCATCACTAAACCATCAACACTCAGTCCTCAAACTTCAATCCTCAATCCTCAATCCTCAACCTTCAATCCTCAATAATGAATCTTCAATCATCAATCCTCAATCCTCAATTCTCAATCCTCAATCCTGAATATTCAATCATCAGTCCCCAATCCTCAATCATCAATCCTCGGTCCTCAATCCTCAGTCCTCAATTCTCAATACTCAGTCCTCAGTCCTCAAACCTCAACGCTCAATCCTCAGTCCTCTATCATCAATCCTCAATCTTCAATACACAATACTCAATCCTCAATCCTCAACCCTCAATCCTCAATCATCAATCCTCAATCTTCAATACTCAATCCTCAACTCCAATGCTCAATACTCAACCATCAACCCTGAATTCTCAATACTCAATAGAATACCCTGAATTCTCAGGATTCAATACTCAAACCACAAACCTCAACCCTCAGCCCTCATCCTCCATCTTCAATCCTCTATCCTCAATCCTCAATTCTCAATCCTCAATCCTCAATCCCCAGACATCAAACATCAATACTCAACCCTCAGTCCTCGTCCTCAATCCACAACACTCAATCCTCAATCCTCAATCTTCAATCATCAATATTCAATCTTCAGTCCTCAATCCTCAATCCTCAATCCTCAATCCTCAATCCTCAATGTTCAATCCGCAATACCCAATCCTCAATCTTCAGTCCTCAATTCTCAGTCCTCAAACCTCAATCATGAATCCACAATCCTGAATCCCCAATCTTCAGACCTCAGTCCTCAACAATCAGTCGTCTATTCTCAGTCCTCAATAGAATATCATCAATTCACACATTTCAATACTCAATACTCAATCTGCAATCTTGAAATCTCTATCCACAAACATCAATTCTCATCACTCAACCCTCAACACTCAGTGCCCAATCCTCAATCTTCAATCCTCAATCCTTAATCCTCAATTGTCAATCCTCAATCCACAGTCCTCAGACCTCAAACCTCAATCCTCAAATCTCAGCCCTCATCCTCAATCCTCAATCCTCAATCTTCAATCCTCAATCCTCAATCCTCAAGCCACAGCCCTCAATCCTCAATCGTCAACCCTCAGTCCTCATACTCAATTCTCAATTCTCAATCCTCAATCCTCAATCCTCAATCTTCAATCCTGAATAATCAACCTCCAATCCTAGATCCTCAATCCCCAATCTTCAATCCTTAATCCTCAATCTTCAATCCTTAATTCTCAATCGTCAATCTTCAATCCTCAATACTCAATCTTCAATCCTCAATCCTCAATCCTCAACCCTCAATCCTTAATCCTCAATCGCCAATCTTCAATCCTCAATACTCAGTCTTCAATTCTCAATCCTCAATACTCAATCCTCAACCCTCATTCTTCAGTACTCAATACCCAATCCTCAAACTTCAATCCTTAATCCTCAATCCTCAATTCTGAATCCTCTATCCTTAGTCCTCTGTCCTCAAACCTCAATCCTGTACAATCAGCCCTCATCCTCCATCCTCAATCCTCAATCATCAATCCTCAATCTTATATCCTCAATATTCAATCTTCAATCCTCAATCCTCAATCCTCAGTCCTCAATCCTCAAATCCTCAATCCTCAGTACTCAATCCTCAATCCTCAACCTTCAATCCTCAATACTCAATCTGCAATCCTCAATCCTCAAACCTCAATCCTCAATCCTCAATATTCAATCATTAATACTCAATCATCAATCCTCAATCCTCAATCCTCAATCCTCAATCCTCAATCCTCAGGCATCAATACTCAATCTACAATATTCAATCCTCAATCCTTAATCCTCAATCCACAATGCTTAACCTTCAATACTCAATACTCAATCTACAATCCTCAATCCTCAATCCTCAATCCTCAAACCTCAATCCTCTACCCTCAGTCCTCATCCTCAATTCTTAATTCTCAACCCTCAATCCTCAATCCTCAATCTTCAATCCTCAATAATCAATCTCCGATCCTAGGTCCTCAATCCCCAACCTTCAATCGTTAATCCTCAATCTTCAATCCTCAATATTCAATCATCAATACTCAATTTTCAATCCTCAATCCTCAATCTTCAACCCTGAATCCTCATTCCTCAACACTCAATCCTCAATCTTGAATCCTCAATACTGTGTCTTCAATCCTCAATCCTCAACCTTCAATACTCAATCCTCAGTCCTCAATCCTCAATCCTCAATCCTCAATATTCAATCCTCAATACCCACTCCTCAATCTTCAATCCTCAATCCTCAATCCTCAATCCTAATTCCTCAATGCTCATTCTTCAATCCTCAATACCCAATCCTCAATTTCAATCCTCAATCCTCAATCCTCAATTCTCAATCCTCAATCCTCAGTCCTCAGTCCTCAAACCGCAATGCTCAACCCTCAGCCCTCATCCTCCATCCTCAATCCTCAATCCTCAATCCTCAATCTTCAATCCTCAATTCTCAATATTCAATCCTCGATCCTGAATCACCAATCCACAATCCTCAATCCTCAGGCATCAATACTCAATCTTCAATACTCAATCCTCAATCCTCAATCCTCAATCCTCAATCCTCAATCCTCAATCCTCAATCCTCAACACTCAATCCTCATTCCTCAAACCTCAATCCACAACCCTCAGTCCTCTTACTCAATTCTGAATCCTCAATCCTCAATCCTCAATCCTCAATCTTCAATCCTCAATAATCAATCTCTAATTCTAGATCCTCAATCCCCAATCTTCGATCCTTAATCCTCAATCTTCAATCCCGAATCCCCTGTACTCAATCTTCAATCCTCAATGCTCAATCCTCAATCCTCAATCCTCAGTCCTCAGTCCTCAATCTTCAATCTTCAACCATCAATCCTCATTCCTCAAACATCAATCCTCAACCCTCAGTCCTCATCCTCAATTCTCAATTCTCAATCCTCAATCCTCAATCCTCAATCCTCAATCTTCAATCCTCAATAATCAATATCCGATCCCAGATCCTCAATCCCCAATCATCAATCGTCAATCCTCAATCTTCAATCCTCAATCCCCAGTCATCAATCTTCAATCCTCAATGCTCAATCCTCAATCCTCAATCCTCAGTCATCAATCCCCAATCCTCAATCCTCAAACCTCAATCCTCAACCGTCAGTGCTCGTCCTCAATCCTCAAACCTCAATCCTCAATCCTCAATATTCAATCATCAATACTCAATCTTCAATCCTCAATCCTCAAACCTCAATCCTCAATCCTCAATCCTCAATCCCCATTCCTCAAACCTCAATCCTCAACCCTCAGTCCTCATCCTCAATTCTCAATTCTCAATCCTCAATCCTCAATCCTCAATCTTCAATCCTCAATAATCAATCTCCGATTCTAGGTCCTCAATCCCCAACCTTCAATCGTTAATCCTCAATCTTCAGTCCTCAATCCCCGGTCATCAATCTTCAATCCTCAATGCTCAATCCTCAATCCTCAATCCTCAGTCCTCAATCCCCAATCCTCAATCCTCAAACCTCATTCCTCAACCGTCACGCCTCGTCCTCAATCCTCAAACCTCAATCCTCAATCCTCAATATTCAATCATCAATACTCAATCTTCAATCCTCAATCCTCAAACCTCAATCCTCAATCCTCATTCTTCAATCCTAAATACCCAATCCTCAATTTCAAATCCTCAATCCTCAATCCTCAATTCTCAATCCTCAATCCTTAATCCTCAGACCTCAAACATCAATATTCAACCCTCAGTCCTCGTCCTCAATCCACAACCCTCAATCCTCAGTCCTCAATATTCAATCATCAATATTCAATCTTCAATCCTCAATCCTCAATCCTCAATCCTCAATACTCAATCCTCAATCTTCAAACCTGAATCCTCAATCCTCAATACTCAGTCCTCAATCTTCAATCCTCAATACTCAATCTTCGATCCTCAATCCTCAATCCTCAATCCTCAATCCTCAATCTTCAATCCTCAACACTAATCTTCAATCCTCAATCCACAATCCTCAATCCTCAATCCTCATTCTTCAATCCTCAATACCCAATCCTCAATCTTCAATCCTCAATCCTCAATCTTCAATCCTAATTGCTCAATCCTCATTCTTCAATCCTCAATACCCACTCCTCAATCTTCAATCCTCAATCCTCATTCCTCAATCCTAATTCCTCAATCCTCATTCTTCAATCCTCAATACCCAATCCTCAATTTCAATCCTCAATCCTCAATCTTCAATCCTCAATCCTCAAACCTCAATCCACAATCCTCAATCCTCAATCCCCATTCCTCAAACCTCAATCCTCAACCCTCAGTCCTCATCCTCAATTCTCAATTCTCAATTCTCAATCCTCAATCCCCAATCCTCAATCCTCAAACCTCATTCCTCAACCGTCACGCCTCGTCCTGAATCCTCAAACCTCAATCCTCAATCCTCAATATTCACTCATCAATACTCAATCTTCAATCCTCAATCCTCAAACCTCAATCCTCAATCCTCATTCTTCAACCCTAAATACACAATCATCAATCTTCAATCCTCAATCCTCATTCCTCAAACATCAATCCTCAACCCTCAGTCCTCATACTCAATTCTCAATCCTCAATCCTCAATCCTGAATCTTCAATCGTCAATAATCAATCGCCAATCCTCAATCCTCAATCCTCGATTCTCAATCCTCAGGCATCAATGCTCAATCTTCAATACTCAATCTTCAATCCTCAATCCTTAATCCTCAATCCTCAAACCTCAATCCTCAATCCTCAATATTCAATCATCAATACTCAATCTTCAATCGTCAATCCTCAATCCTCAATCCTCAATCCTCAATCCCCAATCCTCAATCCTCAATCCTCAATCCTCAATCCTCAATCTTCAACCCTGAATCCTCATTCCTCAACACTCAATCCTCAATCCTCAATCCTGAATATTCAATCCTCAGTCCCCAATCATCAATCATCAATCCTCAGTCCTCAATCCTCAATCCTCAATTCTCAATACTCAGTCCTCAGTCCTCAAACCTCAACGCTCAATCCTCAGTCCTCTATCATCAATCCTCAATCTTCAATACACAATACTCAATCCTCGATCCTCAATCCTCAATCCTCAATCATCAATCCTCAATCTTCAATACTCAATCCTCAACCCCAATGCTCAATACTCAACCATCAACCCTCAATTCTCAATGCTCAATAGAATACCCTGAATTCTCAGGATTCAATACTCAAACCACAAACCTCAACCCTCAGCCCTCATCCTCCATCTTCAATCCTCTATCCTCAATCCTCAATCTTCAATCCTCAATACTCAACCTTCAATCCTCAATCCTCAATCCTCAATCCTCATTCTTCAATCCTCAATACCCAATCCTCAATCTTCAATCCTCAATCCTCAATCCTCAATTCTCAATCCTCAATCCTCAATCCCCAGACATCAAACATCAATACTCAACCCTCAGTCCTCGTCCTCAATCCACAACACTCAATCCTCAATCCTCAATCTTCAATCATCAATATTCAATCTTCAGTCCTCAATCCTCTATCCTCAATCCTCAATCCTCAATCTTCAATGTTCAATCCGCAATACCCAATCCTCAATCTTCAATCCTCAATTCTCAGTCCTCAAACCTCAATCATGAATCCACAATCCTGAATCCCCAATGTTCAGACCTCAGTCCTCAACAATCAGTCGTCAATTCTCAGTCCTCAATAGAATATCATCAATTCACACATTTCAATACTCAATTCTCAATCTGCAATCTTGAAATCTCTATCCACAAACATCAATTCTCATCACTCAACCCTCAACACTCATTCCCCAATCCTCAATCTTCAATTCTCAATCCTCAATCCTCAATTCTCAATCCTCAATCCTCAGACCTCAGACCTCAAACCTCAATCCCCAACTCTCAGCCCTCATCCTCAATCCTCAATCCTCAATCTTCAATCCTCAATCCTCAATCCTCAAGCCACAGCCCTCAATCCTCAATCCTCAATCCTCAGTCCTCAAACCTCAATCCTCAACACTCAATTCTCAATCCTCAATCTTCAATCCTCAATCCTCAATCCACAATCCCCAATCCTCAATCCTCAGGCATCAACACTCAATCTTCAATACTCAATCCTCGATCTTCAATCCTCAATCCTCAATCCTCAACCCTCAATCCTCATTCCTCAAACCTCAATCCTCAACCCTCAGTCCTCATACTCAATTCTCAATTCTCAATCCTCAATCCTCAATCGTCGATCTTCAATCCTCAATAATCAACCTCCAATCCTAGATCCTCAATCCCCAATCTTCAATCCTTAATCCTCAATCTTCAATCCTTAATTCTCAATCGTCAATCTTCAATCCTCAATACTCAATCTTCAATCCCCAATCCTCAATCCTCAATCCTCAATCCTTAATCCTCAATCGTCAATCTTCCATCCTCAATACTCAATCTTCAATCCTCAATCCTCAATCCTCAATCCTCTATCCTCATTCTTCAATACTCAATACCCAATCCTCAATCTTCAATCCTCAATCCTCAATCCTCAATTCTCAATCCTCAATCCTCAGTCCTCTGTCCTCAAATCTCAATCCTCTACCCTCAGCCCTCATCCTCCATCCTCAATCCTCAATCATCAATCCTCAATCTTATATCCTCAATATTCAATCTTCAATCCTCAATCCTCAATCCTCAATCCTCAATCCTCAATCCTCAATCCTCAATCCTCAGTACTCAATCCTCAATCCTCAACCTTCAATCCTCAATACTCAATCTTCAATCCTCAATCCTCAATCCTCAATCCTCAATCCTCAATCTTCAATCCTCAATCCTCAATCCTCAATCTTCAATCCTCAATACTCAATCTACAATCCTCAATCCTCAATCCTCAAACCTCAATCCTCAATCCTCATTCTTCAATCCTCAATGCCCAATCCTCATTCTTCAATCCTCAATCCTCAATCCTCAATCCTCAATTCTCAACCCTCAATCCTTAATCCTCAGACCTCAAACATCAATATTCAACCCTCAGTCCTCGTCCTCAATCCGCAACCCTCAATCCTCAGTCCTCAATATTCAATCATCAATATTCAATCTTCAATCCTTAATCCTCAATCCTCAATCCTCAATTCCGAACCCTCAATCTTCAATCCTCAATCCTCAATCCTCAATACTCAATCCTCAATCTTCAATCCTGAATACCCACTCCTCAATCTTCAATCCTCAATCCTCAATCCTCAATCCTAATTCCTCAATCCTCATTCTTCAATCATCAATACCCAATCCTCAATTTCAATCCTCAATCCTCAATCCTCAATTCTCAATCCTCAATCCTCAGTCCTCAGTCCTCGAACCGCAATCCTCAACCCTCAGCCCTCATCCTCCATCCTCAATCCTCAATACCCAATCCTCAAACTTCAATTCTCAATCCTCAATCCTCAATTCTCAATCCTCAATCCTTAATCCTCAGACCTCAAACATCAATATTCAACCCTCAGTCCTCGTCCTCAATCCACAACCCTCAATCCTCAGTCCTCAATATTCAATCATCAATATTCAATCTTCAATCATCAATCCTCAATCCTCCATCCTCAATCCTCAATCCTCAATCTTCAATCCTCAAACCTCAATCCTCAATACTCAATCCTCAAGCTTCAATCCTCAATTCTCAATCCTCAATCCTCAATACTCAATCCTCAATCCTCAATCCTCAATCCTCAATCCTTAATTCTCATTCTTCAATCCTCAATACCCAATCCTCAATCTTCAATCCTCAATCCTCAGTCCTCAATCCTCAATCCTCAATCCTCATTCTTCAATCCTCAATACACAGTCCTCAATCTTCAATCCTCAATCCTCAATCCTCAATTCTCAATCGTCAATCCTCAGTCCTCTGTCCTAAAACCTCAATCCTCCACCCTCAGCCCTCATCCTCAATCCTCAATCGTCAACCCTCAATACTCAGCCCTCAGTCCTCAAACCTCAATGCTCATTCCTCAATCCCCATTCCTCAATCCTCAATCCTCTATTCTCAATCATCAATCCTCAATCTCCAATACTCATTCCTCAATCCTCAATCCCCAATCCTCAATCCTCAATCATCATTCCTCAATCTTCAATACTCAATCCTCAATCCTCAACCCTCAATCCTCAATCCTCACACCTCAAGTGTCAATACTCAACCCTCAGTCCTCGTCCTCAATACACAACCCTATATCATCAATCCTCAATCTTCATTCATCAATATTCAACCTTCAATCCTCAATCCTCAATCCTCAGTGTTCAATCCTCAATACCCAATCCTCAATCGTCAATCCTCAATCCTCAAGCGTCAATCCTCAATCCTGAATACTCAACCCTCAATCCTCAGTCCTCAAACCTCAATCCCTAATCCTCAGTCCTGAATCCTCAATCTTCAGCCCTCAGTCCCCTTAAATCAATTGTCAATCCTCAGTCCTCAATAGTATACCCTCAATTCACAGTTTTCAATACTCAATCCCCATTCTTCACTCTTCATATCTCAATCCACAAATATCAATTCTCATCACTAAACCATCAACACTCAGTCCTCAATCTTCAATCTTCAATCCTCAATCCTGAATCCTCAACCTTCAATCCTCAATAATGAATCTTCAATCATCAATCCTCAATCCTCAATCCTCAATCCTCAATCCTGAATATTCAATCCTCAGTCCCCAATCCTCAATCATCAATCCTCAGTCCTCAATCCTCAATCCTCAATTCTCAATACTCAGTCCTCAGTCCTCAAACCTCAACGATCAATCCTCAGCCCTCATCCTCCATCCTCAATCCTCAATCCTCAATCCTCAATCTTCAATCCTCAATTCTCAATCTTCAATCCTCGATCCTGAATCACCAATCCACAATCCTCAATCCTCAGGCATCAATACTCAATCTTCAATACTCAATCCCCAGTCATCAATCTTCAATCCTCAATGCTCAATCCTCAATCCTCAATCCTCAGTCCTCAATCCCCAATCCTCAATCCTCAAACCTCAATCCTCAACCGTCAGTCCTCGTCCTCAATCCTCAAACCTCAATCCTCAATCCTCAATATTCAATCATCAATCTTCAATCCTCAATCCTCAATCCTCAATCCTAATTCCTCAATCCTCATTCTTCAATCCTCAATACCCAGTCCTCAATTTCAATCCTCAATCCTCAATCCTCAATTCTCAATCCTCAATCCTCAGTCCTCCGTCCTCAAACCGCAATCCTCAACTCTCAGCCCTCATCCTCCATCCTCAATCCTCAATCCTCAATCCTCAAACGTCAATCCTCAATCCTCAATAATCAATCATCAATACTCAATCTTCAATCCTCAATCCTCAAACCTCAATCCTCGATCCTCAATCCTCAATCCTCAAACCCCATTCCTCAAACCTCAATCCTCAAACCTCAGTCTTCATCCTCAATTCTCAATTCTCAATCCTCAATCCTCAATCCTTAATTTTCAATCCTCAATAATCAATCTCCGATTCTAGGTCCTCAATCCCCAACCTTCAATCGTTAATCCTCAATCTTCAATCCTCAATCCCCAGTCATCAATCTTCAATCCTCAATGCTCAATCCTCAATCCTCAATTCTCAGTCCTCAATCCCCAATCCTCAATCCTCAAACCTCAATCCTCAACCGTCAGTCCTCGTCCTGAATCCTCAAACGTCAATCCTCAATCCTCAATATTCAATCATCAATACTCAATCTTCAATCCTCAATCCTCAAACCTCAATCCTCAATCCTCATTCTTCAACCCTAAATACACAATCATCAATCTTCAATCCTCAATCCTCATTCCTCAAACCTCAATCCTCAACCCTCAGTCCTCATACTCAATTCTCAATCCTCAATCCTCAATCCTGAATCTTCAATCGTCAATAATCAATCTCCAATCCTCAATCCTCAATCCTCGATCCTCAATCCTCAGGCATCAATGCTCAATCTTCAATACTCAATCTTCAATCCTCAATCCTTAATCCTCAATCCTCAAACCTCAATCCTCAATCCTCAATATTCAATCATCAATACTCAATCTTCAATCGTCAATCCTCAATCCTCAATCCTCAATCCTCAATCCTCAATCCTCAATCCTCAATCCTCAATCCTCAATCCTCAATCTTCAACCCTGAATCCTCATTCCTCAACACTCAATCCTCAATCCTCAATCCTGAATATTCAATCCTCAGTCCCCAATCCTCAATCATCAATCCTCAGTCCTCAATCCTCAATCCTCAATTCTCAATACTCAGTCCTCAGTCCTCAAACCTCAACACTCAATCCTCAGTCCTCTATCATCAATCCTCAATCTTCAATCATCAATATTCAATCTTCAGTCCTCAATCCTCAATCCTCAATACTCAATCCTCAATCTTCAATGTTCAATCCGCAATACCCAATCCTCAATCTTCAATCCTCAATCCTCAATCCTCAATTCTCAATCCTCAATCCTCAGTCCTCTGTCCTCAAATCTCAATCCTCTACCCTCAGCCCTCATGCTCCATCCTCAATCCTCAATCATCAATCCTCAATCTTATATCCTCAATATTCAATCTTCAATCCTCAATCCTCAATCCTCAATCCTCAATCCTCAATCCTCAATCCTCAATCCTCAGTACTCAATCCTCAATCCTCAACCTTCAATCCTCAATACTCAATCTTCAATCCTCAATCCTCAATCCTCAATCCTCAATCCTCAATCTTCAATCCTCAATCCTCAATCCTCAATCTTCAATCCTCAATACTCAATCTACAATCCTCAATCCTCAATCCTCAAACCTCAATCCTCAATCCTCATTCTTCAATCCTCAATGCCCAATCCTCATTCTTCAATCCTCAATCCCGAATCCTCAATTCTCAACCCTCAATCCTTAATCCTCAGACCTCAAACATCAATATTCAACCCTCAGTCCTCGTCCTCAATCCACAACCCTCAATCCTCAGTCCTCAATATTCAATCATCAATATTCAATCTTCAATCCTTAATCCTCAATCCTCAATCCTCAATTCTGAATCCTCAATCTTCAATCCTCAATCCTCAATCCTCAATACTCAATCCTCAATCTTCAATCCCGAATACCCAATCCTCAATCTTCAATCCTCAATCCTCAATCCTCAATCCTAATTCCTCAATCCTCATTCTTCAATCATCAATACCCAATCCTCAATTTCAATCCTCAATCCTCAATCCTCAATTCTCAATCCTCAATCCTCAGTCCTCAGTCCTCGAACCGCAATCCTCAACCCTCAGCCCTCATCCTCCATCCTCAATCCTCTATACCCAATCCTCAATCTTCAATTCTCAATCCTCAATCCTCAATTCTCTATCCTCAATCCTTAATCCTCAGACCTCAAACATCAATATACAACCCTCAGTCCTCGTCCTCAATCCACAACCCTCAATACTCAGTCCTCAATATTCAATCATCAATATTCAATCTTCAATCATCAATCCTCAATCCTCCATCCTCAATCCTCAATCCTCAATCTTCAATCCTCAAACCTCAATCCTCAATACTCAGACCTCAAGTATCAATACTCAACCCTCAGTCCTCGTCCTCAATACACAACCGTATATCATCAATCCTCAATCTTCATTCATCAATATTCAACCTTCAATCCTCAATCCTCAATCCTCATTCTTCAATCCTCAATACCCAATCCTCAATCTTCAATCCTCAATCCTCAATCCTCAATTCTCAATCCTCAATCCTCAATCCCCAGACCTCAAACATCAATACTCAACCCTCAGTCCTCGTCCTCAATCCACAACACTCAATCCTCAATCCTCAATCTTCAATCATCAATATTCAATCTTCAGTCCTCAATCCTCAATCCTCAATCCTCAATCCTCAATCCTCAATCTTCAATCCGCAATACCCAATCCCCAATCTTCAGTCCTCAATTCTCAGTCCTCAAACCTCAATCATGAATCCACAATCCTGAATCCCCAATCTTCAGAACTCAGTCCTCAACAATCAATCGTCAATTCTCTGTCCTCAATAGAATATCATCAATTCACACATTTCAATACTCAATACTCAATCTGCAATCTTGAAATCTCTATCCACAAACATGAATTCTCATCACTCAACCCTGAACACTCAGTCCCCAATCCTCAATCTTCAATCCTCAATCCTCAATCCTCAATTCTCAATCCTCAATCCTCAGTCCTCAGACCTCAAACCTCAATCCTCAACTCTCAGCACTCATCCTCAATCCTCAATCCTCAATCTTCAATCCTCAATCCTCAATCCTCAAGCCACTGCCCTCAATCCTCAATCCTCAATCCTCAGTCCTCAAACCTCAATCTTCAACACTCAATTCTCAATCCTCAATCTTCAATCCTCAATCCTCAATCCACAATCCCCAATCCTCAATCCTCAGGCATCAATACTCAATCTTCAATACTCAATCCTCGATCCTCAATCCTCAATCCTCAATCCTCAACCCTCAATCCTCATTCCTCAAACCTCAATCCTCACCCTCAGTCCTCATACTCAATTCTCAATTCTCAATCCTCAATCCTCAATACTCAATCTTCAATCCTCAATAATCAACCTCCAATCCTAGATCCTCAATCCCCAATCTTCAATCCTTAATCCTCAATCTTCAATCTTCAATCCTCAATCCTCAATCCTCAATTCTGAATCCTCAATCCTCAGTCCTCTGTCCTCAAACCTCAATCCTCTACAATCAGCCCTCATCCTCCATCTTCAATCCTCAATCATCAATCCTCAATCTTATATCCTCAATATTCAATCTTCAATCCTCAATCCTCAATCCTCAATCCTCAATCCTCAATCCTCATTCTTCAATACTCAATACCCAATCCTCAATCTTCAATCCTCAATCCTCAATCCTCAATTCTGAATCCTCAATCCTCAGTCCTCTGTCCTCAAACCTCAATCCTCTACAATCAGCCCTCATTCTCCATCCTCAATCCTCAATCATCAATCCTCAATCTTATATCCTCAATATTCAATCTTCAATCCTCAATCCTCAATCCTCAATCCTCAATCCTCAAATCCTCAATCCTCAGTACTCAATCCTCAATCCTCAACCTTCAATCCTCAATACTCAATCTGCAATCCTCAATCCTCAAACCTCAATCCTCAATCCTCATTCTTCAATCCTCAATGCCCAATCCTCAATCTTCAATCCTCAATCCTCAATCCTCAATTCTCAACCCTCAATCCTTAATCCTCAGACCTCAAACATCAATACTCAACCCTCTGTCCTCGTCCTCAGTCCACAACCCTCAATCCTCAGTCCTCAATATTCAATCATCAATATTCAATCTTCAATCCTCAATCCTCTATCCTCAATCCTCAATTCTGAATCCTCAATCTTCAATCCTCAATCCTCAATCCTCAATACTCAATCCTCAATCTTCAATCCTGAATACCCACTCCTCAATCTTCAATCCTCAATCCTCAATCCTCAATCCTAATTCCTCAATCCTCATTCTTCAATCATCGATACCCAATCCTCAATTTCAATCCTCAATCCTCAATCCTCAATTCTCAATCCTCAATCCTCAGTCCTCAGTCCTCGAACCGCAATCCTCAACCCTCAGCCCTCATCCTCCATCCTCAATCCTCAATACCCAATCCTCAATCTTCAATTCTCAATCCTCAATCCTCAATTCTCAATCCTCAATCCTTAATCCTCAGACCTCAAACATCAATATTCAACCCTCAGTCCTCGTCCTCAATCCACAACCCTCAATCCTCAGTCCTCAATATTCAATCATCAATATTCAATCTTCAATCATCAATCCTCAATCCTCCATCCTCAATCCTCAATCCTCAATCTTCAATCCTCAAACCTCAATCCTCAATACTCAATCCTCAAGCTTCAATCCTCAATTCTCAATCCTCAATCCTCAATACTCAATCCTCAATCCTCAATCCTCAATCCTCAATCCTTAATTCTCATTCTTCAATCCTCAATACCCAATCCTCAATCTTCAATCCTCAATCCTCAGCCCTCAATACTCAATCCTCAATCCTCATTCTTCAATCCTCAATACCCAGTCCTCAATCTTCAATCCTCAATCCTCAATCCTCAATTCTCAATCGTCAATCCTCAGTCCTCTGTCCTAAAACCTCAATCCTCCACCCTCAGCCCTCATCCTCAATCCTCAATCGTCAACCCTCAATACTCAGCCCTCAGTCCTCAAACCTCAATGCTCATTCCTCAATCCCCATTCCTCAATCCTCAATCCTCAATCCTCAATCATCAATCCTCAATCTTCAATACTCATTCCTCAATCCTCAATCCCCAATCCTCAATCCTCAATCATCATTCCTCAATCTTCAATACTCAATCCTCAATCCTCAACCCTCAATCCTCAATCCTCAGACCTCAAGTATCAATACTCAACCCTCAGTCCTCGTCCTCAATACACAACCCTATATCATCAATCCTCAATCTTCATTCATCAATATTCAACCTTCAATCCTCAATCCTCAATCCTCAGTGTTCAATCCTCAATACCCAATCCTCAATCGTCAATCCTCAATCCTCAAGCGTCAATCCTCAATCCTGAATCCTCAAGCCTCAATCCTCAGTCCTCAAACCTCAATCCCTAATCCTCAGTCCTGAATCCTCAAACTTCAGCCCTCAGTCCCCTTAAATCAATTGTCAATCCTCAGTCCTCAATAGTATATCCTCAATTCACAGTTTTCAATACTCAATCCCCATTCTTCACTCTTCAAATCTCAATCCACAAATATCAATTCTCATCACTAAACCATCAACACTCAGTCCTCAATCTTCAATCTTCAATCCTCAATCCTCAATCCTCAACCTTCAATCCTCAATAATGAATCTTCAATCATCAATCCTCAATCCTCAATCCTCAATCCTCAATCCTGAATATTCAATCCTCAGTCCCCAATCCTCAATCATCAATCCTCAGTCCTCAATCCTCAATCCTCAATTCTCAATACTCAGTCCTCAGTCCTCAAACCTCAACGCTCAATCCTCAGTCCTCTATCATCAATCCTCAATCTTCAATACACAATACTCAATCCTCAATCCTCAATCCTCAATCCTCAATCCTCAATCATCAATCCTCAATCTTCAATACTCAATCCTCAACCCCAATGCTCAATACTCAACCATCAGCACTCAATTCTCAATACTCAATAGAATATCCTGAATTCTCAGGATTCAATACTCAAACCTCAAACCTCAACCCTCAGCCCTCATCCTCCATCTTCAATCCTCTATCCTCAATCCTCAATCTTCAATCCTCAATACTCAATCTTCAATCCTCAATCCTCAATCCTCAATCCTCATTCTTCAATCCTCAATAACCAATCCTCAATCTTCAATCCTCAATCCTCAATCCTCAATTCTCAATCCTCAATCCTCAATCCCCAGACCTCAAACATCAATACTCAACCCTCAGTCCTCGTCCTCAATCCACAACACACAATCCTCAATCCTCAATCTTCAATCATCAATATTCAATCTTCAGTCCTCAATCCTCAATCCTCAATCCTCAATCCGCAATCCTCAATGTTCAATCCGCAATACCCAATCCTCAATCTTCAGTCCTCAATTCTCAGTCCTCAAACCTCAATCATGAATCCACAATCCTGAATCCCCAATCTTCAGAACTCAGTCCTCAACAATCAGTCGTCAATTCTCAGTCCTCAATAGAATATCATCAATTCACACATTTCAATACTCAATACTCAATCTGCAATCTTGAAATCTCTATCCACAAACATCAATTCTCATCACTCAACCCTGAACACTCAGTCCCCAATCCTCAATCTTCAATCCTCAATCCTCAATCCTCAATTCTCGATCCTCAATCCTCAGTCCTCAGACCTCAAACCTCAATCCTCAACTCTCAGCACTCATCCTCAATCCTCAATCCTCAATCCTCAATCCTCAATCCTCAATCCTCAAGCCACAGCCCTCAATCCTCAATCCTCAATCCTCAGTCCTCAAACCTCAATCTTCAACACTCAATTCTCAATCCTCAATCTTCAATCCTCAATCCTCAATCCACAATCCCCAATCCTCAATCCTCAGGCATCAATACTCAATCTTCAATACTCAATCCTCGATCCTCAATCCTCAATCCTCAATCCTCAACCCTCAATCCTCATTCCTCAAACCTCAATCCTCAACCCTCAGTCCTCATACTCAATTCTCAATTCTCAATCCTCAATCCTCAATACTCAATCTTCAATCCTCAATAATCAACCTCCAATCCTAGATCCTCAATCCCCAATCTTCAATCCTTAATCCTCAATCTTCAATCTTCAATCCTCAATCCTCAATCCTCAATTCTGAATCCTCAATCTTCAGTCCTCTGTCCTCAAACCTCAATCCTCTACAATCAGCCCTCATCCTCCATCCTCAATCCTCAATCATCAATCCTCAATCTTATATCCTCAATATTCATTCTTCAATCCTCAATCCTCAATCCTCAATCCTCAATCCTCAATCCTCATTCTTCCATACTCAATACCCAATCCTCAATCTTCAATCCTCAATCCTCAATCCTCAATTCTGAATCCTCAATCCTCAGTCCTCTGTCCTCAAACCTCAATCCTCTACAATCAGCCCTCATCCTCCATCCTCAATCCTCAATCATCAATCCTCAATCTTATATCCTCAATATTCAATCTTCAATCCTCAATCCTCAATCCTCAATCCTCAATCCTCAAATCCTCAATCCTCAGTACTCAATCCTCAATCCTCAACCTTCAATCCTCAATACTCAATCTGCAATCCTCAATCCTCAAACGTCAATCCTCAATCCTCATTCTTCAATCCTCAATGCCCAATCCTCAATCTTCAATCCTCAATCCTCAATCCTCAATTCTCAACCCTCAATCCTTAATCCTCAGACCTCAAACATCAATACTCAACCCTCTGTCCTCGTCCTCAGTCCACAACCCTCAATCCTCAGTCCTCAATATTCAATCATCAATATTCAATCTTCAATCCTCAATCCTCTATCCTCAATCCTCAATTCTGAATCCTCAATCTTCAATCCTCAATCCTCAATCCTCAATACTCAATCCTCAATCTTCAATCCTGAATACCCACTCCTCAATCTTCAATCCTCAATCCTCAATCCTCAATCCTAATTCCTCAATCCTCATTCTTCAATCATCAATACCCAATCCTCAATTTCAATCCTCAATCCTCAATCCTCAATTCTCAATCCTCAATCCTCAGTCCTCAGTCCTCGAACCGCAATCCTCAACCCTCAGCCCTCATCCTCCATCCTCAATCCTCAATACCCAATCCTCAATCTTCAATTCTCAATCCTCAATCCTCAATTCTCAATCCTCAATCCTTAATCCTCAGACCTCAAACATCAATATTCAACCCTCAGTCCTCGTCCTCAATCCACAACCCTCAATCCTCAGTCCTCAATATTCAATCATCAATATTCAATCTTCAATCATCAATCCTCAATCCTCCATCCTCAATCCTCAATCCTCAATCCTCAATCCTCAATCTTCAATCCTCAATCCCCAATCCTCAATCCTAATTCCTCAATCCTCATTCTCCAATCATCAATACCCAATCCACAATTTCAATCCTCAATCCTCAATCCTCAATTCTCAATCCTCAGTCCTCAGTCCTCAGTCCTCAAATCGCAATCCTCAATCCTCAGTCCTCATCCTCCATCCTCAATCCTCAATCCTCAATCCTCAATCTTCAATCCTCAATTCTCAATCTTCAATCCTCGATCCTGAATCATCAATACTCAATCCTCAATCCTCAGGCATCAATACTCAATTTTCAATACTCAATCCTCAATCCTCAATCCTCAATCCTCAATCCTCAATCCTCAACCCTCAATCCTCATTCCTCAAACCTCAATCCTCAATCCCCAATGCTCAATCCTCAATCATCATTCCTCAATCTTCAATACTCAATCCTCAATCCTCAACCCTCAATCCTCAATCCTCAGACCTCAAGTATCAATACTCAACCCTCAGTCCTCGTCCTCAATACACAACCCTATATCATCAATCCTCAATCTTCATTCATCAATATTCAACCTTCAATCCTCAATCCTCAATCCTCAGTGTTCAATCCTCAATACCCAATCCTCAATCGTCAATCCTCAATCCTCAAGCGTCAATCCTCAATCCTGAATCCTCAAGCCTCAATCCTCAGTCCTCAAACCTCAATCCCTAATCCTCAGTCCTGAATCCTCAAACTTCAGCCCTCAGTCCCCTTAAATCAATTGTCAATCCTCAGTCCTCAATAGTATATCCTCAATTCACAGTTTTCAATACTCAATCCCCATTCTTCACTCTTCAAATCTCAATCCACAAATATCAATTCTCATCACTAAACCATCAACACTCAGTCCTCAATCTTCAATCTTCAATCCTCAATCCTCAATCCTCAACCTTCAATCCTCAATAATGAATCTTCAATCATCAATCCTCAATCCTCAATCCTCAATCCTCAATCCTGAATATTCAATCCTCAGTCCCCAATCCCCAATCATCAATCCTCAGTCCTCAATCCTCAATCCTCAATTCTCAATACGCAGTCCTCAGTCCTCAAACCTCAACGCTCAATCCTCAGTCCTCTATCATCAATCCTCAATCTTCAATACACAATACTCAATCCTCAATCCTCAATCCTCAATCCTCAATCCTCAATCATCAATCCTCAATCTTCAATACTCAATCCTCAACCCCAATGCTCAATACTCAACCATCAGCACTCAATTCTCAATACTCAATAGAATATCCTGAATTCTCAGGATTCAATACTCAAACCTCAAACCTCAACCCTCAGCCCTCATCCTCCATCTTCAATCCTCTATCCTCAATCCTCAATCTTCAATCCTCAATACTCAATCTTCAATCCTCAATCCTCAATCCTCAATCCTCATTCTTCAATCCTCAATAACCAATCCTCAATCTTCAATCCTCAATCCTCAATCCTCAATTCTCAATCCTCAATCCTCAATCCCCAGACCTCAAACATCAATACTCAACCCTCAGTCCTCGTCCTCAATCCACAACACACAATCCTCAATCCTCAATCTTCAATCATCAATATTCAATCTTCAGTCCTCAATCCTCAATCCTCAATCCTCAATCCGCAATCCTCAATGTTCAATCCGCAATACCCAATCCTCAATCTTCAGTCCTCAATTCTCAGTCCTCAAACCTCAATCATGAATCCACAATCCTGAATCCCCAATCTTCAGAACTCAGTCCTCAACAATCAGTCGTCAATTCTCAGTCCTCAATAGAATATCATCAATTCACACATTTCAATACTCAATACTCAATCTGCAATCTTGAAATCTCTATCCACAAACATCAATTCTCATCACTCAACCCTGAACACTCAGTCCCCAATCCTCAATCTTCAATCCTCAATCCTCAATCCTCAATTCTCGATCCTCAATCCTCAGTCCTCAGACCTCAAACCTCAATCCTCAACTCTCAGCACTCATCCTCAATCCTCAATCCTCAATCCTCAATCCTCAATCCTCAATCCTCAAGCCACAGCCCTCAATCCTCAATCCTCAATCCTCAGTCCTCAAACCTCAATCTTCAACACTCAATTCTCAATCCTCAATCTTCAATCCTCAATCCTCAATCCACAATCCCCAATCCTCAATCCTCAGGCATCAATACTCAATCTTCAATACTCAATCCTCGATCCTCAATCCTCAATCCTCAATCCTCAACCCTCAATCCTCATTCCTCAAACCTCAATCCTCAACCCTCAGTCCTCATACTCAATTCTCAATTCTCAATCCTCAATCCTCAATACTCAATCTTCAATCCTCAATAATCAACCTCCAATCCTAGATCCTCAATCCCCAATCTTCAATCCTTAATCCTCAATCTTCAATCTTCAATCCTCAATCCTCAATCCTCAATTCTGAATCCTCAATCTTCAGTCCTCTGTCCTCAAACCTCAATCCTCTACAATCAGCCCTCATCCTCCATCCTCAATCCTCAATCATCAATCCTCAATCTTATATCCTCAATATTCATTCTTCAATCCTCAATCCTCAATCCTCAATCCTCAATCCTCAATCCTCATTCTTCAATACTCAATACCCAATCCTCAATCTTCAATCCTCAATCCTCAATCCTCAATTCTGAATCCTCAATCCTCAGTCCTCTGTCCTCAAACCTCAATCCTCTGCAATCAGCCCTCATCCTCCATCCTCAATCCTCAATCATCAATCCTCAATCTTATATCCTCAATATTCAATCTTCAATCCTCAATCCTCAATCCTCAATCCTCAATCCTCAAATCCTCAATCCTCAGTACTCAATCCTCAATCCTCAACCTTCAATCCTCAATACTCAATCTGCAATCCTCAATCCTCAAACGTCAATCCTCAATCCTCATTCTTCAATCCTCAATGCCCAATCCTCAATCTTCAATCCTCAATCCGCAATCCTCAATTCTCAACCCTCAATCCTTAATCCTCAGACCTCAAACATCAATACTCAACCCTCTGTCCTCGTCCTCAGTCCACAACCCTTAATCCTCAGTCCTCAATATTCAATCATCAATATTCAATCTTCAATCCTCAATCCTCTATCCTCAATCCTCAATTCTGAATCCTCAATCTTCAATCCTCAATCCTCAATCCTCAATACTCAATCCTCAATCTTCAATCCTGAATACCCACTCCTCAATCTTCAATCCTCAATCCTCAATCCTCAATCCTAATTCCTCAATCCTCATTCTTCAATCATCAATACCCAATCCTCAATTTCAATCCTCAATCCTCAATCCTCAATTCTCAATCCTCAATCCTCAGTCCTCAGTCCTCGAACCGCAATCCTCAACCCTCAGCCCTCATCCTCCATCCTCAATCCTCAATACCCAATCCTCAATCTTCAATTCTCAATCCTCAATCCTCAATTCTCAATCCTCAATCCTTAATCCTCAGACCTCAAACATCAATATTCAACCCTCAGTCCTCGTCCTCAATCCACAACCCTCAATCCTCAGTCCTCAATATTCAATCATCAATATTCAATCTTCAATCATCAATCCTCAATCCTCCATCCTCAATCCTCAATCCTCAATCCTCAATCCTCAATCTTCAATCCTCAATCCCCAATCCTCAATCCTAATTCCTCAATCCTCATTCTCCAATCATCAATACCCAATCCACAATTTCAATCCTCAATCCTCAATCCTCAATTCTCAATCCTCAGTCCTCAGTCCTCAGTCCTCAAATCGCAATCCTCAATCCTCAGTCCTCATCCTCCATCCTCAATCCTCAATCCTCAATCCTCAATCTTCAATCCTCAATTCTCAATCTTCAATCCTCGATCCTGAATCATCAATACTCAATCCTCAATCCTCAGGCATCAATACTCAATTTTCAATACTCAATCCTCAATCCTCAATCCTCAATCCTCAATCCTCAATCCTCAACCCTCAATCCTCATTCCTCAAACCTCAATCCTCAATCCCCAATCCTCAATCCTCAATCATCATTCCTCAATCTTCAATACTCAATCCTCAATCCTCAACCCTCAATCCTCAATCCTCAGACCTCAAGTATCAATACTCAACCCTCAGTCCTCGTCCTCAATACACAACCCTATATCATCAATCCTCAATCTTCATTCATCAATATTCAACCTTTAATCCTCAATCCTCAATCCTCAGTGTTCAATCCTCAATACCCAATCCTCAATCGTCAATCCTCAATCCTCAAGCGTCAATCCTCAATCCTGAATCCTCAAGCCTCAATCCTCAGTCCTCAAACCTCAATCCCTAATCCTCAGTCCTGAATCCTCAAACTTCAGCCCTCAGTCCCCTTAAATCAATTGTCAATCCTCAGTCCTCAATAGTATATCCTCAATTCACAGTTTTCAATACTCAATCCCCATTCTTCACTCTTCAAATCTCAATCCACAAATATCAATTCTCATCACTAAACCATCAACACTCAGTCCTCAATCTTCAATCTTCAATCCTCAATCCTCAATCCTCAACCTTCAATCCTCAATAATGAATCTTCAATCATCAATCCTCAATCCTCAATCCTCAATCCTCAATCCTGAATATTCAATCCTCAGTCCCCAATCCCCAATCATCAATCCTCAGTCCTCAATCCTCAATCCTCAATTCTCAATACGCAGTCCTCAGTCCTCAAACCTCAACGCTCAATCCTCAGTCCTCTATCATCAATCCTCAATCTTCAATACACAATACTCAATCCTCAATCCTCAATCCTCAATCCTCAATCCTCAATCATCAATCCTCAATCTTCAATACTCAATCCTCAACCCCAATGCTCAATACTCAACCATCAGCACTCAATTCTCAATACTCAATAGAATATCCTGAATTCTCAGGATTCAATACTCAAACCTCAAACCTCAACCCTCAGCCCTCATCCTCCATCTTCAATCCTCTATCCTCAATCCTCAATCTTCAATCCTCAATACTCAATCTTCAATCCTCAATCCTCAATCCTCAATCCTCATTCTTCAATCCTCAATACCCAATCCTCAATATTCAATCCTCAATCCTCAATCCTCAATTCTCAATCCTCAATCCTCAATCCCCAGACCTCAAACATCAATACTCAACCCTCAGTCCTCGTCCTCAATCCACAACACTCAATCCTCAATCCTCAATCTTCAATCATCAATATTCAATCTTCAGTCCTCAATCCTCAATCCTCAATCCTCAATCCTCAATCCTCAATGTTCAATCCGCAATACCCAATCCTCAATCTTCAGTCCTCAATTCTCAGCCCTCAAACCTCAATCATGAATCCACAATCCTGAATCCCCAATCTTCAGAACTCAGTCCTCAACAATCAGTCGTCAATTCTCAGTCCTCAATAGAATATCATCAATTCACACATTTCAATACTCAATACTCAATCTGCAATCTTGAAATCTCTATCCACAAACATCAATTCTCATCACTCAACCCTGAACACTCAGTCCCCAATCCTCAATCTTCAATCCTCAATCATCAATCCTCAATTCTCAATCCTCAATCCTCAGTCCTCAGACCTCAAACCTCAATCCTCAACTCTCAGCACTCATCCTCAATCCTCAATCCTCAATCTTCAATCCTCAATCCTCAATCCTCAAGCCACAGCCCTCAATCCTCGATCCTCAATCCTCAGTCCTCAAACCTCAATCTTCAACACTCAATTCTCAATTCTCAATCTTCAATCCTCAATCCTCAATCCACAATCCCCAATCCTCAATCCTCAGGCATCAATACTCAATCTTCACTACTCAATCCTCGATCCTCAATCCTCAATCCTCAATCCTCAACCCTCAATCCTCATTCCTCAAACCTCAATCCTCAACCCTCAGTCCTCATACTCAATTCTCAATTCTCAGTCCTCAATCCTCAATACTCAATCTTCAATCCTCAATAATCAACCTCCAATCCTAGATCCTCAATCCCCAATCTTCAATCCTTAATCCTCAATCTTCAATCTTCAATCCTCAATCCTCAATCCTCAATTCTGAATCCTCAATCCTCAGTCCTCTGTCCTCAAACCTCAATCCTCTACAATCAGCCCTCATCCTCCATCCTCAATCCTCAATCATCAGTCCTCAATCTTATATCCTCAATATTCAATCTTCAATCCTCAATCCTCAATCCTCAATTCTCAATCCTCAATCCTCATTCTTCAATACTCAATACCCAATCCTCAATCTTCAATCCTCAATCCTCAATCCTCAATTCAGAATCCTCAATCCTCAGTCCTCTGTCCTCAAACCTCAATCCTCTACAATCAGCCCTCTACCTCCATCCTCAATCCTCAATCATCAATCCTCAATCTTATATCCTCAATATTCAATCTTCAATCCTCAATCCTCAATCCTCAATCCTCAATCCTCAAATCCTCAATCCTCAGTACTCAATCCTCAATCCTCAACCTTCAATCCTCAATACTCAATCTGCAATCCTCAATCCTCAATCCTCAATCCTCAATCCTCAATCTTCAATCCTCAATACTCAATCTACAATCCTCAATCCTCAATCCTCAAACCTCAATACTCAATCCTCATTCTTCAATCCTCAATGCCCAATCCTCATTCTTCAATCCTCAATCCTCAATCCTCAATCCTCAATTCTCAACCCTCAATCCTTAATCCTCAGACCTCAAACATCAATATTCAACCCTCAGTCCTCGTCCTCAATCCGCAACCCTCAATCCTCAGTCCTCAATATTCAATCATCAATATTCAATCTTCAATCCTTAATCCTCAATCCTCAATCCTCAATTCCGAACCCTCAATCTTCAATCCTCAATCCTCAATCCTCAATACTCAATCCTCAATCTTCAATCCTGAATACCCACTCCTCAATCTTCAATCCTCAATCCTCAATCCTCAATCCTAATTCCTCAATCCTCATTCTTCAATCATCAATACCCAATCCTCAATTTCAATCCTCAATCCTCAATCCTCAATTCTCAATCCTCAATCCTCAGTCCTCAGTCCTCGAACCGCAATCCTCAACCCTCAGCCCTCATCCTCCATCCTCAATCCTCAATACCCAATCCTCAATCTTCAATTCTCAATCCTCAATCCTCAATTCTCAATCCTCAATCCTTAATCCTCAGACCTCAAACATCAATATTCAACCCTCAGTCCTCGTCCTCAATCCACAACCCTCAATCCTCAGTCCTCAATATTCAATCATCAATATTCAATCTTCAATCATCAATCCTCAATCCTCCATCCTCAATCCTCAATCCTCAATCTTCAATCCTCAAACCTCAATCCTCAATACTCAATCCTCAAGCTTCAATCCTCAATTCTCAATCCTCAATCCTCAATACTCAATCCTCAATCCTCAATCCTCAATCCTCAATCCTTAATTCTCATTCTTCAATCCTCAATACCCAATCCTCAATCTTCAATCCTCAATCCTCAGTCCTCAATCCTCAATCCTCAATCCTCATTCTTCAATCCTCAATACACAGTCCTCAATCTTCAATCCTCAATCCTCAATCCTCAATTCTCAATCGTCAATCCTCAGTCCTCTGTCCTAAAACCTCAATCCTCCACCCTCAGCCCTCATCCTCAATCCTCAATCGTCAACCCTCAATACTCAGCCCTCAGTCCTCAAACCTCAATGCTCATTCCTCAATCCCCATTCCTCAATCCTCAATCCTCAATTCTCAATCATCAATCCTCAATCTCCAATACTCATTCCTCAATCCTCAATCCCCAATCCTCAATCCTCAATCATCATTCCTCAATCTTCAATACTGAATCCTCAATCCTCAACCCTCAATCCTCAATCCTCACACCTCAAGTGTCAATACTCAACCCTCAGTCCTCGTCCTCAATACACAACCCTATATCATCAATCCTCAATCTTCATTCATCAATATTCAACCTTCAATCCTCAATCCTCAATCCTCAGTGTTCAATCCTCAATACCCAATCCTCAATCGTCAATCCTCAATCCTCAAGCGTCAATCCTCAATCCTGAATACTCAACCCTCAATCCTCAGTCCTCAAACCTCAATCCCTAATCCTCAGTCCTGAATCCTCAATCTTCAGCCCTCAGTCCCCTTAAATCAATTGTCAATCCTCAGTCCTCAATAGTATACCCTCAATTCACAGTTTTCAATACTCAATCCCCATTCTTCACTCTTCATATCTCAATCCACAAATATCAATTCTCATCACTAAACCATCAACACTCAGTCCTCAATCTTCAATCTTCAATCCTCAATCCTGAATCCTCAACCTTCAATCCTCAATAATGAATCTTCAATCATCAATCCTCAATCCTCAATCCTCAATCCTCAATCCTGAATATTCAATCCTCAGTCCCCAATCCTCAATCATCAATCCTCAGTCCTCAATCCTCAATCCTCAATTCTCAATACTCAGTCCTCAGTCCTCAAACCTCAACGCTCAATCCTCAGCCCTCATCCTCCATCCTCAATCCTCAATCCTCAATCCTCAATCTTCAATCCTCAATTCTCAATCTTCAATCGTCGATCCTGAATCACCAATCCACAATCCTCAATCCTCAGGCATCAATACTCAATCTTCAATACTCAATCCCCAGTCATCAATCTTCAATCCTCAATGCTCAATCCTCAATCCTCAATCCTCAGTCCTCAATCCCCAATCCTCAATCCTCAAACCTCAATCCTCAACCGTCAGTCCTCGTCCTCAATCCTCAAACCTCAATCCTCAATCCTCAATATTCAATCATCAATCTTCAATCCTCAATCCTCAATCCTCAATCCTAATTCCTCAATCCTCATTCTTCAATCCTCAATACCCAGTCCTCAATTTCAATCCTCAATCCTCAATCCTCAATTCTCAATCCTCAATCCTCAGTCCTCCGTCCTCAAACCGCAATCCTCAACTCTCAGCCCTCATCCTCCATCCTCAATCCTCAATCCTCAATCCTCAAACGTCAATCCTCAATCCTCAATAATCAATCATCAATACTCAATCTTCAATCCTCAATCCTCAAACCTCAATCCTCGATCCTCAATCCTCAATCCTCAAACCCCATTCCTCAAACCTCAATCCTCAACCCTCAGTCTTCATCCTCAATTCTCAATTCTCAATCCTCAATCCTCAATCCTTAATTTTCAATCCTCAATAATCAATCTCCGATTCTAGGTCCTCAATCCCCAACCTTCAATCGTTAATCCTCAATCTTCAATCCTCAATCCCCAGTCATCAATCTTCAATCCTCAATGCTCAATCCTCAATCCTCAATTCTCAGTCCTCAATCCCCAATCCTCAATCCTCAAACCTCAATCCTCAACCGTCAGTCCTCGTCCTGAATCCTCAAACGTCAATCCTCAATCCTCAATATTCAATCATCAATACTCAATCTTCAATCCTCAATCCTCAAACCTCAATCCTCAATCCTCATTCTTCAACCCTAAATACACAATCATCAATCTTCAATCCTCAATCCTCATTCCTCAAACCTCAATCCTCAACCCTCAGTCCTCATACTCAATTCTCAATCCTCAATCCTCAATCCTGAATCTTCAATCGTCAATAATCAATCTCCAATCCTCAATCCTCAATCCTCGATCCTCAATCCTCAGGCATCAATGCTCAATCTTCAATACTCAATCTTCAATCCTCAATCCTTAATCCTCAATCCTCAAACCTCAATCCTCAATCCTCAATATTCAATCATCAATACTCAATCTTCAATCGTCAATCCTCAATCCTCAATCCTCAATCCTCAATCCTCAATCCTCAATCCTCAATCCTCAATCCTCAATCCTCAATCTTCAACCCTGAATCCTCATTCCTCAACACTCAATCCTCAATCCTCAATCCTGAATATTCAATCCTCAGTCCCCAATCCTCAATCATCAATCCTCAGTCCTCAATCCTCAATCCTCAATTCTCAATACTCAGTCCTCAGTCCTCAAACCTCAACACTCAATCCTCAATCCTCAATCATCAATCCTCAATCTTCAATACTCATTCCTCAATCCTCAATCCCCAATCCTCAATCCTCAATCATCATTCCTCAATCTTCAATACTCAATCCTCAATCCTCAACCCTCAATCCTCAATCCTCAGACCTCAAGTATCAATACTCAACCCTCAGTCCTCGTCCTCAATACACAACCCTATATCATCAATCCTCAATCTTCATTCATCAATATTCAACCTTCAATCCTCAATCCTCAATCCTCAGTGTTCAATCCTCAATACCCAATCCTCAATCGTCAATCCTCAATCCTCAAGCGTCAATCCTCAATCCTGAATCCTCAAGCCTCAATCCTCAGTCCTCAAACCTCAATCCCTAATCCTCAGTCCTGAATCCTCAAACTTCAGCCCTCAGTCCCCTTAAATCAATTGTCAATCCTCAGTCCTCAATAGTATATCCTCAATTCACAGTTTTCAATACTCAATCCCCATTCTTCACTCTTCAAATCTCAATCCACAAATATCAATTCTCATCACTAAACCATCAACACTCAGTCCTCAATCTTCAATCTTCAATCCTCAATCCTCAATCCTCAACCTTCAATCCTCAATAATGAATCTTCAATCATCAATCCTCAATCCTCAATCCTCAATCCTCAATCCTGAATATTCAATCCTCAGTCCCCAATCCTCAATCATCAATCCTCAGTCCTCAATCCTCAATCCTCAATTCTCAATACTCAGTCCTCAGTCCTCAAACCTCAACGCTCAATCCTCAGTCCTCTATCATCAATCCTCAATCTTCAATACACAATACTCAATCCTCAATCCTCAATCCTCAATCCTCAATCCTCAATCATCAATCCTCAATCTTCAATACTCAATCCTCAACCCCAATGCTCAATACTCAACCATCAGCACTCAATTCTCAATACTCAATAGAATATCCTGAATTCTCAGGATTCAATACTCAAACCTCAAACCTCAACCCTCAGCCCTCATCCTCCATCTTCAATCCTCTATCCTCAATCCTCAATCTTCAATCCTCAATACTCAATCTTCAATCCTCAATCCTCAATCCTCAATCCTCATTCTTCAATCCTCAATACCCAATCCTCAATATTCAATCCTCAATCCTCAATCCTCAATTCTCAATCCTCAATCCTCAATCCCCAGACCTCAAACATCAATACTCAACCCTCAGTCCTCGTCCTCAATCCACAACACTCAATCCTCAATCCTCAATCTTCAATCATCAATATTCAATCTTCAGTCCTCAATCCTCAATCCTCAATCCTCAATCCTCAATCCTCAATGTTCAATCCGCAATACCCAATCCTCAATCTTCAGTCCTCAATTCTCAGCCCTCAAACCTCAATCATGAATCCACAATCCTGAATCCCCAATCTTCAGAACTCAGTCCTCAACAATCAGTCGTGAATTCTCAGTCCTCAATAGAATATCATCAATTCACACATTTCAATACTCAATACTCAATCTTCAATCCTCAATAATCAACCTCCAATCCTAGATCCTCAATCCCCAATCTTCAATCCTTAATCCTCAATCTTCAATCTTCAATCCTCAATCCTCAATCCTCAATTCTGAATCCTCAATCCTCAGTCCTCTGTCCTCAAACCTCAATCCTCTACAATCAGCCCTCATCCTCCATCCTCAATCCTCAATCATCAATCCTCAATCTTATATCCTCAATATTCAATCTTCAATCCTCAATCCTCAATCCTCAATTCTCAATCCTCAGTCCTCATTCTTCAATACTCAATACCCAATCCTCAATCTTCAATCCTCAATCCTCAATCCTCAATTCTGAATCCTCAATCCTCAGTCCTCTGTCCTCAAACCTCAATCCTCTACAATCAGCCCTCTACCTCCATCCTCAATCCTCAATCATCAATCCTCAATCTTATATCCTCAATATTCAATCTTCAATCCTCAATCCTCAATCCTCAATCCTCAATCCTCAAATCCTCAATCCTCAGTACTCAATCCTCAATCCTCAACCTTCAATCCTCAATACTCAATCTGCAATCCTCAATCCTCAAACCTCAATCCTCAATCCTCATTCTTCAATCCTCAATGCCCAATCCTCAATCTTCAATCCTCAATCCTCAATCCTCAATTCTCAACCCTCAATCCTTAATCCTCAGACCTCAAGCATCAATACTCAACCCTCTGTCCTCGTCCTCAGTCCACAACCCTCAATCCTCAGTCCTCAATATTCAATCATCAATATTCAATCTTCAATCCTCAATCCTCTATCCTCAATCCTCAATTCTGAATCCTCAATCTTCAATCCTCAATCCTCAATCCTCAATACTCAATCCTCAATCTTCAATCCTGAATACCCACTCCTCAATCTTCAATCCTCAATCCTCAATCCTCAATCCTAATTCCTCAATCCTCATTCTTCAATCATCAATACCCAATCCTCAATTTCAATCCTCAATCCTCAATCCTCAATTCTCAATCCTGAATCCTCAGTCCTCAGTCCTCGAACCGCAATCCTCAACCCTCAGCCCTCATCCTCCATCCTCAATCCTCAATACCCAATCCTCAATCTTCAATTCTCAATCCTCAATCCTCAATTCTCAATCCTCAATCCTTAATCCTCAGACCTCAAACATCAATATTCAACCCTCAGTCCTCGTCCTCAATCCACAACCCTCAATCCTCAGTCCTCAATATTCAATCATCAATATTCAATTTTCAACCATCAATCCTCAATCCTCCATCCTCAATCCTCAATCCTCAATCTTCAATCCTCAAACCTCAATCCTCAATACTCAATCCTCAAGCTTCAATCCTCAATTCTCAATCCTCAATCCTCAATACTCAATCCTCAATCCTCAATCCTCAATCCTCAATCCTTAATTCTCATTCTTCAATCCTCAATACCCAATCCTGAATCTTCAATCCTCAATCCTCAGTCCTCAATCCTCAATCCTCAATCCTCATTCTTCAATCCTCAATACCCTGTCCTCAATCTTCAATCCTCAATCCTCAATCCTCAATTCTCAATCGTCAATCCTCAGTCCTCTGTCCTAAAACCTCAATCCTCCACCCTCAGCCCTCATCCTCAATCCTCAATCGTCAACCCTCAATACTCAGCCCTCAGTCCTCAAACCTCAATGCTCATTCCTCAATCCCCATTCCTCAATCCTCAATCCTCAATCCTCAATCATCAATCCTCAATCTTCAATACTCATTCCTCAATCCTCAATCCCCAATCCTCAATCCTCAATCATCATTCCTCAATCTTCAATACTCAATCCTCAATCCTCAACCCTCAATCCTCAATCCTCAGACCTCAAGTATCAATACTCAACCCTCAGTCCTCGTCCTCAATACACAACCCTATATCATCAATCCTCAATCTTCATTCATCAATATTCAACCTTCAATCCTCAATCCTCAATCCTCAGTGTTCAATCCTCAATACCCAATCCTCAATCGTCAATCCTCAATCCTCAAGCGTCAATCCTCAATCCTGAATCCTCAACCCTCAATCCTCAGTCCTCAAACCTCAATCCCTAATCCTCAGTCCTGAATCCTCAATCTTCAGCCCTCAGTCCCCTTAAATCAATTGTCAATCCTCAGTTCTCAATAGTATATCCTCAATTCACAGTCTTCAATACTCAATCCCCATTCTTCACTCTTCAAATCTCAATCCACAAATATCAATTCTCATCACTAAACCATCAACACTCAGTCCTCAATCTTCAATCTTCAATCCTCAATCCTCAATACTCAACCTTCAATCCTCAATAATGAATCTTCAATCATCAATCCTCAATCCTCAATCCTCAATCCTCAATCCTGAATATTCAATCCTCAGTCCCCAATCCTCAATCATCAATCCTCAGTCCTCAATCCTCAATCCTCAATTCTCAATACTCAGTCCTCAGTCCTCAAACCTCAACGCTCAATCCTCAATCCTCTATCATCAATCCTCAATCTTCAATACACAATACTCAATCCTCAATCCTCAATCCTCAATCCTCAATCATCAATCCTCAATCTTCAATACTCAATCCTCAACCCCAATGCTCAATACTCAACCATCAGCACTCAATTCTCAATACTCAATAGAATATCCTGAATTCTCAGGATTCAATACTCAAACCTCAAACCTCAACCCTCAGCCCTCATCCTCCATCTTCAATCCTCTATCCTCAATCCTCAATCTTCAATCCTCAATACTCAATCTTCAATCCTCAATCCTCAATCCTCAATCCTCATTCTTCAATCCTCAATAACCAATCCTCAATCTTCAATCCTCAATCCTCAATCCTCAATTCTCAATCCTCAATCCTCAATCCCCAGACCTCAAACATCAATACTCAACCCTCAGTCCTCGTCCTCAATCCACAACACACAATCCTCAATCCTCAATCTTCAATCATCAATATTCAATCTTCAGTCCTCAATCCTCAATCCTCAATCCTCAATCCGCAATCCTCAATGTTCAATCCGCAATACCCAATCCTCAATCTTCAGTCCTCAATTCTCAGTCCTCAAACCTCAATCATGAATCCACAATCCTGAATCCCCAATCTTCAGAACTCAGTCCTCAACAATCAGTCGTCAATTCTCAGTCCTCAATAGAATATCATCAATTCACACATTTCAATACTCAATACTCAATCTGCAATCTTGAAATCTCTATCCACAAACATCAATTCTCATCACTCAACCCTGAACACTCAGTCCCCAATCCTCAATCTTCAATCCTCAAACCTCAATCCTCAATTCTCGATCCTCAATCCTCAGTCCTCAGACCTCAAACCTCAATCCTCAACTCTCAGCACTCATCCTCAATCCTCAATCCTCAATCCTCAATCCTCAATCCTCAATCCTCAAGCCACAGCCCTCAATCCTCAATCCTCAATCCTCAGTCCTCAAACCTCAATCTTCAACACTCAATTCTCAATCCTCAATCTTCAATCCTCAATCCTCAATCCACAATCCCCAATCCTCAATCCTCAGGCATCAATACTCAATCTTCAATACTCAATCCTCGATCCTCAATCCTCAATCCTCAATCCTCAACCCTCAATCCTCATTCCTCAAACCTCAATCCTCAACCCTCAGTCCTCATACTCAATTCTCAATTCTCAATCCTCAATCCTCAATACTCAATCTTCAATCCTCAATAATCAACCTCCAATCCTAGATCCTCAATCCCCAATCTTCAATCCTTAATCCTCAATCTTCAATCTTCAATCCTCAATCCTCAATCCTCAATTCTGAATCCTCAATCTTCAGTCCTCTGTCCTCAAACCTCAATCCTCTACAATCAGCCCTCATCCTCCATCCTCAATCCTCAATCATCAATCCTCAATCTTATATCCTCAATATTCATTCTTCAATCCTCAATCCTCAATCCTCAATCCTCAATCCTCAATCCTCATTCTTCAATACTCAATACCCAATCCTCAATCTTCAATCCTCAATCCTCAATCCTCAATTCTGAATCCTCAATCCTCAGTCCTCTGTCCTCAAACCTCAATCCTCTACAATCAGCCCTCATCCTCCATCCTCAATCCTCAATCATCAATCCTCAATCTTATATCCTCAATATTCAATCTTCAATCCTCAATCCTCAATCCTCAATCCTCAATCCTCAAATCCTCAATCCTCAGTACTCAATCCTCAATCCTCAACCTTCAATCCTCAATACTCAATCTGCAATCCTCAATCCTCAAACGTCAATCCTCAATCCTCATTCTTCAATCCTCAATGCCCAATCCTCAATCTTCAATCCTCAATCCTCAATCCTCAATTCTCAACCCTCAATCCTTAATCCTCAGACCTCAAACATCAATACTCAACCCTCTGTCCTCGTCCTCAGTCCACAACCCTCAATCCTCAGTCCTCAATATTCAATCATCAATATTCAATCTTCAATCCTCAATCCTCTATCCTCAATCCTCAATTCTGAATCCTCAATCTTCAATCCTCAATCCTCAATCCTCAATACTCAATCCTCAATCTTCAATCCTGAATACCCACTCCTCAATCTTCAATCCTCAATCCTCAATCCTCAATCCTAATTCCTCAATCCTCATTCTTCAATCATCAATACCCAATCCTCAATTTCAATCCTCAATCCTCAATCCTCAATTCTCAATCCTCAATCCTCAGTCCTCAGTCCTCGAACCGCAATCCTCAACCCTCAGCCCTCATCCTCCATCCTCAATCCTCAATACCCAATCCTCAATCTTCAATTCTCAATCCTCAATCCTCAATTCTCAATCCTCAATCCTTAATCCTCAGACCTCAAACATCAATATTCAACCCTCAGTCCTCGTCCTCAATCCACAACCCTCAATCCTCAGTCCTCAATATTCAATCATCAATATTCAATCTTCAATCATCAATCCTCAATCCTCCATCCTCAATCCTCAATCCTCAATCCTCAATCCTCAATCTTCAATCCTCAATCCCCAATCCTCAATCCTAATTCCTCAATCCTCATTCTCCAATCATCAATACCCAATCCACAATTTCAATCCTCAATCCTCAATCCTCAATTCTCAATCCTCAGTCCTCAGTCCTCAGTCCTCAAATCGCAAACCTCAATCCTCAGTCCTCATCCTCCATCCTCAATCCTCAATCCTCAATCCTCAATCTTCAATCCTCAATTCTCAATCTTCAATCCTCGATCCTGAATCATCAATACTCAATCCTCAATCCTCAGGCATCAATACTCAATTTTCAATACTCAATCCTCAATCCTCAATCCTCAATCCTCAATCCTCAATCCTCAACCCTCAATCCTCATTCCTCAAACCTCAATCCTCAATCCCCAATCCTCAATCCTCAATCATCATTCCTCAATCTTCAATACTCAATCCTCAATCCTCAACCCTCAATCCTCAATCCTCAGACCTCAAGTATCAATACTCAACCCTCAGTCCTCGTCCTCAATACACAACCCTATATCATCAATCCTCAATCTTCATTCATCAATATTCAACCTTCAATCCTCAATCCTCAATCCTCAGTGTTCAATCCTCAATACCCAATCCTCAATCGTCAATCCTCAATCCTCAAGCGTCAATCCTCAATCCTGAATCCTCAAGCCTCAATCCTCAGTCCTCAAACCTCAATCCCTAATCCTCAGTCCTGAATCCTCAAACTTCAGCCCTCAGTCCCCTTAAATCAATTGTCAATCCTCAGTCCTCAATAGTATATCCTCAATTCACAGTTTTCAATACTCAATCCCCATTCTTCACTCTTCAAATCTCAATCCACAAATATCAATTCTCATCACTAAACCATCAACACTCAGTCCTCAATCTTCAATCTTCAATCCTCAATCCTCAATCCTCAACCTTCAATCCTCAATAATGAATCTTCAATCATCAATCCTCAATCCTCAATTCTCAATCCTCAATCCTGAATATTCAATCCTCAGTCCCCAATCCCCAATCATCAATCCTCAGTCCTCAATCCTCAATCCTCAATTCTCAATACGCAGTCCTCAGTCCTCAATCCTCAACGCTCAATCCTCAGTCCTCTATCATCAATCCTCAATCTTCAATACACAATACTCAATCCTCAATCCTCAATCCTCAATCCTCAATCCTCAATCATCAATCCTCAATCTTCAATACTCAATCCTCAACCCCAATGCTCAATACTCAACCATCAGCACTCAATTCTCAATACTCAATAGAATATCCTGAATTCTCAGGATTCAATACTCAAACCTCAAACCTCAACCCTCAGCCCTCATCCTCCATCTTCAATCCTCTATCCTCAATCCTCAATCTTCAATCCTCAATACTCAATCTTCAATCCTCAATCCTCAATCCTCAATCCTCATTCTTCAATCCTCAATACCCAATCCTCAATATTCAATCCTCAATCCTCAATCCTCAATTCTCAATCCTCAATCCTCAATCCCCAGACCTCAAACATCAATACTCAACCCTCAGTCCTCGTCCTCAATCCACAACACTCAATCCTCAATCCTCAATCTTCAATCATCAATATTCAATCTTCAGTCCTCAATCCTCAATCCTCAATCCTCAATCCTCAATCCTCAATGTTCAATCCGCAATACCCAATCCTCAATCTTCAGTCCTCAATTCTCAGCCCTCAAACCTCAATCATGAATCCACAATCCTGAATCCCCAATCTTCAGAACTCAGTCCTCAACAATCAGTCGTCAATTCTCAGTCCTCAATAGAATATCATCAATTCACACATTTCAATACTCAATACTCAATCTGCAATCTTGAAATCTCTATCCACAAACATCAATTCTCATCACTCAACCCTGAACACTCAGTCCCCAATCCTCAATCTTCAATCCTCAATCCTCAATCCTCAATTCTCAATCCTCAATCCTCAGTCCTCAGACCTCAAACCTCAATCCTCAACTCTCAGCACTCATCCTCAATCCTCAATCCTCAATCTTCAATCCTCAATCCTCAATCCTCAAGCCACAGCCCTCAATCCTCGATCCTCAATCCTCAGTCCTCAAACCTCAATCTTCAACACTCAATTCTCAATTCTCAATCTTCAATCCTCAATCCTCAATCCACAATCCCCAATCCTCAATCCTCAGGCATCAATACTCAATCTTCACTACTCAATCCTCGATCCTCAATCCTCAATCCTCAATCCTCAACCCTCAATCCTCATTCCTCAAACCTCAATCCTCAACCCTCAGTCCTCATACTCAATTCTCAATTCTCAGTCCTCAATCCTCAATACTCAATCTTCAATCCTCAATAATCAACCTCCAATCCTAGATCCTCAATCCCCAATCTTCAATCCTTAATCCTCAATCTTCAATCTTCAATCCTCAATCCTCAATCCTCAATTCTGAATCCTCAATCCTCAGTCCTCTGTCCTCAAACCTCAATCCTCTACAATCAGCCCTCATCCTCCATCCTCAATCCTCAATCATCAGTCCTCAATCTTATATCCTCAATATTCAATCTTCAATCCTCAATCCTCAATCCTCAATTCTCAATCCTCAATCCTCATTCTTCAATACTCAATACCCAATCCTCAATCTTCAATCCTCAATCCTCAATCCTCAATTCTGAATCCTCAATCCTCAGTCCTCTGTCCTCAAACCTCAATCCTCTACAATCAGCCCTCTACCTCCATCCTCAATCCTCAATCATCAATCCTCAATCTTATATCCTCAATATTCAATCTTCAATCCTCAATCCTCAATCCTCAATCCTCAATCCTCAAATCCTCAATCCTCAGTACTCAATCCTCAATCCTCAACCTTCAATCCTCAATACTCAATCTGCAATCCTCAATCCTCAAACCTCAATCCTCAATCCTCATTCTTCAATCCTCAATGCCCAATCCTCAATCTTCAATCCTCAATCCTCAATCCTCAATTCTCAACCCTGAATCCTTAATCCTCAGACCTCAAGCATCAATACTCAACCCTCTGTCCTCGTCCTCAGTCCACAACCCTCAATCCTCAGTCCTCAATATTCAATCATCAATATTCAATCTTCAATCCTCAATCCTCTATCCTCAATCCTCAATTCTGAATCCTCAATCTTCAATCCTCAATCCTCAATCCTCAATACTCAATCCTCAATCTTCAATCCTGAATACCCACTCCTCAATCTTCAATCCTCAATCCTCAATCCTCAATCCTAATTCCTCAATCCTCATTCTTCAATCATCAATACGCAATCCTCAATTTCAATCCTCAATCCTCAATCCTCAATTCTCAATCCTGAATCCTCAGTCCTCAGTCCTCGAACCGCAATCCTCAACCCTCAGCCCTCATCCTCCATCCTCAATCCTCAATACCCAATCCTCAATCTTCAATTCTCAATCCTCAATCCTCAATTCTCAATCCTCAATCCTTAATCCTCAGACCTCAAACATCAATATTCAACCCTCAGTCCTCGTCCTCAATTCACAACCCTCAATCCTCAGTCCTCAATATTCAATCATCAATATTCAATTTTCAATCATCAATCCTCAATCCTCCATCCTCAATCCTCAATCCTCAATCTTCAATCCTCAAACCTCAATCCTCAATACTCAATCCTCAAGCTTCAATCCTCAATTCTCAATCCTCAATCCTCAATACTCAATCCTCAATCCTCAATCCTCAATCCTCAATCCTTAATTCTCATTCTTCAATCATCAATACCCAATCCTGAATCTTCAATCCTCAATCCTCAGTCCTCAATCCTCAATCCTCAATCCTCATTCTTCAATCCTCAATACCCTGTCCTCAATCTTCAATCCTCAATCCTCAATCCTCAATTCTCAATCGTCAATCCTCAGTCCTCTGTCCTAAAACCTCAATCCTCCACCCTCAGCCCTCATCCTCAATCCTCAATCGTCAACCCTCAATACTCAGCCCTCAGTCCTCAAACCTCAATGCTCATTCCTCAATCCCCATTCCTCAATCCTCAATCCTCAATCCTCAATCATCAATCCTCAATCTTCAATACTCATTCCTCAATCCTCAATCCCCAATCCTCAATTCTCAATCATCATTCCTCAATCTTCAATACTCAATCCTCAATCCTCAACCCTCAATCCTCAATCCTCAGACCTCAAGTATCAATACTCAACCCTCAGTCCTCGTCCTCAATACACAACCCTATATCATCAATCCTCAATCTTCATTCATCAATATTCAACCTTCAATCCTCAATCCTCAATCCTCAGTGTTCAATCCTCAATACCCAATCCTCAATCGTCAATCCTCAATCCTCAAGCGTCAATCCTCAATCCTGAATCCTCAACCCTCAATCCTCAGTCCTCAAACCTCAATCCCTAATCCTCAGTCCTGAATCCTCAATCTTCAGCCCTCAGTCCCCTTAAATCAATTGTCAATCCTCAGTTCTCAATAGTATATCCTCAATTCACAGTCTTCAATACTCAATCCCCATTCTTCACTCTTCAAATCTCAATCCACAAATATCAATTCTCATCACTAAACCATCAACACTCAGTCCTCAATCTTCAATCTTCAATCCTCAATCCTCAATCCTCAATCCTCAACCTTCAATCCTCAATAATGAATCTTCAATCATCAATCCTCAATCCTCAATCCTCAATCCTCAATCCTGAATATTCAATCCTCAGTCCCCAATCCTCAATCATCAATCCTCAGTCCTCAATCCTCAATCCTCAATTCTCAATACTCAGTCCTCAGTCCTCAAACCTCAGCGCTCAATCCTCAATCCTCTTTCATCAATCCTCAATCTTCAATACACAATACTCAATCCTCAATCCTCAATCCTCAATCCTCAATCATCAATCCTCAATCTTCAATACTCAATCCTCAACCCCAATGCTCAATACTCAACCATCAGCACTCAATTCTCAATACTCAATAGAATATCCTGAATTCTCAGGATTCAATACTCAAACCTCAAACCTCAACCCTCAGCCCTCATCCTCCATCTTCAATCCTCTATCCTCAATCCTCAATCTTCAATCCTCAATACTCAATCTTCAATCCTCAATCCTCAATCCTCAATCCTCATTCTTCAATCCTCAATAACCAATCCTCAATCTTCAATCCTCAATCCTCAATCCTCAATTCTCAATCCTCAATCCTCAATCCCCAGACCTCAAACATCAATACTCAACCCTCAGTCCTCGTCCTCAATCCACAACACACAATCCTCAATCCTCAATCTTCAATCATCAATATTCAATCTTCAGTCCTCAATCCTCAATCCTCAATCCTCAATCCGCAATCCTCAATGTTCAATCCGCAATACCCAATCCTCAATCTTCAGTCCTCAATTCTCAGTCCTCAAACCTCAATCATGAATCCACAATCCTGAATCCCCAATCTTCAGAACTCAGTCCTCAACAATCAGTCGTCAATTCTCAGTCCTCAATAGAATATCATCAATTCACACATTTCAATACTCAATACTCAATCTGCAATCTTGAAATCTCTATCCACAAACATCAATTCTCATCACTCAACCCTGAACACTCAGTCCCCAATCCTCAATCTTCAATCCTCAATCCTCAATCCTCAATTCTCAATCCTCAATCCTCAGTCCTCAGACCTCAAACCTCAATCCTCAACTCTCAGCACTCATCCTCAATCCTCAATCCTCAATCCTCAATCCTCAATCCTCAATCCTCAAGCCACAGCCCTCAATCCTCAATCCTCAATCCTCAGTCCTCAAACCTCAATCTTCAACACTCAATTCTCAATCCTCAATCTTCAATCCTCAATCCTCAATCCACAATCCCCAATCCTCAATCCTCAGGCATCAATACTCAATCTTCAATACTCAATCCTCGATCCTCAATCCTCAATCCTCAATCCTCAACCCTCAATCCTCATTCCTCAAACCTCAATCCTCAACCCTCAGTCCTCATACTCAATTCTCAATTCTCAATCCTCAATCCTCAATACTCAATCTTCAATCCTCAATAATCAACCTCCAATCCTAGATCCTCAATCCCCAATCTTCAATCCTTAATCCTCAATCTTCAATCTTCAATCCTCAATCCTCAATCCTCAATTCTGAATCCTCAATCTTCAGTCCTCTGTCCTCAAACCTCAATCCTCTACAATCAGCCCTCATCCTCCATCCTCAATCCTCAATCATCAATCCTCAATCTTATATCCTCAATATTCAATCTTCAATCCTCAATCCTCAATCCTCAATCCTCAATCCTCAATCCTCATTCTTCAATACTCAATACCCAATCCTCAATCTTCAATCCTCAATCCTCAATCCTCAATTCTGAATCCTCAATCCTCAGTCCTCTGTCCTCAAACCTCAATCCTCTACAATCAGCCCTCATCCTCCATCCTCAATCCTCAATCATCAATCCTCAATCTTATATCCTCAATATTCAATCTTCAATCCTCAATCCTCAATCCTCAATCCTCAATCCTCAAATCCTCAATCCTCAGTACTCAATCCTCAATCCTCAACCTTCAATCCTCAATACTCAATCTGCAATCCTCAATCCTCAAACGTCAATCCTCAATCCTCATTCTTCAATCCTCAATGCCCAATCCTCAATCTTCAATCCTCAATCCTCAATCCTCAATTCTCAACCCTCAATCCTTAATCCTCAGACCTCAAACATCAATACTCAACCCTCTGTCCTCGTCCTCAGTCCACAACCCTCAATCCTCAGTCCTCAATATTCAATCATCAATATTCAATCTTCAATCCTCAATCCTCTATCCTCAATCCTCAATTCTGAATCCTCAATCTTCAATCCTCAATCCCCAATCCTCAATCCTAATTCCTCAATCCTCATTCTCCAATCATCAATACCCAATCCACAATTTCAATCCTCAATCCTCAATCCTCAATTCTCAATCCTCAGTCCTCAGTCCTCAGTCCTCAAATCGCAAACCTCAATCCTCAGTCCTCATCCTCCATCCTCAATCCTCAATCCTCAATCCTCAATCTTCAATCCTCAATTCTCAATCTTCAATCCTCGATCCTGAATCATCAATACTCAATCCTCAATCCTCAGGCATCAATACTCAATTTTCAATACTCAATCCTCAATCCTCAATCCTCAATCCTCAATCCTCAATCCTCAACCCTCAATCCTCATTCCTCAAACCTCAATCCTCAATCCCCAATCCTCAATCCTCAATCATCATTCCTCAATCTTCAATACTCAATCCTCAATCCTCAACCCTCAATCCTCAATCCTCAGACCTCAAGTATCAATACTCAACCCTCAGTCCTCGTCCTCAATACACAACCCTATATCATCAATCCTCAATCTTCATTCATCAATATTCAACCTTCAATCCTCAATCCTCAATCCTCAGTGTTCAATCCTCAATACCCAATCCTCAATCGTCAATCCTCAATCCTCAAGCGTCAATCCTCAATCCTGAATCCTCAAGCCTCAATCCTCAGTCCTCAAACCTCAATCCCTAATCCTCAGTCCTGAATCCTCAAACTTCAGCCCTCAGTCCCCTTAAATCAATTGTCAATCCTCAGTCCTCAATAGTATATCCTCAATTCACAGTTTTCAATACTCAATCCCCATTCTTCACTCTTCAAATCTCAATCCACAAATATCAATTCTCATCACTAAACCATCAACACTCAGTCCTCAATCTTCAATCTTCAATCCTCAATCCTCAATCCTCAACCTTCAATCCTCAATAATGAATCTTCAATCATCAATCCTCAATCCTCAATTCTCAATCCTCAATCCTGAATATTCAATCCTCAGTCCCCAATCCCCAATCATCAATCCTCAGTCCTCAATCCTCAATCCTCAATTCTCAATACGCAGTCCTCAGTCCTCAATCCTCAACGCTCAATCCTCAGTCCTCTATCATCAATCCTCAATCTTCAATACACAATACTCAATCCTCAATCCTCAATCCTCAATCCTCAATCCTCAATCATCAATCCTCAATCTTCAATACTCAATCCTCAACCCCAATGCTCAATACTCAACCATCAGCACTCAATTCTCAATACTCAATAGAATATCCTGAATTCTCAGGATTCAATACTCAAACCTCAAACCTCAACCCTCAGCCCTCATCCTCCATCTTCAATCCTCTATCCTCAATCCTCAATCTTCAATCCTCAATACTCAATCTTCAATCCTCAATCCTCAATCCTCAATCCTCATTCTTCAATCCTCAATACCCAATCCTCAATATTCAATCCTCAATCCTCAATCCTCAATTCTCAATCCTCAATCCTCAATCCCCAGACCTCAAACATCAATACTCAACCCTCAGTCCTCGTCCTCAATCCACAACACTCAATCCTCAATCCTCAATCTTCAATCATCAATATTCAATCTTCAGTCCTCAATCCTCAATCCTCAATCCTCAATCCTCAATCCTCAATGTTCAATCCGCAATACCCAATCCTCAATCTTCAGTCCTCAATTCTCAGCCCTCAAACCTCAATCATGAATCCACAATCCTGAATCCCCAATCTTCAGAACTCAGTCCTCAACAATCAGTCGTCAATTCTCAGTCCTCAATAGAATATCATCAATTCACACATTTCAATACTCAATACTCAATCTGCAATCTTGAAATCTCTATCCACAAACATCAATTCTCATCACTCAACCCTGAACACTCAGTCCCCAATCCTCAATCTTCAATCCTCAATCCTCAATCCTCAATTCTCAATCCTCAATCCTCAGTCCTCAGACCTCAAACCTCAATCCTCAACTCTCAGCACTCATCCTCAATCCTCAATCCTCAATCTTCAATCCTCAATCCTCAATCCTCAAGCCACAGCCCTCAATCCTCGATCCTCAATCCTCAGTCCTCAAACCTCAATCTTCAACACTCAATTCTCAATTCTCAATCTTCAATCCTCAATCCTCAATCCACAATCCCCAATCCTCAATCCTCAGGCATCAATACTCAATCTTCACTACTCAATCCTCGATCCTCAATCCTCAATCCTCAATCCTCAACCCTCAATCCTCATTCCTCAAACCTCAATCCTCAACCCTCAGTCCTCATACTCAATTCTCAATTCTCAGTCCTCAATCCTCAATACTCAATCTTCAATCCTCAATAATCAACCTCCAATCCTAGATCCTCAATCCCCAATCTTCAATCCTTAATCCTCAATCTTCAATCTTCAATCCTCAATCCTCAATCCTCAATTCTGAATCCTCAATCCTCAGTCCTCTGTCCTCAAACCTCAATCCTCTACAATCAGCCCTCATCCTCCATCCTCAATCCTCAATCATCAGTCCTCAATCTTATATCCTCAATATTCAATCTTCAATCCTCAATCCTCAATCCTCAATTCTCAATCCTCAATCCTCATTCTTCAATACTCAATACCCAATCCTCAATCTTCAATCCTCAATCCTCAATCCTCAATTCTGAATCCTCAATCCTCAGTCCTCTGTCCTCAAACCTCAATCCTCTACAATCAGCCCTCTACCTCCATCCTCAATCCTCAATCATCAATCCTCAATCTTATATCCTCAATATTCAATCTTCAATCCTCAATCCTCAATCCTCAATCCTCAATCCTCAAATCCTCAATCCTCAGTACTCAATCCTCAATCCTCAACCTTCAATCCTCAATACTCAATCTGCAATCCTCAATCCTCAAACCTCAATCCTCAATCCTCATTCTTCAATCCTCAATGCCCAATCCTCAATCTTCAATCCTCAATCCTCAATCCTCAATTCTCAACCCTGAATCCTTAATCCTCAGACCTCAAGCATCAATACTCAACCCTCTGTCCTCGTCCTCAGTCCACAACCCTCAATCCTCAGTCCTCAATATTCAATCATCAATATTCAATCTTCAATCCTCAATCCTCTATCCTCAATCCTCAATTCTGAATCCTCAATCTTCAATCCTCAATCCTCAATCCTCAATACTCAATCCTCAATCTTCAATCCTGAATACCCACTCCTCAATCTTCAATCCTCAATCCTCAATCCTCAATCCTAATTCCTCAATCCTCATTCTTCAATCATCAATACGCAATCCTCAATTTCAATCCTCAATCCTCAATCCTCAATTCTCAATCCTGAATCCTCAGTCCTCAGTCCTCGAACCGCAATCCTCAACCCTCAGCCCTCATCCTCCATCCTCAATCCTCAATACCCAATCCTCAATCTTCAATTCTCAATCCTCAATCCTCAATTCTCAATCCTCAATCCTTAATCCTCAGACCTCAAACATCAATATTCAACCCTCAGTCCTCGTCCTCAATTCACAACCCTCAATCCTCAGTCCTCAATATTCAATCATCAATATTCAATTTTCAATCATCAATCCTCAATCCTCCATCCTCAATCCTCAATCCTCAATCTTCAATCCTCAAACCTCAATCCTCAATACTCAATCCTCAAGCTTCAATCCTCAATTCTCAATCCTCAATCCTCAATACTCAATCCTCAATCCTCAATCCTCAATCCTCAATCCTTAATTCTCATTCTTCAATCATCAATACCCAATCCTGAATCTTCAATCCTCAATCCTCAGTCCTCAATCCTCAATCCTCAATCCTCATTCTTCAATCCTCAATACCCTGTCCTCAATCTTCAATCCTCAATCCTCAATCCTCAATTCTCAATCGTCAATCCTCAGTCCTCTGTCCTAAAACCTCAATCCTCCACCCTCAGCCCTCATCCTCAATCCTCAATCGTCAACCCTCAATACTCAGCCCTCAGTCCTCAAACCTCAATGCTCATTCCTCAATCCCCATTCCTCAATCCTCAATCCTCAACCCTCAATCATCAATCCTCAATCTTCAATACTCATTCCTCAATCCTCAATCCCCAATCCTCAATTCTCAATCATCATTCCTCAATCTTCAATACTCAATCCTCAATCCTCAACCCTCAATCCTCAATCCTCAGACCTCAAGTATCAATACTCAACCCTCAGTCCTCGTCCTCAATACACAACCCTATATCATCAATCCTCAATCTTCATTCATCAATATTCAACCTTCAATCCTCAATCCTCAATCCTCAGTGTTCAATCCTCAATACCCAATCCTCAATCGTCAATCCTCAATCCTCAAGCGTCAATCCTCAATCCTGAATCCTCAACCCTCAATCCTCAGTCCTCAAACCTCAATCCCTAATCCTCAGTCCTGAATCCTCAATCTTCAGCCCTCAGTCCCCTTAAATCAATTGTCAATCCTCAGTTCTCAATAGTATATCCTCAATTCACAGTCTTCAATACTCAATCCCCATTCTTCACTCTTCAAATCTCAATCCACAAATATCAATTCTCATCACTAAACCATCAACACTCAGTCCTCAATCTTCAATCTTCAATCCTCAATCCTCAATCCTCAATCCTCAACCTTCAATCCTCAATAATGAATCTTCAATCATCAATCCTCAATCCTCAATCCTCAATCCTCAATCCTGAATATTCAATCCTCAGTCCCCAATCCTCAATCATCAATCCTCAGTCCTCAATCCTCAATCCTCAATTCTCAATACTCAGTCCTCAGTCCTCAAACCTCAGCGCTCAATCCTCAATCCTCTTTCATCAATCCTCAATCTTCAATACACAATACTCAATCCTCAATCCTCAATCCTCAATCCTCAATCATCAATCCTCAATCTTCAATACTCAATCCTCAACCCCAATGCTCAATACTCAACCATCAGCACTCAATTCTCAATACTCAATAGAATATCCTGAATTCTCAGGATTCAATACTCAAACCTCAAACCTCAACCCTCAGCCCTCATCCTCCATCTTCAATCCTCTATCCTCAATCCTCAATCTTCAATCCTCAATACTCAATCTTCAATCCTCAATCCTCAATCCTCAATCCTCATTCTTCAATCCTCAATAACCAATCCTCAATCTTCAATCCTCAATCCTCAATCCTCAATTCTCAATCCTCAATCCTCAATCCCCAGACCTCAAACATCAATACTCAACCCTCAGTCCTCGTCCTCAATCCACAACACACAATCCTCAATCCTCAATCTTCAATCATCAATATTCAATCTTCAGTCCTCAATCCTCAATCCTCAATCCTCAATCCGCAATCCTCAATGTTCAATCCGCAATACCCAATCCTCAATCTTCAGTCCTCAATTCTCAGTCCTCAAACCTCAATCATGAATCCACAATCCTGAATCCCCAATCTTCAGAACTCAGTCCTCAACAATCAGTCGTCAATTCTCAGTCCTCAATAGAATATCATCAATTCACACATTTCAATACTCAATACTCAATCTGCAATCTTGAAATCTCTATCCACAAACATCAATTCTCATCACTCAACCCTGAACACTCAGTCCCCAATCCTCAATCTTCAATCCTCAATCCTCAATCCTCAATTCTCAATCCTCAATCCTCAGTCCTCAGACCTCAAACCTCAATCCTCAACTCTCAGCACTCATCCTCAATCCTCAATCCTCAATCCTCAATCCTCAATCCTCAATCCTCAAGCCACAGCCCTCAATCCTCAATCCTCAATCCTCAGTCCTCAAACCTCAATCTTCAACACTCAATTCTCAATCCTCAATCTTCAATCCTCAATCCTCAATCCACAATCCCCAATCCTCAATCCTCAGGCATCAATACTCAATCTTCAATACTCAATCCTCGATCCTCAATCCTCAATCCTCAATCCTCAACCCTCAATCCTCATTCCTCAAACCTCAATCCTCAACCCTCAGTCCTCATACTCAATTCTCAATTCTCAATCCTCAATCCTCAATACTCAATCTTCAATCCTCAATAATCAACCTCCAATCCTAGATCCTCAATCCCCAATCTTCAATCCTTAATCCTCAATCTTCAATCTTCAATCCTCAATCCTCAATCCTCAATTCTGAATCCTCAATCTTCAGTCCTCTGTCCTCAAACCTCAATCCTCTACAATCAGCCCTCATCCTCCATCCTCAATCCTCAATCATCAATCCTCAATCTTATATCCTCAATATTCAATCTTCAATCCTCAATCCTCAATCCTCAATCCTCAATCCTCAATCCTCATTCTTCAATACTCAATACCCAATCCTCAATCTTCAATCCTCAATCCTCAATCCTCAATTCTGAATCCTCAATCCTCAGTCCTCTGTCCTCAAACCTCAATCCTCTACAATCAGCCCTCATCCTCCATCCTCAATCCTCAATCATCAATCCTCAATCTTATATCCTCAATATTCAATCTTCAATCCTCAATCCTCAATCCTCAATCCTCAATCCTCAAATCCTCAATCCTCAGTACTCAATCCTCAATCCTCAACCTTCAATCCTCAATACTCAATCTGCAATCCTCAATCCTCAAACGTCAATCCTCAATCCTCATTCTTCAATCCTCAATGCCCAATCCTCAATCTTCAATCCTCAATCCTCAATCCTCAATTCTCAACCCTCAATCCTTAATCCTCAGACCTCAAACATCAATACTCAACCCTCTGTCCTCGTCCTCAGTCCACAACCCTCAATCCTCAGTCCTCAATATTCAATCATCAATATTCAATCTTCAATCCTCAATCCTCTATCCTCAATCCTCAATTCTGAATCCTCAATCTTCAATCCTCAATCCTCAATCCTCAATACTCAATCCTCAATCTTCAATCCTGAATACCCACTCCTCAATCTTCAATCCTCAATCCTCAATCCTCAATCCTAATTCCTCAATCCTCATTCTACAATCATCAATACCCAATCCTCAATTTCAATCCTCAATCCTCAATCCTCAATTCTCAATCCTCAATCCTCAGTCCTCAGTCCTCGAACCGCAATCCTCAACCCTCAGCCCTCATCCTCCATCCTCAATCCTCAATACCCAATCCTCAATCTTCAATTCTCAATCCTCAATCCTCAATTCTCAATCCTCAATCCTTAATCCTCAGACCTCAAACATCAATATTCAACCCTCAGTCCTCGTCCTCAATCCACAACCCTCAATCCTCAGTCCTCAATATTCAATCATCAATATTCAATCTTCAATCATCAATCCTCAATCCTCCATCCTCAATCCTCAATCCTCAATCTTCAATCCTCAAACCTCAATCCTCAATACTCAATCCTCAAGCTTCAATCCTCAATTCTCAATCCTCAATCCTCAATACTCAATCCTCAATCTTCAATCCTCAATCCCCAATCCTCAATCCTAATTCCTCAATCCTCATTCTCCAATCATCAATACCCAATCCACAATTTCAATCCTCAATCCTCAATCCTCAATTCTCAATCCTCAGTCCTCAGTCCTCATCCTCCATCCTCAATCCTCAATCCTCAATCCTCAATCTTCAATCCTCAATTCTCAATCTTCAATCCTCGATCCTGAATTATCAATACTCAATCCTCAATCCTCAGGCATCAATACTCAATTTTCAATACTCAATCCTCAATCCTCAATCCTCAATCCTCAATCCTCAATCCTCAACCCTCAATCCTCATTCCTCAAACCTCAATCCTCAACCCTCAGATCTCATACTCAATTCTCAATTCTCAATCCTCAATCCTCAATCCTCAATGTTCAATCCTCAATAATCAATCTCCAATTCTAGATCCTCAATCCCCAATCTTCAATCCTTAATCCTCAATCTTCAATCCCCAATCCCCAGTACTCAATCTTCCATCCTCAATGCTCAATCCTCAATCCTCAATCCTCAGTCCTCAGTCCTCAATCTTCAATCCTCAAACCTCAATCCTCAACCGTCAGTCCTCATTCTCCATCCTCAATCCTCAATCCTCAATCCTCAATCTTCAATCCCCAATACTCAATCTTCAATCCTCAATCCTTAATTCTCATTCTTCAATCCTCAATACCCAATCCTCAATCTTCAATCCTCAATCCTCAGTCCTCAATCCTCAATCCTCAATCATCAATCCTCAATCTTATATCCTCAATATTCAATCTTCAATCCTCAATCCTCAATCCTCAGTCCTCAATCCTCAAATCCTCAATCCTCAGTACTCAATCCTCAATCCTCAACCTTCAATCCTCAATACTCAATCTGCAATCCTCAATCCTCAAACCTCAATCCTCAATCCTCAATATTCAATCATCAATACTCAATCATCAATCCTCAATCCTCAATCCTCAATCCTCAATCCTCAATCCTCAGGCATCAATACTCAATCTACAATATTCAATCCTCAATCCTTAATCCTCAATCCACAATGCTTAACCTTCAATACTCAATACTCAATCTACAATCCTCAATCCTCAATCCTCAATCCTCAATCCTCAAACCTCAATCCTCTACCCTCAGTCCTCATCCTCAATTCTCAATTCTCAATCCTCAATCCTCAATCCTCAATCTTCAATCCTCAATAATCAATCTCCGATCCTAGGTCCTCAATCCCCAACCTTCAATCGTTAATCTTCAATCTTCAATCCTCAATCCCCAGTCATCAATCTTCAATCCTCAATGCTCAATCCTCAATCCTCAATCCTCAGTCCTCAATCCCCAATCCTCAATCCTCAAACCTCAATCCCCAACCGTCAGTCCTCGTCCTCAATCCTCAAACCTCAATCCTCAATCCTCAATATTCAATCATCAATCTTCAATCCTCAATCCTCAATCCTCAATCCTAATTCCTCAATCCTCATTCTTCAATCCTCAATACCCAATCCTCAATTTCAATCCTCAATTCTCAATCCTCAATTCTCAATCCTCAATCCTCATTCCTCAGTCCTCAAACCGCAATCCTCAACCCTCAGCCCTCATCCTCCATCTTCAATCCTCAATCCTCAATCCTCAAACCTCAATCCTCAATCCTCAATAATCAATCATCAATACTCAATCTTCAACCCTCAATCCTCAAACCTCAATCCTCAATCCTCAATCCTCAATCCTCAATCCCCATTCCTCAAACCTCAATCCTCAACCCTCAGTCTTCATCCTCAATTCTCAATTCTCAATCCTCAATCCTCAATCCTTAATCTTCAATCCTCAATAATCAATCTCCGATTCTAGGTGCTCAATCCCCAACCTTCAATCGTTAATCCTCAATCTTCAATCCTCAATCCCCAGTCATCAATCTTCAATCCTCAATGCTCAATCCTCAATCCTCAATCCTCAGTCCTCAATTCCCAATCCTCAATCCTCAAACCTCAATCCTCAACCGTCAGTCCTCGTCCTCAATCCTCAAACCTCAATCCTCGATCCTCAATATTCAATCATCAATACTCAATCTTCAATCCTCAATCCTCAAACCTCAATCCTCAATCCTCATTCTTCAACCCTAAATACACAATCCTCAATCTTCAATACTCAATCCTCATTCCTCACACCTCAATCCTCAACCCTCAGTCCTCATACTCAATTCTCAATCCTCAATCCTCAATCCTCAATCTTCAATCGTCAATAATCAATCTCCAATCCTCAATCCTCAATCCTCGATCCTCAATCCTAAGGCATCAATGCTCAATCTTCAATACTCAATCTTCAATCCTCAATCCTCAATCCTCAATCCTCATACCTCAATCCTCAATCCTCAATATTCAATCATCAATACTCAATCTTCAATCGTCAATCCTCAATCCTCAATCCTCAATCCTCAATCCTCAATCCTCAATCCTCAATCCTCAATCTTCAACCCTGAATCCTCATTCCTCAACACTCAATCCTCAATCTTCAATCCTTAATACTGAGCCTTCAATCCTCAATCCTCAATCTTCAATACTCAATCCTCAGTCCTCAATCCTCAATCCTCAATCCTCAATATTCAATCCTCAATACCCACTCCTCAATCTTCAATCCTCAATCCTCAATCCTCAATCCTAATTCCTCAATGCTCATTCTTCAATCCTCAATACCCAATCCTCAATTTCAATCCTCAATCCTCAATCCTCAATTCTCAATCCTCAATCCTCAGTCCTCAGTCCTCAAACCGCAATGCTCAACCCTCAGCCCTCATCCTCCATCCTCAATCCTCAATCCTCAATCCTCAATCTTCAATCCTCAATTCTCAATCTTCAATCCTCGATCCTGAATCACCAATCCACAATCCTCAATCCTCAGGCATCAATACTCAATCTTCAATACTCAATCCTCAATCCTCAATCCTCAATCTTCAATCCTCAATCCTCAATCCTCAACCCTCAATCCTCATTCCTCAAACCTCAATCCACAACCCTCAGTCCTCTTACTCAATTCTGAATCCTCAATCCTCCATCCTCAATCCTCAATCTTCAATCCTCAATAATCAATCTGTAATTCTAGATCCTCAATCCCCAATCTTCGATCCTTAATCCTCAATCTTCAATCCCGAATCCCCTGTACTCAATCTTCAATCCTCAATGCTCAATCCTCAATCCTCAATCCTCAATCCTCAGTCCTCAGTCCTCAATCTTCAATCTTCAATCCTCAATCATCAATCCTCATTCCTCAAACCTGAATCCTCAACCCTCAGTCCTCATCCTCAATTCTCAATTCTCAATCCTCAATCCTCAATCCTCAATCGTCAATCGTCAATCTTCAATCCTCGATAATCAATATCCGATCCTAGATCCTCAATCCCCAATCATCAATCGTCAAACCTCAATCTTCAATCCTCAATCCCCAGTCATCAATCTTCAATCCTCAATGCTCAATCCTCAATCCTCAATCCTCAGTCATCAATCCCCAATCCTCAATCCTCAAACCTCAATCCTCAACCGTCAGTCCTCGTCCTCAATCCTCAAACCTCAATCCTCAATCCTCAATATTCAATCATCAATACTCAATCTTCAATCCTCAATCCTCAAACCTCAATCCTCAATCCTCAATCCTCAATCCCCATTCCTCAAACCTCAATCCTCAACCCTCAGTCCTCATCCTCAATTCTCAATTCTCAATCCTCAATCCTCAATCCTCAATCTTCGATCCTCAATAATCAATCTCCGATTCTAGGTCCTCAATCCCCAACCTTCAATCGTTAATCCTCAATCTTCAGTCCTCAATCCCCAGTCATGAATCTTCAATCCTCAATGCTCAATCCTCAATCCTCAATCCTCAGTCCTCAATCCCCAATCCTCAATCCTCAAACCTCATTCCTCAACCGTCAGGCTTCGTCCTCAATCCTCAAACCTCAATCCTCAATCCTCAATATTCAATCATCAATACTCAATCTTCAATCCTCAATCCTCAAACCTCAATCCTCAATCCTCATTCTTCAATCCTAAATACCCAATCCTCAATTTCCAATCCTCAATCCTCAATCCTCAGTTCTCAATCCTCAATCCTTAATCCTCAGACCTCAAACATCAATATTCAACCCTCAGTCCTCGTCCTCAATCCACAACCCTCAATCCTCAGTCCTCAATATTCAATCATCAATATTCGATCTTCAATCCTCAATCCTCAATCCTCAATCCTCATTACTCAATCCACAATCTTCAAACCTGAATCCTCAATCCTCAATACTCAGTCCTCAATCTTCAATCCTCAATACTCAATCTTCAATCCTCAATCCTCAATCCTCAATCCTCAATCCTCAATTATCAATCCTCAATCTTCAATACTCATTCCTCAATCCTCAATCCCCAATTCTCAATCCTCAATCATCATTCCTCAATCTTCAATACTCAATCCTCAATCCTCAACCCTCAATCCTCAATCCTCAGACCTCAAGTATCAATACTCAACCCTCAGTCCTCGTCCTCAATACACAACCCTATATCATCAATCCTCAATCTTCATTCGTCAATATTCAACCTTCAATCCTCAATCCTCAATCCTCAGTGTTCAATCCTCAATACCCAATCCTCAATCGTCAATCCTCAATCCTCAAGCGTCAATCCTCAATCCTGAATCCTCAACCCTCAATCCTCAGTCCTCAAACCTCAATCCCTAATCCTCAGTCCTGAATCCTCAATCTTCAGCCCTCAGTCCCCTTAAATCAATTGTCAATCCTCAGTTCTCAATAGTATATCCTCAATTCACAGTCTTCAATACTCAATCCCCATTCTTCACTCTTCAAATCTCAATCCACAAATATCAATTCTCATCACTAAACCATCAACACTCAGTCCTCAATCTTCAATCTTCAATCCTCAATCCTCAATCCTCAACCTTCAATCCTCAATAATGAATCTTCAATCATCAATCCTCAATCCTCAATCCTCAATCCTCAATCCTGAATATTCAATCCTCAGTCCCCAATCCTCAATCATCAATCCTCAGTCCTCAATCCTCAATCCTCAATTCTCAATACTCAGTCCTCAGTCCTCAAACCTCAACGCTCAATCCTCAATCCTCTATCATCAATCCTCAATCTTCAATACACAATACTCAATCCTCAATCCTCAATCCTCAATCCTCAATCATCAATCCTCAATCTTCAATACTCAATCCTCAACCCCAATGCTCAATACTCAACCATCAACACTCAATTCTCAATACTCAATAGAATATCCTGAATTCTCAGGATTCAATACTCAAACCTCAAACCTCAACCCTCAGCCCTCATCCTCCATCTTCAATCCTCTATCCTCAATCCTCAATCTTCAATCCTCAATACTCAATCTTCAATCCTCAATCCTCAATCCTCAATCCTCATTCTTCAATCCTCAATAACCAATCCTCAATCTTCAATCCTCAATCCTCAATCCTCAATTCTCAATCCTCAATCCTCAATCCCCAGACCTCAAACATCAATACTCAACCCTCAGTCCTCGTCCTCAATCCACAACACACAATCCTCAATCCTCAATCTTCAATCATCAATATTCAATCTTCAGTCCTCAATCCTCAATCCTCAATCCTCAATCCGCAATCCTCAATGTTCAATCCGCAATACCCAATCCTCAATCTTCAGTCCTCAATTCTCAGTCCTCAAACCTCAATCATGAATCCACAATCCTGAATCCCCAATCTTCAGAACTCAGTCCTCAACAATCAGTCGTCAATTCTCAGTCCTCAATAGAATATCATCAATTCACACATTTCAATACTCAATACTCAATCTGCAATCTTGAAATCTCTATCCACAAACATCAATTCTCATCACTCAACCCTGAACACTCAGTCCCCAATCCTCAATCTTCAATCCTCAATCCTCAATCCTCAATTCTCAATCCTCAATCCTCAGTCCTCAGACCTCAAACCTCAATCCTCAACTCTCAGCACTCATCCTCAATCCTCAATCCTCAATCCTCAATCCTCAATCCTCAATCCTCAAGCCACAGCCCTCAATCCTCAATCCTCAATCCTCAGTCCTCAATCCTCAATCTTCAACACTCAATTCTCAATCCTCAATCTTCAATCCTCAATCCTCAATCCACAATCCCCAATCCTCAATCCTCAGGCATCAATACTCAATCTTCAATACTCAATCCTCGATCCTCAATCCTCAATCCTCAATCCTCAACCCTCAATCCTCATTCCTCAAACCTCAATCCTCAACCCTCAGTCCTCATACTCAATTCTCAATTCTCAATCCTCAATCCTCAATACTCAGTCTTCAATCCTCAATAATCAACCTCCAATCCTAGATCCTCAATCCCCAATCTTCAATCCTTAATCCTCAATCTTCAATCTTCAATCCTCAATCCTCAATCCTCAATTCTGAATCCTCAATCCTCAGTCCTCTGTCCTCAAACCTCAATCCTCTACAATCAGCCCTCATCCTCCATCCTCAATCCTCAATCATCAATCCTCAATCTTATATCCTCAATATTCAATCTTCAATCCTCAATCCTCAATCCTCAATCCTCAATCCTCAATCCTCATTCTTCAATACTCAATACCCAATCCTCAATCTTCAATCCTCAATCCTCAATCCTCAATTCTGAATCCTCAATCCTCAGTCCTCTGTCCTCAAACCTCAATCCTCTACAATCAGCCCTCATCCTCCATCCTCAATCCTCAATCATCAATCCTCAATCTTATATCCTCAATATTCAATCTTCAATCCTCAATCCTAAATCCTCAATCCTCAATCCTCAAATCCTCAATCCTCAGTACTCAATCCTCAATCCTCAACCTTCAATCCTCAATACTCAATCTGCAATCCTCAATCCTCAAACGTCAATCCTCAATCCTCATTCTTCAATCCTCAATGCCCAATCCTCAATCTTCAATCCTCAATCCTCAATCCTCAATTCTCAACCCTCAATCCTTAATCCTCAGACCTCAAACATCAATACTCAACCCTCTGTCCTCGTCCTCAGTCCACAACCCTCAATCCTCAGTCCTCAATATTCAATCATCAATATTCAATCTTCAATCCTCAATCCTCTATCCTCAATCCTCAATTCTGAATCCTCAATCTTCAATCCTCAATCCTCAATCCTCAATACTCAATCCTCAATCTTCAATCCTGAATACCCACTCCTCAATCTTCAATCCTCAATACTCAATCCTCAATCCTAATTCCTCAATCCTCATTCTTCAATCATCAATACCCAATCCTCAATTTCAATCCTCAATCCTCAATCCTCAATTCTCAATCCTCAATCCTCAGTCCTCAGTCCTCGAACCGCAATCCTCAACCCTCAGCCCTCATCCTCCATCCTCAATCCTCAATACCCAATCCTCAATCTTCAATTCTCAATCCTCAATCCTCAATTCTCAATCCTCAATCCTTAATCCTCAGACCTCAAACATCAATATTCAACCCTCAGTCCTCGTCCTCAATCCACAACCCTCAATCCTCAGTCCTCAATATTCAATCATCAATATTCAATCTTCAATCATCAATCCTCAATCCTCCATCCTCAATCCTCAATCCTCAATCTTCAATCCTCAAACCTCAATCCTCAATACTCAATCCTCAAGCTTCAATTCTCAATTCTCAATCCTCAATCCTCAATACTCAATCCTCAATCTTCAATCCTCAATCCCCAATCCTCAATCCTAATTCCTCAATCCTCATTCTCCAATCATCAATACCCAATCCACAATTTCAATCCTCAATCCCCAATCCTCTATTCTCAATCCTCAGTCCTCAGTCCTCAGTCCTCAAATCGCAATCCTCAATCCTCAGTCCTCATCCTCCATCCTCAATCCTCAATCCTCAATCCTCAATCTTCAATCCTCAATTCTCAATCTTCAATCCTCGATCCTGAATCATCAATACTCAATCCTCAATCCTCAGGCATCAATACTCAATTTTCAATACTCAATCCTCAATCCTCAATCCTCAATCCGCAATCCTCAATCCTCAACCCTCAATCCTCATTCCTCAAACCTCAATCCTCAACCCTCAGATCTCATACTCAATTCTCAATTCTCAATCCTCAATCCTCAATCCTCAATGTTCAATCCTCAATAATCAATCTCCAATTCTAGATCCTCAATCCCCAATCTTCAATCCTTAATCCTCAATCTTCAATCCCCAATCCCCAGTACTCAATCTTCCATCCTCAATGCTCAATCCTCAATCCTCAATCCTCAGTCCTCAGTCCTCAATCTTCAATCCTCAAACCTCAATCCTCAACCGTCAGTCCTCATTCTCCATCCTCAATCCTCAATCCTCAATCCTCAATCTTCAATCCCCAATACTCAATCTTCAATCCTCAATCCTTAATTCTCATTCTTCAATCCTCAATACCCAATCCTCAATCTTCAATCCTCAATCCTCAGTCCTCAATCCTCAATCCTCAATCATCAATCCTCAATCTTATATCCTCAATATTCAATCTTCAATCCTCAATCCTCAATCCTCAGTCCTCAATCCTCAAATCCTCAATCCTCAGTACTCAATCCTCAATCCTCAACCTTCAATCCTCAATACTCAATCTGCAATCCTCAATCCTCAAACCTCAATCCTCAATCCTCAATATTCAATCATCAATACTCAATCATCAATCCTCAATCCTCAATCCTCAATCCTCAATCCTCAATCCTCAGGCATCAATACTCAATCTACAATATTCAATCCTCAATCCTTAATCCTCAATCCACAATGCTTAACCTTCAATACTCAATACTCAATCTACAATCCTCAATCCTCAATCCTCAATCCTCAATCCTCAAACCTCAATCCGCTACCCTCAGTCCTCATCCTCAATTCTCAATTCTCAATCCTCAATCCTCAATCCTCAATCTTCAATCCTCAATAATCAATCTCCGATCCTAGGTCCTCAATCCCCAACCTTCAATCGTTAATCCTCAATCTTCAATCCTGAATCCCCAGTCATCAATCTTCAATCCTCAATGCTCAATCCTCAATCCTCAATCCTCAGTCCTCAATCCCCAATCCTCAATCCTCAAACCTCAATCCCCAACCGTCAGTCCTCGTCCTCAATCCTCAAACCTCAATCCTCAATCCTCAATATTCAATCATCAATCTTCAATCCTCAATCCTCAATCCTCAATCCTAATTCCTCAATCCTCATTCTTCAATCCTCAATACCCAATCCTCAATTTCAATCCTCAATCCTCAATCCTCAATTCTCAATCCTCAATCCTCATTCCTCAGTCCTCAAACCGCAATCCTCAACCCTCAGCCCTCATCCTCCATCTTCAATCCTCAATCCTCAATCCTCAAACCTCAATCCTCAATCCTCAATAATCAATCATCAATACTCAATCTTCAACCCTCAATCCTCAAACCTCAATCCTCAATCCTCAATCCTCAATCCTCAATCCCCATTCCTCAAACCTCAATCCTCAACCCTCAGTCTTCATCCTCAATTCTCAATTCTCAATCCTCAATCCTCAATCCTTAATCTTCAATCCTCAATAATCAATCTCCGATTCTAGGTGCTCAATCCCCAACCTTCAATCGTTAATCCTCAATCTTCAATCCTCAATCCCCAGTCATCAATCTTCAATCCTCAATGCTCAATCCTCAATCCTCAATCCTCAGTCCTCAATTCCCAATCCTCAATCCTCAAACCTCAATCCTCAACCGTCAGTCCTCGTCCTCAATCCTCAAACCTCAATCCTCAATCCTCAATATTCAATCATCAATACTCAATCTTCAATCCTCAATCCTCAAACCTCAATCCTCAATCCTCATTCTTCAACCCTAAATACACAATCCTCAATCTTCAATACTCAATCCTCATTCCTCACACCTCAATCCTCAACCCTCAGTCCTCATACTCAATTCTCAATCCTCAATCCTCAATCCTCAATCTTCAATCGTCAATAATCAATCTCCAAACCTCAATCCTCAATCCTCGATCCTCAATCCTCAGGCATCAATGCTCAATCTTCAATACTCAATCTTCAATCCTCAATCCTCAATCCTCAATCCTCAAACCTCAATCCTCAATCCTCAATATTCAATCATCAATACTCAATCTTCAATCGTCAATCCTCAATCCTCAATCCTCAATCCTCAATCCTCAATCCTCAATCCTCAATCCTCAATCTTCAACCCTGAATCCTCATTCCTCAACACTCAATCCTCAATCTTCAATCCTTAATACTGAGCCTTCAATCCTCAATCCTCAATCTTCAATACTCAATCCTCAGTCCTCAATCCTCAATCCTCAATCCTCAATATTCAATCCTCAATACCCACTCCTCAATCTTCAATCCTCAATCCTCAATCCTCAATCCTAATTCCTCAATGCTCATTCTTCAATCCTCAATACCCAATCCTCAATCGTCAATCCTCAATCCTCAAGCGTCAATCCTCAATCCTGAATCCTCAACCTTCAATCCTCAGTCCTCAAACCTCAATCCCTAATCCTCAGTCCTGAATCCTCAATCTTCAGCCCTCAGTCCCCTTAAATCAATTGTCAATCCTCAGTTCTCAATAGTATATCCTCAATTCACAGTCTTCAATACTCAATCCCCATTCTTCACTCTTCAAATCTCAATCCACAAATATCAATTCTCATCACTAAACCATCAACACTCAGTCCTCAATCTTCAATCTTCAATCCTCAATCCTCAATCCTCAACCTTCAATCCTCAATAATGAATCTTCAATCATCAATCCTCAATCCTCAATCCTCAATCCTCAATCCTGAATATTCAATCCTCAGTCCCCAATCCTCAATCATCAATCCTCAGTCCTCAATCCTCAATCCTCAATTCTCAATACTCAGTCCTCAGTCCTCAAACCTCAACGCTCAATCCTCAATCCTCTATCATCAATCCTCAATCTTCAATACACAATACTCAATCCTCAATCCTCAATCCTCAATCCTCAATCATCAATCCTCAATCTTCAATACTCAATCCTCAACCCCAATGCTCAATACTCAACCATCAACACTCAATTCTCAATACTCAATAGAATATCCTGAATTCTCAGGATTCAATACTCAAACCTCAAACCTCAACCCTCAGCCCTCATCCTCCATCTTCAATCCTCTATCCTCAATCCTCAATCTTCAATCCTCAATACTCAATCTTCAATCCTCAATCCTCAATCCTCAATCCTCATTCTTCAATCCTCAATAACCAATCCTCAATCTTCAATCCTCAATCCTCAATCCTCAATTCTCAATCCTCAATCCTCAATCCCCAGACCTCAAACATCAATACTCAACCCTCAGTCCTCGTCCTCAATCCACAACACACAATCCTCAATCCTCAATCTTCAATCATCAATATTCAATCTTCAGTCCTCAATCCTCAATCCTCAATCCTCAATCCGCAATCCTCAATGTTCAATCCGCAATACCCAATCCTCAATCTTCAGTCCTCAATTCTCAGTCCTCAAACCTCAATCATGAATCCACAATCCTGAATCCCCAATCTTCAGAACTCAGTCCTCAACAATCAGTCGTCAATTCTCAGTCCTCAATAGAATATCATCAATTCACACATTTCAATACTCAATACTCAATCTGCAATCTTGAAATCTCTATCCACAAACATCAATTCTCATCACTCAACCCTGAACACTCAGTCCCCAATCCTCAATCTTCAATCCTCAATCCTCAATCCTCAATTCTCAATCCTCAATCCTCAGTCCTCAGACCTCAAACCTCAATCCTCAACTCTCAGCACTCATCCTCAATCCTCAATCCTCAATCCTCAATCCTCAATCCTCAATCCTCAAGCCACAGCCCTCAATCCTCAATCCTCAATCCTCAGTCCTCAAACCTCAATCTTCAACACTCAATTCTCAATCCTCAATCTTCAATCCTCAATCCTCAATCCACAATCCCCAATCCTCAATCCTCAGGCATCAATACTCAATCTTCAATACTCAATCCTCGATCCTCAATCCTCAATCCTCAATCCTCAACCCTCAATCCTCATTCCTCAAACCTCAATCCTCAACCCTCAGTCCTCATACTCAATTCTCAATTCTCAATCCTCAATCCTCAATACTCAGTCTTCAATCCTCAATAATCAACCTCCAATCCTAGATCCTCAATCCCCAATCTTCAATCCTTAATCCTCAATCTTCAATCTTCAATCCTCAATCCTCAATCCTCAATTCTGAATCCTCAATCCTCAGTCCTCTGTCCTCAAACCTCAATCCTCTACAATCAGCCCTCATCCTCCATCCTCAATCCTCAATCATCAATCCTCAATCTTATATCCTCAATATTCAATCTTCAATCCTCAATCCTCAATCCTCAATCCTCAATCCTCAATCCTCATTCTTCAATACTCAATACCCAATCCTCAATCTTCAATCCTCAATCCTCAATCCTCAATCCTAATTCCTCAATGCTCATTCTTCAATCCTCAATACCCAATCCTCAATTTCAATCCTCAATCCTCAATCCTCAATTCTCAATCCTCAATCCTCAGTCCTCAGTCCTCAAACCGCAATGCTCAACCCTCAGCCCTCATCCTCCATCCTCAATCCTCAATCCTCAATCCTCAATCTTCAATCCTCAATTCTCAATCTTCAATCCTCGATCCTGAATCACCAATCCACAATCCTCAATCCTCAGGCATCAATACTCAATCTTCAATACTCAATCCTCAATCCTCAATCCTCAATCTTCAATCCTCAATCCTCAATCCTCAACCCTCAATCCTCATTCCTCAAACCTCAATCCACAACCCTCAGTCCTCTTACTCAATTCTGAATCCTCAATCCTCCATCCTCAATCCTCAATCTTCAATCCTCAATAATCAATCTCTAATTCTAGATCCTCAATCCCCAATCTTCGATCCTTAATCCTCAATCTTCAATCCCGAATCCCCTGTACTCAATCTTCAATCCTCAATGCTCAATCCTCAATCCTCAATCCTCAATCCTTAGTCCTCAGTCCTCAATCTTCAATCCTCAATCATCAATCCTCATTCCTCAAACCTCAATCCTCAACCCTCAGTCCTCATCCTCAATTCTCAATTCTCAATCCTCAATCCTCAATCCTCAATCGTCAATCTTCAATCCTCAATAATCAATATCCGATCCTAGATCCTCAATCCCCAATCATCAATCGTCAAACCTCAATCTTCAATCCTCAATCCCCAGTCATCAATCTTCAATCCTCAATGCTCAATCCTCAATCCTCAATCCTCAGTCATCAATCCCCAATCCTCAATCCTCAAACCTCAATCCTCAACCGTCAGTCCTCGTCCTCAATCCTCAAACCTCAATCCTCAATCCTCAATATTCAATCATCAATACTCAATCTTCAATCCTCAATCCTCAAACCTCAATCCTCAATCCTCAATCCTCAATCCCCATTCCTCAAACCTCAATCCTCAACCCTCAGTCCTCATCCTCAATTCTCAATTCTCAATCCTCAATCCTCAATCCTCAATCTTCGATCCTCAATAATCAATCTCCGATTCTAGGTCCTCAATCCCCAACCTTCAATCGTTAATCCTCAATCTTCAGTCCTCAATCCCCAGTCATGAATCTTCAATCCTCAATGCTCAATCCTCAATCCTCAATCCTCAGTCCTCAATCCCCAATCCTCAATCCTCAAACCTCATTCCTCAACCGTCAGGCTTCGTCCTCAATCCTCAAACCTCAATCCTCAATCCTCAATATTCAATCATCAATACTCAATCTTCAATCCTCAATCCTCAAACCTCAATCCTCAATCCTCATTCTTCAATCCTAAATACCCAACCCTCAATTTCCAATCCTCAATCCTCAATCCTCAATTCTCAATCCTCAATCCTTAATCCTCAGACCTCAAACATCAATATTCAACCCTCAGTCCTCGTCCTCAATCCACAACCCTCAATCCTCAGTCCTCAATATTCAATCATCAATATTCGATCTTCAATCCTCAATCCTCAATCCTCAATCCTCAATACTCAATCCTCAATCTTCAAACCTGAATCCTCAATCCTCAATACTCAGTCCTCAACCTTCAATCCTCAATACTCAATCTTCAATCCTCAATCCTCAATCCTCAATCCTCAATCCTCAATCTTCAATCCTCAACACTAATCTTCAATCCTCAATCCACAATCCTCAATCCTCAATCCTCATTCTTCAATCCTCAATACCCAATCCTCAATCTTCAATCCTCAATCCTCAATCTTCTATCCTAATTGCTCAATCCTCATTCTTCAATCCTCAATACCCACTCCTCAATCTTCAATCCTCAATCCTCATTCCTCAATCCTAATTCCTCAATCCTCATTCTTCAATCCTCAATACCCAATCCTCAATTTCAATCCTCAATCCTCAATCTTCAATCCTCAATCCTCAAACCTCAATCCTCAATCCTCAATCCTCAATCCCCATTCCTCAAACCTCAATCCTCAACCCTCAGTCCTCATCCTCAATTCTCAATTCTCAATCCTCAATCCTCAATCCTCAATCTTCAATCCTCAATAATCAATCTCCGATTCTAGGTCCTCAATCCCCAACCTTCAATCGTTAATCCTCAATCTTCATTCCTCAATCCCCAGTCATCAATCTTCAATCCTCAATGCTCAATCCTCAATCCTCAATCCTCAGTCCTCAATCCCCAATCCTCAATCCTCAGACCTCAATCCTCAACCGTAAGTCCTCGTCCTCAATCCTCAAACCTCGATCCTCAATCCTCAATCTTCAATCCTCAATTCTCAATCTTCAATCCTCGATCCTGAATCACCAATCCACAATCCTCAATCCTCAGGCATCAATACTCAATCTTCAATACTCAATCCCCAGTCATCAATCTTCAATCCTCAATGCTCAATCCTCAATCCTCAATCCTTAATGCTCAGACCTCAAACATCAATATTCAACCCTCAGTCCTCGTCCTCAAACCACAACCCTCAATCCTCAGTCATCAAACCTCAATCCTCAATCCTCAATAATCAATCATCAATACTCAATCTTCAATCCTCAATCCTCAAACCTCAATCCTCAATCCTCAATCCTCAATCCTCAATCCCCATTCCTAAAACCTCAATCCTCAATCCTCAATCCTCAATCCTCAATCTTCAACCCTGAATCCTCATTCCTCAATACTCAATCCTCAATCTTCAATCCTCAATACTGAGTCTTCAATCCTCAATCCTCAATCTTCAATACTCAATCCTCAATCCTCAATCCTCAATCCTCAATCCTCAATATTCAATCCTCAATACCCACTCCTCAATCTTCAATCCTCAATCCTCAATCCTCAATCCTAACTCCTCAATGCTCATTCTTCAATCCTCAATACCCAATCCTCAATTTCAATACTCAATCCTCAATCCTCCATTCTCAATCCTCAATCCTCAGTCCTCAGTCCTCAAACCGCAATCCTCAACCCTCAGCCCTCATCCTCCATCCTCAATCCTCAATCCGCAATCCTCAATCTTCAATCCTCAATTCTCAATCTTCAATCCTCGATCCTGAATCACCATTCCACAATCCTCAATCCTCAGGCATCAATACTCAATCTTCAATACTCAATCCCCAGTCATCAATCTTCAATCCTCAATGCTCAATCCTCAATCCTCAATCCTCAGTCCTCAATCCCCAATCCTCAATCCTCAAACCTCAATCCTCAACCGTCAGTCCTCGTCCTCAATCCTCAAACCTCAATCCTCAATCCTCAATCTTCAATCATCAATCTTCAATCCTCAGTCCTCAATCCTCAATCCTAATTCCTCAATCCTCATTCTTCAATCCTCAATACCCAATCCTCAATTTCAATCCTCAATCCTCAATCCTCAATTCTCAATCCTCAATCCTCAGTCCTCAGTCCTCAAACCGCAATCCTCAACCCTCAGCCCTCATCCTCCATCCTCAATCCTCAATCCTCAATCCTCAAACCTCAATCCTCAATCCTCAATAATCAATCATCAATACTCAATATTCAATCCTCAATCCTCAAACCCCAATCCTCGATCCTCAATCCTCAATCCTCAATCCCCATTCCTCAAACCTCAATCCTCAACCCTCAGTCTTCATCCTCCATTCTCAATTCTCAATACTCAATCCTCAATCGTTAATCTTCAATCCTCAATAATCAATCTCCGATTCTAGGTCCTCAATCCCCAACCTTCAATCGTTAATCCTCAATCTTCAATCCTCAATCCCCAGTCATCAATCTTCAATCCTCAATGCTCAATCCTCAATCCTCAATCCTCAGTCCTCAATCCCCAATCCTCAATCCTCAAACCTCAATCCTCAATATTCAACCCTCAGTCCTCGTCCTCAATCCACAACCCTCAACCCTCAGTCCTCAATATTGAATTATCAATATTCAATCTTCAATACTCAATCTTCAATCCTCAATCCTCAAACCTCAACCCTCAATCCTCATTCTTCAACCCTAAATACCCAATCCTCAATCTTCTTTCCTCAATCCTCATTCCTCAAACCTCAATCCTCAACCCTCAGTCCTCATACTCAATTCTCAATCCTCAATCCTCAATCCTCAATCTTCAATCGTCAATAATCAATCTCCAATCCTCAATCCTCAATCCTCAATCCTCAATCTTCAATCCTCAATTATCAATCTCCAATTCTAGATCCTCAATCCCCAATCTTCAATCCTTAATCCTCAACTTTCAATCCCGAATCCCATGTACTCAATCTTCAATCCTCAATGCTCAATCCTGAATCCTCAATCCTCAGTCCTCAGTCCTCAATCTTCAATACTCAAACCTCAATCCTCAACCGTCAGTCCTAATTCTCCATCCTCAATCCTCAATCCTCAATCCTCAATCTTCAATCCCGAATACTCAATCTTCAATCCTCAATCCTCAATCCTCAATCCTGAATCCTCAATCCTCAGGCATCAATACTCAATCTTCAATGCTCAATCCTCAATCCTCAATCCTCAATCCTCAATCCTCAACCATCAATCCTCATTCCTCAAACCTCAATCCTCAACCCTCAGTCCTCATACTCAATTCTCAATCCTCAATCCTCAATCCTCAATCTTCAATCGTCAATAATCAATCTCCAATCCTCAATCCTCAATCCTCGATCCTCAATCCTCAGGCATCAATACTCAATCTTCAATACTCAATCTTCAATCCTCAATCCTCAATCCTCAATCCTCAAACCTCAATCCTCAATCCTCAATATTCAATCATCAATACTCAATCTTCAATCGTCAATCCTCAATCCTCAATCCTCAATCCTCAATCCTCAATCCTCGATCCTCAATCCTCAATCCTCAATCCTCAATCCACAATCCTCAACCCTCAATTCACAATCCTCAACCTTTAATACTCAATCCTCAATCCTCAATCCTAATTCCTCAATCCTCATTCTTCAATCCTCAATACCCAATCCTCAATTTCAATCCTCAATCCTCAGGCATCAATACTCAATCTACAGTATTCAATCCTCAATCCTTAATCCTCAATCCACAATCCACAACCTTCAATACTCAATACTCAATCTTCAATTCTCAATCCTGAATCCTCAATCCTCAATCCTCAATCCTCAATCCTCAATATTCAATCCTCAATACTCAATCTTCAATCATCAATCCTCAACCCTCAATTCTCAGTCGTCAATCCTCAGTCATCAATCCTCAATCTTCAATCCTCAATACTCAATCCTCAATCCTCAATACTCAATCTACAATCCTCAATCCTCAATCCTCAATCCTCAATCCTCATCCTTCAATCTGCAATACCCAATCCTCAATCTTCAATCCTCAATCCTCAGTCCTCAATCCTCAATCCTCAATCCTCATTCTTCAATCCTCAATACCCAGTCCTCAATCTTCAATCCTCAATCCTCAATCCTCAATTCTCAATCGTCAATCCTCAATCCCCAGACCTCAAACATCAATACTCAACCCTCAGTCCTCGTCCTCAATCCACAACCCTCAATCCTCTATCCTCAATCTTCAATCATCAATATTCAATCTTCAGTCCTCAATCCTCAATCCTCAATCCTCAATCCTCAATCCTCAATGTACAATCCGCAATACCCAATCCTAAATCTTCAATCCTCAATCCTCAATCCTCAATCCTCAATTCTCAATACTCAGTCCTCAATTCTCAGTCCTCAAACCTCAATCCTGAATCCACAATCCTGAATCCTCAATCTTCAGACCTCAGTCCTCAACAATCATTCGTCAATTCTCAGTCCTCAATAGAATATCATCAATTCACAAATTTCAATACTCAATACTCAATCTGCAATCTTCAAATCTCTATCCACAAACATCAATTCTCATCACTCAACCCTCAACACTCAGTACCCAATCCTCAATCTTCAATCGTCAATCCTCAATCCTCAATTCTCAATCCTCAATCCTCAGTCCTCAGACCTGAAACCTCAATCCTCAACTCTCAGCCCTCAACCTCAATCCTCAATCCTCAATCCTCAATCCTCAATCCTCAATGTTCAAACCTCAATACCCAATCCTCAATCGTCAATCCTCAATCCGCAAGCGTCAATCCTCAATCCTGAATCCTCAACCCTCAATCCTCAGTCCTCAAACCTCAATCCCTAATCCTCAATCCTGAATTCTCAATCTTCAGCCCTCAGTCCTCTTGAATCAATTGTCAATCCTCAGTCCTCAATAGAAAATCCTCAATTCACAGATTTCAATACTCAATCCCCATTCTTCACTCTTCAAATCTCAATCCACAAATATCAATTCTCATCACTAAACCATCATCACTCAGTCCTCAATCTTCAATCCTCAATCCTCAATCCTCAATCCTCAACCTTCAATCCTCAATAATGAATCTTCAATCCTCAATCCTCAATCCTCAATCCTCATTCCTCAATCCTGAATATTCAATCCTCAGTCCCCAATCCTCAATCTTCAATCCTCAGTCCTCAATCGTCAATCCTCAATTCTCAATACTCAGTCCTCAGTCCTCAAACGTCAGCGCTCAATCCTCAATCCTCTATCATTAATCCTCAATCTTCAATACTCAATACTCAATCCTCAATCCTCAATCCTCAATCCTCAATCATCAATCCTCAATCTTCAATACTCAATCCTCAACCCCAATGCTCAATACTCAACCATCAACCTTCAATTCTCAGTACTCAATAGAATACCCTGAATTCTCAGGATTCAATACTCAAACCTCAAACTTCAACCCTCAGCCCTCATCCTCCATCTTCAATCCTCTATCCTCAATCCTCAATCTTCAATCCTCAATACTCATTCTTCAATCCTCAATCCTCAATCCTCAATCCTCATTCTTCAATCCTCAATAACCAATCCTCAATCTTCAATCCTCAATCCTCAATCCTCAGTCCTCAATTCTCAATACTCAGTCCTCAATTCTCAGTCCTCAAACCTCAATCCTGAATCCACAATCCTGAATCCTCAATCCCCAGACCTCAAACATCAATACTCAGCCCTCAGTCCTCGTCCTCAATCCACAACCCTCAATCCTCAATCCTCAATCTTCAATCATCAATATTCAATCTTCAGTCCTCAATCTTCAATCCTCAATCCTCAATACTCATTCCTCAATGTTCAATTCGCAATACCCAATCCTCAATCTTCAATCCTCAATCCTCAATCCTCAGTCCTCAATTCTCAATACTCAGTCCTCAATTCTCAGTCCTCAAACCTCAATCCTGAATCCACAATCCTGAATCCTCAATCTTCAGACCTCAGTCCTCAACAATCAGTCGCCAATTCTCAGTCCTCAATAGAATATCATCAATTCACACATTTCAATACTCAATACTAAATCTGCAATCTTCAAATCTCTATCCACAAACATCAATTATCATCACTCAACCCTCAACACTCAGTCCCCAATCCTCAATCTTCAATCCTCTATCCTCAATCCTCAATTCTCAATCCTCAATCCTCAGTCCTCAGACCTCAAACCTCAATCCTCAACTCTCAGCCCTCATCCTCAATCCTCAATCCTCAATCTTCAATCCTCAATTCTCAATCCTCAATCTTCAATCCTCAATCCTCAATCCTCAATCCCCAATCCTCAATCCTCAGGCATCAATACTCAATCTTCAATACTCAATCCTCAATCCTCAATCCTCAATCCTCAACCCTCAATCCTCATTCCTCAAACCTCAATCCTCAACCCTCAGTCCTCATTCTCAATTCTCAATTCTCAATTCTGAATCCTCAATCCTCAATCCTCAATCTTCAATCCTCAATAATCAACCTCCTATCCTAGATCCTCAATCCCCAATCTTCAATCCTTAATCCTCAATCTTCAATCCTTAATTCTCAATCGTCAATCTTCAATCCTCAATACTCAATCTTCAATCCTCAATCCTCAATCCTCAATCCTCAATCCTTAATCCTCAATCGTCAATCTTCAATCCTCAATACTCAATCTTCAATCCTCAATCCTCAATCCTCAATCCTCAATCCTCATTCTTCAATACTCAATACCCAATCCTCAATCTTCAATCCTCAATCCTCAATGCTCAATTCTCAATCCTCAATCCTCAGTCCTCTGTCCTCAAACCTCAATCCTAATTCCTCAATCCTCTTTCTTCAATCCTCAATACCCAATCCTCAACTTCAATCCTCAATCCTCAATCTTCATTTCTCAATCCTCAATCCTCAACCCTCAGTCCTCAGTGATCAATACTCAATCTTCAATACCCAATCCTCAATCTTCAATCCTCAATCCTCAATACTCAATTCTCAGTCCTCAATCCTTAATCCTCAGACCTCAAACATCAATATTCAACCCTCAGTCCTCGTCGTCAATCCACAACCCTCAATCCTCAGTCCTCAATATTCAATCATCAATATTCAATCTTCAATCCTCAATCCTCAATCCTCAATCCTCAACCCTCAATCTTCAACCCTGAATCCTCATTCCTCAATACTCAATCCTCAATCTTCAATCCTCAATACTCAGTCTTCAATCCTCAATCCTCAATCCTCAATCCTCAATCCTCAATCTTCAATCCTCAACACTCAACCTTCAATCCTCAATCCTCAATCCTCAATCCTCAATCCTCATTCTTCAATCCTCAATTCCCAATCCTCAATCTTCAATCCTCAATCCTCAAACCTCAATCCTAATTCCTCAATCCTCTTTCTTCAATCCTCAATACCCAATCCTCAACTTCAATCCTCAATCCTCAATCCTCATTTCTCAATCCTCAATCCTCAACCCTCGGCCCTCATCCTCCATCCTCAGTACTCAATCCTCTATCCTCAATCTTCAATCCTCAATACCCCATCTTCAATCCTCATTCCTCAATCCTCAATCCTCAATCCTCAATCTTTAATCCTCAATACTCAATCTGCAATCCTCAATCCTCAAACCTCAATCCTCAATCCTCATTCCTCAATCCTCAATACCCAATCCTCAATCCTCAATCCTCAATCCTCAATCCTCAATATTCAATCATCAATACTCAATCTTCAATCCTCAATCTTCAATCCTCAATAGTCAATCTTCAATCCTCAATCCTCAATCCTCAATCCTCAGTCCTCAATTCCCAGGCATCAATACTCAATCTACAATATTCAATCCTCAATCCTTAATCCTCAATACACAATCCTCAACCTTCAATACTCAATACTCAATCTTCAATCCTCAATCCTCAATCCTCAATCCTCAATCCTCAATCCTCAATCCTCAATATTCAATCCTCAATACTCAATCTTCAATCATCATCTTCAATCCTCAATTCTCAGTCGTCAATCCTCAGTCATCAATCCTCAATCTTCAATACTTAATCGTCAATCCTTAGTCCTCAATCCTCACTCCTCAATCCTCAATCCTCGTTCCTCAAACCTCAATCCTCAACCCTCAGTCTTCATCCTCAATCCTCAAACCTCAATCCTCAATCCTCAACATTCAATCATCAGTACTCAATCTTCAATCCTCAATCCTCAAACCTCAATCCTCAATCCTCATTCTTCAATCCTAAATACCCAATCCTCAATCTTCAATCCTCAATCCTCAATCCTCAATTCTCAATCCTCAATCCTTAATCCTCAGACACCAAACATCAATATTCAATCCTCAGTCCTCGTCCTCAATCCACAACCCTCAATCCTCAGTCCTCAATATTTAATCATCAATATTCAATCTTCAATCATCAATCCTCAATCCTCCATCCTCAATCCTCAATCCTCAATCTTCAATCCTCAAACCTCAATCCTCAATACTCAATCCTCAAGCTTCAATCCTCAATTCTCAATCCTCAATCCTCAATACTCAATCCTCAACCCTCAATCCTCAATCCTCAATCCTTAATTCTCATTCTTCAATCCTCAATACCCAATCCTCAATCTTCAATCCTCAATACTCAGTCCTCAATCCACAATCCTCAATCCTCATTCTTCAATCCTCAATACCCAGTCCTCAATCTTCAATCCTCAATCCTCAATCCTCAATCTTCAATCCGCAATACCCAATCCCCAATCTTCAGTCCTCAATTCTCAGTCCTCAAACCTCAATCATGAATCCACAATCCTGAATCCCCAATCTTCAGAACTCAGTCCTCAACAATCAATCGTCAATTCTCTGTCCTCAATAGAATATCATCAATTCACACATTTCAATACTCAATACTCAATCTGCAATCTTGAAATCTCTATCCACAAACATCAATTCTCATCACTCAACCCTGAACACTCAGTCCCCAATCCTCAATCTTCAATCCTCAATGCTCAATCCTCAATTCTCAATCCTCAATCCTCAGTCCTCAGACCTCAAACCTCAATCCTCAACTCTCAGCACTCATCCTCAATCCTCAATCCTCAATCTTCAATCCTCAATCCTCAATCCTCAAGCCACAGCCCTCAATCCTCAATCCTCAATCCTCAGTCCTCAAACCTCAATCTTCAACACTCAATTCTCAATCCTCAATCTTCAATCCTCAATCCTCAATCCACAATCCCCAATCCTCAATCCTCAGGCATCAATACTCAATCTTCAATACTCAATCCTCGATCCTCAATCCTCAATCCTCAATCCTCAACCCTCAATCCTCATTCCTCAAACCTCAATCCTCAACCCTCAGTCCTCATACTCAATTCTCAATTCTCAGTCCTCAATCCTCAATACTCAATCTTCAATCCTCAATAATCAACCTCCAATCCTAGATCCTCAATCCCCAAACTTCAATCCTTAATCCTCAATCTTCAATCTTCAATCCTCAATCCTCAATCCTCAATTCTGAATCCTCAATCCTCAGTCCTCTGTCCTCAAACCTCAATCCTCTACAATCAGCCCTCATCCTCCATCCTCAATCCTCAATCATCAATCCTCAATCTTATATCCTCAATATTCAATCTTCAATCCTCAATCCTCAATCCTCAATCCTCAATCCTCAATCCTCATTCTTCAATACTCAATACCCAATCCTCAATCTTCAATCCTCAATCCTCAATCCTCAATTCTGAATCCTCAATCCTCAGTCCTCTGTCCTCAAACCTCAATCCTCTACAATCAGCCCTCATTCTCCATCCTCAATCCTCAATCATCAATCCTCAATCTTATATCCTCAATATTCAATCGTCAATCCTCAATCCTCAATCCTCAATCCTCAATCCTCAAATCCTCAATCCTCAGTACTCAATCCTCAATCCTCAACCTTCAATCCTCAATACTCAATCTGCAATCCTCAATCCTCAAACCTCAATCCTCAATCCTCATTCTTCAATCCTCAATGCCCAATCCTCAATCTTCAATCCTCAATCCTCAATCCTCAATTCTCAACCCTCAATCCTTAATCCTCAGACCTCAAACATCAATACTCAACCCTCTGTCCTCGTCCTCAGTCCACAACCCTCAATCCTCAGTCCTCAATATTCAATGATCAATATTCAATCTTCAATCCTCAATCCTCTATCCTCAATCCTCAATTCTGAATCCTCAATCTTCAATCCTCAATCCTCAATCCTCAATACTCAATCCTCAATCTTCAATCCTGAATACCCACTCCTCAATCTTCAATCCTCAATCCTCAATCCTCAATCCTAATTCCTCAATCCTCATTCTTCAATCATCGATACCCAATCCTCAATTTCAATCCTCAATCCTCAATCCTCAATTCTCAATCCTCAATCCTCAGTCCTCAGTCCTCGAACCGCAATCCTCAACCCTCAGCCCTCATCCTCCATCCTCAATCCTCAATACCCAATCCTCAATCTTCAATTCTCAATCCTCAATCCTTAATTCTCAATCCTCAATCCTTAATCCTCAGACCTCAAACATCAATATTCAACCCTCAGTCCTCGTCCTCAATCCACAACCCTCAATCCTCAGTCCTCAATATTCAATCATCAATATTCAATCTTCAATCATCAATCCTCAATCCTCCATCCTCAATCCTCAATCCTCAATCCTCAATCTTCAATCCTCAAACCTCAATCCTCAATACTCAATCCTCAAGCTTCAATCCTCAATTCTCAATCCTCAATCCTCAATACTCAATCCTCAATCCTCAATCCTCAATCCTCAATCCTTAATTCTCATTCTTCAATCCTCAATACCCAATCCTCAATCTTCAATCCTCAATCCTCAGCCCTCAATCCTCAATCCTCAATCCTCATTCTTCAATCCTCAATACCCAGTCCTCAATCTTCAATCCTCAATCCTCAATCCTCAATTCTCAATCGTCAATCCTCAGTCCTCTGTCCTAAAACCTCAATCCTCCACCCTCAGCCCTCATCCTCAATCCTCAATCGTCAACCCTCAATACTCAGCCCTCAGTCCTCAAACCTCAATGCTCATTCCTCAATCCCCATTCCTCAATCCTCAATCCTCAATCCTCAATCATCAATCCTCAATCTTCAATACTCATTCCTCAATCCTCAATCCCCAATCCTCAATCCTCAATCATCATTCCTCAATCTTCAATACTCAATCCTCAATCCTCAACCCTCAATCCTCAATCCTCAGACCTCAAGTATCAATACTCAACCCTCAGTACTCGTCCTCAATACACAACCCTATATCATCAATCCTCAATCTTCATTCATCAATATTCAACCTTCAATCCTCAATCCTCAATCCTCAGTGTTCAATCCTCAATACCCAATCCTCAATCGTCAATCCTCAATCCTCAAGCGTCAACCTCAATCCTGAATCCTCAAGCCTCAATCCTCAGTCCTCAAACCTCAATCCCTAATCCTCAGTCCTGAATCCTCAAACTTCAGCCCTCAGTCCCCTTAAATCAATTGTCAATCCTCAGTCCTCAATAGTATATCCTCAATTCACAGTTTTCAATACTCAATCCCCATTCTTCACTCTTCAAATCTCAATCCACAAATATCAATTCTCATCACTAAACCATCAACACTCAGTCCTCAATCTTCAATCTTCAATCCTCAATCCTCAATCCTCAACCTTCAATCCTCAATAATGAATCTTCAATCATCAATCCTCAATCCTCAATCCTCAATCCTCAATCCTGAATATTCAATCCTCAGTCCCCAATCCTCAATCATCAATCCTCAGTCCTCAATCCTCAATCCTCAATTCTCAATACTCAGTCCTCAGTCCTGAAACCTCAACGCTCAATCCTCAGCCCTCTATCATCAATCCTCAATCTTCAATACACAATACTCAATCCTCAATCCTCAATCCTCAATCCTCAATCCTCAATCATCAATCCTCAATCTTCAATACTCAATCCTCAACCCCAATGCTCAATACTCAACCATCAGCACTCAATTCTCAATACTCAATAGAATATCCTGAATTCTCAGGATTCAATACTCAAACCTCAAACCTCAACCCTCAGCCCTCATCCTCCATCTTCAATCCTCTATCCTCAATCCTCAATCTTCAATCATCAATACTCAATCTTCAATCTTCAATCCTCAATCCTCAATCCTCCATTCTCAATCCTCAATCCTCAATCCCCAGACCTCAAACATCAATACTCAACCCTCAGTCCTCGTCCTCAATCCACAACACTCAATTCTCAATCCTCAATCTTCAATCATCAATATTCAATCTTCAGTCCTCAATCCTCAATCCTCAATCCTCAATCCTCAATCCTCAATGTTCAATCCGCAATACCCAATCCTCAATCTTCAGTCCTCAATTCTCAGCCCTCAAACCTCAATCATGAATCCACAATCCTGAATCCCCAATCTTCAGAACTCAGTCCTCAACAATCAGTCGTCAATTCTCAGTCCTCAATAGAATATCATCAATTCACACATTTCAATACTCAATACTCAATCTGCAATCTTGAAATCTCTATCCACAAACATCAATTCTCATCACTCAACCCTGAACACTCAGTCCCCAATCCTCAATCTTCAATCCTCAATCCTCAATCCTCAATTCTCAATCCTCAATCCTCAGTCCTCAGACCTCAAACCTCAATCCTCAACTCTCAGCACTCATCCTCAATCCTCAATCCTCAATCTTCAATCCTCAATCCTCAATCCTCAAGCCACAGCCCTCAATCCTCGATCCTCAATCCTCAGTCCTCAAACCTCAATCTTCAACACTCAATTCTCAATTCTCAATCTTCAATCCTCAATCCTCAATCCACAATCCCCAATCCTCAATCCTCAGGCATCAATACTCAATCTTCACTACTCAATCCTCGATCCTCAATCCTCAATCCTCAATCCTCAACCCTCAATCCTCATTCCTCAAACCTCAATCCTCAACCCTCAGTCCTCATACTCAATTCTCAATTCTCAGTCCTCAATCCTCAATACTCAATCTTCAATCCTCAATAATCAACCTCCAATCCTAGATCCTCAATCCCCAATCTTCAATCCTTAATCCTCAATCTTCAATCTTCAATCCTCAATCCTCAATCCTCAATTCTGAATCCTCAATCCTCAGTCCTCTGTCCTCAAACCTCAATCCTCTACAATCAGCCCTCATCCTCCATCCTCAATCCTCAATCATCAATCCTCAATCTTATATCCTCAATATTCAATCTTCAATCCTCAATCCTCAATCCTCAATTCTCAATCCTCAATCCTCATTCTTCAATACTCAATACCCAATCCTCAATCTTCAATCCTCAATCCTCAATCCTCAATTCTGAATTCTCAATCCTCAGTCCTCTGTCCTCAAACCTCAATCCTCTACAATCAGCCCTCTACCTCCATCCTCAATCCTCAATCATCAATCCTCAATCTTATATCCTCAATATTCAATCTTCAATCCTCAATCCTCAATCCTCAATCCTCAATCCTCAAATCCTCAATCCTCAGTACTCAATCCTCAATCCTCAACCTTCAATCCTCAATACTCAATCTGCAATCCTCAATCCTCAAACCTCAATCCTCAATCCTCATTCTTCAATCCTCAATGCCCAATCCTCAATCTTCAATCCTCAATCCTCAATCCTCAATTCTCAACCCTCAATCCTTAATCCTCAGACCTCAAGCATCAATACTCAACCCTCTGTCCTCGTCCTCAGTCCACAACCCTCAATCCTCAGTCCTCAATATTCAATCATCAATATTCAATCTTCAATCCTCAATCCTCTATCCTCAATCCTCAATTCTGAATCCTCAATCTTCAATCCTCAATCCTCAATCCTCAATACTCAATCCTCAATCTTCAATCCTGAATACCCACTCCTCAATCTTCAATCCTCAATCCTCAATCCTCAATCCTAATTCCTCAATCCTCATTCTTCAATCATCAATACCCAATCCTCAATTTCAATCCTCAATCCTCAATCCTCAATTCTCAATCCTGAATCCTCAGTCCTCAGTCCTCGAACCGCAATCCTCAACCCTCAGCCCTCATCCTCCATCCTCAATCCTCAATACCCAATCCTCAATCTTCAATTCTCAATCCTCAATCCTCAATTCTCAATCCTCAATCCTTAATCCTCAGACCTCAAACATCAATATTCAACCCTCAGTCCTCGTCCTCAATCCACAACCCTCAATCCTCAGTCCTCAATATTCAATCATCAATATTCAATTTTCAATCATCAATCCTCAATCCTCCATCCTCAATCCTCAATCCTCAATCTTCAATCCTCAAACCTCAATCCTCAATACTCAATCCTCAAGCTTCAATCCTCAATTCTCTATCCTCAATCCTCAATACTCAATCCTCAATCCTCAATCCTCAATTCTCAATCCTCAATCCTCAATCCCCAGACCTCAAACATCAATACTCAACCCTCAGTCCTCGTCCTCAATCCACAACACACAATCCTCAATCCTCAATCTTCAATCATCAATATTCAATCTTCAGTCCTCAATCCTCAATCCTCAATCCTCAATCCGCAATCCTCAATGTTCAGTCCGCAATACCCAATCCTCAATCTTCAGTCCTCAATTCTCAGTCCTCAAACCTCAATCATGAATCCACAATCCTGAATCCCCAATCTTCAGAACTCAGTCCTCAACAATCAGTCGTCAATTCTCAGTCCTCAATAGAATATCATCAATTCACACATTTCAATACTCAATACTCAATCTGCAATCTTGAAATCTCTATCCACAAACATCAATTCTCATCACTCAACCCTGAACACTCAGTCCCCAATCCTCAATCTTCAATCCTCAATCCTCAATCCTCAATTCTCAATCCTCAATCCTCAGTCCTCAGACCTCAAACCTCAATCCTCAACTCTCAGCACTCATCCTCAATCCTCAATCCTCAATCCTCAATCCTCAATCCTCAATCCTCAAGCCACAGCCCTCAATCCTCAATCCTCAATCCTCAGTCCTCAAACCTCAATCTTCAACACTCAATTCTCAATCCTCAATCTTCAATCCTCAATCCTCAATCCACAATCCCCAATCCTCAATCCTCAGGCATCAATACTCAATCTTCAATACTCAATCCTCGATCCTCAATCCTCAATCCTCAATCCTCAACCCTCAATCCTCATTCCTCAAACCTCAATCCTCAACCCTCAGTCCTCATACTCAATTCTCAATTCTCAATCCTCAATCCTCAATACTCAATCTTCAATCCTCAATAATCAACCTCCAATCCTAGATCCTCAATCCCCAATCTTCAATCCTTAATCCTCAATCTTCAATCTTCAATCCTCAATCCTCAATCCTCAATTCTGAATCCTCAATCCTCAGTCCTCTGTCCTCAAACCTCAATCCTCTACAATCAGCCCTCATCCTCCATCCTCAATCCTCAATCATCAATCCTCAATCTTATATCCTCAATATTCAATCTTCAATCCTCAATCCTCAATCCTCAATCCTCAATCCTCAATCCTCATTCTTCAATACTCAATACCCAATCCTCAATCTTCAATCCTCAATCCTCAATCCTCAATTCTGAATCCTCAATCCTCAGTCCTCTGTCCTCAAACCTCAATCCTCTACAATCAGCCCTCATCCTCCATCCTCAATCCTCAATCATCAATCCTCAATCTTATATCCTCAATATTCAATCTTCAATCCTCAATCCTCAAACCTCAATCCTCAATCCTCAAATCCTCAATCCTCAGTACTCAATCCTCAATCCTCAACCTTCAATCCTCAATACTCAATCTGCAATCCTCAATCCTCAAACGTCAATCCTCAATCCTCATTCTTCAATCCTCAATGCCCAATCCTCAATCTTCAATCCTCAATCCTCAATCCTCAATTCTCAACCCTCAATCCTAAATCCTCAGACCTCAAACATCAATACTCAACCCTCTGTCCTCGTCCTCAGTCCACAACCCTCAATCCTCAGTCCTCAATATTCAATCATCAATATTCAATCTTCAATCCTCAATCCTCTATCCTCAATCATCAATTCTGAATCCTCAATCTTCAATCCTCAATCCTCAATCCTCATTACTCAATCCTCAATCTTCAATCCTGAATACCCACTCCTCAATCTTCAATCCTCAATCCTCAATCCTCAATCCTAATTCCTCAATCCTCATTCCTCAATCATCAATACCCAATCCTCAATTTCAATCCTCAATCCTCAATCCTCAATTCTCAATCCTCAATCCTCAGTCCTCAGTCCTCGAACCGCAATCCTCAACCCTCAGCCCTCATCCTCCATCCTCAATCCTCAATACCCAATCCTCAATCTTCAATTCTCAATCCTCAATCCTCAATTCTCAATCCTCAATCCTTAATCCTCAGACCTCAAACATCAATATTCAACCCTCAGTCCTCGTCCTCAATCCACAACCCTCAATCCTCAGTCCTCAATATTCAATCATCAATATTCAATCTTCAATCATCAATCCTCAATCCTCCATCCTCAATCCTCAATCCTCAATCTTCAATCCTCAAACCTCAATCCTCAATACTCAATCCTCAAGCTTCAATCCTCAATTCTCAATCCTCAATCCTCAATACTCAATCCTCAATCTTCAATCCTCAATCCCCAATCCTCAATCCTAATTCCTCAATCCTAATTCTCCAATCATCAATACCCAATCCACAATTTCAATCCTCAATCCTCAATCCTCAATTCTCAATCCTCAGTCCTCAGTCCTCAGTCCTCAAATCGCAATCCTCAATCCTCAGTCCTCATCCTCCATCCTCAATCCTCAATCCTCAATCCTCAATCTTCAATCCTCAATTCTCAATCTTCAATCCTCGATCCTGAATCATCAATACTCAATCCTCAATCCTCAGGCATCAATACTCAATTTTCAATACTCAATCCTCAATCCTCAATCCTCAATCCTCAATCCTCAATCCTCAACCCTCAATCCTCATTCCTCAAACCTCAATCCTCAACCCTCAGATCTCATACTCAATTCTCAATTCTCAATCCTCAATCCTCAATCCTCAATGTTCAATCCTCAATAATCAATCTCCAATTCTAGATCCTCAATCCCCAATCTTCAATCCTTAATCCTTAATCCTCAATCTTCAATCCCCAATCCCCAGTACTCAATCTTCCATCCTCAATGCTCAATCCTCAATCCTCAATCCTCAGTCCTCAGTCCTCAACCCTCAATCCTCAAACCTCAAACCTCAACCGTCAGTCCTCATTCTCCATCCTCAATCCTCAATCCTCAATCCTCAATCTTCAATCCCCAATACTCAATCTTCAATCCTCAATCCTTAATTCTCATTCTTCAATCCTCAATACCCAATCCTCAATCTTCAATCCTCAATCCTCAGTCCTCAATCCTCAATCCTCAATCATCAATCCTCAATCTTATATCCTCAATATTCAATCTTCAATCCTCAATCCTCAATCCTCAGTCCTCAATCCTCAAATCCTCAATCCTCAGTACTCAATCCTCAATCCTCAACCTTCAATCCTCAATACTCAATCTGCAATCCTCAATCCTCAAACCTCAATCCTCAATCCTCAATATTCAATCATCAATACTCAATCATCAATCCTCAATCCTCAATCCTCAATCCTCAATCCTCAATCCTCAGGCATCAATACTCAATCTACAATATTCAATCCTCAATCCTTAATCCTCAATCCACAATGCTTAACCTTCAATACTCAATACTCAATCTACAATCCTCAATCCTCAATCCTCAATCCTCAATCCTCAAACCTCAATCCTCTACCCTCAGTCCTCATCCTCAATTCTCAATTCTCAATCCTCAATCCTCAATCCTCAATCTTCAATCCTCAATAATCAATCTCCGATCCTAGGTCCTCAATCCCCAACCTTCAATCGTTAATCCTCAATCTTCTATCCTCAATCCCCAGTCATCAATCTTCAATCCTCAATGCTCAATCCTCAATCCTCAATCCTCAGTCCTCAATCCCCAATCCTCAATCCTCAAACCTCAATCCCCAACCGTCAGTCCTCGTCCTCAATCCTCAAACCTCAATCCTCAATCCTCAATATTCAATCATCAATCTTCAATCCTCAATCCTCAATCCTCAATCCTAATTCCTCAATCCTCATTCTTCAATCCTCAATACCCAATCCTCAATTTCAATCCTCAATCCTCAATCCTCAATTCTCAATCCTCAATCCTCATTCCTCAGTCCTCAAACGGCAATCCTCAACCCTCAGCCCTCATCCTCCATCTTCAATCCTCAATCCTCAATCCTCAAACCTCAATCCTCAATCCTCAATAATCAATCATCAATACTCAATCTTCAATCCTCAATCCTCAAACCTCAATCCTCAATCCTCAATCCTCAATCCTCAATCCCCATTCCTCAAACCTCAATCCTCAACCCTCAGTCTTCATCCTCAATTCTCAATTCTCAATCCTCAATCCTCAATCCTTAATCTTCAATCCTCAATAATCAATCTCCGATTCTAGGTGCTCAATCCCCAACCTTCAATCGTTAATCCTCAATCTTCAATCCTCAATCCCCAGTCATCAATCTTCAATCCTCAATGCTCAATCCTCAATCCTCAATCCTCAGTCCTCAATTCCCAATCCTCAATCCTCAAACCTCAATCCTCAACCGTCAGTCCTCGTCCTCAATCCTCAAACCTCAATCCTCAATCCTCAATATTCAATCATCAATACTCAATCTTCAATCCTCAATCCTCAAACCTCAATCCTCAATCCTCATTCTTCAACCCTAAATACACAATCCTCAATCTTCAATACTCAATCCTCATTCCTCACACCTCAATCCTCAACCCTCAGTCTTCATACTCAATCCTCAATTCTCAATCCTCAATCCTCAGTCCTCAGACCTCAAACCTCAATCCTCAACTCTCAGCCCTCATCCTCAATCCTCAATCCTCAATCTTCAATCCTCAATTCTCAATCCTCAATCTTCAATCCTCAATCCTCAATCCTCAATCCCCAATCCTCAATCCTCAGGCATCAATACTCAATCTTCAATACTCAATCCTCAATCCTCAATCCTCAATCCTCAACCCTCAATCCTCATTCCTCAAACCTCAATCCTCAACCCTCAGTCCTCATTCTCAATTCTCAATTCTCAATTCTGAATCCTCAATCCTCAATCCTCAATCTTCAATCCTCAATAATCAACCTCCTATCCTAGATCCTCAATCCCCAATCTTCAATCCTTAATCCTCAATCTTCAATCCTTAATTCTCAATCGTCAATCTTCAATCCTCAATACTCAATCTTCAATCCTCAATCCTCAATCCTCAATCCTCAACCCTTAATCCTCAATCGTCAATCTTCAATCCTCAATACTCAATCTTCAATCCTCAATCCTCAATCCTCAATCCTCAATCCTCATTCTTCAATACTCAATACCCAATCCTCAATCTTCAATCCTCAATCCTCAATCCTCAATTCTCAATCCTCAATCCTCAGTCCTCTGTCCTCAAACCTCAATCCTAATTCCTCAATCCTCTTTCTTCAATCCTCAATACCCAATCCTCAACTTCAATCCTCAATCCTCAATCCTCATTTCTCAATCCTCAATCCTCAACCCTCAGTCCTCAGTGATCAATACTCAATCTTCAATACCCAATCCTCAATCTTCAATCCTCAATCCTCAATACTCAATTCTCAATCCTCAATCCTTAATCCTCAGACCTCAAACATCAATATTCAACCCTCAGTCCTCGTCGTCAATCCACAACCCTCAATCCTCAGTCCTCAATATTCAATCATCAATATTCAATCTTCAATCCTCAATCCTCAATCCTCAATCCTCAATCCTCAATCTTCAACCCTGAATCCTCATTCCTCAATACTCAATCCTCAATCTTCAATCCTCAATACTCAGTCTTCAATCCTCAATCCTCAATCCTCAATCCTCAATCCTCAATCTTCAATCCTCAACACTCAACCTTCAATCCTCAATCCTCAATCCTCAATCCTCAATCCTCATTCTTCAATCCTCAATTCCCAATCCTCAATCTTCAATCCTCAATCTTCAAACCTCAATCCTAATTCCTCAATCCTCTTTCTTCAATCCTCAATACCCAATCCTCAACTTCAATCCTCAATCCTCAATCCTCATTTCTCAATCCTCAATCCTCAACTCTCGGCCCTCATCCTCCATCCTCAGTACTCAATCCTCTATCCTCAATCTTCAATCCTCAATACCCAATCTTCAATGCTCATTCCTCAATCCTCAATCCTCAATCCTCAATCTTTAATCCTCAATACTCAATCTGCAATCCTCAATCCTCAAACCTCAATCCTCAATCCTCATTCCTCAATCCTCAATACCCAATCCTCAATCCTCAATCCTCAATCCTCAATCCTCAATATTCAATCATCAATACTCAATCTTCAATCCTCAATCTTCAATCCTCAATAGTCAATCTTCAATCCTCAATCCTCAATCCTCAATCCTCAGTCCTCAATTCCCAGGCATCAATACTCAATCTACAATATTCAATCCTCAATCCTTAATCCTCAATACACAATCCTCAACCTTCAATACTCAATACTCAATCTTCAATCCTCAATCCTCAATCCTCAATCCTCAATCCTCAATCCTCAATCCTCAATATTCAATCCTCAATACTCAATCTTCAATTATCATCTTCAATCCTCAATTCTCAGTCGTCAATCCTCAGTCATCAATCCTCAATCTTCAATACTTAATCGTCAATCCTTAGTCCTCAATCCTCACTCCTCAATCCTCAATCCTCGATCCTCAAACCTCAATCCTCAACCCTCAGTCTTCATCCTCAATCCTCAAACCTCAATCCTCAATCCTCAACATTCAATCATCAATACTCAATCTTCAATCCTCAATCCTCAAACCTCAATCCTCAATCCTCATTCTTCAATCCTAAATACCCAATCCTCAATCTTCAATCCTCAATCCTCAATCCTCAATCCTCAATCCTCAATCCTCAATCCTCAAATCCTCAATCCTCAGTACTCAATCCTCAATCCTCAACCTTCAATCCTCAATACTCAATCTGCAATCCTCAATCCTCAAACGTCAATCCTCAATCCTCATTCTTCAATCCTCAATGCCCAATCCTCAATCTTCAATCCTCAATCCTCAATCCTCAATTCTCAACCCTCAATCCTTAATCCTCAGACCTCAAACATCAATACTCAACCCTCTGTCCTCGTCCTCAGTCCACAACCCTCAATCCTCAGTCCTCAATATTCAATCATCAATATTCAATCTTCAATCCTCAATCCTCTATCCTCAATCATCAATTCTGAATCCTCAATCTTCAATCCTCAATCCTCAATCCTCATTACTCAATCCTCAATCTTCAATCCTGAATACCCACTCCTCAATCTTCAATCCTCAATCCTCAATCCTCAATCCTAATTCCTCAATCCTCATTCCTCAATCATCAATACCCAATCCTCAATTTCAATCCTCAATCCTCAATCCTCAATTCTCAATCCTCAATCCTCAGTCCTCAGTCCTCGAACCGCAATCCTCAACCCTCAGCCCTCATCCTCCATCCTCAATCCTCAATTCCCAATCCTCAATCTTCAATTCTCAATCCTCAATCCTCAATTCTCAATCCTCAATCCTTAATCCTCAGACCTCAAACATCAATATTCAACCCTCAGTCCTCGTCCTCAATCCACAACCCTCAATCCTCAGTCCTCAATATTCAATCATCAATATTCAATCTTCAATCATCAATCCTCAATCCTCCATCCTCAATCCTCAATCCTCAATCTTCAATCCTCAAACCTCAATCCTCAATACTCAATCCTCAAGCTTCAATCCTCAATTCTCAATCCTCAATCCTCAATACTCAATCCTCAATCTTCAATCCTCAATCCCCAATCCTCAATCCTAATTCCTCAATCCTAATTCTCCAATCATCAATACCCAATCCACAATTTCAATCCTCAATCCTCAATCCTCAATTCTCAATCCTCAGTCCTCAGTCCTCAGTCCTCAAATCGCAATCCTCAATCCTCAGTCCTCATCCTCCATCCTCAATCCTCAATCCTCAATCCTCAATCTTCAATCCTCAATTCTCAATCTTCAATCCTCGATCCTGAATCATCAATACTCAATCCTCAATCCTCAGGCATCAATACTCAATTTTCAATACTCAATCCTCAATCCTCAATCCTCAATCCTCAATCCTCAATCCTCAACCCTCAATCCTCATTCCTCAAACCTCAATCCTCAACCCTCAGATCTCATACTCAATTCTCAATTCTCAATCCTCAATCCTCAATCCTCAATGTTCAATCCTCAATAATCAATCTCCAATTCTAGATCCTCAATCCCCAATCTTCAATCCTTAATCCTCAATCTTCAATCCCCAATCCCCAGTACTCAATCTTCCATCCTCAATGCTCAATCCTCAATCCTCAATCCTCAGTCCTCAGTCCTCAATCTTCAATCCTCAAACCTCAATCCTCAACCGTCAGTCCTCATTCTCCATCCTCAATCCTCAATCCTCAATCCTCAATCTTCAATCCCCAATACTCAATCTTCAATCCTCAATCCTTAATTCTCAATCCTAATTCCTCAATCCTCATTCCTCAATCATCAATACCCAATCCTCAATTTCAATCCTCAATCCTCAATCCTCAATTCTCAATCCTCAATCCTCAGTCCTCAGTCCTCGAACCGCAATCCTCAACCCTCAGCCCTCATCCTCCATCCTCAATCCTCAATACCCAATCCTCAATCTTCAATTCTCAATCCTCAATCCTCAATTCTCAATCCTCAATCCTTAATCCTCAGACCTCAAACATCAATATTCAACCCTCAGTCCTCGTCCTCAATCCACAACCCTCAATCCTCAGTCCTCAATATTCAATCATCAATATTCAATCTTCAATCATCAATCCTCAATCCTCCATCCTCAATCCTCAATCCTCAATCTTCAATCCTCAAACCTCAATCCTCAATACTCAATCCTCAAGCTTCAATCCTCAATTCTCAATCCTCAATCCTCAATACTCAATCCTCAATCTTCAATCCTCAATCCCCAATCCTCAATCCTAATTCCTCAATCCTAATTCTCCAATCATCAATACCCAATCCACAATTTCAATCCTCAATCCTCAATCCTCAATTCTCAATCCTCAGTCCTCAGTCCTCAGTCCTCAAATCGCAATCCTCAATCCTCAGTCCTCATCCTCCATCCTCAATCCTCAATCCTCAATCCTCAATCTTCAATCCTCAATTCTCAATCTTCAATCCTCGATCCTGAATCATCAATACTCAATCCTCAATCCTCAGGCATCAATACTCAATTTTCAATACTCAATCCTCAATCCTCAATCCTCAATCCTCAATCCTCAATCCTCAACCCTCAATCCTCATTCCTCAAACCTCAATCCTCAACCCTCAGATCTCATACTCAATTCTCAATTCTCAATCCTCAATCCTCAATCCTCAATGTTCAATCCTCAATAATCAATCTCCAATTCTAGATCCTCAATCCCCAATCTTCAATCCTTAATCCTCAATCTTCAATCCCCAATCCCCAGTACTCAATCTTCCATCCTCAATGCTCAATCCTCAATCCTCAATCCTCAGTCCTCAGTCCTCAATCTTCAATCCTCAAACCTCAAACCTCAACCGTCAGCCCTCATTCTCCATCCTCAATCCTCAATCCTCAATCCTCAATCTTCAATCCCCAATACTCAATCTTCAATCCTCAATCCTTAATTCTCATTCTTCAATCCTCAATACCCAATCCTCAATCTTCAATCCTCAATCCTCAGTCCTCAATCCTCAATCCTCAATCATCAATCCTCAATCTTATATCCTCAATATTCAATCTTCAATCCTCAATCCTCAATCCTCAGTCCTCAATCCTCAAATCCTCAATCCTCAGTACTCAATCCTCAATCCTCAACCTTCAATCCTCAATACTCAATCTGCAATCCTCAATCCTCAAACCTCAATCCTCAATCCTCAATATTCAATCATCAATACTCAATCATCAATCCTCAATCCTCAATCCTCAATCCTCAATCCTCAATCCTCAGGCATCAATACTCAATCTACAATATTCAATCCTCAATCCTTAATCCTCAATCCACAATGCTTAACCTTCAATACTCAATACTCAATCTACAATCCTCAATCCTCAATCCTCAATCCTCAATCCTCAAACCTCAATCCTCTACCCTCAGTCCTCATCCTCAATTCTCAATTCTCAATCCTCAATCCTCAATCCTCAATCTTCAATCCTCAATAATCAATCTCCGATCCTAGGTCCTCAATCCCCAACCTTCAATCGTTAATCCTCAATCTTCTATCCTCAATCCCCAGTCATCAATCTTCAATCCTCAATGCTCAATCCTCAATCCTCAATCCTCAGTCCTCAATCCCCAATCCTCAATCCTCAAACCTCAATCCCCAACCGTCAGTCCTCGTCCTCAATCCTCAAACCTCAATCCTCAATCCTCAATATTCAATCATCAATCTTCAATCCTCAATCCTCAATCCTCAATCCTAATTCCTCAATCCTCATTCTTCAATCCTCAATACCCAATCCTCAATTTCAATCCTCAATCCTCAATCCTCAATTCTCAATCCTCAATCCTCATTCCTCAGTCCTCAAACGGCAATCCTCAACCCTCAGCCCTCATCCTCCATCTTCAATCCTCAATCCTCAATCCTCAAACCTCAATCCTCAATCCTCAATAATCAATCATCAATACTCAATCTTCAATCCTCAATCCTCAAACCTCAATCCTCAATCCTCAATCCTCAATCCTCAATCCCCATTCCTCAAACCTCAATCCTCAACCCTCAGTCTTCATCCTCAATTCTCAATTCTCAATCCTCAATCCTCAATCCTTAATCTTCAATCCTCAATAATCAATCTCCGATTCTAGGTGCTCAATCCCCAACCTTCAATCGTTAATCCTCAATCTTCAATCCTCAATCCCCAGTCATCAATCTTCAATCCTCAATGCTCAATCCTCAATCCTCAATCCTCAGTCCTCAATTCCCAATCCTCGATCCTCAAACCTCAATCCTCAACCGTCAGTCCTCGTCCTCAATCCTCAAACCTCAATCCTCAATCCTCATTCTTCAACCCTAAATACACAATCCTCAATCTTCAATACTCAATCCTCATTCCTCACACCTCAATCCTCAACCCTCAGTCCTCATACTCAATCCTCAATTCTCAATCCTCAATCCTCAGTCCTCAGACCTCAAACCTCAATCCTCAACTCTCAGCCCTCATCCTCAATCCTCAATCCTCAATCTTCAATCCTCAATTCTCAATCCTCAATCTTCAATCCTCAATCCTCAATCCTCAATCCCCAATCCTCAATCCTCAGGCATCAATACTCAATCTTCAATACTCAATCCTCAATCCTCAATCCTCAATCCTCAATCCTCAACCCTCAATCCTCATTCCTCAAACCTCAATCCTCAACCCTCAGTCCTCATTCTCAATTCTCAATTCTCAATTCTGAATCCTCAATCCTCAATCCTCAATCTTCAATCCTCAATAATCAACCTCCTATCCTAGATCCTCAATCCCCAATCTTCAATCCTTAATCCTCAATCTTCAATCCTTAATTCTCAATCGTCAATCTTCAATCCTCAATACTCAATCTTCAATCCTCAATCCTCAATCCTCAATCCTCAACCCTTAATCCTCAATCGTCAATCTTCAATCCTCAATACTCAATCTTCAATCCTCAATCCTCAATCCTCAATCCTCAATCCTCATTCTTCAATACTCAATACCCAATCCTCAATCTTCAATCCTCAATCCTCAATCCTCAATTCTCAATCCTCAATCCTCAGTCCTCTGTCCTCAAACCTCAATCCTAATTCCTCAATCCTCTTTCTTCAATCCTCAATACCCAATCCTCAACTTCAATCCTCAATCCTCAATCCTCATTTCTCAATCCTCAATCCTCAACCCTCAGTCCTCAGTGATCAATACTCAATCTTCAATACCCAATCCTCAATCTTCAATCCTCAATCCTCAATACTCAATTCTCAATCCTCAATCCTTAATCCTCAGACCTCAAACATCAATATTCAACCCTCAGTCCTCGTCGTCAATCCACAACCCTCAATCCTCAGTCCTCAATATTCAATCATCAATATTCAATCTTCAATCCTCAATCCTCAATCCTCAATCCTCAATCCTCAATCTTCAACCCTGAATCCTCATTCCTCAATACTCAATCCTCAATCTTCAATCCTCAATACTCAGTCTTCAATCCTCAATCCTCAATCCTCAATCCTCAATCCTCAATCTTCAATCCTCAACACTCAACCTTCAATCCTCAATCCTCAATCCTCAATCCTCAATCCTCATTCTTCAATCCTCAATTCCCAATCCTCAATCTTCAATCCTCAATCCTCAAACCTCAATCCTAATTCCTCAATCCTCTTTCTTCAATCCTCAATACCCAATCCTCAACTTCAATCCTCAATCCTCAATCCTCATTTCTCAATCCTCAATCCTCAACCCTCGGCCCTCATCCTCCATCCTCAGTACTCAATCCTCTATCCTCAATCTTCAATCCTCAATACCCAATCTTCAATGCTCATTCCTCAATCCTCAATCCTCAATCCTCAATCTTTAATCCTCAATACTCAATCTGCAATCCTCAATCCTCAAACCTCAATCCTCAATCCTCATTCCTCAATCCTCAATACCCAATCCTCAATCCTCAATCCTCAATCCTCAATCCTCAATATTCAATCATCAATACTCAATCTTCAATCCTCAATCCTCAATACACAATCCTCAACCTTCAATACTCAATACTCAATCTTCAATCCTCAATCCTCAATCCTCAATCCTCAATCCTCAATCCTCAATCCTCAATATTCAATCCTCAATACTCAATCTTCAATCATCATCTTCAATCCTCAATTCTCAGTCGTCAATCCTCAGTCATCAATCCTCAATCTTCAATACTTAATCGTCAATCCTTAGTCCTCAATCCTCACTCCTCAATCCTCAATCCTCGTTCCTCAAACCTCAATCCTCAACCCTCAGTCTTCATCCTCAATCCTCAAACCTCAATCCTCAATCCTCAACATTCAATCATCAATACTCAATCTGCAATCCTCAATCCTCAAACCTCAATCCTCAATCCTCATTCTTCAATCCTAAATACCCAATCCTCAATCTTCAATCCTCAATCCTCAATCCTCAATTCTCAATCCTCAATCCTTAATCCTCAGACACCAAACATCAATATTCAATCCTCAGTCCTCGTCCTCAATCCACAACCCTCAATCCTCAGTCCTCAATATTCAATCATCAATATTCAATCTTCAATCATCAATCCTCAATCCTCCATCCTCAATCCTCAATCCTCAATCTTCAATCCTCAAACCTCAATCCTCAATACTCAATCCTCAAGCTTCAATCCTCAATTCTCAATCCTCAATCCTCAATACTCAATCCTCAATCCTCAATCCTCAATCCTCAATCCTTAATTCTCATTCTTCAATCCTCAATACCCAATCCTCAATCTTCAATCCTGAATCCTCAGCCCTCAATCCTCAATCCTCAATCCTCATTCTTCAATCCTCAATACCCAGTCCTCAATCTTCAATCCTCAATCCTCAATCCTCAATTCTCAATCGTCAATCCTCAGTCCTCTGTCCTAAAACCTCAATCCTCCACCCTCAGCCCTCATCCTCAATCCTCAATCGTCAACCCTCAAAACTCAGCCCTCAGTCCTCAAACCTCAATGCTCATTCCTCAATCCCCATTCCTCAATCCTCAATCCTCAATCCTCAATCATCAATCCTCAATCTTCAATACTCATTCCTCAATCCTCAATCCCCAATCCTCAATCCTCAATCATCATTCCTCAATCTTCAATACTCAATCCTCAATCCTCAACCCTCAATCCTCAATCCTCAGACCTCAAGTATCAATACTCAACCCTCAGTCCTCGTCCTCAATACACAACCCTATATCATCAATCCTCAATCTTCATTCATCAATACTCAACCTTCAATCCTCAATCCTCAATCCTCAGTGTTCAATCCTCAATACCCAATCCTCAATCGTCAATCCTCAATCCTCAAGCGTCAATCCTCAATCCTGAATCCTCAAGCCTCAATCCTCAGTCCTCAAACCTCAATCCCTAATCCTCAGTCCTGAATCCTCAAACTTCAGCCCTCAGTCCCCTTAAATCAATTGTCAATCCTCAGTCCTCAATAGTATATCCTCAATTCACAGTTTTCAATACTCAATCCCCATTCTTCACTCTTCAAATCTCAATCCACAAATATCAATTCTCATCACTAAACCATCAACACTCAGTCCTCAATCTTCAATCTTCAATCCTCAATCCTCAATCCTCAACCTTCAATCCTCAATAATGAATCTTCAATCATCAATCCTCAATCTTCAATCCTCAATCCTCAATCCTGAATATTCAATCCTCAGTCCCCAATCCTCAATCATCAATCCTCAGTCCTCAATCCTCAATCCTCAATTCTCAATACTCAGTCCTCAGTCCTCAAACCTCAACGCTCAATCCTCAGTCCTCTATCATCAATCCTCAATCTTCAATACACAATACTCAATCCTCAATCCTCAATCCTCAATCCTCAATCCTCAATCATCAATCCTCAATCTTCAATACTCAATCCTCAACCCCAATGCTCAATACTCAACCATCAGCACTCAATTCTCAATACTCAATAGAATATCCTGAATTCTCAGGATTCAATACTCAAACCTCAAACCTCAACCCTCAGCCCTCATCCTCCATCTTCAATCCTCTATCCTCAATCCTCAATCTTCAATCCTCAATACTCAATCTTCAATCCTCAATCCTCAATCCTCAATCCTCATTCTTCAATCCTCAATACCCAATCCTCAATCTTCAATCCTCAATCCTCAATCCTCAATTCTCAATCCTCAATCCTCAATCCCCAGACCTCAAACATCAATACTCAACCCTCAGTCCTCGTCCTCAATCCACAACACTCAATCCTCAATCCTCAATCTTCAATCATCAATATTCAATCTTCAGTCCTCAATCCTCAATCCTCAATCCTCAATCCTCAATCCTCAATGTTCAATCCGCAATACCCAATCCTCAATCTTCAGTCCTCAATTCTCAGCCCTCAAACCTCAATCATGAATCCACAATCCTGAATCCCCAATCTTCAGAACTCAGTCCTCAACAATCAGTCGTCAATTCTCAGTCCTCTATAGAATATCATCAATTCACACATTTCAATACTCAATACTCAATCTGCAATCTTGAAATCTCTATCCACAAACATCAATTCTCATCACTCAACCCTGAACACTCAGTCCCCAATCCTCAATCTTCAATCCTCAATCCTCAATCCTCAATTCTCAATCCTCAATCCTCAGTCCTCAGACCTCAAACCTCAATCCTCAACTCTCAGCACTCATCCTCAATCCTCAATCCTCAATCTTCAATCCTCAATCCTCAATCCTCAAGCCACAGCCCTCAATCCTCGATCCTCAATCCTCAGTCCTCAAACCTCAATCTTCAACACTCAATTCTCAATTCTCAATCTTCAATCCTCAATCCTCAATCCACAATCTCCAATCCTCAATCCTCAGGCATCAATACTCAATCTTCACTACTCAATCCTCGATCCTCAATCCTCAATCCTCAATCCTCAACCCTCAATCCTCATTCCTCAAACCTCACTCCTCAACCCTCAGTCCTCATACTCAATTCTCAATTCTCAGTCCTCAATCCTCAATACTCAATCTTCAATCCTCAATAATCAACCTCCAATCCTAGATCCTCAATCCCCAATCTTCAATCCTTAATCCTCAATCTTCAATCTTCAATCCTCAATCCTCAATCCTCAATTCTGAATCCTCAATCCTCAGTCCTCTGTCCTCAAACCTCAATCCTCTACAATCAGCCCTCATCCTCCATCCTCAATCCTCAATCATCAATCCTCAATCTTATATCCTCAATATTCAATCTTCAATCCTCAATCCTCAATCCTCAATTCTCAATCCTCAATCCTCATTCTTCAATACTCAATACCCAATCCGCAATCTTCAATCCTCAATCCTCAATCCTCAATTCTGAATCCTCAATCCTCAGTCCTCTGTCCTCAAACCTCAATCCTCTACAATCAGCCCTCTACCTCCATCCTCAATCCTCAATCATCAATCCTCAATCTTATATCCTCAATATTCAATCTTCAATCCTCAATCCTCAATCCTCAATCCTCAATCCTCAAATCCTCAATCCTCAGTACTCAATCCTCAATCCTCAACCTTCAATCCTCAATACTCAATCTGCAATCCTCAATCCTCAAACCTCAATCCTCAATCCTCATTCTTCAATCCTCAATGCCCAATCCTCAATCTTCAATCCTCAATCCTCAATCCTCAATTCTCAACCCTCAATCCTTAATCCTCAGACCTCAAGCATCAATACTCAACCCTCTGTCCTCGTCCTCAGTCCACAACCCTCAATCCTCAGACCTCAATATTCAATCATCAATATTCAATCTTCAATCCTCAATCCTCTATCCTCAATCCTCAATTCTGAATCCTCAATCTTCAATCCTCAATCCTCAATCCTCAATACTCAATCCTCAATCTTCAATCCTGAATACCCACTCCTCAATCTTCAATCCTCAATCCTCAATCCTCAATCCTAATTCCTCAATCCTCATTCTTCAATCATCAATACCCAATCCTCAATTTCAATCCTCAATCCTCAATCCTCAATTCTCAATCCTGAATCCTCAGTCCTCAGTCCTCGAACCGCAATCCTCAACCCTCAGCCCTCATCCTCCATCCTCAATCCTCAATACCCAATCCTCAATCTTCAATTCTCAATCCTCAATCCTCAATTCTCAATCCTCAATCCTTAATCCTCAGACCTCAAACATCAATATTCAACCCTCAGTCCTCGTCCTCAATCCACAACCCTCAATCCTCAGTCCTCAATATTCAATCATCAATATTCAATTTTCAATCATCAATCCTCAATCCTCCATCCTCAATCCTCAATCCTCAATCTTCAATCCTCAAACCTCAATCCTCAATACTCAATCCTCAAGCTTCAATCCTCAATTCTCAATCCTCAATCCTCAATACTCAATCCTCAATCCTCAATCCTCAATTCTCAATCCTCAATCCTCAATCCCAAGACCTCAAACATCAATACTCAACCCTCAGTCCTCGTCCTCAATCCACAACACACAATCCTCAATCCTCAATCTTCAATCATCAATATTCAATCTTCAGTCCTCAATCCTCAATCCTCAATCCTCAATCCGCAATCCTCAATGTTCAATCCGCAATACCCAATCCTCAATCTTCAGTCCTCAATTCTCAGTCCTCAAACCTCAATCATGAATCCACAATCCTGAATCCCCAATCTTCAGAACTCAGTCCTCAACAATCAGTCGTCAATTCTCAGTCCTCAATAGAATATCATCAATTCACACATTTCAATACTCAATACTCAATCTGCAATCTTGAAATCTCTATCCACAAACATCAATTCTCATCACTCAACCCTGAACACTCAGTCCCCAATCCTCAATCTTCAATCCTCAATCCTCAATCCTCAATTCTCAATCCTCAATCCTCATTCCTCAGACCTCAAACCTCAATCCTCAACTCTCAGCACTCATCCTCAATCCTCAATCCTCAATCCTCAATCCTCAATCCTCAATCCTCAAGCCACAGCCCTCAATCCTCAATCCTCAATCCTCAGTCCTCAAACCTCAATCTTCAACACTCAATTCTCAATCCTCAATCTTCAATCCTCAATCCTCAATCCACAATCCCCAATCCTCAATCCTCAGGCATCAATACTCAATCTTCAATACTCAATCCTCGATCCTCAATCCTCAATCCTCAATCCTCAACCCTCAATCCTCATTCCTCAAACCTCAATCCTCAACCCTCAGTCCTCATACTCAATTCTCAATTCTCAATCCTCAATCCTCAATACTCAATCTTCAATCCTCAATAATCAACCTCCAATCCTAGATCCTCAATCCCCAATCTTCAATCCTTAATCCTCAATCTTCAATCTTCAATCCTCAATCCTCAATCCTCAATTCTGAATCCTCAATCCTCAGTCCTCTGTCCTCAAACCTCAATCCTCTACAATCAGCCCTCATCCTCCATCCTCAATCCTCAATCATCAATCCTCAATCTTATATCCTCAATATTCAATCTTCAATCCTCAATCCTCAATCCTCAATCCTCAATCCTCAATCCTCATTCTTCAATACTCAATACCCAATCCTCAATCTTCAATCCTCAATCCTCAATCCTCAATTCTGAATCCTCAATCCTCAGTCCTCTGTCCTCAAACCTCAATCCTCTACAATCAGCCCTCATCCTCCATCCTCAATCCTCAATCATCAATCCTCAATCTTATATCCTCAATATTCAATCTTCAATCCTCAATCCTCAATCCTCAATCCTCAATCCTCAAATCCTCAATCCTCAGTACTCAATCCTTAATCCTCAACCTTCAATCCTCAATACTCAATCTGCAATCCTCAATCCTCAAACGTCAATCCTCAATCCTCATTCTTCAATCCTCAATGCCCAATCCTCAGTCTTCAATCCTCAATCCTCAATCCTCAATTCTCAACCCTCAATCCTTAATCCTCAGACCTCAAACATCAATACTCAACCCTCTGTCCTCGTCCTCAGTCCACAACCCTCAATCCTCAGTCCTCAATATTCAGTCATCAATATTCAATCTTCAATCCTCAATCCTCTATCCTCAATCCTCAATTCTGAATCCTCAATCTTCAATCCTCAATCCTCAATCCTCAATACTCAATCCTCAATCTTCAATCCTGAATACCCAATCCTCAATCTTCAATCCTCAATCCTCAATCCTCAATCCTAATTCCTCAATCCTCATTCTTCAATCATCAATACCCAATCCTCAATTTCAATCCTCAATCCTCAATCCTCAATTCTCAATCCTCAATCCTCAGTCCTCAGTCCTCGAACCGCAATCCTCAACCCTCAGCCCTCATCCTCCATCCTCAATCCTCAATACCCAATCCTCAATCTTCAATTCTCAATCCTCAATCCTCAATTCTCAATCCTCAATCCTTAATCCTCAGACCTCAAATATCAATATTCAACCCTCAGTCCTCGTCCTCAATCCACAACCCTCAATCCTCAGTCCTCAATATTCAATCATCAATATTCAATCTTCAATCATCAATCCTCAATCCTCCATCCTCAATCCTCAATCCTCAATCTTCAATCCTCAAACCTCAATCCTCAATACTCAATCCTCAAGCTTCAATCCTCAATTCTCAATACTCAATCCTCAATACTCAATCCTCAATCTTCAATCCTCAATCCCCAATCCTCAATCCTAATTCCTCAATCCTCATTCTCCAATCATCAATACCCAATCCACAATTTCAATCCTCAATCCTCAATCCTCAATTCTCAATCCTCAGTCCTCAGTCCTCAGTCCTCAAATCGCAATCCTCAATCCTCAGTCCTCATCCTCCATCCTCAATCCTCAATCCTCAATCCTCAATCTTCAATCCTCAATTCTCAATCTTCAATCCTCGATCCTGAATCATCAATACTCAATCCTCAATCCTCAGGCATCAATACTCAATTTTCAATACTCAATCCTCAATCCTCAATCCTCAATCCTCAATCCTCAATCCTCAACCCTCAATCCTCATTCCTCAAACCTCAATCCTCAACCCTCAGATCTCATACTCAATTCTCAATTCTCAATCCTCAATCCTCAATCCTCAATGTTCAATCCTCAATAATCAATCTCCAATTCTAGATCCTCAATCCCCAATCTTCAATCCTTAATCCTCAATCTTCAATCCCCAATCCCCAGTACTCAATCTTCCATCCTCAATGCTCAATCCTCAATCCTCAATCCTCAGTCCTCAGTCCTCAATCTTCAATCCTCAAACCTCAATCCTCAACCGTCAGTCCTCATTCTCCATCCTCAATCCTCAATCCTCAATCCTCAATCTTCAATCCCCAATACTCAATCTTCAATCCTCAATCCTTAATTCTCATTCTTCAATCCTCAATACCCAATCCTCAATCTTCAATCCTCAATCCTCAGTCCTCAATCCTCAATCCTCAATCATCAATCCTCAATCTTATATCCTCAATATTCAATCTTCAATCCTCAATCCTCAATCCTCAGTCCTCAATCCTCAAATCCTCAATCCTCAGTACTCAATCCTCAATCCTCAACCTTCAATCCTCAATACTCAATCTGCAATCCTCAATCCTCAAACCTCAATCCTCAATCCTCAATATTCAATCATCAATACTCAATCATCAATCCTCAATCCTCAATCCTCAATCCTCAATCCTCAATCCTCAGGCATCAATACTCAATCTACAATATTCAATCCTCAATCCTTAATCCTCAATCCACAATGCTTAACCTTCAATACTCAATACTCAATCTACAATCCTCAATCCTCAATCCTCAATCCTCAATCCTCAAACCTCAATCCTCTACCCTCAGTCCTCATCCTCAATTCTCAATTCTCAATCCTCAATCCTCAATCCTCAATCTTCAATCCTCAATAATCAATCTCCGATCCTAGGTCCTCAATCCCCAAACTTCAATCGTTAATCCTCAATCTTCAATCCTCAATCCCCAGTCATCAATCTTCAATCCTCAATGCTCAATCCTCAATCCTCAACCCTCAGTCCTCAATCCTCAATCCTCAATCCTCAAACCTCAATCCCCAACCGTCAGTCCTCGTCCTCAATCCTCAAACCTCAATCCTCAATCCTCAATATTCAATCATCAATCTTCAATCCTCAATCCTCAATCCTCAATCCTAATTCCTCAATCCTCATTCTTCAATCCTCAATACACAATCCTCAATTTCAATCCTCAATCCTCAATCCTCAATTCTCAATCCTCAATCCTCATTCCTCAGTCCTCAAACCGCAATCCTCAACCCTCAGCCCTCATCCTCCATCTTCAATCCTCAATCCTCAATCCTCAAACCTCAATCCTCAATCCTCAATAATCAATCATCAATACTCAATCTTCAATCCTCAATCCTCAAACCTCAATCCTCAATCCTCAATCCTCAATCCTCAATCCCCATTCCTCAAACCTCAATCCTCAACCCTCAGTCTTCATCCTCAATTCTCAATTCTCAATCCTCAATCCTCAATCCTTAATCTTCAATCCTCAATAATCAATCTCCGATTCTAGGTGCTCAATACCCAACCTTCAATCGTTAATCCTCAATCTTCAATCCTCAATCCCCAGTCATCAATCTTCAATCCTCAATGCTCAATCCTCAATCCTCAATCCTCAGTCCTCAATTCCCAATCCTCAATCCTCAAACCTCAATCCTCAACCGTCAGTCCTCGTCCTCAATCCTCAAACCTCAATCCTCAATCCTCAATATTCAATCATCAATACTCAATCTTCAATCGTCAATCCTCAATCCTCAATCCTCAATCCTCAATCCTCAATCCTCAATCCTCAATCCTCAATCCTCAATCTTCAACCCTGAATCCGCATTCCTCAACACTCAATCCTCAATCTTCAATCCTTAATACTGAGCCTTCAATCCTCAATCCTCAATCTTCAATACTCAATCCTCAGTCCTCAATCCTCAATCCTCAATCCTCAATATTCAATCCTCAATACCCACTCCTCAATCTTCAATCCTCAATCCTCAATCCTCAATCCTAATTCCTCAATGCTCATTCTTCAATCCTCAATACCCAATCCTCAATTTCAATCCTCAATCCTCAATCCTCAATTCTCAATCCTCAATCCTCAGTCCTCAGTCCGCAAACCGCAATGCTCAACCCTCAGCCCTCATCCTCCATACTCAATCCTCAATCCTCAATCCTCAATCTTCAATCCTCAATTCTCAATCTTCAATCCTCGATCCTGAATCACCAATCCACAATCCTCAATCCTCAGGCATCAATACTCAATCTTCAATACTCAATCCTCAATCCTCAATCCTCAATCTTCAATCCTCAATCCTCAATCCTCAACCCTCAATCCTCATTCCTCAAACCTCAATCCACAACCCTCAGTCCTCTTACTCAATTCTGAATCCTCAATCCTCCATCCTCAATCCTCAATCTTCAATCCTCAATAATCAATCTCTAATTCTAGATCCTCAATCCCCAATCTTCGATCCTTAATCCTCAATCTTCAATCCCGAATCCCCTGTACTCAATCTTCAATCCTCAATGCTCAATCCTCAATCCTCAATCCTCAATCCTCAGTCCTCAGTCCTCAATCTTCAATCCGCACTCATCAATCCTCATTCCTCAAACCTCAATCCTCAACCCTCAGTCCTCATCCTCAATTCTCAATTCTCAATCCTCAATCCTCAATCCTCAATCGTCAATCTTGAATCCTCAATAATCAATATCCGATCCTAGATCCTCAATCCCCAATCATCAATCGTCAAACCTCAATCTTCAATCCTCAATCCCCAGTCATCAATCTTCAATCCTCAATGCTCAATCCTCAATCCTCAATCCTCAGTCATCAATCCCCAATCCTCAATCCTCAAACCTCAATCCTCAACCGTCAGTCCTCGTCCTCAATCCTCAAACCTCAATCCTCAATCCTCAATATTCAATCATCAATACTCAATCTTCAATCCTCAATCCTCAAACCTCAATCCTCAATCCTCAATCCTCAATCCCCATTCCTCAAACCTCAATCCTCAACCCTCAGTCCTCATCCTCAATTCTCAATTCTCAATCCTCAATCCTCAATCCTCAATCTTCGATCCTCAATAATCAATCTCCGATTCTAGGTCCTCAATCCCCAACCTTCAATCGTTAATCCTCAATCTTCAGTCCTCAATCCCCAGTCATGAATCTTCAATCCTCAATGCTCAATCCTCAATCCTCAATCCTCAGTCCTCAATCCCCAATCCTCAATCCTCAAACCTCATTCCTCAACCGTCAGGCTTCGTCCTCAATCCTCAAACCTCAATCCTCAATCCTCAATATTCAATCATCAATACTCAATCTTCAATCCTCAATCCTCAAACCTCAATCCTCAATCCTCATTCTTCAATCCTAAATACCCAATCCTCAATTTCCAATCCTCAATCCTCAATCCTCAATTCTCAATCCTCAATCCTTAATCCTCAGACCTCAAACATCAATATTCAACCCTCAGTCCTCGTCCTCAATCCACAACCCTCAATCCTCAGTCCTCAATATTCAATCATCAATATTCGATCTTCAATCCTCAATCCTCAATCCTCAATCCTCAATACTCAATCCTCAATCTTCAAACCTGAATCCTCAATCCTCAATACTCAGTCCTCAATCTTCAATCCTCAATACTCAATCTTCAATCCTCAATCCTCAATCCTCAATCCTCAATCCTCAATCTTCAATCCTCAACACTAATCTTCAATCCTCAATCCACAATCCTCAATCCTCAATCCTCATTCTTCAATCCTCAATACCCAATCCTCAATCTTCAATCCTCAATCCTCAATCTTCTATCCTAATTGCTCAATCCTCATTCTTCAATCCTCAATACCCACTCCTCAATCTTCAATCCTCAATCCTCATTCCTCAATCCTAATTCCTCAATCCTCATTCTTCAATCCTCAATACCCAATCCTCAATTTCAATCCTCAATCCTCAATCTTCAATCCTCAATCCTCAAACCTCAATCCTCAATCCTCAATCCTCAATCCCCATTCCTCAAACCTCAATCCTCAACCCTCAGTCCTCATCCTCAATTCTCAATTCTCAATCCTCAATCCTCAATCCTCAATCTTCAATCCTCAATAATCAATCTCCGATTCTAGGTCCTCAATCCCCAACCTTCAATCGTTAATCCTCAATCTTCATTCCTCAATCCCCAGTCATCAATCTTCAATCCTCAATGCTCAATCCTCAATCCTCAATCCTCAGTCCTCAATCCCCAATCCTCAATCCTCAAACCTCAATTCTCAACAGTAAGTCCTCGTCCTCAATCCACAAACCTCGATCCTCAATCCTCAATCTTCAATCCTCAATTCTCAATCTTCAATCCTCGATCCTGAATCACCAATCCACAATCCTCAATCCTCAGGCATCAATACTCAATCTTCAATACTCAATCCCCAGTCATCAATCTTCAATCCTCAATGCTCAATCCTCAATCCTCAATCCTTAATGCTCAGACCTCAAACATCAATATTCAACCCTCAGTCCTCGTCCTCAAACCACAACCCTCAATCCTCAGTCATCAAACCTCAATCCTCAATCATCAATAATCAATCATCAATACTCAATCTTCAATCCTCAATCCTCAAACCTCAATCCTCAATCCTCAATCCTCAATCCTCAATCCCCATTCCTCAAACCTCAATCCTCAATCCTCAATCCTCAATCCTCAATCGTCAACCCTGAATCCTCATTCCTCAATACTCAATCCTCAATCTTCAATCCTCAATACTGAGTCTTCAATCCTCAATCCTCAATCTTCAATACTCAATCCTCAATCCTCAATCCTCAATCCTCAATCCTCAATATTCAATCCTCAATACCCACTCCTCAATCTTCAATCCTCAATCCTCAATCCTCAATCCTAACTCCTCAATGCTCATTCTTCAATCCTCAATACCCAATCCTCAATTTCAATACTCAATCCTCAATCCTCCATTCTCAATCCTCAATCCTCAGTCCTCAGTCCTCAAACCGTAATCCTCAACCCTCAGCCCTCATCCTCCATCCTCAATCCTCAATCCGCAATCCTCAATCTTCAATCCTCAATTCTCAATCTTCAATCCTCGATCCTGAATCACCATTCCACAATCCTCAATCCTCAGGCATCAATACTCAATCTTCAATACTCAATCCCCAGTCATCAATCTTCAATCCTCAATGCTCAATCCTCAATCCTCAATCCTCAGTCCTCAATCCCCAATCCTCAATCCTCAAACCTCAATCCTCAACCGTCAGTCCTCGTCCTCAATCCTCAAACCTCAATCCTCAATCCTCAATCTTCAATCATCAATCTTCAATCCTCAGTCCTCAATCCTCAATCCTAATTCCTCAATCCTCATTCTTCAATCCTCAATACCCAATCCTCAATTTCAATCCTCAATCCTCAATCCTCAATTCTCAATCCTCAATCCTCAGTCCTCAGTCCTCAAACCGCAATCCTCAACCCTCAGCCCTCATCCTCCATCCTCAATCCTCAATCCTCCATCCTCAAACCTCAATCCTCAATCCTCAATAATCAATCATCAATACTCAATCTTCAATCCTCAATCCTCAAACCCCAATCCTCGATCCTCAATCCTCAATCCTCAATCCCCATTCCTCAAACCTCAATCCTCAACCCTCAGTCTTCATCCTCCATTCTCAATTCTCAATCCTCAATCCTCAATCGTTAATCTTCAATCCTCAATAATCAATCTCCGATTCTAGGTCCTCAATCCCCAACCTTCAATCGTTAATCCTCAATCTTCAATCCTCAATCCCCAGTCATCAATCTTCAATCCTCAATGCTCAATCCTCAATCCTCAATCCTCAGTCCTCAATCCCCAATCCTCAATCCTCAAACCTCAATCCTCAATATTCAATCCTCAGTCCTCGTCCTCAATCCACAACCCTCAACCCTCAGTCCTTAATATTGAATTATCAATATTCAATCTTCAATACTCAATCTTCAATCCTCAATCCTCAAACCTCAACCCTCAATCCTCATTCTTCAACCCTAAATACCCAATCCTCAATTTCCAATCCTCAATCCTCAATCCTCAATTCTCAATCCTCAATCCTTAATCCTCAGACCTCAAACATCAATCTTCAACCCTCAGTCCTCGTCCTCAATCCACAACCCTCAACCCTCAGTCCTCAATATTGAATTATCAATATTCAATCTTCAAACCTCAATCCTCAATCCTCAATCCTCAATCCTCAATCCTCAATCCTCAATCCTCAATCCTCAATCCTCGATCTTCATACCTGAATCCTGAATCCTCAATACTCAGTCCTCAATCTTCAATCCTCAATACTCAATCTTCAATCCTCAATCCTCAATCCTCAGTCCTCAATCCTCAATCTTCAATCCTCAATTCTCAATCTTCAATCCTCGATCCTGAATCATCAATCCACCATCCTCAATCCTCAGACATCAATACTCAATCTTCAATACTCAATCCTCAATCATCAATCCTCAATCCTCAATCCTCAATCCTCAACCCTCAATCCTCATTCCTCAAACCTCAACCCTCAACCCTCAGTCCTCATACTCAATTCTCAATTCTCAATCCTCAATCCTCAATCCTCAATCTTCAATCCTCAATAATCAATCTCCAATTCTAGATCCTCAATCCCCAATCTTCAATCCTTAATCCTCAATTTTCAATCCCGAATCCCATGTACTCAATCTTCAATCCTCAATGCTCAATCCTGAATCCTCAATCCTCAGTCCTCAGTCCTCAATCTTCAATACTCAAACCTCAATCCTCAACCGTCAGTCCTAATTCTCCATCCTCAATCCTCAATCCTCAATCCTCAATCTTCAATCCCGAATACTCAATCTTCAATCCTCAATCCTCAATCCTCAATCCTCAATCCTCAATCCTCAGGCATCAATACTCAATCTTCAATGCTCAATCCTCAATCCTCAATCCTCAATCCTCAACCATCAATCCTCATTCCTCAAACCTCAATCCTCAACCCTCAGTCCTCATACTCAATTCTCAATCCTCAATCCTCAATCCTCAATCTTCAATCGTCAATAATCAATCTCCAATCCTCAATCCTCAATCCTCGATCCTCAATCCTCAGGCATCAATACTCAATCTTCAATACTCAATCTTCAATCCTCAATCCTCAATCCTCAATCCTCAAACCTCAATCCTCAATCCTCAATATTCAATCATCAATACTCAATCTTCAATCGTCAATCCTCAATCCTCAATCCTCAATCCTCAATCCTCAATCCTCAATCCTCAATCCTCAATCCTCAATCCTCAATCCACAATCCTCAACCCTCAATTCACAATCCTCAACCTTTAATACTCAATAATCAATCTCGAATCCTAGATCCTCAATCCTCAATCCTCAATCCTCAATAATCAATCCTCATTCTTCAATCCTCAATACTCAATCCTCAATCTTCATTCCTCAAACATCAATCCTCAATCCTCAGTCCTCAGTCGTCGAACCTAAATCCCCGACCCTTAGCACTCATCCTCAATCCTCAGTCCTCAATCCTCAATCCTCAAACCTAAATCCTCTACCGTCAGTCCTCGTCCTCAATCCTCAATCCTCAATCCTCAATCCTCAATCTTCAATCCTCAACACTCAATCTTCAATCCTCAATCCTCAATCCTCAATCCTCAATCCTCATTCTTCAATCCTCAATTACCAATCCTCAATCTTCAATCCTCAATCCTCAATCCTCAATCCTAATTCCTCAATCCTCATTCTTCAATCCTCAATACCCAATCCTCAACTTCAATCCTCAATCCTCAGGCATCAATACTCAATCTACAGTATTCAATCCTCAATCCTTAATCCTCAATCCACAATCCACAACCTTCAATACTCAATCCTCATTCCTCAATCCTCAATCCTTAATCCTCAATCGTCAATCTTCAATCCTCAATACTCAGTCTTCAATCCTCAATCCTCAATCCTCAATCCTCAATCCTCATTCTTCAATACTCAATACCCAATCCTCAATCTTCAATCCTCAATCCTCAATCCTCAATTCTCAATCCTCAATCCTCAGTCCTCTGTCCTCAAACCTCAATCCTATACCCTCAGCCCTCATCCTCCATCCTCAATCCTCAATCTTCAATGCTCAATCTTATATCCTCAATATTCAATCTTCAATCCTCAATCCTCAATCCTCAATCCTCAATCCTCAGTCCTCAGTGATCAATACTCAATCTTCAATACCCAATCCTCAATCTTCAATCCTCAATCCTCAATACTCAATTCTCAATCCTCAATCCTTAATCCTCAGACCTCAAACATCAATATTCAACCCTCAGTCCTCGTCGTCAATCCACAACCCTCAATCCTCAGTCCTCAATATTCAATCATCAATATTCAATCTTCAATCCTCAATCCTCAATCCTCAATCCTCAATCCTCAATCTTCAACCCTGAATCCTCATTCCTCAATACTCAATCCTCAATCTTCAATCCTCAATACTCAGTCTTCAATCCTCAATCCTCAATCCTCAATCCTCAATCCTCAATCTTCAATCCTCAACACACAACCTTCAATCCTCAATCCTCAATCCTCAATCCTCAATCCTCATTCTTCAATCCTCAATTCCCAATCCTCAATCTTCAATCCTCAGTCCTCAAACCTCAATCCTAATTCCTCAATCCTCTTTCTTCAATCCTCAATACCCAATCCTCAACTTCAATCCTCAATCCTCAATCCTCATTTCTCAATCCTCAATCCTCAACCCTCGGCCCTCATCCTCCATCCTCAGTACTCAATCCTCTATCCTCAATCTTCAATCCTCAATACCCAATCTTCAATCCTCATTCCTCAATCCTCAATCCTCAATCCTCAATCTTTAATCCTCAATACTCAATCTGCAATCCTCAATCCTCAAACCTCAATCCTCAATCCTCATTCCTCAATCCTCAATACCCAATCCTCAATCCTCAATCCTCAATCCTCAATCCTCAATATTCAATCATCAATACTCAATCTTCAATCCTCAATATTCAATCCTCAATAGTCAATCTTCAATCCTCAATCCTCAATCCTCAATCCTCAGTCCTCAATTCCCAGGCATCAATACTCAATCTACAATATTCAATCCTCAATCCTTAATCCTCAATACACAATCCTCAACCTTCAATACTCAATACTCAATCTTCAATCCTCAATCCTCAATCCTCAATCCTCAATCCTCAATCCTCAATCCTCAATATTCAATCCTCAATACTCAATCTTCAATCATCATCTTCAATCCTCAATTCTCAGTCGTCAATCCTCAGTCATCAATCCTCAATCTTCAATACTTAATCGTCAATCCTTAGTCCTCAATCCTCACTCCTCAATCCTCAATCCTCGTTCCTCAAACCTCAATCCTCAACCCTCAGTCTTCATCCTCAATCCTCAAACCTCAATCCTCAATCCTCAACATTCAATCATCAATACTCAATCTTCAATCCTCAATCCTCAAACCTCAATCCTCAATCCTCATTCTTCAATCCTAAATACCCAATCCTCAATCTTCAATCCTCAATCCTCAATCCTCAATTCTCAATCCTCAATCCTTAATCCTCAGACACCAAACATCAATATTCAATCCTCAGTCCTCGTCCTCAATCCACAACCCTCAATCCTCAGTCCTCAATATTCAATCATCAATATTCAATCTTCAATCCTCAATCCTCAATCCTCAATCCTCAACCCTCAATCCTCAATCTTCAACCCTGAATCCTCAATCCTCAATACTCAATCCTCAATCTTCAATCCTCAATACTCAATCTTCAATCCTCAATCCTCAATCCTCAATACTCAATCCTCAATCTTCAATCCTCAACACTCAATCTTCAATCCTCAATCCTCAATCCTCAATCCTCAATCCTCATACTTCAATCCTCAATACCCAATCCTCAATCCTCAATCATCAATCCTCAATCCTCAATCCTCAACCCTCAATCCTCAATCCTCAATCCTCAATCCTCAATCCTCAATCCTCAATCCTCAGTCCACAATCCTCAACCTTCAATAATCAATAATCAATCTCCAATCCTAGATACTCAATCCTCAATCCTCAATCCTCAGTCGTCAATCCTCAATCCCCGAGCCTTAGCACTCATCCTCAATCCTCAGTCTTCAATCCTCAATCCTCAAACGTAAATCCTCTACCGTCAGTCCTCGTCCTCAATCCTCAAACCTCAATCCTCAATCCTCAATATTCAATCATCAATACTCAATCTTCAATCCTGAATCCTCAATCATCAATCCTCAATCCTCAATCCTCAATCATCAATCCTCAATCCTCAATCCTCAATCCTCAATCCTCAATCCTCAATCGTCAATCCTCAATCCTCAATCCTCAATCCTCAGTCCACAATCCTCAACCTTCAATAATCAATAATCAATCTCCAATCCTAGATACTCAATCCTCAATCCTCAATCCTCAATCCTCAATCCTCATTCTTCAATCCTCAATACCTAATCCTCAATCTTCAATCCTCAAACACCAATCCTCAATTCCCAATCCTCAAACCTCAGTCCTCAGTCGTCAATCCTCAATCCCCGAGCCTTAGCACTCATCCTCAATCCTCAGTCTTCAATCCTCAATCCTCAAACGTAAATCCTCTACCGTCAGTCCTCGTCCTCAATCCTCAAACCTCAATCCTCAATCCTCAATATTCAATCATCAATACTCAATCTTCAATCCTGAATCCTCAATCCTCAATCCTCAATCCTCAATCCTCAATCCTCAATATTCAATCATCAATACTCAATCTTCAATCCTCAATCTTCAATCCTCAATACTCAACCTTCAATCCTCCATCCTCAATCCTCAATCTTCAATCCTCAATAATCAATCTCTAATTCTAGATCCTCAATCCCCAATCTTCGATCCTTAATCCTCAATCTTCAATCCCGAATCCCCTGTACTCAATCTTCAATCCTCAATGCTCAATCCTCAATCCTCAATCCTCAATCCTCAGTCCTCAGTCCTCAATCTTCAATCCTCAATCATCAATCCTCATTCCTCAAACCTCAATCCTCAACCCTCAGTCCTCATCCTCAATTCTCAATTCTCAATCCTCAATCCTCAATCCTCAATCCTCAATCTTCAATCCTCAATAATCAATATCCGATCCTAGATACTCAATCCCCAATCATCAATCGTCAATCCTCAATCTTCAATACTCTATCCCCAGTCATCAATCTTCAATCCTCAATGCTCAATCCTCAATCCTCAATCCTCAGTCATCAATCCCCAATCCTCAATCCTCAAACCTCAATCCTCAACCGTCAGTCCTCGTCCTCAATCCTCAAACCTCAATCCTCAATCCTCAATATTCAATCATCAGTACTCAATCTTCAATCCTCAATCCTCAAACCTCAATCCTCAATCCTCGATCCTCAATCCCCATTCCTCAAACCTCAATCCTCAACCCTCAGTCCTCATCCTCAATTCTCAATTCTCAATCCTCAATCCTCAATCCTCAATCTTCGATCCTCAATAATCAATCTCCGATTCTAGGTCCTCAATCCCCAACCTTCAATCGTTAATCCTCAATCTTCAGTCCTCAATCACCAGTCATCAATCTTCAATCCTCAATGCTCAATCCTCAATCCTCAATCCTCAGTCCTCAATCCCCAATCCTCAATCCTCAAACCTCATTCCTCAACCGTCAGGCTTCGTCCTCAATCCTCAAACCTCAATCCTCAATCCTCAATATTCAATCATCAATACTCAATCTTCAATCTTCAATCCTCAAACCTCAATCCTCAATCCTCATTCTTCAATCCTAAATACCCAATCCTCAATTTCCAATCCTCAATCCTCAATCCTCAATTCTCAATCCTCAATCCTTAATCCTCAGACCTCAAACATCAATATTCAACCCTCAGTCCTCGTCCTCAATCCACAACCCTCAATCCTCAGTCCTCAATATTCAATCATCAATATTCGATCTTCAATCCTCAATCCTCAATCCTCAATCCTCAATACTCAATCCTCAATCTTCAAACCTGAATCCTCAATCCTCAATACTCAGTCCTCAATCTTCAATCCTCAAAACTCAATCTTCAATCCTCAATCCTCAATCCTCAATCCTCAATCCTCAATCTTCAATCCTCAACACTAATCTTCAATCCTCAATCCACAATCCTCAATCCTTAATCCTCATTCTTCAATCCTCAATACCCAATCCTCAATCTTCAATCCTCAATCCTCAATCTTCTATCCTAATTGCTCAATCCTCATTCTTCAATCCTCAATACCCACTCCTCAATCTTCAGTCCTCAATCCTCATTCCTCAATCCTAATTCCTCAATCCTCATTCTTCAATCCTCAATACCCAATCCTCAATTTCAATCCTCAATCCTCAATCTTCAATCCTCAATCCTCAAACCTCAATCCTCAATCCTCAATCCTCAATCCCCATTCCTCAAACCTCAATCCTCAACCCTCAGTCCTCATCCTCAATTCTCAATTCTCAATCCTCAATCCTCAATCCTCAATCTTCAATCCTCAATAATCAATCTCCAATTCTAGATCCTCAATCCCCAATCTTCAATCCTTAATCCTCAATCTTCAATCCCGAATCCCCTGTACTCAATCTTCAATCCTCAATGCTCAATCCTGAATCCTCAATCCTCAGTCCTCAGTCCTCAATCTTCAATACTCAAACCTCAATCCTCAACCGTCAGTCCTAATTCTCCATCCTCAATCCTCAATCCTCAATCCTCAATCTTCAATCATCAATCTTCAATCCTCAGTCCTCAATCCTCAATCCTAATTCCTCAATCCTCATTCTTCAATCCTCAATACCCAATCCTCAATTTCAATCCTCAATCCTCAATCCTCAATTCTCAATCCTCAATCCTCAGTCCTCAGTCCTCAAACCGCAATCCTCAACCCTCAGCCCTCATCCTCCATCCTCAATCCTCAATCCTCAATCCTCAAACCTCAATCCTCAATCCTCAATAATCAATCATCAATACTCAATCTTCAATCCTCAATCCTCAAACCCCAATCCTCGATCCTCAATCCTCAATCCTCAATCCCCATTCCTCAAACCTCAATCCTCAACCCTCAGTCTTCATCCTCCATTCTCAATTCTCAATCCTCAATCCTCAATCGTTAATCTTCAATCCTCAATAATCAATCTCCGATTCTAGGTCCTCAATCCCCAACCTTCAATCGTTAATCCTCAATCTTCAATCCTCAATCCCCAGTCATCAATCTTCAATCCTCAATGCTCAATCCTCAATCCTCAATCCTCAGTCCTCAATCCCCAATCCTCAATCCTCAAACCTCAATCCTCAATATTCAATCCTCAGTCCTCGTCCTCAATCCACAACCCTCAACCCTCAGTCCTTAATATTGAATTATCAATATTCAATCTTCAATACTCAATCTTCAATCCTCAATCCTCAAACCTCAACCCTCAATCCTCATTCTTCAACCCTAAATACCCAATCCTCAATTTCCAATCCTCAATCCTCAATCCTCAATTCTCAATCCTCAATCCTTAATCCTCAGACCTCAAACATCAATATTCAACCCTCAGTCCTCGTCCTCAATCCACAACCCTCAACCCTCAGTCCTCAATATTGAATTATCAATATTCAATCTTCAAACCTCAATCCTCAATCCTCAATCCTCAATCCTCAATCCTCAATCCTCAATCCTCAATCCTCAATCCTCGATCTTCATACCTGAATCCTGAATCCTCAATACTCAGTCCTCAATCTTCAATCCTCAATACTCATTCTTCAATCCTCAATCCTCAATCCTCAGTCCTCAATCCTCAATCTTCAATCCTCAATTCTCAATCTTCAATCCTCGATCCTGAATCATCAATCCACCATCCTCAATCCTCAGACATCAATACTCAATCTTCAATACTCAATCCTCAATCATCAATCCTCAATCCTCAATCCTCAATCCTCAACCCTCAATCCTCATTCCTCAAACCTCAACCCTCAACCCTCAGTCCTCATACTCAATTCTCAATTCTCAATCCTCAATCCTCAATCCTCAATCTTGAATCCTCAATAATCAATCTCCAATTCTAGATCCTCAATCCCCAATCTTCAATCCTTAATCCTCAATTTTCAATCCCGAATCCCATGTACTCAATCTTCAATCCTCAATGCTCAATCCTGAATCCTCAATCCTCAGTCCTCAGTCCTCAATCTTCAATACTCAAACCTCAATCCTCAACCGTCAGTCCTAATTCTCCATCCTCAATCCTCAATCCTCAATCCTCAATCTTCAATCCCGAATACTCAATCTTCAATCCTCAATCCTCAATCCTCAATCCTCAATCCTCAATCCTCAGGCATCAATACTCAATCTTCAATGCTCAATCCTCAATCCTCAATCCTCAATCCTCAACCATCAATCCTCATTCCTCAAACCTCAATCCTCAACCCTCAGTCCTCATACTCAATTCTCAATCCTCAATCCTCAATCCTCAATCTTCAATCGTCAATAATCAATCTCCAATCCTCAATCCTCAATCCTCGATCCTCAATCCTCAGGCATCAATACTCAATCTTCAATACTCAATCTTCAATCCTCAATCCTCAATCCTCAATCCTCAAACCTCAATCCTCAATCCTCAATATTCAATCATCAATACTCAATCTTCAATCGTCAATCCTCAATCCTCAATCCTCAATCCTCAATCCTCAATCCTCAATCCTCAATCCTCAATCCTCAATCCTCAATCCACAATCCTCAACCCTCAATTCACAATCCTCAACCTTTAATACTCAATAATCAATCTCGAATCCTAGATCCTCAATCCTCAATCCTCAATCCTCAATAATCAATCCTCATTCTTCAATCCTCAATACTCAATCCTCAATCTTCATTCCTCAAACATCAATCCTCAATCCTCAGTCCTCAGTCGTCGAACCTAAATCCCCGACCCTTAGCACTCATCCTCAATCCTCAGTCCTCAATCCTCAATCCTCAAACCTAAATCCTCTACCGTCAGTCCTCGTCCTCAATCCTCAATCCTCAATCCTCAATCCTCAATCTTCAATCCTCAACACTCAATCTTCAATCCTCAATCCTCAATCCTCAATCCTCAATCCTCATTCTTCAATCCTCAATTACCAATCCTCAATCTTCAATCCTCAATCCTCAATCCTCAATCCTAATTCCTCAATCCTCATTCTTCAATCCTCAATACCCAATCCTCAACTTCAATCCTCAATCCTCAGGCATCAATACTCAATCTACAGTATTCAATCCTCAATCCTTAATCCTCAATCCACAATCCACAACCTTCAATACTCAATCCTCATTCCTCAATCCTCAATCCTTAATCCTCAATCGTCAATCTTCAATCCTCAATACTCAGTCTTCAATCCTCAATCCTCAATCCTCAATCCTCAATCCTCATTCTTCAATACTCAATACCCAATCCTCAATCTTCAATCCTCAATCCTCAATCCTCAATTCTCAATCCTCAATCCTCAGTCCTCTGTCCTCAAACCTCAATCCTATACCCTCAGCCCTCATCCTCCATCCTCAATCCTCAATCTTCAATGCTCAATCTTATATCCTCAATATTCAATCTTCAATCCTCAATCCTCAATCCTCAATCCTCAATCCTCAGTCCTCAGTGATCAATACTCAATCTTCAATACCCAATCCTCAATCTTCAATCCTCAATCCTCAATACTCAATTCTCAATCCTCAATCCTTAATCCTCAGACCTCAAACATCAATATTCAACCCTCAGTCCTCGTCGTCAATCCACAACCCTCAATCCTCAGTCCTCAATATTCAATCATCAATATTCAATCTTCAATCCTCAATCCTCAATCCTCAATCCTCAATCCTCAATCTTCAACCCTGAATCCTCATTCCTCAATACTCAATCCTCAATCTTCAATCCTCAATACTCAGTCTTCAATCCTCAATCCTCAATCCTCAATCCTCAATCCTCAATCTTCAATCCTCAACACTCAACCTTCAATCCTCAATCCTCAATCCTCAATCCTCAATCCTCATTCTTCAATCCTCAATTCCCAATCCTCAATCTTCAATCCTCAGTCCTCAAACCTCAATCCTAATTACTCAATCCTCTTTCTTCAATCCTCAATACCCAATCCTCAACTTCAATCCTCAATCCTCAATCCTCATTTCTCAATCCTCAATCCTCAACCCTCGGCCCTCATCCTCCATCCTCAGTACTCAATCCTCTATCCTCAATCTTCAATCCTCAATACCCAATCTTCAATCCTCATTCCTCAATCCTCAATCCTCAATCCTCAATCTTTAATCCTCAATACTCAATCTGCAATCCTCAATCCTCAAACCTCAATCCTCAATCCTCATTCCTCAATCCTCAATACCCAATCCTCAATCCTCAATCCTCAATCCTCAATCCTCAATATTCAATCATCAATACTCAATCTTCAATCCTCAATATTCAATCCTCAATAGTCAATCTTCAATCCTCAATCCTCAATCCTCAATCCTCAGTCCTCAATTCCCAGGCATCAATACTCAATCTACAATATTCAATCCTCAATCCTTAATCCTCAATACACAATCCTCAACCTTCAATACTCAATACTCAATCTTCAATCCTCAATCCTCAATCCTCAATCCTCAATCCTCAATCCTCAATCCTCAATATTCAATCCTCAATACTCAATCTTCAATCATCATCTTCAATCCTCAATTCTCAGTCGTCAATCCTCAGTCATCAATCCTCAATCTTCAATACTTAATCGTCAATCCTTAGTCCTCAATCCTCACTCCTCAATCCTCAATCCTCGTTCCTCAAACCTCAATCCTCAACCCTCAGTCTTCATCCTCAATCCTCAAACCTCAATCCTCAATCCTCAACATTCAATCATCAATACTCAATCTTCAATCCTCAATCCTCAAACCTCAATCCTCAATCCTCATTCTTCAATCCTAAATACCCAATCCTCAATCTTCAATCCTCAATCCTCAATCCTCAATTCTCAATCCTCAATCCTTAATCCTCAGACACCAAACATCAATATTCAATCCTCAGTCCTCGTCCTCAATCCACAACCCTCAATCCTCAGTCCTCAATATTCAATCATCAATATTCAATCTTCAATCCTCAATCCTCAATCCTCAATCCTCAACCCTCAATCCTCAATCTTCAACCCTGAATCCTCAATCCTCAATACTCAATCCTCAATCTTCAATCCTCAATACTCAATCTTCAATCCTCAATCCTCAATCCTCAATACTCAATCCTCAATCTTCAATCCTCAACACTCAATCTTCAATCCTCAATCCTCAATCCTCAATCCTCAATCCTCATACTTCAATCCTCAATACCCAATCCTCAATCCTCAATCATCAATCCTCAATCCTCAATCCTCAATCCTCAATCCTCAATCCTCAATCCTCAATCCTCAATCCTCAATCCTCAATCCTCAGTCCACAATCCTCAACCTTCAATAATCAATAATCAATCTCCAATCCTAGATACTCAATCCTCAATCCTCAATCCTCAGTCGTCAATCCTCAATCCCCGAGCCTTAGCACTCATCCTCAATCCTCAGTCTTCAATCCTCAATCCTCAAACGTAAATCCTCTACCGTCAGTCCTCGTCCTCAATCCTCAAACCTCAATCCTCAATCCTCAATATTCAATCATCAATACTCAATCTTCAATCCTGAATCCTCAATCCTCAATCCTCAATCCTCAATCCTCAATCATCAATCCTCAATCCTCAATCCTCAATCCTCAATCCTCAATCCTCAATCCTCAATCCTCAATCCTCAATCCTCAATCCTCAGTCCACAATCCTCAACCTTCAATAATCAATAATCAATCTCCAATCCTAGATACTCAATCCTCAATCCTCAATCCTCAATCCTCAATCCTCATTCTTCAATCCTCAATACCTAATCCTCAATCTTCAATCCTCAAACACCAATCCTCAATTCCCAATCCTCAAACCTCAGTCCTCAGTCGTCAATCCTCAATCCCCGAGCCTTAGCACTCATCCTCAATCCTCAGTCTTCAATCCTCAATCCTCAAACGTAAATCCTCTACCGTCAGTCCTCGTCCTCAATCCTCAAACCTCAATCCTCAATCCTCAATATTCAATCATCAATACTCAATCTTCAATCCTGAATCCTCAATCCTCAATCCTCAATCCTCAATCCTCAATCCTCAATATTCAATCATCAATACTCAATCTTCAATCCTCAATCTTCAATCCTCAATACTCAACCTTCAATCCTCCATCCTCAATCCTCAATCTTCAATCCTCAATAATCAATCTCTAATTCTAGATCCTCAATCCCCAATCTTCGATCCTTAATCCTCAATCTTCAATCCCGAATCCCCTGTACTCAATCTTCAATCCTCAATGCTCAATCCTCAATCCTCAATCCTCAATCCTCAGTCCTCAGTCCTCAATCTTCAATCCTCAATCATCAATCCTCATTCCTCAAACCTCAATCCTCAACCCTCAGTCCTCATCCTCAATTCTCAATTCTCAATCCTCAATCCTCAATCCTCAATCCTCAATCTTCAATCCTCAATAATCAATATCCGATCCTAGATACTCAATCCCCAATCATCAATCGTCAATCCTCAATCTTCAATACTCAATCCCCAGTCATCAATCTTCAATCCTCAATGCTCAATCCTCAATCCTCAATCCTCAGTCATCAATCCCCAATCCTCAATCCTCAAACCTCAATCCTCAACCGTCAGTCCTCGTCCTCAATCCTCAAACCTCAATCCTCAATCCTCAATATTCAATCATCAGTACTCAATCTTCAATCCTCAATCCTCAAACCTCAATCCTCAATCCTCGATCCTCAATCCCCATACCTCAAACCTCAATCCTCAACCCTCAGTCCTCATCCTCAATTCTCAATTCTCAATCCTCAATCCTCAATCCTCAATCTTCGATCCTCAATAATCAATCTCCGATTCTAGGTCCTCAATCCCCAACCTTCAATCGTTAATCCTCAATCTTCAGTCCTCAATCACCAGTCATCAATCTTCAATCCTCAATGCTCAATCCTCAATCCTCAATCGTCAGTCCTCAATCCCCAATCCTCAATCCTCAAACCTCATTCCTCAACCGTCAGGCTTCGTCCTCAATCCTCAAACCTCAATCCTCAATCCTCAATATTCAATCATCAATACTCAATCTTCAATCTTCAATCCTCAAACCTCAATCCTCAATCCTCATTCTTCAATCCTAAATACCCAATCCTCAATTTCCAATCCTCAATCCTCAATCCTCAATTCTCAATCCTCAATCCTTAATCCTCAGACCTCAAACATCAATATTCAACCCTCAGTCCTCGTCCTCAATCCACAACCCTCAATCCTCAGTCCTCAATATTCAATCATCAATATTCGATCTTCAATCCTCAATCCTCAATCCTCAATCCTCAATACTCAATCCTCAATCTTCAAACCTGAATCCTCAATCCTCAATACTCAGTCCTCAATCTTCAATCCTCAATACTCAATCTTCAATCCTCAATCCTCAATCCTCAATCCTCAATCCTCAATCTTCAATCCTCTACACTAATCTTCAATCCTCAATCCACAATCCTCAATCCTTAATCCTCATTCTTCAATCCTCAATACCCAATCCTCAATCTTCAATCCTCAATCCTCAATCTTCTATCCTAATTGCTCAATCCTCATTCTTCAATCCTCAATACCCACTCCTCAATCTTCAATCCTCAATCCTCATTCCTCAATCCTAATTCCTCAATCCTCATTCTTCAATCCTCAATACCCAATCCTCAATTTCAATCCTCAATCCTCAATCTTCAATCCTCAATCCTCAAACCTCAATCCTCAATCCTCAATCCTCAATCCCCATTCCTCAAACCTCAATCCTCAACCCTCAGTCCTCATCCTCAATTCTCAATTCTCAATCCTCAATCCTCAATCCTCAATCTTCAATCCTCAATAATCAATCTCCAATTCTAGATCCTCAATCCCCAATCTTCAATCCTTAATCCTCAATCTTCAATCCCGAATCCCATGTACTCAATCTTCAATCCTCAATGCTCAATCCTGAATCCTCAATCCTCAGTCCTCAGTCCTCAATCTTCAATACTCAAACCTCAATCCTCAACCGTGAGTCCTAATTCTCCATCCTCAATCCTCAATCCTCAATCCTCAATCTTCAATCCCGAATACTCAATCTTCAATCCTCAATCCTCAATCCTCAATCCTCAATCCTCAATCCTCAGGCATCAATACTCAATCTTCAATGCTCAATCCCCAATCCTCAATCCTCAATCCTCAATCCTCAACCATCAATCCTCATTCCTCAAACCTCAATCCTCAACCCTCAGTCCTCATACTCAATTCTCAATCCTCAATCCTCAATCCTCAATCTTCAATCGTCAATAATCAATCTCCAATCCTCAATCCTCAATCCTCGATCCTCAATCCTCAGGCATCAATACTCAATCTTCAATACTCAATCTTCAGTCCTCAATCCTCAATCCTCAATCCTCAAACCTCAATCCTCAATCCTCAATATTCAATCATCAATACTCAATCGTCAATCGTCAATCCTCAATCCTCAATCCTCAATCCTCAATCCTCAATCCTCAATCCTCAATCCTCAATCCTCAATCCTCAATCCTCAATCCTCAATCCTCAATCCTCAACCCTCAATTCACAATCCTCAACCTTTAATACTCAATAATCAATCTCCAATCCTAGATCCTCAATCCTCAATCCTCAATCCTCAATAATCAATCCTCATTCTTCAATCCTCAATACTCAATCCTCAATCTTCAATCATCAATATTCAATCTTCAGTCCTCAATCCTCAATCCTCAATCCTCAATCCTCAATCCTCAATCCTCAATGTTCAATCCGCAATACCCAATCCTCAATCTTCAGTCCTCAATTCTCAGCCCTCAAACCTCAATCATGAATCCACAATCCTGAATCCCCAATCTTCAGAACTCAGTCCTCAACAATCAGTCGTCAATTCTCAGTCCTCAATAGAATATCATCAATTCACACATTTCAATACTCAATACTCAATCTGCAATCTTGAAATCTCTATCCACAAACATCAATTCTCATCACTCAACCCTGAACACTCAGTCCCCAATCCTCAATCTTCAATCCTCAATCCTCAATCCTCAATTCTCAATCCTCAATCCTCAGTCCTCAGACCTCAAACCTCAATCCTCAACTCTCAGCACTCATCCTCAATCCTCAATCCTCAATCTTCAATCCTCAATCCTCAATCCTCAAGCCACAGCCCTCAATCCTCGATCCTCAATCCTCAGTCCTCAAACCTCAATCTTCAACACTCAATTCTCAATTCTCAATCTTCAATCCTCAATCCTCAATCCACAATCCCCAATCCTCAATCCTCAGGCATCAATACTCAATCTTCACTACTCAATCCTCGATCCTCAATCCTCAATCCTCAATCCTCAACCCTCAATCCTCATTCCTCAAACCTCAATCCTCAACCCTCAGTCCTCATACTCAATTCTCAATTCTCAGTCCTCAATCCTCAATACTCAATCTTCAATCCTCAATAATCAACCTCCAATCCTAGATCCTCAATCCCCAATCTTCAATCCTTAATCCTCAATCTTCAATCTTCAATCCTCAATCCTCAATCCTCAATTCTGAATCCTCAATCCTCAGTCCTCTGTCCTCCAACCTCAATCCTCTACAATCAGCCCTCATCCTCCATCCTCAATCCTCAATCATCAATCCTCAATCTTATATCCTCAATATTCAATCTTCAATCCTCAATCCTCAATACTCAATTCTCAATCCTCAATCCTCATTCTTCAATACTCAATACCCAATCCGCAATCTTCAATCCTCAATCCTCAATCCTCAATTCTGAATCCTCAATCCTCAGTCCTCTGTCCTCAAACCTCAATCCTCTACAATCAGCCCTCTACCTCCATCCTCAATCCTCAATCATCAATCCTCAATCTTATATCCTCAATATTCAATCTTCAATCCTCAATCCTCAATCCTCAATCCTCAATCCTCAAATCCTCAATCCTCAGTACTCAATCCTCAATCCTCAACCTTCAATCCTCAATACTCAATCTGCAATCCTCAATCCTCAAACCTCAATCCTCAATCCTCATTCTTCAATCCTCAATGCCCAATCCTCAATCTTCAATCCTCAATCCTCAATCCTCAATTCTCAACCCTCAATCCTTAATCCTCAGACCTCAAGCATCAATATTCAACCCTCTGTCCTCGTCCTCAGTCCACAACCCTCAATCCTCAGTCCTCAATATTCAATCATCAATATTCAATCTTCAATCCTCAATCCTCTATCCTCAATCCTCAATTCTGAATCCTCAATCTTCAATCCTCAATCCTCAATCCTCAATACTCAATCCTCAATCTTCAATCCTGTATACCCACTCCTCAATCTTCAATCCTCAATCCTCAATCCTCAATCCTAATTCCTCAATCCTCATTCTTCAATCATCAATACCCAATCCTCAATTTCAATCCTCAATCCTCAATCCTCAATTCTCAATCCTGAATCCTCAGTCCTCAGTCCTCGAACCGCAATCCTCAACCCTCAGCCCTCATCCTCCATCCTCAATCCTCAATACCCAATCCTCAATCTTCAATTCTCAATCCTCAATCCTCAATTCTCAATCCTCAATCCTTAATCCTCAGACCTCAAACATCAATATTCAACCCTCAGTCCTCGTCCTCAATCCACAACCCTCAATCCTCAGTCCTCAATATTCAATCATAAATATTCAATTTTCAATCATCAATCCTCAATCCTCCATCCTCAATCCTCAATCCTCAATCTTCAATCCTCAAACCTCAATCCTCAATACTCAATCCTCAAGCTTCAATCCTCAATTCTCAATCCTCAATCCTCAATACTCAATCCTCAATCCTCAATCCTCAATTCTCAATCCTCAATCCTCAATCCCCAGACCTCAAACATCAATACTCAACCCTCAGTCCTCGTCCTCAATCCACAACACACAATCCTCAATCCTCAATCTTCAATCATCAATATTCAATCTTCAGTCCTCAATCCTCAATCCTCAATCCTCAATCCGCAATCCTCAATGTTCAATCCGCAATACCCAATCCTCAATCTTCAGTCCTCAATTCTCAGTCCTCAAACCTCAATCATGAATCCACAATCCTGAATCCCCAATCTTCAGAACTCAGTCCTCAACAATCAGTCGTCAATTCTCAGTCCTCAATAGAATATCATCAATTCACACATTTCAATACTCAATACTCAATCTGCAATCTTGAAATCTCTATCCACAAACATCAATTCTCATCACTCAACCCTGAACACTCAGTCCCCAATCCTCAATCTTCAATCCTCAATCCTCAATCCTCAATTCTCAATCCTCAATCCTCATTCCTCAGACCTCAAACCTCAATCCTCAACTCTCAGCACTCATCCTCAATCCTCAATCCTCAATCCTCAATCCTCAATCCTCAATCCTCAAGCCACAGCCCTCAATCCTCAATCCTCAATCCTCAGTCCTCAAACCTCAATCTTCAACACTCAATTCTCAATCCTCAATCTTCAATCCTCAATCCTCAATCCACAATCCCCAATCCTCAATCCTCAGGCATCAATACTCAATCTTCAATACTCAATCCTCGATCCTCAATCCTCAATCCTCAATCCTCAACCCTCAATCCTCATTCCTCAAACCTCAATCCTCAACCCTCAGTCCTCATACTCAATTCTCAATTCTCAATCCTCAATCCTCAATACTCAATCTTCAATCCTCAATAATCAACCTCCAATCCTAGATCCTCAATCCCCAATCTTCAATCCTTAATCCTCAATCTTCAATCTTCAATCCTCAATCCTCAATCCTCAATTCTGAATCCTCAATCCTCAGTCCTCTGTCCTCAAACCTCAATCCTCTACAATCAGCCCTCATCCTCCATCCTCAATCCTCAATCATCAATCCTCAATCTTATATCCTCAATATTCAATCTTCAATCCTCAATCATCAATCCTCAATCCTCAATCCTCAATCCTCATTCTTCAATACTCAATACCCAATCCTCAATCTTCAATCCTCAATCCTCAATCCTCAATTCTGAATCCTCAATCCTCAGTCCTCTGTCCTCAAACCTCAATCCTCTACAATCAGCCCTCATCCTCCATCCTCAATCCTCAATCATCAATCCTCAATCTTATATCCTCAATATTCAATCTTCAATCCTCAATCCTCAATCCTCAATCCTCAATCCTCAAATCCTCAATCCTCAGTACTCAATCCTCAATCCTCAACCTTCAATCCTCAATACTCAATCTGCAATCCTCAATCCTCAAACGTCAATCCTCAATCCTCATTCTTCAATCCTCAATGCCCAATCCTCAATCTTCAATCCTCAATCCTCAATCCTCAATTCTCAACCCTCAATCCTTAATCCTCAGACCTCAAACATCAATACTCAACCCTCTGTCCTCGTCCTCAGTCCACAACCCTCAATCCTCAGTCCTCAATATTCAGTCATCAATATTCAATCTTCAATCCTCAATCCTCTATCCTCAATCCTCAATTCTGAATCCTCAATCTTCAATCCTCAATCCTCAATCCTCAATACTCAATCCTCAATCTTCAATCCTGAATACCCACTCCTCAATCTTCAATCCTCAATCCTCAATCCTCAATCCTAATTCCTCAATCCTCATTCGTCAATCATCAATACCCAATCCTCAATTTCAATCCTCAATCCTCAATCCTCAATTCTCAATCCTCAATCCTCAGTCCTCAGTCCTCGAACCGCAATCCTCAACCCTCAGCCCTCATCCTCCATCCTCAATCCTCAATACCCAATCCTCAATCTTCAATTCTCAATCCTCAATCCTCAATTCTCAATCCTCAATCCTTAATCCTCAGACCTCAAATATCAATATTCAACCCTCAGTCCTCGTCCTCAATCCACAACCCTCAATCCTCAGTCCTCAATATTCAATCATCAATATTCAATCTTCAATCATCAATCCTCAATCCTCCATCCTCAATCCTCAATCCTCAATCTTCAATCCTCAAACCTCAATCCTCAATACTCAATCCTCAAGCTTCAATCCTCAATTCTCAATCCTCAATCCTCAATACTCAATCCTCAATCTTCAATCCTCAATCCCCAATCCTCAATCCTAATTCCTCAATCCTCATTCTCCAATCATCAATACCCAATCCACAATTTCAATCCTCAATCCTCAATCCTCAATTCTCAATCCTCAGTCCTCAGTCCTCAGTCCTCAAATCGCAATCCTCAATCCTCAGTCCTCATCCTCCATCCTCAATCCTCAATCCTCAATCCTCAATCTTCAATCCTCAATTCTCAATCTTCAATCCTCGATCCTGAATCATCAATACTCAATCCTCAATCCTCAGGCATCAATACTCAATTTTCAATACTCAATCCTCAATCCTCAATCCTCAATCCTCAATCCTCAATCCTCAACCCTCAATCCTCATTCCTCAAACCTCAATCCTCAACCCTCAGATCTCATACTCAATTCTCAATTCTCAATCCTCAATCCTCAATCCTCAATGTTCAATCCTCAATAATCAATCTCCAATTCTAGATCCTCAATCCCCAATCTTCAATCCTTAATCCTCAATCTTCAATCCCCAATCCCCAGTACTCAATCTTCCATCCTCAATGCTCAATCCTCAATCCTCAATCCTCAGTCCTCAGTCCTCAATCTTCAATCCTCAAACCTCAATCCTCAACCGTCAGTCCTCATTCTCCATCCTCAATCCTCAATCCTCAATCCTCAATCTTCAATCCCCAATACTCAATCTTCAATCCTCAATCCTTAATTCTCATTCTTCAATCCTCAATACCCAATCCTCAATCTTCAATCCTCAATCCTCAGTCCTCAATCCTCAATCCTCAATCATCAATCCTCAATCTTATATCCTCAATATTCAATCTTCAATCCTCAATCCTCAATCCTCAGTCCTCAATCCTCAAATCCTCAATCCTCAGTACTCAATCCTCAATCCTCAACCTTCAATCCTCAATACTCAATCTGCAATCCTCAATCCTCAAACCTCAATCCTCAATCCTCAATATTCAATCATCAATACTCAATCATCAATCCTCAATCCTCAATCCTCAATCCTCAATCCTCAATCCTCAGGCATCTTTACTCAATCTACAATATTCAATCCTCAATCCTTAATCCTCAATCCACAATGCTTAACCTTCAATACTCAATACTCAATCTACAATCCTCAACCCTCAATCCTCAATCCTCAATCCTCAAACCTCAATCCTCTACCCTCAGTCCTCATCCTCAATTCTCAATTCTCAATCCTCAATCCTCAATCCTCAATCTTCAATCCTCAATAATCAATCTCCGATCCTAGGTCCTCAATCCCCAAACTTCAATCGTTAATCCTCAATCTTCAATCCTCAATCCCCAGTCATCAATCTTCAATCCTCAATGCTCAATCCTCAATCCTCAACCCTCAGTCCTCAATCCTCAATCCTCAATCCTCAAACCTCAATCCCCAACCGTCAGTCCTCGTCCTCAATCCTCAAACCTCAATCCTCAATCCTCAATATTCAATCATCAATCTTCAATCCTCAATCCTCAATCCTCAATCCTAATTCCTCAATCCTCATTCTTCAATCCTCAATACCCAATCCTCAATTTCAATCCTCAATCCTCAATCCTCAATTCTCAATCCTCAATCCTCATTCCTCAGTCCTCAAACCGCAATCCTCAACCCTCTGCCCTCATCCTCCATCTTCAATCCTCAATCCTCAATCCTCAAACCTCAATCCTCAATCCTCAATAATCAATCATCAATACTCAATCTTCAATCCTCAATCCTCAAACCTCAATCCTCAATCCTCAATCCTCAATCCTCAATCCCCATTCCTCAAACCTCAATCCTCAACCCTCAGTCTTCATCCTCAATTCTCAATTCTCAATCCTCAATCCTCAATCCTTAATCTTCAATCCTCAATAATCAATCTCCGATTCTAGGTGCTCAATACCCAACCTTCAATCGTTAATCCTCAATCTTCAATCCTCAATCCCCAGTCATCAATCTTCAATCCTCAATGCTCAATCCTCAATCCTCAATCCTCAGTCCTCAATTCCCAATCCTCAATCCTCAAACCTCAATCCTCAACCGTCAGTCCTCGTCCTCAATCCTCAAACCTCAATCCTCAATCCTCAATATTCAATCATCAATACTCAATCTTCAATCCTCAATCCTCAAACCTCAATCCTCAATCCTCATTCTTCAACCCTAAATACACAATCCTCAATCTTCAATACTCAATCCTCATTCCTCACACCTCAATCCTCAACCCTCAGTCCTCATACTCAATTCTCAATCCTCAATCCTCAATCCTCAATCTTCAATCGTCAATAATCAATCTCCAATCCTCAATCCTCAATCCTCGATCCTCAATCCTCAGGCATCAATGCTCAATCTTCAATACTCAATCTTCAATCCTCAATCCTCAATCCTCAATCCTCAAACCTCAATCCTCAATCCTCAATATTCAATCATCAATACTCAATCTTCAATCGTCAATCCTCAATCCTCAATCCTCAATCCTCAATCCTCAATCCTCAATCCTCAATCCTCAATCCTCAATCTTCAACCCTGAATCCGCATTCCTCAACACTCAATCCTCAATCTTCAATCCTTAATACTGAGCCTTCAATCCTCAATCCTCAATCTTCAATACTCAATCCTCAGTCCTCAATCCTCAATCCTCAATCCTCAATATTCAATCCTCAATACCCACTCCTCAATCTTCAATCCTCAATCCTCAATCCTCAATCCTACTTCCTCAATGCTCATTCTTCAATCCTCAATACCCAATCCTCAATTTCAATCCTCAATCCTCAATCCTCAATTCTCAATCCTCAATCCTCAGTCCTCAGTCCTCAAACCGCAATGCTCAACCCTCAGCCCTCATCCTCCATCCTCAATCCTCAATCCTCAATCCTCAATCTTCAATCCTCAATTCTCAATCTTCAATCCTCGATCCTGAATCACCAATCCACAATCCTCAATCCTCAGGCATCAATACTCAATCTTCAATACTCAATCCTCAATCCTCAATCCTCAATCTTCAATCCTCAATCCTCAATCCTCAACCCTCAATCCTCATTCCTCAAACCTCAATCCACAACCCTCAGTCCTCTTACTCAATTCTGAATCCTCAATCCTCCATCCTCAATCCTCAATCTTCAATCCTCAATAATCAATCTCTAATTCTAGATCCTCAATCCCCAATCTTCGATCCTTAATCCTCAATCTTCAATCCCGAATCCCCTGTACTCAATCTTCAATCCTCAATGCTCAATCCTCAATCCTCAATCCTCAATCCTCAGTCCTCAGTCCTCAATCTTCAATCCGCACTCATCAATCCTCATTCCTCAAACCTCAATCCTCAACCCTCAGTCCTCATCCTCAATTCTCAATTCTCAATCCTCAATCCTCAATCCTCAATCGTCAATCTTCAATCCTCAATAATCAATATCCGATCCTAGATCCTCAATCCCCAATCATCAATCGTCAAACCTCAATCTTCAATCCTCAATCCCCAGTCATCAATCTTCAATCCTCAATGCTGAATCCTCAATCCTCAATCCTCAGTCATCAATCCCCAATCCTCAATCCTCAAACCTCAATCCTCAACCGTCAGTCCTCGTCCTCAATCCTCAAACCTCAATCCTCAATCCTCAATATTCAATCATCAATACTCAATCTTCAATCCTCAATCCTCAAACCTCAATCCTCAATCCTCAATCCTCAATCCCCATTCCTCAAACCCCAATCCTCAACCCTCAGTCCTCATCCTCAATTCTCAATTCTCAATCCTCAATCCTCAATCCTCAATCTTCGATCCTCAATAATCAATCTCCGATTCTAGGTCCTCAATCCCCAACCTTCAATCGTTAATCCTCAATCTTCAGTCCTCAATCCCCAGTCATGAATCTTCAATCCTCAATGCTCAATCCTCAATCCTCAATCCTCAGTCCTCAATCCCCAATCCTCAATCCTCAAACCTCATTCCTCAACCGTCAGGCTTCGTCCTCAATCCTCAAACCTCAATCCTCAATCCTCAATATTCAATCATCAATACTCAATCTTCAATCCTCAATCCTCAAACCTCAATCCTCAATCCTCATTCTTCAATCCTAAATACCCAATCCTCAATTTCCAATCCTCAATCCTCAATCCTCAATTCTCAATCCTCAATCCTTAATCCTCAGACCTCAAACATCAATATTCAACCCTCAGTCCTCGTCCTCAATCCACAACCCTCAATCCTCAGTCCTCAATATTCAATCATCAATATTCGATCTTCAATCCTCAATCCTCAATCCTCAATCCTCAATACTCAATCCTCAATCTTCAAACCTGAATCCTCAATCCTCAATACTCAGTCCTCAATCTTCAATCCTCAATACTCAATCTTCAATCCTCAATCCTCAATCCTCAATCCTCAATCCTCAATCTTCAATCCTCAACACTAATCTTCAATCCTCAATCCACAATCCTCAATCCTCAATCCTCATTCTTCAATCCTCAATACCCAATCCTCAATCTTCAATCCTCAATCCTCAATCTTCTATCCTAATTGCTCAATCCTCATTCTTCAATCCTCAATACCCACTCCTCAATCTTCAATCCTCAATCCTCATTCCTCAATCCTAATTCCTCAATCCTCATTCTTCAATCCTCAATACCCAATCCTCAATTTCAATCCTCAATCCTCAATCTTCAATCCTCAATCCTCAAACCTCAATCCTCAATCCTCAATCCTCAATCCCCATTCCTCAAACCTCAATCCTCAACCCTCAGTCCTCATCCTCAATTCTCAATTCTCAATCCTCAATCCTCAATCCTCAATCTTCAATCCTCAATAATCAATCTCCGATTCTAGGTCCTCAATCCCCAACCTTCAATCGTTAATCCTCAATCTTCATTCCTCAATCCCCAGTCATCAATCTTCAATCCTCAATGCTCAATCCTCAATCCTCAATCCTCAGTCCTCAATCCCCAATCCTCAATCCTCAAACCTCAATCCTCAACCGTAAGTCCTCGTCCTCAATCCTCAAACCTCGATCCTCAATCCTCAATCTTCAATCCTCAATTCTCAATCTTCAATCCTCGATCCTGAATCACCAATCCACAATCCTCAATCCTCAGGCATCAATACTCAATCTTCAATACTCAATCCCCAGTCATCAATCTTCAATCCTCAATGCTCAATCCTCAATCCTCAATCCTTAATGCTCAGACCTCAAACATCAATATTCAACCCTCAGTCCTCGTCCTCAAACCACAACCCTCAATCCTCAGTCATCAAACCTCAATCCTCAATCATCAATAATCAATCATCAATACTCAATCTTCAATCCTCAATCCTCAAACCTCAATCCTCAATCCTCAATCCTCAATCCTCAATCCCCATTCCTCAAACCTCAATCCTCAATCCTCAATCCTCAATCCTCAATCGTCAACCCTGAATCCTCATTCCTCAATACTCAATCCTCAATCTTCAATCCTCAATACTGAGTCTTCAATCCTCAATCCTCAATCTTCAATACTCAATCCTCAATCCTCAATCCTCAATCCTCAATCCTCAATATTCAATCCTCAATACCCACTCCTCAATCTTCAATCCTCAATCCTCAATCCTCAATCCTAACTCCTCAATGCTCATTCTTCAATCCTCAATACCCAATCCTCAATTTCAATACTCAATCCTCAATCCTCCATTCTCAATCCTCAATCCTCAGTCCTCAGTCCTCAAACCGTAATCCTCAACCCTCAGCCCTCATCCTCCATCCTCAATCCTCAATCCGCAATCCTCAATCTTCAATCCTCAATTCTCAATCTTCAATCCTCGATCCTGAATCACCATTCCACAATCCTCAATCCTCAGGCATCAATACTCAATCTTCAATACTCAATCCCCAGTCATCAATCTTCAATCCTCAATGCTCAATCCTCAATCCTCAATCCTCAGTCCTCAATCCCCAATCCTCAATCCTCAAACCTCAATCCTCAACCGTCAGTCCTCGTCCTCAATCCTCAAACCTCAATCCTCAATCCTCAATCTTCAATCATCAATCTTCAATCCTCAGTCCTCAATCCTCAATCCTAATTCCTCAATCCTCATTCTTCAATCCTCAATACCCAATCCTCAATTTCAATCCTCAATCCTCAATCCTCAATTCTCAATCCTCAATCCTCAGTCCTCAGTCCTCAAACCGCAATCCTCAACCCTCAGCCCTCATCCTCCATCCTCAATCCTCAATCCTCAATCCTCAAACCTCAATCCTCAATCCTCAATAATCAATCATCAATACTCAATCTTCAATCCTCAATCCTCAAACCCCAATCCTCGATCCTCAATCCTCAATCCTCAATCCCCATTCCTCAAACCTCAATCCTCAACCCTCAGTCTTCATCCTCCATTCTCAATTCTCAATCCTCAATCCTCAATCGTTAATCTTCAATCCTCAATAATCAATCTCCGATTCTAGGTCCTCAATCCCCAACCTTCAATCGTTAATCCTCAATCTTCAATCCTCAATCCCCAGTCATCAATCTTCAATCCTCAATGCTCAATCCTCAATCCTCAATCCTCAATCCTCAGTCCTCAATCCCCAATCCTCAATCCTCATACCTCAATCCTCAATATTCAATCCTCAGTCCTCGTCCTCAATCCACAACCCTCAACCCTCAGTCCTTAATATTGAATTATCAATATTCAATCTTCAATACTCAATCTTCAATCCTCAATCCTCAAACCTCAACCCTCAATCCTCATTCTTCAACCCTAAATACCCAATCCTCAATTTCCAATCCTCAATCCTCAATCCTCAATTCTCAATCCTCAATCCTTAATCCTCAGACCTCAAACATCAATATTCAACCCTCAGTCCTCGTCCTCAATCCACAACCCTCAACCCTCAGTCCTCAATATTGAATTATCAATATTCAATCTTCAAACCTCAATCCTCAATCCTCAATCCTCAATCCTCAATCCTCAATCCTCAATCCTCAATCCTCAATCCTCGATCTTCATACCTGAATCCTGAATCCTCAATACTCAGTCCTCAATCTTCAATCCTCAATACTCAATCTTCAATCCTCAATCCTCAATCCTCAGTCCTCAATCCTCAATCTTCAATCCTCAATTCTCAGTCTTCAATCCTCGATCCTGAATCATCAATCCACCATCCTCAATCCTCAGACATCAATACTCAATCTTCAATACTCAATCCTCAATCATCAATCCTCAATCCTCAATCCTCAATCCTCAACCCTCAATCCTCATTCCTCAAACCTCAACCCTCAACCCTCAGTCCTCATACTCAATTCTCAATTCTCAATCCTCAATCCTCAATCCTCAATCTTCAATCCTCAATAATCAATCTCCAATTCTAGATCCTCAATCCCCAATCTTCAATCCTTAATCCTCAATTTTCAATCCCGAATCCCATGTACTCAATCTTCAATCCTCAATGCTCAATCCTGAATCCTCAATCCTCAGTCCTCAGTCCTCAATCTTCAATACTCAAACCTCAATCCTCAACCGTCAGTCCTAATTCTCCATCCTCAATCCTCAATCCTCAATCCTCAATCTTCAATCCCGAATACTCAATCTTCAATCCTCAATCCTCAATCCTCAATCCTCAATCCTCAATCCTCAGGCATCAATACTCAATCTTCAATGCTCAATCCTCAATCCTCAATCCTCAATCCTCAACCATCAATCCTCATTCCTCAAACCTCAATCCTCAACCCTCAGTCCTCATACTCAATTCTCAATCCTCAATCCTCAATCCTCAATCTTCAATCGTCAATAATCAATCTCCAATCCTCAATCCTCAATCCTCGATCCTCAATCCTCAGGCATCAATACTCAATCTTCAATACTCAATCTTCAATCCTCAATCCTCAATCCTCAATCCTCAAACCTCAATCCTCAATCCTCAATATTCAATCATCAATACTCAATCTTCAATCGTCAATCCTCAATCCTCAATCCTCAATCCTCAATCCTCAATCCTCAATCCTCAATCCTCAATCCTCAATCCTCAATCCACAATCCTCAACCCTCAATTCACAATCCTCAACCTTTAATACTCAATAATCAATCTCGAATCCTAGATCCTCAATCCTCAATCCTCAATCCTCAATAATCAATCCTCATTCTTCAATCCTCAATACTCAATCCTCAATCTTCATTCCTCAAACATCAATCCTCAATCCTCAGTCCTCAGTCGTCGAACCTAAATCCCCGACCCTTAGCACTCATCCTCAATCCTCAGTCCTCAATCCTCAATCATCAAACCTAAATCCTCTACCGTCAGTCCTCGTCCTCAATCCTCAATCCTCAATCCTCAATCCTCAATCTTCAATCCTCAACACTCAATCTTCAATCCTCAATCCTCAATCCTCAATCCTCAATCCTCATTCTTCAATCCTCAATTACCAATCCTCAATCTTCAATCCTCAATCCTCAATCCTCAATCCTAATTCCTCAATCCTCATTCTTCAATCCTCAATACCCAATCCTCAACTTCAATCCTCAATCCTCAGGCATCAATACTCAATCTACAGTATTCAATCCTCAATCCTTAATCCTCAATCCACAATCCACAACCTTCAATACTCAATCCTCATTCCTCAATCCTCAATCCTTAATCCTCAATCGTCAATCTTCAATCCTCAATACTCAGTCTTCAATCCTCAATCCTCAATCCTCAATCCTCAATCCTCATTCTTCAATACTCAATACCCAATCCTCAATCTTCAATCCTCAATCCTCAATCCTCAATTCTCAATCCTCAATCCTCAGTCCTCTGTCCTCAAACCTCAATCCTATACCCTCAGCCCTCATCCTCCATCCTCAATCCTCAATCTTCAATGCTCAATCTTATATCCTCAATATTCAATCTTCAATCCTCAATCCTCAATCCTCAATCCTCAATCCTCAGTCCTCAGTGATCAATACTCAATCTTCAATACCCAATCCTCAATCTTCAATCCTCAATCCTCAATACTCAATTCTCAATCCTCAATCCTTAATCCTCAGACCTCAAACATCAATATTCAACCCTCAGTCCTCGTCGTCAATCCACAACCCTCAATCCTCAGTCCTCAATATTCAATCATCAATATTCAATCTTCAATCCTCAATCCTCAATCCTCAATCCTCAATCCTCAATCTTCAACCCTGAATCCTCATTCCTCAATACTCAATCCTCAATCTTCAATCCTCAATACTCAGTCTTCAATCCTCAATCCTCAATCCTCAATCCTCAATCCTCAATCTTCAATCCTCAACACTCAACCTTCAATCCTCAATCCTCAATCCTCAATCCTCAATCCTCATTCTTCAATCCTCAATTCCCAATCCTCAATCTTCAATCCTCAGTCCTCAAACCTCAATCCTAATTCCTCAATCCTCTTTCTTCAATCCTCAATACCCAATCCTCAACTTCAATCCTCAATCCTCAATCCTCATTTCTCAATCCTCAATCCTCAACCCTCGGCCCTCATCCTCCATCCTCAGTACTCAATCCTCTATCCTCAATCTTCAATCCTCAATACCCAATCTTCAATCCTCATTCCTCAATCCTCAATCCTCAATCCTCAATCTTTAATCCTCAATACTCAATCTGCAATCCTCAATCCTCAATCCTCAACCCTCAATCCTCATTCCTCAAACCTCAATCCACAACCCTCAGTCCTCTTACTCAATTCTGAATCCTCAATCCTCCATCCTCAATCCTCAATCTTCAATCCTCAATAATCAATCTCTAATTCTAGATCCTCAATCCCCAATCTTCGATCCTTAATCCTCAATCTTCAATCCCGAATCCCCTGTACTCAATCTTCAATCCTCAATGCTCAATCCTCAATCCTCAATCCTCAATCCTCAGTCCTCAGTCCTCAATCTTCAATCCGCACTCATCAATCCTCATTCCTCAAACCTCAATCCTCAACCCTCAGTCCTCATCCTCAATTCTCAATTCTCAATCCTCAATCCTCAATCCTCAATCGTCAATCTTCAATCCTCAATAATCAATATCCGATCCTAGATCCTCAATCCCCAATCATCAATCGTCAAACCTCAATCTTCAATCCTCAATCCCCAGTCATCAATCTTCAATCCTCAATGCTGAATCCTCAATCCTCAATCCTCAGTCATCAATCCCCAATCCTCAATCCTCAAACCTCAATCCTCAACCGTCAGTCCTCGTCCTCAATCCTCAAACCTCAATCCTCAATCCTCAATATTCAATCATCAATACTCAATCTTCAATCCTCAATCCTCAAACCTCAATCCTCAATCCTCAATCCTCAATCCCCATTCCTCAAACCCCAATCCTCAACCCTCAGTCCTCATCCTCAATTCTCAATTCTCAATCCTCAATCCTCAATCCTCAATCTTCGATCCTCAATAATCAATCTCCGATTCTAGGTCCTCAATCCCCAACCTTCAATCGTTAATCCTCAATCTTCAGTCCTCAATCCCCAGTCATGAATCTTCAATCCTCAATGCTCAATCCTCAATCCTCAATCCTCAGTCCTCAATCCCCAATCCTCAATCCTCAAACCTCATTCCTCAACCGTCAGGCTTCGTCCTCAATCCTCAAACCTCAATCCTCAATCCTCAATATTCAATCATCAATACTCAATCTTCAATCCTCAATCCTCAAACCTCAATCCTCAATCCTCATTCTTCAATCCTAAATACCCAATCCTCAATTTCCAATCCTCAATCCTCAATCCTCAATTCTCAATCCTCAATCCTTAATCCTCAGACCTCAAACATCAATATTCAACCCTCAGTCCTCGTCCTCAATCCACAACCCTCAATCCTCAGTCCTCAATATTCAATCATCAATATTCGATCTTCAATCCTCAATCCTCAATCCTCAATCCTCAATACTCAATCCTCAATCTTCAATCCTCAATACTCAATCTTCAATCCTCAATCCTCAATCCTCAATCCTCAATCCTCAATCTTCAATCCTCAACACTAATCTTCAATCCTCAATCCACAATCCTCAATCCTCAATCCTCATTCTTCAATCCTCAATACCCAATCCTCAATCTTCAATCCTCAATCCTCAATCTTCTATCCTAATTGCTCAATCCTCATTCTTCAATCCTCAATACCCACTCCTCAATCTTCAATCCTCAATCCTCATTCCTCAATCCTAATTCCTCAATCCTCATTCTTCAATCCTCAATACCCAATCCTCAATTTCAATCCTCAATCCTCAATCTTCAATCCTCAATCCTCAAACCTCAATCCTCAATCCTCAATCCTCAATCCCCATTCCTCAAACCTCAATCCTCAACCCTCAGTCCTCATCCTCAATTCTCAATTCTCAATCCTCAATCCTCAATCCTCAATCTTCAATCCTCAATAATCAATCTCCGATTCTAGGTCCTCAATCCCCAACCTTCAATCGTTAATCCTCAATCTTCATTCCTCAATCCCCAGTCATCAATCTTCAATCCTCAATCCTCATTCCTCAATCCTCAATACCCAATCCTCAATCCTCAATCCTCAATCCTCAATCCTCAATATTCAATCATCAATACTCAATCTTCAATCCTCAATATTCAATCCTCAATAGTCAATCTTCAATCCTCAATCCTCAATCCTCAATCCTCAGTCCTCAATTCCCAGGCATCAATACTCAATCTACAATATTCAATCCTCAATCCTTAATCCTCAATACACAATCCTCAACCTTCAATACTCAATACTCAATCTTCAATCCTCAATCCTCAATCCTCAATCCTCAATCCTCAATCCTCAATCCTCAATATTCAATCCTCAATACTCAATCTTCAATCATCATCTTCAATCCTCAATTCTCAGTCGTCAATCCTCAGTCATCAATCCTCAATCTTCAATACTTAATCGTCAATCCTTAGTCCTCAATCCTCACTCCTCAATCCTCAATCCTCGTTCCTCAAACCTCAATCCTCAACCCTCAGTCTTCATCCTCAATCCTCAAACCTCAATCCTCAATCCTCAACATTCAATCATCAATACTCAATCTTCAATCCTCAATCCTCAAACCTCAATCCTCAATCCTCATTCTTCAATCCTAAATACCCAATCCTCAATCTTCAATCCTCAATCCTCAATCCTCAATTCTCAATCCTCAATCCTTAATCCTCAGACACCAAACATCAATATTCAATCCTCAGTCCTCGTCCTCAATCCACAACCCTCAATCCTCAGTCCTCAATATTCAATCATCAATATTCAATCTTCAATCCTCAATCCTCAATCCTCAATCCTCAACCCTCAATCCTCAATCTTCAACCCTGAATCCTCAATCCTCAATACTCAATCCTCAATCTTCAATCCTCAATACTCAATCTTCAATCCTCAATCCTCAATCCTCAATACTCAATCCTCAATCTTCAATCCTCAACACTCAATCTTCAATCCTCAATCCTCAATCCTCAATCCTCAATCCTCATACTTCAATCCTCAATACCCAATCCTCAATCCTCAATCATCAATCCTCAATCCTCAATCCTCAATCCTCAATCCTCAATCCTCAATCCTCAATCCTCAATCCTCAATCCTCAATCCTCAGTCCACAATCCTCAACCTTCAATAATCAATAATCAATCTCCAATCCTAGATACTCAATCCTCAATCCTCAATCCTCAGTCGTCAATCCTCAATCCCCGAGCCTTAGCACTCATCCTCAATCCTCAGTCTTCAATCCTCAATCCACAAACGTAAATCCTCTACCGTCAGTCCTCGTCCTCAATCCTCAAACCTCAATCCTCAATCCTCAATATTCAATCATCAATACTCAATCTTCAATCCTGAATCCTCAATCCTCAATCCTCAATCCTCAATCCTCAATCATCAATCCTCAATCCTCAATCCTCAATCCTCAATCCTCAATCCTCAATCCTCAATCCTCAATCCTCAATCCTCAATCCTCAGTCCACAATCCTCAACCTTCAATAATCAATAATCAATCTCCAATCCTAGATACTCAATCCTCAATCCTCAATCCTCAATCCTCAATCCTCATTCTTCAATCCTCAATACCTAATCCTCAATCTTCAATCCTCAAACACCAATCCTCAATTCCCAATCCTCAAACCTCAGTCCTCAGTCGTCAATCCTCAATCCCCGAGCCTTAGCACTCATCCTCAATCCTCAGTCTTCAATCCTCAATCCTCAAACGTAAATCCTCTACCGTCAGTCCTCGTCCTCAATCCTCAAACCTCAATCCTCAATCCTCAATATTCAATCATCAATACTCAATCTTCAATCCTGAATCCTCAATCCTCAATCCTCAATCCTCAATCCTCAATCCTCAATATTCAATCATCAATACTCAATCTTCAATCCTCAATCTTCAATCCTCAATACTCAACCTTCAATCCTCCATCCTCAATCCTCAATCTTCAATCCTCAATAATCAATCTCTAATTCTAGATCCTCAATCCCCAATCTTCGATCCTTAATCCTCAATCTTCAATCCCGAATCCCCTGTACTCAATCTTCAATCCTCAATGCTCAATCCTCAATCCTCAATCCTCAATCCTCAGTCCTCAGTCCTCAATCTTCAATCCTCAATCATCAATCCTCATTCCTCAAACCTCAATCCTCAACCCTCAGTCCTCATCCTCAATTCTCAATTCTCAATCCTCAATCCTCAATCCTCAATCCTCAATCTTCAATCCTCAATAATCAATATCCGATCCTAGATACTCAATCCCCAATCATCAATCGTCAATCCTCAATCTTCAATACTCAATCCCCAGTCATCAATCTTCAATCCTCAATGCTCAATCCTCAATCCTCAATCCTCAGTCATCAATCCCCAATCCTCAATCCTCAAACCTCAATCCTCAACCGTCAGTCCTCGTCCTCAATCCTCAAACCTCAATCCTCAATCCTCAATATTCAATCATCAGTACTCAATCTTCAATCCTCAATCCTCAAACCTCAATCCTCAATCCTCGATCCTCAATCCCCATTCCTCAAACCTCAATCCTCAACCCTCAGTCCTCATCCTCAATTCTCAATTCTCAATCCTCAATCCTCAATCCTCAATCTTCGATCCTCAATAATCAATCTCCGATTCTAGGTCCTCAATCCCCAACCTTCAATCGTTAATCCTCAATCTTCAGTCCTCAATCACCAGTCATCAATCTTCAATCCTCAATGCTCAATCCTCAATCCTCAATCCTCAGTCCTCAATCCCCAATCCTCAATCCTCAAACCTCATTCCTCAACCGTCAGGCTTCGTCCTCAATCCTCAAACCTCAATCCTCAATCCTCAATATTCAATCATCAATACTCAATCTTCAATCTTCAATCCTCAAACCTCAATCCTCAATCCTCATTCTTCAATCCTAAATACCCAATCCTCAATTTCCAATCCTCAATCCTCAATCCTCAATTCTCAATCCTCAATCCTTAATCCTCAGACCTCAAACATCAATATTCAACCCTCAGTCCTCGTCCTCAATCCACAACCCTCAATCCTCAGTCCTCAATATTCAATCATCAATATTCGATCTTCAATCCTCAATCCTCAATCCTCAATCCTCAATACTCAATCCTCAATCTTCAAACCTGAATCCTCAATCCTCAATACTCAGTCCTCAATCTTCAATCCTCAATACTCAATCTTCAATCCTCAATCCTCAATCCTCAATCCTCAATCCTCAATCTTCAATCCTCAACACTAATCTTCAATCCTCAATCCACAATCCTCAATCCTTAATCCTCATTCTTCAATCCTCAATACCCACTCCTCAATCTTCAATCCTCAATCCTCATTCCTCAATCCTAATTCCTCAATCCTCATTCTTCAATCCTCAATACCCAATCCTCAATTTCAATCCTCAATCCTCAATCTTCAATCCTCAATCCTCAAACCTCAATCCTCAATCCTCAATCCTCAATCCCCATTCCTCAAACCTCAATCCTCAACCCTCAGTCCTCATCCTCAATTCTCAATTCTCAATCCTCAATCCTCAATCCTCAATCTTCAATCCTCAATAATCAATCTCCAATTCTAGATCCTCAATCCCCAATCTTCAATCCTTAATCCTCAATCTTCAATCCCGAATCCCCTGTACTCAATCTTCAATCCTCAATGCTCAATCCTGAATCCTCAATCCTCAGTCCTCAGTCCTCAATCTTCAATACTCAAACCTCAATCCTCAACCGTCAGTCCTAATTCTCCATCCTCAATCCTCAATCCTCAATCCTCAATCTTCAATCCCGAATACTCAATCTTCAATCCTCAATCCTCAATCCTCAATCCTCAATCCTCAATCCTCAGGCATCAATACTCAATCTTCAATGCTCAATCCCCAATCCTCAATCCTCAATCCTCAATCCTCAACCATCAATCCTCATTCCTCAAACCTCAATCCTCAACCCTCAGTCCTCATACTCAATTCTCAATCCTCAATCCTCAATCCTCAATCTTCAATCGTCAATAATCAATCTCCAATCCTCAATCCTCAATCCTCGATCCTCAATCCTCAGGCATCAATACTCAATCTTCAATACTCAATCTTCAATCCTCAATCCTCAATCCTCAATCCTCAAACCTCAATCCTCAATCCTCAATATTCAATCATCAATACTCAATCGTCAATCGTCAATCCTCAATCCTCAATCCTCAATCCTCAATCCTCAATCCTCAATCCTCAATCCTCAATCCTCAATCCTCAATCCTCAATCCTCAATCCTCAATCCTCAACCCTCAATTCACAATCCTCAACCTTTAATACTCAATAATCAATCTCCAATCCTAGATCCTCAATCCTCAATCCTCAATCCTCAATAATCAATCCTCATTCTTCAATCCTCAATACTCAATCCTCAATCTTCAGTCCTCAAACATCAATCCTCAATTATCAATCCTCAATCCTCAGTCCTCAGTCGTCGAACCTAAATCCCCGACCCTTAGCACTCATCCTCAATCCTCAGTCCTCAATCCTCAATCCTCAAACCTAAATCCTCTACCGTCAGTCCTCGTCCTCAATCCTCAATCCTCAATCCTCAATCCTCAATCTTCAATCCTCAACACTCAATCTTCAATCCTCAATCCTCAATCCTCAATCCTCAATCCTCATTCTTCAATCCTCAATACCCAATCCTCAATCTTCAATCCTCAATCCTCAATCCTCAATCCTAATTCCTCAATCCTCATTCTTCAATCCTCAATACCCAATCCTCAATTTCAATCCCCAATCCTCAGTCCTCGATCCTCAATCCTCAATCGTCAATCCTCAATCCTCAATCCTCAATCCTCAATCCTCAATCCTCAATCCTCAATCCCCAATCCTCAATCCACAATCCTCAACCTTCAATACTCAATAATCAATCTCCAATCCTAGATCCTCAATCCTCAATCCTCAATCCTCAATCCTCAATCCTCAATCCTCAATCCTCAATCCTCAATCCTCAATCCTCATTATTCAATCCTCAATACCCAGTCCTCAATCTTCAATCCTCAATCCTCAATCCTCAATTCTCAATCGTCAATCCTCAATCCCCAGACCTCAAACATCAATACTCGACCCTCAGTCCTCGTCCTCAATCCACAACCCTCAATCCTCAATCCTCAATCTTCAATCATCAATATTCAATCTTCAGTCCTCAATCCTCAATCCTCAATCCTCAATCCTCAATCCTCAATGTACAATCCGCAATACCCAATCCTAAATCTTCAATCCACAATCCTCAATCCTCAATCCTCAATTCTCAATACTCAGTCCTCAATTCTCAGTCCTCAAACCTCAATCCTGAATCCACAATCCTGAATCCTCAATCTTCAGACCTCAGTCCTCAACAATCATTCGTCAATTCTCAGTCCTCAATAGAATATCATCAATTCACAAATTTCAATACTCAATACTCAATCTGCAATCTTCAAATCTCTATCCACAAACATCAATTCTCATCACTCAACCCTCAGCACTCAGTCCCCAATCCTCAATCTTCAATCGTCAATCCTCAATCCTCAATTCTCAATCCTCAATCCTCAGTCCTCAGACCTGAAACCTCAATCCTCAACTCTCAGCCCTCAACCTCAATCCTCAATCCTCAATCCTCAATCATCAATCCTCAATGTTCAAACCTCAATACCCAATCCTCAATCGTCAATCCTCAATCCGCAAGCGTCAATCCTCAATCCTGAATCCTCAACCCTCAATCCTCAGTCCTCAAACCTCAATCCCTAATCCTCAATCCTGAATCCTCAATCTTCAGACCTCAGTCCTCTTGAATCAATTGTCAATCCTCAGTCCTCAATAGAAAATCCTCAATTCACAGATTTCAATACTCAATCCCCATTCTTCACTCTTCAAATCTCAATCCACAAATATCAATTCTCATCACTAAACCATCATCACTCAGTCCTCAATCTTCAATCCTCAATCCTCAATCCTCAACCTTCAATCCTCAATAATGAATCTTCAATCATCAATCCTCAATCCTCAATCCTCATTCCTCAATCCTGAATATTCAATCCTCAGTCCCCAATCCTCAATCTTCAATCCTCAGTCCTCAATCCTCAATCCTCAATTCTCAATACTCAGTCCTCAGTCCTCAAACCTCAGCGCTCAATCCTCAATCCTCTATCATCAATCCTCAATCTTCAATACTCAATACTCAATCCTCAATCCTCAATCCTCAATCCTCAATCATCAATCCTCAATCTTCAATACTCAATCCTCAACCCCAATGCTCAATACTCAACCATCAACCTTCAATTCTCAGTACTCAATAGAATACCCTGAATTCTCAGGATTCAATACTCAAACCTCAAACCTCAACCCTCAGCCCTCATCCTCCATCTTCAATCCTCTATCCTCAATCCTCAATCTTCAATCCTGAATACTCATTCTTCAATCCTCAATCCTCAATCCTCAATCCTCATTCTTCAATCCTCAATAACCAATCCTCAATCTTCAATCCTCAATCCTCAATCCTCAGTCCTCAATTCTCAATACTCAGTCCTCAATTCTCAGTCCTCAAACCTCAATCCTGAATCCACAATCCTGAATCCTCAATCCCCAGATCTCAAACATCAATACTCAGCCCTCAGTCCTCGTCCTCAATCCACAACCCTCAATCCTCAATCCTCAATCTTCAATCATCAATATTCAATCTTCAGTCCTCAATCTTCAATCCTCAATCCTCAATCCTCATTCCTCAATGTTCAATTCGCAATACCCAATCCTCAATCTTCAATCCTCAATACTGAGTCTTCAATCCTCAATCCTCAATCTTGAATACTCAATCCTCAATCCTCAATCCTCAATCCTCAATCCTCAATATTCAATCCTCAATACCCACTCCTCAATCTTCAATCCTCAATCCTCAATCTTCAATACTCAATCCTCAGTCCTCAATCCTCAATCCTCAATCCTCAATATTCAATCCTCAATACCCACTCCTCAATCTTCAATCCTCAATCCTCAATCCTCAATCCTAATACCTCAATGCTCATTCTTCAATCCTCAATACCCAATCCTCAATTTCAATCCTCAATCCTCAATCCTCAATTCTCAATCCTCAATCCTCAGTCCTCAGTCCTCAAACCGCAATGCTCAACCCTCAGCCCTCATCCTCCATCCTCAATCCTCAATCCTCAATCCTCAACCTTCAATCCTCAATACTCAATCTTCAATCCTCGATCCTGAATCACCAATCCACAATCCTCAATCCTCAGGCATCAATACTCAATCTTCAATACTCAATCCTCAATCCTCAATCCTCAATCCTCAATCCTCAATCCTCAATCCTCAATCCTCAACCCTCAATCCTCATTCCTCAAACCTCAATCCACAATCCTCAGTCCTCTTACTCAATTCTGAATCCTCAATCCTCAATCCCCAATCCTCAATCTTCAATCCTCAATAATCAATCTCTAATTCTAGATCCTCAATCCCCAATCTTCGATCCTTAAACCTCAATCTTCAATCCCGAATCCCCTGTACTCAATCTTCAATCCTCAATGCTCAATCCTCAATCCTCAATCCTCAGTCCTCAGTCCTCAATCTTCAATCCTCAACCATCAATCCTCATTCCTCAAACCTCAATCCTCAACCGTCAGTCCTCATCCTCAATTCTCAATTCTCAATCCTCAATCCTCAATCCTCAATCTTCAATCCTCAATAATCAATTTCCGATTCTAGGTCCTCTATCCCCAACCTTCAATCGTTAATCCTCAATCTTCAGTCCTCAATCCCCAGTCATCAATCTTCAATCCTCAATGCTCAATCCTCAATCCTCAGTCCTCAATCCCCAATCCTCAATCCTCAAACCTCAATCCTCAACCGTCAGGCCTCGTCCTCAATCCTTAAACCTCAATCCTCAATCCTCAATATTCAATCATCAATACTCAATCTTCAATCCTCAATCCTCAAACCTCAATCCTCAATCCTCATTCTTCAATCCTAAATACCCAATCCTCAATTTCCAATCCTCAATCCTCAATCCTCAATTCTCAATCCTCAATCCTTAATCCTCAGACCTCAAACATCAATATTCAACCCTCAGTCCTCGTCCTCAATCCACAACCCTCAATCCTCAGTCCTCGATATTCAATCATCAATATTCAATCTTCAATCCTCAATCCTCAATCCTCAATCCTCAATACTCAATCCTCCATCTTCAAACCTGAATCCTCAATCCTCAATACTCAGTCCTCAATCTTCAATCCTCAATACTCAATCTTCAATCCTCAATCCTCAATCCTCAATCCTCAATCCTCAATCTTCAATCCTCAACACTAATCTTCAATCCTCAATCCACAATCCTCAATCCTCAATCCTCATTCTTCAACCCTCAATACCCAATCCTCAATCTTCAATCCTCAAGCCTCAATCTTCAATCCTAATTGCTCAATCCTCATTCTTCAATCCTCAATACCCAATCCTCAATTTCAATCCTCAATCCTCAATCTTCAATCCTCAATCCTCAAACCTCAACCCTCAATCCTCAATCCTCAATCCCCATTCCTCAAACCTCAATCCTCAACCCTCAGTCCTCATCCTCAATTCTCAATTCTCAATCCTCAATCCTCAATCCTCAATCTTCAATCCTCAATAACCAATCTCCTATTCTAGGTCCTCAATCCCCAACATTCAATCGTTAATCCTCAATCTTCAGTCCTCAATCCCCAGTCATCAATCTTCAATCCTCAATGCTCAATCCTCAATCCTCAATCCTCAGTCCTCAATCCCCAATCCTCAATCCTCAAACCTCAATCCTCAACCGTCAGTCCTCGTCCTCAATCCTCAAACCTCAATCCTCAATCTTCAATCCTCAATTCTCAATCTTCAATCGTCGATCCTGAATCACCAATCCACAATCCTCAATCCTCAGGCATCAATGCTCAATCTTCAATACTCAATCTTCAATCCTCAATCATCAATCCTCAATCCTCAAACCTCAATCCTCAATCCTCAATATTCAATCATCAATACCCAATCTTCAATCGTCAATCCTCAATCCTCAATCCTCAATCCTCAATCCTCAATCCTCAATCCTCAATCCTCAATCCTCAATCCTCAATCCCCAATCTTCAACCCTGAATCCTCATTCCTCAACACTCAATCCTCAATCTTCAATCCTCAATACTGAGTCTTCAAACCTCAATCCTCAGTCTTCAATACTCAATCCTCAGTCCTCAATCCTCAATCCTCAATCCTCAATATTCAATCCTCAATACCCACTCCTCAATCTTCAATCCTCAATCCTCAATCCTCAATCCTAATTCCTCAATGCTCATTCTTCAATCCTCATAACCCAATCCTCAATTTCAATCCTCAATCCTAAATCCTCAATTCTCAATCCTCAATCCTCAGTTCTCAGTCCTCAAACCGCAATCCTCAACCCTCAGCCCTCATCCTCCATCCTCAATCCTCAATCCTCAATCCTCAATCTTCAATCCTCAATTCTCAATCTTCAACCCTCGATCCTGAATCACCAATCCACAATCCTCAATCCTCAGGCATCAATACTCAATCTTCAATACTCAATCCTCAATCCTCAATCCTCAATCCTCAATCCTCAATCCTCAATCCTCAACCCTCAATCCTCATTCCTCAAACCTCAATCCTCAATCTTCAATAATCAATCATCAATACTCAATCTTCCATCCTCAATCCTCAAACCTCAATCCTCAATCCTCAATCCTCAATCCTCAATCCCCATTCCTCAAACCTCAATCCTCAATCCTCAATCCTCAATCCTCAATCTTCAACACTGAATCCTCATTCCTCAATACTCAATCCTCAATCTTCAATCCTCAATAATCAATATCCGATCCTAGATCGTCAATCCCCAATCATCAATCGTCAATCCTCAATCTTCAATCCTCAATCCCCAGTCATCAATCTTCAATCCTCAATGCTCAATCCTCAATCCTCAATCCTCAGTCATCAATCCCCAGTCCTCAATCCTCAAACCTCAATCCTCAACCGTCAGTCCTCGTCCTCAATCCTCAAACCTCAATCCTCAATCCTCAATATTCAATCATCAATACTCAATCTTCAATCCTCAATCCTCAAACCTCAATCCTCAATCCTCAATCCTCAATCCCCATTCCTCAAACCTCAATCCTCAACCCTCAGTCCTCATCCTCAATTCTCAATTCTCAATCCTCAATCCTCAATCCTCAATCTTCAATCCTCAATAATCAATCTCCGATTCTAGGTCCTCAATCCCCAACCTTCAATCGTTAATCCTCAATCTTCAGTCCTCAATCCCCAGTCATCAATCTTCAATCCTCAATGCTCAATCCTCAATCCTCAATCCTCAGTCCTCAATCCCCAATCCTCAATCCTCAAACCTCAATCCTCAAACGTCAGTCCTCGTCCTCAATCCTCAAACCTCAATCCTCAATCCCCAATATTCAATCATCAATACTCAATCTTCAATCCTCAATCCTCAAACCTCAATCCTCAATCCTCATTCTTCAATCCTAAATACCCAATCCTCAATTTCCAATCCTCAATCCTCAATCCTCAATTCTCAGTCCTCAATGCTTAATCCTCAGACCTCAAACATCAATATTCAACCCTCAGTCCTCGTCCTCAATCCACAACCCTCAATCCTCAGTCCTCAAACCTCAATCCTCAATCTTCAATAATCAATCATCAATACTCAATCTTCAATCCTCAATCCTCAAACCTCAATCCTCAATCCTCAATCCTCAATCCTCAATCCCCATTCCTCAAACCTCAATCCTCAATCCTCAATCCTCAATCCTCAATCTTCAACACTGAATCCTCATTCCTCAATACTCAATCCTCAATCTTCAATCCTCAATACTGAGTCTTCAATCCCCAATCCTCAATCTTCAATACTCAATCCTCAAACCTCAATCCTCAATCCTCAATCCTCAATATTCAATCCTCAATACCCACTCCTCAATCTTCAATCCTCAATCCTCAATCCTCAATCCTAATTCCTCAATGCTCATTCTTCAATCCTCAATACCCAATCCTCAATTTCAATCCTCAATCCTCAATCCTCAATTCTCAATCCTCAACCCTCAGCCCTCATCCTCCATCCTCAGTCCTCAATCCTCAATCCTCAATCTTCAATCCTCAATTCTCAATCTTCAATCCTCGATCCTGAATCACCAATCCACAATCCTCAATCCTCAGGCATCAATACTCAATCTTCAATACTCAATCCCCAGTCATCAATCTTCAATCCTCAATGCTCAATCCTCAATCCTCAATCCTCAGTCCTCAATCCCCAATCCTCAATCCTCAAACCTCAATCCTCAACCGTCAGTCCTCGTCCTCAATCCTCAAACCTCAATCCTCAAACCTCAATCCTCAATCCTCAATATTCAATCATCAATCTTCAATCCTCAATCCTCAATCCTCAATCCTAATTCCTCAATCCTCATTCTTCAATCCTCAATACCCAATCCTCAATTTCAATCCTCAATCCTCAATCCTCAATTCTCAATCCTCAATCCACAGTCCTCAGTCCTCAAACCGCAATCCTCAACCCTCAGCCCTCATCCTCCATCCTCAATCCTCAATCCTCAATCCTCAAACCTCAATCCTCAATCCTCAATAATCATTCATCAATACTCAATCTTCAATCCTCAATCCTCAAACCTCAATCCTCGATCCTCAATCCTCAATCCTCAATCCCCATTCCTCAAACCTCAATCCTCAACCCTCAGTCTTCATCCTCAATTCTCAATTCTCAATCCTCAATCCTCAATCCTTAATCTTCAATCCTCAATAATCAATCTCCGATTCTAGGTCCTCAATCCCCAACCTTCAATCATTAATCCTCAATCTTCAATCCTAAATCCTCAAACCTCAATCCTCAATCCTCATTCTTCAACCCTAAATACACAATCCTCAACCTTCAATCCTCAATCCTCATTCCTCAAACCTCAATCCTCAACCCTCAGTCCTCATACACAATTCTCAATCCTCAATCCTCAGTCCTCAATCTTCAATCGTCAATAATCAATCTCCAATCCTCAATCCTCAATCCTCGATCCTCAATCCTCAGGCATCAATGCTCAATCTTCAATACTCAATCTTCAATCCTCAATCCTCAATCCTCAATCCTCAAACCTCAATCCTCAATCCTCAATCCTCAACCCTCAATCCTCATTCCTCAAACCTCAATCCACAACCCTCAGTCCTCTTACTCAATTCAGAATACTCAATCCTCAATCCTCAATCCTCAATCTTCAATCCTCAATAATCAATCTCTAATTCTAGATCCTCAATCCCCAATCTTCGATCCTTAATCCTCAATCTTCAATCCCGAATCCCCTGTACTCAATCTTCAATCCTCAATCCTCAAACCTCAATCCTCAATCCTCAATCCTCAATCCCCATTCCTCAAACCTCAATCCTCAACCCTCAGTCCTCATCCTCAATTCTCAATTCTCAATCCTCAATCCTCAATCCTCAATCTTCAATCCTCAATAATCAATCTCCGATTCTAGGTCCTCAATCCCCAACCTTCAAGCGTTAATCCTCAATCTTCAGTCCTCAATCCCCAGTCATCAATCTTCAATCCTCAATGCTCAATCCTCAATCCTCAATCCTCAGTCCTCAATCCCCAATCCTCAATCCTCAAACCTCAATCCTCAACCGTCAGGCCTCGTCCTCAATCCTCAAACCTCAATCCTCAATCCTCAATTTTCAATCATCAATACTCAATCTTCAATCCTCAATCCTCAAACCTCAATCCTCAATCGTCATTCTTCAATCCTAAATACCCAATCCTCAATTTCCAATCCTCAATCCTCAATCCTCAATTCTCAATCCTCAATCCTTAATCCTCAGACCTCAAACATCAATATTCAACCCTCAGTCCCCGTCCTCAGTCCACAACCCTCAATCCTCAGTCCTCAATATTCAATCATCAATATTCAATCTTCAATCCTCAATCCTCAATCCTCAATCCTCAATACTCAATCCTCAATCTTCAAACCTGAATCCTCAATCCTCAATACTCAGTCCTCAATCTTCAATCCTCAATACTCAATCTTCAATCCTCAATCCTCAATCCTCAATCCTCAATCCTCAATCTTCAATCCTCAACACTAATCTTCATTCCTCAATCCACAATCCTCAATCCTCAATCCTCATTCTTCAATCCTCAATACCCAATCCTCAATCTTCAATCCTCAATCCTCAATCTTCAATCCTAATTGCTCAATCCTCGTTCTTCAATCCTCAATACCCACTCCTCAATCTTCAATCCTCAATCCTCAATCCTCAATCCTAATTCCTCAATCCTCATTCTTCAATCCTCAATACCCAATCCTCAATACCCAATCCTCAATTTCAATCCTCAATCCTCAATCTTCAACCCCCAATCCTCAAACCTCAATCCTCAATCCTCAATCCTCAATCCCCATTCCTCAAACCTCAATCCTCAACCCTCAGTCCTCATCCTCAATTCTCAATTCTCAATCCTCAATCCTCAATCCTCAATCTTCAATCCTCAATAATCAATCTCCGATTCTAGGTCCTCAATCCCCAACCTTCAATCGTTAATCCTCAATCTTCAGTCCTCAATCCCCAGTCATCAATCTTCAATCCTCAATGCTCAATCCTCAATCCTCAATCCTCAGTCCTCAATCCCCAATCCTCAATCCTCAAACCTCAATCCTCAACCGTCAGTCCTCGTCCTCAATCCTCAAACCTCAATCCTCAATGCTCAATATTCAATCATCAATACTCAATCTTCAATCCTCAATCCTCAAACCTCAATCCTCAATCCTCATTCTTCAATCCTAAATACCCAATCCTCAATTTCCAATCCTCAATCCTCAATCCTCAATTCTCAATCCTCAATCCTTAATCCTCAGACCTCAAACATCAATATTCAACCCTCAGTCCTCGTCCTCACTCCACAACCCTCAATCCTCAGTCCTCAATATTCAATCATCAATATTCAACCTTCAATCCTCAATCCTCAATCCTCAATCCTCAATCCTCAATACTCAATCCCCAATCTTCAAACCTGAATCCTCAATCCTCAATACTCAGTCCTCAATCTTCAATCCTCAATACTCAATCTTCAATCCTCAATACCCACTCCTCAATCTTCAATCCTCAATCCTCAAAACTCAATCCTAATTCCTCAATGCTCATTCTTCAATCCTCAATACCCAATCCTCAATTTCAATCCTCAATCCTCAATCCTCAATTCTCAATCCTCAATCCTCAGTCCTCAGTCCTCAAACCGCAATCCTCAACCCTCAGCCCTCATCCTCCATCCTCAATCCTCAATCCTCAATCCTCAATCTTCAATCCTCAATTCTCAATCTTCAATCCTCGATCCTGAATAACCAATCCACAATCCTCAATCCTGAGGCATCAATACTCAATCTTCAATACTCAATCCTCAATCCTCAATCCTCAATCCTCAATCCTCAATCCTCAATCCTCAATCCTCAACCCTCAATCCGCATTGCTCAAACCTCAATCCTCAACCCTCAGTCCTCTTACTCAATTCTGAATTCTCAATCCTCAATCCTCAATCCTCAATCTTCAATCCTCAATAATCAATCTCTAATTCTAGATCCTCAATCCCCAATCTTCGATCCATAATCCTCAATCTTCAATCCCGAATCCCCTGTACTCAATCTTCAATCCTCAATGATCAATCCTCAATCCTCAATCCTCAGTCCTCAGTCCTCAATCTTCAATCCTCAACCATCAATCCTCATTCCTCAAACCTCAATCCTCAGCCCTCAGTCCTCGTCCTCAATTCTCAATTCTCAATCCTCAATCCTCAATCCTCAATCCTCAATCCTCAATCCTCAATAATCAATATCCGATCCTAGATCCTCAATCCCCAATCATCAATCGTCAATCCTCAATCTTCAATCCTCAATCCCCAGTCATCAATCTTCAATCCTCAATGCTCAATCCTCAACCCTCAATCCTCAGTCATCAATCCCCAATCCTCAATCCTCAAACCTCAATCCTCAACCGTCAGTCCTCGTCCTCAATCCTCAAACCTCAATCCTCAATATTCAATCATCAATACTCAATCTTCGATCCTCAATCCTCAAACCTCAATCCTCAATCCTCATTCTTCAATCCTTAATGCCCAATCCTCAATCTTCAATCCTCAATCCTGAATCCTCAATTCTCAACCCTCAATCCTTAATCCTCAGACCTCAAACATCCATATTCAACCCTCAGTCCTCGTCGTCAATCCACAACACTCAATCCTCAGTCCTCAATATTCAATCCTCAATACTCAATCTTCAATCCTCACTCCTCAATCCTCAATCCTCAATCCTCAATCTTCAATCCTCAACCCTCAATCCTCAATCTTCAATCCTCAATCCTCAATCCTCAATCCTAATTCCTCAATCCTCATTCTCCAATCATCAATACCCAATCCACAATTTCAATCCTCAATCCTCAATCCTCAATTCTCAATCCTCAGTCCTCAGTCCTCTGTCCTCAAACCGCAATCCTCAATCCTCAGTCCTCATCCTCCATCCTCAATCCTCAATCCTCAATCCTCAATATTCAATCCTCAATTCTCAATCTTCAATCCTCGATCCTGAATCATCAATACTCAATCCTCAATCCTCAGCCATCAATACTCAATTTTCAATACTCAATCCTCAATCCTCAATCCTCAATCCTCAATCCTCAATCCTCAACCCTCAATCCTCATTCCTCAAACCTCAATCCTCAACCCTCAGATCTCATACTCAATTCTCAATTCTCAATCCTCAATCCTCAATCCTCAATCTTCAATCGTCAATAATCAACCTCCAATTCTAGATCCTCAATCCCCAATCTTCAATCCTTAATCCTCAATCTTCAATCCCCAATCCCCAGTACTCAATCTTCCATCCTCAATGCACAATCCTCAATCCTCAATCCTCAGTCCTCAGTCCTCAATCTTCAATCCTCAAACCTCAATCCTCAACCCTCAGTCCTCATCCTCAATTCTCAATTCTCAATCCTCAATCCTCAATCCTCAATCTTCAATCCTCAATAATCAATCTCCGATCCTAGGTCCTCAATCCCCAACCTTCAATCGTTAATCCTCAATCTTCAATCCTCAATCCCCAATCCTCAATCCTCAAACCTCAATCCTCAACCGTCAGTCCTCGTCCTCAATCCTCAAACCTCAATCCTCAATCCTCAATATTCAATCATCAATCTTCAATCCTCAATCCTCAATCCTCAATCCTAATTCCTCAATCCTCATTCTTCAATCCTCAATACCCAATCCTCAATTTCAATCCTCAATCCTCAATCCTCAATTCTCAATCCTCAATCCTCAGTCCTCAGTCCTCAAACCGCAATCCTCAACCCTCAGCCCTCATCCTCCATCCTCAATCCTCAATCCTCAATCCTCAAACCTCAATCCTCAATCCTCAATAATCAATCATCAATACTCAATCTTCAATCCTCAATCCTCAAACCTCAATCCTCAATCCTCAATCCTCAATCCTCAATCCCCATTCCTCAAACCTCAATCCTCAACCCTCAGTCTTCATCCTTAATTCTCAATTCTCAATCCTCAAGCCTCAATCCTTAATCTTCAATCCTCAATAATCAATCTCCGATTCTAGGTCCTCAATCCCCAACCTTCAATCGTTGATCCTCAATCTTCAATCCTCAATCCCCAGTCATCAATCTTCAATCCTCAATGCTCAATCCTCAATCCTCAATCCTCAGTCCTCAATCCCCAATCCTCAATCCTCAAACCTCAATCCTCAACCGTCAGTCCTCGTCCTCAATCCTCAAACCTCAATCCTCAATCCTCAATATTCAATCATCAATACTCAATCTTCAATCCTCAATCCTCAAACCTCAATCCTCAATCCTCATTCTTCAACCCTAAATACACAATCCTCAATCTTCAATCCTCAATCCTCATTCCTCAAACCTCAATCCTCAACCCTCAGTCCTCATACTCAATTCTCAATCCTCAATCCTCAATCCTCAATCTTCAATCGTCAATAATCAATCTCCAATCCTCAACCCTCAATCCTCGATCCTCAATCCTCAGGCATCAATGCTCAATCTTCAATACTCAATCTTCAATCCTCAATCCTCAATCCTCAATCCTCAATCCTCAAACCTCAATCCTCAATCCTCAATACTCAATCATCAATACTCAATCTTCAATCGTCAATCCTCAATCCTCAATCCTCAATCCTCAATCCTCAATCCTCAATCCTCAATCCTAAATCCTCAATCCTCAATCTTCAACCCTGAATCCTCATTCCTCAATACTCAATCCTCAATCTTCAATCCTCAATACTGAGTCTTCAATCCTCAATCCTCAATCTTCAATACACAATCCTCAATCCTCAATCCTCAATCCTCAATCCTCAATATTCAATCCTCAATACCCACTCCTCAATCTTCAATCCTCAATCCTCAATCCTCAATCCTAATTCCTCAATGCTCATTCTTCAATCCTCAATACCCAATCCTCAATTTCAATCCCCAATCGTCAATCCTCAATTCTCAATCCTCAATCCTCAGTCCTCAGTCCTCAAACCGCAATCCTCAACCCTCAGCCCTCATCCTCCATCCTCAATCCTCAATCCTCAATCCTCAATCTTCAATCCTCAATACTCAATCTTCAATCCTCGATCCTGAATCACCAATCCACAATCCTCAATCCTCAGGCATCAATACTCAATCTTCAATACTCAATCCCCAGTCATCAATCTTCAATCCTCAATGCTCAATCCTCAATCCTCAATCCTCAGTCCTCAATCCCCAATCCTCAATCCTCAAACCTCAATCCTCAACCGTCAGTCCTCGTCCTCAATCCTCAAACCTCAATCCTCAATCCTCAATATTCAATCATCAATCTTCAATCCTCAATCCTCAAACCTCAATCCTAATTCCTCAATCCTCATTGTTCAATCCTCAATACCCAATCCTCAATTTCAATCCTCAATCCTCAATCCTCAATTCTCAATCCTCAATCCTCAGTCCTCAGTCCTCAAACCGCAATCCTCAACCCTCAGCCCTCATCCTCCATCCTCAATCCTCAATCCTCAATCCTCAAACCTCAATCCTCAATCCTCAATAATCAATCATCAATACTCAATCTTCAATCCTCAATCCTCAAACCTCAATCCTCGATCCTCAATCCTCAATCCTCAATCCCCATTCCTCAAACCTCAATCCTCAACCCTCAGTCTTCATCCTCAATTCTCAATTCTCAATCCTCAATCCTCAATCCTTAATCTTCAATCCTCAATAATCAATCTCCGATTCTAGGTCCTCAATCCCCAACCTTCAATCGTTAATCCTCAATCTTCAATCCTCAATCCCCAGTCATCAATCTTCAATCCTCAATGCTCAATCCTCAATCCTCAATCCTCAGTCCTCAATCCCCAATCCTCAATCCTCAAACCTCAATCCTCAACCGTCAGTCCTCGTCCTGAATCCTCAAACCTCAATCCTCAATCCTCAATATTCAATCATCAATACTCAATCTTCAATCCTCAATCCTCAAACCTCAATCCTCAATCCTCATTCTTCAACCCTAAATACACAATCCTCAATCTTCAATCCTCAATCCTCATTCCTCAAACCTCAATCCTCAACCCTCAGTCCTCATACTCAATTCTCAATCCTCAATCCTCAATCCTCAATCTTCAATCGTCAATAATCAATCTCCAATCCTCAATCCTCAATCCTCGATCCTCAATCCTCAGGCATCAATGCTCAATCATCAATACTCAATCTTCAATCCTCAATCCTCAATCGTCAATCCTCAAACCTCAATCCTCAATCCTCAATATTCAATCATCAATACTCAAACTTCAATCGTCAATCCTCAATCCTCAATCCTCAATCCTCAATCCTCAATCCTCAATCCTCAATCCTCAATCCTCAATCCTCAATCCTCAATCCTCAATCTTCAATCCTCAATCCTCAAACCTCAATCCTCAATCCTCATTCTTCAATCCTTAATGCCCAATCCTCAATCTTCAATCCTCAATCCTGAATCCTCAATTCTCAACCCTCAATCCTTAATCCTCAGACCTCAAACATCCATATTCAACCCTCAGTCCTCGTCGTCAATCCACAACACTCAATCCTCAGTCCTCAATATTCAATCCTCAATACTCAATCTTCAATCCTCACTCCTCAATCCTCAATCCTCAATCCTCAATCTTCAATCCTCAACCCTCAATCCTCAATCTTCAATCCTCAATCCTCAATCCTCAATCCTAATTCCTCAATCCTCATTCTCCAATCATCAATACCCAATCCACAATTTCAATCCTCAATCCTCAATCCTCAATTCTCAATCCTCAGTCCTCAGTCCTCAGTCCTCAAACCGCAATCCTCAATCCTCAGTCCTCATCCTCCATCCTCAATCCTCAATCCTCAATCCTCAATCTTCAATCCTCAATTCTCAATCTTCAATCCTCGATCCTGAATCATCAATACTCAATCCTCAATCCTCAGCCATCAATACTCAATTTTCAATACTCAATCCTCAATCCTCAATCCTCAATCCTCAATCCTCAATCCTCAACCCTCAATCCTCATTCCTCAAACCTCAATCCTCAACCCTCAGATCTCATACTCAATTCTCAATTCTCAATCCTCAATCCTCAATCCTCAATCTTCAATCGTCAATAATCAACCTCCAATTCTAGATCCTCAATCCCCAATCTTCAATCCTTAATCCTCAATCTTCAATCCCCAATCCCCAGTACTCAATCCTCAAACCTCAATCCTCAACCGTCAGTCCTCGTCCTCAATCCTCAAAACTCAATCCTCAATCCTCAATATTCAATCATCAATCTTCAATCCTCAATCCTCAATCCTCAATCCTAATTCCTCAATCCTCATTCTTCAATCCTCAATACCCAATCCACAATTTCAATCCTCAATCCTCAATCCTCAATTCTCAATCCTCAGTCCTCAGTCCTCAGTCCTCAAACCGCAATCCTCAATCCTCAGTCCTCATCCTCCATCCTCAATCCTCAATCCTCAATCCTCAATCTTCAATCCTCAATTCTCAATCTTCAATCCTCGATCCTGAATCATCAATACTCAATCCTCAATCCTCAGCCATCAATACTCAATTTTCAATACTCAATCCTCAATGCACAATCCTCAATCCTCAATCCTCAGTCCTCAGTCCTCAATCTTCAATCCTCAACCCTCAATCCTCAACCCTCAGTCCTCATCCTCAATTCTCAATTCTCAATCCTCAATCCTCAATCCTCAATCTTCAATCCTCAATAATCAATCTCCGATCCTAGGTCCTCAATCCCCAACCTTCAATCGTTAATCCTCAATCTTCAATCCTCAATCCCCAATCCTCAATCCTCAAACCTCAATCCTCAACCGTCAGTCCTCGTCCTCAATCCTCAAACCTCAATCCTCAATCCTCAATATTCAATCATCAATCTTCAATCCTCAATCCTCAATCCTCAATCCTAATTCCTCAATCCTCATTCTTCAATCCTCAATACCCAATCCTCAATTTCAATCCTCAATCCTCAATCCTCAATTCTCAATCCTCAATCCTCAGTCCTCAGTCCTCAAACCGCAATCCTCAACCCTCAGCCCTCATCCTCCATCCTCAATCCTCAATCCTCAATCTTCAATCCTCAATCCTCAAACCTCAATCCTCAATCCTCAATCCTCAATCCTCAATCCCCATTCCTCAAACCTCAATCCTCAACCCTCAGTCTTCATCCTTAATTCTCAATTCTCAATCCTCAAGCCTCAATCCTTAATCTTCAATCCTCAATAATCAATCTCCGATTCTAGGTCCTCAATCCCCAACCTTCAATCGTTGATCCTCAATCTTCAATCCTCAATCCCCAGTCATCAATCTTCAATCCTCAATGCTCAATCCTCAATCCTCAATCCTCAGTCCTCAATCCCCAATCCTCAATCCTCAAACCTCAATCCTCAACCGTCAGTCCTCGTCCTCAATCCTCAAACCTCAATCCTCAATCCTCAATATTCAATCATCAATACTCAATCTTCAATCCTCAATCCTCAAACCTCAATCCTCAATCCTCATTCTTCAACCCTAAATACACAATCCTCAATCTTCAATCCTCAATCCTCATTCCTCAAACCTCAATCCTCAACCCTCAGTCCTCATACTCAATTCTCAATCCTCAATCCTCAATCCTCAATCCTCAATCCTCAATCCTCAATCCTCAAACCTCAATCCTCAATCCTCAATACTCAATCATCAATACTCAATCTTCAATCGTCAATCCTCAATCCTCAATCCTCAATCCTCAATCCTCAATCCTCAATCCTCAATCCTAAATCCTCAATCCTCAATCTTCAACCCCGAATCCTCATTCCTCAATACTCAATCCTCAATCTTCAATCCTCAATACTGAGTCTTCAATCCTCAATCCTCAATCTTCAATACACAATCCTCAATCCTCAATCCTCAATCCTCAATCCTCAATATTCAATCCTCAATACCCACTCCTCAATCTTCAATCCTCAATCCTCAATCCTCAATCCTAATTCCTCAATGCTCATTCTTCAATCCTCAATACCCAATCCTCAATTTCAATCCCCAATCCTCAATCCTCAATTCTCAATCCTCAATCCTCAGTCCTCAGTCCTCAAACCGCAATCCTCAACCCTCAGCCCTCATCCTCCATCCTCAATCCTCAATCCTCAATCCTCAATCTTCAATCCTCAATACTCAATCTTCAATCCTCGATCCTGAATCACCAATCCACAATCCTCAATCCTCAGGCATCAATACTCAATCTTCAATACTCAATCCCCAGTCATCAATCTTCAATCCTCAATGCTCAATCCTCAATCCTCAATCCTCAGTCCTCAATCCCCAATCCTCAATCCTCAAACCTCAATCCTCAACCGTCAGTCCTCGTCCTCAATCCTCAAACCTCAATCCTCAATCCTCAATATTCAATCATCAATCTTCAATCCTCAATCCTCATTGTTCAATCCTCAATACCCAATCCTCAATTTCAATCCTCAATCCTCAATCCTCAATTCTCAATCCTCAATCCTCAGTCCTCAGTCCTCAAACCGCAATCCTCAACCCTCAGCCCTCATCCTCCATCCTCAATCCTCAATCCTCAATCCTCAAACCTCAATCCTCAATCCTCAATAATCAATCATCAATACTCAATCTTCAATCCTCAATCCTCAAACCTCAATCCTCGATCCTCAATCCTCAATCCTCAATCCCCATTCCTCAAACCTCAATCCTCAACCCTCAGTCTTCATCCTCAATTCTCAATTCTCAATCCTCAATCCTCAATCCTTAATCTTCAATCCTCAATAATCAATCTCCGATTCTAGGTCCTCAATCCCCAACCTTCAATCGTTAATCCTCAATCTTCAATCCTCAATCCCCAGTCATCAATCTTCAATCCTCAATGCTCAATCCTCAATCCTCAATCCTCAGTCCTCAATCCCCAATCCTCAATCCTCAAACCTCAATCCTCAACCGTCAGTCCTCGTCCTGAATCCTCAAACCTCAATCCTCAATCCTCAATATTCAATCATCAATACTCAATCTTCAATCCTCAATCCTCAAACCTCAATCCTCAATCCTCATTCTTCAACCCTAAATACACAATCCTCAATCTTCAATCCTCAATCCTCATTCCTCAAACCTCAATCCTCAACCCTCAGTCCTCATACTCAATTCTCAATCCTCAATCCTCAATCCTCAATCTTCAATCGTCAATAATCAATCTCCAATCCTCAATCCTCAATCCTCGATCCTCAATCCTCAGGCATCAATGCTCAATCATCAATACTCAATCTTCAATCCTCAATCCTCAATCGTCAATCCTCAAACCTCAATCCTCAATCCTCAATATTCAATCATCAATACTCAAACTTCAATCGTCAATCCTCAATCCTCAATCCTCAATCCTCAATCCTCAATCCTCAATCCTCAATCCTCAATCCTCAATCCTCAATCCTCAATCCTCAATCTTCAATCCTCAATAATCAATCTCTAATTCTAGATCCTCAATCCCCAATCTTCGATCCTTAATCCTCAATCTTCAATCCCGAATCCCCTGTACTCAATCTTCAATCCTCAATGCTCAATCCTCAATCCTCAATCCTCAGTCCTCAGTCCTCAATCTTCAATCCTCAACCATCAATCCTCATTCCTCAAACCTCAATCCTAATTCCTCAATCCTCATTCTTCAATCATCAATACCCAATCCCCAATCTTCAATCCTTAATCCTCAATCTTCAATCTTCAATCCTCAATCCTCAATCCTCAATTCTGAATCCTCAATCCTCAGTCCTCTGTCCACAAACCTCAATCCTCTACAATCAGCCCTCATCCTCCATCCTCAATCCTCAATCATCAATCCTCAATCTTATATCCTCAATATTCAATCTTCAATCCTCAATCCTCAATCCTCAATCCTCAATCCTCAATCCTCATTCTTCAATACTCAATACCCAATCCTCAATCTTCAATCCTCAATCCTCAATCCTCAATCCTCAATCCTCAATCCTCAATCCTCAATCCTCATTCTTCAATCCTTAATGCCCAATCCTCAATCTTCAATCCTCAATCCTGAATCCTCAACTCTCAACCCTCAATCCTTAATCCTCAGACCTCAAACATCCATATTCAACCCTCAGTCCTCGTCGTCAATCCACAACACTCAATCCTCAGTCCTCAATATTCAATCACCAATATTCAATCTTCAATCCTCAGTCCTCAACCTTCAATCCTCAATACTCAATCTTCAATCCTCAATCCTCAATCCTCAATCCTCAATCCTCAATCCTCAATCTTCAATCCTCAACCCTCAATCCTCAATCTTCAATCCTCAATCCTCAATCCTCAATCCTAATTCCTCAATCCTCATTCTCCAATCATCAATACCCAATCCGCAATTTCAATCCTCAATCCTCAATCCTCAATTCTCAATCCTCAGTCCTCAGTCCTCAGTCCTCAAACCGCAATCCTCAATCCTCAGTCCTCATCCTCTATCCTCAAGCCTCAATCCTCAATCCTCAACATCCAATCCTCAATTCTCAATCTTCAATCCTCGATCCTGAATCATCAATACTCAATCCTCAATCCTCAGGCATCAATACTCAATTTTCAATACTCAATCCTCAATCCTCAATCCTCAATCCTCAATCCTCAATCCTCAATCCTCAATCCTCAATCCTCAATCCTCAACCCTCAATCCTCATTCCTCAAACCTCAATCCTCAACCCTCAGATCTCATACTCAATTCTCAATTCTCAATCCTCAATCCTCAATCCTCAATCTTCAATCCTCAATAATCAATCTCCAATTCTAGATCCTCAATCCCCAATCTTCAATCCTTAATCCTCAATCTTCAATCCCCAATCCCCAGTACTCAATCTTCCATCCTCAATGCTCAATCCTCAATCCTCAATCCTCAGTCCTCAGTCCTCAATCTTCAGTCCTCAAACCTCAATCCTCAACCGTCAGTCCTCATTCTCCATCCTCAATCCTCAATCCTCAATCCTCAATCTTCAATCCTCAATACCCAATCCTCAGTCTTCAATCCTCAATCCTCAGTCCTCAATCCTCAATCCTCAATCCTCATTCTTCAATCCTCAATACCCAGTCCTCAATCTTCAATCCTCAATCCTCAATCCTCAATTCTCAATCGTCAATCCTCAGTCCTCTGTCCTAAAACCTCAATCCTCCACCCTCAGCCCTCATCCTCAATCCTCAATCGTCAACCGTCAATACTCAGCCCTCAGTCCTCAAACCTCAATGCTCATTCCTCAATCCCCATTCCTCAATCCTCAATCCTCAATCCTCAATCATCAATCCTCAATCTTCAATACTCATTCCTCAATCCTCAATCACCAATCCTCAATCCTCCATCATCAATCCTCAATCTTCAATCCTCAATAATCAACCTCCAATCCTAGATCCTCAATCCCCAATCTTCAATCCTTAATCCTCAATCTTCAATCCTTAATTCTCAATCGTCAATCTTCAATCCTCAATACTCAATTCTCAATCCTCAATCCTCAATCCTCAATCTTCAATCCTCAATAATCAATCTCCGATTCTAGGTCCTCAATCCCCAACCTTCAATCGTTAATCCTCAATCTTCAGTCCTCAATCCCCAGTCATCAATCTTCAATCCTCAATGCTCAATCCCCATTCCTCAATCCTCAATCCCCAATCCTCAATCATCAATCCTCAATCTTCAATACTCATTCCTCAATCCTCAATCCCCAATCCTCAATCCTCCATCATCAATCCTCAATCTTCAATCCTCAATAATCAACCTCCAATCCTAGATCCTCAATCCCCAATCTTCAATCCTTAATCCTCAATCTTCAATCCTTAATTCTCAATCGTCAATCTTCAATCCTCAATACTCAATTCTCAATCCTCAATCCTCAATCCTCAATCTTCAATCCTCAATAATCAATCTCGGATTCTAGGTCCTCAATCCCCAACCTTCAATCGTTAATCCTCAATCTTCAGTCCTCAATCCCCAGTCATCAATCTTCAATCCTCAATGCTCAATCCTCAATCCTCAATCCTCAGTCCTCAATCCCCAATCCTCAATCCTCAAACCTCAATCCTCAAACGTCAGTCCTCGTCCTCAATCCTCAAACCTCAATCCTCAATCCTCAATATTCAATCATCAATACTCAATCTTCAATCCTCAATCCTCAAACCTCAATCCTCAATCCTCATTCTTCAATCCTAAATACCCAATCCTCAATTTCCAATCCTCAATCCTCAATCCTCAATTCTCAATCCTCAATCCTTAATCCTCAGACCTCAAACATCAATATTCAACCCTCAGTCCTCGTCCTCAATCCACAAACCTCAATCCTCAGTCCTCAAACCTCAATCCGCAATCCTCAATAATCAATCATCAATACTCAATCTTCAATCCTCAATCCTCAAACATCAATCCTCAATCCTCAATCCTCAATCCTCAATCCCCATTCCTCAAACCTCAATCCTCAATCCTCAATCCTCAATCCTCAATCTTCAACCCTGAATCCTCATTCCTCAATACTCAATCCACAATCTTCAATCCTCAATACTGAGTCTTCAAACCTCAATCCTCAATCTTCAATACTCAATCCTCAATCCTCAATCCTCAATCCTCAATCCTCAATATTCAATCCTCAATACCCACTCCTCAATCTTCAATCCTCAATCCTCAATCCTCAATCCTAATTCCTCAATGCTCATTCTTCAATCCTCAATACCCAATCCTCAATTTCAATCCTCAATCCTCAATCCTCAATTCTCAATCCTCAATCCTCAGTCCTCAGACCTCAAACCGCAATCCTCAACCCTCAGCCCTCATCCTCCATTCTCAATCCTCAATCCTCAATCCTCAATCTTCAATCCTCAATTCTCAATCTTCAATCCTCGATCCTGAATCACCAATCCACAATCCTCAATCCTCAGGCATCAATACTCAATCTTCAATACTCAATCCCCAGTCATCAATCTTCAATCCTCAATGCTCAATCCTCAATCCTCAATCCTCAGTCCTCAATCCCCAATCCTCAATCCTCAAACCTCAATCCTCAACCGTCAGTCCTCGTCCTCAATCCTCAAACCTCAAACCTCAATCCTCAATATTCAATCATCAATACTCAATCTTCAATCCTCAATCCTCAAACCTCAATCCTCAATCCTCATTCTTCAATCCTAAATACCCAATCCTCAATTTCCAATCCTCAATCCTCAATCCTCAATTCTCAATCCTCAATCCTTAATCCTCAGACCTCAAACATCAACATTCAACCCTCAGTCCTCGTCCTCCATCCTCAATCCTCAATCCTCAATCCTCAAACCTCAATCCTCAATCCTCAATAATCAATCATCAATACTCAATCTTCAATCCTCAATCCTCAAACCTCAATCCTCGATCCTCAATCCTCAATCCTCAATCCCCATTCCTCAAACCTCAATCCTCAACCCTCAGTCTTCATCCTCAATTCTCAATTCTCAATCCTCAATCCTCAATCCTTAATCTTCAATCCTCAATAATCAATCTCCGATTCTAGGTCCTCAATCCCCAACCTTCAATCGTTAATCCTCAATCTTCAATCCTCAATCCCCAGTCATCAATCTTCAATCCTCAATGCTCAATCCTCAATCCTCAATCCTCAGTCCTCAATCCCCAATCCTCAATCCTCAAACCTCAATCCTCAACCGTCAGTCCTCGTCCTGAATCCTCAAACCTCAATCCTCAATCCTCAATATTCAATCATCAATACTCAATCTTCAATCCTCAATCCTCAAACCTCAATCCTCAATCCTCATTCTTCAACCCTAAATACACAATCCTCAATCTTCAATCCTCAATCCTCATTCCTCAAACCTCAATCCTCAACCCTCAGTCCTCATACTCAATTCTCAATCCTCAATCCTCAATCCTCAATCTTCAATCGTCAATAATCAATCTCCAATCCTCAATCCTCAATCCTCGATCCTCAATCCTCAGGCATCAATGCTCAATCATCAATACTCAATCTTCAATCCTCAATCCTCAATCGTCAATCCTCAAACCTCAATCCTCAATCCTCAATATTCAATCATCAATACTCAAACTTCAATCGTCAATCCTCAATCCTCAATCCTCAATCCTCAATCCTCAATCCTCAATCCTCAATCCTCAATCCTCAATCCTCAATCCTCAATCCTCAATCTTCAATCCTCAATCCTCAAACCTCAATCCTCAATCCTCATTCTTCAATCCTTAATGCCCAATCCTCAATCTTCAATCCTCAATCCTGAATCCTCAATTCTCAACCCTCAATCCTTAATCCTCAGACCTCAAACATCCATATTCAACCCTCAGTCCTCGTCGTCAATCCACAACACTCAATCCTCAGTCCTCAATATTCAATCCTCAATACTCAATCTTCAATCCTCACTCCTCAATCCTCAATCCTCAATCCTCAATCTTCAATCCTCAACCCTCTATCCTCAATCTTCAATCCTCAATCCTCAATCCTCAATCCTAATCCCTCAATCCTCATTCTCCAATCATCAATACCCAATCCACAATTTCAATCCTCAATCCTCAATCCTCAATTCTCAATCCTCAGTCCTCAGTCCTCAGTCCTCAAACCGCAATCCTCAATCCTCAGCCCTCATCCTCCATCCTCAATCCTCAATCCTCAATCCTCAATCCTCAATATTCAATCATCAATCTTCAATCCTCAATCCTCAAACCTCAATCCTAATTCCTCAATCCTCATTGTTCAATCCTCAATACCCAATCCTCAATTTCAATCCTCAATCCTCAATCCTCAATTCTCAATCCTCAATCCTCAGTCCTCAGTCCTCAAACCGCAATCCTCAACCCTCAGCCCTCATCCTCCATCCTCAATCCTCAATCCTCAATCCTCAAACCTCAATCCTCAATCCTCAATAATCAATCATCAATACTCAATCTTCAATCCTCAATCCTCAAACCTCAATCCTCGATCCTCAATCCTCAATCCTCAATCCCCATTCCTCAAACCTCAATCCTCAACCCTCAGTCTTCATCCTCAATTCTCAATTCTCAATCCTCAATCCTCAATCCTTAATCTTCAATCCTCAATAATCAATCTCCGATTCTAGGTCCTCAATCCCCAACCTTCAATCGTTAATCCTCAATCTTCAATCCTCAATCCCCAGTCATCAATCTTCAATCCTCAATGCTCAATCCTCAATCCTCAATCCTCAGTCCTCAATCCCCAATCCTCAATCCTCAAACCTCAATCCTCAACCGTCAGTCCTCGTCCTGAATCCTCAAACCTCAATCCTCAATCCTCAATATTCAATCATCAATACTCAATCTTCAATCCTCAATCCTCAAACCTCAATCCTCAATCCTCATTCTTCAACCCTAAATACACAATCCTCAATCTTCAATCCTCAATCCTCATTCCTCAAACCTCAATCCTCAACCCTCAGTCCTCATACTCAATTCTCAATCCTCAATCCTCAATCCTCAATCTTCAATCGTCAATAATCAATCTCCAATCCTCAATCCTCAATCCTCGATCCTCAATCCTCAGGCATCAATGCTCAATCATCAATACTCAATCTTCAATCCTCAATCCTCAATCGTCAATCCTCAAACCTCAATCCTCAATCCTCAATATTCAATCATCAATACTCAAACTTCAATCGTCAATCCTCAATCCTCAATCCTCAATCCTCAATCCTCAATCCTCAATCCTCAATCCTCAATCCTCAATCCTCAATCCTCAATCCTCAATCTTCAATCCTCAATCCTCAAACCTCAATCCTCAATCCTCATTCTTCAATCCTTAATGCCCAATCCTCAATCTTCAATCCTCAATCCTGAATCCTCAATTCTCAACCCTCAATCCTTAATCCTCAGACCTCAAACATCCATATTCAACCCTCAGTCCTCGTCGTCAATCCACAACACTCAATCCTCAGTCCTCAATATTCAATCCTCAATACTCAATCTTCAATCCTCACTCCTCAATCCTCAATCCTCAATCCTCAATCTTCAATCCTCAACCCTCAATCCTCAATCTTCAATCCTCAATCCTCAATCCTCAATCCTAATTCCTCAATCCTCATTCTCCAATCATCAATACCCAATCCACAATTTCAATCCTCAATCCTCAATCCTCAATTCTCAATCCTCAGTCCTCAGTCCTCAGTCCTCAAACCGCAATCCTCAATCCTCAGTCCTCATCCTCCATCCTCAATCCTCAATCCTCAATCCTCAATCTTCAATCCTCAATTCTCAATCTTCAATCCTCGATCCTGAATCATCAATACTCAATCCTCAATCCTCAGCCATCAATACTCAATTTTCAATACTCAATCCTCAATCCTCAATCCTCAATCCTCAATCCTCAATCCTCAACCCTCAATCCTCATTCCTCAAACCTCAATCCTCAACCCTCAGATCTCATACTCAATTCTCAATTCTCAATCCTCAATCCTCAATCCTCAATCTTCAATCGTCAATAATCAACCTCCAATTCTAGATCCTCAATCCCCAATCTTCAATCCTTAATCCTCAATCTTCAATCCCCAATCCCCAGTACTCAATCCTCAAACCTCAATCCTCAACCGTCAGTCCTCGTCCTCAATCCTCAAAACTCAATCCTCAATCCTCAATATTCAATCATCAATCTTCAATCCTCAATCCTCAATCCTCAATCCTAATTCCTCAATCCTCATTCTTCAATCCTCAATACCCAATCCACAATTTCAATCCTCAATCCTCAATCCTCAATTCTCAATCCTCAGTCCTCAGTCCTCAGTCCTCAAACCGCAATCCTCAATCCTCAGTCCTCATCCTCCATCCTCAATCCTCAATCCTCAATCCTCAATCTTCAATCCTCAATTCTCAATCTTCAATCCTCGATCCTGAATCATCAATACTCAATCCTCAATCCTCAGCCATCAATACTCAATTTTCAATACTCAATCCTCAATGCACAATCCTCAATCCTCAATCCTCAGTCCTCAGTCCTCAATCTTCAATCCTCAACCCTCAATCCTCAACCCTCAGTCCTCATCCTCAATTCTCAATTCTCAATCCTCAATCCTCAATCCTCAATCTTCAATCCTCAATAATCAATCTCCGATCCTAGGTCCTCAATCCCCAACCTTCAATCGTTAATCCTCAATCTTCAATCCTCAATCCCCAATCCTCAATCCTCAAACCTCAATCCTCAACCGTCAGTCCTCGTCCTCAATCCTCAAACCTCAATCCTCAATCCTCAATATTCAATCATCAATCTTCAATCCTCAATCCTCAATCCTCAATCCTAATTCCTCAATCCTCATTCTTCAATCCTCAATACCCAATCCTCAATTTCAATCCTCAATCCTCAATCCTCAATTCTCAATCCTCAATCCTCAGTCCTCAGTCCTCAAACCGCAATCCTCAACCCTCAGCCCTCATCCTCCATCCTCAATCCTCAATCCTCAATCTTCAATCCTCAATCCTCAAACCTCAATCCTCAATCCTCAATCCTCAATCCTCAATCCCCATTCCTCAAACCTCAATCCTCAACCCTCAGTCTTCATCCTTAATTCTCAATTCTCAATCCTCAAGCCTCAATCCTTAATCTTCAATCCTCAATAATCAATCTCCGATTCTAGGTCCTCAATCCCCAACCTTCAATCGTTGATCCTCAATCTTCAATCCTCAATCCCCAGTCATCAATCTTCAATCCTCAATGCTCAATCCTCAATCCTCAATCCTCAGTCCTCAATCCCCAATCCTCAATCCTCAAACCTCAATCCTCAACCGTCAGTCCTCGTCCTCAATCCTCAAACCTCAATCCTCAATCCTCAATATTCAATCATCAATACTCAATCTTCAATCCTCAATCCTCAAACCTCAATCCTCAATCCTCATTCTTCAACCCTAAATACACAATCCTCAATCTTCAATCCTCAATCCTCATTCCTCAAACCTCAATCCTCAACCCTCAGTCCTCATACTCAATTCTCAATCCTCAATCCTCAATCCTCAATCTTCAATCGTCAATAATCAATCTCCAATCCTCAACCCTCAATCCTCGATCCTCAATCCTCAGGCATCAATGCTCAATCTTCAATACTCAATCTTCAATCCTCAATCCTCAATCCTCAATCCTCAATCCTCAAACCTCAATCCTCAATCCTCAATACTCAATCATCAATACTCAATCTTCAATCGTCAATCCTCAATCCTCAATCCTCAATCCTCAATCCTCAATCCTCAATCCTCAATCCTAAATCCTCAATCCTCAATCTTCAACCCCGAATCCTCATTCCTCAATACTCAATCCTCAATCTTCAATCCTCAATACTGAGTCTTCAATCCTCAATCCTCAATCTTCAATACACAATCCTCAATCCTCAATCCTCAATCCTCAATCCTCAATATTCAATCCTCAATACCCACTCCTCAATCTTCAATCCTCAATCCTCAATCCTCAATCCTAATTCCTCAATGCTCATTCTTCAATCCTCAATACCCAATCCTCAATTTCAATCCCCAATCCTCAATCCTCAATTCTCAATCCTCAATCCTCAGTCCTCAGTCCTCAAACCGCAATCCTCAACCCTCAGCCCTCATCCTCCATCCTCAATCCTCAATCCTCAATCCTCAATCTTCAATCCTCAATACTCAATCTTCAATCCTCGATCCTGAATCACCAATCCACAATCCTCAATCCTCAGGCATCAATACTCAATCTTCAATACTCAATCCCCAGTCATCAATCTTCAATCCTCAATGCTCAATCCTCAATCCTCAATCCTCAGTCCTCAATCCCCAATCCTCAATCCTCAAACCTCAATCCTCAACCGTCAGTCCTCGTCCTCAATCCTCAAACCTCAATCCTCAATCCTCAATATTCAATCATCAATCTTCAATCCTCAATCCTCATTGTTCAATCCTCAATACCCAATCCTCAATTTCAATCCTCAATCCTCAATCCTCAATTCTCAATCCTCAATCCTCAGTCCTCAGTCCTCAAACCGCAATCCTCAACCCTCAGCCCTCATCCTCCATCCTCAATCCTCAATCCTCAATCCTCAAACCTCAATCCTCAATCCTCAATAATCAATCATCAATACTCAATCTTCAATCCTCAATCCTCAAACCTCAATCCTCGATCCTCAATCCTCAATCCTCAATCCCCATTCCTCAAACCTCAATCCTCAACCCTCAGTCTTCATCCTCAATTCTCAATTCTCAATCCTCAATCCTCAATCCTTAATCTTCAATCCTCAATAATCAATCTCCGATTCTAGGTCCTCAATCCCCAACCTTCAATCGTTAATCCTCAATCTTCAATCCTCAATCCCCAGTCATCAATCTTCAATCCTCAATGCTCAATCCTCAATCCTCAATCCTCAGTCCTCAATCCCCAATCCTCAATCCTCAAACCTCAATCCTCAACCGTCAGTCCTCGTCCTGAATCCTCAAACCTCAATCCTCAATCCTCAATATTCAATCATCAATACTCAATCTTCAATCCTCAATCCTCAAACCTCAATCCTCAATCCTCATTCTTCAACCCTAAATACACAATCCTCAATCTTCAATCCTCAATCCTCATTCCTCAAACCTCAATCCTCAACCCTCAGTCCTCATACTCAATTCTCAATCCTCAATCCTCAATCCTCAATCTTCAATCGTCAATAATCAATCTCCAATCCTCAATCCTCAATCCTCGATCCTCAATCCTCAGGCATCAATGCTCAATCATCAATACTCAATCTTCAATCCTCAATCCTCAATCGTCAATCCTCAAACCTCAATCCTCAATCCTCAATATTCAATCATCAATACTCAAACTTCAATCGTCAATCCTCAATCCTCAATCCTCAATCCTCAATCCTCAATCCTCAATCCTCAATCCTCAATCCTCAATCCTCAATCCTCAATCCTCAATCTTCAATCCTCAATAATCAATCTCTAATTCTAGATCCTCAATCCCCAATCTTCGATCCTTAATCCTCAATCTTCAATCCCGAATCCCCTGTACTCAATCTTCAATCCTCAATGCTCAATCCTCAATCCTCAATCCTCAGTCCTCAGTCCTCAATCTTCAATCCTCAACCATCAATCCTCATTCCTCAAACCTCAATCCTAATTCCTCAATCCTCATTCTTCAATCATCAATACCCAATCCCCAATCTTCAATCCTTAATCCTCAATCTTCAATCTTCAATCCTCAATCCTCAATCCTCAATTCTGAATCCTCAATCCTCAGTCCTCTGTCCACAAACCTCAATCCTCTACAATCAGCCCTCATCCTCCATCCTCAATCCTCAATCATCAATCCTCAATCTTATATCCTCAATATTCAATCTTCAATCCTCAATCCTCAATCCTCAATCCTCAATCCTCAATCCTCATTCTTCAATACTCAATACCCAATCCTCAATCTTCAATCCTCAATCCTCAATCCTCAATCCTCAATCCTCAATCCTCAATCCTCAATCCTCATTCTTCAATCCTTAATGCCCAATCCTCAATCTTCAATCCTCAATCCTGAATCCTCAACTCTCAACCCTCAATCCTTAATCCTCAGACCTCAAACATCCATATTCAACCCTCAGTCCTCGTCGTCAATCCACAACACTCAATCCTCAGTCCTCAATATTCAATCACCAATATTCAATCTTCAATCCTCAGTCCTCAACCTTCAATCCTCAATACTCAATCTTCAATCCTCAATCCTCAATCCTCAATCCTCAATCCTCAATCTTCAATCCTCAACCCTCAATCCTCAATCTTCAATCCTCAATCCTCAATCCTCAATCCTAATTCCTCAATCCTCATTCTCCAATCATCAATACCCAATCCGCAATTTCAATCCTCAATCCTCAATCCTCAATTCTCAATCCTCAGTCCTCAGTCCTCAGTCCTCAAACCGCAATCCTCAATCCTCAGTCCTCATCCTCTATCCTCAAGCCTCAATCCTCAATCCTCAACATCCAATCCTCAATTCTCAATCTTCAATCCTCGATCCTGAATCATCAATACTCAATCCTCAATCCTCAGGCATCAATACTCAATTTTCAATACTCAATCCTCAATCCTCAATCCTCAATCCTCAATCCTCAATCCTCAATCCTCAATCCTCAATCCTCAATCCTCAACCCTCAATCCTCATTCCTCAAACCTCAATCCTCAACCCTCAGATCTCATACTCAATTCTCAATTCTCAATCCTCAATCCTCAATCCTCAATCTTCAATCCTCAATAATCAATCTCCAATTCTAGATCCTCAATCCCCAATCTTCAATCCTTAATCCTCAATCTTCAATCCCCAATCCCCAGTACTCAATCTTCCATCCTCAATGCTCAATCCTCAATCCTCAATCCTCAGTCCTCAGTCCTCAATCTTCAGTCCTCAAACCTCAATCCTCAACCGTCAGTCCTCATTCTCCATCCTCAATCCTCAATCCTCAATCCTCAATCTTCAATCCTCAATACCCAATCCTCAGTCTTCAATCCTCAATCCTCAGTCCTCAATCCTCAATCCTCAATCCTCATTCTTCAATCCTCAATACCCAGTCCTCAATCTTCAATCCTCAATCCTCAATCCTCAATTCTCAATCGTCAATCCTCAGTCCTCTGTCCTAAAACCTCAATCCTCCACCCTCAGCCCTCATCCTCAATCCTCAATCGTCAACCGTCAATACTCAGCCCTCAGTCCTCAAACCTCAATGCTCATTCCTCAATCCCCATTCCTCAATCCTCAATCCTCAATCCTCAATCATCAATCCTCAATCTTCAATACTCATTCCTCAATCCTCAATCACCAATCCTCAATCCTCCATCATCAATCCTCAATCTTCAATCCTCAATAATCAACCTCCAATCCTAGATCCTCAATCCCCAATCTTCAATCCTTAATCCTCAATCTTCAATCCTTAATTCTCAATCGTCAATCTTCAATCCTCAATACTCAATTCTCAATCCTCAATCCTCAATCCTCAATCTTCAATCCTCAATAATCAATCTCCGATTCTAGGTCCTCAATCCCCAACCTTCAATCGTTAATCCTCAATCTTCAGTCCTCAATCCCCAGTCATCAATCTTCAATCCTCAATGCTCAATCCCCATTCCTCAATCCTCAATCCCCAATCCTCAATCATCAATCCTCAATCTTCAATACTCATTCCTCAATCCTCAATCCCCAATCCTCAATCCTCCATCATCAATCCTCAATCTTCAATCCTCAATAATCAACCTCCAATCCTAGATCCTCAATCCCCAATCTTCAATCCTTAATCCTCAATCTTCAATCCTTAATTCTCAATCGTCAATCTTCAATCCTCAATACTCAATTCTCAATCCTCAATCCTCAATCCTCAATCTTCAATCCTCAATAATCAATCTCGGATTCTAGGTCCTCAATCCCCAACCTTCAATCGTTAATCCTCAATCTTCAGTCCTCAATCCCCAGTCATCAATCTTCAATCCTCAATGCTCAATCCTCAATCCTCAATCCTCAGTCCTCAATCCCCAATCCTCAATCCTCAAACCTCAATCCTCAAACGTCAGTCCTCGTCCTCAATCCTCAAACCTCAATCCTCAATCCTCAATATTCAATCATCAATACTCAAACCTCAATCCTCAATCCTCATTCTTCAACCCTAAATACACAATCCTCAATCTTCAATCCTCAATCCTCATTCCTCAAACCTCAATCCTCAACCCTCAGTCCTCATACTCAATTCTCAATCCTCAATCCTCAATCCTCAATCTTCAATCGTCAATAATCAATCTCCAATCCTCAATCCTCAATCCTCGATCCTCAATCCTCAGGCATCAATGCTCAATCATCAATACTCAATCTTCAATCCTCAATCCTCAATCGTCAATCCTCAAACCTCAATCCTCAATCCTCAATATTCAATCATCAATACTCAAACTTCAATCGTCAATCCTCAATCCTCAATCCTCAATCCTCAATCCTCAATCCTCAATCCTCAATCCTCAATCCTCAATCCTCAATCCTCAATCCTCAATCTTCAATCCTCAATCCTCAAACCTCAATCCTCAATCCTCATTCTTCAATCCTTAATGCCCAATCCTCAATCTTCAATCCTCAATCCTGAATCCTCAATTCTCAACCCTCAATCCTTAATCCTCAGACCTCAAACATCCATATTCAACCCTCAGTCCTCGTCGTCAATCCACAACACTCAATCCTCAGTCCTCAATATTCAATCCTCAATACTCAATCTTCAATCCTCACTCCTCAATCCTCAATCCTCAATCCTCAATCTTCAATCCTCAACCCTCAATCCTCAATCTTCAATCCTCAATCCTCAATCCTCAATCCTAATCCCTCAATCCTCATTCTCCAATCATCAATACCCAATCCACAATTTCAATCCTCAATCCTCAATCCTCAATTCTCAATCCTCAGTCCTCAGTCCTCAGTCCTCAAACCGCAATCCTCAATCCTCAGTCCTCATCCTCCATCCTCAATCCTCAATCCTCAATCCTCAATCTTCAATCCTCAATTCTCAATCTTCAATCCTCGATCCTGAATCATCAATACTCAATCCTCAATCCTCAGCCATCAATACTCAATTTTCAATACTCAATCCTCAATCCTCAATCCTCAATCCTCAATCCTCAATCCTCAACCCTCAATCCTCATTCCTCAAACCTCAATCCTCAACCCTCAGATCTCATACTCAATTCTCAATTCTCAATCCTCAATCCTCAATCCTCAATCTTCAATCGTCAATAATCAACCTCCAATTCTAGATCCTCAATCCCCAATCTTCAATCCGTAATCCTCAATCTTCAATCCCCAATCCCCAGTACTCAATCCTCAAACCTCAATCCTCAACCGTCAGTCCTCGTCCTCAATCCTCAAAACTCAATCCTCAATCCTCAATATTCAATCATCAATCTTCAATCCTCAATCCTCAATCCTCAATCCTAATTCCTCAATCCTCATTCTTCAATCCTCAATACCCAATCCACAATTTCAATCCTCAATCCTCAATCCTCAATTCTCAATCCTCAGTCCTCAGTCCTCAGTCCTCAAACCGCAATCCTCAATCCTCAGTCCTCATCCTCCATCCTCAATCCTCAATCCTCAATCCTCAATCTTCAATCCTCAATTCTCAATCTTCAATCCTCGATCCTGAATCATCAATACTCAATCCTCAATCCTCAGCCATCAATACTCAATTTTCAATACTCAATCCTCAATGCACAATCCTCAATCCTCAATCCTCAGTCCTCAGTCCTCAATCTTCAATCCTCAACCCTCAATCCTCAACCCTCAGTCCTCATCCTCAATTCTCAATTCTCAATCCTCAATCCTCAATCCTCAATCTTCAATCCTCAATAATCAATCTCCGATCCTAGGTCCTCAATCCCCAACCTTCAATCGTTAATCCTCAATCTTCAATCCTCAATCCCCAATCCTCAATCCTCAAACCTCAATCCTCAACCGTCAGTCCTCGTCCTCAATCCTCAAACCTCAATCCTCAATCCTCAATATTCAATCATCAATCTTCAATCCTCAATCCTCAATCCTCAATCCTAATTCCTCAATCCTCATTCTTCAATCCTCAATACCCAATCCTCAATTTCAATCCTCAATCCTCAATCCTCAATTCTCAATCCTCAATCCTCAGTCCTCAGTCCTCAAACCGCAATCCTCAACCCTCAGCCCTCATCCTCCATCCTCAATCCTCAATCCTCAATCTTCAATCCTCAATCCTCAAACCTCAATCCTCAATCCTCAATCCTCAATCCTCAATCCCCATTCCTCAAACCTCAATCCTCAACCCTCAGTCTTCATCCTTAATTCTCAATTCTCAATCCTCAAGCCTCAATCCTTAATCTTCAATCCTCAATAATCAATCTCCGATTCTAGGTCCTCAATCCCCAACCTTCAATCGTTGATCCTCAATCTTCAATCCTCAATCCCCAGTCATCAATCTTCAATCCTCAATGCTCAATCCTCAATCCTCAATCCTCAGTCCTCAATCCCCAATCCTCAATCCTCAAACCTCAATCCTCAACCGTCAGTCCTCGTCCTCAATCCTCAAACCTCAATCCTCAATCCTCAATATTCAATCATCAATACTCAATCTTCAATCCTCAATCCTCAAACCTCAATCCTCAATCCTCATTCTTCAACCCTAAATACACAATCCTCAATCTTCAATCCTCAATCCTCATTCCTCAAACCTCAATCCTCAACCCTCAGTCCTCATACTCAATTCTCAATCCTCAATCCTCAATCCTCAATCTTCAATCGTCAATAATCAATCTCCAATCCTCAACCCTCAATCCTCGATCCTCAATCCTCAGGCATCAATGCTCAATCTTCAATACTCAATCTTCAATCCTCAATCCTCAATCCTCAATCCTCAATCCTCAAACCTCAATCCTCAATCCTCAATACTCAATCATCAATACTCAATCTTCAATCGTCAATCCTCAATCCTCAATCCTCAATCCTCAATCCTCAATCCTCAATCCTCAATCCTAAATCCTCAATCCTCAATCTTCAACCCTGAATCCTCATTCCTCAATACTCAATCCTCAATCTTCAATCCTCAATACTGAGTCTTCAATCCTCAATCCTCAATCTTCAATACACAATCCTCAATCCTCAATCCTCAATCCTCAATCCTCAATATTCAATCCTCAATACCCACTCCTCAATCTTCAATCCTCAATCCTCAATCCTCAATCCTAATTCCTCAATGCTCATTCTTCAATCCTCAATACCCAATCCTCAGTTTCAATCCCCAATCCTCAATCCTCAATTCTCAATCCTCAATCCTCAGTCCTCAGTCCTCAAACCGCAATCCTCAACCCTCAGCCCTCATCCTCCATCCTCAATCCTCAATCCTCAATCCTCAATCTTCAATCCTCAATACTCAATCTTCAATCCTCGATCCTGAATCACCAATCCACAATCCTCAATCCTCAGGCATCAATACTCAATCTTCAATACTCAATCCCCAGTCATCAATCTTCAATCCTCAATGCTCAATCCTCAATCCTCAATCCTCAGTCCTCAATCCCCAATCCTCAATCCTCAAACCTCAATCCTCAACCGTCAGTCCTCGTCCTCAATCCTCAAACCTCAATCCTCAATCCTCAATATTCAATCATCAATCTTCAATCCTCAATCCTCATTGTTCAATCCTCAATACCCAATCCTCAATTTCAATCCTCAATCCTCAATCCTCAATTCTCAATCCTCAATCCTCAGTCCTCAGTCCTCAAACCGCAATCCTCAACCCTCAGCCCTCATCCTCCATCCTCAATCCTCAATCCTCAATCCTCAAACCTCAATCCTCAATCCTCAATAATCAATCATCAATACTCAATCTTCAATCCTCAATCCTCAAACCTCAATCCTCGATCCTCAATCCTCAATCCTCAATCCCCATTCCTCAAACCTCAATCCTCAACCCTCAGTCTTCATCCTCAATTCTCAATTCTCAATCCTCAATCCTCAATCCTTAATCTTCAATCCTCAATAATCAATCTCCGATTCTAGGTCCTCAATCCCCAACCTTCAATCGTTAATCCTCAATCTTCAATCCTCAATCCCCAGTCATCAATCTTCAATCCTCAATGCTCAATCCTCAATCCTCAATCCTCAGTCCTCAATCCCCAATCCTCAATCCTCAAACCTCAATCCTCAACCGTCAGTCCTCGTCCTGAATCCTCAAACCTCAATCCTCAATCCTCAATATTCAATCATCAATACTCAATCTTCAATCCTCAATCCTCAAACCTCAATCCTCAATCCTCATTCTTCAACCCTAAATACACAATCCTCAATCTTCAATCCTCAATCCTCATTCCTCAAACCTCAATCCTCAACCCTCAGTCCTCATACTCAATTCTCAATCCTCAATCCTCAATCCTCAATCTTCAATCGTCAATAATCAATCTCCAATCCTCAATCCTCAATCCTCGATCCTCAATCCTCAGGCATCAATGCTCAATCATCAATACTCAATCTTCAATCCTCAATCCTCAATCGTCAATCCTCAAACCTCAATCCTCAATCCTCAATATTCAATCATCAATACTCAAACTTCAATCGTCAATCCTCAATCCTCAATCCTCAATCCTCAATCCTCAATCCTCAATCCTCAATCCTCAATCCTCAATCCTCAATCCTCAATCCTCAATCTTCAATCCTCAATAATCAATCTCTAATTCTAGATCCTCAATCCCCAATCTTCGATCCTTAATCCTCAATCTTCAATCCCGAATCCCCTGTACTCAATCTTCAATCCTCAATGCTCAATCCTCAATCCTCAATCCTCAGTCCTCAGTCCTCAATCTTCAATCCTCAACCATCAATCCTCATTCCTCAAACCTCAATCCTAATTCCTCAATCCTCATTCTTCAATCATCAATACCCAATCCCCAATCTTCAATCCTTAATCCTCAATCTTCAATCTTCAATCCTCAATCCTCAATCCTCAATTCTGAATCCTCAATCCTCAGTCCTCTGTCCACAAACCTCAATCCTCTACAATCAGCCCTCATCCTCCATCCTCAATCCTCAATCATCAATCCTCAATCTTATATACTCAATATTCAATCTTCAATCCTCAATCCTCAATCCTCAATCCTCAATCCTCAATCCTCATTCTTCAATACTCAATACCCAATCCTCAATCTTCAATCCTCAATCCTCAATCCTCAATCCTCAATCCTCAATCCTCAATCCTCAATCCTCATTCTTCAATCCTTAATGCCCAATCCTCAATCTTCAATCCTCAATCCTGAATCCTCAACTCTCAACCCTCAATCCTTAATCCTCAGACCTCAAACATCCATATTCAACCCTCAGTCCTCGTCGTCAATCCACAACACTCAATCCTCAGTCCTCAATATTCAATCACCAATATTCAATCTTCAATCCTCAGTCCTCAACCTTCAATCCTCAATACTCAATCTTCAATCCTCAATCCTCAATCCTCAATCCTCAATCCTCAATCTTCAATCCTCAACCCTCAATCCTCAATCTTCAATCCTCAATCCTCAATCCTCAATCCTAATTCCTCAATCCTCATTCTCCAATCATCAATACCCAATCCGCAATTTCAATCCTCAATCCTCAATCCTCAATTCTCAATCCTCAGTCCTCAGTCCTCAGTCCTCAAACCGCAATCCTCAATCCTCAGTCCTCATCCTCTATCCTCAAGCCTCAATCCTCAATCCTCAACATCCAATCCTCAATTCTCAATCTTCAATCCTCGATCCTGAATCATCAATACTCAATCCTCAATCCTCAGGCATCAATACTCAATTTTCAATACTCAATCCTCAATCCTCAATCCTCAATCCTCAATCCTCAATCCTCAATCCTCAATCCTCAATCCTCAATCCTCAACCCTCAATCCTCATTCCTCAAACCTCAATCCTCAACCCTCAGATCTCATACTCAATTCTCAATTCTCAATCCTCAATCCTCAATCCTCAATCTTCAATCCTCAATAATCAATCTCCAATTCTAGATCCTCAATCCCCAATCTTCAATCCTTAATCCTCAATCTTCAATCCCCAATCCCCAGTACTCAATCTTCCATCCTCAATGCTCAATCCTCAATCCTCAATCCTCAGTCCTCAGTCCTCAATCTTCAGTCCTCAAACCTCAATCCTCAACCGTCAGTCCTCATTCTCCATCCTCAATCCTCAATCCTCAATCCTCAATCTTCAATCCTCAATACCCAATCCTCAGTCTTCAATCCTCAATCCTCAGTCCTCAATCCTCAATCCTCAATCCTCATTCTTCAATCCTCAATACCCAGTCCTCAATCTTCAATCCTCAATCCTCAATCCTCAATTCTCAATCGTCAATCCTCAGTCCTCTGTCCTAAAACCTCAATCCTCCACCCTCAGCCCTCATCCTCAATCCTCAATCGTCAACCGTCAATACTCAGCCCTCAGTCCTCAAACCTCAATGCTCATTCCTCAATCCCCATTCCTCAATCCTCAATCCTCAATCCTCAATCATCAATCCTCAATCTTCAATACTCATTCCTCAATCCTCAATCACCAATCCTCAATCCTCCATCATCAATCCTCAATCTTCAATCCTCAATAATCAACCTCCAATCCTAGATCCTCAATCCCCAATCTTCAATCCTTAATCCTCAATCTTCAATCCTTAATTCTCAATCGTCAATCTTCAATCCTCAATACTCAATTCTCAATCCTCAATCCTCAATCCTCAATCTTCAATCCTCAATAATCAATCTCCGATTCTAGGTCCTCAATCCCCAACCTTCAATCGTTAATCCTCAATCTTCAGTCCTCAATCCCCAGTCATCAATCTTCAATCCTCAATGCTCAATCCCCATTCCTCAATCCTCAATCCCCAATCCTCAATCATCAATCCTCAATCTTCAATACTCATTCCTCAATCCTCAATCCCCAATCCTCAATCCTCCATCATCAATCCTCAATCTTCAATCCTCAATAATCAACCTCCAATCCTAGATCCTCAATCCCCAATCTTCAATCCTTAATCCTCAATCTTCAATCCTTAATTCTCAATCGTCAATCTTCAATCCTCAATACTCAATTCTCAATCCTCAATCCTCAATCCTCAATCTTCAATCCTCAATAATCAATCTCGGATTCTAGGTCCTCAATCCCCAACCTTCAATCGTTAATCCTCAATCTTCAGTCCTCAATCCCCAGTCATCAATCTTCAATCCTCAATGCTCAATCCTCAATCCTCAATCCTCAGTCCTCAATCCCCAATCCTCAATCCTCAAACCTCAATCCTCAAACGTCAGTCCTCGTCCTCAATCCTCAAACCTCAATCCTCAATCCTCAATATTCAATCATCAATACTCAATCTTCAATCCTCAATCCTCAAACCTCAATCCTCAATCCTCATTCTTCAATCCTAAATACCCAATCCTCAATTTCCAATCCTCAATCCTCAATCCTCAATTCTCAATCCTCAATCCTTAATCCTCAGACCTCAAACATCAATATTCAACCCTCAGTCCTCGTCCTCAATCCACAAACCTCAATCCTCAGTCCTCAAACCTCAATCCGCAATCCTCAATAATCAATCATCAATACTCAATCTTCAATCCTCAATCCTCAAACATCAATCCTCAATCCTCAATCCTCAATCCTCAATCCCCATTCCTCAAACCTCAATCCTCAATCCTCAATCCTCAATCCTCAATCTTCAACCCTGAATCCTCATTCCTCAATACTCAATCCACAATCTTCAATCCTCAATACTGAGTCTTCAAACCTCAATCCTCAATCTTCAATACTCAATCCTCAATCCTCAATCCTCAATCCTCAATCCTCAATATTCAATCCTCAATACCCACTCCTCAATCTTCAATCCTCAATCCTCAATCCTCAATCCTAATTCCTCAATGCTCATTCTTCAATCCTCAATACCCAATCCTCAATTTCAATCCTCAATCCTCAATCCTCAATTCTCAATCCTCAATCCTCAGTCCTCAGACCTCAAACCGCAATCCTCAACCCTCAGCCCTCATCCTCCATTCTCAATCCTCAATCCTCAATCCTCAATCTTCAATCCTCAATTCTCAATCTTCAATCCTCGATCCTGAATCACCAATCCACAATCCTCAATCCTCAGGCATCAATACTCAATCTTCAATACTCAATCCCCAGTCATCAATCTTCAATCCTCAATGCTCAATCCTCAATCCTCAATCCTCAGTCCTCAATCCCCAATCCTCAATCCTCAAACCTCAATCCTCAACCGTCAGTCCTCGTCCTCAATCCTCAAACCTCAATCCTCAATCCTCAATATTCAATCATCAATACTCAATCTTCAATCCTCAATCCTCAAACCTCAATCCTCAATCCTCATTCTTCAATCCTAAATACCCAATCCTCAATTTCCAATCCTCAATCCTCAATCCTCAATTCTCAATCCTCAATCCTTAATCCTCAGACCTCAAACATCAATATTCAACCCTCAGTCCTCGTCCTCAATCCACAAACCTCAATCCTCAGTCCTCAAACCTCAATCCTCAATCCTCAATAATCAATCATCAATACTCAATCTTCAATCCTCAATCCTCAAACCTCAATCCTCAATCCTCAATCCTCAATCCTCAATCCCCATTCCTCAAACCTCAATCCTCAATCCTCAATCCTCAATCCTCAATCTTCAACCCTGAATCCTCATTCCTCAATACTCAATCCTCAATCTTCAATCCTCAATACTGAGTCTTCAATCCTCAATCCTCAATCTTCAATACTCAATCCTCAATCCTCAATCCTCAATCCTCAATCCTCAATATTCAATCCTCAATACCCACTCCTCAATCTTCAATCCTCAATCCTCAATCCTCAATCCTAATTCCTCAATGCTCATTCTTCAATCCTCAATACCCAATCCTCAATTTCAATCCACAATCCTCAATCCTCAATTCTCAATCCTCAATCCTCAGTCCTCAGTCGTCAAACCGCAATCCTCAACCCTCAGCCCTCATCCTCCATTCTCAATCCTCAATCCTCAATCCTCAATCTTCAATCCTCAATTCTCAATCTTCAATCCTAGATCCTGAATCACCAATCCACAATCCTCAATCCTCAGGCATCAATACTCAATCTTCAATACTCAATCCCCAGTCATCAATCTTCAATCCTCAATGCTCAATCCTCAATCCTCAATCCTCAGTCCTCAATCCCCAATCCTCAATCCTCAAACCTCAATCCTCAACCGTCAGTCCTCGTCCTCAATCCTCAAACCTCAATCCTCAATCCTCAATATTCAATCATCAATCTTCAATCCTCAATCCTCAATCCTCAATCCTAATTCCTCAATCCTCATTCTTCAATCCTCAATACCCAAACCTCAGTCCTCAATCCCCAATCCTCAATCCTCAAACCTCAATCCTCAACCGTCAGTCCTCGTCCTCAATCCTCAAACCTCAATCCTCAATCCTCAATATTCAATCATCAATACTCAATCTTCAATCCTCAATCCTCAAACCTCAATCCTCAATCCTCATTCTTCAATCCTAAATACCCAATCCTCAATTTCCAATCCTCAATCCTCAATCCTCAATTCTCAATCCTCAATCCTTAATCCTCAGACCTCAAACATCAATATTCAACCCTCAGTCCTCGTCCTCAATCCACAAACCTCAATCCTCAGTCCTCAAACCTCAATCCTCAATCCTCAATAATCAATCATCAATACTCAATCTTCAATCCTCAATCCTCAAACCTCAATCCTCAATCCTCAATCCTCAGTCCTCAATCCCCATTCCTCAAACCTCAATCCTCAATCCTCAATCCTCAATCCTCAATCTTCAACCCTGAATCCTCATTCCTCGATACTCAATCCTCAATCTTCGATCCTCAATACTGAGTCTTCAATCCTCAATCCTCAATCTTCAATACTCAATCCTCAATCCTCAATCCTCAATCCTCAATCCTCAATATTCAATCCTCAATACCCACTCCTCAATCTTCAATCCTCAATCCTCAATCCTCAATCCTAATTCCTCAATGCTCATTCTTCAATCCTCAATACCCAATCCTCAATTTCAATCCTCAATCCTCAATCCTCAATTCTCAATCCTCAATCCTCAGTCCTCAGTCGTCAAACCGCAATCCTCAACCCTCAGCCCTCATCCTCCATTCTCAATCCTCAATCCTCAATCCTCAATCTTCAATCCTCAATTCTCAATCTTCAATCCTCGATCCTGAATCACCAATCCACAATCCTCAATCCTCAGGCATCAATACTCAATCTTCAATACTCAATCCCCAGTCATCAATCTTCAATCCTCAATGCTCAATCCTCAATCCTCAATCCTCAGTCCTCAATCCCCAATCCTCAATCCTCAAACCTCAATCCTCAACCGTCAGTCCTCGTCCTGAATCCTCAAACCTCAATCCTCAATCCTCAATATTCAATCATCAATACTCAATCTTCAATCCTCAATCCTCAAACCTCAATCCTCAATCCTCATTCTTCAACCCTAAATACACAATCCTCAATCTTCAATCCTCAATCCTCATTCCTCAAACCTCAATCCTCAACCCTCAGTCCTCATACTCAATTCTCAATCCTCAATCCTCAATCCTCAATTCTCAATCCTCAATCCTCAGTCCTCAGTCCTCAAACCGCAATCCTCAACCCTCAGCCCTCATCCTCCATTCTCAATCCTCAATCCTCAATCCTCAATCTTCAATCCTCAATTCTCAATCTTCAATCCTCGATCCTGAATCACCAATCCACAATCCTCAATCCTCAGGCATCAATACTCAATCTTCAATACTCAATCCCCAGTCATCAATCTTCAATCCTCAATGCTCAATCCTCAATCCTCAATCCTCAGTCCTCAATCCCCAATCCTCAATCCTCAAACCTCAATCCTCAACCGTCAGTCCTCGTCCTCAATCCTCAAACCTCAATCCTCAATCCTCAATATTCAATCATCAATCTTCAATCCTCAATCCTCAATCCTCAATCCTAATTCCTCAATCCTCATTCTTCAATCCTCAATACCCAATCCTCAATTTCAATCCTCAATCCTCAATCCTCAATTCTCAATCCTCAATCCTCAGTCCTCAGTCCTCAAACCGCAACCCTCAACCCTCAGCCCTCATCCTGCATCCTCAATCCTCAATCCTCAATCCTCAAACCTCAATCCTCAATCCTCAATAATCAATCATCAATACTCAATCTTCAATCCTCAATCCTCAAACCTCAATCCTCGATCCTCAATCCTCAATCCTCAATCCCCATTCCTCAAATCTCAATCCTCAACCCTCAGTCTTCATCCTCAATTCTCAATTCTCAATCCTCAATCCTCAATCCTTAATCTTCAATCCTCAATAATCAATCTCCGATTCTAGGTCCTCAATCCCCAACTTTCAATCGTTAATCCTCAATCTTCAATCCTCAATCCCCAGTCATCAATCTTCAATCCTCAATGCTCAATCCTCAATCCTCAATCCTCAGTCCTCAATCCCCAATCCTCAATCCTCAAACCTCAATCCTCAACCGTCAGTCCTCGTCCTGAATCCTCAAACCTCAATCCTCAATCCTCAATATTCAATCATCAATACTCAATCTTCAATCCTCAATCCTCAAACCTCAATCCTCAATCCTCATTCTTCAACCCTAAATACACAATCCTCAATCTTCAATCCTCAATCCCCATTCCTCAAACCTCAATCCTCAACCCTCAGTCCTCATACTCAATTCTCAATCCTCAATCCTCAATCCTCAATCTTCAATCCCCAATAATCAATCTCTAATTCTAGATCCTCAATCCCCAATCTTCGATCCTTAATCCTCAATCTTCAATCCCGAATCCCCTGTACTCAATCTTCAATCCTCAATGCTCAATCCTCAATCCTCAATCCTCAGTCCTCAGTCCTCAATCTTCAATCCTCAACCATCAATCCTCATTCCTCAAACCTCAATCCTCAACCCTCAGTCCTCATCCTCAATTCTCAATTCTCAATCCTCAATCCTCAATCCTCAATCCTCAATCTTCAATCCTCAATAATCAATATCCGATCCTAGATCCTCAATCCCCAATCATCAATCGTCAATCCTCAATCTTCAATCCTCATTCCCCAGTCATCAATCTTCAATCCTCAATGCTCAATCCTCAATCCTCAGTCCTCAGTCATCAATCCCCAATCCTCAATCCTCAAACCTCAATCCTCAACCGTCAGTCCTCGTCCTCAATCCTCAAACCTCAATCCTCAATCCTCAATATTCAATAATCAATACTCAATCTTCAATCCTCAATCCTCAAACCTCAATCCTCAATCCTCAATCCTCAGTCCCCATTCCTCAAACCTGAATCCTCAACCCTCAGTCCTCATCCTCAATTCTCAATTCTCAATCCTCAATCCTCAATCCTTAATCTTCAATCCTCAATAATCAATCTCCGATTCTAGGTCCTCAATCCCCAACTTTCAATCGTTAATCCTCAATCTTCAATCCTCAATCCCCAGTCATCAATCTTCAATCCTCAATGCTCAATCCTCAATCCTCAATCCTCAGTCCTCAATCCCCAATCCTCAATCCTCAAACCTCAATCCTCAACCGTCAGTCCTCGTCCTGAATCCTCAAACCTCAATCCTCAATCCTCAATATTCAATCACCAATACTCAATCTTCAATCCTCAATCCTCAAACCTCAATCCTCAATCCTCATTCTTCAACCCTAAATACACAATCCTCAATCTTCAATCCTCAATCCTCATTCCTCAAACCTCAATCCTCAACCCTCAGTCCTCATACTCAATTCTCAATCCTCAATCCTCAATCCTCAATCTTCAATCCTCAATAATCAATCTCTAATTCTAGATCCTCAATCCCCAATCTTCGATCCTTAATCCTCAATCTTCAATCCCGAATCCCCTGTACTCAATCTTCAATCCTCAATGCTCAATCCTCAATCCTCAATCCTCAGTCCTCAGTCCTCAATCTTCAATCCTCAACCATCAATCCTCATTCCTCAAACCTCAATCCTCAACCCTCAGTCCTCATCCTCAATTCTCAATTCTCAATCCTCAATCCTCAATCCTCAATCCTCAATCTTCAATCCTCAGTAATCAATATCCGATCCTAGATCCTCAATCCCCAATCATCAATCGTCAATCCTCAATATTCAATCCTCATTCCCCAGTCACCAATCTTCAATCCTCAATGCTCAGTCCTCAATCCTCAATCCTCAGTCCTCAATCCCCAATCCTCAATCCTCAAACCTCAATCCTCAACCGTCAGGCCTCGTCCTCAATCCTCAAACCTCAATCCTCAATCCTCAATATTCAATCATCAATACTCAATCTTCAATCCTCAATCCTCAAACCTCAATCCTCAATCCTCATTCTTCAATCCTAAATACCCAATCCTCAATTTCCAATCCTCAATCCTCAATCCTCAATTCTCAGTCCTCAATCCTTAATCCTCAGACCTCAAACATCAATATTCAACCCTCAGTCCTCGTCCTCAATCCACAACCCTCAATCCTCAGTCCTCAATATTCAATCATCAATATTCAATCTTCAATCCTCAATCCTCAATCCTCAATCCTCAATACTCAATCCTCAATCTTCAAACCTGAATCCTCAATCCTCAATACTCAGTCCTCAATCTTCAATCCTCAATACTCAATCTTCAATCCTCAATCCTCAATCCTCAATCCTCAATCCTCAATCTTCAATCCTCAACTCTAATCTTCAATCCTCAATCCACAATCCTCAATCCTCAATCCTCATTCTTCAATCCTCAATACCCAATCCTCAATCTTCAATCCTCAATCCTCAATCTTCAATCCTAATTGCTCAATCCTCATTCTTCAATCCTCAATACCCACTCCTCAATCTTCAATCCTCAATCCTCAATATTCAATCATCAATACTCAATCTTCAATCCTCAATCCTCAAACCTCAATCCTCAATCCTCATTCTTCAATCCTAAATACCCAATCCTCAATTTCCAATCCTCAATCCTCAATCCTCAATTCTCAATCCTCAATCCTTAATCCTCAGACCTCAAGCATCAATATTCAACCCTCAGTCCTCGTCCTCAATCCACAACCCTCAATCCTCAGTCCTCAATATTCAATCATCAATATTCAATCTTCAATCCTCAATCCTCAATCCTCAATCCTCAATCCTCAATACTCAATCTTCAATCCTCAATCCTCAATCCTCAATCCTCAATCCTCAATCTTCAATCCTCAACACTAATCTTCAATCCTCAATCCACAATCCTCAATCCTCAATCCTCATTCTTCAATCCTCAATACCCAATTCTCAATCCTCAGTCTTCAATCCTCAATCCTCAATGCTCAATCCTCAATCCTCAATCCTCAGTCCTCAATCCCCAATCCTCAATCCTCAAACGTCAATCCTCAACCGTCAGTCCTCGTCCTCAATCCTCAAACCTCAATCCTCAATCCTCAATATTCAATCATCAATACTCAATCTTCAATCCTCAATCCTCAAACCTCAATCGTCAATCCTCATTCTTCAATCCTAAATACCCAATCCTCAATTTCCAATCCTCAATCCTCAATCCTCAATTCTCAATCCTCAATCCTTAATCCTCAGACCTCAAACATCAATATTCAACCCTCAGTCCTCGTCCTCAATCCACAAACCTCAATCCTCAGTCCTCAAACCTCAATCCTCAATCCTCAATAATCAATCATCAATACTCAATCTTCAATCCTCAATCCTCAAACCTCAATCCTCAATCCTCAATCCTCAATCCTCAATCCCCATTCCTCAAACCTCAATCCTCAATCCTCAATCCTCAATCCTCAATCTTCAACCCTGAATCCTCATTCCTCAATACTCAATCCTCAATCTTCAATCCTCAATACTGAGTCTTCAATCCTCAATCCTCAATCTTCAATACTCAATCCTCAATCCTCAATCCTCAGTCCTCAATCCTCAATATTCAATCCTCTATACCCACTCCTCAATCTTCAATCCTCAATCCTCAACCCTCAATCCTAATTCCTCAATGCTCATTCTTCAATCCTCAATACCCAATCCTCAATTTCAATCCTCAATCCTCAATCCTCAATTCTCAATCCTCAATCCTCAGTCCTCAGTCCTCAAACCGCAATCCTCAACCCTCAGCCCTCATCCTCCATTCTCAATCCTCAATCCTCAATCCTCAATCTTCAATCCTCAATTCTCAATCTTCAATCCTCGATCCTGAATCACCAATCCACAATCCTCAATCCTCAGGCATCAATACTCAATCTTCAATACTCAATCCCCAGTCATCAATCTTCAATCCTCAATGCTCATTCCTCAATCCTCAATCCTCAGTCCTCAATACCCAATCCTCAATCCTCAAACCTCAATCCTCAACCGTCAGTCCTCGTCCTCAATCCTCAAACCTCAATCCTCAATCCTCAATATTCAATCATCAATCTTCAATCCTCAATCCTCAATCCTCAATCCTAATTCCTCAATCCTCATTCTTCAATCCTCAATACCCAATCCTCAATTTCAATCCTCAATCCTCAATCCTCAATTCTCAATCCTCAATCCTCAGTCCTCAGTCCTCAAACCGCAATCCTCAACCCTCAGCCCTCATCCTCCATCCTCAATCCTCAATCCTCAATCCTCAAACCTCAATCCTCAATCCTCAATAATCAATCATCAATACTCAATCTTCAATCCTCAATCCTCAAACCTCAATCCTCGATCCTCAATCCTCAATCCTCAATCCCCATTCCTCAAACCTCAATCCTCAACCCTCAGTCTTCATCCTCAATTCTCAATTCTCAATCCTCAATCCTCAATCCTTAATCTTCAATCCTCAATAATCAATCTCCGATTCTAGGTCCTCAATCCCCAACTTTCAATCGTTAATCCTCAATCTTCAATCCTCAATCCCCAGTCATCAATCTTCAATCCTCAATGCTCAATCCTCAATCCTCAATCCTCAGTCCTCAATCCCCAATCCTCAATCCTCAAACCTCAATCCTCAACCGTCAGTCCTCGTCCTGAATCCTCAAACCTCAATCCTCAATCCTCAATATTCAATCACCAATACTCAATCTTCAATCCTCAATCCTCAAACCTCAATCCTCAATCCTCATTCTTCAACCCTAAATACACAATCCTCAATCTTCAATCCTCAATCCTCATTCCTCAAACCTCAATCCTCAACCCTCAGTCCTCATACTCAATTCTCAATCTTCAATCCTCAATCCTCAATCTTCAATCCTCAATAATCAATCTCTAATTCTAGATCCTCAATCCCCAATCTTCGATCCTTAATCCTCAATCTTCAATCCCGAATCCCCTGTACTCAATCTTCAATCCTCAATGCTCAATCCTCAATCCTCAATCCTCAGTCCTCAGTCCTCAATCTTCAATCCTCAACCATCAATCCTCATTCCTCAAACCTCAATCCTCAACCCTCAGTCCTCATCCTCAATTCTCAATTCTCAATCCTCAATCCTCAATCCTCAATCCTCAATCTTCAATCCTCAGTAATCAATATCCGATCCTAGATCCTCAATCCCCAATCATCAATCGTCAATCCTCAATATTCAATCCTCATTCCCCAGTCATCAATCTTCAATCCTCAATGCTCAATCCTCAATCCTCAATCCTCAGTCATCAATCCCCAATCCTCAATCCTGAAACCTCAATCCTCAACCGTCAGTCCTCGTCCTCAATCCTCAAACCTCAATCCTCAATCCTTAATATTCAATCATCAATACTCAATCTTCAATCCTCAATCCTCAAACCTCAATCCTCAATCCTCAATCCTCAATCCCCATTCCTCAAACCTCAATCCTCAACCCTCAGTCCTCATCCTCAATTCTCAATTCTCAATCCTCAATCCTCAATCCTCAATCTTCAATCCTCAATAATCAATCTCCGATTCTAGGTCCTCAATCCCCAACCTTCAATCGTTAATCCTCAATCTTCAGTCCTCAATCCCCAGTCATCAATCTTCAATCCTCAATGCTCAGTCCTCAATCCTCAATCCTCAGTCCTCAATCCCCAATCCTCAATCCTCAAACCTCAATCCTCAACCGTCAGGCCTCGTCCTCAATACTCAAACCTCAATCCTCAATCCTCAATATTCAATCATCAATACTCAATCCTCAATCCTCAATACTCAATCCTCAATCTTCAAACCTGAATCCTCAATCCTCAATACTCAGTCCTCAATCTTCAATCCTCAATACTCAATCTTCAATCCTCAATCCTCAATCCTCAATCCTCAATCCTCAATCTTCAATCCTCAACACTAATCTTCAATCCTCAATCCACAATCCTCAATCCTCAATCCTCATTCTTCAATCCTCAATACCCAATCCTCAATCTTCAATCCTCAATCCTCAATCTTCAATCCTAATTGCTCAATCCTCATTCTTCAATCCTCAATACAGACTCCTCAATCTTCAATCCTCAATCCTCAATATTCAATCATCAATACTCAATCTTCAATCCTCAATACTCAAACCTCAATCCTCAATCCTCATTCTTCAATCCTCAATCCTCAATACTCAATCCTCAATCTTCAAACCTGAATCCTCAATCCTCAATACTCAGTCCTCAATCTTCAATCCTCAATACTCAATCTTCAATCCTCAATCCTCAATCCTCAATCCTCAATCCTCAATCTTCAATCCTCAACACTAATCTTCAATCCTCAATCCACAATCCTCAATCCTCAATCCTCATTCTTCAATCCTCAATACCCAATCCTCAATCTTCAATCGTCAATCCTCAATCTTCAATCCTAATTGCTCAATCCTCATTCTTCAATCCTCAATACCCACTCCTCAATCTTCAATCCTCAATCCTCAATATTCAATCATCAATACTCAATCTTCAATCCTCAATACTCAAACCTCAATCCTCAATCCTCATTCTTCAATCCTAAATACCCAATCCTCAATTTCCAATCCTCAATCCTCAATCCTCAATTCTCAATCCTCAATCCTTAATCCTCAGACCTCAAGCATCAATATTCAACCCTCAGTCCTCGTCCTCAATCCACAACCCTCAATCCTCAGTCCTCAATATTCAATCATCAATATTCAATCTTCAATCCTCAATCCTCAATCCTCAATCCTCAATCCTCAATACTCAATCTTCAATCCTCAATCCTCAATCCTCAATCCTCAATCCTCAATCTTCAATCCTCAACACTAATCTTCAATCCTCAATCCACAATCCTCAATCCTCAATCCTCATTCTTCAATCCTCAATACCGAATTCTCAATCCTCAGTCTTCAATCCTCAATCCTCAATCCTCAATACTCAATCCTCAATCTTCAATCCTCAATACCCACTCCTCAATCTTCAATCCTCAATCCTCAAAACTCAATCCTAATTCCTCAATGCTCATTCTTCAATCCTCAATACCTAATCCTCAATCTTCAATCCTCAAACATCAATCCTCAATTCCCAATCCTCAATCCTCAGTCCTCAGTCGTCAATCCTCAATCCCCGAGCCTTAGCACTCATCCTCAATCCTCAGTCTTCAATCCTCAATCCTCAAACCTAAATCCTCTACCGTCAGTCCTCGTCCTCAATCCTCAAACCTCAATCCTCAATCCTCAATATTCAATCATCAATACTCAATCTTCAATCCTCAATCCTCAAACCTCAATCCTCAATCCTCAATCCTCAATCCCCATTCCTCAAACCTCAATCCTCAACCCTCAGTCCTCATCCTCAATTCTCAATTCTCAATCCTCAATCCTCAGTCCTCAATCCCCAATCCTCAATCCTCAAACCTCAATCCTCAACCGTCAGGCCTCGTCCTCAATCCTCAAACCTCAATCCTCAATCCTCAATATTCAATCATCAATACTCAATCTTCAATCCTCAATCCTCAAACCTCAATCCTCAATCCTCATTCTTCAATCCTAAATACCCAATCCTCAATTTCCAATCCTCAATCCTCAATCCTCAATTCTCAATCCTCAATCCTTAATCCTCAGACCTCAAACATCAATATTCAACCCTCAGTCCTCGTCCTCAATCCACAACCCTCAATCCTCAGTCCTCAATATTCAATCATCAATATTCAATCTTCAATCCTCAATCCTCAATCCTCAATCCTCAATACTCAATCCTCAATCTTCAAACCTGAATCCTCAATCCTCAATACTCAGTCCTCAATCTTCAATCCTCAATACTCAATCTTCAATCCTCAATCCTCAATCCTCAATCCTCAATCCTCAATCTTCAATCCTCAACACTAATCTTCAATCCTCAATACACAATCCTCAATCCTCAATCCTCATTCTTCAATCCTCAATACCCAATCCTCAATCTTCAATCCTCAATCCTCAATCTTCAATCCTAATTGCTCAATCCTCATTCTTCAATCCTCAATACCCACTCCTCAATCTTCAATCCTCAATCCTCAATATTCAATCATCAATACTCAATCTTCAATCCTCAATCCTCAAACCTCAATCCTCAATCCTCATTCTTCAATCCTAAATACCCAATCCTCAATTTCCAATCCTCAATCCTCAATCCTCAATTCTCAATCCTCAATCCTTAATCCTCAGACCTCAAGCATCAATATTCAACCCTCAGTCCTCGTCCTCAATCCACAACCCTCAATCCTCAGTCCTCAATATTCAATCATCAATATTCAATCTTCAATCCTCAATCCTAAATCCTCAATCCTCAATCCTCAATACTCAATCTTCAATCCTCAATCCTCAATCCTCAATCCTCAATCCTCAATCTTCAATCCTCAACACTAATCTTCAGTTCTCAATCCACAATCCTCAATCCTCAATCCTCATTCTTCAATCCTCAATACCCAATTCTCAATCCTCAGTCTTCAATCCTCAATCCTCAATGCTCAATCCTCAATCCTCAATCCTCAGTCCTCAATCCTCAATCCTCAATCCTCAAACCTCAATCCTCAACCGTCAGTCCTCGTCCTCAATCCTCAAACCTCAATCCTCAATCCTCAATATTCAATCATCAATACTCAATCTTCAATCCTCAATCCTCAAACCTCAATCCTCAATCCTCAATAATCAATCATCAATACTCAATCTTCAATCCTCAATCCTCAAACCTCAATCCTCAATCCTCAATCCTCAATCCTCAATCCCCATTCCTCAAACCTCAATCCTCAATCCTCAATCCTCAATCCTCAATCTTCAACCCTGAATCCTCATTCCTCAATACTCAATCCTCAATCTTCAATCCTCAATACTGAGCCTTCAATCCTCAATCCTCAATCCCCAATCCTCAATCCTCAAACCTCAATCCTCAACCGTCAGGCCTCGTCCTCAATCCTCAAACCTCAATCCTCAATCCTCAATATTCAATCATCAATACTCAATCTTCAATCCTCAATCCTCAAACCTCAATCCTCAATCCTCATTCTTCAATCCTAAATACCCAATCCTCAATTTCCAATCCTCAATCCTCAATCCTCAATTCTCAGTCCTCAATCCTTAATCCTCAGACCTCAAACATCAATATTCAACCCTCAGTCCTCGTCCTCAATCCACAACCCTCAATCCTCAGTCCTCAATATTCAATCATCAATATTCAATCTTCAATCCTCAATCCTCAATCCTCAATCCTCAATACTCAATCCTCAATCTTCAAACCTGAATCCTCAATCCTCAATACTCAGTCCTCAATCTTCAATCCTCAATACTCAATCTTCAATCCTCAATCCTCAATCCTCAATCCTCAATCCTCAATCTTCAATCCTCAACTCTAATCTTCAATCCTCAATCCACAATCCTCAATCCTCAATCCTCATTCTTCAATCCTCAATACCCAATCCTCAATCTTCAATCCTCAATCCTCAATCTTCAATCCTAATTGCTCAATCCTCATTCTTCAATCCTCAATACCCACTCCTCAATCTTCAATCCTCAATCCTCAATATTCAATCATCAATACTCAATCTTCAATCCTCAATCCTCAAACCTCAATCCTCAATCCTCATTCTTCAATCCTAAATACCCAATCCTCAATTTCCAATCCTCAATCCTCAATCCTCAATTCTCAATCCTCAATCCTTAATCCTCAGACCTCAAGCATCAATATTCAACCCTCAGTCCTCGTCCTCAATCCACAACCCTCAATCCTCAGTCCTCAATATTCAATCATCAATATTCAATCTTCAATCCTCAATCCTCAATCCTCAATCCTCAATCCTCAATACTCAATCTTCAATCCTCAATCCTCAATCCTCAATCCTCAATCCTCAATCTTCAATCCTCAACACTAATCTTCAATCCTCAATCCACAATCCTCAATCCTCAATCCTCATTCTTCAATCCTCAATACCCAATTCTCAATCCTCAGTCTTCAATCCTCAATCCTCAATGCTCAATCCTCAATCCTCAATCCTCAGTCCTCAATCCCCAATCCTCAATCCTCAAACGTCAATCCTCAACCGTCAGTCCTCGTCCTCAATCCTCAAACCTCAATCCTCAATCCTCAATATTCAATCATCAATACTCAATCTTCAATCCTCAATCCTCAAACCTCAATCGTCAATCCTCATTCTTCAATCCTAAATACCCAATCCTCAATTTCCAATCCTCAATCCTCAATCCTCAATTCTCAATCCTCAATCCTTAATCCTCAGACCTCAAACATCAATATTCAACCCTCAGTCCTCGTCCTCAATCCACAAACCTCAATCCTCAGTCCTCAAACCTCAATCCTCAATCCTCAATAATCAATCATCAATACTCAATCTTCAATCCTCAATCCTCAAACCTCAATCCTCAATCCTCAATCCTCAATCCTCAATCCCCATTCCTCAAACCTCAATCCTCAATCCTCAATCCTCAATCCTCAATCTTCAACCCTGAATCCTCATTCCTCAATACTCAATCCTCAATCTTCAATCCTCAATACTGAGTCTTCAATCCTCAATCCTCAATCTTCAATACTCAATCCTCAATCCTCAATCCTCAGTCCTCAATCCTCAATATTCAATCCTCTATACCCACTCCTCAATCTTCAATCCTCAATCCTCAACCCTCAATCCTAATTCCTCAATGCTCATTCTTCAATCCTCAATACCCAATCCTCAATTTCAATCCTCAATCCTCAATCCTCAATTCTCAATCCTCAATCCTCAGTCCTCAGTCCTCAAACCGCAATCCTCAACCCTCAGCCCTCATCCTCCATTCTCAATCCTCAATCCTCAATCCTCAATCTTCAATCCTCAATTCTCAATCTTCAATCCTCGATCCTGAATCACCAATCCACAATCCTCAATCCTCAGGCATCAATACTCAATCTTCAATACTCAATCCCCAGTCATCAATCTTCAATCCTCAATGCTCATTCCTCAATCCTCAATCCTCAGTCCTCAATACCCAATCCTCAATCCTCAAACCTCAATCCTCAACCGTCAGTCCTCGTCCTCAATCCTCAAACCTCAATCCTCAATCCTCAATATTCAATCATCAATCTTCAATCCTCAATCCTCAATCCTCAATCCTAATTCCTCAATCCTCATTCTTCAATCCTCAATACCCAATCCTCAATTTCAATCCTCAATCCTCAATCCTCAATTCTCAATCCTCAATCCTCAGTCCTCAGTCCTCAAACCGCAATCCTCAACCCTCAGCCCTCATCCTCCATCCTCAATCCTCAATCCTCAATCCTCAAACCTCAATCCTCAATCCTCAATAATCAATCATCAATACTCAATCTTCAATCCTCAATCCTCAAACCTCAATCCTCGATCCTCAATCCTCAATCCTCAATCCCCATTCCTCAAACCTCAATCCTCAACCCTCAGTCTTCATCCTCAATTCTCAATTCTCAATCCTCAATCCTCAATCCTTAATCTTCAATCCTCAATAATCAATCTCCGATTCTAGGTCCTCAATCCCCAACTTTCAATCGTTAATCCTCAATCTTCAATCCTCAATCCCCAGTCATCAATCTTCAATCCTCAATGCTCAATCCTCAATCCTCAATCCTCAGTCCTCAATCCCCAATCCTCAATCCTCAAACCTCAATCCTCAACCGTCAGTCCTCGTCCTGAATCCTCAAACCTCAATCCTCAATCCTCAATATTCAATCACCAATACTCAATCTTCAATCCTCAATCCTCAAACCTCAATCCTCAATCCTCATTCTTCAACCCTAAATACACAATCCTCAATCTTCAATCCTCAATCCTCATTCCTCAAACCTCAATCCTCAACCCTCAGTCCTCATACTCAATTCTCAATCTTCAATCCTCAATCCTCAATCTTCAATCCTCAATAATCAATCTCTAATTCTAGATCCTCAATCCCCAATCTTCGATCCTTAATCCTCAATCTTCAATCCCGAATCCCCTGTACTCAATCTTCAATCCTCAATGCTCAATCCTCAATCCTCAATCCTCAGTCCTCAGTCCTCAATCTTCAATCCTCAACCATCAATCCTCATTCCTCAAACCTCAATCCTCAACCCTCAGTCCTCATCCTCAATTCTCAATTCTCAATCCTCAATCCTCAATCCTCAATCCTCAATCTTCAATCCTCAGTAATCAATATCCGATCCTAGATCCTCAATCCCCAATCATCAATCGTCAATCCTCAATATTCAATCCTCATTCCCCAGTCATCAATCTTCAATCCTCAATGCTCAATCCTCAATCCTCAATCCTCAGTCATCAATCCCCAATCCTCAATCCTGAAACCTCAATCCTCAACCGTCAGTCCTCGTCCTCAATCCGGAAACCTCAATCCTCAATCCTTAATATTCAATCATCAATACTCAATCTTCAATCCTCAATCCTCAAACCTCAATCCTCAATCCTCAATCCTCAATCCCCATTCCTCAAACCTCAATCCTCAACCCTCAGTCCTCATCCTCAATTCTCAATTCTCAATCCTCAATCCTCAATCCTCAATCTTCAATCCTCAATAATCAATCTCCGATTCTAGGTCCTCAATCCCCAACCTTCAATCGTTAATCCTCAATCTTCAGTCCTCAATCCCCAGTCATCAATCTTCAATCCTCAATGCTCAGTCCTCAATCCTCAATCCTCAGTCCTCAATCCCCAATCCTCAATCCTCAAACCTCAATCCTCAACCGTCAGGCCTCGTCCTCAATACTCAAACCTCAATCCTCAATCCTCAATATTCAATCATCAATACTCAATCCTCAATCCTCAATACTCAATCCTCAATCTTCAAACCTGAATCCTCAATCCTCAATACTCAGTCCTCAATCTTCAATCCTCAATACTCAATCTTCAATCCTCAATCCTCAATCCTCAATCCTCAATCCTCAATCTTCAATCCTCAACACTAATCTTCAATCCTCAATCCACAATCCTCAATCCTCAATCCTCATTCTTCAATCCTCAATACCCAATCCTCAATCTTCAATCCTCAATCCTCAATCTTCAATCCTAATTGCTCAATCCTCATTCTTCAATCCTCAATACAGACTCCTCAATCTTCAATCCTCAATCCTCAATATTCAATCATCAATACTCAATCTTCAATCCTCAATACTCAAACCTCAATCCTCAATCCTCATTCTTCAATCCTCAATCCTCAATACTCAATCCTCAATCTTCAAACCTGAATCCTCAATCCTCAATACTCAGTCCTCAATCTTCAATCCTCAATACTCAATCTTCAATCCTCAATCCTCAATCCTCAATCCTCAATCCTCAATCTTCAATCCTCAACACTAATCTTCAATCCTCAATCCACAATCCTCAATCCTCAATCCTCATTCTTCAATCCTCAATACCCAATCCTCAATCTTCAATCGTCAATCCTCAATCTTCAATCCTAATTGCTCAATCCTCATTCTTCAATCCTCAATACCCACTCCTCAATCTTCAATCCTCAATCCTCAATATTCAATCATCAATACTCAATCTTCAATCCTCAATACTCAAACCTCAATCCTCAATCCTCATTCTTCAATCCTAAATACCCAATCCTCAATTTCCAATCCTCAATCCTCAATCCTCAATTCTCAATCCTCAATCCTTAATCCTCAGACCTCAAGCATCAATATTCAACCCTCAGTCCTCGTCCTCAATCCACAACCCTCAATCCTCAGTCCTCAATATTCAATCATCAATATTCAATCTTCAATCCTCAATCCTCAATCCTCAATCCTCAATCCTCAATACTCAATCTTCAATCCTCAATCCTCAATCCTCAATCCTCAATCCTCAATCTTCAATCCTCAACACTAATCTTCAATCCTCAATCCACAATCCTCAATCCTCAATCCTCATTCTTCAATCCTCAATACCGAATTCTCAATCCTCAGTCTTCAATCCTCAATCCTCAATCCTCAATACTCAATCCTCAATCTTCAATCCTCAATACCCACTCCTCAATCTTCAATCCTCAATCCTCAAAACTCAATCCTAATTCCTCAATGCTCATTCTTCAATCCTCAATACCTAATCCTCAATCTTCAATCCTCAAACATCAATCCTCAATTCCCAATCCTCAATCCTCAGTCCTCAGTCGTCAATCCTCAATCCCCGAGCCTTAGCACTCATCCTCAATCCTCAGTCTTCAATCCTCAATCCTCAAACCTAAATCCTCTACCGTCAGTCCTCGTCCTCAATCCTCAAACCTCAATCCTCAATCCTCAATATTCAATCATCAATACTCAATCTTCAATCCTCAATCCTCAAACCTCAATCCTCAATCCTCAATCCTCAATCCCCATTCCTCAAACCTCAATCCTCAACCCTCAGTCCTCATCCTCAATTCTCAATTCTCAATCCTCAATCCTCAGTCCTCAATCCCCAATCCTCAATCCTCAAACCTCAATCCTCAACCGTCAGGCCTCGTCCTCAATCCTCAAACCTCAATCCTCAATCCTCAATATTCAATCATCAATACTCAATCTTCAATCCTCAATCCTCAAACCTCAATCCTCAATCCTCATTCTTCAATCCTAAGTACCCAATCCTCAATTTCCAATCCTCAATCCTCAATCCTCAATTCTCAATCCTCAATCCTTAATCCTCAGACCTCAAACATCAATATTCAACCCTCAGTCCTCGTCCTCAATCCACAACCCTCAATCCTCAGTCCTCAATATTCAATCATCAATATTCAATCTTCAATCCTCAATCCTCAATCCTCAATCCTCAATACTCAATCCTCAATCTTCAAACCTGAATCCTCAATCCTCAATACTCAGTCCTCAATCTTCAATCCTCAATACTCAATCTTCAATCCTCAATCCTCAATCCTCAATCCTCAATCCTCAATCTTCAATCCTCAACACTAATCTTCAATCCTCAATACACAATCCTCAATCCTCAATCCTCATTCTTCAATCCTCAATACCCAATCCTCAATCTTCAATCCTCAATCCTCAATCTTCAATCCTAATTGCTCAATCCTCATTCTTCAATCCTCAATACCCACTCCTCAATCTTCAATCCTCAATCCTCAATATTCAATCATCAATACTCAATCTTCAATCCTCAATCCTCAAACCTCAATCCTCAATCCTCATTCTTCAATCCTAAATACCCAATCCTCAATTTCCAATCCTCAATCCTCAATCCTCAATTCTCAATCCTCAATCCTTAATCCTCAGACCTCAAGCATCAATATTCAACCCTCAGTCCTCGTCCTCAATCCACAACCCTCAATCCTCAGTCCTCAATATTCAATCATCAATATTCAATCTTCAATCCTCAATCCTAAATCCTCAATCCTCAATCCTCAATACTCAATCTTCAATCCTCAATCCTCAATCCTCAATCCTCAATCCTCAATCTTCAATCCTCAACACTAATCTTCAGTTCTCAATCCACAATCCTCAATCCTCAATCCTCATTCTTCAATCCTCAATACCCAATTCTCAATCCTCAGTCTTCAATCCTCAATCCTCAATGCTCAATCCTCAATCCTCAATCCTCAGTCCTCAATCCTCAATCCTCAATCCTCAAACCTCAATCCTCAACCGTCAGTCCTCGTCCTCAATCCTCAAACCTCAATCCTCAATCCTCAATATTCAATCATCAATACTCAATCTTCAATCCTCAATCCTCAAACCTCAATCCTCAATCCTCAATAATCAATCATCAATACTCAATCTTCAATCCTCAATCCTCAAACCTCAATCCTCAATCCTCAATCCTCAATCCTCAATCCCCATTCCTCAAACCTCAATCCTCAATCCTCAATCCTCAATCCTCAATCTTCAACCCTGAATCCTCATTCCTCAATACTCAATCCTCAATCTTCAATCCTCAATACTGAGCCTTCAATCCTCAATCCTCAATCTTCAATACTCAATCCTCAATCCTCAATCCTCAATCATCAATCCTCAATATTCAATCCTCAATACCCACTCCTCAATCTTCAATCCTCAATCCTCAATCCTCAATCCTAATTCCTCAATGCTCATTCTTCAATCCTCAATACCCAATCCTCAATTTCATTCCTCAATCCTCAATCCTCAATTCTCAATCCTCAATCCTCAGTCCTCAGTCCTCAAACCGCAATCCTCAACCCTCAGCCCTCATCCTCCATTCTCAATCCTCAATCCTCAATCCTCAATCTTCAATCCTCAATTCTCAATCTTCAATCCTCGATCCTGAATCACCAATCCACAATCCTCAATCCTCAGGCATCAATACTCAATCTTCAATACTCAATCCCCAGTCATCAATCTTCAATCCTCAATGCTCAATCCTCAATCCTCAATCCTCAGTCCTCAATCCCCAATCCTCAATCCTCAAACCTCAATCCTCAACCGTCAGTCCTCGTCCTCAATCCTCAAACCTCAATCCTCAATCCTCAATATTCAATCATCAATCTTCAATCCTCAATCCTCAATCCTCAATCCTAATTCCTCAATCCTCATTCTTCAATCCTCAATACCCAATCCTCAATTTCAATCCTCAATCCTCAATCCTCAATTCTCAATCCTCAATCCTCAGTCCTCAGTCCTCAAACCGCAATCCTCAACCCTCAGCCCTCATCCTGCATCCTCAATCCTCAATCCTCAATCCTCAAACCTCAATCCTCAATCCTCAATAATCAATCATCAATACTCAATCTTCAATCCTCAATCCTCAAACCTCAAACCTCGATCCTCAATCCTCAATCCTCAATCCCCATTCCTCAAACCTCAATCCTCAACCCTCAGTCTTCATCCTCAATTCTCAATTCTCAATCCTCAATCCTCAATCCTTAATCTTCAATCCTCAATAATCAATCTCCGATTCTAGGTCCTCAATCCCCAACTTTCAATCGTTAATCCTCAATCTTCAATCCTCAATCCCCAGTCATCAATCTTCAATCCTCAATGCTCAATCCTCAATCCTCAATCCTCAGTCCTCAATCCCCAATCCTCAATCCTCAAACCTCAATCCTCAACCGTCAGTCCTCGTCCTGAATCCTCAAACCTCAATCCTCAATCCTCAATATTCAATCATCAATACTCAATCTTCAATCCTCAATCCTCAAACCTCAATCCTCAATCCTCATTCTTCAACCCTAAATACACAATCCTCAATCTTCAATCCTCAATCCCCATTCCTCAAACCTCAATCCTCAACCCTCAGTCCTCATACTCAATTCTCAATCCTCAATCCTCAATCCTCAATCTTCAATCCCCAATATTCAATCTCTAATTCTAGATCCTCAATCCCCAATCTTCGATCCTTAATCCTCAATCTTCAATCCCGAATCCCCTGTACTCAATCTTCAATCCTCAATGCTCAATCCTCAATCCTCAATCCTCAGTCCTCAGTCCTCAATCTTCAATCCTCAACCATCAATCCTCATTCCTCAAACCTCAATCCTCAACCCTCAGTCCTCATCCTCAATTCTCAATTCTCAATCCTCAATCCTTAATCTTCAATCCTCAATAATCAATCTCCGATTCTAGGTCCTCAATCCCCAACTTTCAATCGTTAATCCTCAATCTTCAATCCTCAATCCCCAGTCATCAATCTTCAATCCTCAATGCTCAATCCTCAATCCTCAATCCTCAGTCCTCAATCCCCAATCCTCAATCCTCAAACCTCAATCCTCAACCGTCAGTCCTCGTCCTGAATCCTCAAACCTCAATCCTCAATCCTCAATATTCAATCATCAATACTCAATCTTCAATCCTCAATCCTCAAACCTCAATCCTCAATCCTCATTCTTCAACCCTAAATACACAATCCTCAATCTTCAATCCTCAATCCCCATTCCTCAAACCTCAATCCTCAACCCTCAGTCCTCATACTCAATTCTCAATCCTCAATCCTCAATCCTCAATCTTCAATCCCCAATATTCAATCTCTAATTCTAGATCCTCAATCCCCAATCTTCGATCCTTAATCCTCAATCTTCAATCCCGAATCCCCTGTACTCAATCTTCAATCCTCAATGCTCAATCCTCAATCCTCAATCCTCAGTCCTCAGTCCTCAATCTTCAATCCTCAACCATCAATCCTCATTCCTCAAACCTCAATCCTCAACCCTCAGTCCTCATCCTCAATTCTCAATTCTCAATCCTCAATCCTCAATCCTCAATCCTCAATCTTCAATCCTCAGTAATCAATATCCGATCCTAGATCCTCAATCCCCAATCATCAATCGTCAATCCTCAATATTCAATCCTCATTCCCCAGTCATCAATCTTCAATCCTCAATGCTCAATCCTCAATTCTCAATCCTCAGTCATCAATCCCCAATCCTCAATCCTGAAACCTCAATCCTCAACCGTCAGTCCTCGTCCTCAATCCTCAAACCTCAATCCTCAATCCTCAATATTCAATCATCAATACTCAATCTTCAATCCTCAATCCTCAAACCTCAATCCTCAATCCTCAATCCTCAATCCCCATTCCTCAAACCTCAATCCTCAACCCTCAGTCCTCATCCTCAATTCTCAATTCTCAATCCTCAATCCTCAATCCTCAATCTTCAATCCTCAATAATCAATCTCCGATTCTAGGTCCTCAATCCCCAACCTTCAATCGTTAATCCTCAATCTTCAGTCCTCAATCCCCAGTCATCAATCTTCAATCCTCAATGCTCAGTCCTCAATCCTCAATCCTCAGTCCTCAATCCCCAATCCTCAATCCTCAAACCTCAATCCTCAACCGTCAGGCCTCGTCCTCAATACTCAAACCTCAATCCTCAATCCTCAATATTCAATCATCAATACTCAATCCTCAATCCTCAATACTCAATCCTCAATCTTCAAACCTGAATCCTCAATCCTCAATACTCAGTCCTCAATCTTCAATCCTCAATACTCAATCTTCAATCCTCAATCCTCAATCCTCAATCCTCAATCCTCAATCTTCAATCCTCAACACTAATCTTCAATCCTCAATCCACAATCCTCAATCCTCAATCCTCATTCTTCAATCCTCAATACCCAATCCTCAATCTTCAATCCTCAATCCTCAATCTTCAATCCTAATTGCTCAATCCTCATTCTTCAATCCTCAATACCCACTCCTCAATCTTCAATCCTCAATCCTCAATATTCAATCATCAATACTCAATCTTCACCCCTCAATACTCAAACCTCAATCCTCAATCCTCATTCTTCAATCCTAAATACCCAATCCTCAATTTCCAATCCTCAATCCTCAATCCTCAATTCTCAATCCTCAATCCTTAATCCTCAGACCTCAAGCATCAATATTCAACCCTCAGTCCTCGTCCTCAATCCACAACCCTCAATCCTCAGTCCTCAATATTCAATCATCAATATTCAATCTTCAATCCTCAATCCTCAATCCTCAATCCTCAATCCTCAATACTCAATCTTCAATCCTCAATCCTCAATCCTCAATCCTCAATCCTCAATCTTCAATCCTCAACACTAATCTTCAATCCTCAATCCACAATCCTCAATCCTCAATCCTCATTCTTCAATCCTCAATACCCACTCCTCAATCTTCAATCCTCAATCCTCAAAACTCAATCCTAATTCCTCAATGCTCATTCTTCAATCCTCAATACCTAATCCTCAATCTTCAATCCTCAAACATCAATCCTCAATTCCCAATCCTCAATCCTCAGTCCTCAGTCGTCAATCCTCATTCTCCAATCCTCAATACCTAATCCTCAATCTTCAATCCTCAAACATCAATCCTCAATTCCCAATCCTCAATACTCAGTCCTCAGTCGTCAATCCTCAATCCCCGAGCCTTAGCACTCATCCTCAATCCTAAGTCTTCAATCCTCAATCCTCAAACCTAAATCCTCTACCGTCAGTCCTCGTCCTCAATCCTCAAACCTCAATCCTCAATCCTCAATATTCAATCATCAATACTCAATCTTCAATCCTGAATCCTCAATCCTCAATCCTCAATCCTCATTCCTCAATCCTCAATATTCAATCATCAATACTCAATCTTCAATCCTCAATCTTCAATCCTCAATACTCAATCTTCAATCCTCAATCCTCAAACCTCAATCCTCAATCCTCAATCCTCAATCCTCAATCCTCAATCCTCAATCCTCAATCCTCAATCTTCAACCCTGAATCCTCATTCCTCAATACTCAATCCTCAATCTTCAATCCTCAACACTCAATCTTCAATCCTCATTCCTCAATCCTCAATAATCAACCTCCTATACTAGATCCTCAATCCCCAATCTTCAATCCTTAATCCTCAATCTTCAATCCTTAATTCTCAATCGTCAATCTTCAATCCTCAATACTCAATCTTCAATCCTCAATCCTCAATCCTCAATCCTCAATCCTTAATCCTCAATCGTCAAACTTCAATCCTCAATACTCAATCCTCAATCCTCAATCCTTAATCCTCAATCGTCAAACTTCAATCCTCAATACTCAATCTTCAATCCTCAATCCTCAATCCTCAATCCTCAATCCTCAGTCCTCAGTGATCAATACTCAATCTTCAATACCCAATCCTCAATCTTCAATCCTCAATCCTCAATACTCAATTCTCAATCCTCAATCCTTAATCCTCAGACCTCAAACATCAATATTCAACCCTCAGTCCTCGTCGTCAATCCACAACCCTCAATCCTCAGTCCTCAATATTCAATCATCAATATTCAATCTTCAATCCTCAATCCTCAATCCTCAATCCTCAATCCTCAATCCTCAATCTTCAACCCTGAATCCTCATTCCTTAATACTCAATCCTCAATCTTCAATCCTCAATACTCAGTCTTCAATCCCCAATCCTCAATCCTCAATACTCAATCCTCAATCTTCAATCCTCAACACTCAACCTTCAATCCTCAATCCTCAATCCTCAATCCTCAATCCTCATTCTTCAATCCTCAATTCCCAATCCTCAATCTTCAATCCTCAATCCTCAATCCTCAATCCTAATTCCTCAATCCTCTTTCTTCAATCCTCAATACCCAATCCTCAATTTCAATCCTCAATCCTCAATCCTCATTTCTCAATCCTCAATCCTCAACCCTCGGCCCTCATCCTCCATCCTCAGTACTCAATCCTCTATCCTCAATCTTCAATCCTCAATACCCAATCTTCAATCCTCATTCCTCAATCCTCAATCCTCAATCCTCAATCTTTAATCCTCAATACTCAATCTGCAATCCTCAATCCTCAAACCTCAATCCTCAATCCTCATTCCTCAATCCTCAATACCCAATCCTCAATCCTCAATCCTCAATCCTCAATCCTCAATATTCAATCATCAATACTCAATCTTCAATCCTCAATCTTCAATCCTCAATACTCAATCTTCAATCCTCAATCCTCAATCCTCAATCCTCAGTCCTCAATTCCCAGGCATCAATACTCAATCTACAATATTCAATCCTCAATCCTTAATCCTCAATCCACAATCCTCAACCTTCAATACTCAATACTCAATCTTCAATCCTCAATCTTCAGTCCTCAATCTTCAATACTCAATCCTCAATCCTCAATCCTCAATCCTCAATCCTCAATCCTCAATCCTCAACCCTCAATCCTCATTCCTCAAACCTCAATCCGCAACCCTCAGTCCTCTTACTCAATTCTGAATTCTCAATCCTCAATCCTCAATCCTCAATCTTCAATCCTCAATAATCAATCTCTAATTCTAGACCCTCAATCCCCAATCTTCGATCCTTAATCCTCAATCTTCAATCCCGAATCCCCTGCACTCAATCTTCAATCCTCAATGCTCAATCCTCAATCCTCAATCCTCAGTCCTCAGTCCTCAATCTTCAATCCTCAACCATCAATCCTCATTCCTCAAACCTCAATCCTCAACCCTCAGTCCTCATCCTCAATTCTCAATTCTCAATCCTCAATCCTCAATCCTCAATCCTCAATCTTCAATCCTCAATAATCAATATCCGATCCTAGATCCTCAATCCCCAATCATCAATCGTCAATCCTCAATCTTCAATCCTCAATCCCCAGTCATCAATCTTCAATCCTCAATGCTCAATCCTCAATCCTCAATCCTCAGTCATCAATCCCCAATCCTCAATCCTCAAACCTCAATCCTCAACCGTCAGTCCTCGTCCTCAATCCTCAATCCTCAATACCCAATCCTCAATTTCAATCCTCAATCCTCAATCTTCAACCCTCAATCCTCAAACCTCAATCCTCAATCTTCAAACCTGAATCCTCAATCCTCAATACTCAGTCCTCAATCTTCAATCCTCAATACTCAATCTTCAATCCTCAATCCTCAATCCTCAATCCTCAATCCTCAATCCTCAATCTTCAATCCTCAACACTAATCTTCAATCCTGAATCCACAATCCTCAATCCTCAATCCTCATTCTTCAATCCTCAATACCCAATTCTCAATCATCAGTCTTCAATCCTCAATCCTCAATCCTCAATACTCAATCCTCAATCTTCAATCCTCAATACCCACTCCTCAATCTTCAATCCTCAATCCTGAATCCTCAATCCTAATTCCTCAATGCTCATTCTTCAATCCTCAATACCCAATCCTCAATTTCAATCCTCAATCCTCAATCCTCAATTCTCAATCCTCAATTCTCAGTCCTCAGTCCTCAAACCGCAATCCTCAACCCTCAGCCCTCATCCTCCATCCTCAATCCTCAATCCTCAATCCTCAACCTTCAATCCTCAATTCTCAATATTCAACCCTCGATCCTGAATCACCAATCCACAATCCTCAATCCTCAGGCATCAATACTCAATCTTCAATACTCAATCCTCAATCCTCAATCCTCAATCCTCAATCCTCAATCCTCAATCCTCAACCCTCAATCCTCATTCCTCAAACCTCAATCCACAACCCTCAGTCCTCTTACTCAATTCTGAATTCTCAATCCTCAATCCTCAATCCTCAATCTTCAATCCTCAATAATCAATCTCTAATTCTAGATCCTCAATCCCCAATCTTCGATCCTTAATCCTCAATCTTCAATCCCGAATCCCCTGCACTCAATCTTCAATCCTCAATGCTCAATCCTCAATCCTCAATCCTCAGTCCTCAGTCCTCAATCTTCAATCCTCAACCATCAATCCTCATTCCTCAAACCTCAATCCTCAACCCTCAGTCCTCATCCTCAATTCTCAATTCTCAATCCTCAATCCTCAATCCTCAATCCTCAATCCTCAATCTTCAATCCTCAATAATCAATATCCGATCCTAGATCCTCAATCCCCAATCATAAATCGTCAATCCTCAATCTTCAATCCTCAATCCCCAGTCATCAATCTTCAATCCTCAATGCTCAATCCTCAATCCTCAATCCTCAGTCATCAATCCACAATCCTCAATCCTCAAACCTCAATCCTCAACCGTCAGTCCTCGTCCTCAATCCTCAATCCTCAATACCCAATCCTCAATTTCAATCCTCAATCCTCAATCTTCAACCCTCAATCCTCAAACTTCAATCCTCAATCTTCAAACCTGAATCCTCAATCCTCAATACTCAGTCCTCAATCTTCAATCCTCAATACTCAATCTTCAATCCTCAATCCTCAATCCTCAATCCTCAATCCTCAATCTTCAATCCTCAACACTAATCTTCAATCCTCAATTCACAATCCTCAATCCTCAATCCTCATTCTTCAATCCTCAATACCCAATTCTCAATCATCAGTCTTCAATCCTCAATCCTCGATCCTCAATACTCTATCCTCAATCTTCAATCCTCAATACCCACTCCTCAATCTTCAATCCTCAATCCTCAATCCTCAATCCTAATTCCTCAATGCTCATTCTTCAATCCTCAATACCCAATCCTCAATTTCAATCCTCAATCCTCAATCCTCAATTCTCAATCCTCAATCCTCAGTCCTCAGTCCTCAAACCGCAATCCTCAACCCTCAGCCCTCATCCTCCATCCTCAATCCTCAATCCTCAATCCTCAACCTTCAATCCTCAATTCTCAATATTCAACCCTCGATCCTGAATCACCAATCCACAATCCTCAATCCTCAGGCATCAATACTCAATCTTCAATACTCAATCCTCAATCCTCAATCCTCAATCCTCAATCCTCAATCCTCAATCCTCAACCCTCAATCCTCATTCCTCAAACCTCAATCCACAACCCTCAGTCATCTTACTCAATTCTGAATTCTCAATCCTCAATCCTCAATCCTCAATCTTCAATCCTCAATAATCAATCTCTAATTCTAGATCCTCAATCCCCAATCTTCGATCCTTAATCCTCAATCTTCAATCCCGAATCCCCTGCACTCAATCTTCAATCCTCAATGCTCAATCCTCAATCCTCAATCCTCAGTCCTCAGTCCTCAATCTTCAATCCTCAACCATCAATCCTCATTCCTCAAACCTCAATCCTCAACCCTCAGTCCTCATCCTCAATTCTCAATTCTCAGTCCTCAATCCTCAATCCTCAATCCTCAATCTTCAATCCTCAATAATCAATATCCGATCCTAGATCCTCAATCCCCAATCATCAATCGTCAATCCTCAATCTTCAATCCTCAATCCCCAGTCATCAATCTTCAATCCTCAATGCTCAATCCTCATTCCTCAATCCTCAGTCATCAATCCACAATCCTCAATCCTCAAACCTCAATCCTCAACCGTCAGTCCTCGTCCTCAATCCTCAATCCTCAATACCCAATCCTCAATTTCAATCCTCAATCCTCAATCTTCAACCCTCAATCCTCAAACCTCAATCCTCAATCCTCAATCATCAATCCCCATTCCTCAAACCTCAATCCTCAACCCTCAGTCCTCATCCTCAATTCTCAATCCTCAATCCTCAATCCTCAATCCTCAATCTTCAATCCTCAATAATCAATCTCCGATTCTAGGTCCTCAATCCCCAACCTTCAATCGTTAATCCTCAATCTTCAGTCCTCAATCCCCAGTCATCAATCTTCAATCCTCAATGCTCAATCCTCAATCCTCAATCCTCAGTCCTCAATCCCCAATCCTCAATCCTCAAACCTCAATCCTCAACCGTCAGTCCTCGTCCTCAATCCTCAAACCTCAATCCTCAATCCTCAATATTCAATCATCAATACTCAATCTTCAATCCTCAATCCTCAAACCTCAATCCTCAATTCTCATTCTTCAATCCTAAATACCCAATCCTCAATTTCCAATCCTCAATCCTCAATCCTCAATTCTCAATCCTCAATCCTTAATCCTCAGACCTCAAACATCAATATTCAACCCTCAGTCCTCGTCCTCAATCCACAACCCTCAATCCTCAGTCCTCAATATTCAATCATCAATATTCAATCTTCAATCCTCAATCCTCAATCCTCAATCCTCAATACTCAATCCTCAATCTTCAAACCTGAATCCTCAATCCTCAATACTCAGTCCTCAATCTTCAATCCTCAATACTCAATCTTCAATCCTCAATCCTCAAACCTCAATCCTCAATCCTCAATATTCAATCATCAATACTCAATCTTCAATCCTCAATCCTCAAACCTCAATCCTCAATCCTCAATCCTCAATCCCCATTCCTCAAACCTCAATCCTCAACCCTCAGTCCTCATCCTCAATTCTCAATTCTCAATCCTCAATCCTCAATCCTCAATCTTCAATCCTCAATAATCAATCTCCGATTCTAGGTCCTCAATCCCCAACCTTCAATCGTTAATCCTCAATCTTCAGTCCTCAATCCCCAGTCATCAATCTTCAATCCTCAATGCTCAGTCCTCAATCCTCAATCCTCAGTCCTCAATCCCCAATCCTCAATCCTCAAACCTCAATCCTCAACCGTCAGGCCTCGTCCTCAATCCTCAAACCTCAATCCTCAATCCTCAATATTCAATCATCAATACTCAATCTTCAATCCTCAATCCTCAAACCTCAATCCTCAATCCTCATTCTTCAATCCTAAATACCCAATCCTCAATTTCCAATCCTCAATCCTCAATCCTCAATTCTCAATCCTCAATCCTTAATCCTCAGACCTCAAACATCAATATTCAACCCTCAGTCCTCGTCCTCAATCCACAACCCTCAATCCTCAGTCCTCAATATTCAATCATCAATATTCAATCTTCAATCCTCAATCCTCAATCCTCAATCCTCAATACTCAATCCTCAATCTTCAGACCTGAATCCTCAATCCTCAATACTCAGTCCTCAATCTTCAATCCTCAATACTCAATCTTCAATCCTCAATCCTCAATCCTCAATCCTCAATCCTCAATCTTCAATCCTCAACACTAATCTTCAATCCTCAATCCACAATCCTCAATCCTCAATCCTCATTCTTCAATCCTCAATACCCAATCCTCAATCTTCAATCCTCAATCCTCAATCTTCAATCCTAATTGCTCAATCCTCATTCTTCAATCCTCAATACCCACTCCTCAATCTTCAATCCTCAATCCTCAATATTCAATCATCAATACTCAATCTTCAATCCTCAATCCTCAAACCTCAATCCTCAATCCTCATTCTTCAATCCTAAATACCCAATCCTCAATTTCCAATCCACAATCCTCAATCCTCAATTCTCAATCCTCAATCCTTAATCCTCAGACCTCAAGCATCAATATTCAACCCTCAGTCCTCGTCCTCAATCCACAACCCTCAATCCTCAGTCCTCAATATTCAATCATCAATATTCAATCTTCAATCCTCAATCCTAAATCCTCAATCCTCAATCCTCAATACTCAATCTTCAATCCTCAATCCTCAATCCTCAATCCTCAATCCTCAATCTTCAATCCTCAACACTAATCTTCAGTTCTCAATCCACAATCCTCAATCCTCAATCCTCATTCTTCAATCCTCAATACCCAATTCTCAATCCTCAGTCTTCAATCCTCAATCCTCAATGCTCAATCCTCAATCCTCAATCCTCATTCTTCAATCCTAAATATCCAATCCTCAATTTCCAATCCACAATCCTCAATCCTCAGGCATCAATACTCAATCTTCAATACTCAATCCCCAGTCATCAATCTTCAATCCTCAATGCTCAATCCTCAATCCTCAATCCTCAGTCCTCAATCCCCAATCCTCAATCCTCAAACCTCAATCCTCAACCGTCAGTCCTCGTCCTCAATCCTCAAACCTCAATCCTCAATCCTCAATATTCAATCATCAATACTCAATCTTCAATCCTCAATCCTCAAACCTCAATCCTCAATCCTCATTCTTCAATCCTAAATATCCAATCCTCAATTTCCAATCCTCAATCCTCAATCCTCAATTCTCAATCCTCAATCCTTAATCCTCAGTCCTCAAACCTCAATCCTCAATCCTCAATAATCAATCATCAATACTCAATCTTCAATCCTCAATCCTCAAACCTCAATCCTCAATCCTCAATCCTCAATCCTCAATCCCCATTCCTCAAACCTCAATCCTCAATCCTCAATCCTCAATCCTCAATCTTCAACCCTGAATCCTCATTCCTCAATACTCAATCCTCAATCTTCAATCCTCAATACTGAGTCTTCAATCCTCAATCCTCAATCTTCAATACTCAATCCTCAATCCTCAATCCTCAATCATCAATCCTCAATATTCAATCCTCAATACCCACTACTCAATCTTCAATCCTCAATCCTCAATCCTCAATCCTAATTCCTCAATGCTCATTCTTCAATCCTCAATACCCAATCCTCAACTTCATTCCTCAATCCTCAATCCTCAATTCTCAATCCTCAATCCTCAGTCCTCAGTCCTCAAACCGCAATCCTCAACCCTCAGCCCTCATCCTCCATTCTCAATCCTCAATCCTCAATCCTCAATCTTCAATCCTCAATTCTCAATCTTCAATCCTCGATCCTGAATCACCAATCCACAATCCTCAATCCTCAGGCATCAATACTCAATCTTCAATACTCAATCCCCAGTCATCAATCTTCAATCCTCAATGCTCAATCCTCAATCCTCAATCCTCAGTCCTCAATCCCCAATCCTCAATCCTCAAACCTCAATCCTCAACCGTCAGTCCTCGTCCTCAATCCTCAAACCTCAATCCTCAATCCTCAATATTCAATCATCAATCTTCAATCCTCAATCCTCAATCCTCAATCCTAATTCCTCAATCCTCATTCTTCAATCCTCAATACCCAATCCTCAATTTCAATCCTCAATCCTCAATCCTCAATTCTCAATCCTCAATCCTCAGTCCTCAGTCCTCAAACCGCAATCCTCAACCCTCAGCCCTCATCCTGCATCCTCAATCCTCAATCCTCAATCCTCAAACCTCAATCCTCAATCCTCAATAATCAATCATCAATACTCAATCTTCAATCCTCAATCCTCAAACCTCAATCCTCGATCCTCAATCCTCAATCCTCAATCCCCATTCCTCAAACCTCAATCCTCAACCCTCAGTCTTCATCCTCAATTCTCAATTCTCAATCCTCAATCCTCAATCCTTAATCTTCAATCCTCAATAATCAATCTCCGATTCTAGGTCCTCAATCCCCAACTTTCAATCGTTAATCCTCAATCTTCAATCCTCAATCCCCAGTCATCAATCTTCAATCCTCAATGCTCAATCCTCAATCCTCAATCCTCAGTCCTCAATCCCCAATCCTCAATCCTCAAACCTCAATCCTCAACCGTCAGTCCTCGTCCTGAATCCTCAAACCTCAATCCTCAATCCTCAATATTCAATCATCAATACTCAATCTTCAATCCTCAATCCTCAAACCTCAATCCTCAATCCTCATTCTTCAACCCTAAATACACAATCCTCAATCTTCAATCCTCAATCCCCATTCCTCAAACCTCAATCCTCAACCCTCAGTCCTCATACTCAATTCTCAATCCTCAATCCTCAATCCTCAATCTTCAATCCCCAATAATCAATCTCTAATTCTAGATCCTCAATCCCCAATCTTCGATCCTTAATCCTCAATCTTCAATCCCGAATCCCCTGTACTCAATCTTCAATCCTCAATGCTCAATCCTCAATCCTCAATCCTCAGTCCTCAGTCCTCAATCTTCAATCCTCAACCATCAATCCTCATTCCTCAAACCTCAATCCTCAACCCTCAGTCCTCATCCTCAATTCTCAATTCTCAATCCTCAATCCTCAATCCTCAATCCTCAATCCTCAATCCTCAATCTTCAATCCTCAATAATCAATATCCGATCCTAGATCCTCAATCCCCAATCATCAATCGTCAATCCTCAATCTTCAATCCTCATTCCCCAGTCATCAATCTTCAATCCTCAATGCTCAAACCTCAATCCTCAGTCCTCAGTCATCAATCCCTAATCCTCAATCCTCAAACCTCAATCCTCAACCGTCAGTCCTCGTCCTCAATCCTCAAACCTCAATCCTCAATCCTCAATATTCAATCATCAATACTCAATCTTCAATCCTCAATCCTCAAACCTCAAACCTCAATCCTCAATCCTCAATCCCCATTCCTCAAACCTCAATCCTCAACCCTCAGTCCTCATCCTCAATTCTCAATACTCAATCCTCAATCCTCAATCCTCAATCTTCAATCCTCAATAATCAATCTCCGATTCTAGGTCCTCAATCCCCAACCTTCAATCGTTAATCCTCAATCTTCAGTCCTCAATCCCCAGTCATCAATCTTCAATCCTCAATGTTCAGTCCTCAATCCTCAATCCTCAGTCCTCAATCCCCAATCCTCAATCCTCAAACCTCAATCCTCAACCGTCAGGCCTCGTCCTCAATCCTCAAACCTCAATCCTCAATCCTCAATATTCAATCATCAATACTCAATCTTCAATCCTCAATCCTCAAACCTCAATCCTCAATCCTCATTCTTCAATCCTAAATACCCAATCCTCAATTTCCAATCCTCAATCCTCAATCCTCAATTCTCAGTCCTCAATATTCAATCATCAATATTCAATCTTCAATCCTCAATCCTCAATCCTCAATCCTCAATACTCAATCCTCAATCTTCAAACCTGAATCCTCAATCCTCAATACTCAGTCCTCAATCTTCAATCCTCAATACTCAATCTTCAATCCTCAATCCTCAATCCTCAATCCTCAATCCTCAATCTTCAATCCTCAACACTAATCTTCAATCCTCAATCCACAATCCTCAATCCTCAATCCTCATTCTTCAATCCTCAATACCCAATCCTCAATCTTCAATCCTCAATCCTCAATCTTCAATCCTAATTGCTCAATCCTCATTCTTCAATCCTCAATACCCACTCCTCAATCTTCAATCCTCAATCCTCAATATTCAATCATCAATACTCAATCTTCAATCCTCAATCCTCAAACCTCAATCCTCAATCCTCATTCTTCAATCCTAAATACCCAATCCTCAATTTCCAATCCTCAATCCTCAATCCTCAATTCTCAATCCTCAATCCTTAATCCTCAGACCTCAAGCATCAATATTCAACCCTCAGTCCTCGTCCTCAATCCACAACCCTCAATCCTCAGTCCTCAATATTCAATCATCAATATTCAATCTTCAATCCTCAATCCTCAATCCTCAATCCTCAATCCTCAATACTCAATCTTCAATCCTCAATCCTCAATCCTCAATCCTCAATCCTCAATCTTCAATCCTCAACACTAATCTTCAATCCTCAATCCACAATCCTCAATCCTCAATCCTCATTCTTCAATCCTCAATACCCAATTCTCAATCCTCAGTCTTCAATCCTCAATCCTCAATGCTCAATCCTCAATCCTCAATCCTCAGTCCTCAATCCCCAATCCTCAATCCTCAAACCTCAATCCTCAACCGTCAGTCCTCGTCCTCAATCCTCAAACCTCAATCCTCAATCCTCAATATTCAATCATCAATACTCAATCTTCAATCCTCAATCCTCAAACCTCAATCCTCAATCCTCATTCTTCAATCCTAAATACCCAATCCTCAATTTCCAATCCTCAATCCTCAATCCTCAATTCTCAATCCTCAATCCTCAATCCTCAGACCTCAAACATCAATATTCAACCCTCAGTCCTCGTCCTCAATCCACAAACCTCAATCCTCAGTCCTCAAACCTCAATCCTCAATCCTCAATAATCAATCATCAATACTCAATCTTCAATCCTCAATCCTCAAACCTCAATCCTCAATCCTCAATCCTCAATCCTCAATCCCCATTCCTCAAACCTCAATCCTCAATCCTCAATCCTCAATCCTCAATCTTCAACCCTGAATCCTCATTCCTCAATACTCAATCCTCAATCTTCAATCCTCAATACTGAGTCTTCAATCCTCAATCCTCAATCTTCAATACTCAATCCTCAATCCTCAATCCTCAATCCTCAATCCTCAATATTCAATCCTCAATACCCACTCCTCAATCTTCAATCCTCAATCCTCAATCCTCAATCCTAATTCCTCAATGCTCATTCTTCAATCCTCAATACCCAATCCTCAATTTCAATCCTCAATCCTCAACCGTCAGTCCTCGTCCTGAATCCTCAAACCTCAATCCTCAATCCTCAATATTCAATCACCAATACTCAATCTTCAATCCTCAATCCTCAAACCTCAATCCTCAATCCTCATTCTTCAACCCTAAATACACAATCCTCAATCTTCAATCCTCAATCCTCATTCCTCAAACCTCAATCCTCAACCCTCAGTCCTCATACTCAATTCTCAATCCTCAATCCTCAATCCTCAATCTTCAATCCTCAATAATCAATCTCTAATTCTAGATCCTCAATCCCCAATCTTCGATCCTTAATCCTCAATCTTCAATCCCGAATCCCCTGTACTCAATCTTCAATCCTCAATGCTCAATCCTCAATCCTCAATCCTCAGTCCTCAGTCCTCAATCTTCAATCCTCAACCATCAATCCTCATTCCTCAAACCTCAATCCTCAACCCTCAGTCCTCATCCTCAATTCTCAATTCTCAATCCTCAATCCTCAATCCTCAATCCTCAATCTTCAATCCTCAGTAATCAATATCCGATCCTAGATCCTCAATCCCCAATCATCAATCGTCAATCCTCAATCTTCAATCCTCATTCCCCAGTCATCAATCTTCAATCCTCAATGCTCAATCCTCAATCCTCAATCCTCAGTCATCAATCCCCAATCCTCAATCCTGAAACCTCAATCCTCAACCGTCAGTCCTCGTCGTCAATCCTCAAACCTCAATCCTCAATCCTCAATATTCAATCATCAATACTCAATCTTCAATCCTCAATCCTCAAACCTCAATCCTCAATCCTCAATCCTCAATCCCCATTCCTCAAACCTCAATCCTCAACCCTCAGTCCTCATCCTCAATTCTCAATTCTCAATCCTCAATCCTCAATCCTCAATCTTCAATCCTCAATAATCAATCTCCGATTCTAGGTCCTCAATCCCCAACCTTCAATCGTTAATCCTCAATCTTCAGTCCTCAATCCCCAGTCATCAATCTTCAATCCTCAATGCTCAGTCCTCAATCCTCAATCCTCAGTCCTCAATCCCCAATCCTCAATCCTCAAACCTCAATCCTCAACCGTCAGGCCTCGTCCTCAATCCTCAAACCTCAATCCTCAATCCTCAATATTCAATCATCAATACTCAATCCTCAATCCTCAATACTCAATCCTCAATCTTCAAACCTGAATCCTCAATCCTCAATACTCAGTCCTCAATCTTCAATCCTCAATACTCAATCTTCAATCCTCAATCCTCAATCCTCAATCCTCAATCCTCAATCTTCAATCCTCAACACTAATCTTCAATACTCAATCCACAATCCTCAATCCTCAATCCTCATTCTTCAATCCTCAATACCCAATCCTCAATCTTCAATCCTCAATCCTCAATCTTCAATCCTAATTGCTCAATCCTCATTCTTCAATCCTCGATACCCACTCCTCAATCTTCAATCCTCAATCCTCAATATTCAATCATCAATACTCAATCTTCAATCCTCAATACTCAAACCTCAATCCACAATCCTCATTCTTCAATCCTAAATACCCAATCCTCAATTTCCAATCCTCAATCCTCAATCCTCAATTCTCAATCCTCAATCCTTAATCCTCAGACCTCAAGCATCAATATTCAACCCTCAGTCCTCGTCCTCAATCCACAACCCTCAATCCTCAGTCCTCAATATTCAATCATCAATATTCAATCTTCAATCCTCAATCCTCAATCCTCAATCCTCAATCCTCAATACTCAATCTTCAATCCTCAATCCTCAATCCTCAATCCTCAATCCTCAATCTTCAATCCTCAACACTAATCTTCAATCCTCAATCCACAATCCTCAATCCTCAATCCTCATTCTTCAATCCTCAATACCCACTCCTCAATCTTCAATCCTCAATCCTCAAAACTCAATCCTAATTCCTCAATGCTCATTCTTCAATCCTCAATACCTAATCCTCAATCTTCAATCCTCAAACATCAATCCTCAATTCCCAATCCTCAATCCTCAGTCCTCAGTCGTCAATCCTCATTCTCCAATCCTCAATACCTAATCCTCAATCTTCAATCCTCAAACATCAATCCTCAATTCCCAATCCTCAATACTCAGTCCTCAGTCGTCAATCCTCAATCCCCGAGCCTTAGCACTCATCCTCAATCCTAAGTCTTCAATCCTCAATCCTCAAACCTAAATCCTCTACCGTCAGTCCTCGTCCTCAATCCTCAAACCTCAATCCTCAATCCTCAATATTCAATCATCAATACTCAATCTTCAATCCTGAATCCTCAATCCTCAATCCTCAATCCTCATTCCTCAATCCTCAATATTCAATCATCAATACTCAATCTTCAATCCTCAATCTTCAATCCTCAATACTCAATCTTCAATCCTCAATCCTCAAACCTCAATCCTCAATCCTCAATCCTCAATCCTCAATCCTCAATCCTCAATCCTCAATCCTCAATCTTCAACCCTGAATCCTCATTCCTCAATACTCAATCCTCAATCTTCAATCCTCAACACTCAATCTTCAATCCTCATTCCTCAATCCTCAATAATCAACCTCCTATACTAGATCCTCAATCCCCAATCTTCAATCCTTAATCCTCAATCTTCAATCCTTAATTCTCAATCGTCAATCTTCAATCCTCAATACTCAATCTTCAATCCTCAATCCTCAATCCTCAATCCTCAATCCTTAATCCTCAATCGTCAAACTTCAATCCTCAATACTCAATCCTCAATCCTCAATCCTTAATCCTCAATCGTCAAACTTCAATCCTCAATACTCAATCTTCAATCCTCAATCCTCAATCCTCAATCCTCAATCCTCATTCTTCAATACTCAATACCCAATCCTCAATCTTCAATCCTCAATCCTCAATCCTCAATTCTCAATCCTCAATCCACAGTCCTCTGTCCTCAAACCTCAATCCTATACCCTCAGCCCTCATCCTCCATCCTCAATCCTCAATCTTCAATGCTCAATCTTATATCCTCAATATTCAATCTTCAATCCTCAATCCTCAATCCTCAATCCTCAATCCTCAGTCCTCAGTGATCAATACTCAATCTTCAATACCCAATCCTCAATCTTCAATCCTCAATCCTCAATACTCAATTCTCAATCCTCAATCCTTAATCCTCAGACCTCAAACATCAATATTCAACCCTCAGTCCTCGTCGTCAATCCACAACCCTCAATCCTCAGTCCTCAATATTCAATCATCAATATTCAATCTTCAATCCTCAATCCTCAATCCTCAATCCTCAATCCTCAATCCTCAATCTTCAACCCTGAATCCTCATTCCTTAATACTCAATCCTCAATCTTCAATCCTCAATACTCAGTCTTCAATCCCCAATCCTCAATCCTCAATACTCAATCCTCAATCTTCAATCCTCAACACTCAACCTTCAATCCTCAATCCTCAATCCTCAATCCTCAATCCTCATTCTTCAATCCTCAATTCCCAATCCTCAATCTTCAATCCTCAATCCTCAATCCTCAATCCTAATTCCTCAATCCTCTTTCTTCAATCCTCAATACCCAATCCTCAATTTCAATCCTCAATCCTCAATCCTCATTTCTCAATCCTCAATCCTCAACCCTCGGCCCTCATCCTCCATCCTCAGTACTCAATCCTCTATCCTCAATCTTCAATCCTCAATACCCAATCTTCAATCCTCATTCCTCAATCCTCAATCCTCAATCCTCAATCTTTAATCCTCAATACTCAATCTGCAATCCTCAATCCTCAAACCTCAATCCTCAATCCTCATTCCTCAATCCTCAATACCCAATCCTCAATCCTCTATCCTCAATCCTCAATCCTCAATATTCAATCATCAATACTCAATCTTCAATCCTCAATCTTCAATCCTCAATACTCAATCTTCAATCCTCAATCCTCAATCCTCAATCCTCAGTCCTCAATTCCCAGGCATCAATACTCAATCTACAATATTCAATCCTCAATCCTTAATCCTCAATCCACAATCCTCAACCTTCAATACTCAATACTCAATCTTCAATCCTCAATCTTCAGTCCTCAATCTTCAATACTCAATCCTCAATCCTCAATCCTCAATCCTCAATCCTCAATCCTCAATCCTCAACCCTCAATCCTCATTCCTCAAACCTCAATCCGCAACCCTCAGTCCTCTTACTCAATTCTGAATTCTCAATCCTCAATCCTCAATCCTCAATCTTCAATCCTCAATAATCAATCTCTAATTCTAGACCCTCAATCCCCAATCTTCGATCCTTAATCCTCAATCTTCAATCCCGAATCCCCTGCACTCAATCTTCAATCCTCAATGCTCAATCCTCAATCCTCAATCCTCAGTCCTCAGTCCTCAATCTTCAATCCTCAACCATCAATCCTCATTCCTCAAACCTCAATCCTCAACCCTCAGTCCTCATCCTCAATTCTCAATTCTCAATCCTCAATCCTCAATCCTCAATCCTCAATCTTCAATCCTCAATAATCAATATCCGATCCTAGATCCTCAATCCCCAATCATCAATCGTCAATCCTCAATCTTCAATCCTCAATCCCCAGTCATCAATCTTCAATCCTCAATGCTCAATCCTCAATCCTCAATCCTCAGTCATCAATCCCCAATCCTCAATCCTCAAACCTCAATCCTCAACCGTCAGTCCTCGTCCTCAATCCTCAATCCTCAATACCCAATCCTCAATTTCAATCCTCAATCCTCAATCTTCAACCCTCAATCCTCAAACCTCAATCCTCAATCTTCAAACCTGAATCCTCAATCCTCAATACTCAGTCCTCAATCTTCAATCCTCAATACTCAATCTTCAATCCTCAATCCTCAATCCTCAATCCTCAATCCTCAATCCTCAATCTTCAATCCTCAACACTAATCTTCAATCCTGAATCCACAATCCTCAATCCTCAATCCTCATTCTTCAATCCTCAATACCCAATTCTCAATCATCAGTCTTCAATCCTCAATCCTCAATCCTCAATACTCAATCCTCAATCTTCAATCCTCAATACCCACTCCTCAATCTTCAATCCTCAATCCTGAATCCTCAATCCTAATTCCTCAATGCTCATTCTTCAATCCTCAATACCCAATCCTCAATTTCAATCCTCAATCCTCAATCCTCAATTCTCAATCCTCAATTCTCAGTCCTCAGTCCTCAAACCGCAATCCTCAACCCTCAGCCCTCATCCTCCATCCTCAATCCTCAATCCTCAATCCTCAACATTCAATCCTCAATTCTCAATATTCAACCCTCGATCCTGAATCACCAATCCACAATCCTCAATCCTCAGGCATCAATACTCAATCTTCAATACTCAATCCTCAATCCTCAATCCTCAATCCTCAATCCTCAATCCTCAATCCTCAACCCTCAATCCTCATTCCTCAAACCTCAATCCACAACCCTCAGTCCTCTTACTCAATTCTGAATTCTCAATCCTCAATCCTCAATCCTCAATCTTCAATCCTCAATAATCAATCTCTAATTCTAGATCCTCAATCCCCAATCTTCGATCCTTAATCCTCAATCTTCAATCCCGAATCCCCTGCACTCAATCTTCAATCCTCAATGCTCAATCCTCAATCCTCAATCCTCAGTCCTCAGTCCTCAATCTTCAATCCTCAACCATCAATCCTCATTCCTCAAACCTCAATCCTCAACCCTCAGTCCTCATCCTCAATTCTCAATTCTCAATCCTCAATCCTCAATCCTCAATCCTCAATCTTCAATCCTCAATAATCAATATCCGATCCTAGATCCTCAATCCCCAATCATAAATCGTCAATCCTCAATCTTCAATCCTCAATCCCCAGTCATCAATCTTCAATCCTCAATGCTCAATCCTCAATCCTCAATCCTCAGTCATCAATCCACAATCCTCAATCCTCAAACCTCAATCCTCAACCGTCAGTCCTCGTCCTCAATCCTCAATCCTCAATACCCAATCCTCAATTTCAATCCTCAATCCTCAATCTTCAACCCTCAATCCTCAAACCTCAATCCTCAATCTTCAAACCTGAATCCTCAATCCTCAATACTCAGTCCTCAATCTTCAATCCTCAATACTCAATCTTCAATCCTCAATCCTCAATCCTCAATCCTCAATCCTCAATCTTCAATCCTCAACACTAATCTTCAATCCTCAATTCACAATCCTCAATCCTCAATCCTCATTCTTCAATCCTCAATACCCAATTCTCAATCATCAGTCTTCAATCCTCAATCCTCGATCCTCAATACTCAATCCTCAATCTTCAATCCTCAATACCCACTCCTCAATCTTCAATCCTCAATCCTCAATCCTCAATCCTAATTCCTCAATGCTCATTCTTCAATCCTCAATACCCAATCCTCAATTTCAATCCTCAATCCTCAATCCTCAATTCTCAATCCTCAATCCTCAGTCCTCAGTCCTCAAACCGCAATCCTCAACCCTCAGCCCTCATCCTCCATCCTCAATCCTCAATCCTCAATCCTCAACCTTCAATCCTCAATTCTCAATATTCAACCCTCGATCCTGAATCACCAATCCACAATCCTCAATCCTCAGGCATCAATACTCAATCTTCAATACTCAATCCTCAATCCTCAATCCTCAATCCTCAATCCTCAATCCTCAATCCTCAACCCTCAATCCTCATTCCTCAAACCTCAATCCACAACCCTCAGTCATCTTACTCAATTCTGAATTCTCAATCCTCAATCCTCAATCCTCAATCTTCAATCCTCAATAATCAATCTCTAATTCTAGATCCTCAATCCCCAATCTTCGATCCTTAATCCTCAATCTTCAATCCCGAATCCCCTGCACTCAATCTTCAATCCTCAATGCTCAATCCTCAATCCTCAATCCTCAGTCCTCAGTCCTCAATCTTCAATCCTCAACCATCAATCCTCATTCCTCAAACCTCAATCCTCAACCCTCAGTCCTCATCCTCAATTCTCAATTCTCAATCCTCAATCCTCAATCCTCAATCCTCAATCTTCAATCCTCAATAATCAATATCCGATCCTAGATCCTCAATCCCCAATCATCAATCGTCAATCCTCAATCTTCAATCCTCAATCCCCAGTCATCAATCTTCAATCCTCAATGCTCAATCCTCATTCCTCAATCCTCAGTCATCAATCCACAATCCTCAATCCTCAAACCTCAATCCTCAACCGTCAGTCCTCGTCCTCAATCCTCAATCCTCAATACCCAATCCTCAATTTCAATCCTCAATCCTCAATCTTCAACCCTCAATCCTCAAACCTCAATCCTCAATCCTCAATCATCAATCCCCATTCCTCAAACCTCAATCCTCAACCCTCAGTCCTCATCCTCAATTCTCAATCCTCAATCCTCAATCCTCAATCCTCAATCTTCAATCCTCAATAATCAATCTCCGATTCTAGGTCCTCAATCCCCAACCTTCAATCGTTAATCCTCAATCTTCAGTCCTCAATCCCCAGTCATCAATCTTCAATCCTCAATGCTCAATCCTCAATCCTCAATCCTCAGTCCTCAATCCCCAATCCTCAATCCTCAAACCTCAATCCTCAACCGTCAGTCCTCGTCCTCAATCCTCAAACCTCAATCCTCAATCCTCAATATTCAATCATCAATACTCAATCTTCAATCCTCAATCCTCAAACCTCAATCCTCAATTCTCATTCTTCAATCCTAAATACCCAATCCTCAATTTCCAATCCTCAATCCTCAATCCTCAATTCTCAATCCTCAATCCTTAATCCTCAGACCTCAAACATCAATATTCAACCCTCAGTCCTCGTCCTCAATCCACAACCCTCAATCCTCAGTCCTCAATATTCAATCATCAATATTCAATCTTCAATCCTCAATCCTCAATCCTCAATCCTCAATACTCAATCCTCAATCTTCAAACCTGAATCCTCAATCCTCAATACTCAGTCCTCAATCTTCAATCCTCAATACTCAATCTTCAATCCTCAATCCTCAATCCTCAATCCTCAATCCTCAATCTTCAATCCTCAACACTAATCTTCAATCCTCAATCCACAATCCTCAATCCTCAATCCTCATTCTTCAATCCTCAATACCCAATTCTCAATCCGCAGTCTTCAATCCTCAATCCTCAATCCTCAATACTCAATCCTCAATCTTCAATCCTCAATACCCACTCCTCAATCTTCAATCCTCAATCCTCAATCCTCTATCCTAATTCCTCAATGCTCATTCTTCAATCCTCAATACCCAATCCTCAATTTCAATCCTCAGTCCTCAATCCTCAATTCTCAATCCTCAATCCTCAGTCCTCAGTCCTCAAACCGCAATCCTCAACCCTCAGCCCTCATCCTCCATCCTCAATCCTCAATCCTCAATCCTCAATCTTCAATCCTCAATTCTCAATCTTCAACCCTCGATCCTGAATCACCAATCCACAATACTCAATCCTCAGGCATCAATACTCAATCTTCAATACTCAATCCTCAATCCTCAATCCTCAATCCTCAATCCTCAATCCTCAATCCTCAACCCTCAATCCTCATCCCTCAAACCTCAATCCACAACCCTCAGTCCTCTTACTCAATTCTGAATTCTCAATCCTCAATCCTCAATCCTCAATCTTCAATCCTCAATAATCAATCTCTAATTCTAGATCCTCAATCCCCAATCTTCGATCCTTAATCCTCAATCTTCAATCCCGAATCCCCTGCACTCAATCTTCAACCCTCAATGCTCAATCCTCAATGCTCAATCCTCAGTCCTCAGTCCTCAATCTTCAATCCTCAACCATCAATCCTCATTCCTCAAACCTCAATCCTCAACCCTCAGTCCTCATCCTCAATTCTCAATTCTCAATCCTCAATCCTCAATCCTCAATCCTCAATATTCAATCCTCAATAATCAATATCCGATCCTAGATCCTCAATCCCCAATCATCAATCGTCAATCCTCAATCTTCAATCCTCAATCCCCAGTCATCAATCTTCAATCCTCAATGCTCAATCCTCAATCCTCAATCCTCAGTCATCAATCCACAATCCTCAATCCTCAAACCTCAATCCTCAACCGTCAGTCCTCGTCCTCAATCCTCAAACCTCAATCCTCAATCCTCAATATTCAATCATCAATACTCAATCTTCAATCCTCAATCCTCAAACCTCAATCCTCAATCCTCATTCTTCAATCCTAAATACCCAATCCTCAATTTCCAATCCTCAACCCTCAATCCTCAATTCTCAATCCTCAATCCTTAATCCTCAGACCTCAAACATCAATATTCAACCCTCAGTCCTCGTCCTCAATCCACAACCCTCAATCCTCAGTCCTCAATATTCAATCATCAATATTCAATCTTCAATCCTCAATCCTCAACCCTCAATCCTTAATACTCAATCCTCAATCTTCAATCCTCAATACCCAATTCTCAATCCTCAGTCTTCAATCCTCAATCCTCAATCCTCAATACTCAATCCTCAATCTTCAATCCTCAATACCCACTCCTCAATCTTCAATCCTCAATCCTCAAAACTCAATCCTAATTCCTCAATGCTCATTCTTCAATCCTCAATACCCAATCCTCAATTTCAACCCTCAATCCTCAATCCTCAATTCTCAATCCTCAATCCTCAGTCCTCAGTCCTCAAACCGCAATCCTCAACCCTCAGCCCTCATCCTCCATCCTCAATCCTCAATCCTCAACCCTCAATCTTCAATCCTGAATTCTCAATCTTCAATCCTCGATCCTGAATAACCAATCCACAATCCTCAATCCTCAGGCATCAATACTCAATCTTCAATACTCAATCCTCAATCCTCAATCCTCAATCCTCAATCCTCAATCCTCAATCCTCAACCCTCAATCCTCATTCCTCAAACCTCAATCCACAACCCTCAGTCCTCTTACTCAATTCTGAATTCTCAATGCTCAATCCTCAATCCTCAATACTCAATCCTCAATCCTCAATCCTCAATCTTCAATCCTCAATAATCAATCTCCGATTCTAGGTCCTCAATCCCCAACTTTCAATCGTTAATCCTCAATCTTCAGTCCTCAATCCCCAGTCAACAATCTTCAATCCTCAATGCTCAGTCCTTAATCCTCAATCCTCAGTCCTCAATCCCCAATCCTCAATCCTCAGACCTCAATCCTCAACCGTCAGTCCTCGTCCTCAATCCTCAAACCTCAATCCTTAATCCTCAATATTCAATCATCAATACTCAATCTTCAATCCTCAATCCTCAAACCTCAACCCTCAATCCTCATTCTTCAACCCTAAATACCCAATCCTCAATCTTCTTTCCTCAATCCTCATTCCTCAAACCTCAATCCTCAACCCTCAGTCCTCATACTCAATTCTCAATCCTCAATCCTCAATCCTCAATCTTCAATCTTCAATAATCAATCTCCAATCCTCAATCCTCAATCCTCGATCCTCAATCCTCAGGCAGCAGTACTCAATCTTCAATACTCAATCCTCAATCCTCAATCCTCAATCCTCAATCCTCAACCATCAATCCTCATTCCTCAAACCTCAATCCTCATCCCTCAGTCCTCATCCTCAATTCTCAATTCTCAATCCTCAATCCTCAATCCTCAATCTTCAATCCTCAATAATCAATATCCGATCCTAGATCCTCAATCCCCAATCTTCAATCGTCAATCCTCAATCCTCAGGCATCAATACTCAATCTTCAATACTCAATCCTCAATCCTCAATCCTCAATCCTCAATCCTCAACCATCAATCCTCATTCCTCAAACCTCAATCCTCATCCCTCAGTCCTCATCCTCAATTCTCAATTCTCAATCCCCAATCCTCAATCCTCAATCCTCAATCTTCAATCCTCAATAATCAATATCCGATCCTAGATCCTCAATCCCCCATCTGCAATCGTCAATCCTCAATCTTCAATCCTCAATCCCCAGTCATCAATCCTCAATCCTCAATGCTCAATCCTCAATCCTCAATCCTCAGTCATCAATCCCCAATCCTCAATCCTCAAACCTCAATCCTCAACCGTCAGTCCTCGTCCTCAATCCTCAAAGCTCAATCCTCAATCCTCAATATTCAATCATCAATACTCAATCTTCAATCCTCAATCCTCAAACCTCAATCCTCAATCCTCAATCCTCAATCCTCAATCCCCATTCCTCAAACCTCAATCCTCAACCCTCAGTCCTCATCCTCAATTCTCAATTCTCAATACTCAATCCTCAATCCTTAATCTTCAATCCTCAATAATCAATCTCCGATTCTAGGTCCTCAATCCCCAACCTTCAATCGTTAATCCTCAATCTTCAATCCTCAATCCCCAGTCATCAATCTTCAATCCTCAATGCTCAATCCTCAATCCTCAATCCTCAGTCCTCAATCCCCAATCCTCAATCCTCAAACCTCAATCCTCAACCGTCAGTCCTCGTCCTCAATCCTCAAACCTCAATCCTCAATCCTCAATATTCAATCATCAATACTCAATCTTCAATCCTCAATCCTCAAACCTCAACCCTCAATCCTCATTCTTCAACCCTAAATACACAATCCTCAATCTTCAATCCTCAATCGTCAATCCTCAATCCTCAAACCTCAATCCTCAATCCTCAATATTCAATCATCAATACTCAATCTTCAATCGTCAATCCTCAATCCTCAATCCTCAATCCTCAATCCTCAATCCTCAATCCTCAATCCTCAATCCTCAATCCTCAATCCTCAACCCTCAATCCACAATCCTCAACCTTCAATACTCAATAATCAATCTCCAATCCTAGATCCTCAATCCTCAATCCTCAATCCTCAATAATCAATCCTCATTCTTCAATCCTCAATACCCAATCCTCAATCTTCAATCCTCAAACATCAATCCTCAATTCTCAATCCTCAATCCTCAATCCTCAATATTCAATCGTCAATCCTCAATCCTCAATCCTCAATCCTCAATCCTCAATCCTCAATCCTCAATCCTCAATCCTCAATACTCAATCTTCAATCCTCAATCCTCAATCCTCAATCCTCAATCCTCAATCTTCAATCCTCAACACTAATCTTCAATCCTCAATCAACAATCCTCAATCCTCAATCCTCATTCTTCAATCCTCAATACCCACTCCTCAATCTTCAATCCTCAATCCTCAAAACTCAATCCTAATTCCTCAATGCTCATTCTTCAATCCTCAATACCTAATCCTCAATCTTCAATCCTCAAACATCAATCCTCAATTCCCAATCCTCAATCCTCAGTCCTCAGTCGTCAATCCTCATTCTCCAATCCTCAATACCTAATCCTCAATCTTCAATCCTCAAACATCAATCCTCAATTCCCAATCCTCAATACTCAGTCCTCAGTCGTCAATCCTCAATCCCCGAGCCTTAGCACTCATCCTCAATCCTAAGTCTTCAATCCTCAATCCTCAAACCTAAATCCTCTACCGTCAGTCCTCGTCCTCAATCCTCAAACCTCAATCCTCAATCCTCAATATTCAATCATCAATACTCAATCTTCAATCCTGAATCCTCAATCCTCAATCCTCAATCCTCATTCCTCAATCCTCAATATTCAATCATCAATACTCAATCTTCAATCCTCAATCTTCAATCCTCAATACTCAATCTTCAATCCTCAATCCTCAAACCTCAATCCTCAATCCTCAATCCTCAATCCTCAATCCTCAATCCTCAATCCTCAATCCTCAATCTTCAACCCTGAATCCTCATTCCTCAATACTCAATCCTCAATCTTCAATCCTCAACACTCAATCTTCAATCCTCATTCCTCAATCCTCAATAATCAACCTCCTATCCTAGATCCTCAATCCCCAATCTTCAATCCTTAATCCTCAATCTTCAATCCTTAATTCTCAATCGTCAATCTTCAATCCTCAATACTCAATCTTCAATCCTCAATCCTCAATCCTCAATCCTCAATCCTTAATCCTCAATCGTCAAACTTCAATCCTCAATACTCAATCCTCAATCCTCAATCCTTAATCCTCAATCGTCAAACTTCAATCCTCAATACTCAATCTTCAATCCTCAATCCTCAATCCTCAATCCTCAATCCTCATTCTTCAATACTCAATACCCAATCCTCAATCTTCAATCCTCAATCCTCAATCCTCAATTCTCAATCCTCTATCCACAGTCCTCTGTCCTCAAACCTCAATCCTATACCCTCTGCCCTCATCCTCCATCCTCAATCCTCAATCTTCAATGCTCAATCTTATATCCTCAATATTCAATCTTCAATCCTCAATCCTCAATCCTCAATCCTCAATCCTCAGTCCTCAGTGATCAATACTCAATCTTCAATACCCAATCCTCAATCTTCAATCCTCAATCCTCAATACTCAATTCTCAATCCTCAATCCTTAATCCTCAGACCTCAAACATCAATATTCAACCCTCAGTCCTCGTCGTCAATCCACAACCCTCAATCCTCAGTCCTCAATATTCAATCATCAATATTCAATCTTCAATCCTCAATCCTCAATCCTCAATCCTCAATCCTCAATCCTCAATCTTCAACCCTGAATCCTCATTCCTTAATACTCAATCCTCAATCTTCAATCCTCAATACTCAGTCTTCAATCCCCAATCCTCAATCCTCAATACTCAATCCTCAATCTTCAATCCTCAACACTCAACCTTCAATCCTCAATCCTCAATCCTCAATCCTCAATCCTCATTCTTCAATCCTCAATTCCCAATCCTCAATCTTCAATCCTCAATCCTCAATCCTCAATCCTAATTCCTCAATCCTCTTTCTTCAATCCTCAATACCCAATCCTCAATTTCAATCCTCAATCCTCAATCCTCATTTCTCAATCCTCAATCCTCAACCCTCGGCCCTCATCCTCCATCCTCAGTACTCAATCCTCTATCCTCAATCTTTAATCCTCAATACCCAATCTTCAATCCTCATTCCTCAATCCTCAATCCTCAATCCTCAATCTTTAATCCTCAATACTCAATCTGCAATCCTCAATCCTCAAACCTCAATCCTCAATCCTCATTCCTCAATCCTCAATACCCAATCCTCAATCCTCAATCCTCAATCCTCAATCCTCAATATTCAATCATCAATACTCAATCTTCAATCCTCAATCTTCAATCCTCAATACTCAATCTTCAATCCTCAATCCTCAATCCTCAATCCTCAGTCCTCAATTCCCAGGCATCAATACTCAATCTACAATATTCAATCCTCAATCCTTAATCCTCAATCCACAATCCTCAACCTTCAATACTCAATACTCAATCTTCAATCCTCAATCTTCAGTCCTCAATCTTCAATACTCAATCCTCAATCCTCAATCCTCAATCCTCAATCCTCAATCCTCAATCCTCAACCCTCAATCCTCATTCCTCAAACCTCAATCCGCAACCCTCAGTCCTCTTACTCAATTCTGAATTCTCAATCCTCAATCCTCAATCCTCAATCTTCAATCCTCAATAATCAATCTCTAATTCTAGACCCTCAATCCCCAATCTTCGATCCTTAATCCTCAATCTTCAATCCCGAATCCCCTGCACTCAATCTTCAATCCTCAATGCACAATCCTCAATCCTCAATCCTCAGTCCTCAGTCCTCAATCTTCAATCCTCAACCATCAATCCTCATTCCTCAAACCTCAATCCTCAACCCTCAGTCCTCATCCTCAATTCTCAATTCTCAATCCTCAATCCTCAATCCTCAATCCTCAATCTTCAATCCTCAATAATCAATATCCGATCCTAGATCCTCAATCCCCAATCATCAATCGTCAATCCTCAATCTTCAATCCTCAATCCCCAGTCATCAATCTTCAATCCTCAATGCTCAATCCTCAATCCTCAATCCTCAGTCATCAATCCCCAATCCTCAATCCTCAAACCTCAATCCTCAACCGTCAGTCCTCGTCCTCAATCCTCAATCCTCAATACCCAATCCTCAATTTCAATCCTCAATCCTCAATCTTCAACCCTCAATCCTCAAACCTCAATCCTCAATCTTCAAACCTGAATCCTCAATCCTCAATACTCAGTCCTCAATCTTCAATCCTCAATACTCAATCTTCAATCCTCAATCCTCAATCCTCAATCCTCAATCCTCAATCCTCAATCTTCAATCCTCAACACTAATCTTCAATCCTGAATCCACAATCCTCAATCCTCAATCCTCATTCTTCAATCCTCAATACCCAATTCTCAATCATCAGTCTTCAATCCTCAATCCTCAATCCTCAATACTCAATCCTCAATCTTCAATCCTCAATACCCACTCCTCAATCTTCAATCCTCAATCCTGAATCCTCAATCCTAATTCCTCAATGCTCATTCTTCAATCCTCAATACCCAATCCTCAATTTCAATCCTCAATCCTCAATCCTCAATTCTCAATCCTCAATTCTCAGTCCTCAGTCCTCAAACCGCAATCCTCAACCCTCAGCCCTCATCCTCCATCCTCAATCCTCAATCCTCAATCCTCAACCTTCAATCCTCAATTCTCAATATTCAACCCTCGATCCTGAATCACCAATCCACAATCCTCAATCCTCAGGCATCAATACTCAATCTTCAATACTCAATCCTCAATCCTCAATCCTCAATCCTCAATCCTCAATCCTCAATCCTCAACCCTCAATCCTCATTCCTCAAACCTCAATCCACAACCCTCAGTCCTCTTACTCAATTCTGAATTCTCAATCCTCAATCCTCAATCCTCAATCTTCAATCCTCAATAATCAATCTCTAATTCTAGATCCTCAATCCCCAATCTTCGATCCTTAATCCTCAATCTTCAATCCCGAATCCCCTGCACTCAATCTTCAATCCTCAATGCTCAATCCTCAATCCTCAATCCTCAGTCCTCAGTCCTCAATCTTCAATCCTCAACCATCAATCCTCATTCCTCAAACCTCAATCCTCAACCCTCAGTCCTCATCCTCAATTCTCAATTCTCAATCCTCAATCCTCAATCCTCAATCCTCAATCTTCAATCCTCAATAATCAATATCCGATCCTAGATCCTCAATCCCCAATCATAAATCGTCAATCCTCAATCTTCAATCCTCAATCCCCAGTCATCAATCTTCAATCCTCAATGCTCAATCCTCAATCCTCAATCCTCAGTCATCAATCCACAATCCTCAATCCTCAAACCTCAATCCTCAACCGTCAGTCCTCGTCCTCAATCCTCAATCCTCAATACCCAATCCTCAATTTCAATCCTCAATCCTCAATCTTCAACCCTCAATCCTCAAACCTCAATCCTCAATCTTCAAACCTGAATCCTCAATCCTCAATACTCAGTCCTCAATCTTCAATCCTCAATACTCAATCTTCAATCCTCAATCCTCAATCCTCAATCCTCAATCCTCAATCTTCAATCCTCAACACTAATCTTCAATCCTCAATTCACAATCCTCAATCCTCAATCCTCATTCTTCAATCCTCAATACCCAATTCTCAATCATCAGTCTTCAATCCTCAATCCTCAATCCTCAATACTCAATCCTCAATCTTCAATCCTCAATACCCACTCCTCAATCTTCAATCCTCAATCCTCAATCCTCAATCCTAATTCCTCAATGCTCATTCTTCAATCCTCAATACCCAATCCTCAATTTCAATCCTCAATCCTCAATCCTCAATTCTCAATCCTCAATCCTCAGTCCTCAGTCCTCAAACCGCAATCCTCAACCCTCAGCCCTCATCCTCCATCCTCAATCCTCAATCCTCAATCCTCAACCTTCAATCCTCAATTCTCAATATTCAACCCTCGATCCTGAATCACCAATCCACAATCCTCAATCCTCAGGCATCAATACTCAATCTTCAATACTCAATCCTCAATCCTCAATCCTCAATCCTCAATCCTCAATCCTCAATCCTCAATCCTCAACCCTCAATCCTCATTCCTCAAACCTCAATCCACAACCCTCAGTCCTCTTACTCAATTCTGAATTCTCAATCCTCAATCCTCAATCCTCAATCTTCAATCCTCAATAATCAATCTCTAATTCTAGATCCTCAATCCCCAATCTTCGATCCTTAATCCTCAATCTTCAATCCCGAATCCCCTGCACTCAATCTTCAATCCTCAATGCTCAATCCTCAATCCTCAATCCTCAGTCCTCAGTCCTCAATCTTCAATCCTCAACCATCAATCCTCATTCCTCAAACCTCAATCCTCAACCCTCAGTCCTCATCCTCAATTCTCAATTCTCAATCCTCAATCCTCAATCCTCAATCCTCAATCTTCAATCCTCAATAATCAATATCCGATCCTAGATCCTCAATCCCCAATCATCAATCGTCAATCCTCAATCTTCAATCCTCAATCCCCAGTCATCAATCTTCAATCCTCAATGCTCAATCCTCATTCCTCAATCCTCAGTCATCAATCCACAATCCTCAATCCTCAAACCTCAATCCTCAACCGTCAGTCCTCGTCCTCAATCCTCAATCCTCAATACCCAATCCTCAATTTCAATCCTCAATCCTCAATCTTCAACCCTCAATCCTCAAACCTCAATCCTCAATCCTCAATCCTCAATCCCCATTCCTCAAACCTCAATCCTCAACCCTCAGTCCTCATCCTCAATTCTCAATCCTCAATCCTCAATCCTCAATCCTCAATCTTCAATCCTCAATAATCAATCTCCGATTCTAGGTCCTCAATCCCCAACCTTCAATCGTTAATCCTCAATCTTCAGTCCTCAATCCCCAGTCATCAATCTTCAATCCTCAATGCTCAATCCTCAATCCTCAATCCTCAGTCCTCAATCCCCAATCCTCAATCCTCAAACCTCAATCCTCAACCGTCAGTCCTCGTCCTCAATCCTCAAACCTCAATCCTCAATCCTCAATATTCAATCATCAATACTCAATCTTCAATCCTCAATCCTCAAACCTCAATCCTCAATTCTCATTCTTCAATCCTAAATACCCAATCCTCAATTTCCAATCCTCAATCCTCGATCCTCAATTCTCAATCCTCAATCCTTAATCCTCAGACCTCAAACATCAATATTCAACCCTCAGTCCTCGTCCTCAATCCACAACCCTCAATCCTCAGTCCTCAATATTCAATCATCAATATTCAATCTTCAATCCTCAATCCTCAATCCTCAATCCTCAATACTCAATCCTCAATCTTCAAACCTGAATCCTCAATCCTCAATACTCAGTCCTCAATCTTCAATCCTCAATACTCAATCTTCAATCCTCAATCCTCAATCCTCAATCCTCAATCCTCAATCTTCAATCCTCAACACTAATCTTCAATCCTCAATCCACAATCCTCAATCCTCAATCCTCATTCTTCAATCCTCAATACCCAATTCTCAATCCGCAGTCTTCAATCCTCAATCCTCAATCCTCAATACTCAATCCTCAATCTTCAATCCTCAATACCCACTCCTCAATCTTCAATCCTCAATCCTCAATCCTCTATCCTAATTCCTCAATGCTCATTCTTCAATCCTCAATACCCAATCCTCAATTTCAATCCTCAGTCCTCAATCCTCAATTCTCAATCCTCAATCCTCAGTCCTCAGTCCTCAAACCGCAATCCTCAACCCTCAGCCCTCATCCTCAATCCTCAATCCTCAATCCTCAATCCTCAATCTTCAATCCTCAATTCTCAATCTTCAACCCTCGATCCTGAATCACCAATCCACAATCCTCAATCCTCAGGCATCAATACTCAATCTTCAATACTCAATCCTCAATCCTCAATCCTCAATCCTCAATCCTCAATCCTCAATCCTCAACCCTCAATCCTCATCCCTCAAACCTCAATCCACAACCCTCAGTCCTCTTACTCAATTCTGAATTCTCAATCCTCAATCCTCAATCCTCAATCTTCAATCCTCAATAATCAATCTCTAATTCTAGATCCTCAATCCCCAATCTTCGATCCTTAATCCTCAATCTTCAATCCCGAATCCCCTGCACTCAATCTTCAATCCTCAATGCTCAATCCTCAATGCTCAATCCTCAGTCCTCAGTCCTCAATCTTCAATCCTCAACCATCAATCCTCATTCCTCAAACCTCAATCCTCAACCCTCAGTCCTCATCCTCAATTCTCAATTCTCAATCCTCAATCCTCAATCCTCAATCCTCAATCTTCAATCCTCAATAATCAATATCCGATCCTAGATCCTCAATCCCCAATCATCAATCGTCAATCCTCAATCTTCAATCCTCAATCCCCAGTCATCAATCTTCAATCCTCAATGCTCAATCCTCAATCCTCAATCCTCAGTCATCAATCCACAATCCTCAATCCTCAAACCTCAATCCTCAACCGTCAGTCCTCGTCCTCAATCCTCAAACCTCAATCCTCAATCCTCAATATTCAATCATCAATACTCAATCTTCAATCCTCAATCCTCAAACCTCAATCCTCAATCCTCATTCTTCAATCCTAAATACCCAATCCTCGATTTCCAATCCTCAATCCTCAATCCTCAATTCTCAATCCTCAATCCTTAATCCTCAGACCTCAAACATCAATATTCAACCCTCAGTCCTCGTCCTCAATCCACAACCCTCAATCCTCAGTCCTCAATATTCAATCATCAATATTCAATCTTCAATCCTCAATCCTCAACCCTCAATCCTTAATACTCAATCCTCAATCTTCAATCCTCAATACCCAATTCTCAATCCTCAGTCTTCAATCCTCAATCCTCAATCCTCAATACTCAATCCTCAATCTTCAATCCTCAATACCCACTCCTCAATCTTCAATCCTCAATCCTCAAAACTCAATCCTAATTCCTCAATGCTCATTCTTCAATCCTCAATACCCAATCCTCAATTTCAACCCTCAATCCTCAATCCTCAATTCTCAATCCTCAATCCTCAGTCCTCAGTCCTCAAACCGCAATCCTCAACCCTCAGCCCTCATCCTCCATCCTCAATCCTCAATCCTCAACCCTCAATCTTCAATCCTGAATTCTCAATCTTCAATCCTCGATCCTGAATAACCAATCCACAATCCTCAATCCTCAGGCATCAATACTCAATCTTCAATACTCAATCCTCAATCCTCAATCCTCAATCCTCAATCCTCAATCCTCAATCCTCAACCCTCAATCCTCATTCCTCAAACCTCAATCCACAACCCTCAGTCCTCTTACTCAATTCTGAATTCTCAATGCTCAATCCTCAATCCTCAATATTCAATCCTCAATCCTCAATCCTCAATCTTCAATCCTCAATAATCAATCTCCGATTCTAGGTCCTCAATCCCCAACTTTCAATCGTTAATCCTCAATCTTCAGTCCTCAATCCCCAGTCAACAATCTTCAATCCTCAATGCTCAGTCCTTAATCCTCAATCCTCAGTCCTCAATCCCCAATCCTCAATCCTCAGACCTCAATCCTCAACCGTCAGTCCTCGTCCTCAATCCTCAAACCTCAATCCTTAATCCTCAATATTCAATCATCAATACTCAATCTTCAATCCTCAATCCTCAAACCTCAACCCTCAATCCTCATTCTTCAACCCTAAATACCCAATCCTCAATCTTCTTTCCTCAATCCTCATTCCTCAAACCTCAATCCTCAACCCTCAGTCCTCATACTCAATTCTCAATCCTCAATCCTCAATCCTCAATCTTCAATCTTCAATAATCAATCTCCAATCCTCAATCCTCAATCCTCGATCCTCAATCCACAGGCAGCAGTACTCAATCTTCAATACTCAATCCTCAATCCTCAATCCTCAATCCTCAATCCTCAACCATCAATCCTCATTCCTCAAACCTCAATCCTCATCCCTCAGTCCTCATCCTCAATTCTCAATTCTCAATCCTCAATCCTCAATCCTCAATCTTCAATCCTCAATAATCAATATCCGATCCTAGATCCTCAATCCCCAATCTTCAATCGTCAATCCTCAATCCTCAGGCATCAATACTCAATCTTCAATACTCAATCCTCAATCCTCAATCCTCAATCCTCAATCCTCAACCATCAATCCTCATTCCTCAAACCTCAATCCTCATCCCTCAGTCCTCATCCTCAATTCTCAATTCTCAATCCCCAATCCTCAATCCTCAATCCTCAATCTTCAATCCTCAATAATCAATATCCGATCCTAGATCCTCAATCCCCCATCTGCAATCGTCAATCCTCAATCTTCAATCCTCAATCCCCAGTCATCAATCCTCAATCCTCAATGCTCAATCCTCAATCCTCAATCCTCAGTCATCAATCCCCAATCCTCAATCCTCAAACCTCAATCCTCAACCGTCAGTCCTCGTCCTCAATCCTCAAAGCTCAATCCTCAATCCTCAATATTCAATCATCAATACTCAATCTTCAATCCTCAATCCTCAAACCTCAATCCTCAATCCTCAATCCTCAATCCTCAATCCCCATTCCTCAAACCTCAATCCTCAACCCTCAGTCCTCATCCTCAATTCTCAATTCTCAATACTCAATCCTCAATCCTTAATCTTCAATCCTCAATAATCAATCTCCGATTCTAGGTCCTCAATCCCCAACCTTCAATCGTTAATCCTCAATCTTCAATCCTCAATCCCCAGTCATCAATCTTCAATCCTCAATGCTCAATCCTCAATCCTCAATCCTCAGTCCTCAATCCCCAATCCTCAATCCTCAAACCTCAATCCTCAACCGTCAGTCCTCGTCCTCAATCCTCAAACCTCAATCCTCAATCCTCAATATTCAATCATCAATACTCAATCTTCAATCCTCAATCCTCAAACCTCAACCCTCAATCCTCATTCTTCAACCCTAAATACACAATCCTCAATCTTCAATCCTCAATCGTCAATCCTCAATCCTCAAACCTCAATCCTCAATCCTCAATATTCAATCATCAATACTCAATCTTCAATCGTCAATCCTCAACCCTCAATCCTCAATCCTCAATCCTCAATCCTCAATCCTCAATCCTCAATCCTCAATCCTCAATCCTCAACCCTCAATCCACAATCCTCAACCTTCAATACTCAATAATCAATCTCCAATCCTAGATCCTCAATCCTCAATCCTCAATCCTCAATAATCAATCCTCATTCTTCAATCCTCAATACCCAATCCTCAATCTTCAATCCTCAAACATCAATCCTCAATTCTCAATCCTCAATCCTCAGTCCTCAGTCGTCGAACCTCAATCCCCGACCCTTAGCACTCATCCTCAATCCTCAGTCCTCAATCCTCAATCCTCAAACCTAAATCCTCTACCGTCAGTCCTCGTCCTCAATCCTCAAACCTCAATCCTCAATCCTCAATATTCAATCATCAATACTCAATCTTCAATCCTCAATCCTCAATCCTCAATCCTCAATCCTCAATCCTCAATCCTCAATCCTCAATTCTCAATCCTCAATCCTCAGTCCTCTGTCCTCAAACCTCAATCCTATACCCTCAGCCCTCATCCTCCATCCTCAATCCTCAATCTTCAATGCTCAATCTTATATCCTCAATATTCAATCTTCAATCCTCAATCCTCAATCCTCAATCCTCAATCCTCAGTCCTCAGTGATCAATACTCAATCTTCAATACCCAATCCTCAATCTTCAATCCTCAATCCTCAATACTCAATTCTCAATCCTCAATCCTTAATCCTCAGACCTCAAACATCAATATTCAACCCTCAGTCCTCGTCGTCAATCCACAACCCTCAATCCTCAGTCCTCAATATTCAATCATCAATATTCAATCTTCAATCCTCAATCCTCAATCCTCAATCCTCATTCTTCAATCCTCAATACTCAGTCTTCAATCCTCAATCCTCAATCCTCAATCCTCAATCCTCAATCTTCAATCCTCAACACTCAACCTTCAATCCTCAATCCTCAATCCTCAATCCTCAATCCTCATTCTTCAATCCTCAATTTCCAATCCTCAATCTTCAATCCTCAATCGTCAATCCTCAATCCTAATTCCTCAATCCTCTTTCTTCAATCCTCAATACCCAATCCTCAATTTCAATCCTCAATCCTCAATCCTCATTTCTCAATCCTCAATCCTCAACCCTCGGCCCTCATCCTCCATCCTCAGTACTCAATCCTCTATCCTCAATCTTCAATCCTCAATACCCAATCTTCAATCCTCATTCCTCAATCCTCAATCCTCAATCCTCAATCCTTAATCCTCAATACTCAATCTGCAATCCTCAATCCTCAAACCTCAATCCTCAATCCTCATTCCTCAATCCTCAATACCCAATCCTCAATCCTCAATCCTCAATCCTCAATCCTCAATATTCAATCATCAATACTCAATCTTCAATCCTCAATCTTCAATCCTCAATACTCAATCTTCAATCCTCAATCCTCAATCCTCAATCCTCAGTCCTCAATTCCCAGGCATCAATACTCAATCTACAATATTCAATCCTCAATCCTTAATCCTCAATCCACAATCCTCAACCTTCAATACTCAATACTCAATCTTCAATCCTCAATCTTCAGTCCTCAATCTTCAATACTCAATCCTCAATCCTCAATCCTCAATCCTCGATCCTCTATCCTCAATCCTCAACCCTCAATCCTCATTCCTCAAACCTCAATCCACAACCCTCAGTCCTCTTACTCAATTCTGAATTCTCAATCCTCAATCCTCAATCCTCAATCTTCAATCCTCAATAATCAATCTCTAATTCTAGACCCTCAATCCCCAATCTTCGATCCTTAATCCTCAATCTTCAATCCCGTATCCCCTGCACTCAATCTTCAATCCTCAATGCTCAATCCTCAATCCTCAATCCTCAGTCCTCAGTCCTCAATCTTCAATTCTCAACCATCAATCCTCATTCCTCAAACCTCAATCCTCAACCCTCAGTCCTCATCCTCAATTCTCAATTCTCAATCCTCAATCCTCAATCCTCAATCCTGAATCTTCAATCCTCAATAATCAATATCCGATCCTAGATCCTCAATCCCCAATCATCAATCGTCAATCCTCAATCTTCAATCCTCAATCCCCAGTCATCAATCTTCAATCCACAATGCTCAATCCTCAATCCTCAGTCATCAATCCCCAATCCTCAAACCTCAAACCTCAATCCTCAACCGTCAGTCCTCGTCTTCAATCCTCAATCCTCAATACCCAATCCTCAATTTCAATCCTCAATCCTCAATCTTCAACCCTCAATCCTCAAACCTCAATCCTCAATCCTCAATCCTCAATCCCCATTCCTCAAACCTCAATCCTCAACCCTCAGTCCTCATCCTCAATTCTCAATTCTCAATCCTCAATCCTCAATCCTCAATCTTCAATCCTCAATAATCAATCTCCGATTCTAGGTCCTCAATCCCCAACCTTCAATCGTTAATCCTCAATCTTCAGTCCTCAATCCCCAGTCATCAATCTTCAATCCTCAATGCTCAATCCTCAATCCTCAATCCTCAGTCCTCAATCCCCAATCCACAATCCTCAAACCTCAATCCTCAACCGTCAGTCCTCGTCCTCAATCCTCAAACCTCAATCCTCAATCCTCAATATTCAATCATCAATACTCAATCTTCAATCCTCAATCCTCAAACCTCAATCCTCAATCCTCATTCTTCAATCGTAAATACCCAATCCTCAATTTCCAATCCTCAATCCTCAATCCTCAATTCTCAATCCTCAATCCTTAATCCTCAGACCTCAAACATCAATATTCAACCCTCAGTCCTCGTCCTCAATCCACAACCCTCAATCCTCAGTCCTCAATATTCAATCATCAATATTCAATCTTCAATCCTCAATCCTCAATCCTCAATCCTCAATCCTCAATACTCAATCCTCAATCTTCAAACCTGAATCCTCAATCCTCAATACTCAGTCCTCAATCTTCAATCCTCAATACTCAATCTTCAATCCTCAATCCTCAATCCTCAATCCTCAATCCTCAGCCTTCAATCCTCAATCCACAATCCTCAATCCTCAATCCTCATTCTTCAATCCTCAATACCCAATTCTCAATCCTCAGTCTTCAATCCTCAATCCTCAATCCTCAATACTCAATCCTCAATCTTCAATCCTGAATACCCACTCCTCAATCTTCAATCCTCAATCCTCAATCCTCAATCCTCAATCCTAATTCCTCAATGCTCATTCTTCAATCCTCAATACCCAATCCTCAATTTCAATCCTCAATCCTCAATCCTCAATTCTCAATCCTCAATCCTCAGTCCTCTGTCCTCAAACCGCTATCCTCAACCCTCAGCCCTCATCCTCCATCCTCAATCCTCAATCCTCAATCCTCAACCTTCAATCCTCAATTCTCAATATTCAACCCTCGATCCTGAATCACCAATCCACAATCCTCAATCCTCAGGCATCAATACTCAATCTTCAATACTCAATCCTCAATCCTCAATCCTCAACCCTCAATCCTCAATCCTCAATCCTCAACCCTCAATCCTCATTCCTCAAACCTCAATCCACAACCCTCAGTCCTCTTACTCAATTCTGAATTCTCAATCCTCAATCCTCAATCCTCAATCTTCAATCCTCAATAATCAATCTCTAATTCTAGATCCTCAATCCCCAATCTTCGATCCTTAATCCTCAATCTTCAATCCCGAATCCCCTGCACTCAATCTTCAATCCTCAATGCTCAATACTCAATCCTCAATCCTCAGTCCTCAGTCCTCAATCTTCAATCCTCAACCATCAATCCTCATTCCTCAAACCTCAATCCTCAACCCTCAGTCCTCATCCTCAAATCTCAATTCTCAATCCTCAATCCTCAATCCTCAATCCTCAATCTTCAATCCTCAATAATCAATATCCGATCCTAGATCCTCAATCCCCAATCATCAATCGTCAATCCTCAATATTCAATCCTCAATCCCCAGTCATCAATCTTCAATCCTCAATGCTCAATCCTCAATCCTCAATCCTCAGTCATCAATCCCCAATCCTCAATCCTCAAACCTCAATCCTCAACCGTCAGTCCTCGTCCTCAATCCTCAATCCTCAATACCCAATCCTCAATTTCAATCCTCAATCCTCAATCTTCAACCCTCAATCCTCAAACCTCAATCCTCAATCCTCAATCCTCAATCCCCATTCCTCAAACCTCAATCCTCAACCCTCAGTCCTCATCTTCAATTCTCAATTCTCAATCCTCAATCCTCAATCCTCAATCTTCAATCATCAATAATCAATCTCCGATTCTAGGTCCTCAATCCCCAACCTTCAATCGTTTATCCTCAATCTTCAGTCCTCAATCCCCAGTCATCAATCTTCAATCCTCAATGCTCAATCCTCAATCCTCAATCCTCAGTCCTCAATCCCCAATCCTCAATCCTCAAACCTCAATCCTCAACCGTCAGTCCTCGTCCTCAATCCTCAGTGATCAATACTCAATCTACAATACTCAATCCTCAATCCTCAATCCTCATTCTTCAAACCTCAATACCCAATTCTCAATCTTCATCCTCAATAATCAATCTCCAATCCTAGATCCTCAATCCTCAATCCTCAATCCCCAATCTTCAATCCTCAATAATCAATCTCCAATCCTAGATCCTCAATCCTCAATCCTCAATCCTCAATCCTCAGTCATAAATCCTCAATCTTCAATACTCAATCTTCAATCCTCAATCCTCAATCCTCAACCCTCAATCCTCAATCCTCAATTCTCAATCTTCAATCCTCAATAATCAATCTCCAATCCTAGATCCGCAATCCCCAATCTTCAATCCTTAATCCTCAATACTCAGTCTTCAATCCTCAATCCTCAATCCTCAATCGTCAATCCTCATTCCTCAATCCTCAATACCCAATCCTCAATCTTAAATCCTCAATCCTCAATCCTCAATCCTCAATCCTCAATCCTCAGTCCTCAAACATCAGTCCTGAATCCTCAATCCTGAATCCTCAATCTTCAGCCCTCAGTCCTCAACAATCGGTTGTCAATCCTCAATCCTCAATTGAATATGATCAATTCACAGATTTCAATACTCAATACTCAATCTCCAATCTTCAAGTCTCTATCCTCAAACGTCAATTCTCATCACTCAACCCTCAACACTCAGTCCCCAATCCTCAATATTCAATCCTCAATCCTCCGTCCTCAATCCACGATCCTCAACCTTCAATCCTCAATACTGAATCTTCAATCCTCAATCCTCAATCCTCAATCCTCAATTCTCAACACTCAATCCTTAATCCTCAGACCTCAAACATCAATATTCAACCCTCAGTCCTCGTCCTCAATCCACAACACTCAATCCTCAGTCCTCAATATTCAATCATCAATATTCAATCTTCAATCCTCAATCCTCAATCCTCAATCCTCAATCCTCGATCCTCAATCCTCAAACCTCAATCCTCAATCCTCAATATTCAATCATCAATACTCAATCTTCAATCCTCAATCCTCAATCCTCAATCCTCAATCCCCAATCCTTAATATTCAACACACAACCCTCAGCCAACAAACCTCAATACTCAACCATCAATCCTCAATTCTCAATGCTCAATAGGATATCCTGAATTCGCATGGTTCGATACTCAATCCACAATATTCAATAATCAAATCTCAATCCTCAATCTTCAATCCTCAATACTCAGTTTCAATCCTCAATCCTCAATCTTCAATCCTCAATCCTCAATCCTCAATCCTGAATTCTCAATCTTCAATCCTCAACACTCAGTCCTCTCACTTCAATACTACATCCTCAACCCTCAATCCTCAAGCGTCAATCCTCAATACTCAATCCTCAATCCTCAATCATCAATCCTCAATCTTCAATACTCAATCCTCAATCCTCAATTCTCAATCCTCAATACTCAACCATCAATCCTAAATTATCAATGCTCAATAGAATATCCTGAATTCTCAGGATTCTATACTCATACCTCAATCCTCAAACCTCAGCCCTCATTCTCAATCCTCAATCCTCAATCCTCAATATTCAATCCCCAATACTCAATCTTCAATCCTCAATCCTCAATCCTCAATCCTCAATCCTCAATCCTCAATCCTCAGTCATAAATCCTCAATCTTCAACACTCAATCGTCAATCCTCAGTCCTCAATACTAACCATCAATCCTCAATTCTCGATACTCAATAGAATATCCTGAATTTTCAGGATTCTATACTCAAACCTCAATCCTCAACCCTCAGCCCTCATTCTCAATCCTCAATCCTCAATCCTCAATATTCAATCCCCAATACTCAATCTTCAATCCTCAATCCTCAATCCTCAATCCTCAGCACTCAGTCCTCAAACCTCAATGCTCAATCCTCAATCCCCAATCCTCAATCCTCAATCCTCAATCACCAATCCTCAATCTTCAATGCTCATTCCTCAATCCTCAATCCCCAATCCTCAATCTTCAATCATCAATCCTCAATCTTCAACACTCAATCCTCAATCCTCAATCCTCAATACTAACCATCAATCCTCAATTCTCGATACTCAATAGAATATCCTGAATTCTCAGGATTCAATACTGAAACCTCAACCCTCAAGCCTCAGCCCTCATCCTCCATCCTCAATCGCCAATCCTCAATCCTGAATCTTCAATCCTGAACATTCAATCTTCTATCCTCAATCCTCAAACCTCAATCCTCAATCCTCAATCCTCAGTGATCAATACTCAATCTTCAACCCTCAATCCTCAATCCTCAATCCTCAATCCTCAATCTTCAATCCTCAATCCTCAATCCTCAATCTTCAATCCTCAATACTCAATCTGCAATCCTCAATCCTCAAACCTCAGTCCCCAATCATCAATCGTCAATAATCAATCTCCAATCCTAGGTCCTCAATCCGCAACCCTCAATCCTCAATCCTCAATCCTCATCCTTCAATCCTCAATACCCAATCCTCAATCTTCAATACTCAATCCTCAATCCTCAATCCCCAATCCTCAATATTCAACACACAACCCTCAGCCAACATTCCTCAATACTCAACCATCAATCCTCAATTCTCAATACTCAATAGAATATCCTGAATCCGCATGGTTCGTTACTCAAACCACAATATTCAATAATCAAATCTCAATCCTCAACCTTCAATCCTCAATACCCAATTTCAATCCTCAATCCTCAGTCTTCAACCCTCAATCCTCAATTATCAATCCTCAATCCTCAATCCTCAATCTTCAATCCTCAATACCCAATCTTCAATCCTCAATCCTCAATCCTCAATCCTCAATCCACAATCCTCAATCCTCAATCCTCAATCCTCAAACCTCAATACTCAATCTGCAATCCTCAAGCGTCAATCCTCAATCCTCAATGCTCATTCTTCAATCCTCAATACCCAATCCTCAATCTTCAATCCTCAATACTCAATCTTCACTCCTCAATCCTCAATCCTCAATCCTCGATCCTCAATCCTCAATCCTCAATCCTCAATCATCAATCCTCAATACTCAATCTGCAATCCTCAATCCTCAATCCTCAATCCTCAATCCTCGTTCTTCAATCCTCAATACCCAATCCTCAATCTTCAATCCTCAATCCTCAATCCTCAATTCTCAATCCTCAATCCTCAATCCTCAGACCGCAAACATCAATATTCAACCCTGAGTCCTCGTCCTCTATCCACAACCATCAATCCTCAATCCTCAATCTTCAATCATCAATACTCAGTTTCAATCCTCAATCCTCAATCTTCAATCCTCAATCCTCAATCCTCAATATTCAATCATCAATACTCAATCTTCAATCCTCAATCCTCAATCCTCAATCCTCAATCCCCAATCCTTAATATTCAACACACAACCCTCAGCCAACAAACCTCAATACTCAACCATCAATCCTCAATTCTCAATGCTCAATAGGATATCCTGAATTCGCATGGTTCGATACTCAATCCACAATATTCAATAATCAAATCTCAATCCTCAATCTTCAATCCTCAATACTCAGTTTCAATCCTCAATCCTCAATCTTCAATCCTCAATCCTCAATCCTCAATCCTGAATTCTCAATCTTCAATCCTCAATACTCAATCTTCAATCCCCAATCCTCAATCCTCAATCCTCAATCCTCATACATCAAACCTCAATCCTCAACCATCAGTCCTCATCCTCAATTCTCAATCCTCAATCCTCAATCCTCTATCCTCAATCTTCAATCCTCAATAATCGATCTCCAATCATAGATCCTCAATCCCCAATCTTCAATCCTTAGTCCTCAATCCTCAATCCTCAATCCTCGATCCTCAATATTCAATCCTCAATCCTCGATCCTCATTCCTCAGTCGTCAATTCTCAATCCTAAATCCACAATCCTCAATATTCAATCCTCAATACTCAACCTTCAATCCTCAATACTCAATCCTCAATCCTCAATCCTCAATCCTCAGTCATAAATCCTCAATCTTCAATACTCAATCTTCAATCCTCTATCCTCAATCCTCAACCCTCAATCCTCAATCCTCAATTCTCAATCTTCAATCCTCAATAATCAATCTCCAATCCTAGATCCGCAATCCCCAATCTTCAATCCTTAATCCTCAATCTTTAATCCTTAATCCTCAGTCGTCAATCTTCAATCCTCAATACTCAGTCTTCAATCCTCAATCCTCAATCCTCAATCGTCAATCCTCATTCCTCAATCCTCAATACCCAATCCTCAATCTTAAATCCTCAATCCTCAATCCTCAATCCTCAATCCTCAGTCCTCAAACTTCAGTCCTGAATCCTCAATCCTGAATCCTCAATCTTCAGCCCTCAGTCCTCAACAATCGGTTGTCAATCCTCAATCCTCAATAGAATATGATCAATTCACAGATTTCAATACTCAATACTCAATCTCCAATCTTCAAGTCTCTATCCTCAAACGTCAATTCTCATCACTCAACCCTCAACACTCAGTCCCCAATCCTCAATATTCAATCCTCAATCCTCCGTTCTCAATCCACGATCCTCAACCTTCAATCCTCAATACTGAATCTTCAATCCTCAATCCTCAATTCTCAACACTTCAATCCTTAATCCTCAGACCTCAAACATCAATATTCAACCCTCAGTCCTCGTCCTCAATCCACAACACTCAATCCTCGGTCCTCAATATTCAATCATCAATATTCAATCTTCAATCCTCAATCCTCAATCCTCAATCCTCAATTCGCAATCCTCAATCTTCAACCCTCAATACTCAATCTTCAATTCTGAATCTTCAATCCTCAACCCTCAATCCTCAATCCTCAACCTTCAATGCTCAATACTCAATCTTCAATCCTCAATCCTCAATCCTCAATCCTCAATCCTCAATCTTCAATCCTCAATCCTCAAACCTCAATCTTCAATCCTCAATACTCAATCTGCAATCCTCTATCCTCAAACCTGAATCCTCAATCCTCATACTTCAATCCTCAATACACAATCCTCAATCTTCAATCCTCAATCCTCAATCCTCAATCCTCAATTCTCAACCCTCAATCCTCAATTCTCAATACTCTATAGAACATCCTGAATCCTTATGGTTCAATACTCAATCCAGAATATTCAATAATCAAATCTCAAACCTCAAGCATCAATTCTCAACACTCAATCCTCAACACTTAGTCCTCTCTCTTCAATCCTACATCCTCAACCCTCAATCCTCAAGCGTCAATCCTCAGTACTCAATCATCAATCCTCAATCGTCAGTCTTCAATCCTCAATACTCAATCTTCAATCCTCAATCCTCAAACCTCAATCCTCAATCCTCATTCTTCAATCCTCAATACCCAATCCTCAATCTTCAATCCTCAGTACTCAATCCTCAATCGTCAATCCTCAATCCCCAATCCTCAATCTTCAATGCTCAATCCTCAATCCTCAATCCCCAATCCTCAATATTCAACACACAACCCTCAGCCAACAATCCTCAATACTCAACCATCAATCCTCAATTCTCAATACTCAATAGAATACCCTGAATCCGCATGGTTCGGTACTCAAACCACAATATTCAATAATCAAATCTCAATCCTCAATCTTCAATCCTCAATACTCAATTTCAATCCTCAATCCTCAGTCTTCAACCCTCAATCCTCAATTATCAATCCTCAATCCTCAATCCTCAATCCTCAACCCTCAATCCTCAATCTTCAACCCTGAATCCTCAATCCTCAATACTCAATCCTCAATCTTCAATCCTCAATACTCAATCTTCAATCCTCAATCCTCAATCCTCAATCCTCAATCCTCAATCTTCAATCCTCAACACTCAATCTTCAATCCTCAATCCTCAATCCTCAATCCTCATTCTTCAATCCTCAATACCCAATCCTCAATCCTCAATCCTCAATCCTCAATCCTCAATCCTCAATCCTCAATCCTCAATCCTCAATCCTCAATCCTCAATCCTCAATCCTCAATCCTCATTCACAATCCTCAACCTTCAATAATCAATAATCAATCTCCAATCCTAGATCCTCAATCCTCAATCCTCAATCCTCAATCCTCAATCCTCATTCTTCAATCCTCAATACCTAATCCTGAATCTTCAATCCTCAAACATCAATCCTCAATTCCCAATCCTCAATCCTCAGTCCTCAGTCGTCAATCCTCATTCCCCGAGCCTTAGCACTCATCCTCAATCCTCAGTCTTCAATCCTCAATCCTCAAACCTAAATCCTCTACCGTCAGTCCTCGTCCTCAATCCTCAAACCTCAATCCTCAATCCGTAATATTCAATCATCAATACTCAATCTTCAATCCTGAATTCTCAATCCTCAATCCTCAATCCTCAATATTCAATCATCAATACTCAATCTTCAATCCTCAATCTTCAATCCTCAATACTCAATCTTCAATCCTCAATCCTCAATCCTCAATCCTCAATCCTGGATCCTCAATCCTCATTCTTCAATCACAATACCCAGTCCTCAATCTTCAATCCTCAATCCTCAATCCTCAATTCTCAATCGTCAATCCTCAATCCCCAGACCTCAAACATCAATACTCAACCCTCAGTCCTCGTCCTCAATCCACAAACCTCAATCCCCAATCCTCAATCTTCAATCATCAATATTCAATCTTCAGTCCTCAATCCTCAATCCTCAATCCTCAATCCTCAATCCTCAATGTACAATCCGCAATACCCAATCCTCAATCTTCAATCCTCAATCCTCAATCCTCAATCCTCAATTCTCAATACTCAGTCCTCAATTCTCAGTCCTCAAACCTCAATCCTGAATCCACAATCCTGAATCCTCAATCTTCAGACCTCAGTCCTCAACAATCAATCGTCAATTCTCAGTCCTCAATAGAATATCATCAATTCACAAATTTCAGTACTCAATACTCAATCTGCAATCTTCAAATCTCTATCCACAAACATCAATTCTCATCACTCAACCCTCAACACTGAGTCCCCAATCCTCAATCTTCAATCGTCAATCCTCAATCCTCAATTCTCAATCCTCAATCCTCAGTCCTCAGACCTGAAACCTCAATCCTCAACTCTCAGCCCTCAACCTCAATCCTCAATCCTCAATCCACAATCCTCAATCCTCAATGTTCAAACCTCAATAACCAATCCTCAATCGTCAATCCTCAATCCCCAAACGTCATCCTCAATCCCGAATCCTCAACCCTCAATCCTCAGTCCTCAAACCTCAATCCCTAATCCTCAATCCTGAATCCTCAATCTTCAGCCCTCAGTCCTCTTAAATCAACTGTCAATCCGCAGTCCTCAATAGCATATCCTCAATTCACAGTTTTCAATACTCAATCCCCATTCTTCACTCTTCAAATCTCAATCCACAAATATCAATTCTTATCACTAAACCATCATCACTCAGTCCTCAATCTTCAATCCTCAATCCTCAATCCTCAACCTTCAATCCTCAATAATGAATCTTCAATCATCAATCCTCAATCCTCAATCCTCAATCCTCAATACTGAATATTCAATCCTCAGTCCCCAATCCTCAATCTTCAATCCTCAGTCCTCAATCCTCAATCCTCAGTTCTCAATACTCAGTCCTCAGTCCTCAAACCTCAGCGCTCAATCCTCAATCCTCTATCATCAATCCTCAATCTTCAATACTCAATACTCAATCCTCAATCCGCAATCCTCAATCCTCAATCATCAATCCTCAATCTTCAATACTCAATCCTCAACCCCAATGCTCAATACTCAACCATCAACCCTCAATTCTCAGTACTCAATAGAATATCCTGAATTCTCAGGATTCAATACTCAAACCTCAAACCTCAACCCTCAGCCCTCATCCTCCATCTTCAATACTCTATCCTCAATCCTCAATCTTCAATCCTCAATACTCAATCTTCAATCCTCAATCCTCAATCCTCAATCCTCATTCTTCAATCCTCAATAACCAATCCTCAATCTTCAATCCTCAATCCTCAATACTCAGTCCTCAATTCTCAATACTCAGTCCTCAATTCTCAGTCCTCAAACCTCAATCCTGAATCCACAATCCTGAATCCTCAATCCCCAGACCTCAAGCATCAATACTTAGCCCTCAGTCCTCGTCCTCAATCCACAACACTCAATCCTCAATCCTCAATCTTCAATCATCAATCCTCAATCCTCAATTCTCAATCCTCAATCCTCAGTCCTCTGTCCTCAAACCTCAATCCTATACCCTCAGCCCTCATCCTCCATCCTCAATCCTCAATCTTCAATGCTCAATCTTATATCCTCAATATTCAATCTTCAATCCTCAATCCTCAATCTTCAATCCTCAATCCTCAATCCTCAATCCTCAATCCTCATTCTTCAATCCTGAATTCCCAATCCTCAATCTTCAATCCTCAATCCTCAATCCTCAATCCTAATTCCTCAATCCTCTTTCTTCAATCCTCAATACGCAATCCTCAATTTCAATCCTCAATCCTCAATCCTCATTTCTCAATCCTCAATCCTCAACCCTCGACCCTCATGCTCCATCCTCAGTACTCAATCCTCTATCCTCAATCTTCAATCCTCAATACACAATGTTCAATCCTCATTCCTCAATCCTCAATCCTCAATCCTCAATCTTTAATCCTCAATACTCAATCTGCAATCCTCAATCCTCAAACCTCAATCCTCAATCCTCATTCCTCAATCCTCAATACCCAATCCTCAATCCTCAATCCTCAATCCTCAATCTTCAATATTCAATCTTCAACCCTCAATCTTCAATCCTCAATAGTCAATCTTCAATCCTCAATCCTCAATCCTCAATCCTCAATCCTCAATCCTCAATCCTCAATCCTCAGGCATCAATACTCAATCGACAATATTCAATCCTCAATCCTTAATCCTCAATCCACAATCCTCAACCTTCAATACTCAATACTCAATCTTCAATCCTCAATCCTCAATCCTCAATCCTCAATCCTCTATCCTCAATCCGCAGTATTCAATCCTCAATACTCAATCTTCAATCATCATTCCTCAATCCTCAATTCTCAGTCGTCAATTCTCAGTCATCAATCCTCAATTTTCAATACTCAATCGTCAATTCTTAGTCCTCAATCCTCAATCCTCAATCCTCGTTCCTCAAACCTCAATCCTCAACCCTCAGTCTTCATCCTCAATCCTCAAACCTCAATCCTCAATACTCAATATTCAGTCATCAATACTCAATCTTCAATCCTCAATCCTCAAACCTCAATCCTCAATCCTCATTCTTCAATCCCAAATACCCAATCCTCAATCTTCAATCCTCAATCCTCAATCCTCAAGTCTCAATCCTCAATCCTTAATCCTCAATCCTCAATTTTCAATCCTCAACACTCAATCTTCAATCCTCAATCCTCAATCCTCAATCCTCAATCCTCATTCTTCAATCCTCAATACCCAATCCTCAATCTTCAATCCTCAATCCTCAATCCTCAATCCTAAATCCTCAATCCTAATTCCTCAATCCTAATTCCTCAATCCTCAATACCCAATCCTCAATTTCAATCCTCAATCCTCAATCCTCATTTCTCAATCCTCAATCCTCAACCCTCAGCCCTCATCCTCCATCCTCAATCCTCAATCCTCAATCATCAATCTTCAATCCTCAATTCTCAATCTTCAATCGTCGATCCTCAATCATCAATCCTCAATCCTCAATACTCAGGCATGAATACTCAATCTTCAATGCTCAATCCTCAATCCTCAATCCTCAATCCTCAATCCTCAACCCACAGCCCTCATCCTCAATTCTCAATTCTCAATCCTCAATCATCAGTCCCCAATCTTCAATCCTCAATCCTCAATCCTCAATCCTCAGTACTCAATCCTCAATCCTCAACCATCAATCCTCATTCCTCAATCCTCAATCCTCAATCCTCAATCTTCAATCCTCAAACCTCAGCGCTCAATCCTCAATCCTCTATCATCAATCCTGAATCTTCAATACTCAATACTCAATCCTCAATCCTCAATCCTCAATCCTCAATCATCAATCCTCAATCTTCAACACTCAATCCTCAACCCCAATGCTCAATACTCAACCATCAACCCTCAATTCTCAATACTCAATAGAATATCCTGAATTCTCAGGATTCAATACTCAAACCTCAAACCCCAACCCTCAGCCCTCATCCTCCATCTTCAATCCTCTATCCTCAATCCTCAATCTTCAATCCTCAATACTCAATCTTCAATCCTCAATCCTCAATCCTCAATCCTCATTCTTCAATCCTCAATACCCAATCCTCAATCTTCAATCCTCAATCCTCAATCCTCAATCCTCATTCTTCAATCCTCAATGCCCAATCCTCAATCTTCAATCCTCTATCCTCAATCCTCAATTCTCAACCCTCAGTTCTCATACTCAATTCTCAATTCTCAATCCTCAATCCTCAATCCTCAATCTTCAATCCTCAATAATCAATCTCCAATTCTAGATCCTCAATCCCCAATCTTCAATCCTTAATCCTCAATATTCAATCCCCAATCCCCAGTACTCAGTCTTCAATCCTCAATGCTCAATCCTCAATCCTCAATCCTCAGTCCTCAGTCCTCAATCTTCAATCCTCAAACCTCAATCCTCAACCGTCAGTCCTCATTCTCCATCCTCAATTCTCAATCCTCAATCCTCAATCCTCAGTCCTCAGTCCTCAATCTTCAATCCTCAAACCTCAATCCTCAACCGTCAGTCCTCATTCTCCATCCTCAATCCTCAATACTCAACCCTCAATCCTCAATCATCAATCATCAACATTCAACCCTCAGTCCTCGTACTCAATCCACAACCGTCAATCCTCTGTCCTCAATATTCAATCATCAATATTCAATCTTCAATCCTCAATTCTCAATCCTCAATCCTCAATCCTCAATCCTCAATATTCAATCCTCAATACTCAATCCTCAATCGTCAAACCTCAATCCTCAAGCGTCAATCCTCAATCCTGAATCCTCAACCCTCAATCCTCAGTCCTCAAACCTCAATCCCTAATCCTCAATCCTGAATCCTCAATCTTCAGCCCTCAGACCTCTTAAATCAATTGTCAATCCTCAGTCCTCAATAGAATATCCTCAATTCACAGTTTTCAATACTCAATCCCCATTCTTCACTCTTCAAATCTCAATCCACAAATATCAATTCTCATCACTAAACCATCAACACTCAGTCCTCAATCTTCAATCCTCAATCCTCAATCCTCAACCTTCAATCCTCAATAATGAATCTTCAACCATCAATCCTCAATCCTCAATCCTCAATCCTCAATCCTGAATATTCAATCCTCAGTCCCCAATCCTCAATCTTCAATCCTCAGTCCTCAATCCTCAATCCTCAATCCTCAACCCTCAATCCTCATTCCTCAAACCTCAACCCTCAACCCTCAGTCCTCATCCTCAATTCCCAATTCTCTATTCTCAATCCTCAATCCTCAATCCTCAATCTTCAATCCTGAATAATCAACCTCCAATCCTAGATCCTCAATCCCCAATCTTCAATCCTTAATCCTCAATCTTCAATCCTTAATTCTCAATCGTCAATCTTCAATCCTCAATACTCAGTCTTCAATCCTCAATGCTCAAACCTCAATCCTCAATCCTTAATCCTCAATCGTCAATCTTCAATCCTCAATACTCAATCTTCAATCCTCAATCCTCAATCCTCAATCCTTAATCCTCATTCTTCAATACTCAATACCCAATCCTCAATCTTCAATCCTCAATCCTCAATCCTCAATTCTCAATCCTCAATCCTCAGTCCTCTGTCCTCAAACCTCAATCCTCTACCCTCAGCCCTCATCCTCCATCCTCAATCCTCAATCATCAATCCTCAATCTTATATCCTCAATATTCAATCTTCAATCCTCAATCCTCAATCCTCAATTCTCAATCCTCAATCCTCAGTGAACAATACTCAATCTTCAATACTCAATCCTCAATCCTCAATCCTCAATCATCAATCCTCAATACTCAATCCTCAATCCCCATTTCGCAAACCTCAATCCTCAAGCCTCAACCCTCATCCTCAATTCTCAATTCTCAATCATCAATCCTCAATCTTCAATCCTCAATCCTCAATCCTCAATCCTCAGTACTCAATCCTCAATCCTCAATCTTCAATCCTCAATCCTCAATCCTCAATCCTCAGTACTCAATCCTCAATCCTCAACCTTCAATACTCAATACTCAATCTTCAATCCTCAATCCTCAATCCTCAATCCTCAATCCTCAATCCTCAATCTTCAATCCTCAATAATCAATTTCCAATTCTAGATCCTCAATCCCCAATCTTCAATCCTTAATTCTCAATATTCAATCCCAAATCCCCCGTACTCAATCTTCAATCCTCAATGCTCGATCCTCAATCCTCAATCCTCAGTCCTCAGTCCTCAATCCTCAATCCTCAACCATCAATCCTCATTCCTCAAACCTCAATCCTCAACCCTCAGTCCTCATCCTCAATTCTCAATTCTCAATCCTCAATCCTCAATCCTCAACCTTCAATCCTCAATAATCAATATCCGATCCTAGATCCTCAATCCCCAATCTTCAATCGTTAATCCTCAATCTTCAATCCTCAATCCCCAGTCATCAATCTTCAATCCTCAATGCTCAATCCTCAGTCCTCAATCCTCAGTCCTCAATCCCCAATCCTCAATCCTCAAACCTCAATCCTCAACCGTCAGTCCTCGTCCTCAATCCTCAAACCTCAATCCTCAATCCTCAATATTCAATCATCAATACTCAATCTTCAATCCTCAATCATCAAACCTCAATCCTCAATCCTCAATCCTCAATCCTCAATCCTCAATCCCCAGTCCTCAAACCTCAAACCTCAACCCTCAGTCCTCATACTCAATTCTCAATTCTCAATCCTCAATCCTGAATCCTCAATCTTCAATCCTCAATAATCAATCTCCGATCCTAGGTCCTCAATCCCCAACCTTCAATCGTTAATCCTCAATCTTCAATCCTCAATCCCCAGTCATCAATCTTCAATCCTCACTGCTCAATCCTCAATCCTCAATCCTCAATCCTCAGTCCTCAATCCCCAATCCTCAATCCTCAAACCTCAATCCTCAACCGTCAGTCCTCGTCCTCAATCCTCAAACCTCAATCCTCAATCCTCAATATTCAATCATCAATACTCAATCTTCAATCCTCAATCCTCAAACCTCAATCCTCAATCCTCATTCTTCAATCCTAAATACCCAATCCTCAATTTCCAATCCTCAATCCTCAATCCTCAATTCTCAATCCTCAACCATTAATCCTCAGACCTCAAACATCAATAGTCAACACTCAGTCCTCGTCCTCAATCCACAACCCTCAATCCTCAGTCCTCCATATTCAATCATCAATATTCAATCTTCTATCCTCAATCCTCAATCCTCAACCCTCAATCCTCAATCCTCAATCTTCAACACTGAATACTCAATCCTCAATACCCAGTCCTCAATCTTCAATCCTCAATACTCAATCTTCAATCCTCAATCCTCAACCCTCAATCCTCAATCCTCAATCTTCAATCCTCAACACTAATCTTCAATCCTCAATCCTCAATCCTCAATCCTCAATCCTCATTCTTCAATCCTCAATACCCAATCCTCAATCTTCAATCCTCAATCCTCAATCCTCAATCCTAATTCCTCAATCCTCATTCTTCAATCCTCAATACCCAATCCTCAATTTCAATCCTCAATCCTCAATCTTCAATTATCAATACTCAACCTGCAATCCTCAATACTCAAACCTCAATCCTCAATCCTCAATCCTCAATCCTCAATCCTCAATATTCAATTATCAATACTCAATCTTCAACCCTCAATCTTCAATCCTCAATAGTCAATCTTCAATCCTCAATCCTCAATCCTCAATCCTCAATCCTCAATCCTCAATCCTCAATCCTCAGGCATCAATACTCAATCGACAATATTCAATCCTCAATCCTTAATCCTCAATCCACAATCCTCAACCTTCAATACTCAATACTCAATCTTCAATCCTCAATCCTCAATCCTCAATTCTCAATCCTCTATCCTCAATCCGCAGTATTCAATCCTCAATACTCAATCTTCAATCATCATTCCTCAATCCTCAATTCTCAGTCGTCAATTCTCAGTCATCAATCCTCAATTTTCAATACTCAATCGTCAATCCTTAGTCCTCAATCCTCAATCCTCAATCCTCGTTCCTCAAACCTCAATCCTCAACCCTCAGTCTTCATCCTCAATCCTCAAACCTCAATCCTCAATACTCAATATTCAGTCATCAATACTCAATCTTCAATCCTCAATCCTCAAACCTCAATCCTCAATCCTCATTCTTCAATCCCAAATACCCAATCCTCAATCTTCAATCCTCAATCCTCAATCCTCAATTCTCAATCCTCAATCCTTAATCCTCAATCCTCAATTTTCAATCCTCAACACTCAATCTTCAATCCTCAATCCTCAATCCTCAATCCTCAATCCTCATTCTTCAATCCTCAATACCCAATCCTCAATCTTCAATCCTCAATCCTCAATCCTCAATCCTAAATCCTCAATCCTAATTCCTCAATCCTCAATACCCAATCCTCAATTTCAATCCTCAATCCTCAATCCTCATTTCTCAATCCTCAATCCTCAACCCTCAGCCCTCATCCTCCATCCTCAATCCTCAATCCTCAATCATCAATCTTCAATCCTCAATTCTCAATCTTCAATCGTCGATCCTCAATCATCAATCCTCAATCCTCAATACTCAGGCATGAATACTCAATCTTCAATGCTCAATCCTCAATCCTCAATCCTCAATCCTCAATCCTCAACCCACAGCCCTCATCCTCAATTCTCAATTCTCAATCCTCAATCATCAGTCCCCAATCTTCAATCCTCAATCCTCAATCCTCAATCCTCAGTACTCAATCCTCAATCCTCAACCATCAATCCTCAGTACTCAATCTTCAATCCTCAATCCTCAGTCCTCAATCCTCAATACTCAATCTTCAATCCTCAATCCTCAATCCTCAATCTTCAATCCTCAATACTCAATCTGCAATCCTCAATCCTCAAACCTCAATCCTCAATCCTCATTCTTCAATCCTCAATACCCAATCTTCAATCTTCAATCCTCAATCCTCAATTCTCAATCCTCAACCCTCAATCCTTAATCCTCAGACCTCAAACATCAATGTTCAACCCTCAGTCCTCGTCCTCAATCCACAACCCTCAATCCTCAGTTCTCAATATTCAATCATCAATATTCAATCTTCAATCCTCAATCCTCAATCCTCAATCCTCAATTCTGAATCCTCAATCTTCAATCCTCAATCCTCAATCCTCAATCTTCAACCCTCAATCTTCAATCCTCAATACTCAATCTTCAATCCTCAATCCTCAATCGTCAATCCACAATCCTCAATCCTCAATCCTCAGGCGTCAATACTCAATCTACAATATTCAATCCTCAATCCTTAATCCTCAATCCACAATCCTCAATCTTCAATACTCAATACTCAATCTTCAATCCTCAATCCTCAATCCTCAATACTCAATCCTCAATCCTCAATCCGCAATATTCAATCCTCAATACTCAATCTTCAATCATCAATCCTCAATCCTCAATTCTCAGTCGACAATCCTCAGTCATCAATCCTCAATCTTCAATACTCAATCGTCAATCCTTAGTCCTCAATCCTCAATCCTCAATCCTCGTTCCTCAAACCTCAATCCTCAACACTCAGTCTTCATCCTCAATCCTCAAACGTCAATCCTCAATACTCAATATTCAGTCATCAATACTCAATCTTCAATCCTCAATCCTCAAACCTCAATCCTCAATCCTCATTCTTCAAACCTAAATACCCAATCCTCAATCTTCAATCCTCAATCCTCAATCCTCAATTCTCAATCCTCAATCCTCAATCCTCAATCCTCAATATTCAATCATTAACACTCAATCTTCAATCCTCAATCTTCAATCCTCAATACTCAATCTTCAATCCTTATTCCTCAATCCTCAATCCTCAATCCTAATTCCTCAATCCTCATTCTTCAATCCTCAATACCCAATCCTCATTCCTCAATCCTCAATACCCAATCCTCAATCCTCAATCCTCAATCCTCAATCTTCAATCGCCAATACTCAATCCTCAAACATCAATCCTCAATTCTCAATCCTCAATCCTCAGTCCTCAGTCGTCAAACCTCAATCCCCGACCCTTAGCACTCGTCCTCAATCCTCAGTCTTCAATCCTCAATCCTCAAACCTAAATCCTCTACCGTCAGTCCTCGTCCTCAATCCTCAAACCTCAATCCTCAATCCTCAATATTCAATCATCAATACTCAATCTTCAATCCTCAATCCTCATTCCTCAATCCTCAATCCTCAATCCTCAATCCTCAGTCCTCAAACCTCAATCCTCAACACTCAATTCTCTATCCTCAATCTTCAATCCTCAATCCTCAATCCTCAATCCCCAATCCTCAATCCTCAGGCATCAATACTCAATCTTCAATACTCAATCCTCAATCCTCAATCCTCAATCCTCAATCCTCAACCCTCAATCCTCATTCCTCAATCCTCATTCTTCAATACTCAATACCCAATCCTCAATCTTCAATCCTCAATCCTCAATCCTCAATTCTCAATCCTCAATCCTCAGTCCTCTGTCCTCAAACCTCAATCCTATACCCTCAGCCCTCATCCTCCATCCTCAATCCTCAATCATCAATGCTCAATCTTATATCTTCAATATTCAATCCTCAATCCTCAATCCTCAATCCTCAATCATCAATGCTCAATCTTATATCTTCAATATTCAATCCTCAATCCTCAATCCTCAATCCTCAATCCTCAATCCTCAATCCTCAATCCTCAGTGATCAATACTCAATCTTCAATACTCAATCCTCAATCCTCAATCCTCAATCCTCAATCCTCAATCCTCAATTCTCAATCCTCAATCCCCATTTCCCAAACCTCAATCCTCAACCCTCAGCCCTCATCCTCAATTCTCAATTCTCAATCCTCAATCATCAATCCTCAATCTTCAATCCTCAATCCTCAATCCTCAATCCTCAGTACTCAATCCTCAACCCTCAGTCATCATCCTCAATTCTCAATTCTCAATCCTCAATCCTCAATCCTCAATCCTCAATCGTCAATCCTCAATCCTCAATCCTCACTCCTCAGTACTCAATCCTCTATCCTCAATCTTCAGTTCTCAATACTCAATCTTCAATCCTCATTCCTCAATCCTCAATCCTCAATCCTCAATCTTCAATCCTCAATACTCAATCTGCAATCCTCAATCCTCAAACCTCAATCCTCAATCCTCATTCCTCAATACGCAATCCTCAATCCTCAATCCTCAATCATCAATCCTCAATCCTCAATCCTCAATCCTCAATCTTCAATCATCAATATTCAACCCTCAGTCCTCGTCCTCAATCCACAACCGTCAATACTCTGTCCTCAATATTCAATCATCAATATTCAATCTTCAATCCTCAATTCTCAATCCTCAATCCTCAATCCTCAATCCTCAATATTCAATCCTCAATACTCAATCCTCAATCGTCAAACCTCAATCCTCAAGCGTCAATCCTCAATCCTGAATCCTCAACCCTCAATCCTCAGTCCTCAAACCTCAATCCCTAATCCTCAATCCAGAATCCTCAATCTTCAGCCCTCAGTCCTCTTAAATCAATTGTCAATCCTCAGTCCTCAATAGAATATCCTCAATTCACAGTTTTCAATACTCAATCCCCATTCTTCACTCTTCAAATCTCAATACACAAATATCAATTCTCATCACTAAACCATCAACACTCAGTCCTCAATCTTCAATCCTCAATCCTCAATCCTCAACCTTCAATCCTCAATAATGAATCTTCAACCATCAATCCTCAATCCTCAATCCTCAATCCTCAATCCTGAATATTCAATCCTCAGTCCCCAATCCTCAATCTTCAATCCTCAGTCCTCAATCCTCAATCCTCAATTCTCAATACTCAGTCCTCAGTCCTCAAACCTCAGCGCTCAATCCTCAATCCTCTATCATCAATCCTGAATCTTCAATACTCAATACTCAATCCTCAATCCTCAATCCTCAATCCTCAATCATCAATCCTCAATCTTCAACACTCAATCCTCAACCCCAATGCTCAATACTCAACCATCAACCCTCAATTCTCAATACTCAATAGAATACCCTGAATTCTCAGGATTCAATACTCAAACCTCAAACCCCAACCCTCAGCCCTCATCCTCCATCTTCAATCCTCTATCCTCAATCCTCAATCTTCAATCCTCAATACTCAATCTTCAATCCTCAATCCTCAATCCTCAATCCTCATTCTTCAATCCTCAATACCCAATCCTCAATCTTCAATCCTCAATCCTCAATCCTCAATCCTCATTCTTCAATCCTCAATGCCCAATCCTCAATCTTCAATCCTCTATCCTCAATCCTCAATTCTCAACCCTCAGTTCTCATACTCAATTCTCAATTCTCAATCCTCAATCCTCAATCCTCAATCTTCAATCCTCAATAATCAATCTCCAATTCTAGATCCTCAATCCCCAATCTTCAATCCTTAATCCTCAATATTCAATCCCCAATCCCCAGTACTCAGTCTTCAATCCTCAATGCTCAATCCTCAATCCTCAATCCTCAGTCCTCAGTCCTCAATCTTCAATCCTCAAACCTCAATCCTCAACCGTCAGTCCTCATTCTCCATCCTCAATTCTCAATCCTCAATCCTCAATCCTCAGTCCTCAGTCCTCAATCTTCAATCCTCAAACCTCAATCCTCAACCGTCAGTCCTCATTCTCCATCCTCAATCCTCAATCCTCAACACTCAATCCTCAATCATCAATCATCAACATTCAACCCTCAGTCCTCGTACTCAATCCACAACCGTCAATCCTCTGTCCTCAATATTCAATCATCAATATTCAATCTTCAATCCTCAATTCTCAATCCTCAATCCTCAATCCTCAATCCTCAATATTCAATCCTCAATACTCAATCCTCAATCGTCAAACCTCAATCCTCAAGCGTCAATCCTCAATCCTGAATCCTCAACCCTCAATCCTCAGTCCTCAAACCTCAATCCCTAATCCTCAATCCTGAATCCTCAATCTTCAGCCCTCAGACCTCTTAAATCAATTGTCAATCCTCAGTCCTCAATAGAATATCCTCAATTCACAGTTTTCAATACTCAATCCCCATTCTTCACTCTTCAAATCTCAATCCACAAATATCAATTCTCATCACTAAACCATCAACACTCAGTCCTCAATCTTCAATCCTCAATCCTCAATCCTCAACCTTCAATCCTCAATAATGAATCTTCAACCATCAATCCTCAATCCTCAATCCTCAATCCTCAATCCTGAATATTCAATCCTCAGTCCCCAATCCTCAATCTTCAATCCTCAGTCCTCAATCCTGAATCCTCAATTCTCAATACAGAGTCCTCAGTCCTCAAACATCAGCGCTCAATCCTCAATCCTCTATCATCAATCCTGAATCTTCAATAGTCAATACTCAATCCTCAATCCTCAATCCTCAATCCTCAATCCTCAATTCTCAATCCTCAATCCTCGTCCTCAATCCACAACCCTCAATACTCAATCCTCAATCTTCAATCATCAATATTCAATCTTCAGTCCTCAACCCTCAATCCTCAATACTCAAACCTCAATCGTCAATCCTCAATGTTCAATCCGCAATACCCAATCCTCAATCTTCAATCCTCAATCCTCAACACTCAATCCTCAATTCTCAATACTCAGTCCTCAATTCTCAGTCCGCAAACCTCAATCCTGAATCCACAATCCTGAATCCTCAATCTTCAGACCTCAGTCCTCAACAATCAGTCGTCAATTCTCAGTCCTCAATAGAATATCATCAATTCACAAATTTCAATACTCAATACTCAATCTGCAATCTTCAAATCTCTATCCACAAACATCAATTCTCATCACTCAACCTTCAACACTCAGTCCCCAATCCTCAAACTTCAATCCTCAATCCTCAATCCTCAATTCTCAATCCTCAATCCTCAGTCCTCAGACCTCAAACCTCAATCCTCAACTCTCAGCCCTCATCCTCAATCCTCAATCCTCAATATTCAATCCTCAATCCTCAAGCCTCAATCCTCAATCCTCAATCCTCAGTCCTCAAACCTTAATCCTCAACACTCAATTCTCAATCCTCAATCTTCAATCCTCAATCCTCAATCCTCAATCCCCAATCCTCAATCCTCAGGCATCAATACTCAATCTTCAATACTCAATCCTCAATCCTCAATCCTCAATCCTGAATCCTCAACCCTCAATCCTCATTCCACAAACCTCAATCCTCAACCCTCAGTCCTCATCCTCAATTCCCAATTCTCTATTCTCAATCCTCAATCCTCAATCCTCAATCTTCAATCCTCAATAATCAACCTCCAATCCTAGAACCTCAATCCCCAATCTTCAATCCTTAATCCTCAATCTTCAATCCTTAATTCTCAAACGTCAATCTTCAATCCTCAATACTCAATCCTCAATCCTAATTCCTCAATCCTCATTCTTCAATCCTCAATACCCAATCCTCAATTTCAATCCTCAATCCTCAATCTTCAATTATCAATACTCAATCTGCAATCCTCAATACTCAAACCTCAATCCTCAATCCTCATTCTGCATTCCTCAATACCCAATCCTCAATCTTCAATCCTCAATCATCAATCCTCAATCCTCAATCCTCAATCCTCAATTCTCAATCCTCAATCTTCAATCCTCAATCCTCAATCCCCAATACTCAATCCTCAATCTTCAATCCTCAATACCCACTCCTCAATCTTCAATCCTCAATCCTCAATACTCAATCCTAATTCCTCAATCCTCATTCTTCAGTCCTCAATACCCAATCTTCAATTTCAATCGTCAATCCTCAATCCTCAATCCTCAATAATCAATCCTCATTCTTCAATCCTCAATACCCAATCCTCTATCTTCATTCCTCAAACATCAATCCTCAACTCTCAATCCTCAATCCTCAGTCCTCAGTCGTCGAACCTCAGTCCCCGACCCTTGGCACTCATCCTCAATCCTCAGTCCTCAATCCTCAATCCTCAAACCTAAATCCTCTACCGTCAGTCCTCGTCCTCAATCCTCAAACCTCAATCCTCAGTCCTCAATATTCAATCATGAATACTCAATCTTCAATCCTCAATCCTCAATCCTCAATCCTCAATCCTCAATACTCAATCCTCAGGCATCAATACTCAATCTACAATATTCAATCCTCAATCCTTAATCCTCAATCCACAATCCTCAACCTTCAATACTCAATACTCAATCTACAATCCTCAATCCTCAATCCTCAATCCTCAATCCTCAATCCTCAATCCTCAATCCTCAATACTCAATCCTCAATATTCAATCATCAATACTCAATCTTCAATCCTCAATCCTCAAACCTCAATCCTCAATCCTCATTCTTCAATCCTAAATACCCAATCCTCAATATTCAATCCTCAATCCTTAATCCTCAATCCAGAATCCTCAACCTTCAATACTCAATACTCAATCTTCAATCCTCAATCGTCAATCCTTAGTCCTCAATCCTCAATCCTCAATCCCCGTTCCTCAAACCTCAATCCTCAACCCTCGGTCTTCATTCTCAATCCTCAAACCTCAATCCTCATTCCTCAATATTCAATCATCAATACCCAAACCTCAATCCTCAATCCTCAATCCTAATTCCTCAAACCTCAATCCTCAACCCTCAGTCCTCATACTCAATTCGCAATTCTCAATCTTCAATCCTCAATCCTCAATCTTCAATCCTCAATAATCTATCTCCAACCCTCAATCCTCAATCCTCGATCCTCAATCCTCAGGCATCAATACTCAATCTTCAATACTCAATCCTCAATCCTCAATCCTCAATCCTCAATCCTCAAACCTCAATCCTCAATCCTCAATATTCAATCATCAATACTCAATCTTCAATCCTCAATCCTCAATCCTCAATCCTCAATCCTCAATCCTCAATCCTCAATCCTCAATCCTCAATCCTCAATCCTCAATCCTCAATCCTCAATCCTCAATCCTCAATCCTCAATCCCAAATCCTCAACCTTCAATACTCAATAATCAATCTCCAATCCTAGATCCTCAATCCTCAATCCTCAATCCTCAATCCTCAATCCTCAATCTTCAATCCTCAATACCTAATCCTCAATCTTCAATCCTCAAACATCAATCCTCAATTCTCAATCCTCAATCCTCAGTCCTCAGTCGTCAAACCTCAATCCCCGACCCTTAGCACTCGTCCTCAATCCTCAGTCTTCAATCCTCAATCCTCAAACCTAAATCCTCTACCGTCAGTCCTCGTCCTCAATCCTCAAACCTCAATCCTCAATCCTCAATATTCAATCATCAATACTCAATCTTCAATCCTCAATCCTCTTTCCTCAATCCTCAATCCTCAATCCTCAATCCTCAGTCCTCAAACCTCAATCCTCAACACTCAATTCTCAATCCTCAATCTTCAATCCTCAATCCTCAATCCTCAATCCCCAATCCTCAATCCTCAGGCATCAATACTCAATCTTCAATACTCAATCCTCAATCCTCAATCCTCAATCCTCAATCCTCAACCCTCAATCCTCATTCCTCAATCCTCATTCTTCAATACTCAATACCCAATCCTCAATCTTCAATCCTCAATCCTCAATCCTCAATTCTCAATCCTCAATCCTCAGTCCTCTGTCCTCAAACCTCAATCCTATACCCTCAGCCCTCATCCTCCATCCTCAGTCCTCAATCATCAATGCTCAATCTTATATCTTCAATATTCAATCCTCAATCCTCAATCCTCAATCCTCAATCATCAATGCTCAATCTTATATCTTCAATATTCAATCCTCAATCCTCAATCCTCAATCCTCAATCCTCAATCCTCAATCCTCAATCCTCAGTGATCAATACTCAATCTTCAATACTCAATCCTCAATCCTCAATCCTCAATCCTCAATCCTCAATCCTCAATTCTCAATCCTCAATCCCCATTTCCCAAACCTCAATCCTCAACCCTCAGCCCTCATCCTCAATTCTCAATTCTCAATCCTCAATCATCAATCCTCAATCTTCAATCCTCAATCCTCAATCCTCAATCCTCAGTACTCAATCCTCAACCCTCAGTCATCATCCTCAATTCTCAATTCTCAATCCTCAATCCTCAATCCTCAATCCTCAATCGTCAATCCTCAATCCTCAATCCTCACTCCTCAGTACTCAATCCTCTATCCTCAATCTTCAGTTCTCAATACTCAATCTTCAATCCTCATTCCTCAATCCTCAATCCTCAATCCTCAATCTTCAATCCTCAATACTCAATCTGCAATCCTCAATCCTCAAACCTCAATCCTCAATCCTCATTCCTCAATACGCAATCCTCAATCCTCAATCCTCAATCATCAATCCTCAATCCTCAATCCTCAATCCTCAATCTTCAATCATCAATATTCAACCCTCAGTCCTCGTCCTCAATCCACAACCGTCAATACTCTGTCCTCAATATTCAATCATCAATATTCAATCTTCAATCCTCAATTCTCAATCCTCAATCCTCAATCCTCAAGCCTCAATATTCAATCCTCAATACTCAATCCTCAATCGTCAAACCTCAATCCTCAAGCGTCAATCCTCAATCCTGAATCCTCAACCCTCAATCCTCAGTCCTCAAACCTCAATCCCTAATCCTCAATCCTGAATCCTCAATCTTCAGCCCTCAGTCCTCTTAAATCAATTGTCAATCCTCAGTCCTCAATAGAATATCCTCAATTCACAGTTTTCAATACTCAATCCCCATTCTTCACTCTTCAAATCTCAATACACTAATATCAATTCTCATCACTAAACCATCAACACTCAGTCCTCAATCTTCAATCCTCAATCCTCAATCCTCAACCTTCAATCCTCAATAATGAATCTTCAACCATCAATCCTCAATCCTCAATCCTCAATCCTCAATCCTGAATATTCAATCCTCAGTCCCCAATCCTCAATCTTCAATCCTCAGTCCTCAATCCTCAATCCTCAATTCTCAATACTTAGTCCTCAGTCCTCAAACCTCAGCGCTCAATCCTCAATCCTCTATCATCAATCCTGAATCTTCAATACTCAATACTCAATCCTCAATCCTCAATCCTCAATCCTCAATCATCAATCCTCAATCTTCAACACTCAATCCTCAACCCCAATGCTCAATACTCAACCATCAACCCTCAATTCTCAATACTCAATAGAATATCCTGAATTCTCAGGATTCAATACTCAAACCTCAAACCCCAACCCTCAGCCCTCATCCTCCATCTTCAATCCTCTATCCTCAATCCTCAATCTTCAATCCTCAATACTCAATCTTCAATCCTCAAAACTCAATCCACAATCCTCATTCCTCAATACCCAATCCTCAATCTTCAATCCTCAATCCTCAATCCTCAATTCTCAATCCTCAATCCTCGTCCTCAATCCACAACCCTCAATACTCAATCCTCAATCTTCAATCATCAATATTCAATCTTCAGTCCTCAACACTCAATCCTCAATACTCAAACCTCAATCGTCAATCCTCAATGTTCAATCCGCAATACCCAATCCTCAATCTTCAATCCTCAATCCTCAACACTCAATCCTCAATTCTCAATACTCAGTCCTCAATTCTCAGTCCGCAAACCTCAATCCTGAATCCACAATCCTGAATCCTCAATCTTCAGACCTCAGTCCTCAACAATCAGTCGTCAATTCTCAGTCCTCAATAGAATATCATCAATTCACACATTTCGATACTCAATACTCAATCTGCAATCTTCAAATCTCTATCCACAAACATCAATTCTCATCACTCAACCTTCAACACTCAGTCCCCAATCCTCAAACTTCAATCCTCAATCCTCAATCCTCAATTCTCAATCCTCAATCCTCAGTCCTCAGACCTCAAACCTCAATCCTCAACTCTCAGCCCTCATCCTCAATCCTCAATCCTCAATATTCAATCCTCAATCCTCAAGCCTCAATCCTCAATCCTCAATCCTCAGTTCTCAAACCTTAATCCTCAACACTCAATTCTCAATCCTCAATCTTCAATCCTCAATCCTCAATCCTCAATCCCCAATCCTCAATCCTCAGGCATCAATACTCAATCTTCAATACTCAATCCTCAATCCTCAATCCTCAATCCTGAATCCTCAACCCTCAATCCTCATTCCACAAACCTCAATCCTCAACCCTCAGTCCTCATCCTCAATTCCCAATTCTCTATTCTCAATCCTCAATCCTCAATCCTCAATCTTCAATCCTCAATAATCAACCTCCAATCCTAGAACCTCAATCCCCAATCTTCAATCCTTAATCGTCAATCTTCAATCCTTAATTCTCAATCGTCAATCTTCAATCCTCAATACTCAATCTTCAATCCTCAATCCTCAATCCTCAATCCTCAATCCTCATTCTTCAATCATCAATACCCAATCCTCAATTTCAATCCTCAATCCTCAATCCTCAATTCTCAATCCTCAATCCTCAGTCCTCAGTCCTCAAACCGCAATCCTCAACCCTCAGCCCTCATCCTCCATCCTCAATCCTCAATCCTCAATCCTCAATCCTCAATCTTCAATCCTCAATTCTCAATCCTCAATCCTCAACCCTCAATCCTCATTCCTCAAACCTCAATCCTCAACCCTCAGTTCTCATACTCAATTCTCAATTCTCAATCCTCAATCCTCAATCCTCAATCTTCAATCCTCAATAATCAATCTCCAATTCTAGATCCTCAATCCCCAATCTTCAATCCTTAATCCTCAATATTCAATCCCCAATCCCCAGTACTCAATCTTCAATCCTCAATGCTCAATCCTCAATCCTCAATCCTCAGTCCTCAGTCCTCAATCTTCAATCCTCAAACCTCAATCCTCAACCGTCAGTCCTCATTCTCCATCCTCAATCCTCAATCCTCAATCCTCAATCCTCAGTCCTCAGTCCTCAATCTTCAATCCTCAAACCTCAATCCTCAACCGTCAGTCCTCATTCTCCATCCTCAATCCTCAATCCTCAATCCTCAATCCTCAATCTTCAATCATCAACATTCAACCCTCAGTCCTCGTCCTCAATCCACAACCGTCAATCCTCTGTCCTCAATATTCAATCATCAATATTCAATCTTCAATCCTCAATTCTCAATCCTCAATCCTCAATCCTCAATCCTCAATATTCAATCCTCAATACTCAATCCTCAATCGTCAAACCTCAATCCTCAAGCGTCAATCCTCAATCCTGAATCCTCAACCCTCAATCCTCAGTCCTCAAACCTCAATCCCTAATCCTCAATCCTGAATCCTCAATCTTCAGCCCTCAGTCCTCTTAAATCAATTGTCAATCCTCAGTCCTCAATAGAATATCCTCAATTCACAGTTTTCAATACTCAATCCCCATTCTTCACTCTTCAAATCTCAATCCACAAATATCAATTCTCATCACTAAACCATCAACACTCAGTCCTCAATCTTCAATCCTCAATCCTCAAGCCTCAACCTTCAATCCTCAATAATGAATCTTCAACCATCAATCCTCAATCCTCAATCCTCAATCCTCAATATTCAATCCTCAATACCCAATCTGCAATCCTCAATCCTCAAACCTCAATCCTCAATCCTCATTCTTCAATCCTCAATGCCCAATCCTCAATCTTCAATCCTCAATCCTCAATCCTCAATTCTCAACCCTCAATCCTTAATCCTCAGACCTCAAACATCAATATTCAACACTCAGTCCTCGCCCTCAATCCACAACCCTCAATCCTCAGTCCTCAATATTCAATCATCAATATTCAATCTTCAATCCTCAATCCTCAATCCTCAATCCTCAATTCTGAATCCTCAATCTTCAATCCTCAATCCTCAATCCTCAATACTCAATCGTCAATCTTCAATCCTGAATACCCACTCCTCAATCTTCAATCCTCAATCCTCAATCCCCAATCCTAATTCCTCAATCGTCATTCTTCAATCATCAATTCCCAATCCTCAATTTCAATCCTCAATCCTCAATCCTCAGTTCTCAATCCTCAATCCTCAGTCCTCAGCCCTCAAACCGCAATCCTCAACCCTCAGCCCTCATTCTCCATCCTCAATCCTCAATCCTCAATCCTCAATCCTCAATCTTCAATCCTCAATTCTCAATCCTCAATCCTCAACCCTCAATCCTCATTCCTCAAACCTCAATCCTCAACCCTCAGTTCTCATACTCAATTCTCAATTCTCAATCCTCAATCCTCAATCCTCAATCTTCAATCCTCAATAATCAATCTCCAATTCTAGATCCTCAATCCCCAATCTTCAATCCTTAATCCTCAATATTCAATCCCCAATCCCCAGTACTCAATCTTCAATCCTCAATGCTCAATCCTCAATCCTCAATCCTCAGTCCTCAGTCCTCAATCTTCAATCCTCAAACCTCAATCCTCAACCGTCAGTCCTCATTCTCCATCCTCAATCCTCAATCCTCAATCCTCAATCTTCAATCCCCAATACTCAATCTTCAATGCTCAATCCTCAATCCTCAATCCTCAATCCTCAATCCTCAGGCATCAATACTCAATCTGCAATACTCAATCCTCAATCCTCAATCCTCAATCCTCAATCCTCAACCATCAATCCTCATTCCTCAAACCTCAATCCTCAACCCTCAGTCCTCATCCTCAATTCTCAATTCTCAATCCTCAATCCTCAATCCTCAATCTTCAATCCTCAATAATCAATATCCGATCCTAGATCCTCAATCCTCAATCCTCAATCCTCAATCTTCAATCCTCAATACTCAATCTGCAATCCTCAATCCTCAAACCTCAATCCTCAATCCTCATTCCTCAATACCCAATCCTCTATCTTCAATCCTCAATCCTCTATCCTCAATTCTCAATCCTCAATCCTTAATCCTCAGACCTCAAACATCAATATTCAACCCTCAGTCCTCGTCCTCAATCCACAACCCTCAATCCTCAATCCTCAATATTCAGTCCTCAATACTCAATCTTCAATCCTCAATCCTCAATCCTCAATCCTCAATCCTCATTCTTCAATCCTCAATACCCAATCCTCAATCTTCAATACTCAATCCTCAATCCTCAATTCGCAGTCCTCAATCGTCAATCCCCAGACCTCAAACATCAATACTCAACCCTCAGTCCTCGTCCTCAATCCTCAACATTCAATCCTCAATCCTCAATCTTCAATCATCAATATTCAATCTTCAGTCCTCAACACTCAATCCTCAATCCTCAATCCTCAATCCTCAATGTTCAATCCGCAATACCCAATCCTCAATCTTCAATCCTCAATCCTCAATCCTCAGTCCTCAATTCTCAATACTCAGTCCTCAATTCTCAGTCCTCAAACCTCAATCCTGAATCCACAATCCTGAATCCTCAATCTTCAGTCCTCAGTCCTCAACAATCAGTCGTCAATTCTCAGTCCTCAATAGAATATCATCAATTCACACATTTCAATACTCAATACTCAATCTGCAATCTTCAAATCTCTATCCACAAACATCAATTCTCATCACTCAACCCTCAAAACTCAGTCCCCAATCCTCAATCTTCAATACTCAATCCTCAATCCTCAATTCTCAATCCTCAATCCTCAGTCCTCAGACCTCAAACCTCAATCCTCAACTCTCAGCCCTCATCCTCAATCCTCAATCCTCAATCTTCAATCCTCAATCCTCAATCCTCAAGCCTCAATCCTCAATCCTCAATCCTCAGTCTTCAAACCTCAATCCTCAACACTCAATTCTCAATCCTCAATCTTCAATCCTCAATCCTCAATCCTCAAACCCCAATCCTCAATCCTCAGGCATCAATACTCAGTCTTCAATACTCAATCCTCAATCCTCAATCCTCAATCCTCAATCCTCAACCCTCAATCCTCATTCCTCAAACCTCAATCCTCAACCCTCAGTCCTCATCCTCAATTCTCAATTCTCAATTCTCAATCCTCAATCCTCAATCCTCAATCTTCAATCCTCAATAATCAACCTCCAATCCTAGATCCTCAATCTCCAATCTTGAATCCTTAATCCCCAATCTTCAATCCTTAATGCTCAATCGTCAATCTTCAATCCTCAATACTCAAACTTCTATCCTCAATCCTCAATCGTCAATTCTCAATCCTTAATCCTCAATCGTCAATCTTCAATCCTCAATACTCAATCTTCAATCCTCAATCCTCAATCCTCAATCCTCAATCCTCATTCGTCAGTACTCAATACCCAATCCTCGGTCTTCAATCCTCAATCCTCAGTCCTCAATTCTCAATCCTCAATCCTCAGTCCACTGTCCTCAAACCTCAATCCTCTACCCTCAGCCCTCATCCTCCATCCTCAATCCTCAATCATCAATCCTCAATCTTATATCCTCAATATTCAATCTTCAATCCTCAATCCTCAATCCTCAATCCTCAATCCTCAATCCTCAGTGATCAATACTCAATCTTCAATACTCAACCCTCAATCCTCAATCCTCAATGCTCAATCCTCAATCCTCAATCCTCAATCTTCAATCTTCAATCCTCAATCCTCAATACTCAATCCTCAATCTTCAATCCTGAATACCCACTCCTCAATCTTCAATCCTCAATCCTCAATCCTCAATCCTAATTCCTCAATCCTCATTCTTCAATCATCAATACCCAATCCTCAATTTCAATCCTCAATCCTCAATCCTCAATTCTCAATCCTCAATCATCAGTCCTCAGACCTCAAACCGCAATCCTCAACCCTCAACCCTCAGTCCTCGTCCTCAATCCACAACCCTCAATCCTCAGTCCTCAATATTCAATCATCAATATTCAATCTTCAATCCTCAATCCTCAATCCTCAATCCTCAATTCTGAATCCTCAATCTTCAATCCTCAATCCTCAATCCTCAATACTCAATCCTCAATCTTCAATCCTGAATACCCACTCCTCAATCTTCAATCCTCAATCCTCAATCCCCAATCCTAATTCCTCAATCGTCATTCTTCAATCATCAATTCCCAATCCTCAATTTCAATCCTCAATCCTCAATCCTCAGTTCTCAATCCTCAATCCTCATTCCTCAATACCCAATCCTCAATCTTCAATCCTCAATCCTCAATCCTCAATCTTCAATCCTCAATCCTCAGGCATCAATACTCAATCTTCAATACTCAATCCTCAATCCTCAATCCTCAATCCTCAATCCTCAACCCTCAATCCTCAATCCTCAATCTTCAATCATCAATATTCAATCTTCAGTCCTCAACCCTCAATCCTCAATACTCAAACCTCAATCGTCAATCCTCAATGTTCAATCCGCAATACCCAATCCTCAATCTTCAATCCTCAATCCTCAACACTCAATCCTCAATTCTCAATACTCAGTCCTCAATTCTCAGTCCTCAAACCTCAATCCTGAATCCACAATCCTGAATCCTCAATCTTCAGACCTCAGTCCTCAACAATCAGTCGTCAATTCTCAGTCCTCAATAGAATATCATCAATTCACACATTTCAATACTCAATACTCAATCTGCAATCTTCAAATCTCTATCCACAAACATCAATTCTGATCACTCAACCTTCAACACTCAGTCCCCAATCCTCAAACTTCAATCCTCAATCCTCAATCCTCAATTCTCAATCCTCAATCCTCAGTCCTCAGACCTCAAACCTCAATCCTCAACTCTCAGCACTCATCCTCAATCCTCAATCCTCAATCTTCAATCCTCAATCCTCAAGCCTCAGTCCTCAATCCTCAATCCTCAGTCCTCAAACCTTAATCCTCAACACTCAATTCTCAATACCCAATCCTCAATCTTCAATACTCAATCCTCAATCCTCAATTCGCAGTCCTCAATCGTCAATCCCCAGACCTCAAACATCAATACTCAACCCTCAGTCCTCGTCCTCAATCCTCAACATTCAATCCTCAATCCTCAATCTTCAATCATCAATATTCAATCTTCAGTCCTCAACACTCAATCCCCAATACTCAATCTTCAATCGTCAATCCTCAATCCCCAATCCTCAATCCTCAATCCTCAATCCTCAATCCTCAATCCTCAATCCTCAATCCTCAATCCACAATCCTCAACCTTCAATACTCAATAATCAATCTCCAATCCTGGATCCTCAATCCTCAATCCTCAATCCTCAATCCTCAATCCGCAATCCTCATTCTTCAATCCTCAATACCCAATCCTCAATCTTCAATCCTCAAACATCAATCCTCAATTCTCAATCCTCAATCCTCAGTCCTCAGTCGTCGAACCTCATTCCCCGACCCTTAGCACTCATCCTCAATCCTCAAACCTAAATCCTCTACCGTCAGTCCTCGTCCTCAATCCTCAAACCTCAATCCTCAATCCTCAATATTCAATCATCAATACTCAATCATCAATCCTCAATGCTCAATCCTCAACCCTCAATCCTCAATCCTCAATCTTCAACCCTGAATCCTCAATCCTCAATACTCAGTCCTCAATATTCAATCCTCAATACTCAATCTTCAATCCCCAATCCTCAATCCTCAATCCTCAATCCTCAATCTTCAATCCTCAACACTAATCTTCAATCCTCAATCCTCAATCCTCAATCCTCAATCCTCATACTTCAATCCTCAATACCCAATCCTCAATCTTCAATCCTCAATCCTCAATCCTCAATCCTAATTCCTCAATCCTCATTCTTCAATCCTCAACACCCAATCCTCAATTTCAATCCTCAATCCTCAATCTTCAATTATCAATACTCAATCTGCAATCCTCAATACTCAAACCTCAATCCTCAATCCTCATTCTGCAATCCTCAATACCCAATCCTCAATCTTCAATCCTCAATCATCAATCCTCAATCCTCAACCCTCAATCCTTAATCCACAGTCCTCAAACATCAATATTCAACCCTCAGACCTCGTCCTCAATCCACAACCCTCAATCCTCAGTCCTCAATATTCAATCATCAATATTCAATCTTCAATCCCCAATCCTCAATCCTCAATACTGAATTCTCAATCCTCAATCGTCAATCCTCAATCCTCAATCCTCAATACTCAATCCTCAATCTTCAATCCTCAATACCCACTCCTCAATCTTCAATCCTCAATCCTCAATCCTCATTCCTAATTCCTCAATCCTCATTCTTCAATCCTCAATACCCAATCCTCAATTTCAATCCTCAATCCTCAATCCTCAATTCTCAATCCTCAATCCTCAGTCCTCAGTCCTCAAACCGCAATCCTCAACCCTCAGTCCTCATCCTCCATCCTCAATCCTCAATCCTCAATCTTCAATCCTCAATTCTCAATCCTCAATCCTCAACCCTCAATCCTCATTCCTCAAACCTCAATCCTCAACCCTCAGTTCTGATACTCAATTCTCAATTCTCAATCCTCAATCCTCAATCCTCAATCTTCAATCCTCAATAATCAATCTCCAATTCTAGATCCTCAATCCCCAATCTTCAATCCTTAATCCTCAATATTCAATCCCCAATCCCCAGTACTCAATCTTCAATCCTCAATGCTCAATCCTCAATCCTCAATCCTCAGTCCTCAGTCCTCAATCTTCAATCCTCAAACCTCAATCCTCAACCGTCAGTCCTCATTCTCCATCCTCAATCCTCAATCCTCAATCCTCAATCCTCAGTCCTCAGTCCTCAATCTTCAATCCTCAAACCTCAATCCTCAACCGTCAGTCCTCATTCTCCATCCTCAATCCTCAGTCCTCAACCCTCAATCCTCAATCATCAATCATCAACATTCAACCCTCAGTCCTCGTCCTCAATCCACAACCGTCAATCCTCTGTCCTCAATATTCAATCATCAATATTCAATCTTCAATCCTCAATTCTCAATCCTCAATCCTCAATCCTCAATCCTCAATATTCAATCCTCAATACTCAATCCTCAATCGTCAAACCTCAATCCTCAAGCGTCAATCCCCAATCCTGAATCCTCAACCCTCAATCCTCAGTCCTCAAACCTCAATCCCTAATCCTCAATCCTGAATCCTCAATCTTCATCCCTCAGACCTCTTAAATCAATTGTCAATCCTCAGTCCTCAATAGAATATCCTCAATTCACAGTTTTCAATACTCAATCCCCATTCTTCACTATTCAAATCTCAATCCACAAATATCAATTCTCATCACTAAACCATCAACACTCAGTCCTCAATCTTCAATCCTCAATCCTCAATCCTCAACCTTCAATCCTCAATAATGAATCTTCAACCATCAATCCTCAATCCTCAATCCTCAATCCTCAATCCTGAATATTCAATCCTCAGTCCCCAATCCTCAATCTTCAATCCTCAGTCCTCAATCCTCAATCCTCAATTCTCAATACAGAGTCCTCAGTCCTCAAACCTCAGCGCTCAATCCTCAATCCTCTATCATCAATCCTGAATCTTCAATACTCAATACTCAATCCTCAATCCTCAATCCTCAATCCTCAATCATCAATCCTCAATCTTCAACACTCAATCCTCAACCCCAATGCTCAATACTCAACCATCAACCCTCAATTCTCAATACTCAATAGAATATCCTGAATTCTCAGGATTCAATACTCAAACCTCAAACCCCAACCCTCAGCCCTCATCCTCCATCTTCAATCCTCTATCCTCAATCCTCAATCTTCAATCCTCAATACTCAATCTTCAATCCTCAAAACTCAATCCTCAATCCTCATTCCTCAATACCCAATCCTCAATCTTCAATCCTCAATCCTCAATCCTCAATTCTCAATCCTCAATCCTCGTCCTCAATCCACAACCCTCAATACTCAATCCTCAATCTTCAATCATCAATATTCAATCTTCAGTCCTCAACCCTCAATCCTCAATACTCAAACCTCAATCGTCAATCCTCAATGTTCAATCCGCAATACCCAATCCTCAATCTTCAATCCTTAATCCTCAACACTCAATCCTCAATTGTCAATACTCAGTCCTCAATTCTCAGTCCGCAAACCTCAATCCTGAATCCACAATCCTGAATCCTCAATCTTCAGACCTCAGTCCTCAACAATCAGTCGCCAATTCTCAGTCCTCAATAGAATATCATCAATTCACACATTTCAATACTCAATACTCAATCTGCAATCTTCAAATCTCTATCCACAAACATCAATTCTCATCACTCAACCTTCAACACTCAGTCCCCAATCCTCAAACTTCAATCCTCAATCCTCAATCCTCAATTCTCAATCCTCAATCCTCAGTCCTCAGACCTCAAACCTCAATCCTCAACTCTCAGCCCTCATCCTCAATACTCAATCCTCAATATTCAATCCTCAATCCTCAAGCCTCAATCCTCAATCCTCAATCCTCAGTCCTCAAACCTTAATCCTCAACACTCAATTCTCAATCCTCAATCTTCAATCCTCAATCCTCAATCCTCAATCCCCAATCCTCAATCCTCAGGCATCAATACTGAATCTTCAATACTCAATCCTCAATCCTCAATCCTCAATCCTGAATCCTCAACCCTCAATCCTCATTCCACAAACCTCAATCCTCAACCCTCAGTCCTCATCCTCAATTCCCAATTCTCTATTCTCAATCCTCAATCCTCAATCCTCAATCTTCAATCCTCAATAATCAACCTCCAATCCTAGAACCTCAATCCCCAATCTTCAATCCTTAATCCTCAATCTTCAATCCTTAATTCTCAATCGTCAATCTTCAATCCTCAATACTCAATCTTCAATCCTCAATCCTCAATCCTCAATCCTCAATCCTCATTCTTCAATCATCAATACCCAATCCTCAATTTCAATCCTCAATCCTCAATCCTCAATTCTCAATCCTCAATCCTCAGTCCTCAGTCCTCAAACCGCAATCCTCAACCCTCAGCCCTCATCCTCCATCCTCAATCCTCAATCCTCAATCCTCAATCCTCAATCTTCAATCCTCAATTCTCAATCCTCAATCCTCAACCCTCAATCCTCATTCCTCAAACCTCAATCCTCAACCCTCAGTTCTCATACTCAATTCTCAATTCTCAATCCTCAATCCTCAATCCTCAATCTTCAATCCTCAATAATCAATCTCCAATTCTAGATCCTCAATCCCCAATCTTCAATCCTTAATCCTCAATATTCAATCCCCAATCCCCAGTACTCAATCTTCAATCCTCAATGCTCAATCCTCAATCCTCAATCCTCAGTCCTCAGTCCTCAATCTTCAATCCTCAACCCTCAATCCTCAACCGTCAGTCCTCATTCTCCATCCTCAATCCTCAATCCTCAATCCTCAATCCTCAGTCCTCAGTCCTCAATCTTCAATCCTCAAACCTCAATCCTCAACCGTCAGTCCTCATTCTCCATCCTCAATCCTCAATCCTCAATCCTCAATCCTCAATCTTCAATCATCAACATTCAACCCTCAGTCCTCGTCCTCAATCCACAACCGTCAATCCTCTGTCCTCAATATTCAATCATCAATATTCAATCTTCAATCCTCAATTCTCAATCCTCAATCCTCAATCCTCAATCCTCAATATTCAATCCTCAATACTCAATCCTCAATCGTCAAACCTCAATCCTCAAGCGTCAATCCTCAATCCTGAATCCTCAACCCTCAATCCTCAGTCCTCAAACCTCAATCCCTAATCCTCAATCCTGAATCCTCAATCTTCAGCCCTCAGTCCTCTTAAATCAATTGTCAATCCTCAGTCCTCAATAGAATATCATCAATTCACACATTTCAATACTCAATACTCAATCTGCAATCTTCAAATCTCTATCCACAAACATCAATTCTCATCACTCAACCCTCAACATTCAGTCCCCAATCCTCAATCTTCAATCCTCAATCCTCAATCCTCATTTCTCAATCCTCAATCCTCAGTCCTCAGACCTCAAACATCAACCCTCAACTCTCAGCCCTCATCCTCAATCCTCAATCCTCAATCTTCAATCCTCAATCCTCAAGCCTCAACCCTCAATCCTCAATCCTCAATCTTCAATCCTCAATACCCAATCTGCAATCCTCAATCCTCAAACCTCAATCCTCAATCCTCATTCTTCAATCCTCAATGCCCAATCCTCAATCTTCAATCCTCAATCCTCAATCCTCAATTCTCAACCCTCAATCCTTAATCCTCAGACCTCAAACATCAATATTCAACCCTCAGTCCTCGTCCTCAATCCACAACACTCAATCCTCAGTCCTCAATATTCAATCATCAATATTCAATCTTCAATCCTCAATCCTCAATCCTCAATCCTCAATTCTGAATCCTCAATCTTCAATCCTCAATCCTCAATCCTCAATACTCAATCCTCAATCTTCAATCCTGAATACCCACTCCTCAATCTTCAATCCTCAATCCTCAATCCCCAATCCTAATTCCTCAATCGTCATTCTTCAATCATCAATTCCCAATCCTCAGTTTCAATCCTCAATCCTCAATCCTCAGTTCTCAATCCTCAATCCTCAGTCCTCAGCCCTCAAACCGCAATCCTCAAACCTCAGCCCTCATTCTCCATCCGCAATCCTCAATCCTCAATCCTCAATCCTCAATCTTCAATCCTCAATTCTCAATCCTCAATCCTCAACCCTCAATCCTCATTCCTCAAACCTCAATCCTCAACCCTCAGTTCTCATACTCAATTCTCAATTCTCAATCCTCAATCCTCAATCCTCAATCTTCAATCCTCAATAATCAATCTCCAATTCTAGATCCTCAATCCCCAATTCTCAATCCTTAATCTTCAATATTCAATCCCCAATCCCCAGTACTCAATCTTCAATCCTCAATGCTCAATCCTCAATCCTCAATCCTCAGTCCTCAGTCCTCAATCTTCAATCCTCAAACCTCAATCCTCAACCGTCAGTCCTCATTCTCCATCCTCAATCCTCAATCCTCAATCCTCAATCTTCAATCCCCAATACTCAATCTTCAATCCTCAATCCTCAATCCTCAATCCTCAATCCTCAATCCTCAGGCATCAATACTCAATCTGCAATACTCAATCCTCAATCCTCAATCCTCAATCCTCAATCCTCAACCATCAATCCTCATTCCTCAAACCTCAATCCTCAACCCTCAGTCCTCATCCTCAATTCTCAATTCTCAATCCTCAATCCTTAATCCTCAGACCTCAAACATCAATATTCAACCCTCAGTCCTCGTCCTCAATCCACAACCCTCAATCCTCAATCCTCAATATTCAATCCTCAATACTCAATCTTCAATCCTCAATCCTCAATCCTCAATCCTCAATCCTCATTCTTCAATCCTCAATACCCAATCCTCAATCTTCAATACTCAATCCTCAATCCTCAATTCGCAGTCCTCAATCGTCAATCCCCAGACCTCAAACATCAATACTCAACCCTCAGTCCTCGTCCTCAATCCTCAACATTCAATCCTCAATCCTCAATCTTCAATCATCAATATTCAATCTTCAGTCCTCAACACTCAATCCTCAATCCTCAATCCTCAATCCTCAATGTTCAATCCGCAATACCCAATCCTCAATCTTCAATCCTCAATCCTCAATCCTCAATCCTCAATCCTCAGTCCTCAGACCTCAAACCTCAATCCTCAACTCTCAGCCCTCATCCTCAATCCTCAATCCTCAATCTTCAATCCTCAATCCTCAATCCTCAAGCCTCAATCCTCAATCCTCAGTCCTCAAACCTTAATCCTCAACACTCAATTCTCAATCCTCAATCTTCAATCCTCAATCCTCAATCCTCAATCCCCAATCCTCAATCCTCAGGCATCAATACTCAATCTTCAATACTCAATCCTCAATCCTCAATCCTCAATCCTGAATCCTCAACCCTCAATCCTCATTCCACAAACCTCAATCCTCAACCCTCAGTCCTCATCCTCAATTCCCAATTCTCTATTCTCAATCCTCAATCCTCAATCCTCAATCTTCAATCCTCAATAATCAACCTCCAATCCTAGAACCTCAATCCCCAATCTTCAATCCTTAATCCTCAATCTTCAATCCTTAATTCTCAATCGTCAATCTTCAATCCTCAATACTCAATCTTCAATCCTCAATCCTCAATCCTCAATCCTCAATCCTCATTCTTCAATCATCAATACCCAATCCTCAATTTCAATCCTCAATCCTCAATCCTCAATTCTCAATCCTCAATCCTCAGTCCTCAGTCCTCAAACCGCAATCCTCAACCCTCAGCCCTCATCCTCCATCCTCAATCCTCAATCCTCAATGCTCAATCCTCAATCCTCAATCCCCAGACCTCAAACATCAATACTCAGCCCTCAGTCCTCGTCGTCAATCCACAACCCTCAATCCTCAATCCTCAATCTTCAATCATTAATATTCAATCTTCAGTCCTCAATCCTCAATCCTCAATCCTCAATCCTCAATCCTCAATGTTCAATCCGCAATACCCAATCCTCAATCTTCAATCCTCAATCCTCAATCCTCAGTCCTCAATTCTCAATGCTCAGTCCTGAATTCTCAGTCCTCAAACCTCAATCCTGAATCCACAATCCTGAATCCTCAATCTGCAGACCTCAGTCCTCAACAATCAGTCGTCAATTCTCAGTCCTCAATAGAATATCATCAATTCACACATTTCAATACTCAATACTCAATCTGCAATCTTCAAATCTCTATCCACAAACATCAATTCTCATCACTCAACCCTCAACATTCAGTCCCCAATCCTCAATCTTCAATCCTCAATCCTCAATCCTCATTTCTCAATCCTCAATCCTCAGTCCTCAGACCTCGAACATCAACCCTCAACTCTCAGCCCTCATCCTCAATCCTCAATCCTCAATCTTCAATCCTCAATCCTCAATCCTCAAGCCTCAACCCTCAATCCTCAACCCTCAGCCCTCATCCTCAAATCTCAATTCTCAATCCTCAATCGTATATCCTCAATATTCAATCTTCAATCCTCAATCCTCAATACTCAGTCCTCAATCCTCAATCCTCAGTGATCAATACTCAATCTTCAATACTCAACCCTCAATCCTCAATCCTCAATCCTCAATCCTCAATCCTCAATCCTCAATCCTCAATGCCCATTTCCCAACCCCCAATCCTCAACCCTCAGCCCTGAGCCTCAAATCTCAATTCTCAATCCTCAATGATCAATCCTCAATCTTCAATCCTCAATCCTCAATCCTCAATCCTCAGTACTCAATCCTCAATCCTCAACCTTCAATCCTCAATACTCAATCTTCAATCCTCAATCCTCAATCCTCAATACTCAATCCTCAATCTTCAATCCTCAATCCTCAATCGTCAATCTTCAATCCTCAATACCCAATCTGCAATCCTCAATCCTCAAACCTCAATCCTCAATCCTCATTCTTCAATCCTCAATGCCCAATCCTCAATCTTCAATCCTCAATCCTCAATCCTCAATTCTCAACCCTCAATCCTTAATCCTCAGACCTCAAACATCAATATTCAACCCTCAGTCCTCGTCCTCAATCCACAACCCTCAATCCTCAGTCCTCAATATTCAATCATCAATATTCAATCTTCAATCCTCAATCATCAATCCTCAATCCTCAATTCTGAATCCTCAATCTTCAATCCTCAATCCTCAATCCTCAATACTCAATCCTCAATCTTCAATCCTGAATACCCACTCCTCAATCTTCAATCCTCAATCCTCAATCCCCAATCCTAATTCCTCAATCGTCATTCTTCAATCATCAATTCCCAATCCTCAATTTCAATCCTCAATCCTCAATCCTCAGTTCTCAATCCTCAATCCTCAGTCCTCAGCCCTCAAACCGCAATCCTCAACCCTCAGCCCTCATTCTCCATCCGCAATCCTCTATCCTCAATCCTCAATCCTCAATCTTCAATCCTCAATTCTCAATCTTCAATCCTCAACCCTCAATCCTCATTCCTCAAACCTCAATCCTCAACCCTCAGTTCTCATACTCAATTCTCAATTCTCAATCCTCAATCCTCAATCCTCAATCTTCAATCCTCAATAATCAATCTCCAATTCTAGATCCTCAATCCCCAATCTTCAATCCTTAATCCTCAATATTCAATCCCCAATCCCCAGTACTCAATCTTCAATCCTCAATGCTCAATCCTCAATCCTCAATCCTCAGTCCTCAGTCCTCAATCTTCAATCCTCAAACCTCAATCCTCAACCGTCAGTCCTCATTCTCCATCCTCAATCCTCAATCCTCAATCCTCAATCTTCAATCCCCAATACTCAATCTTCAATCCTCAATCCTCAATCCTCAATCCTCAATCCTCAATCCTCAGGCATCAATACTCAATCTGCAATACTCAATCCTCAATCCTCAATCCTCAATCCTCAATCCTCAACCATCAATCCTCATTCCTCAAACCTCAATCCTCAACCCTCAGTCCTCATCCTCAATTCTCAATTCTCAATCCTCAATCCTTAATCCTCAGACCTCAAACATCAATATTCAACCCTCAGTCCTCGTCCTCAATCCACAACCCTCAATCCTCAATCCTCAATATTCAATCCTCAATACTCAATCTTCAATCCTCAATCCTCAATCCTCAATCCTCAATCCTCATTCTTCAATCCTCAATACCCAATCCTCAATCTTCAATACTCAATCCTCAATCCTCAATTCGCAGTCCTCAATCGTCAATCCCCAGACCTCAAACATCAATACTCAACCCTCAGTCCTCGTCCTCAATCCTCAACATTCAATCCTCAATCCTCAATCTTCAATCATCAATATTCAATCTTCAGTCCTCAACACTCAATCCTCAATCCTCAATCCTCAATCCTCAATGTTCAATCCGCAATACCCAATCCTCAATCTTCAATCCTCAATCCTCAATCCTCAGTCCTCAATTCTCAATACTCAGTCCTCAATTCTCAGTCCTCAAACCTCAATCCTGAATCCACAATCCTGAATCCTCAATCTTCAGTCCTCAGTCCTCAACAATCAGTCGTCAATTCTCAGTCCTCAATAGAATATCATCAATTCACACATTTCAATGCTCAATACTCAATCTGCAATCTTCAAATCTCTATCCACAAACATCAATTCTCATCACTCAACCCTCAAAACTCAGTCCCCAATCCTCAATCTTCAATACTCAATCCTCAATCCTCAATTCTCAATCCTCAATCCTCAGTCCTCAGACCTCAAACCTCAATCCTCAACTCTCAGCCCTCATCCTCAATCCTCAATCCTCAATCTTCAATCCTCAATCCTCAATCCTCAAGCCTCAATCCTCAATCCTCAATCCACAGTCTTCAAACCTCAATCCTCAACACTCAATTCTCAATCCTCAATCTTCAATCCTCAATCCTCAATCCTCAAACCCCAATCCTCAATCCTCAGGCATCAATACTCAGTCTTCAATACTCAATCCTCAATCCTCAATCCTCAATCCTCAATCCTCAACCCTCAATCCTCATTCCTCAAACCTCAATCCTCAACTCTCAGTCCTCATCCTCAATTCTCAATTCTCAATTCTCAATCCTCAATCCTCAATCCTCAATCTTCAATCCTCAATAATCAACCTCCAATCCTAGATCCTCAATCTCCAATCTTGAATCCTTAATCCCCAATCTTCAATCCTTAATTCTCAATCGTCAATCTTCAATCCTCAATACTCAAACTTCTATCCTCAATCCTCAATCGTCAATTCTCAATCCTTAATCCTCAATCGTCAATCTTCAATCCTCAATACTCAATCTTCAATCCTCAATCCTCAATCCTCAATCCTCAATCCTCATTCTTCAATACTCAATACCCAATCCTCAATCTTCAATCCTCAATCCTCAGTCCTCAATTCTCAATCCTCAATCCTCAGTCCACTGTCCTCAAACCTCAATCCTCTACCCTCAGCCCTCATCCTCCATCCTCAATCCTCAATCATCAATCCTCAATCTTATATCCTCAATATTCAATCTTCAATCCTCAATCCTCAATCCTCAATCCTCAATCCTCAATCCTCAGTGATCAATACTCATTCTTCAATACTCAACCCTCAATCCTCAATCCTCAATGCTCAATCCTCAATCCTCAATCCTCAATCTTCAATCCTCAATCCTCAGTCCTCAATACTCAATCCTCAATCTTCAATCCTGAATACCCACTCCTCAATCTTCAATCCTCAATCCTCAATCCTCAATCCTAATTCCTCAATCCTCATTCTTCAATCATCAATACCCAATCCTCAATTTCAATCCTCAATCCTCAATCCTCAATTCTCAATCCTCAATCCTCAGTCCTCAGACCTCAAACCGCAATCCTCAACCCTCAACCCTCAGTCCTCGTCCTCAATCCACAACCCTCAATCCTCAGTCCTCAATATTCAATCATCAATATTCAATCTTCAATCCTCAATCCTCAATCCTCAATCCTCAATTCTGAATCCTCAATCTTCAATCCTCAATCCTCAATCCTCAATACTCAATCCTCAATCTTCAATCCTGAATACCCACTCCTCAATCTTCAATCCTCAATCCTCAATCCCCAATCCTAATTCCTCAATCGTCATTCTTCAATCATCAATATTCAATCTTCAGTCCTCAATCCTCAATCCTCAATACTCAAACCTCAATCGTCAATCCTCAATGTTCAATCCGCAATACCCAATCCTCAATCTTCAATCCTCAATCCTCAACACTCAATCCTCAATTCTCAATACTCAGTCCTCAATTCTCAGTCCACAAACCTCAATCCTGAATCCACAATCCTGAATCCTCAATCTTCAGACCTCAGTCCTCAACAATCAGTCGTCAATTCTCAGTCCTCAATAGAATATCATCAATTCACACATTTCAATACTCAATACTCAATCTGCAATCTTCAAATCTCTATCCACAAACATCAATTCTCATCACTCAACCCTCAACACTCAGTCCCCAATCCTCAAACTTCAATCCTCAACCCTCAATCCTCAATTCTCAATCCTCAATCCTCAGTCCTCAGACCTCAAACCTCAATCCTCAACTCTCAGCCCTCATCCTCAATCCTCAATCCTCAATCTTCAATCCTCAATCCTCAAGCCTCAGTCCTCAATCCTCAATCCTCAGTCCTCAAACCTTAATCCTCAACACTCAATTCTCAATCCTCAATCTTCAATCCTCAATCCTCAATCCTCAATCCCCAATCCTCAATCCTCAGGCATCAATACTCAATCTTCAATACTCAATCCTCAATCCTCAATCCTCAATCCTCAATCCTCAACCCTCAATCCGCATTCCACAACCCTCAATCCTCAACCCTCAGTCCTCATCCTCAATTCCCATTTCTCTATTCTCAATCCTCAATCCTCAATCCTCAATCTTCAATCCTCAATAATCAACCTCCAATCCTAGAACCTCCATCCCCAATCTTCAATCCTTAATCCTCAATCTTCAATCCTTAATTCTCAATCGTCAATCTTCAATCCTCAATACTCAATCTTCAATCCTCAATCCTCAATCCTCAATCCTCAATCCTCATTCTTCAATCATCAATACCCAATCCTCAATTTCAATCCTCAATCCTCAATCCTCAATTCTCAATCCTCAATCCTCAGTCCTCAGTCCTCAAACCGCAATCCTCAACCCTCAGCCCTCATCCTCCATCCTCAATCCTCAATCCTCAATCCTCAATCCTCAATCTTCAATCCTCGATTCTCAATCCTCAATCCTCAACCCTCAATCCTCATTCCTCAAACCTCAATCCTCAATCTTCAATCCTCAATAATCAATCTCCAATTCTAGATCCTCAATCCCCAATCTTCAATCCTTAATCCTCAATATTCAATACCCAATCCCCAGTACTCAATCTTCAATCCTCAATGCTCAATCCTCAATCCTCAATCCTCAGTCCTCAGTCCTCAATCTTCAATCCTCAAACCTCAGTCCTCAACCGTCAGTCCTCATTCTCCATCCTCAATCCTCAATCCTCAATCCTCAATCTTCAATCCCCAATACTCAATCTTCAATCCTCAATCCTCAATCCTCAATCCTCAATACCCAATCCTCAATCTTCAATACTCAATCCTCAATCCTCAATTCGCAGTCCTCAATCGTCAATCCCCAGACCTCAAACATCAATACTCAACCCTCAGTCCTCGTCCGCAATCCTCAACATTCAATCCTCAATCCTCAATCTTCAATCATCAATATTCAATCTTCAGTCCTCAACACTCAATCCCCAGTACTCAATCTTCAATCGTCAATCCTCAATCCCCAATCCTCAATCCTCAATCCTCAATCCTCAATCCTCAATCCTCAATCCTCAATCCTCAATCGACAATCCTGAACCCTCAGGCATCAATACTCAATCTTCAATACTCAATCCTCAATCCTCAATCCTCAGTCCTCAATCCCCAATCCTCAATCCTCAAACCTCAATCCTCAATCCTCAATATTCAATCATCAATACTCAATCATCAATCCTCAATGCTCAATCCTCAATCCTCAATCCTCAATCCTCAATCTTCAACCCTGAATCCTCAATCCTCAATACTCAGTCCTCAATCTTCAATCCTCAATACTCAATCTTCAATCCCCAATCCTCAATCCTCAATCCTCAATCCTCAATCTTCAATCCTCAACACTAATCTTCAATCCTCAATCCTCAATCCTCAATCCTCAATCCTCATACTTCAATCCTCAATACCCAATCCTCAATCTTCAATCCTCAATCCTCAATCCTCAATCCTCAATACTAATTCCTCAATCCTCATTCTTCAATCCTCAATACCCAATCCTCAATTTCAATCCTCAATCCTCAATCTTCAATTATCAATACTCAATCTGCAATCCTCAATACTCAAACCTCAATCCTCAATCCTCATTCTGCAATCCTCAATACCCAATCCTCAATCTTCAATCCTCAATCATCAATCCTCAATCCTCAACCCTCAATCCTTAATCCACAGTCCTCAAACATCAATATTCAACCCTCAGACCTCGTCCTCAATCCACAACCCTCAATCCTCAGTCCTCAATATTCAATCATCAATATTCAATCTTCAATCCTCAATCCTCAATCCTCAATCCTCAATTCTCAATCCTCAATCGTCAATCCTCAATCCTCAATCCTCAATACTCAATCCTCAATCTTCAATCCTCAATACCCACTCCTCAATCTTCAATCCTCAATCCTCAATCCTCAATCCTAATTCCTCAATCCTCATTCTTCAATCCTCAATACCCAATCCTCAATTTCAATCCTCAATCCTCAATCCTCAATTCTCAATCCTCAATCCTCAGTCCTCAGTCCTCAAACCGCAATCCTCAACCCTCAGTCCTCATCCTCCATCCTCAATCCTCAATCCTCAATCATCAACATTCAATCCTCAATTCTCAGTCTTCAATCCTCGATCCTGAATCATCAATCCACAATCCTGAACCCTCAGGCATCAATACTCAATCTTCAATACTCAATCCTCAATCCTCAATCCTCAGTCCTCAATCCCCAATCCTCAATCCTCAAACCTCAATGCTCAACCGTCAGTCCTCGTCCTCAATCCTCAAACCTCAATCCTCAATACTCAATATTCAATCATCAATACTCAATCTTCAATCCTCAATCCTCAAACCTCAATCCTCAATCCTCATTCTTCAATCCTAAATACCCAATCCTCAATTTCCAATCCTCAATCCTCAATCCTCAATTCTCAATCCTCAATCCTTAATCCTCAGAACTCAAACATCAATATTCAACCCTCAGTCCTCGTCCTCAATCCACAACCCTCAATCCTCAGTCCTCAATATTCAATCATCAATATTCAATCTTCAATCCTCAAGCCTCAATCCTCAATCCTCAATCCTCAATCCTCAATCTTCAACCCTGAATCCTCAATCCTCAACACTCAGTCCTCAATCTTCAATCCTCAGTACTCAATCTTCAATCCCCAATCCTCAATCCTCAATCCTCAATCCTCAATCTTCAATCCTCAACACTAATCTTCAATCCTCAATCCTCAATCCTCAATCCTCAATCCTCATTCGTCAATCCTCAATACCCAATCCTGAATCTTCAATCCTCAATCCTCAATCCTCAATCCTAATTCCTCAATCCTCATTCTTCAATCCTCAATACCCAATCCTCAATTTCAATCCTCAATCCTCAATCTTCAATTATCAATACTCAATCTGCAATCCTCAATACTCAAACCTCAATCCTCAATCCTCATTCTTCAATCCTCAATACCCAATCCTCAATCTTCAATCCTCAATCATCAATCCTCAATTCTCAACCCTCAATCCTTAATCCTTAGACCTCAAACATCAATATTCAACCCTCAGACCTCGTCCTCAATCCACAACCCTCAATCCTCAGTCCTCAATATTCAATCATCAATATTCAATCTTCAATCCTCAATCCTCAATCCTCAATCCTCAATTCTCAATCCTCAATCTTCAATCCTCAATCCTCAATCCTCAATACTCAATCCTCAATCTTCAATCCTCAATACCCACTCCTCAGTCTTCAATCTTCAATCCTCAATCCTCAATCCTAATACCTCAATCCTCATTCTTCAATCCTCAATACCCAATCCTCAATTTCAATCCTCAATCCACAATCCTCAATTCTCAATCCTCAATCATCAATCCTCAATCCTCAATCCTCAATCCTCAATCCTCAAACCTCAATCCTCATTCCTCAAACCTCAACCCTCAACCCTCAGTCCTCATACTCAATTCTCAATTCTCAATCCTCAATCCTCAATCCTCAATCTTCAATCCTCAATAATCAATCTCCAATTCTAGATCCTCAATCCCCAATCCCCAGTACTCAATATTCAATCCTCAATGCTCAATCCTCAATCCTCAATCCTCAGTCCTCAGTCCTCAATCTTCAATCCTCAAACCTCAATCCTCAACCGTCAGTCCTCATTCTCCATCCTCAATCCTCAATCCTCAATCCTTAATCTTCAATCCCCAGTACTCAATCTTCAATCCTCAATCCTCAATCCTCAATCCTCAATCTTCAATCCTCAATCCTCAATCCTCAAGCCTCAACCCTCAATCCTCAACCCTCAGCCCTCATCCTCAAATCTCAATTCTCAATCCTCAATCGTATATCCTCAATATTCAATCTCCAATCCTCAATCCTCAATACTCAGTCCTCAATCCTCAATCCTCAGTGATCAATACTCAATCTTCAATACTCAACCCTCAATCCTCAAACCTCAATCCTCAATCCTCAATCCTCAATCCTCAATCCTCAATGCCCATTTCCCAACCCCCAATCCTCAAGCCTCAGCCCTGAGCCTCAAATCTCAATTCTCAATCCTCAATGATCAATCCTCAATCTTCAATCCTCAATCCTCAATCCTCAATCCTCAGTACTCAATCCTCAATCCTCAACCTTCAATCCTCAATACTCTATCTTCAATCCTCAATCCTCAAACCTCAATCCTCAATCCTCAATCTTCAATCCTCAATCCTCAATCCTCAATCTTCAATCCTCAATACCCAATCTGCAATCCTCAACCCTCAAACCTCAATCCTCAATCCTCATTCTTCAATCCTCAATGCCCAATCCTCAATCTTCAATCCTCAATCCTCAATCCTCAATTCTCAACCCTCAATCCTTAATCCTCAATCCTCATTCTTCAATCCTTAATACCCAATCCTCAATCTTCAATACTCAATCCTCAATCCTCAATTCGCAGTCCTCAATCGTCAATCCCCAGACCTCAAACATCAATACTCAACCCTCAGTCCTCGTCCTCAATCCTCAACATTCAATCCTCAATCCTCAATCTTCAATCATCAATATTCAATCTTCAGTCCTCAACACTCAATCCTCAATCCTCAATCCTCAATCCTCAATGTTCAATCCGCAATACCCAATCCTCAATCTTCAATCCTCAATCCTCAATCCTCAGTCCTCAATTCTCAATACTCAGTCCTCAATTCTCAGTCCTCAAACCTCAATCCTGAATCCACAATCCTGAATCCTCAATCTTCAGTCCTCAGTCCTCAACAATCAGTCGTCAATTCTCAGTCCTCAATAGAATATCATCAATTCACACATTTCAATACTCAATACTCAATCTGCAATCTTCAAATCTCTATCCACAAACATCAATTCTCATCACTCAACCCTCAAAACTCAGTCCCCAATCCTCAATCTTCAATACTCAATCCTCAATCCTCAATTCTCAATCCTCAATCCTCAGTCCTCAGACCTCAAACCTCAATCCTCAACTCTCAGCCCTCATCCTCAATGCTCTATCCTCAATCTTCAATCCTCAATCCTCAATCCTCAAGCCTCAATCCTCAATCCTCAATCCTCAGTCTTCAAACCTCAATCCTCAACACTCAATTCTCAATCCTCAATCTTCAATCCTCAATCCTCAATCCTCAAACCCCAATCCTCAATCCTCAGGCATCAATACTCAGTCTTCAATACTCAATCCTCAATCCTCAATCCTCAATCCTCAATCCTCAATCCTCAACCCTCAATCCACATTCCTCAAACCTCAATCCTCAACCCTCAGTCCTCATCCTCAATTCTCAATTCTCAATTCTCAATCCTCAATCCTCAATCCTCAATCTTCAATCCTCAATAATCAACCTCCAATCCTAGATCCTCAATCTCCAATCTTGAATCCTTAATCCCCAATCTTCAATCCTTAATTCTCAATCGTCAATCTTCAATCCTCAATACTCAAACTTCTATCCTCAATCCTCAATCCTCAATTCTCAATCCTTAATCCTCAATCGTCAATCTTCAATCCTCAATACTCAATCTTCAATCCTCAATCCTCAATCCTCAATCCTCAATCCTCATTCTTCAATACTCAATACCCAATCCTCAATCTTCAATCCTCAATCCTCAGTCCTCAATTATCAATCCTCAATCCTCAGTCCACTGTCCTCAAACCTCAATCCTCTACCCTCAGCCCTCATCCTCCATCCTCAATCCTCAATCATCAATCCTCAATCTTATATCCTCAATATTCAATCTTCAATCCTCAATCCTCAATCCTCAATCCTCAATCCTCAATCCTCAGTGATCAATACTCAATCTTCAATACTCAACCCTCAATCCTCAATCCTCAATGCTCAATCCTCAATCCTCAATCCTCAATCTTCAATCCTCAATCCTCAATCCTCAATACTCAATCCTCAATCTTCAATCCTGAATACCCACTCCTCAATCTTCAATCCTCAATCCTCAATCCTCAATCCTAATTCCTCAATCCTCATTCTTCAATCATCAATACCCAATCCTCAATTTCAATCCTCAATCCTCAATCCTCAATTCTCAATCCTCAATCCTCAGTCCTCAGACCTCAAACCGCAATCCTCAACCCTCAACCCTCAGTCCTCGTCCTCAATCCACAACCCTCAATCCTCAGTCCTCAATATTCAATCATCAATATTCAATCTTCAATCCTCAATCCTCAATCCTCAATCCTCAATTCTGAATCCTCAATCTTCAATCCTCAATCCTCAATCCTCAATACTGAATCATCAATCTTCAATCCTGAATACCCACTCCTCAATCTTCAATCCTCAATCCTCAATCCCCAATCCTAATTCCTCAATCGTCATTCTTCAATCATCAATTCCCAATCCTCAATTTCAATCCTCAATCCTCAATCCTCAGTTCTCAATCCTCAATCCTCAGTCCTCAGCCCTCAAACCGCAATCCTCAACCCTCAGCCCTCATCCTCCATCCTCAATCCTCAATCCTCAATCCTCAATCCTCAATCTTCAATCCTCAATCCTCAATCTTCAATCATCAATATTCAATCTTCAGTCCTCAACCCTCAATCCTCAATACTCAAACCTCAATCGTCAATCCTCAATGTTCAATCCGCAATACCCAATCCTCAATCTTCAATCCTCAATCCTCAACACTCAATCCTCAATTCTCAATACTCAGTCCTCAATTCTCAGTCCACAAACCTCAATCCTGAATCCACAATCCTGAATCCTCAATCTTCAGACCTCAGTCCTCAACAATCAGTCGTCAATTCTCAGTCCTCAATAGAATATCATCAATTCACACATTTCAATACTCAATACTCAATCTGCAATCTTCAAATCTCTATCCACAAACATCAATTCTCATCACTCAACCTTCAACACTCAGTCCCCAATCCTCAAACTTCAATCCTCAATCCTCAATCCTCAATTCTCAATCCTCAATCCTCAGTCCTCAGACCTCAAACCTCAATCCTCAACTCTCAGCCCTCATCCTCAATCCTCAATCCTCAATCTTCAATCCTCAATCCTCAAGCCTCAGTCCTCAATCCTCAATCCTCAGTCCTCAAACCTTAATCCTCAACACTCAATTCTCAATCCTCAATCTTCAATCCTCAATCCTCAATCCTCAATCCCCAATCCTCAATCCTCAGGCATCAATACTCAATCTTCAATACTCAATCCTCAATCCTCAATCCTCAATCCTCAATCCTCAACCCTCATACCTCATTCCACAAACCTCAATCCTCAACCCTCAGTCCTCATCCTCAATTCCCATTTCTCTATTCTCAATCCTCAATCCTCAATCCTCAATCTTCAATCCTCAATAATCAACCTCCAATCCTAGAACCTCCATCCCCAATCTTCAATCCTTGATCCTCAATCTTCAATCCTTAATTCTCAATCGTCAATCTTCAATCCTCAATACTCAATCTTCAATCCTCAATCCTCAATCCTCAATCCTCAATCCTCATTCTTCAATCATCAATACCCAATCCTCAATTTCAATCCTCAATCCTCAATCCTCAATTCTCAATCCTCAATCCTCAGTCCTCAGTCCTCAAACCGCAATGCTCAACCCTCAGCCCTCATCCTCCATCCCCAATCCTCAATCCTCAATCCTCAATCCTCAATCTTCAATCCTCAATTCTCAATCCTCAATCCTCAACCCTCAATCCTCATTCCTCAAACCTCAATCCTCAACCCTCAGTTCTCATACTCAATTCTCAATTCTCAATCCTCAATCCTCAATCCTCAATCTTCAATCCTCAATAATCAATCTCCAATTCTAGATCCTCAATCCCCAATCTTCAATCCTTAATCCTCAATATTCAATACCCAATCCCCAGTACTCAATCTTCAATCCTCAATGCTCAATCCTCAATCCTCAATCCTCAGTCCTCAGTCCTCAATCTTCAATCCTCAAACCTCAGTCCTCAACCGTCAGTCCTCATTCTCCATCCTCAATCCTCAATCCTCAATCCTCAATCTTCAATCCCCAATACTCAATCTTCAATCCTCAATCCTCAATCCTCAATCCTCAATACCCAATCCTCAATCTTCAATACTCAATCCTCAATCCTCAATTCGCAGTCCTCAATCGTCAATCCCCAGACCTCAAACATCAATACTCAACCCTCAGTCCTCGTCCTCAATCCTCAACATTCAATCCTCAATCCTCAATCTTCAATCATCAATATTCAATCTTCAGTCCTCAACACTCAATCCCCAATACTCAATCTTCAATCGTCAATCCTCAATCCCCAATCCTCAATCCTCAATCCTCAATCCTCAATCCTCAATCCTCAATCCTCAATCCTCAATCCACAATCCTCAACCTTCAATACTCAATAATCAATCTCCAATCCTGGATCCTCAATCCTCAATCCTCAATCCTCAATCCTCAATCCGCAATCCTCATTCTTCAATCCTCAATACCCAATCCTCAATCTTCAATCCTCAAACATCAATCCTCAATTCTCAATCCTCAATCCTCAGTCCTCAGTCGTCGAACCTCAATCCCCAACCCTTAGCACTCATCCTCAATCCTCAAACCTAAATCCTCTACCGTCAGTCCTCGTCCTCAATCCTCAAACCTCAATCCTCAATCCTCAATATTCAATCATCAATACTCAATCATCAATCCTCAATGCTCAATCCTCAATCCTCAATCCTCAATCCTCAATCTTCAACCCTGAATCCTCAATCCTCAATACTCAGTCCTCAATCTTCAATCCTCAATACTCAATCTTCAATCCCCAATCCTCAATCCTCAATCCTCAATCCTCAATCTTCAATCCTCAACACTAATCTTCAATCCTCAATCCTCAATCCTCAATCCTCAATTCTCAATCCTCAATCTTCAATCCTCAATCCTCAATCCTCAATACTCAATCCTCAATCTTCAATCCTCAATACCCACTCCTCAGTCTTCAATCTTCAATCCTCAATCCTCAATCCTAATTCCTCAATCCTCATTCTTCAATCCTCAATACCCAATCCTCAATTTCAATCCTCAATCCACAATCCTCAATTCTCAATCCTCAATCATCAATCCTCAATCCTCAATCCTCAATCCTCAAACCTCAATCCTCATTCCTCAAACCTCAACCCTCAACCCTCAGTCCTCATACTCAATTCTCAATTCTCAATCCTCAATCCTCAATCCTCAATCTTCAATCCTCAATAATCAATCTCCAATTCTAGATCCTCAATCCCCAATCTTCAATCCTTAATCCTCAATATTCAATCCCCAATCCCCAGTACTCAATATTCAATCCTCAATGCTCAATCCTCAATCCTCAATCCTCAGTCCTCAGTCCTCAATCTTCAATCCTCAAACCTCAATCCTCAACCGTCAGTCCTCATTCTCCATCCTCAATCCTCAATCCTCAATCCTCAATCTTCAATCCCCAGTACTCAATCTTCAATCCTCAATCCTCAATCCTCAATCCTCAATCTTCAATCCTCAATCCTCAATCCTCAAGCCTCAACCCTCAATCCTCAACCCTCAGCCCTCATCCTCAAATCTCAATTCTCAATCCTCAATCGTATATCGTCAATATTCAATCTTCAATCCTCAATCCTCAATACTCAGTCCTCAATCCTCAATCCTCAGTGATCAATACTCAATCTTCAATACTCAACCCTCAATCCTCAATCTTCAATCCTCAATCCTCAATCCTCAATCCTCAATCCTCAATGCCCATTTCCCAACCCCCAATCCTCAAGCCTCAGCCCTGAGCCTCAAATCTCAATTCTCAATGCTCAATGATCAATCCTCAATCTTCAATCCTCAATCCTCAATCCTCAATCCTCAGTACTCAATCCTCAATCCTCAACCTTCAATCCTCAATACTCTATCTTCAATCCTCAATCCTCAATCCTCAATCCTCAATCCTCAATCTTCAATCCTCAATCCTCAATCCTCAATCTTCAATCCTCAATACCCAATCTGCAATCCTCAACCCTCAAACCTCAATCCTCAATCCTCATTCTTCAATCCTCAATGCCCAATCCTCAATCTTCAATCCTCAATCCTCAATCCTCAGTTCTCAACCCTCAATCCTTAATCCTCAGACCTCAAACATCAATATTCAACCCTCAGTCCTCGTCCTCAATCCACAACCCTCAATCCTCAGTCCTCAATATTCAATCATCAATATTCAATCTTCAATCCTCAATCCTCAATCCTCAATCCTCAATTCTGAATCCTCAATCTTCAATCCTCAATCCTCAATCCTCAATACTCAATCCTCAATCTTCAATCCTGAATACCCACTCCTCAATCTTCAATCCTCAATCCTCAATCCCCAATCCTAATTCCTCAATCGTCATTCTTCAATCATCAATTCCCAATCCTCAATTTCAATCCTCAATCCTCAATCCTCAGTTCTCAATCCTCAATCCTCAGTCCTCAGCCCTCAAACCGCAATCCTCAACCCTCAGCCCTCATCCTCCATCCTCAATCCTCAATCCTCAATCCTCAATCCTCAATCTTCAATCCTCAATTCTCAATCCTCAATCCTCAACCCTCAATCCTCATTCCTCAAACCTCAATCCTCAACCCTCAGTTCTCATACTCAATTCTCAATTCTCAATCCTCAATCCTCAATCCTCAATTTTCAATCCTCAATAATCAATCTCCAATTCTAGATCCTCAATCCCCAATCTTCAATCCTTAATCCTCAATATTCAATCCCCAATCCCCAGTACTCAATCTTCAATCCTCAATGCTCAATCCTCAATCCTCAATCCTCAGTCCTCAGTCCTCAATCTTCAATCCTCAAACCTCAATCCTCAACCGTCAGTCCTCATTCTCCATCCTCAATCCTCAATCCTCAATCCTCAATCTTCAATCCCCAATACTCAATCTTCAATCCTCAATCCTCAATCCTCAATCCTCAATCCTCAATCCTCAGGCATCAATACTCAATCTGCAATACTCAATCCTCAATCCTCAATCCTCAATCCTCAATCCTCAACCATCAATCCTCATTCCTGAAACCTCAATCCTCAACCCTCAGTCCTCATCCTCAATTCTCAATTCTCAATCCTCAATCCTCAATCCTCAATCTTCAATCCTCAATAATCAATATCCGATCCTAGATCCTCAATCCTCAATCCTCAATCCTCAATCTTCAATCCTCAATACTCAATCTGCAATCCTCAATCCTCAATCCTCAATCCTCATTCTTCAATCCTCAATACCCAATCCTCAATCTTCAATCCTCAATCATCAATCCTCAATTCTCAACCCTCAATCCTTAATCCTTAGACCTCAAACATCAATATTCAACCCTCAGACCTCGTCCTCAATCCACAACCCTCAATCCTCAGTCCTCAATATTCAATCTTCAATATTCAATCTTCAATCCTCAATCCTCAATCCTCAATCCTCAATTCTCAATCCTCAATCTTCAATCCTCAATCCTCAATCCTCAATACTCAATCCTCAATCTTCAATCCTCAATACCCACTCCTCAGTCTTCAATCTTCAATCCTCAAGACTCAATCCTAATTCCTCAATCCTCATTCTTCAATCCTCAATACCCAATCCTCAATTTCAATCCTCAATCCACAATCCTCAATTCTCAATCCTCAATCATCAATCCTCAATCCTCAATCCTCAATCCTCAAACCTCAATCCTCATTCCTCAAACCTCAACCCTCAACCCTCAGTCCTCATACTCAATTCTCAATTCTCAATCCTCAATCCTCAATCCTCAATCTTCAATCCTCAATAATCAATCTCCAATTCTAGATCCTCAATCCCCAATCTTCAATCCTTAATCCTCAATATTCAATCCCCAATCCCCAGTACTCAATATTCAATCCTCAATGCTCAATCCTCAATCCTCAATCCTCAGTCTTCAGTCCTCAATCTTCAATCCTCAAACCTCAATCCTCAACCGTCAGTCCTCATTCTCCATCCTCAATCCTCAATCCTCAATCCTCAATCTTCAATCCCCAGTACTCAATCTTCAATCCTCAATCCTCAATCCTCAATCCTCAATCTTCAATCCTCAATCCTCAATCCTCAAGCCTCAACCCTCAATCCTCAACCCTCAGCCCTCATCCTCAAATCTCAATTCTCAATCCTCAATCGTATATCCTCAATATTCAATCTTCAATCCTCAATCCTCAATACTCAGTCCTCAATCCTCAATCCTCAGTGATCAATACTCAATCTTCAATACTCAACCCTCAATCCTCAATCCTCAATCCTCAATCCTCAATCCTCAATCCTCAATCCTCAATCCTCAATGCCCATTTCCCAACCCCCAATCCTCAAGCCTCAGCCCTGAGCCTCAAATCTCAATTCTCAATGCTCAATGATCAATCCTCAATCTTCAATCCTCAATCCTCAATCCTCAATCCTCAGTACTCAATCCTCAATCCTCAACCTTCAATCCTCAATACTCTATCTTCAATCCTCAATCCTCAATCCTCAATCCTCAATCCTCAATCTTCAATCCCCAATACTCAATCTTCAATCCTCAATCCTCAATCCTCAATCCTCAATACCCAATCCTCAATCTTCAATACTCAATCCTCAATCCTCAATTCGCAGTCCTCAATCGTCAATCCCCAGACCTCAAACATCAATACTCAACCCTCAGTCCTCGTCCTCAATCCTCAACATTCAATCCTCAATCCTCAATCTTCAATCATCAATATTCAATCTTCAGTCCTCAACACTCAATCCCCAATACTCAATCTTCAATCGTCAATCCTCAATCCCCAATCCTCAATCCTCAATCCTCAATCCTCAATCCTCAATCCTCAATCCTCAATCCTCAATCCACAATCCTCAACCTTCAATACTCAATAATCAATCTCCAATCCTGGATCCTCAATCCTCAATCCTCAATCCTCAATCCTCAATCCGCAATCCTCATTCTTCAATCCTCAATACCCAATCCTCAATCTTCAATCCTCAAACATCAATCCTCAATTCTCAATCCTCAATCCTTAGTCCTCAGTCGTCGAACCTCAATCCCCGACCCTTAGCACTCATCCTCAATCCTCAAACCTAAATCCTCTACCGTCAGTCCTCGTCCTCAATCCTCAAACCTCAATCCTCAATCCTCAATATTCAATCATCAATACTCAATCATCAATCCTCAATGCTCAATCCTCAATCCTCAATCCTCAATCCTCAATCTTCAACCCTGAATCCTCAATCCTCAATACTCAGTCCTCAATCTTCAATCCTCAATACTCAATCTTCAATCCCCAATCCTCAATCCTCAATCCTCAATCCTCAATCTTCAATCCTCAACACTAATCTTCAATCCTCAATCCTCAATCCTCAATCCTCAATTCTCAATCCTCAATCTTCAATCCTCAATCCTCAATCCTCAATACTCAATCCTCAATCTTCAATCCTCAATACCCACTCCTCAGTCTTCAATCTTCAATCCTCAATCCTCAATCCTAATTCCTCAATCCTCATTCTTCAATCCTCAATACCCAATCCTCAATTTCAATCCTCAATCCACAATCCTCAATTCTCAATCCTCAATCATCAATCCTCAATCCTCAATCCTCAATCCTCAAACCTCAATCCTCATTCCTCAAACCTCAACCCTCAACCCTCAGTCCTCATACTCAATTCTCAATTCTCAATCCTCAATCCTCAATCCTCAATCTTCAATCCTCAATAATCAATCTCCAATTCTAGATCCTCAATCCCCAATCTTCAATCCTTAATCCTCAATATTCAATCCCCAATCCCCAGTACTCAATATTCAATCCTCAATGCTCAATCCTCAATCCTCAATCCTCAGTCCTCAGTCCTCAATCTTCAATCCTCAAACCTCAATCCTCAACCGTCAGTCCTCATTCTCCATCCTCAATCCTCAATCCTCAATCCTCAATCTTCAATCCCCAGTACTCAATCTTCAATCCTCAATCCTCAATCCTCAATCCTCAATCTTCAATCCTCAATCCTCAATCCTCAAGCCTCAACCCTCAATCCTCAACCCTCAGCCCTCATCCTCAAATCTCAATTCTCAATCCTCAATCGTATATCGTCAATATTCAATCTTCAATCCTCAATCCTCAATACTCAGTCCTCAATCCTCAATCCTCAGTGATCAATACTCAATCTTCAATACTCAACCCTCAATCCTCAATCCTCAATCCTCAATCCTCAATCCTCAATCCTCAATCCTCAATGCCCATTTCCCAACCCCCAATCCTCAAGCCTCAGCCCTGAGCCTCAAATCTCAATTCTCAATGCTCAATGATCAATCCTCAATCTTCAATCCTCAATCCTCAATCCTCAATCCTCAGTACTCAATCCTCAATCCTCAACCTTCAATCCTCAATACTCTATCTTCAATCCTCAATCCTCAATCCTCAATCCTCAATCCTCAATCTTCAATCCTCAATCCTCAATCCTCAATCTTCAATCCTCAATACCCAATCTGCAATCCTCAACCCTCAAACCTCAATCCTCAATCCTCATTCTTCAATCCTCAATGCCCAATCCTCAATCTTCAATCCTCAATCCTCAATCCTCAATTCTCAACCCTCAATCCTTAATTCTCAGACCTCAAACATCAATATTCAACCCTCAGTCCTCGTCCTCAATCCACAACCCTCAATCCTCAGTCCTCAATATTCAATCATCAATATTCAATCTTCAATCCTCAATCCTCAATCCTCAATCCTCAATTCTGAATCCTCAATCTTCAATCCTCAATCCTCAATCCTCAATACTCAATCCTCAATCTTCAATCCTGAATACCCACTCCTCAATCTTCAATCCTCAATCCTCAATCCCCAATCCTAATTCCTCAATCGTCATTCTTCAATCATCAATTCCCAATCCTCAATTTCAATCCTCAATCCTCAATCCTCAGTTCTCAATCCTCAATCCTCAGTCCTCAGCCCTCAAACCGCAATCCTCAACCCTCAGCCCTCATCCTCCATCCTCAATCCTCAATCCTCAATCCTCAATCCTCAATCTTCAATCCTCAATTCTCAATCCTCAATCCTCAACCCTCAATCCTCATTCCTCAAACCTCAATCCTCAACCCTCAGTTCTCATACTCAATTCTCAATTCTCAATCCTCAATCCTCAATCCTCAATTTTCAATCCTCAATAATCAATCTCCAATTCTAGATCCTCAATCCCCAATCTTCAATCCTTAATCCTCAATATTCAATCCCCAATCCCCAGTACTCAATCTTCAGTCCTCAATGCTCAATCCTCAATCCTCAATCCTCAGTCCTCAGTCCTCAATCTTCAATCCTCAAACCTCAATCCTCAACCGTCAGTCCTCATTCTCCATCCTCAATCCTCAATCCTCAATCCTCAATCTTCAATCCCCAATACTCAATCTTCAATCCTCAATCCTCAATCCTCAATCCTCAATCCTCAATCCTCAGGCATCAATACTCAATCTGCAATACTCAATCCTCAATCCTCAATCCTCAATCCTCAATCCTCAACCATCAATCCTCATTCCTCAAACCTCAATCCTCAACCCTCAGTCCTCATCCTCAATTCTCAATTCTCAATCCTCAATCCTCAATCCTCAATCTTCAATCCTCAATAATCAATATCCGATCCTAGATCCTCAATCCTCAATCCTCAATCCTCAATCTTCAATCCTCAATACTCAATCTGCAATCCTCAATCCTCAATCCTCAATCCTCATTCTTCAATCCTCAATACCCAATCCTCAATCTTCAATCCTCAATCATCAATCCTCAATTCTCAACCCTCAATCCTTAATCCTTAGACCTCAAACATCAATATTCAACCCTCAGACCTCGTCCTCAATCCACAACCCTCAATCCTCAGTCCTCAATATTCAATCTTCAATATTCAATCTTCAATCCTCAATCCTCAATCCTCAATCCTCAATTCTCAATCCTCAATCTTCAATCCTCAATCCTCAATCCTCAATACTCAATCCTCAATCTTCAATCCTCAATACCCACTCCTCAGTCTTCAATCTTCAATCCTCAATCCTCAATCCTAATTCCTCAATCCTCATTCTTCAATCCTCAATACCCAATCCTCAATTTCAATCCTCAATCCACAATCCTCAATTCTCAATCCTCAATCATCAATCCTCAATCCTCAATCCTCAATCCTCAAACCTCAATCCTCATTCCTCAAACCTCAACCCTCAACCCTCAGTCCTCATACTCAATTCTCAATTCTCAATCCTCAATCCTCAATCCTCAATCTTCAATCCTCAATAATCAATCTCCAATTCTAGATCCTCAATCCCCAATCTTCAATCCTTAATCCTCAATATTCAATCCCCAATCCCCAGTACTCAATATTCAATCCTCAATGCTCAATCCTCAATCCTCAATCCTCAGTCTTCAGTCCTCAATCTTCAATCCTCAAACCTCAATCCTCAACCGTCAGTCCTCATTCTCCATCCTCAATCCTCAATCCTCAATCCTCAATCTTCAATCCCCAGTACTCAATCTTCAATCCTCAATCCTCAATCCTCAATCCTCAATCTTCAATCCTCAATCCTCAATCCTCAAGCCTCAACCCTCAATCCTCAACCCTCAGCCCTCATCCTCAAATCTCAATTCTCAATCCTCAATCGTATATCCTCAATATTCAATCTTCAATCCTCAATCCTCAATACTCAGTCCTCAATCCTCAATCCTCAGTGATCAATACTCAATCTTCAATACTCAACCCTCAATCCTCAATCCTCAATCCTCAATCCTCAATCCTCAATCCTCGATCCTCAATGCCCATTTCCCAACCCCCAATCCTCAAGCCTCAGCCCTGAGCCTCAAATCTCAATTCTCAATGCTCAATGATCAATCCTCAATCTTCAATCCTCAATCCTCAATCCTCAATCCTCAGTACTCAATCCTCAATCCTCAACCTTCAATCCTCAATACTCTATCTTCAATCCTCAATCCTCAATCCTCAATCCTCAATCCTCAATCTTCAATCCTCAATCCTCAATCCTCAATCTTCAATCCTCAATACCCAATCTGCAATCCTCAACCCTCAAACCTCAATCCTCAATCCTCATTCTTCAATCCTCAATGCCCAATCCTCAATCTTCAATCCTCAATCCTCAGGCATCAATACTCAATCTGCAATACTCAATCCTCAATCCTCAATCCTCAATCCTCAATCCTCAACCATCAATCCTCATTCCTCAAACCTCAATCCTCAACCCTCAGTCCTCATCCTCAATTCTCAATTCTCAATCCTCAATCCTCAATCCTCAATCCTCAATCGTCAATCCTCAATGTTCAATCCGCAATACCCAATCCTCAATCTTCAATCCTCAATCCTCAATCCTCAATCCTCAATCCTCAATCTTCAATCCCCAATACTCAATCTTCAATCCTCAATCCTCAATCCTCAATCCTCAATCCTCAATCCTCAGGCATCAATACTCAATCTGCAATACTCAATCCTCAATCCTCAATCCTCAATCCTCAATCCTCAATCCTCAACCATCAATCCTCATTCCTCAAACCTCAATCCTCAACCCTCAGTCCTCATCCTCAATTCTCAATTCTCAATCCTCAATCCTCAATCCTCAATCTTCAATCCTCAATAATCAATATCCGATCCTAGATCCTCAATCCTCAATCCTCAATCCTCAATCTTCAATCCTCAATACTCAATCTGCAATCCTCAATCCTCAAACCTCAATCCTCAATCCTCATTCCTCAATACCCAATCCTCTATCTTCAATCCTCAATCCTCTATCCTCAATTCTCAATCCTCAATCCTTAATCCTCAGACCTCAAACATCAATATTCAGCCCTCAGTCCTCGTCCTCAATCCACAACCCTCAATCCTCAATCCTCAATATTCAATCCTCAATACTCAATCTTCAATCCTCAATCCTCAATCCTCAATCCTCAATCCTCATTCTTCAATCCTCAATACCCAATCCTCAATCTTCAATACTCAATCCTCAATCCTCAATTCGCAGTCCTCAATCGTCAATCCCCAGACCTCAAACATCAATACTCAACCCTCAGTCCTCGTCCTCAATCCTCAACATTCAATCCTCAATCCTCAATCTTCAATCATCAATATTCAATCTTCAGTCCTCAACACTCAATCCTCAATCCTCAATCCTCAATCCTCAATGTTCAATCCGCAATACCCAATCCTCAATCTTCAATCCTCAATCCTCAATCCTCAGTCCTCAATTCTCAATACTCAGTCCTCAATTCTCAGTCCTCAAACCTCAATCCTGAATCCACAATCCTGAATCCTCAATCTTCAGTCCTCAGTCCTCAACAATCAGTCGTCAATTCTCAGTCCTCAATAGAATATCATCAATTCACACATTTCAATACTCAATACTCAATCTGCAATCTTCAAATCTCTATCCACAAACATCAATTCTCATCACTCAACCCTCAAAACTCAGTCCCCAATCCTCAATCTTCAATACTCAATCCTCAATCCTCAATTCTCAATCCTCAATCCTCAGTCCTCAGACCTCAAACCTCAATCCTCAACTCTCAGCCCTCATCCTCAATCCTCAATCCTCAATCTTCAATCCTCAATCCTCAATCCTCAAGCCTCAATCCTCAATCCTCAATCCTCAGTCTTCAAACCTCAATCCTCAACACTCAATTCTCAATCCTCAATCTTCAATCCTCAATCCTCAATCCTCAAACCCCAATCCTCAATCCTCAGGCATCAATACTCAGTCTTCAATACTCAATCCTCAATCCTCAATCCTCAATCCTCAATCCTCAATCCTCAATGCTCAATCCTCAATCCTCAATCCTCAATCTTCAATCCTCAATCCTCAATCCTCAATACTCAATCCTCAATCTTCAATCCTGAATACCCACTCCTCAATCTTCAATCCTCAATCCTCAATCCTCAATCCTAATTCCTCAATCCTCATTCTTCAATCATCAATACCCAATCCTCAATTTCAATCCTCAATCCTCAATCCTCAATTCTCAATCCTCAATCCTCAGTCCTCAGACCTCAAACCGCAATCCTCAACCCTCAACCCTCAGTCCTCGTCCTCAATCCATAACCCTCAATCCTCAGTCCTCAATATTCAATCATCAATATTCAATCTTCAATCCTCAATCCTCAATCCTCAATCCTCAATTCTGAATCCTCAATCTTCAATCCTCAATCCTCAATCCTCAATACTCAATCCTCAATCTTCAATCCTGAATACCCACTCCTCAATCTTCAATCCTCAATCCTCAATCCCCAATCCTAATTCCTCAATCGTCATTCTTCAATCATCAATTCCCAATCCTCAATTTCAATCCTCAATCCTCAATCCTCAGTTCTCAATCCTCAATCCTCAGTCCTCAGCCCTCAAACCGCAATCCTCAACCCTCAGCCCTCATCCTCCATCCTCAATCCTCAATCCTCAATCCTCAATCCTCAATCTTCAATCCTCAATTCTCAATCCTCAATCCTCAACCCTCAATCCTCATTCCTCAAACCTCAATCCTCAACCCTCAGTTCTCATACTCAATTCTCAATTCTCAATCCTCAATCCTCAATCCTCAATCTTCACTCCTCAATAATCAATCTCTAATTCTAGATTCTCAATCCCCAATCTTCAATCCTTAATCCTCAATATTCAATACCCAATCCCCAGTACTCAATCTTCAATCCTCAATGCTCAATCCTCAATCCTCAATCCTCAGTTCTCAGTCCTCAATCTTCAATCCTCAAACCTCAGTCCTCAACCGTCAGTCCTCATTCTCCATCCTCAATCCTCAATCCTCAATCCTCAATCTTCAATCCCCAATACTCAATCTTCAATCCTCAATCCTCAATCCTCAATCCTCAATCCTCAATCCTCAATCCTCAGGCATCAATACTCAATCTGCAATACTCAATCCTCAATCCTCAATCCTCAATCCTCAATCCTCAACCATCAATCCTCATTCCTCAAACCTCAATCCTCAACCCTCAGTCCTCATCCTCAATTCTCAATTCTCAATCCTCAATCCTCAATCCTCAATCCTCAATCGTCAATCCTCAATGTTCAATCCGCAATACCCAATCCTCAATCTTCAATCCTCAATCCTCAACACTCAATCCTCAATTCTCAATACTCAGTCCTCAATTCTCAGTCCTCAAACCACAATCCTGAATCCACAATCCTGAACCCTCAATCTTCAGACCTCAGTCCTCAACAATCAGTCGTCAATTCTCAGTCCTCAATAGAATATCATCAATTCACACATTTCAATACTCAATACTCAATCTGCAATCTTCAAATCTCTATCCACAAACATCAATTCTCATCACTCAACCTTCAACACTCAGTCCCCAATCCTCAAACTGCAATCCTCAATCCTCAATCCTCAATTCTCAATCCTCAATCCTCAGTCCTCAGACCTCAAACCTCAATCCTCAACTCTCAGCCCTCATCCTCAATCCTCAATCCTCAATCTTCAATCCTCAATCCTCAAGCCTCAATCCTCAATCCTCAATCCTCAGTCCTCAAACCTTAATCCTCAACACTCAATTCTCAATCCTCAATCTTCAATCCTCAATCCTCAATCCTCAATCCCCAATCCTCAATCCTCAGGCATCAATACTCAATCTTCAATACTCAATCCTCAATCCTCAATCCTCAATCCTCAATCCTTAACCCTCAATCCTCATTCCACAAACCTCAATCCTCAACCCTCAGTCCTCATCCTCAATTCCCAATTCTCTATTCTCAATCCTCAATCCTCAATCCTCAATCTTCAATCCTCAATAATCAACCTCCAATCCTTGAACCTCAATCCCCAATCTTCAATCCTTAATCCTCAATCTTCAATCCTTAATTCTCAATCGTCAATCTTCAATCCTCAATACTCAATCTTCAATCCTCAATCCTCAATCCTCAATCCTCAATCCTCATTCTTCAATCATCAATACCCAATCCTCAATTTCAATCCTCAATCCTCAATCCTCAATTCTCAATCCTCAATCCTCAGTCCTCAGTCCTCAAACCGCAATCCTCAACCCTCAGCCCTCATCCTCCATCCTCAATCCTCAATCCTCAATCCTCAATCCTCAATCTTCAATCCTCAATTCTCAATCCTCAATCCTCAACCCTCAATCCTCATTCCTCAAACCTCAATCCTCAACCCTCAGTTCTCATACTCAATTCTCAATTCTCAATCCTCAATCCTCAATCCTCAATCTTCAATCCTCAATAATCAATCTCCAATTCTAGATCCTCAATCCCCAATCTTCAATCCTTAATCCTCAATATTCAATCATCAATATTCAATCTTCAATCCTCAATCCTCAATCCTCAATCCTCAATCCTCAATCCTCAATCCTCAATCTTCAACCCTGAATACTCAATCCTCAATACCCAGTCCTCAATCTTCAATCCTCAATACTCAATCTTCAATCCTCAGTCCTCAATCCTCAATATTCAAGACACAACCCTCAGCCATCAATCCTCAATCCTCAATCCTCAATCCTCATTCTTCAATCCTCAATACCCAATCCTCAATCTTCAAACCTCAATCCTCAATCCTCAATCCTAATTCCTCAATCCTCATTCTTCAATCCTCAATACCCAATCCCCAATTTCAATCCTCAATCCTCAATCCTCATTTCTCAATCCTCAATCCTCAACCCTCAGCCCTCATCCTCCATCCTCAATCCTCAATCCTCAATCCTCAATCTTCAATCCTCAATTCTCAATCTTCAATCCTCGATCCTCAATCATCAATCCTCAATCCTCAATCCTCAGGCATCAATACTCAATCTTCAATGCTCAATCCTCAATCCTCAATCCTCAATCCTCATTCCCCAACCCTCAATGCTCATTCCTCAAAGCTCAATCCTCAACCCTCAGTCCTCATACTCAATTCTCAATTATCAATCCTCAATCCTGAATCCTCAATCTTCAATCCTCAATAATCAATCTGCAATCCTCAATCCTCAATCCTCGATTCTCAATACTCAGGCATCAATACTCAATCTTCAATACTCAATCCTCAATCCTCAATCCTCAACCCTCAATCCTCAACCCTCAATCTTCATGCCTCAAACCTCAATCCTCAACCCTCAGTCCTCATCCTCAATTCTCAATTCTCAATTCTCAATCCTCAACTCTCAATCCTCAATCTTCAATCCTCAATCCTCAAACCTCAATCCTCAACCGTCAGTCCTCGTCCTCAATCCTCAAACCTCAATCCTCAGTCCTCAATACTCAATCAACAATACCCAATCTTCTATCCTCAATGCTCTATCCTCAATCCTCAATCCTCAATCCTCAATATTCAAGACACAACCCTCAGCCATCAATCCTCAATACTCAACCATCAATCCTCAATTCTCAATACTCAATAGAATATTCTGAATACTCATGGTTCAATCCTCAATCCACAATATTCAATAATCAAATCTCAATCCTCAACCTTCAATCCTCAATACTCAATTTCAATCCTCAATCCTCAGTTCTCAATCCCCAATACTCAATCTTCAATCGTCAATCCTCAATCCCCAATCCTCAATCCTCAATCCTCAATCCTCAATCCTCAATCCTCAATCCTCAATCCTCAATTCACAATCCACAACCTTCAATACTCAATAATCAATCTCCAATCCTGGATCCTCAATCCTCAATCATCAATCCTCAATCCTCAATCCTCAATCCTCATTCTTCAATCCTCAATACCCAATCCTCAATCTTCAATCCTCAAACATCAATCCTCAATTCTCAATCCTCAATCCTCAGTCCTCAGTCGTCGAACCTCAATCCCCGACCCTTAGCACTCATCCTCAATCCTCAGTCCTCAATCCTCAATCCTCAAACCTAAATCCTCTACCGTCAGTCCTCGTCCTCAATCCTCAAACCTCAATCCTCAATCCTCAATATTCAATCATCAATACTCAATCATCAATCCTCAATGCTCAATCCTCAATCCTCAATCCTCAATCCTCAATCTTCAACCCTGAATCCTCAATCCTCAATACTCAGTCCTCAATCTTCAATCCTCAATACTCAATCTTCAATCCCCAATCCTCAATCCTCAATCCTCAATTCTCGATCCTCAATCCTCAGTCCTCAGTCCTCAAACCGCAATCCTCAACCCTCAGTCCTCATCCTCCATACTCAATCCTCAATCCTCAATCCTCAACCTTCAATCCTCAATTCTCAGTCTTCAATCCTCGATCCTGAATCATCAATCCACAATCCTGAACCCTCAGGCATCAATACTCAATCTTCAATACTCAATCCTCAATCCTCAATCCTCAGTCCTCAATCCCCAATCCTCAATCCTCAAACCTCAATGCTCAACCGTCAGTCCTCGTCCTCAATCCTCAAACCTCAATCCTCAATACTCAATATTCAATCATCAATACTCAATCTTCAATCCTCAATCCTCAAACCTCAATCCTCAATCCTCATTCTTCAATCCTAAATACCCAATCCTCAATTTCCAATCCTCAATCCTCAATCCTCAATTCTCAATCCTCAATCCTTGATCCTCAGAACTCAAACATCAATATTCAACCCTCAGTCCTCGTCCTCAATCCACAACCCTCAATCCTCAGTCCTCAATATTCAATCATCAATATTCAATCTTCAATCCTCAATCCTCAATCCTCAATCCTCAATCCTCAATGCTCAATCTTCAACCCTGAATCCTCAATCCTCAACACTCAGTCCTCAATCTTCAATCCTCAGTACTCAATCTTCAATCCCCAATCCTCAATCCTCAATCCTCAATCCGCAATCTTCAATCCTCAACACTAATCTTCAATCCTCAATCCTCAATCCTCAATCCTCAATCCTCATTCTTCAATCCTCAATACCCAATCCTGAATCTTCAATCCTCAATCCTCAATCCTCAATCCTAATTCCTCAATCCTCATTCTTCAATCCTCAATACCCAATCCTCAATTTCAATCCTCAATCCTCAATCTTCAATTATCAATACTCAATCTGCAATCCTCAATACTCAAACCTCAATCCTCAATCCTCATTCTTCAATCCTCAATACCCAATCCACAATCTTCAATCCTCAATCATCAATCCTCAATTCTCAACCCTCAATCCTTAATCCTTAGACCTCAAACATCAATATTCAACCCTTAGACCTCGTCCTCAATCCACAACCCTCAATCCTCAGTCCTCAATATTCAATCATCAATATTCAATCTTCAATCCTCAATCCTCAATCCTCAATCGTCAATTCTCAATCCTCAATCTTCAATCCTCAATCCTCAATCCTCAATACTCAATCCTCAATCTTCAATCCTCAATACCCACTCCTCAGTCTTCAATCTTCAATCCTCAATCCTCAATCCTAATTCCTCAATCCTCATTCTTCAATCTTCAAAACCCAATCCTCAATTTCAATCCTCAATCCACAATCCTCAATTCTCAATCCTCAATCATCAATCCTCAATCCTCAATCCTCAATCCTCAACCCTCAATCCTCATTCCTCAAACCTCAACCCTCAACCCTCAGTCCTCATACTCAATTCTCAATTCTCAATCCTCAATCCTCAATCCTCAATCTTCAATCCTCAATAATCAATCTCCAATTCTAGATCCTCAATCCCCAACCTTCAATCCTTAATCCTCAATATTCAATCCCCAATCCCCAGTACTCAATATTCAATCCTCAATGCTCAATCCTCAATCCTCAATCCTCAGTCCTCAGTCCTCAATCTTCAATCCTCAAACCTCAATCCTCAACCGTCAGTCCTCATTCTCCATCCTCAATCCTCAATCCTCAATCCTCAATCTTCAATCCCCAGTACTCAATCTTCAATCCTCAATCCTCAATCCTCAATCCTCAATCCTCAATCCTCAATCCTCAGGCATCAATACTCAATCTGCAATACTCAATCCTCAATCCTCAATCCTCAATCCTCAATCCTCAACCATCAATCCTCATTTCTCAAACCTCAATCCTCAACCCTCAGTCCTCATCCTCAATTCTCAATTCTCAATCCTCAATCCTCAATCCTCAATCTTCAATCCTCAATAATCAATATCCGATCCAAGGTCCTCAATCCCCAATCTTCAATCGTTAATCCTCAATCTTCAATCCTCAATCCCCAGTCATCAATCTTCAATCCTCTATGTTCAATCCTCAATCCTCAATCCTCAGTCCTCAATCCCCAATCCTCAATCCTCAATCCTCAATCCTCAACTGTCAGTCCTCGTCCTCAATCCTCAAACCTCATTCCTCAATCCTCAATATTCAATCATCAATACTCAATCTTCAATCCTCAATCCTCAAACCTCAATCCTCAATCCTCAATCCTCAATCCTCAATCCTCAATCCCCAGTTCTCAAACCTCAATCCTCAACCCTCAGTCGCCATACTCAATTCTCAATTCTCAATCCTCAATCCTCAATCCTCAATCTTCAATCCTCAATAATCAATCTCCGATTCTAGGTCCTCAATGCCCAACCTTCAATCGTTAATCCTCAATTTTCAATCCTCAATCCCCAGTCATCAATCTTCCATCCTCACTGCTCAATCCTCAATCCTCAATCCTCAGTCCTCAATCCCCAATCCGCAATCCTCAAACCTCAATCCTCAACCGCCAGACCTCGTCCTCAATCCTCAAACCTCAATCCTCTATCCTCAATATTCAATCATCAATACTCAATCTTCAATCCTCAATCCTCAAACCTCAATCCTCAATCCTCATTCTTCAATCCTAAATACCCAATCCTCAATTTCCAATCCTCAATCCTCAATCCTCAATCCTCAATCCTCAATCTTCAACCCTGAATACTCAATCCTCAATACCCAGTCCTCAATCTTCAATCCTCAATACTCAATCTTCAATCCTCAATCGTCAATCCTCAATCCTCAATCCTCAATCTTCAATCCTCAACACTAATCTTCAATCCTCAATCCTCAATCCTCAATCCTCAATCCTCATTCTTCAATCCTCAATACCCAATCCTCAATCTTCAAACCTCAATCCTCAATCCTCAATCCTAATTCCTCAATCCTCATTCTTCAATCCTCAATACCCAATCCCCAATTTCAATCCTCAATCCTCAATCCTCATTTCTCAATCCTCAATCCTCAACCCTCAGCCCTCATCCTCCATCCTCTATCCTCAATCCTCAATCCTCAATCTTCAATCCTCAATTCTCAATCTTCAATCCTCGATCCTCAATCATCAATCCTCAATCCTCAATCCTCAGGCATCAATACTCAATCTTCAATGCTCAATCCTCAATCCTCAATCCTCAATCCTCATTCCCCAACCCTCAGTCCTCATACCTCAAAGCTCAATCCTCAACCCTCAGTCCTCATACTCAATTCTCAATTCTCAATCCTCAATCCTCAATCCTCAATCTTCAATCCTCAATAATCAATCTGCAATCCTCAATCCTCAATCCTCGATCCTCAATCCTCAGGCATCAATACTCAATCTTCAATACTCAATCCTCAATCCTCAATCCTCAACCCTCAATCCTCAACCCTCAATCTTCATGCCTCAAACCTCAATCCTCAACCCTCAGTCCTCATCCTCAATTCTCAATTCTCAATTCTCAATCCTCAACCCTCAATCCTCAATCTTCAGTCCTCAATCCTCAAACCTCAATCCTCAACCGTCAGTCCTCGTCCTCAATCCTCAAACCTCAATCCTCAGTCCTCAATACTCAATCATCAATACCCAATCTTCTATCCTCAATACTCTATCCTCAATCCTCAATCCTCAATCCTCAATATTCAAGACACAACCCTGAGCCATCAATCCTCAATACTCAACCATCAATCCTCAATTCTCAATACTCAATAGAATATTCTGAATACTCATGCTTCAATACTCAATCCACAATATTCAATAATCAAATCTCAATCCTCAACCTTCAATCCTAAATACTCAATTTCAATCCTCAATCCTCAGTTCTTAATCCCCAATACTCAATCTTCAATCGTCAATCCTCAATCCCCAATCCTCAATCCTCAATCCTCAATCCTCAATCCTCAATCCTCAATCCTCAATCCTCAATCCACAATCCTCAACATTCAATACTCAATAATCAATCTCCAATCCTGGATCCTCAATCCTCAATCCTCAAACCTCAATCCTCAATCCTCAATCCTCATTCTTCAATCCTCAATACCCAATCCTCAATCTTCAATCCTCAAACATCAATCCTCAATTCTCAATCCTCAATCCTCAGTCCTCAGTCGTCGAACCTCAATCCCCGACCCTTAGCACTAATCCTCAATCCTCAGTCCTCAATCCTCAATCCTCAAGCCTAAATCCTCTACCGTCAGTCCTCGTCCTCAATCCTCAAACCTCAATCCTCAATCCTCAATATTCAATCATCAATACTCAATCATCAATCCTCAATGCTCAATCCTCAATGCTCAATCCTCAATCCTCAATCTTCAACCCTGAATCCTCAATCCTCAATACTCAGTCCTCAATCTTCAATCCTCAATACTCAATCTTCAATCCCCAATCCTCAATCCTCAATCCTCAATCCTCAATCTTCAATCCTCAACACTAATCTTCAATCCTCAATCCTCAATCCTCAATCCTCAATCCTCATACTTCAGTCCTCAATACCCAATCCTCAATCTTCAATCCTCAATCCTCAATCCTCAATCCTAATTCCTCAATCCTCATTCTTCAATCCTCAATACCCAATCCTCAATTTCAATCCTCAATCCTCAATCTTCAATTATCAATACTCAATCTGCAATCCTCAATACTCAAACCTCAATCCTCAATCCTCATTCTGCAATCCTCAATACCCAATCCTCAATCTTCAATCCTCAATCCCCAATCCTCAATCCTCAAACCTCAATCCTCAACCGTCAGTCCTCGTCCTCAATCCTCAAACCTCAATCCTAAATCCTCAATATTCAATCATCAATACTCAATCTTCAATCCTCGATCCTCAAACCTCAATCCTCAATCCTCATTCTTCAACCCTAAATACACAATCCTCAATCTTCAATCCTAAATCCTCATTCCTCAAACCTCAATCCTCAACCCTCAGTCCTCATACTCCATTCTCAATCCTCAATCCTCAATCCTCAATCTTCAATCCTCAATCCTCAATCCTCAATCCTCAATCCTCAATCCTCAGGCATCAATACTCAATCTACAATATTCAATCCTCAATCCTTAGTCCTCAATCCACAATGCTCAACCTTCAATACTCAATACTCAATCTACAATCCTCAATCCTCAATCCTCAATCCTCAATCCTCAATCCTGAATCCTCAATATTCAATCCTCAATACTCAATCTTCAATCATCAATCCTCAATACTCAATCCTCAGTCGTCAATCCTCAGTCATCAATCCTCAATCTTCAATGCTCAATCGTCAATCCTTAATCCTCAATCCTCAATCCTCAATCCTCATTCCTCAAACCTCAATCCTCAACCCTCAGTCGTCATCCTCAATCCTCGAACCTCAATCCTCAATCCTCAATATTCAATCATCAATACTCAATCCTCAATCCTCAATCCTCAAACCTCAATCCTCAATCCTCAACCCTCAGTCGTCATCCTCAATCCTCGAACCTCAATCCTCAATCCTCAATATTCAATCATCAATACTCAATCCTCAATCCTCAATCCTCAAACCTCAATCCTCAATCCTCATTCTTCAATCCTAAATACCCAATACTCAATCTTCAACCCTCTATCCTCAATACTCAATTCTCAATCTTCAATCCTTAATCCTCAGACCTCAAACAACAATATTCAACCCTCAGTCCTCGTCCTCAATCCACAACCCTCAATCCTCAGACCTCAATATTCAATCATCAATATTCAATCTTCAATCCTCAATCCTCAATCCTCAATCCTCAATCCTCAATCCTCAATCTTCAACCGTGAATCCTCATTCCTCAATACTCAATCCTCAATCTTCAATCCTCAACACTCTATCTAGAATCCTCAATCCTCAATCCTCAATCCCCAATCCTCAATCTTCAATCCTCAACACACAATCTTCAATCCTCAATCCTCAATCCTCAATCCTCAATCCTCATTCTTCAATCCTCAATACCCAATCCTCAATCTTCAACCCTCAATTCTCAATCCTCAATCCTAATTCCACAATCCTCAATACCCAATCCTCAATCCTCAATCCTCAATCCTCAATCCCCAATATTCAATCATCAATACTCAATCTTCAATCCTCAATCTTCAATCCTCAATACTCAATCTTCAATCCTCAATCCTCAATCCTCAATCCTCAATCCTCAATTCCCAGACATCAATACTCAATCTACAATATTCAATCCTCAATCCTTAATCCTCAATCCAGAATCCTCAACCTTCAATACTCAATACTCAATCTTCAATCCTCAATCCTCAATCCTCAATCCTCGATATTCAATCCTCAATACTCAATCTTCAATCATCATCCTCAATCCTCAATTCTCAGTCGCCAAACCTCAGTCATCAAGCCTCAATCTTCAATACTCAATCGTCAATCCTTATTCCTCAATCCTCAATCCTCAATCCTCGTTCCTCAAACCTCAATCCTCAACCCTCAGTCTTCATCCTCAATCCTCAAACCTCAATCCTCAATCCTCAATATTCAATCATCAATACTCAATCTTCAATCCTCAATCCTCAAACCTCAATCCTCAATCCTCATTCTTCAATCCTAAATACCCAATCCTCAATCTTCAATCCTCAATCCTCAATCCTCATTTCTCAATCCTCAATCCTTAATCCTCAGACCTCAAACATCAATATTCAATCCTCAGACCTCGTCCTCAATCCACAACCCTCAATCCTCAGTCCTCAATATTCAATCATCAATATTCAATCTTCAATACTCAATCCTCAATCCTCAATCCTCAATCCTCAATCCTCAGTCCTCAATCTTCAACCCTGAATCCTCAATCCTCAATACTCAATCCTCAATCTTCAATCCTCAATACTCAATCTTCAATCCTCAATCCTCAATCCTCAATCCTCAATCTTCAATCCTCAATCCTCATTCCTCAAACCTCAATCCTCAACCCTCAGTCCTCATACTCCATTCTCAATCCTCAATCCTCAATCCTCAATCTTCAATCCTCAATCCTCAATCCTCAATCCTCAATCCTCAATCCTCAGGCATTAATACTCAATCTACAATATTCAATCCTCAATCCTTAGTCCTCAATCCACAATGCTCAACCTTCAATACTCAATACTCAATCTACAATCCTCAATCCTCAATCCTCAATCCTCAATCCTCAATCCTGAATCCTCAATATTCAATCCTCAATACTCAATCTTCAATCATCAATCCTCAATACTCAATTCTCAGACGTCAATCCTCAGTCATCAATCCTCAATCTTCAATACTCAATCGTCAATCCTTAATCCTCAATCCTCAATCCTCAATCCTCGGTCCTCAAACCTCAATCCTCAACCCTCAGTGGTCATCCTCAATCCTCGAACCTCAATCCTCAATCCTCAATATTCAATCATCAATACTCAATCCTCAATCCTCAATCCTCAAACCTCAATCCTCAATCCTCATTCTTCAATCCTAAATACCCAATACTCAATCTTCAATCCTCAATCCTCAATACTCAATTCTCAATCCTCAATCCTTAATCCTCAGACCTCAAACAACAATATTCAACCCTCAGTCCTCGTCCTCAATCCACAACCCTCAATCCTCAGTCCTCAATATTCAATCATCAATATTCAATCTTCAATCCTCAATCCTCAATCCTCAATCCTCAATCCTCAATCCTCAATCTTCAATCCTCAATACTCAATCTGCAATCCTCAATCCTCAAACCTCAATCCTCAATCCTCATTCCTCAATCCTCAATACCCAATCCTCAATCCTCAATCCTCAATTCCCAGACATCAATACTCAATCTACAATATTCAATCCTCAATCCTTAATCCTCAATCCAGAATCCTCAACCTTCAATACTCAATACTCAATCTTCAATCCTCAATCCTCAATCCTCAATCCTCAATCCTCAATCCTCGATATTCAATCCTCAATACTCAATCTTCAATCATCATCCTCAATCCTCAATTCTCAGTCGCCAAACCTCAGTCATCAAGCCTCAATCTTCAATACTCAATCGTCAATCCTTATTCCTCAATCCTCAATCCTCAATCCTCGTTCCTCAAACCTCAATCCTCAACCCTCAGTCTTCATCCTCAATCCTCAAACCTCAATCCTCAATCCTCAATATTCAATCATCAATACTCAATCTTCAATCCTCAATCCTCAAACCTCAATCCTCAATCCTCATTCTTCAATCCTAAATACCCAATCCTCAATCTTCAATCCTCAATCCTCAATCCTCATTTCTCAATCCTCAATCCTTAATCCTCAGGCATTAATACTCAATCTACAATATTCAATCCTCAATCCTTAGTCCTCAATCCACAATGCTCAACCTTCAATACTCAATACTCAATCTACAATCCTCAATCCTCAATCCTCAATCCTCAATTCTCAATCCTCATTCCTCAAACCTCAATCCTCAACCCTCAGTCGTCATCCTCAATCCTCGAACCTCAATCCTCAATCCTCAATATTCAATCATCAATACTCAATCCTCAATCCTCAATCCTCAAACCTCAATCCTCAATCCTCAACCCTCAGTCGTCATCCTCAATCCTCGAACCTCAATCCTCAATCCTCAATATTCAATCATCAATACTCAATCCTCAATCCTCAATCCTCAAACCTCAATCCTCAATCCTCATTCTTCAATCCTAAATACCCAATACTCAATCTTCAACCCTCAATCCTCAATCCTCAAACCTCAATCCTCAATCCTCATTCTTCAATCCTAAATACCCAATCCTCAATTTCCAATCCTCAATCCTCAATCCTCAATCCTCAATCCACAATCTTCAACCCTGAATACTCAATCCTCAATACCCAGTCCTCAATCTTCAATCCTCAATACTCAATCTTCAATCCTCAATCGTCAATCCTCAATCCTCAATCCTCAATCTTCAATCCTCAACACTAATCTTCAATCCTCAATCCTCAATCCTCAATCCTCAATCCTCATTCTTCAATCCTCAATACCCAATCCTCAATCTTCAAACCTCAATCCTCAATCCTCAATCCTAATTCCTCAATCCTCATTCTTCAATCCTCAATACCCAATCCCCAATTTCAATCCTCAATCCTCAATCCTCATTTCTCAATCCTCAATCCTCAACCCTCAGCCCTCATCCTCCATCCTCTATCCTCAATCCTCAATCCTCAATCTTCAATCCTCAATTCTCAATCTTCAATCCTCGATCCTCAATCATCAATCCTCAATCCTCAATCCTCAGGCATCAATACTCAATCTTCAATGCTCAATCCTCAATCCTCAATCCTCAATCCTCATTCCCCAACCCTCAATCCTCATACCTCAAAGCTCAATCCTCAACCCTCAGTCCTCATACTCAATTCTCAATTCTCAATCCTCAATCCTCAATCCTCAATCTTCAATCCTCAATAATCAATCTGCAATCCTCAATCCTCAATCCTCGATCCTCAATCCTCAGGCATCAATACTCAATCTTCAATACTCAATCCTCAATCCTCAATCCTCAACCCTCAATCCTCAACCCTCAATCTTCATGCCTCAAACCTCAATCCTCAACCCTCAGTCCTCATCCTCAATTCTCAATTCTCAATTCTCAATCCTCAACCCTCAATCCTCAATCTTCAGTCCTCAATCCTCAAACCTCAATCCTCAACCGTCAGTCCTCGTCCTCAATCCTCAAACCTCAATCCTCAGTCCTCAATACTCAATCATCAATACCCAATCTTCTATCCTCAATACTCTATCCTCAATCCTCAATCCTCAATCCTCAATATTCAAGACACAACCCTCAGCCATCAATCCTCAATACTCAACCATCAATCCTCAATTCTCAATGCTCAATAGAATATTCTGAATACTCATGCTTCAATACTCAATCCACAATATTCAATAATCAAATCTCAATCCTCAACCTTCAATCCTAAATACTCAATTTCAATCCTCAATCCTCAGTTCTTAATCCCCAATACTCAATCTTCAATCGTCAATCCTCAATCCCCAATCCTCAATCCTCAATCCTCAATCCTCAATCCTCAATCCTCAATCCTCAATCCTCAATCCACAATCCTCAACATTCAATACTCAATAATCAATCTCCAATCCTGGATCCTCAATCCTCAATCCTCAAACCTCAATCCTCAATCCTCAATCCTCATTCTTCAATCCTCAATACCCAATCCTCAATCTTCAATCCTCAAACATCAATCCTCAATTCTCAATCCTCAATCCTCAGTCCTCAGTCGTCGAACCTCAATCCCCGACCCTTAGCACTAATCCTCAATCCTCAGTCCTCAATCCTCAATCCTCAAGCCTAAATCCTCTACCGTCAGTCCTCGTCCTCAATCCTCAAACCTCAATCCTCAATCCTCAATATTCAATCATCAATACTCAATCATCAATCCTCAATGCTCAATCCTCAATGCTCAATCCTCAATCCTCAATCTTCAACCCTGAATCCTCAATCCTCAATACTCAGTCCTCAATCTTCAATCCTCAATACTCAATCTTCAATCCCCAATCCTCAATCCTCAATCCTCAATCCTCAATCTTCAATCCTCAACACTAATCTTCAATCCTCAATCCTCAATCCTCAATCCTCAATCCTCATACTTCAGTCCTCAATACCCAATCCTCAATCTTCAATCCTCAATCCTCAATCCTCAATCCTAATTCCTCAATCCTCATTCTTCAATCCTCAATACCCAATCCTCAATTTCAATCCTCAATCCTCAATCTTCAATTATCAATACTCAATCTGCAATCCTCAATACTCAAACCTCAATCCTCAATCCTCATTCTGCAATCCTCAATACCCAATCCTCAATCTTCAATCCTCAATCCCCAATCCTCAATCCTCAAACCTCAATCCTCAACCGTCAGTCCTCGTCCTCAATCCTCAAACCTCAATCCTCAATCCTCAATATTCAATCATCAATACTCAATCTTCAATCCTCGATCCTCAAACCTCAATCCTCAATCCTCATTCTTCAACCCTAAATACACAATCCTCAATCTTCAATCCTAAATCCTCATTCCTCAAACCTCAATCCTCAACCCTCAGTCCTCATACTCCATTCTCAATCCTCAATCCTCAATCCTCAATCTTCAATCCTCAATCCTCAATCCTCAATCCTCAATCCTCAATCCTCAGGCATCAATACTCAATCTACAATATTCAATCCTCAATCCTTAGTCCTCAATCCACAATGCTCAACCTTCAATACTCAATACTCAATCTACAATCCTCAATCCTCAATCCTCAATCCTCAATCCTCAATCCTGAATCCTCAATATTCAATCCTCAATACTCAATCTTCAATCATCAATCCTCAATACTCAATCCTCAGTCGTCAATCCTCAGTCATCAATCCTCAAACCTCAATCCTCAATCCTCATTCTTCAATCCTAAATACCCAATACTCAATCTTCAACCCTCAATCCTCAATACTCAATTCTCAATCCTCAATCCTTAATCCTCAGACCTCAAACAACAATATTCAACCCTCAGTCCTCGTCCTCAATCCACAACCCTCAATCCTCAGACCTCAATATTCAATCATCAATATTCAATCTTCAATCCTCAATCCTCAATCCTCAATCCTCAATCCTCAATCCTCAATCTTCAACCGTGAATCCTCATTCCTCAATACTCAATCCTCAATCTTCAATCCTCAACACTCTATCTAGAATCCTCAATCCTCAATCCTCAATCCCCAATCCTCAATCTTCAATCCTCAACACACAATCTTCAATCCTCAATCCTCAATCCTCAATCCTCAATCCTCATTCTTCAATCCTCAATACCCAATCCTCAATCTTCAACCCTCAATCCTCAATCCTCAATCCTAATTCCACAATCCTCTTTCTTCAATCCTCAATACCCAATCCTCAATTTCAATCCTCAATCCTCAATCCTCATTTCTCAATCCTCAATCCTCAACCCTCAGCCCTCATCCTCCATCCTCAGTACTCAATCCTCTATCCTCAATCTTCAATCATCAATACCCAATCTTCAATCCTCATTCCTCAATCCTCAATCCTCAATCCTCAATCTTCAATCCTCAATACTCAATCTGCAATCCTCAATCCTCAACCCTCAATCCTCAATCCTCATTCCTCAATCCTCAATACCCAATCCTCAATCCTCAATCCTCAATCCTCAATCCCCAATATTCAATCATCAATACTCAATCTTCAATCCTCAATCTTCAATCCTCAATACTCAATCTTCAATCCTCAATCCTCAATCCTCAATCCTCAATCCTCAATTCCCAGACATCAATACTCAATCTACAATATTCAATCCTCAATCCTTAATCCTCAATCCAGAATCCTCAACCTTCAATACTCAATACTCAATCTTCAATCCTCAATCCTCAATCCTCAATCCTCGATATTCAATCCTCAATACTCAATCTTCAATCATCATCCTCAATCCTCAATTCTCAGTCGCCAAACCTCAGTCATCAAGCCTCAATCTTCAATACTCAATCGTCAATCCTTATTCCTCAATCCTCAATCCTCAATCCTCGTTCCTCAAACCTCAATCCTCAACCCTCAGTCTTCATCCTCAATCCTCAAACCTCAATCCTCAATCCTCAATATTCAATCATCAATACTCAATCTTCAATCCTCAATCCTCAAACCTCAATCCTCAATCCTCATTCTTCAATCCTAAATACCCAATCCTCAATCTTCAATCCTCAATCCTCAATCCTCATTTCTCAATCCTCAATCCTTAATCCTCAGACCTCAAACATCAATATTCAATCCTCAGACCTCGTCCTCAATCCACAACCCTCAATCCTCAGTCCTCAATATTCAATCATCAATATTCAATCTTCAATACTCAATCCTCAATCCTCAATCCTCAATCCTCAATCCTCAATCCTCAATCTTCAACCCTGAATCCTCAATCCTCAATACTCAATCCTCAATCTTCAATCCTCAATACTCAATCTTCAATCCTCAATCCTCAATCCTCAATCCTCAATCTTCAATCCTCAATCCTCATTCCTCAAACCTCAATCCTCAACCCTCAGTCCTCATACTCCATTCTCAATCCTCAATCCTCAATCCTCAATCTTCAATCCTCAATCCTCAATCCTCAATCCTCAATCCTCAATCCTCAGGCATTAATACTCAATCTACAATATTCAATCCTCAATCCTTAGTCCTCAATCCACAATGCTCAACCTTCAATACTCAATACTCAATCTACAATCCTCAATCCTCAATCCTCAATCCTCAATCCTCAATCCTGAATCCTCAATATTCAATCCTCAATACTCAATCTTCAATCATCAATCCTCAATACTCAATTCTCAGACGTCAATCCTCAGTCATCAATCCTCAATCTTCAATACTCAATCGTCAATCCTTAATCCTCAATCCTCAATCCTCAATCCTCGGTCCTCAAACCTCAATCCTCAACCCTCAGTGGTCATCCTCAATCCTCGAACCTCAATCCTCAATCCTCAATATTCAATCATCAATACTCAATCCTCAATCCTCAATCCTCAAACCTCAATCCTCAATCCTCATTCTTCAATCCTAAATACCCAATACTCAATCTTCAATCCTCAATCCTCAATACTCAATTCTCAATCCTCAATCCTTAATCCTCAGACCTCAAACAACAATATTCAACCCTCAGTCCTCGTCCTCAATCCACAACCCTCAATCCTCAGTCCTCAATATTCAATCATCAATATTCAATCTTCAATGCCCAATCCTCAATCCTCACTCCCCAATCCTCAATCCTCAATCTTCAGCCCTGAATCCTCGATCCTCAATACTCAATCCTCAATCTTCAATCCTCAATACTCAATCTTGAATGCTCAATCCTCAATCCTCAATCCTCAATATTCAATCATCAATACTCAATCTTCAATACTCAATCCTCGATCCTCAATTCTCAATCCTCAATCCGCAATCCTCAATCCTCAATACTCAATCCTCAATCCTCAATCCACAATCCTCAACCTTCAATACCCAATAATAAATCTCCAATCGTAGATCCTCAATCCTCAATCCTCAATCCTCAATCTTCAACCCTGAATCCTCAATCCTCAATACTCAATCCTCAATCCTCAATCCTCAATCCTCAATCCTCAATCTTCAATCCTCAACACTCAATCTTCAATCCTCAATCCTCAGTCCTCAATCCTCAATCCTCAATCTTCAATCCTCAACACTAATCTTCAATCCTCAATCCTCCATCCTCAATCCTCAATCCTCATTCTTCAATCCTCAACACCCAATCCTCAATCTTCAATCCTCTATCCTCAATCCTCAATCCTAATTCCTCAATCCTCATTCTTCAATCGTCAACACCCAATCCTCAATTTCAATCCTCAATCCTCAATCTTCAACACTGAATCCTCAATCCTCAATACTCAGACCTCAATCTTCAATCCTCAATTCTCAATCTTCAATCCTCAATCCTGAATCCTCAATCCTCAATACTCAATCCTCAATCCTCAATCCTCAATCCTCAATATTCAATCCTCAATACTCAATCTTCAATCATCAATCCTCAATCCTCAATTCTCAGTCGTCAATCCTCAGCCATCAATCCTCAATCTTCAATACTCAATCGTCAATCCTTAGTCCTCAATCCTCAATATTCAATCATCAATACTCAATCTTCAATGCTCAATCCTCAAACCTCAATCCCCAATCCTCATTCTTCAATCCTAAATACCCAATCCTCAATCTTCAATCCTCAATCCCCAATACTCAATTCTCAATCCTCATTCCTTAATCCTCAGACCTCAAACATCAATATTCAACCCTCAGTCCTCGTCCTCAATCCACAACCCTCAACCCTCAGTCCTCAATATTCAATCATCAATATTCAATCTTCAATGCTCAATCCTCAATCCTCACTCCCCAATCCTCAATCCTCAATCTTCAACCCTGAATCCTCGATCCTCAATACTCAATCCTCAATCTTCAATCCTCAATACTCAATCTTGAATGCTCAATCCTCAATCCTCAATCCTCAATATTCAATCATCAATACTCAATCTTCAATACTCAATCCTCGATCCTCAATTCTCAATCCTCAATCCGCAATCCTCAATCCTCAATCCTCAATCCTCAATCCTCAATCCACAATCCTCAACCTTCAATACCCAATAATAAATCTCCAATCGTAGATCCTCAATCCTCAATCCTCAATCCTCAATCTTCAACCCTGAATCCTCAATCCTCAATACTCAATCCTCAATCCTCAATCCTCAATCCTCAATCCTCAATCTTCAATCCTCAACACTCAATCTTCAATCCTCAATCCTCAGTCCTCAATCCTCAATCCTCAATCTTCAATCCTCAACACTAATCTTCAATCCTCAATCCTCCATCCTCAATCCTCAATCCTCATTCTTCAATCCTCAACACCCAATCCTCAATCTTCAATCCTCTATCCTCAATCCTCAATCCTAATTCCTCAATCCTCATTCTTCAATCCTCAACACCCAATCCTCAATTTCAATCCTCAATCCTCAATCCTCAATCTTCAATCCTCAATTCTCAATCTTCAATCCTCGATCCTCAATCTTCAATCCTCAATCCTCAATCCTCAGGCATCAATACTCAATCTTCAATGCTCAATCCTCAATCCTCAATCCTCAATCCTCATTCCCCAACCCTCAATCCTCATTCCTCAAACCTCAATCCTCAACCCTCAGTCCTCATACTCAATTCTCAATTCTCAATCCTCAATCCTCAATCCTCAATCTTCAATCCTCAATAATCAATCTCCAATCCTCAATCCTCAATCCTCGATCCTCAATCCTCAGGCATCAATACTCTATCTTCAATACTCAATCCTCAATCCTCAATCCTCAATCCTCAATCCTCAATCCTCAAACCTCAATCCTCAATCCTCAATATTCAATCATCAATACTCAATCTGCAATCCTCAATCCTCAATCCTCAATCCTCCATCCTCAATCCTCAATCCTCAATCCTCAATCCTCAATCCTCAATCCTCAATCCTCAATCCTCAATCCTCAATCCTCATTCTTCAATCCTCAATACCCAATCCTCAATCTTCAATCCTCAAACCTCAATCCTCAATCCTCTAATATTCAATCATCAATACTCAATCTTCAGTCCTCAATCCTCAAACCTCAATCCTCAATCCTCATTCTTCAATCCTAAATACCCAATCCTCAATCTTCAATCCTCAGTCCTCAGTCCTCAAACCGCAATCCTCAACCCTCAGCCCTCATCCTCCATTCTCAATCCTCAATCCTCAATCATCAATCCTCAATCTTCAATCCTCAATTCTCAATCCTCAATCCTCAACCCTCAATCCTCATTCCTCAAACCTCAATCCTCAACCCTCAGTTCTCATACTCAATTCTCAATTCTCAATCCTCAATCCTCAATCCTCAATTTTCAATCCTCAATAATCAATCTCCAATTCCAGATCCTCAATCCCCAATCTTCAATCCTTAATCCTCAATATTCAATCCCCAATCCCCAGTACTCAATCTTCAATCCTCAATGCTCAATCCTCAATCCTCAATCCTCAGTCCTCAGTCCTCAATCTTCAATCCACAAACCTCAATCCTCAACCGTCAGTCCTCATTCTCCATCCTCAATCCTGAATCCTCAATCCTCAATCTTCAATCCCCAATACTCGATCTTCAATCCTCAATCCTCAATCCTCAATTCTCAATCCTCAATCCTTAATCCCCAGACCTCAAACGTCAATGTTCAACCCTCAGTCCTCGTCCTCAATCCACAACCCTCAATCCTCAGTCCTCAATATTCAATCATCAATATTCAATCTTCAATCCTCAATCCTCAATTCTCAATCCTCAATCCACAATCCTCAATCTTCAACCCTGAATCCTCAATCCTCAATACTCAATCCTCAATCTTCAATCCTCAATACTCAATCTTCAAACCTCAATCCTCAATCCTCAATCCTCAATCCTCAATCTTCAATCCTCAACCCTCAATCTTCAATCGTCAATCCTCAATCCTCAATCCTCAATCCTCAAACCTCAATCATCAACCGTCAGTCCTCGTCCTCAATCCTCAAACCTCAATCCTCCTACTCAATATTCAATCATCAATACTCAATCTTCAATCTTCAATCCTCAATCCTCAATCCTCAATTCTCAACCCTCAATCCATAATCCTCAGACCACAAACATCAATATTCAACCCTCAGTCCTCGTCCTCAATCCACAACCCTCAATCCTCAGTCCTCAATATTCAATCATCAATATTCAATCTTCAATCCTCAATCCTCAACCCTCAATCCTCAATTCTCAATCCTCATTCTTCAATCGTCAATACCCAATCCTCAATTTCAATCCTCAATCCTCAATCTTCAATTATTAATACTCAATCTGCAATCCTCTATACTCAAACCTCAATCCTCAATACTCATTCTTCAATCCTCAACACCCAATCCTCAATCTTCAATCCTCAATCCTCAATCCTCAATTCTCAACCCTCAATCCTTAATCCTCAGACCCCAAACATCAATATTCAACCCTCAGTCCTCGTCCTCAATCCACAACCCTCAACCCTCAGTCCTTAATATTCAATCATCAATATTCAATCTTCAATCCTCAATCCTCAATCCTCAATCCTCAATTCTCAATCCTCAATCTTCAACCCTCAATCCTCAATCCTCAATACACAATCCTCAATCTTCAATCCTCAATACCCACTCCTCAATTTTCAATCCTCAATCCTCAATCCTCAATCCTAATTCCTCAATACTCATTCCTCAATCCTCAATTCCCAATCCTCAATTTCAATCCTCAATCCTCAATCCTCAATTCTCAATCCTCAATCCTCAGTCCTCAGTCCTCAAACCGCAATCCTCAACCCTCAGCCATCATCCTCCATCCTCAACCTTCAATCCTCAATCCTCAATCTTCAATCCTCAATTCTCAATCTTCAATCTTCGATCCTGAATCATCAATGCTCAATCCTCAATCCTCAGGCATCAATACTCAATCTTCAATACCCAATCCTCAATCCTCAATCCTAAATCCTCAATCCTCAACCCTCAATCCTCATTCCTCAAACCTCAATCCTCAACCCTCAGTTCTCATACTCAATTCTCAATTCTCAATCCTCAATCCTCAATCCTCAATCTTCAATCCTGAATAATCAATATCCAATTCTAGATCCTCCATACCCAATCTTCAATTCTTAATCCTCAATCTTCAATCCCCAATCCCCAGTACTCAATCTTCAATCCTCAATGCTCAATCCTCAATCCTCAATCCTCAGTCCTCAGTCCTCAACCTTCAATCCTCAAACCTCAATCCTCAACCGTCAGTCCTCATACTCCATCCTCAATCCTCAATCCTCAGTCCTCAACCTTCAATCCCCAATACTCAATCTTCAATCCTCAATCCTCAATCCTCAATCCTCAATCCTCAATCCTCAGGCATCGATACTCAATCTTCAATACTCAATCCTCAATCCTCAATCCTCAATCCTCAATCCTCAACCATCAATCCTCATTCCTCAAACCTCAATCCTCAACCCTCAGTCCTCATCCTCAATTCTCAATTCTCAACCCTCAATCCTCAATCCTCAATCTTCAATCCTCAATAATCAATATCCGATCCTAGATCCTCAATACCCAATCTTCAATCGTTAATCCTCAATCTTCAATCCTCAATACTCAATCTTCAATCCTCAATCCTCAAACCTCAATCCTCAATCCTCAATCCTTAATCCCCAATCCCCATTCCTCAAACCTCAATCCTCAACCCTCAGTCCTCATCCTCAATTCTCAATTCTCAATCCTCAATCCTCAATCCTCAACCTTCTATCCTCAATAAACAATCGCCGATCCTAGGTCCTCAATCCCCAACCTTCAATCGTTAATCCTCAATCTTCAATCCTCAATCCCCAGTCATCAATCTTCAATCGTCAATGCTCAATCCTCAATCCTCAATCCTCAGTCCTCAATCCCCAATCCTCAATCCTCAAACCTCAATCCTCAAACGTCAGTCCTCGTCCTCAATCCTCAAACCTCAATCCTCAATCCTCAATATTCAATCATCAATACTCAATCTTCAATCCTCAATCCTCAAACCGCAATCCTCAATCCTCATTCTTCAATCCTAAATACCCAATCCGCAATTTCCAATCCTCAATCCTCAATCCTCAATTCTCAATCCTCAGTCCCTAATCCTCAGACCACAAACATCAATATTCAACCCTCAGTCCTCGTCCTCAATCCACAACCCTCAATCCTCAGTCCTCAATATTCAATCATCAATATTCGATCCTCAATCCTCAATCCTCAATACCCAATCCTCAATCTTCAATCCTCAATCCTCAATCCTCAATCCTCAATCCTCAATCCTCAATCTTCAACCCTGAATCCTCAAACCTCAATCCTCAATCCTCAATATTCAATCATCAATACTCAATCTTCAATCCTCAATCCTCAAACCTCAATCCTCAATCCTCATTCTTCAATCCTAAATACACAATCCTCAATCTTCAGTCCTCAATCCTCAATCCTCAATTCTCAATCCTCAATCCTTAATCCCCAGACCTCAAACATCAATGTTCAACCCTCAGTCCTCGTCCTCAATCCACAACCCTCAATCCTCAGTCCTCAATATTCAATCATCAATATTCAATCTTCAATCCTCAATCCTCAATCCTCAATCCTCAATCCACAATCCTCAATCTTTAACCCTGAATCCTCAATCCTCGATACTCAATCCTCAATCTTCAATCCTCAATACTCAATCTTCAAACCTCAATCCTCAATCCTCAATCCTCAATCCTCAATCTTCAATCCTCAACAGTCAATCCTCAATCCTCATTCCTCAAACCTCAACCCTCAACCCTCAGTCCTCATACTCAATTCTCAATTCTCAATCCTCAATCCTCAATCCTCAATCTTCAATCCTCAATAATCAATCTCCAATTCTAGATCCTCAATCCCCAATCTTCAATCCGTAATCCTCAACCTTCAATCCCGAATCCCCTGTACTCAATCTTCAATCCTCAATGCTCAATCCTCAATCATCAATACTCAGTCCTCAGTCCTCAGTTTTCAATACTCAAACCTCAATCCTCAACCGTCAGTCCTCATTCTCCATCCTCAATCCTCAATCCTCAATCCTCAATCTTCAATCCAGAATACTCAATTTTCAATCGTCAATCCTCAATCCTCAATCCTCAATCCTCAATCCTCAATCCTCAACCATCAATCCTCATTCCTCAAACCTCAATCCTCAACCCTCAGTCCTCATCCGCAATTCTCAATTCTCAATCCTCAATCTTCAATCCTCAATCTTCAATCTTCAATAATCAATCTCCGATCCTAGATCCTCAATCCCCAATCTTCACTCGTTAATCCTCAATATTCAATGCTCAATCCCCAGTCATCAATCTTCAATTCTCAATGCTCAATCATTAATCCTCAATCCTCAGTCCTCAATCCCCAATCCTCAATCCTCAAACCTCAATCCTCAACCGTCAGTCCTCGTCCTCAATCCTCAATCCTCAATCCTCAATCCTCAATCCTCAATATTCAATCATCAATACTCAATCTTCAATCCTCGATCCTCAAACCTCAATCCTCAACCCTCATTCTTCAACCCTAAATACACAATCCTCAATCTTCAATCCTCAATGCTCATTCCTCAAACCTCAATCCTCAACCCTCAGTTCTCATACTCAATTCTCAATTCTCAGTCCTCAATCCTCAATCCTCAATCTTCAATCCTCAATAATCAATATCCAATTCTAGATCCTCCATCCCCAATCTTCAATCCTTAACCCTCAATCTTCAATCCCCAATCCCCAGTACTCAATCTTCAATCCTCAATGCTCAATCCTCAATCCTCAATCCTCAGTCCTCAGTCCTCAATCTTCAATCCTCAAACCTCAATCCTCGACCGTCAGTCCTCATACTCCATCCTCAATCCTCAATCCTCAGTCCTCAACCTTCAATCCCCAATACTCAATCTTCAATCCTCAAACCTCAATCCTCAGTCCTCAATCCTCAATCCTCAGGCATCAATACTCAATCTTCAATACTCAATCCTCAATACTCAATCCTCAATCCTCAATCCTCAACCATCAATCCTCATTCCTCAAACCTCAATCCTCAACCCTCAGTCCTCATCCTCAAATCTCAATTCTCAATCCTCAATCCTCAATCCTCAATCTTCAATCCTCAATAATCAATATCCGATCCTAGATCCTCAATACCTAATCTTCAATCGTTAATCCTCAATCTTCAATCCTCAATACTCAATCTTCAATCCTCAATCCTCAAACCTCAATCCTCAATCCTCAATCCTTAATCCCCAATCCCCATTCCTCAAACCTCAATCCTCAACCCTCAGTCCTCATCCTCAATTCTCAATTCTCAATCCTCAATCCTCAATCCTCAATCTTCAATCCTCAATAATCAATCTCCGATCCTAGGTCCTCAATCCCCAACCTTCAATCGTTAATCCTCAATCTTCAATCCTCAATCCCCAGTCATCAATCTTCAATCCTCAATGCTCAATCCTCAATCCTCAATCCTCAGTCCTCAATCCCCAATCCTCAATCCTCAAACCTCAATCCTCAAACGTCAGTCCTCGTCCTCAATCCTCAAACCTCAATCCTCAATCCTCAATATTCAATCATCAATACTCAATCTTCAATCCTCAATCCTCAAACCGCAATCCTCAATCCTCATTCTTCAATCCTAAATACCCAATCCGCAATTTCCAATCCTCAATCCTCAATCCTCAATTCTCAATCCTCAGTCCCTAATCCTCAGACCACAAACATCAATATTCAACCCTCAGTCCTCGTCCTCAATCCACAACCCTCAATCCTCAGTCCTCAATATTCAATCATCAATATTCAATCTTCAATCCTCAATCCTCAATACCCAATCCTCAATCTTCAATCCTCAATCCTCAATCCTCAATCCTCAATCCTCAATCCTCAATCTTCAACCCTGAATCCTCAAACCTCAATCCTCAATCCTCAATATTCAATCATCAATACTCAATCTTCAATCCTCAATCCTCAAACCTCAATCCTCAATCCTCATTCTTCAATCCTAAATACACAATCCTCAATCTTCAGTCCTCAATCCTCAATCCTCAATTCTCAATCCTCAATCCTTAATCCCCAGACCTCAAACATCAATGTTCAACCCTCAGTCCTCGTCCTCAATCCACAACCCTCAATCCTCAGTCCTCAATATTCAATCATCAATATTCAATCTTCAATCCTCAATCCTCAATCCTCAATCCTCAATCCACAATCCTCAATCTTTAACCCTGAATCCTCAATCCTCGATACTCAATCCTCAATCTTCAATCCTCAATACTCAATCTTCAAACCTCAATCCTCAATCCTCAATCCTCAATCCTCAATCTTCAATCCTCAACACTCAATCCTCAATCCTCATTCCTCAAACCTCAACCCTCAACCCTCAGTCCTCATACTCAATTCTCAATTCTCAATCCTCAATCCTCAATCCTCAATCTTCAATCCTCAATAATCAATCTCCAATTCTAGATCCTCAATCCCCAATCTTCAATCCGTAATCCTCAACCTTCAATCCCGAATCCCCTGTACTCAATCTTCAATCCTCAATGCTCAATCCTCAATCATCAATACTCAGTCCTCAGTCCTCAGTTTTCAATACTCAAACCTCAATCCTCAACCGTCAGTCCTCATTCTCCATCCTCAATCCTCAATCCTCAATCCTCAATCTTCAATCCAGAATACTCAATTTTCAATCGTCAATCCTCAATCCTCAATCCTCAATCCTCAATCCTCAATCCTCAACCATCAATCCTCATTCCTCAAACCTCAATCCTCAACCCTCAGTCCTCATCCGCAATTCTCAATTCTCAATCCTCAATCTTCAATCCTCAATCTTCAATCTTCAATAATCAATCTCCGATCCTAGATCCTCAATCCCCAATCTTCACTCGTTAATCCTCAATATTCAATGCTCAATCCCCAGTCATCAATCTTCAATTCTCAATGCTCAATCATTAATCCTCAATCCTCAGTCCTCAATCCCCAATCCTCAATCCTCAAACCTCAATCCTCAACCGTCAGTCCTCGTCCTCAATCCTCAATCCTCAATCCTCAATCCTCAATATTCAATCATCAATACTCAATCTTCAATCCTCGATCCTCAAACCTCAATCCTCAACCCTCATTCTTCAACCCTAAATACACAATCCTCAATCTTCAATCCTCAATGCTCATTCCTCAAACCTCAATCCTCAACCCTCAGTTCTCATACTCAATTCTCAATTCTCAGTCCTCAATCCTCAATCCTCAATCTTCAATCCTCAATAATCAATATCCAATTCTAGATCCTCCATCCCCAATCTTCAATCCTTAACCCTCAATCTTCAATCCCCAATCCCCAGTACTCAATCTTCAATCCTCAATGCTCAATCCTCAATCCTCAATCCTCAGTCCTCAGTCCTCAATCTTCAATCCTCAAACCTCAATCCTCAACCGTCAGTCCTCATACTCCATCCTCAATCCTCAATCCTCAGTCCTCAACCTTCAATCCCCAATACTCAATCTTCAATCCTCAAACCTCAATCCTCAGTCCTCAATCCTCAATCCTCAGGCATCAATACTCAATCTTCAATCCTCAATCCTCAAACCGCAATCCTCAATCCTCATTCTTCAATCCTAAATACCCAATCCGCAATTTCCAATCCTCAATCCTCAATCCTCAATTCTCAATCCTCAGTCCCTAATCCTCAGACCACAAACATCAATATTCAACCCTCAGTCCTCGTCCTCAATCCACAACCCTCAATCCACAGTCCTCAATATTCAATCATCAATATTCAATCTTCAATCCTCAATCCTCAATACCCAATCCTCAATCTTCAATCCTCAATCCTCAATCCTCAATCCTCAATCCTCAATCCTCAATCTTCAACCCTGAATCCTCAATCCTCAATACTCAATCCTCAATCTTCAATCCTCAATACTCAATCTTCAATCCTCAATCCTCAATCCTCAATCCTCAATCCTCAATCTTCAATCCACAACACTCAATCTTCAATCCTCAATCCTCAATCCTCAATCCTAATTCCTCAATCCTCATTCTTCAATCCTCAATACCCAATCCTCAATTTCAATCCTCAATCCTCAATCTTCAATTATCAATACTCAATCTGCAATCCTCAATACTCAAACCTCAATCCTCAATCCTCATTCTGCAATCCTCAATACCCAATCCTCAATCTTCAATCCTCAATCATCAATCCTCAAACCTCAACCCTCAATCCTTAATCCTCAGTCCTCAAACATCAATATTCAACCCTCAGACCTCGTCCTCAATCCACAACCCTCAATCCTCAATCCTCAATTCTCAATCCTCAATCTTCAATCCTCAATCCTCAAACCTCAATACTCAATCCTCAATCTTCAATCCTCAATACCCACTCCTCAATCTTCAATCCGCAATCCTCAATCCTCAATCCCAATTCCTCAATCCTCATTCTTCAATCCCCAATACCCAATCCTCAATTTCAATCCTCAATCCTCAATCATCAATTCTCAATCCTCAATCCTCAGTCCTCAGTCCTCAAACCGCAATCCTCAACCCTCAGCCCTCATCCTCCATCCTCAATCCTCAATCCTCAATCCTCAACCTTCAATCCTCAATTCTCAGTCTTCAATCCTCGATCCTGAATCATCAATCCACAATCCTCAATCCTCAGGCATCAATACTCAATCTTAAATACTCAATCCTCAATCCTCAATCCTCAATCCTCAGTCCTCAATCCCCAATCCTCAATCCTCAAACCTCAATGCTCAACCGTCAGTCCTCGTCCTCAATCCTCAAACCTCAATCCTCAATCCTCAATATTCAATCCTCAATACTCAATCTTCAATCCTCAATCCTCAATCCTCAATCCTCAATCCTCAATCCTCAATCTTCAATCCACAACACTCAATCTTCAATCCTCAATCCTCAATCCTCAATCCTCAATCCTCAATCCTAATTCCTCAATCCTCATTCTTCAATCCTCAATACCCAATCCTCAATCTTCAATCCTCAATCCTCAATCCTCAATCCCAATTCCTCAAACCCCAATCCTCAATCCTCGATCCTCAATCCTCAATCCTCAATCCGCAATATTCAATCCTCAATACTCAATCTTCAATCATCAATCCTCAATCCTCAATTCTCAGTCGTCAATCCTCAGTCATCAATCCTCAATCTTCAATACTCAATCGTCAATCCTTAGTCCTCAATCCTCAATCCTCAATCCTCGTTCCTCAAACCTCAATCCTCAACCCTCAGTCTTCATCCTCAATCCTCAAACCTCAATCCTCAATCCTCAAAATTCAATCATCAATACTCAATCTTCAGTCCTCAATCCTCAAACCTCAATCCTCAATCCTCATTCTTCAATCCTAAATACCCAATCCTCGATCTTCAATCCTCAGTCCTCAATCCTCAATTCTCAATCCTCAATCCTTAATCCTCAGACCTCAAACATCAATATTCAACCCTCAGTCCTCGTCCTCAATCCACAACCCTCAATCCTCAGTCCTCAATATTCAATCATCAATATTCAATCCTAAATACTCAATCTTCAATCATCAATCCTCAATCCTCAATTCTCAGTCGTCAATCCTCAGTCATCAATCCTCAATCTTCAATACTCAATCGTCAATCCTTAGTCCTCAATCCTCAATATTCAATCATCAATACTCAATCTTCAATGCTCAATCCTCAAACCTCAATCCCCAATCCTCATTCTTCAATCCTAAATACCCAATCCTCAATCTTCAATCCTCAATCCCCAATACTCAATTCTCAATCCTCATTCCTTAATCCTCAGACCTCAAACATCAATATTCAACACTCAGTCCTCGTCCTCAATCCACAACCCTCAACCCTCAGTCCTCAATATTCAATCATCAATATTCAATCTTCAATCCTCAATCCTCAATCCTCACTCCCCAATCCTCAATCCTCAATCTTCAACCCTGAATCCTCAATCCTCAATACTCAATCCTCAATCTTCAATCCTCAATACTCAATCTTGAATGCTCAATCCTCAATCCTCAATCCTCAATATTCAATCATCAATACTCAATCTTCAATACTCAATCCTCAATCCTCAATTCTCAATTCTCAATCCTCAATCCTCAATCCTCAATCCTCAATCCTCAATCCTCAATCCACAATCCTCAACCTTCAATACCCAATAATCAATCTCCAATCGTAGATCCTCAATCCTCAATCCTCAATCCTCAATCTTCAACCCTGAATCCTCAATCCTCAATACTCAATCCTCAATCCTCGATCCTCAATCCTCAATCCTCAATCTTCAATCCTCAACACTCAATCTTCAATCCTCAATCCTCAATCCTCAATCCTCAATCCTCAATCTTCAATCCTCAACACTAATCTTCAATCCTCAATCCTCCATCCTCAATCCTCAATCCTCATTCTTCAATCCTCAACACCCAATCCTCAATCTTCAATCCTCTATCCTCAATCCTCAATCCTAATACCTCAATCCTCATTCTTCAATCCTCAACACCCAATCCTCAATTTCAATCCTCAATCCTCAATCCTCAATCTTCAATACTCAACCCTCAATCCTCAATCCTCAATCCTCAATCCTCAAACCTCAATCCTCAATCCTCAATATTCAATCATCAATACTCAATCTGCAATTCTCAATCCTCAATCCTCAATCCTCAATCCTCAATCCTCAATCCTCAATCCTCAATCCTCAATCCTCAATCCTCAATCCTCAATCCTCAATCCTCAATCCTCAATCCTCAATCCTCATTCTTCAATCCTCAATACCCAATCCTCAATCTTCAATCCTCAATCCTCAATCCTCAATCCTAATTCCTCAATCCTCAATCCTCAATCCTCATTCTTCAATCCTCAATACCCAATCTTCAATCTTCAATCCTCAATCCTCAATCCTCAATTCTCAATCCCCAATCCTCAATCCTTCAATCATCAATCCTCAATCTTCAATACTCAATCCTCAATCCTCAATCCTCAATCCTCAATCCTCAGACCTCAAGTATCAATACTCAACCCTCAGTCCTCGTCCTCAATACACAACCCTCAATCATCAATCCTGAATCTTCATTCATCAATATTCAACCTTCAATCCTCAATCCACAATCCTCAACGTTCAATCCTCAATACCCAATCATCAATCTTCAATCCTCAATCCTCAAGCGTCAATCCTCAATCCTGAATCCTCAACCCTCAATTCTCAGTCCTCAAACCTCAATCCCTAATCCTCAATCCTGAATCCTCAATCTTCAGCCCTTAGTCCTCTTAAATCAATTGTCAATCCTCAGTCCTCAATAGAATATCCTCAATTCACAGTTTTCAATACTCAATCCCCATTCTTCACTCTTCAAATCTGAATCCACAAATATCAATTCTCATCACTAAACCATCAACACTCAGTCCTCAATCTTCAATCCTCAATCCTCAATCCTCAACCTTCAATCCTCAATAATGAATCTTCAATCATCAATCCTCAATCCTCAATCCTCAATCCTCAATCCTGAATATTCAATCCTCAGTCCCCAATCCTAAATCTTCAATCCTCAGTCCTCAATCCTCAATCCTCAATCCTCAATACTCAGTCCTCAGTCCTCAAACCTCAATGCTCAAACCTCAATCCTCCAGCATCAATCCTCAATCTTCAATACTCAATACTCAATCCTCAATCCTCAATCCTCAATACTCAATCTTCAATCCCCAATCCTCAATTCTCAATCCTCAAGCCTCAATGTCCAATCCTCAATACTCAATCTTCAATCCTCAATACTCAATCCTCAATCCTCAATCCTCATTCTTCAATCCTCAATACCCAATCCTCAATCTTCAATCCTCAATCCTCAACTCTCAATCCTCAATCCTCAATCCTCAGACCTCACACATCAATACTCAACCCTCAGTCCTCGTCCTCAATCCACAACCCTCAATCCTCAATCCTCAATCATCAATCATCAATATTCAATCTTCAGTCCTCAATCCTCAATCCTCAATCCTCAATCCTCAATCCTCAATGTTCAATCCGAAATACCCAATTAGCAATCTTCAATCCTCAATCCTCAATCCTCAATCCTCAATCCTCAATACTCAATCCTCAATTCTCAGTCCTCAAACCTCAATCCTGAATCCACAATCCTCAATCTTCAATCCTCAATCATCAGTCCTGAATTCTCAATCCTCAATCCTCAGTCCTCTGTCCTCAAACCTCAATCCTCAACCCTCAGCCCTCATCCTCCATCTTCAATCCTCTATCCTCAATCCTCAATCTTCAATCCTCAATACTCAATCTTCAATCCTCAATCCTCAATCCTCAATCCTCATTCTTCAATCCTCAATACCCAATCCTCAATCTTCAATCCTCAATCCTCAATCCTCAATCCTCAATCCTCAATCCTCAATCCTCAATCTTCAACCCTGAATCCTCAATCCTCAATACTCAATCCTCAATCTTCAATCCTCAATACTCAATCTTCAATCCTCAATCCTCAATCCTCAATCCTCAATCCTCAATCTTCAATCCACAACACTCAATCTTCAATCCTCAATCCTCAATCCTCAATCCTCAATCCTCAATCCTAATTCCTCAATCCTCATTCTTCAATCCTCAATACCCAATCCTCAATCTTCAATCCTCAATCCTCAATCCTCAATCCTAATTCCTCAAACCCCAATCCTCAATCCTCAATCCTCAATCCTCAATCCTCAATCCGCAATATTCAATCCTCAATACTCAATCTTCAATCATCAATCCTCAATCCTCAATTCTCAGTCGTCAATCCTCAGTCATCAATCCTCAATCTTCAATACTCAATCGTCAATCCTTAGTCCTCAATCCTCAATCCTCAATCCTCGTTCCTCAAACCTCAATCCTCAACCCTCAGTCTTCATCCTCAATCCTCAAACCTCAATCCTCAATCCTCAAAATTCAATCATCAATACTCAATCTTCAGTCCTCAATCCTCAAACCTCAATCCTCAATCCTCATTCTTCAATCCTAAATACCCAATCCTCAATCTTCAGTCCTCAGTCCTCAATCCTCAATTCTCAATCCTCAATCCTTAATCCTCAGACCTCAAACATCAATATTCAACCCTCAGTCCTCGTCCTCAATCCACAACCCTCAATCCTCAGTCCTCAATGTTCAATCATCAATATTCAATCTTCAATCCTCAATCCTCAATCCTCAATACTCAATCCTCAATCCTCAATCCTCAATCTTCAACCCTGAATCCTCAATCCTCAATACTCAATCCTCAATCTTCAATCCTCAATACTCAATCTTCAATCCTCAATCCTCAATCCTCAATCCTCAATCCTCAATCTTCAATCCTCAACACTCAATCTTCAATCCTCAATCCTCAATCCTCAATCCTCAATCCTCAATCTTCAATCCTCAATACCCAATCCTCAATCTTCAATCCTCAATCCTCAATCCTCAATCCTCAATCCTAATTCCTCAATCCTCATTCTTCAATCCTCAATACCCAATCCTCAATTTCAATCCTCAATCCTCAATCCTCATTTCTCAATCCTCAATCCTCAACCCTCAACCCTCATCCTCCATCCTCAGTACTCAATCCTCTATCCTCAATCTTCAATCCTCAATATTCAATCATCATTACTCAATCTTCTATCCTCAATGCTCTATCCTCAATCCTCAATCCTCAATCCTCAATATTCAATACACAACCCTCAGCCATCAATTCTCAATACTCAACCATCAATCCGCAATTCTCAATACTCAATAGAATATTCTGAATACTCATGGTTCAATACTCAACCCACAATATTCAATAATCAAATCTCAATCCTCAACTTTCAATCCTCAATACTCAATTTCAATCCTCGATCCTCAGTTCTCAATCCCCAATACTCAATCCTCAATCGTCAATCCTCAATCCCCAATCTTCAATCTTCAATCCTCAACCTCAATCCTCAATCCTCAATCCTCAAACCTCAATCCTCTACCGTCAGGCCTCGTCCTCAATCCTCAAACCTCAATCCTCAATCCTCAATATTCAATCATCAATACTCAATCTTCAATCCTCAATCCTCAATCCTCAATCCTCAATACTCAATCCTCAATCCTCAGTCCTCAAACATCAATGCTGAATCCTCAATCCTGAATCCTCAATCTTCAGCCCTCAGTCCTCAACAATCAGTTGTCAATCCTCAATCCTCAATGGAATATCTTCAATTCACAGATTTCAATGCTCAATACTCAATCTGCAGTCTTCAAGTCTCTATTCTCAAACATCAATTCTCATCACTCAAACCTCAGCACTCAGTCCTCAATCCTCAATCCTCAATCCTCAACCCTCAATCCTCATTCCTCAAACCTCAATCCTCAACCCTCAGTCCTCATCCTCAATTCTCAATTCTCAATCCTCAATCCTCAATCCTCGATCTTCAATCCTGAATCCTCAAACCTCAATCCTCAATCCTCAGACCTCAAGTATAAATACTCAACCCTCAGTCCTCGTGCTCAATACACAACCCTCAATCATCAATCCTCAATCTTCATTCATCAATATTCAACCTTCAATCATCAATAATGAACCTTCAATCATCAATCCTCAATCCTCAATCCTCAATCCTCAATCCTGAATATTCAATCCTCAGCCCCAAGCCTCAATCTTCAATCCTCAATCCTCAATCCTCAATCGTCAATCCTCAATACTCAGTCCTCAGTCCTCAAACCTCAATGCTCAATCCTCAATCCTCTATCATCAATCCTCAATCTTCAATACTCAATACTCAATCCTCAATCCTCAATCCTCAATCCTCAATCATCAATCCTCAATCTTCAATACTCGATCCTCAACCCCAATGCTCAATACTCAACCATCAACCCTCAATTCTCAATACTCAATAGAATATCCTGAATTCTCAGGATTCAATACTCAAACCTCAAACCTGAACCCTCAGCCCTCATCCTCCATCTTCAATCCTCTATCCTCAATCCTCAATCTTCAATCCTCAATACACAATCTTCAATCCTCAATCCTCAATCCTCAATCCTCAATCCTCATTCTTCAATCCTCAATACCCAATCCTCAATCTTCAATTCCCAATCCTCAATCCTCAATTCTCAATCCTCAATCCTCAATCCCCAGACCTCAAACATCAATAATCAACCCTCAGTCCTCGTCCTCAGTCCATAACCCTCAATCCTCAATCCTCAATCTTCAATCATCAATACTCAATCTTCAGTCCTCAATCCTCAATCCTCAATCCTCAATCCTCAATCCTCAATGTTCAATCCGCAATACCCAATCCTCAATCTTCAATCCTCAATCCTCAATCCTCAATCCTCAACTCTCAATACTCAGTCCTCAATTCTCAGTCCTCAAACCTCAATCATGAATCCACAATCCTGAATCCTCAATCTTCAGACCTCAGTCAACAACATTCAGTCGTCAATTCTCAGTCCTCAATAGAATATCATCAATTCACACATTTCAATCCTCAATCCTCAATCCTCAATCCTCAATCCTCAATCTTCAATCCTCAATCCTCAATCCTCAATCTTAAATCCTCAATACTCAATCTGCAATCCTCAATCCTCGAACCTCAATCCTCAATCCTCATTCTTCAATCCTCAATGCCCAATCATCAATCTTCAATCCTCAATCCTCAATCCTCAATTCTCAACCCTCAATCCTTAATCCTCAGACCTTAAACATCAATATTCAACCCTCAGTCCTCGTCCTCAATCCACAACCCTCAATCCTCAATCCTCAATTCTGAATCCTCAATCTTCAATCCTCAATCCTCAATCCTCAATACTCAATCCTCAGTCTTCAATCCTCAATACCCACGCCTCAATCTTCAATCCTCAATCCTCAATCCTCAATCCTAATTCCTCAATCCTCATTCTTCAATCATCAATACTCAATCTTCAATCCTCAATCCTCAAACCTCAATCCTTAATCCTCATTCTTCAATCCTAAATACCAAATCCTCAATCTTCAATTCTCAATCCTCAATCCTCAATCCTCAATCTTCAATCCTCAATAATCAATCTCCAATTCTAGATCCTCAGTCCCCAATCTTCAATCCTTAATCCTCAATTTTCAATCCCCAATCCCCAGTACTCAATCTTCAATCCTCAATGCTCAATCCTCAATCCTCAATCCTCAGTCCTCAGTCCTCAATCTTCAATCCTCAATCCTCAATATTCAATCATCAATACTCAATCTTCAATCCTCAATCCTCAAACCTCAATCCTTAATCCTCATTCTTCAATCCTGAATACCAAATCCTCAATCTTCAATCCTCAATCCTCAATCCTCAATTCTCAATCCTCAATCCTTAATCCTCAGACCTCAAACATCAATATTCAACCCTCAGTCCTCGTCCTCAATCCACAACCCTCAATCCTCAGTCCTCAATATTCAATCATCAATATTCAATCTTCAATCCTCAATCCTCAATCCTCAATCCTCAATCTTCAACCCTGAATCCTCAATCCTCAATACTCAATCCTCAATCTTCAATCCTCAATACTCAATCTTCAATCCTCAATCCTCAATCCTCAGTCCTCAATTCTCAATCCTCAATCCTTAATCCTCAGACCTCAAACATCAATATTCAACCCTCAGTCCTCGTCCTCTATCCACAACCCTCAATCCTCAGTCCCCAATATTCAATCATCAATATTCAATCTTCAATCCTCAATCCTCAATCCTCAATCCTCAATCTTCAACCCTGAATCCTCAATCCTCAATCTTCAATCCTCAATTATCAGTCCTCAATTCTCAATCCTCAATCATCAGTCCTCATCCTCAATTCTCAATTCTCAATCCTCAATCCTCAATCCTCAATAGAATATTCTGAATACTCATGGTTCAATACTCAATCCATAGTATTCAATAATCAAATCTCAATCCTCAATCTTCAGTCCTCAATACTCAATTTCAATCCTCAATCCTCAATTCTCAATCCCGAATACTCAATCCTCAATCGTCAATCCTCAATCCCCAATCCTCAATCTTCAATCCTCAACCTCAATCCTCAATCCTCAATCCTCAATCCTCAATCTTCAATCCTCAATCCTCAATCCTCAGTCCTCAATCATCAATCCTCAGTCCTCAATCCTCAATGCTCAATACTCAATCTGCAATCCTCAATCCTCAATCCTCAATCCTCAATCCTCACTCTTCTATCCTCAATACCCAATTCTCAATCTTCAATCCTCAATCATCAGGCCTCAATTCTCAATCCTCAATCCTCAGTCCTCATTCCTCAAACCTCAATCCTCAAACCTCAGTCCTCATCCTCAATTATCAACTCTCAATCCTCAATCCTCAATCCTCAATCTTCAATCCTCAATAATCAATCTCCAAACCTAGATCGTCAATCCCCAATCTTCAATCCTTAATACTCAATCTTCAATCCTCACTCCCCAGTCATCAATCTTCAATCCTCAATGCTCAATCCTCAATCCTCAATCCTCAGTCCTCAAACCACAATCCTCAATACTCAAACCTCAATCGTCAACCGTCAGTCCTCGTCCTCAATCCTCAAACCTCAATCCTCAATCCTCAATATTCAATCATCAATACTCAATCTTCAATCCTCAATCCTCAATCCTCAATATTCATGACACAACCCTCAGCCATCAATCCTCAATACTCAACCATCAATCCTCAATTCTCAATACTCAATAGAATATTCTGAATACTCATGGTTCAATACTCAATCCACAATATTCAATAATCAAGTCTCAATCCTGAATCTTCAATCGTCAATACTCAATTTCAATCCTCAATCCTCAATTCTCAATCCCCAATACTCAATCCTCAACCGTCAATCCTCAATCACCAATCCTCAATCTTCAATCCTCAACCTCAAACCTCTATCCTCAATCCTCAATCCTCAATCCTCATTCCTCAAACCTCAATCCTCAATCCTCAAACCTCAATCCTCAATCCTCAATTCTCAATCCCCAATACTCAATCCTCAACCGTCAATCCTCAATCACCAATCCTCAATCTTCTATCCTCAGACCTCACACATCAATACTCAACCCTCAGCCCTCGTCCTCAATCCACAACCCTCAATCCTCAATACTCAATAATCAATCATCAATATTCAATCTTCAGTCCTCAATCCTCAATCCTCAATCCTCAATCCTCAATCCTCAATCCTCAATGTTCAATCCGAAATACCCAATCCTCAATCTTCAATCCTCAATCCTCAATCCTCAATCCTCAACCCTCAATACTCAATCCTCAATTCTCAGTCCTGAAACCTCAATCCTGAATCCACAATCCTCAATCTTCAATCCTCAATCATCAGTCCTCAATTTTCAATCCTCAATCACCAGTCCTCATCCTCAATTCTCAATTCTCAATACTCTATCCTCAATCCTCAATCTTCAATCCTCAATAATCAATCTCCAATCCTAGATCCTCAATCCCCAATCTTCATACATTAATACTCAATCTTCAATCCTCAATACCCAGTCATCTATCTTCAATCCTCAATGCTCAATCCTCAATCCTCAATCCTCAGTCCTCAATCCACAATCCTCAATCCTCAAACCTCAATCCTCAAACGTCAGTCCTCGTCCTCAATCCTCAAACCTCAATCCTCGATCCTCAATATTCAATCATCAATACTCAATCTTCAATCCTCAATCCTCAAACCTCAATCCTCAATCCTCATTCTTCAATCCTAAATACCCAATCCTCAATCTTCAGTCCTCAATCCTCAATCCTCAGTCCTCAGTCCTCAAACCGCAATCCTCAACCCTCAGCCATCATCCTCCATCCTCAATCTTCAATCCTCAATCCTCAATCTTCAATCCTCAATTCTCAATCTTCAATCTTCGATCCTGAATCATCAATGCTCAATCCTCAATCCTCAGGCATCAATACTCAATCTTCAATACCCAATCCTCAATCCTCAATCCTAAATCCTCAATCCTCAACCCTCAATCCTCATTCCTCAAACCTCAATCCTCAACCCTCAGTTCTCATACTCAATTCTCAATTCTCAATCCTCAATCCTCAATCCTCAATCTTCAATCCTCAATAATCAATATCCAATTCTAGATCCTCCATACCCAATCTTCAATCCTTAATCCTCAATCTTCAATCCCCAATCCCCAGTACTCAATCTTCAATCCTCAATGCTCAATCCTCAATCCTCAATCCTCAGTCCTCAGTCCTCAATCTTCAATCCTCAAACGTCAATCCTCAACCGTCAGTCCTCATACTCCATCCTCAATCCTCAATCCTCAGTCCTCAATCTTCAATCCCCAATACTCAATCTTCAATCCTCAATCCTCAATCCTCAATCCTCAATCCTCACTCCTCAGGCATCGATACTCAATCTTCAATACTCAATCCTCAATCCTCAATCCTCAATCCTCAATCCTCAACCATCAATCCTCATTCCTCAAACCTCAATCCTCAACCCTCAGTCCTCATCCTCAATTCTCAATTCTCAATCCTCAATCCTCAATCCTCAACCTTCAATCCTCAATAATCAATCTCCGATCCTAGGTCCTCAATCCCCAACCTTCAATCGTTAATCCTCAATCTTCAATCCTCAATCCCCAGTCATCAATCTCCAATCCTCAATGCTCAATCCTCAATCCTCAATCCTCAGTCCTCAATCCCCAATCCTCAATCCTCAAACCTCAATCCTCAAACGTCAGTCCTCGTCCTCAATCCTCAAACCTCAATCCTCAATCCTCAATATTCAATCATCAATACTCAATCTTCAATCCTCAATCCTCAAACCACAATCCTCAATCCTCATTCTTCAATCCTAAATACCCAATCCGCAATTTCCAATCCTCAATCCTCAATCCTCAATTCTCAATCCTCAATCCTTAATCCTCAGAACTCAATCTTCAATCCCCAATCCTCAATCCTCAATCCTCAATCCTCAATCTTCAATCCTCAACACTAATCTTCAATCCTCAATCCTCAATCCTCATTCTTCAATCCTCAATACCCAATCCTGAATCTTCAATCCTCAATCCTCAATCCTCAATCCTAATTCCTCAATCCTCATTCTTCAATCCTCAATACCCAATCCTCAATTTCAATCCTCAATCCTCAATCTTCAATTATCAATACTCAATCTGCAATCCTCAATACTCAAACCTCAATCCTCAATCCTCATTCGTCAATCCTCAATACCCAATCCTCAATCTTCAATCCTCAATCATCAATCCTCAATTCTCAACCCTCGATCCTTAATCCTTAGACCTCAAACATCAATATTCAACCCTCAGACCTCGTCCTCAATCCACAACCCTCAATCCTCAGTCCTCAATATTCAATCATCAATATTCAATCTTCAATCCTCAATCCTCAATCCTCAATCCTCAATTCTCAATCCTCAATCTTCAATCCTCAATCCTCAATCCGCAATACCCAATCCTCAATCTTCAATCCTCAATCCTCAATCCTCAGTCCTCAATTCTCGATACTCAGTCCTCAATTTTCAGTCCTCAAACCTCAATCCTGAATCCACAATCCTGAATCCTCAATCTTCAGACCTCAGTCCTCAACAATCAGTCGTCAATTCTCAGTCCTCAATAGAATATCATCAATTCATACATTTCAATACTCAATACTCAATCTGCAATCTTCAAATCTCTATCCACAAACATCAATTCTCATCACTCAACCCTCAACACTCAGTCCCCAATCCTCAATCTTCAATCCACAATCCTCAATCCTCAATTCTCAATCCTCAATCCTCAGTCCTCAGACCTCAAACCTCAATCCTCAACTCTCAGCCCTCATCCTCAATCCTCAATCCTCAATCTTCAATCCTCAATCCTCAATCCTCAAGCCTCAACCCTCAATCCTCAATCCTCAATCCTCAAAATTCAATCATCAATACTCAATCTTCAGTCCTCAATCCTCAAACCTCAATCCTGAATCCTCATTCTTCAATCCTAAATACCCAATCCTCAATCTTCAATCCTCAGTCCTCAATCCTCAATTCTCAATCCTCAATCCTTAATCCTCAGACCTCAAACATCAATATTCAACCCTCAGTCCTCGTCCTCAATCCACAACCCTCAATCCTCAGTCCTCAATATTCAATCATCAATATTCAATCTTCAATCCTCAATCCTCAATCCTCAATCCTCAATCCTCAATCCTCAATCCTCAATCTTCAACCCTGAATCCTCAATCCTCAATACTCAATCCTCAATCTTCAATCCTCAATACTCAATCTTCAATCCTCAATCCTCAATCCTCAATCCTCAATCCTCATTCTTCAATACTCAATACCGTATCCTCAATCTTCAATCCTCAATCCTCAATCCTCAATCCTCAATTCTCAATCCTCAATTCTCAGTCCTCTGTCCTCAAACCTCAGTCCTCTACCCTCAGCCCTCATCCTCCATCCTCAATCCTCAATCATCAATCCACAATCTTATATCCTCAATATTCAATCTTCAATCCTCAATCCTCAATCCTCAATCCTCAACCGTCAATCCTCAGTGATCAATACTCAATCTTCAATCCTCAATCCTCAATCCTCAATCCTCAATCCTAATTCCTCAATCCTCATTCTTCAATCCTCAATACCCAATCCTCAATTTCAATCCTCAATCCTCAATCCTCATTTCTCAATCCTCAATCCTCAATCCTCAATCCTCAATCCTCAACCTTCAATACTCAATACTCAATCTTCAGTCCTCAATCCTCAATCCTCTATCCTCAATCCTCAATCCTCAATCCTCAATATTCAATCCTCAATACTCAATCTTCAATCATCATCCTCAGTCCTCAATTCTCAGTCGTCAATCCTCAGTCAGCAATCCTCAATCTTCAATACTCAATCGTCAATCTTTAGTCCTCAATCCTCAATCCTCAATCCTCGTTCCTCAAACATCAATCCTCAAATCTCGGTCTTCATCCTCAATCCTCTAACCTCAACCCTCAATCCTCAATATTCAATCATCAATACTCAATCTTCAATCCTCGATCCTCAAACCTCAATCCTCAATACCCAATCCTCAATCTTCAATCCTCAATCCTCAGTCCTCAATCCTCAATCCTCAATCCTCATTCTTCAATCCTCAATACCCAGTCCTCAATCTTCAATTCTCAATCCTCAATCCTCAATTCTCAATCGTCAATCCTCAGTCCTCTGTCCTCAAACCTCAATCCTCAACCCTCAGCCCTCATCCTCCATCTTCAATCCTCTATCCTCAATCCTCAATCTTCAATCCTCAATACTCAATCTTCAATCCTCAATCCTCAATCCTCAATCCTCATTCTTCAATCCTCAATACCCAATCCTCAATCTTCAATCCTCAATCCTCAATCCTCAATTCTCAATCCTCAATCCTCAATCCCCAGACATCAAACATCAATACTCAACCCTCAGACCTCGTCCTCAATCCACAACCCTCAATCCTTAATCCTCAATCGTCAATCTTCAATCCTCAATACTCAATCTTCAATCCTCAATCCTCAATCCTCAATCCTCAATCCTCATTCTTCAATACTCAATACCGTATCCTCAATCTTCAATCCTCAATCCTCAATCCTCAATCCTCAATTCTCAATCCTCAATTCTCAGTCCTCTGTCCTCAAACCTCAGTCCTCTACCCTCAGCCCTCATCCTCCATCCTCAATCCTCAATCATCAATCCACAATCTTATATCCTCAATATTCAATCTTCAATCCTCAATCCTCAATCCTCAATCCTCAACCGTCAATCCTCAGTGATCAATACTCAATCTTCAATAGTCAACCCTCAATCCTCAATCCCCAATCCTCAATCCTCAATCCTCAATCCTCAATCCTCAATCTTCAGTCCTCAATCCTCAATCCTCAATACTCAATCCTCAATCTTCAATCCTGAATACCCACTCCTCAATCTTCAATCCTCAATCCTCAATTCTCAATCCTAATTCCTCAATCCTCATTCTTCAATCATCAATACCCAATCCTCAATTTCAATCCTCAATCCTCAATCCTTAATTCTCAATCCTCAATCCTCAGTCCTCAGTCCTCAAACCGCAATCCTCAACCCTCAGCCCTCATCCTCCATTCTCAATCCTCAATCCTCAATCCTCAATCCTCAATCTTCAATCCTCAATTCTCAATCCTCAATCATCAACCCTCAATCCTCATTCCTCAAACCTCAATCCTCAACCCTCAGTTCTCATACTCAATTCTCAATTCTCAATCCTCAATCCTCAATCCTCAATTTTCAATCCTCAATAATCAATCTCCAATTCTAGATCCTCAATCCCCAATCTTCAATCCTTAATCCTCAATATTCAATCCCCAATCCCCAGTACTCAATCTTCAATCCTCAATGCTCAATCCTCAATCCACAATCCTCAATCCTGAATCCTCAATCCTCAATCCTCATTCTTCAATACTCAATACCGTATCCTCAATCTTCAATCCTCAATCCTCAATCCTCAATCCTCAATTCTCAATCCTCAATTCTCAGTCCTCTGTCCTCAAACCTCAGTCCTCTACCCTCAGCCCTCATCCTCCATCCTCAATCCTCAATCATCAATCCACAATCTTATATCCTCAATATTCAATCTTCAATCCTCAATCCTCAATCCTCAATCCTCAATCCTCAACCGTCAATCCTCAGTGATCAATACTCAATCTTCAATAGTCAACCCTCAATCCTCAATCCTCAATCCTCAATCCTCAATCCTCAATCCTCAATCCTCAATCTTCAGTCCTCAATCCTCAATCCTCAATACTCAATCCTCAATCTTCAATCCTGAATACCCACTCCTCAATCTTCAATCCTCAATCCTCAATTCTCAATCCTAATTCCTCAATCCTCATTCTTCAATCATCAATACCCAATCCTCAATTTCAATCCTCAATCCTCAATCCTTAATTCTCAATCCTCAATCCTCAGTCCTCAGTCCTCAAACCGCAATCCTCAACCCTCAGCCCTCATCCTCCATTCTCAATCCTCAATCCTCAATCCTCAATCCTCAATCTTCAATCCTCAATTCTCAATCCTCAATCATCAACCCTCAATCCTCATTCCTCAAACCTCAATCCTCAACCCTCAGTTCTCATACTCAATTCTCAATTCTCAATCCTCAATCCTCAATCCTCAATTTTCAATCCTCAATAATCAATCTCCAATTCTAGATCCTCAATCCCCAATCTTCAATCCTTAATCCTCAATATTCAATCCCCAATCCCCGGTACTCAATCTTCAATCCTCAATGCTCAATCCTCAATCCACAATCCTCAATCCTGAATCCTCAATCCTCAATCTTCAATCCCCAATACTCAATCTTCAATCCTCAATCCTCAATCCTCAATCCTCAATCCTCAATCCCCAGTCATCAATCTTCAATCCTCAATGCTCAATCCTCAATCCTCAATCCTCAGTCCTCAATCCCCAATCCTCAATCCTCAAACCTCAATCATCAACCGTCAGTCCTCGTCCTCAATCCTCAAACCTCAATCCTCAATCCTCAATATTCAATCACCAATACTCAATCTTCAATCCTCAATCCTCAAACCTCAATCCTCAATCCTCATTCTTCAATCCTAAATACCCAATCCTCAATCTTCAGTCCTCAATCCTCAATCCTCAGTCCTCAGTCCTCAAACCGCAATCCTCAACCCTCAGCCATCATCCTCCATCCTCAATCTTCAATCCTCAATCCTCAATCTTCAATCCTCAATCCTCAATACTCAATCTTCAATCATCATCCTCAATCCTCAATTCTCAGTCGTCAATCCTCAGTCAGCAATCCGCAATCTTCAATACTCAATCGTCAATCTTTAGTCCTCAATCCTCAATCCTCAATCCTCGTTCCTCAAACATCAATCCTCAAATCTCGGTCTTCATCCTCAATCCTCTAACCTCAACCCTCAATCCTCAATATTCAATCATCAATACTCAATCTTCAATCCTCGATCCTCAAACCTCAATCCTCAATACCCAATCCTCAATCTTCAATCCTCAATCCTCAGTCCTCAATCCTCAATCCTCATTCCTCATTCTTCAATCCTCAATACCCAGTCCTCAATCTTCAATTCTCAATCCTCAATCCTCAATTCTCAATCGTCAATCCTCAGTCCTCTGTCCTCAAACCTCAATCCTCAACCCTCAGCCCTCATCCTCCATCTTCAATCCTCTATCCTCAATCCTCAATCTTCAATCCTCAATACTCAATCTTCAATCCTCAATCCTCAATCCTCAATCCTCATTCTTCAATCCTCAATACCCAATCCTCAATCTTCAATCCTCAATCCTCAATCCTCAATTCTCAATCCTCAATCCTCAATCCCCAGACCTCAAACATCAATACTCAACCCTCAGACCTCGTCCTCAATCCACAACCCTCAATCCTTAATCCTCAATCGTCAATCTTCAATCCACAATACTCAATCTTCAATCCTCAATCCTCAATCCTCAATCCTCAATCCTCATTCTTCAATACTCAATACCGTATCCTCAATCTTCAATCCTCAATCCTCAATCCTCAATCCTCAATTCTCAATCCTCAATTCTCAGTCCTCTGTCCTCAAACCTCAGTCCTCTACCCTCAGCCCTCATCCTCCATCCTCAATCCTCAATCATCAATCCACAATCTTATATCCTCAATATTCAATCTTCAATCCTCAATCCTCAATCCTCAATCCTCAACCGTCAATCCTCAGTGATCAATACTCAATCTTCAATAGTCAACCCTCAATCCTCAATCCTCAATCCTCAATCCTCAATCCTCAATCCTCAATCCTCAATCTTCAGTCCTCAATCCTCAATCCTCAATACTCAATCCTCAATCTTCAATCCTGAATACCCACTCCTCAATCTTCAATCCTCAATCCTCAATTCTCAATCCTAATTCCTCAATCCTCATTCTTCAATCATCAATACCCAATCCTCAATTTCAATCCTCAATCCTCAATCCTTAATTCTCAATCCTCAATCCTCAGTCCTCAGTCCTCAAACCGCAATCCTCAACCCTCAGCCCTCATCCTCCATTCTCAATCCTCAATCCTCAACCCTCACTCCTCAATCTTCAATCCTCAATTCTCAATCCTCAATCATCAACCCTCAATCCTCATTCCTCAAACCTCAATCCTCAACCCTCAGTTCTCATACTCAATTCTCAATTCTCAATCCTCAATCCTCAATCCTCAATTTTCAATCCTCAATAATCAATCTCCAATTCTAGATCCTCAATCCCCAATCTTCAATCCTTAATCCTCAATATTCAATCCCCAATCCCCAGTACTCAATCTTCAATCCTCAATGCTCAATCCTCAATCCACAATCCTCAATCCTGAATCCTCAATCCTCAATCTTCAATCCCCAATACTCAATCTTCAATCCTCAATCCTCAATCCTCAATCCTCAATCCTCAATCCCCAGTCATCAATCTTCAATCCTCAATGCTCAATCCTCAATCCTCAATCCTCAGTCCTCAATCCTCAATCCTCAATCCTCATTCTTCAATCCTCAATACCCAATCCTCAATCTTCAATCCTCAATCCTCAATCCTCAATTCTCAATCCTCAATCCTCAATCCCCAGACATCAAACATCAATACTCAACCCTCAGACCTCGTCCTCAATCCACAACCCTCAATCCTTAATCCTCAATCGTCAATCTTCAATCCTCAATACTCAATCTTCAATCCTCAATCCTCAATCCTCAATCCTCAATCCTCATTCTTCAATACTCAATACCGTATCCTCAATCTTCAATCCTCAATCCTCAATCCTCAATCCTCAATTCTCAATCCTCAATTCTCAGTCCTCTGTCCTCAAACCTCAGTCCTCTACCCTCAGCCCTCATCCTCCATCCTCAATCCTCAATCATCAATCCACAATCTTATATCCTCAATATTCAATCTTCAATCCTCAATCCTCAATCCTCAATCCTCAACCGTCAATCCTCAGTGATCAATACTCAATCTTCAATAGTCAACCCTCAATCCTCAATCCCCAATCCTCAATCCTCAATCCTCAATCCTCAATCCTCAATCTTCAGTCCTCAATCCTCAATCCTCAATACTCAATCCTCAATCTTCAATCCTGAATACCCACTCCTCAATCTTCAATCCTCAATCCTCAATTCTCAATCCTAATTCCTCAATCCTCATTCTTCAATCATCAATACCCAATCCTCAATTTCAATCCTCAATCCTCAATCCTTAATTCTCAATCCTCAATCCTCAGTCCTCAGTCCTCAAACCGCAATCCTCAACCCTCAGCCCTCATCCTCCATTCTCAATCCTCAATCCTCAATCCTCAATCCTCAATCTTCAATCCTCAATTCTCAATCCTCAATCATCAACCCTCAATCCTCATTCCTCAAACCTCAATCCTCAACCCTCAGTTCTCATACTCAATTCTCAATTCTCAATCCTCAATCCTCAATCCTCAATTTTCAATCCTCAATAATCAATCTCCAATTCTAGATCCTCAATCCCCAATCTTCAATCCTTAATCCTCAATATTCAATCCCCAATCCCCAGTACTCAATCTTCAATCCTCAATGCTCAATCCTCAATCCACAATCCTCAATCCTGAATCCTCAATCCTCAATCCTCATTCTTCAATACTCAATACCGTATCCTCAATCTTCAATCCTCAATCCTCAATCCTCAATCCTCAATTCTCAATCCTCAATTCTCAGTCCTCTGTCCTCAAACCTCAGTCCTCTACCCTCAGCCCTCATCCTCCATCCTCAATCCTCAATCATCAATCCACAATCTTATATCCTCAATATTCAATCTTCAATCCTCAATCCTCAATCCTCAATCCTCAATCCTCAACCGTCAATCCTCAGTGATCAATACTCAATCTTCAATAGTCAACCCTCAATCCTCAATCCTCAATCCTCAATCCTCAATCCTCAATCCTCAATCCTCAATCTTCAGTCCTCAATCCTCAATCCTCAATACTCAATCCTCAATCTTCAATCCTGAATACCCACTCCTCAATCTTCAATCCTCAATCCTCAATTCTCAATCCTAATTCCTCAATCCTCATTCTTCAATCATCAATACCCAATCCTCAATTTCAATCCTCAATCCTCAATCCTTAATTCTCAATCCTCAATCCTCAGTCCTCAGTCCTCAAACCGCAATCCTCAACCCTCAGCCCTCATCCTCCATTCTCAATCCTCAATCCTCAATCCTCAATCCTCAATCTTCAATCCTCAATTCTCAATCCTCAATCATCAACCCTCAATCCTCATTCCTCAAACCTCAATCCTCAACCCTCAGTTCTCATACTCAATTCTCAATTCTCAATCCTCAATCCTCAATCCTCAATTTTCAATCCTCAATAATCAATCTCCAATTCTAGATCCTCAATCCCCAATCTTCAATCCTTAATCCTCAATATTCAATCCCCAATCCCCGGTACTCAATCTTCAATCCTCAATGCTCAATCCTCAATCCACAATCCTCAATCCTGAATCCTCAATCCTCAATCTTCAATCCCCAATACTCAATCTTCAATCCTCAATCCTCAATCCTCAATCCTCAATCCTCAATCCCCAGTCATCAATCTTCAATCCTCAATGCTCAATCCTCAATCCTCAATCCTCAGTCCTCAATCCCCAATCCTCAATCCTCAAACCTCAATCATCAACCGTCAGTCCTCGTCCTCAATCCTCAAACCTCAATCCTCAATCCTCAATATTCAATCATCAATACTCAATCTTCAATCCTCAATCCTCAAACCTCAATCCTCAATCCTCATTCTTCAATCCTAAATACCCAATCCTCAATCTTCAGTCCTCAATCCTCAATCCTCAGTCCTCAGTCCTCAAACCGCAATCCTCAACCCTCAGCCATCATCCTCCATCCTCAATCTTCAATCCTCAATCCTCAATCTTCAATCCTCAATCCTCAATACTCAATCTTCAATCATCATCCTCAATCCTCAATTCTCAGTCGTCAATCCTCAGTCAGCAATCCTCAATCTTCAATACTCAATCGTCAATCTTTAGTCCTCAATCCTCAATCCTCAATCCTCGTTCCTCAAACATCAATCCTCAAATCTCGGTCTTCATCCTCAATCCTCTAACCTCAACCCTCAATCCTCAATATTCAATCATCAATACTCAATCTTCAATCCTCGATCCTCAAACCTCAATCCTCAATACCCAATCCTCAATCTTCAATCCTCAATCCTCAGTCCTCAATCCTCAATCCTCATTCCTCATTCTTCAATCCTCAATACCCAGTCCTCAATCTTCAATTCTCAATCCTCAATCCTCAATTCTCAATCGTCAATCCTCAGTCCTCTGTCCTCAAACCTCAATCCTCAACCCTCAGCCCTCATCCTCCATCTTCAATCCTCTATCCTCAATCCTCAATCTTCAATCCTCAATACTCAATCTTCAATCCTCAATCCTCAATCCTCAATCCTCATTCTTCAATCCTCAATACCCAATCCTCAATCTTCAATCCTCAATCCTCAATCCTCAATTCTCAATCCTCAATCCTCAATCCCCAGACCTCAAACATCAATACTCAACCCTCAGACCTCGTCCTCAATCCACAACCCTCAATCCTTAATCCTCAATCGTCAATCTTCAATCCTCAATACTCAATCTTCAATCCTCAATCCTCAATCCTCAATCCTCAATCCTCATTCTTCAATACTCAATACCGTATCCTCAATCTTCAATCCTCAATCCTCAATCCTCAATCCTCAATTCTCAATCCTCAATTCTCAGTCCTCTGTCCTCAAACCTCAGTCCTCTACCCTCAGCCCTCATCCTCCATCCTCAATCCTCAATCATCAATCCACAATCTTATATCCTCAATATTCAATCTTCAATCCTCAATCCTCAATCCTCAATCCTCAACCGTCAATCCTCAGTGATCAATACTCAATCTTCAATAGTCAACCCTCAATCCTCAATCCTCAATCCTCAATCCTCAATCCTCAATCCTCAATCCTCAATCTTCAGTCCTCAATCCTCAATCCTCAATACTCAATCCTCAATCTTCAATCCTGAATACCCACTCCTCAATCTTCAATCCTCAATCCTCAATTCTCAATCCTAATTCCTCAATCCTCATTCTTCAATCATCAATACCCAATCCTCAATTTCAATCCTCAATCCTCAATCCTTAATTCTCAATCCTCAATCCTCAGTCCTCAGTCCTCAAACCGCAATCCTCAACCCTCAGCCCTCATCCTCCATTCTCAATCCTCAATCCTCAACCCTCACTCCTCAATCTTCAATCCTCAATTCTCAATCCTCAATCATCAACCCTCAATCCTCATTCCTCAAACCTCAATCCTCAACCCTCAGTTCTCATACTCAATTCTCAATTCTCAATCCTCAATCCTCAATCCTCAATTTTCAATCCTCAATAATCAATCTCCAATTCTAGATCCTCAATCCCCAATCTTCAATCCTTAATCCTCAATATTCAATCCCCAATCCCCAGTACTCAATCTTCAATCCTCAATGCTCAATCCTCAATCCACAATCCTCAATCCTGAATCCTCAATCCTCAATCTTCAATCCCCAATACTCAATCTTCAATCCTCAATCCTCAATCCTCAATCCTCAATCCTCAATCCCCAGTCATCAATCTTCAATCCTCAATGCTCAATCCTCAATCCTCAATCCTCAGTCCTCAATCCCCAATCCTCAATCCTCAAACCTCAATCATCAACCGTCAGTCCTCGTCCTCAATCCTCAAACCTCAATCCTCAATCCTCAATATTCAATCATCAATACTCAATCTTCAATCCTCAATCCTCAAACCTCAATCCTCAATCCTCATTCTTCAATCCTAAATACCCAATCCTCAATCTTCAGTCCTCAATCCTCAATCCTCAGTCCTCAGTCCTCAAACCGCAATCCTCAACCCTCAGCCATCATCCTCCATCCTCAATCTTCAATCCTCAATCCTCAATCTTCAATCCTCAATTCTCAATCTTCAATCTTCGATCCTGAATCATCAATGCTCAATCCTCAATCCTCAGGCATCAATACTCAATCTTCAATACCCAATCCTCAATCCTCAATCCTAAATCCTCAATCCTCAACCCTCAATCCTCATTCCTCAAACCTCAATCCTCAACCCTCAGTTCTCATACTCAATTCTCAATTCTCAATAATCAATCCTCAATCCTCAATCTTCAATCCTCAATAATCAATATCCAATTCTAGATCCTCCATACCCAATCTTCAATCCTTAATCCTCAATCTTCAATCCCCAATCCCCAGTACTCAATCTTCAATCCTCAATGCTCAATCCTCAATCCTCAATCCTCAGTCCTCAGTCCTCAATCTTCAATCCTCAAACCTCAATCCTCAACCGTCAGTCCTCATACTCCATCCTCAATCCTCAATCCTCAGTCCTCAATCTTCAATCCCCAATACTCAATCTTCAATCCTCAATCCTCAATCCTCAATCCTCAATCCTCACTCCTCAGGCATCGATACTCAATCGTCAATACTCAATCCTCAATCCTCAATCCTCAATCCTCAATCCTCAATCCTCAACCATCAATCCTCATTCCTCAAACCTCAATCCTCAACCCTCAGTCCTCATCCTCAATTCTCAATTCTCAATCCTCAATCCTCAATCCTCAATCTTCAATCCTCAATAATCAATATCCGATCCTAGATCCTCAATACCCAATCTTCAATCGTTAATCCTCAATCTTCAATCCTCAATACTCAATCTTCAATCCTCAATCCTCAAACCTCAATCCTCAATCCTCAATCCTTAATCCCCAATCCCCATTCCTCAAACCTCAATCCTGAACCCTCAGTCCTCATCCTCAATTCTCAATTCTCAATCCTCAATCCTCAATCCTCAACCTTCAATCCTCAATAATCAATCTCCGATCCTAGGTCCTCAATCCCCAACCTTCAATCGTTAATCCTCAATCTTCAATCCTCAATCCCCTGTCATCAATCTCCAATCCTCAATGCTCAATCCTCAATCCTCAATCCTCAGTCCTCAATCCCCAATCCTCAATCCTCAAACCTCAATCCTCAAACGTCAGTCCTCGTCCTCAATCCTCAAACCTCAATCCTCAATCCTCAATATTCAATCATCAATACTCAATCTTCAATCCTCAATCCTCAAACCACAATCCTCAATCCTCATTCTTCAATCCTAAATACCCAATCCGCAATTTCCAATCCTCAATCCTCAATCCTCAATTCTCAATCCTCAATCCCTAATCCTCAGACCTCAAACATCAATATTCAACCCTCAGTCCTCGTCCTCAATCCACAACCCTCAATCCTCAGTCCTCAATATTCAATCATCAATATTCAATCTTCAATCCTCAATCCTCAATCCTCAATCCTCAATCCTCAATCCTCAACCCTCAATCTTCAACCCTGAATCCTCAATCCTCAATACTCAGTCCTCAATCTTCAATCCTCAATTCTCAATCTTCAATCCTCAATCCTCAATCCTCAATCCTCAATCCTCAATCCTCAATCCTCAATCCTCAATCCTCAACATTCAATCCTAAATACTCAATATTCAAACATCAATCCTCAATCCTCAATTCTCAGTCGTCAATCCTCAGTCATCAATCCTCAATCTTCAATACTCAATCGTCAATCCTTAGTCCTCAATCCTCAATATTCAATCATCAATACTCAATCTTCAATGCTCAATCCTCAAACCTCAATCCCCAATCCTCATTCTTCAATCCTAAATACCCAATCCTCAATCTTCAATCCTCAATCCCCAATACTCAATTCTCAATCCTCATTCCTTAATCCTCAGACCTCAAACATCAATATTCAACACTCAGTCCTCGTCCTCAATCCACAACCCTCAACCCTCAGTCCTCAATATTCAATCATCAATATTCAATCTTCAATCCTCAATCCTCAATCCTCACTCCCCAATCCTCAATCCTCAATCTTCAACCCTGAATCCTCAATCCTCAATACTCAATCCTCAATCTTCAATCCTCAATACTCAATCTTGAATGCTCAATCCTCAATCCTCAATCCTCAATATTCAATCATCAATACTCAATCTTCAATACTCAATCCTCAATCCTCAATTCTCAATCCTCAATCCTCAATCCTCAATCCTCAATCCTCAATCCTCAATCCTCAATCCACAATCCTCAACCTTCAATACCCAATAATCAATCTCCAATCGTAGATCCTCAATCCTCAATCCTCAATCCTCAATCTTCAACCCTGAATCCTCAATCCTCAATACTCAATCCTCAATCCTCGATCCTCAATCCTCAATCCTCAATCTTCAATCCTCAACACTCAATCTTCAATCCTCAATCCTCAATCCTCAATCCTCAATCCTCAATCTTCAATCCTCAACACTAATCTTCAATCCTCAATCCTCCATCCTCAATCCTCAATCCTCATTCTTCAATCCTCAACACCCAATCCTCAATCTTCAATCCTCTATCCTCAATCCTCAATCCTAATTCCTCAATCCTCATTCTTCAATCCTCAACACCCAATCCTCAATTTCAATCCTCAATCCTCAATCCTCAATCTTCAATCCTCAATTCTCAATCTTCAATCCTCGATACTCAATCTTCAATCCTCAATCCTCAATCCTCAGGCATCAATACTCAATCTTCAATGCTCAATCCTCAATCCTCAATCCTCAATCCTCATTCCCCAAACCTCAATCCTCATTCCTCAAACCTCAATCCTCAACCCTCAGTCCTCATACTCAATTCTCAATTCTCAATCCTCAATCCTCAATCCTCAATCTTCAATCCTCAATAATCAATCTCCAATCCTCAATCCTCAATCCTCGATCCTCAATCCTCAGGCATCAATACTCTATCTTCAATACTCAATCCTCAATCCTCAATCCTCAATCCTCAATCCTCAAACCTCAATCCTCAATCCTCAATATTCAATCATCAATACTCAATCTGCAATCCTCAATCCTCAATCCTCAATCCTCAATCCTCAATCCTCAATCCTCAATCCTCAATCCTCAATCCTCAATCCTCAATCCTCAATCCTCAATCCTCAATCCTCAATCCTCAATCCTCATTCTTCAATCCTCAATACCCAATCCTCAATCTTCAATCCTCAATCCTCAATCCTCAATCCTAATTCCTCAATCCTCAATCCTCAATCCTCATTCTTCAATCCTCAATACCCAATCTTCAATCTTCAATCCTCAATCCTCAATCCTCAATTCTCAATCCCCAATCCTCAATCCTCAATCATCAATCCTCAATCTTCAATACTCAATCCTCAATCCTCAATCCTCAATCCTCAATCCTCAGACCTCAAGTATCAATACTCAACCCTCAGTCCTCGTCCTCAATACACAACCCTCAATCATCAATCCTGAATCTTCATTCATCAATATTCAACCTTCAATCCTCAATCCACAATCCTCAACGTTCAATCCTCAATACCCAATCATCAATCTTCAATCCCTCAATCCTCAAGCGTCAATCCTCATTCTGAATCCTCAACCCTCAATTCTCAGTCCTCAAACCTCAATCCCTAATCCTCAATCCTGAATCCTCAATCTTCAGCCCTTAGTCCTCTTAAATCAATTGTCAATCCTCAGTCCTCAATAGAATATCCTCAATTCACAGTTTTCAATACTCAATACTCAATCCTCAATCCTCAATCTCAATACTCAATCTTCAATCCCAATCCTCAATCTCAATCCTCAAGCCTCAATGTCCAATCCTCAATACTCAATCTTCAATCCTCAATACTCAATCCTCAATCCTCAATCCTCATTCTTCAATCCTCAATACCCAATCCTCAATCTTCAATCCTCAATTCTCAACTCTCAATCCTCAATCCTCAATCCCTCAGACCTCACACATCAATACTCAACCCTCAGGTCCTCGTCCTCAATCCACAACCCTCAATCCTCAATCCTCAATCATCAATCATCAATATTCAATCTTCAGTCCTCAATCCTCCAATCCTCAATCCGCAATCCTCAATCCTCAATGTTCAATCCGAAATACCCAATCCGCAATCTTCAATCCTCAATCTCAATCCTCAATCCTCAATCCTCAATACTCAATCCTCAATTCTCAGTCCTCAAACCTCAATCCTGAATCCACAATCCTCAATCTTTCAATCCTCAATCATCAGTCCTCAATTCTCAATCCTCAATCTCAGTCCTCTGTCCTCAAACCTCAATCCTCAACCCTCAGCCCTCATCCTCCATCTTCAATCCTCCATCCTCAATCCTCAATCTTCAATCCTCAATACTCAATCTTCAATCCTCAATCCTCAATCCTCAATCCTCATTCTTCAATCCTCAATACCCATCCTCAATCTTCAATCTCAATCCTCAATCCTCAATCTCAATCCTCAATCCTCAATCCTCAATCTTCACCCTGAATCCTCAATCCTCAATACTCAATCCTCAATCTTCAATCCTCAATACTCAATCTTCAATCCTCAATCCTCAATCCTCAATCCTCAATCCTCAATCTTCAATCCACAACACTCAATCTTCAATCCTCAATCCTCAATCCTCAATCCTCAATCCTCAATCCTAATTCCTCAATCCTCATTCTTCAATCCTCAATACCCAATCCTCAATCTTCAATACTCAATGCTCAATCCTCAATCCTAATTCCTCAAACCCCAATCCTCAATCCTCAATCCTCAATCCTCAATCCTCAATCCGCAATATTCAATCCTCAATACTCAATCTTCAATCATCAATCCTCAATCCTCAATTCTCAGTCGTCAATCCTCAGTCATCAATCCTCAATCTTCAATACTCAATCGTCAATCCTTAGTCCTCAATCCTCAATCCTCAATCCTCGTTCCTCAAACCTCAATCCTCAACCCTCAGTCTTCATCCTCAATCCTCAAACCTCAATCCTCAATCCTCAAAATTCAATCATCAATACTCAATCTTCAGTCCTCAATCCTCAAACCTCAATCCTCAATCCTCATTCTTCAATCCTAAATACCCAATCCTCAATCTTCAATCCTCAGTCCTCAATCCTCAATTCTCAATCCTCAATCCTTAATCCTCAGACCTCAAACATCAATATTCAACCCTCAGTCCTCGTCCTCAATCCACAACCCTCAATCCTCAGTCCTCAATATTCAATCATCAATATTCAATCTTCAATCCTCAATCCTCAATCCTCAATCCTCAATCCTCAATCCTCAATCCTCAATCTTCAACCCTGAATCCTCAATCCTCAATACTCAATCCTCAATCTTCAATCCTCAATACTCAATCTTCAATCCTCAATCCTCAATCCTCAATCCTCAATCCTCAATCTTCAATCCTCAACACTCAATCTTCAATCCTCAATCCTCAATCCTCAATCCTCAATCCTCAATCTTCAATCCTCAATACCCAATCCTCAATCTTCAATCCTCAATCCTCAATCCTCAATCCTCAATCCTAATTCCTCAATCCTCATTCTTCAATCCTCAATACCCAATCCTCAATTTCAATCCTCAATCCTCAATCCTCATTTCTCAATCCTCAATCCTCAACCCTCAGCCCTCATCCTCCATCCTCAGTACTCAATCCTCTATCCTCAATCTTCAATCCTCAATACTCAATCTTCAATCCTCATTCCTCAATCCTCAATCCTCAATCCTCAATCTTCAATCCTCAATACTCAATCTGCAATCCTCAATCCTCAAACCTCAAACCTCAATCCTCATTCCTCAATCCTCAATACCCAATCCTCAATCCTCTATCCTCAATCTTCAATCCTCAATAGTCAATCTTCAATCCTCAATCCCCAATACTCAATTCTCAATCCTCATTCCTTAATCCTCAGACCTCAAACATCAATATTCAACACTCAGTCCTCGTCCTCAATCCACAACCCTCAACCCTCAGTCCTCAATATTCAATCATCAATATTCAATCTTCAATCCTCAATCCTCAATTCTCACTCCCCAATCCTCAATCCTCAATCTTCAACCCTGAATCCTCAATCCTCAATACTCAATCCTCAATCTTCAATCCTCAATACTCAATCTTGAATGCTCAATCCTCAATCCTCAATCCTCAATATTCAATCATCAATACTCAATCTTCAATACTCAATCCTCAATCCTCAATTCTCAATCCTCAATCCTCAATCCTCAATCCTCAATCCTCAATCCTCAATCCTCAATCCACAATCCTCAACCTTCAATACCCAATAATCAATCTCCAATCGTAGATCCTCAATCCTCAATCCTCAATCCTCAATCTTCAACCCTGAATCCTCAATCCTCAATACTCAATCCTCAATCCTCGATCCTCAATCCTCAATCCTCAATCTTCAATCCTCAACACTCAATCTTCAATCCTCAATCCTCAATCCTCAATCCTCAATCCTCAATCTTCAATCCTCAACACTAATCTTCAATCCTCAATCCTCCATCCTCAATCCTCAATCCTCATTCTTCAATCCTCAACACCCAATCCTCAATCTTCAATCCTCTATCCTCAATCCTCAATCCTAATTCCTCAATCCTCATTCTTCAATCCTCAACACCCAATCCTCAATTTCAATCCTCAATCCTCAATCCTCAATCTTCAATCCTCAATTCTCAATCTTCAATCCTCGATCCTCAATCTTCAATCCTCAATCCTCAATCCTCAGGCATCAATACTCAATCTTCAATGCTAAATCCTCAATCCTCAATCCTCAATCCTCATTCCCCAAACCTCAATCCTCATTCCTCAAATCTCAATCCTCAACCCTCAGTCCTCATACTCAATTCTCAATTCTCAATCCTCAATCCTCAATCCTCAATCTTCAATCCTCAATAATCAATCTCCAATCCTCAATCCTCAATCCTCGATACTCAATCCTCAGGCATCAATACTCTATCTTCAATACTCAATCCTCAATCCTCAATCCTCAATCCTCAATCCTCAAACCTCAATCCTCAATCCTGAATATTCAATCATCAATACTCAATCTGCAATCCTCAATCCTCAATCCTCAATCCTCAATCCTCAATCCTCAATCCTCAATCCTCAATCCTCAATCCTCAATCCTCAATCCTCAATCCTCAATCCTCAATCCTCATTCTTCAATCCTCAATACCCAATCCTCAATCTTCAATCCTCAATCCTCAATCCTCAATCCTAATTCCTCAATCCTCAATCCTCAATCCTCAATCCTCAATCCTCAATCCGCAATATTCAATCCTCAATACTCAATCTTCAATCATCAATCCTCAATCCTCAATTCTCAGTCGTCAATCCTCAGTCACCAATCCTCAATCTTCAATACTCAATCGTCAAACCTTAGTCCTCAATCCTCAATCCTCAATCCTCGTTCCTCAAACCTCAATCCTCAACCCTCAGTCTTCATCCTCAATCCTCAAACCTCATCCCTCAATCCTCAATATTCAATCATCAATACTCAATCTTCAGTCCTCAATCCTCAAACCTCAATCCTCAATCCTCATTCTTCAATCCTAAATACCCAACCCTCAATCTTCAATCCTCAGTCCTCAGTCCTCAAACCGCAATCCTCAACCCTCAGCCCTCATCCTCCATTCTCAATCCTCAATCCTCAATCATCAATCCTCAATCTTCAATCCTCAATTCTCAATCCTCAATCCTCAACCCTCAATCCTCATTCCTCAAACCTCAATCCTCAACCCTCAGTTCTCATACTCAATTCTCAATTCTCAATCCTCAATCCTCAATCCTCAATTTTCAATCCTCAATAATCAATCTCCAATTCTAGATCCTCAATCCCCAATCTTCAATCCTTAATCCTCAATATTCAATCCCCAATCCCCAGTACTCAATCTTCAATCCTCAATGCTCAATCCTCAATCCTCAATCCTCAGTCCTCAGTCCTCAATCTTCAATCCACAAACCTCAATCCTCAACCGTCAGTCCTCATTCTCCATCCTCAATCCTGAATCCTCAATCCTCAATCTTCAATCCCCAATACTCAATCTTCAATCCTCAATCCTCAATCCTCAATCCCCAGTCATTAATCTTCAATCCTCAATGCTCAATACTCAATCCTCAATCCTCAGTCCTCAATCCCCAATCCTCAACCCTCAAATCTCAATCATCAACCGTCAGTCCTCGTCCTCAATCCGCAAACCTCAATCCTCAATCCTCAATATTCAATCATCAATACTCAATCTTCAATCCTCAATCCCCAAACCTCAATCCTCAATCCTCATTCTTCAATCCTAAATACCCAATCCTCAATCTTCAATCCTCAATCCTCAATCCTCAATTCTCAATCCTCAATCCTTAATCCCCAGACCTCAAACATCAATGTTCAACCCTCAGTCCTCGTCCTCAATCCACAACCCTCAATCCTCAGTCCTCAATATTCAATCATCAATATTCAATCTTCAATCCTCAATCCTCAATCCTCAATCCTCAATCCACAATCCTCAATCTTCAAACCTGAATCCTCAATCCTCAATACTCAATCCTCAATCTTCAATCCTCAATACTCAATCTTCAAACCTCAATCCCCAATCCTCAATCCTCAATCCTCAATCTTCAATCCTCAACACTCAATCTTCAATCGTCGATCCTCAATCCTCAATCCTCAATCCTCAAACCTCAATCATCAACCGTCAGTCCTCGTCCTCAATCCTCAAACCTCAATCCTCAATCCTCAATATTCAATCATCAATACTCAATCTTCAATCTTCAATCCTCAATCCTCAATCCTCAATTCTCAACCCTCAATCCTTAATCCTCAGACCTCAAACATCAATATTCAATCCTCAGTCCTCGTCCTCAATCCACAACCCTCAATCCTCAGTCCTCAATATTCAATCGTCAATATTCAATCTTCAATCCTCAATCCTCAACCCTCAATCCTCAATTCTCAATCCTCATTCTTCAATCGTCAATACCCAATCCTCAATTTCAATCCTCAATCCTCAATCTTCAATTATCAATACTCAATCTGCAATCCTCTATACTCAAACCTCAATCCTCAATCCTCATTCTTCAATCCTCAATACCCAATCCTCAATCTTCAATCCTCAATCCTCAATCCTCAATTCTCAACCCTCAATCCTTAATCCTCAGACCTCAAACATCAATATTCAACCCTCAGTCCTCGTCCTCAATCCACAACCCTCAACCCTCAGTCCTCAATATTCAATCATCAATATTCAATCTTCAATCCTCAATCCTCAATCCTTAATCCTCAATTCTCAATCCTCAATCTTCAATCCTCAATCCTCAATCCTCAATACTCAATCCTCAATCTTCAATCCTCAATACCCACTCCTCAATCTTCAATCCTCAATCCTCAATCCTCAATCCTAATTCCTCAATCCTCATTCCTCAATCCTCAATACCCAATCCTCAATTTCAATCCTCAATCCTCAATCCTCAATTCTCAATCCTCAATCCTCAGTCCTCAGTCCTCAAACCGCAATCCTCAACCCTGAGCCATCATCCTCCATCCTCAATCTTCAATCCTCAATCCTCAATCTTCAATCCTCAATTCTCAATATTCAATCTTCGATCCTGAATCATCAATGCTCAATCCTCAATCCTCAGGCATCAATACTCAATCTTCAATACCCAATCCTCAATCCTCAATCCTAAATCCTCAATCCTCAACCCTCAATCCTCATTCCTCAAACCTCAATCCTCAACCCTCAGTTCTCATACTCAATTCTCAATTCTCAATCCTCAATCCTCAATCCTCAATCTTCAATCCTCAATAATCAATATCCAATTCTAGATCCTCCATACCCAATCTTCAATCCTTACTCCTCAATCTTCAATCCCCAATCCCCAGTACTCAATCTTCAATCCTCAATGCTCAATCCTCAATCCTCAATCCTCAGTCCTCAGTCCTCAACCTTCAATCCTCAAACCTCAATCCTCAACCGTCAGCCCTCATACTCCATCCTCAATCCTCAAACCTCAGTCCTCAACCTTCAATCCCCAATACTCAATCTTCAATCCTCAATCCTCAATACTCAATCCTCAATCCTCAATCCTCAGGCATCGACACTCAATCTTCAATACTCAATCCTCAATCCTCAATCCTCAATCCTCAATCCTCAACCATCAATCCTCATTCCTCAAACCTCAATCCTCAACCCTCAGTCCTCATCCTCAATTCTCAATTCTCAATCCTCAATCCTCAATCCTCAATCTTCAATCCTCAATAATCAATATCCGATCCTAGATCCTCAATACCCAATCTTCAATAGTTAATCCTCAATCTTCAATCCTCAATCCTCAACCTTCAATCCTCAATAATCAATCTCCGATCCTAGGTCCTCAATCCCCAACCTTCAATTGTTAATCCTCAATCTTCAATCCTCAATCCCCAGGCATCAATCTTCAATCCTCAATGCTCAATCCTCAATCCTCAATCCTCAGTCCTCAATCCCCAATCCTCAATCCTCAAACCTCAATCCTCAAACGTCAGTCCTCGTCCTCAATCCTCAAACCTCAATCCTCAATCCTCAATATTCAATCATCAATACTCAATCTTCAATCCTCAATCCTCAAACCACAATCCTCAATCCTCATTCTTCAATCCTAAATACCCAATCCGCAATTTCCAATCCTCAATCCTCAATCCTCAATTCTCAATCCTGAATCCCTAATCCTCAGACCTCAAACATCAATATTCAACACTCAGTCCTCGTCCTCAATCCACAACCCTCAACCCTCAGTCCTCAATATTCAATCATCAATATTCAATCTTCAATCCTCAATCCTCAATCCTCACTCCCCAATCCTCAATCCTCAATCTTCAACCCTGAATCCTCAATCCTCAATACTCAATCCTCAATCTTCAATCCTCAATACTCAATCTTGAATGCTCAATCCTCAATCCTCAATCCTCAATATTCAATCATCAATACTCAATCTTCAATACTCAATCCTCAATCCTCAATTCTCAATCCTCAATCCTCAATCCTCAATCCTCAATCCTCAATCCTCAATCCTCAATCCACAATCCTCAACCTTCAATACCCAATAATCAATCTCCAATCGTAGATCCTCAATCCTCAATCCTCAATCCTCAATCTTCAACCCTGAATCCTCAATCCTCAATACTCAATCCTCAATCCTCGATCCTCAATCCTCAATCCTCAATCTTCAATCCTCAACACTCAATCTTCAATCCTCAATCCTCAATCCTCAATCCTCAATCCTCAATCTTCAATCCTCAACACTAATCTTCAATCCTCAATCCTCCATCCTCAATCCTCAATCCTCATTCTTCAATCCTCAACACCCAATCCTCAATCTTCAATCCTCTATCCTCAATCCTCAATCCTAATTCCTCAATCCTCATTCTTCAATCCTCAACACCCAATCCTCAATTTCAATCCTCAATCCTCAATCCTCAATCTTCAATCCTCAATTCTCAATCTTCAATCTTCGATACTCAATCTTCAATCCTCAATCCTCAATCCTCAGGCATCAATACTCAATCTTCAATGCTCAATCCTCAATCCTCAATCCTCAATCCTCATTCCCCAAACCTCAATCCTCATTCCTCAAACCTCAATCCTCAACCCTCAGTCCTCATACTCAATTCTCAATTCTCAATCCTCAATCCTCAATCCTCAATCTTCAATCCTCAATAATCAATCTCCAATCCTCAATCCTCAATCCTCGATCCTCAATCCTCAGGCATCAATACTCTATCTTCAATACTCAATCCTCAATCCTCAATCCTCAATCCTCAATCCTCAATCCTCAAACCTCAATCCTCAATCCTCAATATTCAATCATCAATACTCAATCTGCAATCCTCAATCCTCAATCCTCAATCCTCAATCCTCAATCCTCAATCCTCAATCCTCAATCCTCAATCCTCAATCCTCAATCCTCAATCCTCAATCCTCAATCCTCAATCCTCAATCCTCATTCTTCAATCCTCAATACCCAATCCTCAATCTTCAATCCTCAATCCTCAATCCTCAATCCTAATTCCTCAATCCTCAATCCTCAATCCTCATTCTTCAATCCTCAATACCCAATCTTCAATCTTCAATCCTCAATCCTCACTCCTCAATTCTCAATCCCCAATCCTCAATCCTCAATCATCAATCCTCAATCTTCAATACTCAATCCTCAATCCTCAATCCTCAATCCTCAATCCTCAGACCTCAAGTATCAATACTCAACCCTCAGTCCTCGTCCTCAATACACAACCCTCAATCATCAATCCTGAATCTTCATTCATCAATATTCAACCTTCAATCCTCAATCCACAATCCTCAACGTTCAATCCTCAATACCCAATCATCAATCTTCAATCCTCAATCCTCAAGCGTCAATCCTCAATTCTGAATCCTCAACCCTCAATTCTCAGTCCTCAAACCTCAATCCCTAATCCTCAATCCTGAATCCTCAATCTTCAGCCCTTAGTCCTCTTAAATCAATTGTCAATCCTCAGTCCTCAATAGAATATCCTCAATTCACAGTTTTCAATACTCAATACTCAATCCTCAATCCTCAATCCTCAATACTCAATCTTCAATCCCCAATCCTCAATTCTCAATCCTCAAGCCTCAATGTCCAATCCTCAATACTCAATCTTCAATCCTCAATACTCAATCCTCAATCCTCAATCCTCATTCTTCAATCCTCAATACCCAATCCTCAATCTTCAATCCTCAATCCTCAACTCTCAATCCTCAATCCTCAATCCTCAGACCTCACACATCAATACTCAACCCTCAGTCCTCGTCCTCAATCCACAACCCTCAATCCTCAATCCTCAATCATCAATCATCAATATTCAATCTTCAGTCCTCAATCCTCAATCCTCAATCCGCAATCCTCAATCCTCAATGTTCAATCCGAAATACCCAATCCGCAATCTTCAATCCTCAATCCTCAATCCTCAATCCTCAATCCTCAATACTCAATCCTCAATTCTCAGTCCTCAAACCTCAATCCTGAATCCACAATCCTCAATCTTCAATCCTCAATCATCAGTCCTCAATTCTCAATCCTCAATCCTCAGTCCTCTGTCCTCAAACCTCAATCCTCAACCCTCAGCCCTCATCCTCCATCTTCAATCCTCTATCCTCAATCCTCAATCTTCAATCCTCAATACTCAATCTTCAATCCTCAATCCTCAATCCTCAATCCTCATTCTTCAATCCTCAATACCCAATCCTCAATCTTCAATCCTCAATCCTCAATCCTCAATCCTCAATCCTCAATCCTCAATCCTCAATCTTCAACCCTGAATCCTCAATCCTCAATACTCAATCCTCAATCTTCAATCCTCAATACTCAATCTTCAATCCTCAATCCTCAATCCTCAATCCTCAATCCTCAATCTTCAATCCACAACACTCAATCTTCAATCCTCAATCCTCAATCCTCAATCCTCAATCCTCAATCCTAATTCCTCAATCCTCATTCTTCAATCCTCAATACCCAATCCTCAATCTTCAATACTCAATCCTCAATCCTCAATCCTAATTCCTCAAACCCCAATCCTCAATCCTCAATCCTCAATCCTCAATCCTCAATCCGCAATATTCAATCCTCAATACTCAATCTTCAATCATCAATCCTCAATCCTCAATTCTCAGTCGTCAATCCTCAGTCATCAATCCTCAATCTTCAATACTCAATCGTCAATCCTTAGTCCTCAATCCTCAATCCTCAATCCTCGTTCCTCAAACCTCAATCCTCAACCCTCAGTCTTCATCCTCAATCCTCAAACCTCAATCCTCAATCCTCAAAATTCAATCATCAATACTCAATCTTCAGTCCTCAATCCTCAAACCTCAATCCTCAATCCTCATTCTTCAATCCTAAATACCCAATCCTCAATCTTCAATCCTCAGTCCTCAATCCTCAATTCTCAATCCTCAATCCTTAATCCTCAGACCTCAAACATCAATATTCAACCCTCAGTCCTCGTCCTCAATCCACAACCCTCAATCCTCAGTCCTCAATATTCAATCATCAATATTCAATCTTCAATCCTCAATCCTCAATCCTCAATCCTCAATCCTCAATCCTCAATCCTCAATCTTCAACCCTGAATCCTCAATCCTCAATACTCAATCCTCAATCTTCAATCCTCAATACTCAATCTTCAATCCTCAATCCTCAATCCTCAATCCTCAATCCTCAATCTTCAATCCTCAACACTCAATCTTCAATCCTCAATCCTCAATCCTCAATCCTCAATCCTCAATCTTCAATCCTCAATACCCAATCCTCAATCTTCAATCCTCAATCCTCAATCCTCAATCCTCAATCCTAATTCCTCAATCCTCATTCTTCAATCCTCAATACCCAATCCTCAATTTCAATCCTCAATCCTCAATCCTCATTTCTCAATCCTCAATCCTCAACCCTCAGCCCTCATCCTCCATCCTCAGTACTCAATCCTCTATCCTCAATCTTCAATCCTCAATACTCAATCTTCAATCCTCATTCCTCAATCCTCAATCCTCAATCCTCAATCTTCAATCCTCAATACTCAATCTGCAATCCTCAATCCTCAAACCTCAAACCTCAATCCTCATTCCTCAATCCTCAATACCCAATCCTCAATCCTCTATCCTCAATCTTCAATCCTCAATAGTCAATCTTCAATCCTCAATCCCCAATACTCAATTCTCAATCCTCATTCCTTAATCCTCAGACCTCAAACATCAATATTCAACACTCAGTCCTCGTCCTCAATCCACAACCCTCAACCCTCAGTCCTCAATATTCAATCATCAATATTCAATCTTCAATCCTCAATCCTCAATTCTCACTCCCCAATCCTCAATCCTCAATCTTCAACCCTGAATCCTCAATCCTCAATACTCAATCCTCAATCTTCAATCCTCAATACTCAATCTTGAATGCTCAATCCTCAATCCTCAATCCTCAATATTCAATCATCAATACTCAATCTTCAATACTCAATCCTCAATCCTCAATTCTCAATCCTCAATCCTCAATCCTCAATCCTCAATCCTCAATCCTCAATCCTCAATCCACAATCCTCAACCTTCAATACCCAATAATCAATCTCCAATCGTAGATCCTCAATCCTCAATCCTCAATCCTCAATCTTCAACCCTGAATCCTCAATCCTCAATACTCAATCCTCAATCCTCGATCCTCAATCCTCAATCCTCAATCTTCAATCCTCAACACTCAATCTTCAATCCTCAATCCTCAATCCTCAATCCTCAATCCTCAATCTTCAATCCTCAACACTAATCTTCAATCCTCAATCCTCCATCCTCAATCCTCAATCCTCATTCTTCAATCCTCAACACCCAATCCTCAATCTTCAATCCTCTATCCTCAATCCTCAATCCTAATTCCTCAGTCCTCATTCTTCAATCCTCAACACCCAATCCTCAATTTCAATCCTCAATCCTCAATCCTCAATCTTCAATCCTCAATTCTCAATCTTCAATCCTCGATCCTCAATCTTCAATCCTCAATCCTCAATCCTCAGGCATCAATACTCAATCTTCAATGCTAAATCCTCAATCCTCAATCCTCAATCCTCATACCCCAAACCTCAATCCTCATTCCTCAAATCTCAATCCTCAACCCTCAGTCCTCATACTCAATTCTCAATTCTCAATCCTCAATCCTCAATCCTCAATCTTCAATCCTCAATAATCAATCTCCAATCCTCAATCCTCAATCCTCGATACTCAATCCTCAGGCATCAATACTCTATCTTCAATACTCAATCCTCAATCCTCAATCCTCAATCCTCAATCCTCAAACCTCAATCCTCAATCCTGAATATTCAATCATCAATACTCAATCTGCAATCCTCAATCCTCAATCCTCAATCCTCAATCCTCAATCCTCAATCCTCAATCCTCAATCCTCAATCCTCAATCCTCAATCCTCAATCCTCAATCCTCAATCCTCATTCTTCAATCCTCAATACCCAATCCTCAATCTTCAATCCTCAATCCTCAATCCTCAATCCTAATTCCTCAATCCTCAATCCTCAATCCTCAATCCTCAATCCTCAATCCGCAATATTCAATCCTCAATACTCAATCTTCAATCATCAATCCTCAATCCTCAATTCTCAGTCGTCAATCCTCAGTCACAAATCCTCAATCTTCAATACTCAATCGTCAAACCTTAGTCCTCAATCCTCAATCCTCAATCCTCGTTCCTCAAACCTCAATCCTCAACCCTCAGTCTTCATCCTCAATCCTCAAACCTCAACCCTCGATCCTCAATATTCAATCATCAATACTCAATCTTCAGTCCTCAATCCTCAAACCTCAATCCTCAATCCTCATTCTTCAATCCTAAATACCCAACCCTCAATCTTCAATCCTCAGTCCTCAGTCCTCAAACCGCAATCCTCAACCCTCAGCCCTCATCCTCCATTCTCAATCCTCAATCCTCAATCATCAATCCTCAATCTTCAATCCTCAATTCTCAATCCTCAATCCTCAACCCTCAATCCTCATTCCTCAAACCTCAATCCTCAACCCTCAGTTCTCATACTCAATTCTCAATTCTCAATCCTCAATCCTCAATCCTCAATTTTCAATCCTCAATAATCAATCTCCAATTCTAGATCCTCAATCCCCAATCTTCAATCCTTAATCCTCAATATTCAATCCCCAATCCCCAGTACTCAATCTTCAATCCTCAATGCTCAATCCTCAATCCTCAATCCTCAGTCCTCAGTCCTCAATCTTCAATCCACAAACCTCAATCCTCAACCGTCAGTCCTCATTCTCCATCCTCAATCCTGAATCCTCAATCCTCAATCTTCAATCCCCAATACTCAATCTTCAATCCTCAATCCTCAATCCTCAATCCCCAGTCATTAATCTTCAATCCTCAATGCTCAATACTCAATCCTCAATCCTCAGTCCTCAATCCCCAATCCTCAACCCTCAAATCTCAATCATCAACCGTCAGTCCTCGTCCTCAATCCTCAAACCTCAATCCTCAATCCTCAATATTCAATCATCAATACTCAATCTTCAATCCTCAATCCCCAAACCTCAATCCTCAATCCTCATTCTTCAATCCTAAATACCCAATCCTCAATCTTCAATCCTCAATCCTCAATCCTCAATTCTCAATCCTCAATCCTTAATCCCCAGACCTCAAACATCAATGTTCAACCCTCAGTCCTCGTCCTCAATCCACAACCCTCAATCCTCAGTCCTCAATATTCAATCATCAATATTCAATCTTCAATCCTCAATCCTCAATCCTCAATCCTCAATCCACAATCCTCAATCTTCAAACCTGAATCCTCAATCCTCAATACTCAATCCTCAATCTTCAATCCTCAATACTCAATCTTCAAACCTCAATCCCCAATCCTCAATCCTCAATCCTCAATCTTCAATCCTCAACACTCAATCTTCAATCGTCGATCCTCAATCCTCAATCCTCAATCCTCAAACCTCAATCATCAACCGTCAGTCCTCGTCCTCAATCCTCAAACCTCAATCCTCAATCCTCAATATTCAATCATCAATACTCAATCTTCAATCTTCAATCCTCAATCCTCAATCCTCAATTCTCAACCCTCAATCCTTAATCCTCAGACCTCAAACATCAATATTCAATCCTCAGTCCTCGTCCTCAATCCACAACCCTCAATCCTCAGTCCTCAATATTCAATCATCAATATTCATTCTTCAATCCTCAATCCTCAACCCTCAATCCTCAATTCTCAATCCTCATTCTTCAATCGTCAATACCCAATCCTCAATTTCAATCCTCAATCCTCAATCTTCAATTATCAATACTCAATCTGCAATCCTCTATACTCAAACCTCAATCCTCAATCCTCATTCTTCAATCCTCAATACCCAATCCTCAATCTTCAATCCTCAATCCTCAATCCTCAATTCTCAACCCTCAATCCTTAATCCTCAGACCTCAAACATCAATATTCAACCCTCAGTCCTCGTCCTCAATCCACAACCCTCAACCCTCAGTCCTCAATATTCAATCATCAATATTCAATCTTCAATCCTCAATCCTCAATCCTTAATCCTCAATTCTCAATCCTCAATCTTCAATCCTCAATCCTCAATCCTCAATACTCAATCCTCAATCTTCAATCCTCAATACCCACTCCTCAATCTTCAATCCTCAATCCTCAATCCTCAATCCTAATTCCTCAATCCTCATTCCTCAATCCTCAATACCCAATCCTCAATTTCAATCCTCAATCCTCAATCCTCAATTCTCAATCCTCAATCCTCAGTCCTCAGTCCTCAAACCGCAATCCTCAACCCTGAGCCATCATCCTCCATCCTCAATCTTCAATCCTCAATCCTCAATCTTCAATCCTCAATTCTCAATCTTCAATCTTCGATCCTGAATCATCAATGCTCAATCCTCAATCCTCAGGCATCAATACTCAATCTTCAATACCCAATCCTCAATCCTCAATCCTAAATCCTCAATCCTCAACCCTCAATCCTCATTCCTCAAACCTCAATCCTCAACCCTCAGTTCTCATACTCAATTCTCAATTCTCAATCCTCAATCCTCAATCCTCAATCTTCAATCCTCAATAATCAATATCCAATTCTAGATCCTCCATACCCAATCTTCAATCCTTACTCCTCAATCTTCAATCCCCAATCCCCAGTACTCAATCTTCAATCCTCAATGCTCAATCCTCAATCCTCAATCCTCAGTCCTCAGTCCTCAACCTTCAATCCTCAAACCTCAATCCTCAACCGTCAGCCCTCATACTCCATCCTCAATCCTCAAACCTCAGTCCTCAACCTTCAATCCCCAATACTCAATCTTCAATCCTCAATCCTCAATACTCAATCCTCAATCCTCAATCCTCAGGCATCGACACTCAATCTTCAATACTCAATCCTCAATCCTCAATCCTCAATCCTCAATCCTCAACCATCAATCCTCATTCCTCAAACCTCAATCCTCAACCCTCAGTCCTCATCCTCAATTCTCAATTCTCAATCCTCAATCCTCAATCCTCAATCTTCAATCCTCAATAATCAATATCCGATCCTAGATCCTCAATACCCAATCTTCAATAGTTAATCCTCAATCTTCAATCCTCAATCCTCAACCTTCAATCCTCAATAATCAATCTCCGATCCTAGGTCCTCAATCCCCAACCTTCAATTGTTAATCCTCAATCTTCAATCCTCAATCCCCAGGCATCAATCTTCAATCCTCAATGCTCAATCCTCAATCCTCAATCCTCAGTCCTCAATCCCCAATCCTCAATCCTCAAACCTCAATCCTCAAACGTCAGTCCTCGTCCTCAATCCTCAAACCTCAATCCTCAATCCTCAATATTCAATCATCAATACTCAATCTTCAATCCTCAATCCTCAAACCACAATCCTCAATCCTCATTCTTCAATCCTAAATACCCAATCCGCAATTTCCAATCCTCAATCCTCAATCCTCAATTCTCAATCCTGAATCCCTAATCCTCAGACCTCAAACATCAATATTCAACCCTCAGTCCTCGTCCTCAATCCACAACCCTCAATCCTCAGTCCTCAATATTCAATCATCAATATTCAATCTTTAATCCTCAATCCTCAATCCTCAATCCTCAATCCTCAATCCTCAATCCTCAATCTTCAACCCTGAATCCTCAATCCTCAATACTCAGTCCTCAATCTTCAATCCTCAATTCTCAATCTTCAATCCTCAATCCTCAATCCTCAATCCTCAATCCTCAATCCTCAATCCTCAATATTCAATCCTCAATTCTCAATCTTCAATCATCAATCCTCAATCCTCAATTCTCAGTCGTCAATCCTCAGTCATCAATCCTCAATCTTCAATACTCAATCGTCAATCCTTAGTCCTCAATCCTCAATATTCAATCATCAATACTCAATCTTCAATGCTCAATCCTCAAACCTCAATCCCCAATCCTCATTCTTCAATAATAAATACCCAATCCTCAATCTTCAATCCTCAATCCCCAATACTCAATTCTCAATCCTCATTCCTTAATCCTCAGACCTCAAACATCAATATTCAACCCTCAGTCCTCGTCCTCAATCCACAACCCTCAACCCTCAGTCCTCAATATTCAATCATCAATATTCAACCTTCAATCCCCAATCCTCAATCCTCAATCCTCAATTCTCAATCCTCAATCTTCAATCCTCAATCCTCAATCATCAATACTCAATCCTCAATCTTCAATCCTCAATACCCACTCCTCAGTCTTCAATCCTCAATCCTCAATCCTCAATCCTCAATCCTGAATATTCAATCCTCAGTCCGCAATCCTAAATCTTCAATCCTCAGTCCTCAATCCTCAATCCTCAATCCTCAATACTCAGTCCTCAGTCCTCAAACCTCAATGCTCAAACCTCAATCCTCTAGCATCAATCCTCAATCTTCAATACTCAATACTCAATCCTCAATCCTCAATCCTCAATACTCAATCTTCAATCCCCAATCCTCAATTCTCAATCCTCAAGCCTCAATGTCCAATCCTCAATACTCAATCTTCAATCCTCAATACTCAATCCTCAATCCTCAATCCTCATTCTTCAATCCTCAATACCCAATCCTCAATCTTCAATCCTCAATCCTCAACTATCAATCCTCAATCCTCAATCCTCAGACCTCACACATCAATACTCAACCCTCAGTCCTCGTCCTCAATCCACAACCCTCAATCCTCAATCCTCAATCATCAATCATCAATATTCAATCTTCAGTCCTCAATCCTCAATCCTCAATCCGCAATCCTCAATCCTCAATGTTCAATCCGAAATACCCAATCCGCAATCTTCAATCCTCAATCCTCAATCCTCAATCCTCAATCCTCAATACTCAATCCTCAATTCTCAGTCCTCAAACCTCAATCCTGAATCCACAATCCTCAATCTTCAATCCTCAATCATCAGTCCTCAATTCTCAATCCTCAATCCTCAGTCCTCTGTCCTCAAACCTCAATCCTCAACCCTCAGCCCTCATCCTCCATCTTCAATCCTCTATCCTCAATCCTCAATCTTCAATCCACAACACTCAATCTTCAATCCTCAATCCTCAATCCTCAATCCTCAATCCTCAATCCTAATTCCTCAATCCTCATTCTTCAATCCTCAATACCCAATCCTCAATCTTCAATACTCAATCCTCAATCCTCAATCCTAATTCCTCAAACCCCAATCCTCAATCCTCAATCCTGAATCCTCAATCCGCAATATTCAATCCTCAATACTCAATCTTCAATCATCAATCCTCAATCCTCAATTCTCAGTCGTCAATCCTCAGTCATCAATCCTCAATCTTCAATACTCAATCGTCAATCCTTAGTCCTCAATCCTCAATCCTCAATCCTCGTTCCTCAAACCTCAATCCTCAACCCTCAGTCTTCATCCTCAATCCTCAAACCTCAATCCACAATCCTCAAAATTCAATCATCAATACTCAATCTTCAGTCCTCAATCCTCAAACCTCAATCCTCAATCCTCATTCTTCAATCCTAAATACCCAATCCTCAATCTTCAATCCTCAGTCCTCAATCCTCAATTCTCAATCCTCAATCCTTAATCCTCAGACCTCAAACATCAATATTCAACCCTCAGTCCTCGTCCTCAATCCACAACCCTCAATCCTCAGTCCTCAATATTCAATCATCAATATTCAATCTTCAATCCTCAATCCTCAATCCTCAATCCTCAATCCTCAATCCTCAATCCTCAATCTTCAACCCTGAATCCTCAATCCTCAATACTCAATCCTCAATCTTCAATCCTCAATACTCAATCTTCAATCCTCAATCCTCAATCCTCAATCCTCAATCCTCAATCTTCAATCCTCAACACTCAATCTTCAATCCTCAATCCTCAATCCTCAATCCTCAATCCTCAATCTTCAATCCTCAATACCCAATCCTCAATCTTCAATCCTCAATCCTCAATCCTCAATCCTCAATCCTAATTCCTCAATCCTCATTCTTCAATCCTCAATACCCAATCCTCAATTTCAATCCTCAATCCTCAATCCTCATTTCTCAATCCTCAATCCTCAACCCTCAGCCCTCATCCTCCATCCTCAGTACTCAATCCTCTATCCTCAATCTTCAATCCTCAATACTCAATCTTCAATCCTCATTCCTCAATCCTCAATCCTCAATCCTCAATCTTCAATCCTCAATACTCAATCTGCAATCCTCAATCCTCAAACCTCAAACCTCAATCCTCATTCCTCAATCCTCAATACCCAATCCTCAATCCTCTATCCTCAATCTTCAATCCTCAATACTCAATCTTCAATCCTCAATCCCCAATACTCAATTCTCAATCCTCATTCCTTAATCCTCAGACCTCAAACATCAATATTCAACACTCAGTCCTCGTCCTCAATCCACAACCCTCAACCCTCAGTCCTCAATATTCAATCATCAATATTCAATCTTCAATCCTCAATCCTCAATCCTCACTCCCCAATCCTCAATCCTCAATCTTCAACCCTGAATCCTCAATCCTCAATACTCAATCCTCAATCTTCAATCCTCAATACTCAATCTTGAATGCTCAATCCTCAATCCTCAATCCTCAATATTCAATCATCAATACTCAATCTTCAATCCTCAATCCTCAATCCTCAATCCTAATTCCTCAATCCTCATTCCTCAATCCTCAATACCCAATCCTCAATTTCAATCCTCAATCCTCAATCCTCAATTCTCAATCCTCAATCCTCAGTCCTCAGTCCTCAAACCGCAATCCTCAACCCTGAGCCATCATCCTCCATCCTCAATCTTCAATCCTCAATCCTCAATCTTCAATCCTCAATTCTCAATCTTCAATCTTCGATCCTGAATCATCAATGCTCAATCCTCAATCCTCAGGCATCAATACTCAATCTTCAATACCCAATCCTCAATCCTCAATCCTAAATCCTCAATCCTCAACCCTCAATCCTCATTCCTCAAACCTCAATCCTCAACCCTCAGTTCTCATACTCAATTCTCAATTCTCAATCCTCAATCCTCAATCCTCAATCTTCAATCCTCAATAATCAATATCCAATTCTAGATCCTCCATACCCAATCTTCAATCCTTACTCCTCAATCTTCAATCCCCAATCCCCAGTACTCAATCTTCAATCCTCAATGCTCAATCCTCAATCCTCAATCCTCAGTCCTCAGTCCTCAACCTTCAATCCTCAAACCTCAATCCTCAACCGTCAGCCCTCATACTCCATCCTCAATCCTCAAACCTCAGTCCTCAACCTTCAATCCCCAATACTCAATCTTCAATCCTCAATCCTCAATACTCAATCCTCAATCCTCAATCCTCAGGCATCGACACTCAATCTTCAATACTCAATCCTCAATCCTCAATCCTCAATCCTCAATCCTCAACCATCAATCCTCATTCCTCAAACCTCAATCCTCAACCCTCAGTCCTCATCCTCAATTCTCAATTCTCAATCCTCAATCCTCAATCCTCAATCTTCAATCCTCAATAATCAATATCCGATCCTAGATCCTCAATACCCAATCTTCAATAGTTAATCCTCAATCTTCAATCCTCAATCCTCAACCTTCAATCCTCAATAATCAATCTCCGATCCTAGGTCCTCAATCCCCAACCTTCAATTGTTAATCCTCAATCTTCAATCCTCAATCCCCAGGCATCAATCTTCAATCCTCAATGCTCAATCCTCAATCCTCAATCCTCAGTCCTCAATCCCCAATCCTCAATCCTCAAACCTCAATCCTCAAACGTCAGTCCTCGTCCTCAATCCTCAAACCTCAATCCTCAATCCTCAATATTCAATCATCAATACTCAATCTTCAATCCTCAATCCTCAAACCACAATCCTCAATCCTCATTCTTCAATCCTAAATACCCAATCCGCAATTTCCAATCCTCAATCCTCAATCCTCAATTCTCAATCCTGAATCCCTAATCCTCAGACCTCAAACATCAATATTCAACCCTCAGTCCTCGTCCTCAATCCACAACCCTCAATCCTCAGTCCTCAATATTCAATCATCAATATTCAATCTTTAATCCTCAATCCTCAATCCTCAATCCTCAATCCTCAATCCTCAATCCTCAATCTTCAACCCTGAATCCTCAATCCTCAATACTCAGTCCTCAATCTTCAATCCTCAATTCTCAATCTTCAATCCTCAATCCTCAATCCTCAATCCTCAATCCTCAATCCTCAATCCTCAATATTCAATCCTCAATTCTCAATCTTCAATCATCAATCCTCAATCCTCAATTCTCAGTCGTCAATCCTCAGTCATCAATCCTCAATCTTCAATACTCAATCGTCAATCCTTAGTCCTCAATCCTCAATATTCAATCATCAATACTCAATCTTCAATGCTCAATCCTCAAACCTCAATCCCCAATCCTCATTCTTCAATAATAAATACCCAATCCTCAATCTTCAATCCTCAATCCCCAATACTCAATTCTCAATCCTCATTCCTTAATCCTCAGACCTCAAACATCAATATTCAACCCTCAGTCCTCGTCCTCAATCCACAACCCTCAACCCTCAGTCCTCAATATTCAATCATCAATATTCAACCTTCAATCCCCAATCCTCAATCCTCAATCCTCAATTCTCAATCCTCAATCTTCAATCCTCAATCCTCAATCATCAATACTCAATCCTCAATCTTCAATCCTCAATACCCACTCCTCAGTCTTCAATCCTCAATCCTCAATCCTCAATCCTCAATCCTGAATATTCAATCCTCAGTCCGCAATCCTAAATCTTCAATCCTCAGTCCTCAATCCTCAATCCTCAATCCTCAATACTCAGTCCTCAGTCCTCAAACCTCAATGCTCAAACCTCAATCCTCTAGCATCAATCCTCAATCTTCAATACTCAATACTCAATCCTCAATCCTCAATCCTCAATACTCAATCTTCAATCCCCAATCCTCAATTCTCAATCCTCAAGCCTCAATGTCCAATCCTCAATACTCAATCTTCAATCCTCAATACTCAATCCTCAATCCTCAATCCTCATTCTTCAATCCTCAATACCCAATCCTCAATCTTCAATCCTCAATCCTCAACTATCAATCCTCAATCCTCAATCCTCAGACCTCACACATCAATACTCAACCCTCAGTCCTCGTCCTCAATCCACAACCCTCAATCCTCAATCCTCAATCATCAATCATCAATATTCAATCTTCAGTCCTCAATCCTCAATCCTCAATCCGCAATCCTCAATCCTCAATGTTCAATCCGAAATACCCAATCCGCAATCTTCAATCCTCAATCCTCAATCCTCAATCCTCAATCCTCAATACTCAATCCTCAATTCTCAGTCCTCAAACCTCAATCCTGAATCCACAATCCTCAATCTTCAATCCTCAATCATCAGTCCTCAATTCTCAATCCTCAATCCTCAGTCCTCTGTCCTCAAACCTCAATCCTCAACCCTCAGCCCTCATCCTCCATCTTCAATCCTCTATCCTCAATCCTCAATCTTCAATCCACAACACTCAATCTTCAATCCTCAATCCTCAATCCTCAATCCTCAATCCTCAATCCTAATTCCTCAATCCTCATTCTTCAATCCTCAATACCCAATCCTCAATCTTCAATACTCAATCCTCAATCCTCAATCCTAATTCCTCAAACCCCAATCCTCAATCCTCAATCCTGAATCCTCAATCCGCAATATTCAATCCTCAATACTCAATCTTCAATCATCAATCCTCAATCCTCAATTCTCAGTCGTCAATCCTCAGTCATCAATCCTCAATCTTCAATACTCAATCGTCAATCCTTAGTCCTCAATCCTCAATCCTCAATCCTCGTTCCTCAAACCTCAATCCTCAACCCTCAGTCTTCATCCTCAATCCTCAAACCTCAATCCACAATCCTCAAAATTCAATCATCAATACTCAATCTTCAGTCCTCAATCCTCAAACCTCAATCCTCAATCCTCATTCTTCAATCCTAAATACCCAATCCTCAATCTTCAATCCTCAGTCCTCAATCCTCAATTCTCAATCCTCAATCCTTAATCCTCAGACCTCAAACATCAATATTCAACCCTCAGTCCTCGTCCTCAATCCACAACCCTCAATCCTCAGTCCTCAATATTCAATCATCAATATTCAATCTTCAATCCTCAATCCTCAATCCTCAATCCTCAATCCTCAATCCTCAATCCTCAATCTTCAACCCTGAATCCTCAATCCTCAATACTCAATCCTCAATCTTCAATCCTCAATACTCAATCTTCAATCCTCAATCCTCAATCCTCAATCCTCAATCCTCAATCTTCAATCCTCAACACTCAATCTTCAATCCTCAATCCTCAATCCTCAATCCTCAATCCTCAATCTTCAATCCTCAATACCCAATCCTCAATCTTCAATCCTCAATCCTCAATCCTCAATCCTCAATCCTAATTCCTCAATCCTCATTCTTCAATCCTCAATACCCAATCCTCAATTTCAATCCTCAATCCTCAATCCTCATTTCTCAATCCTCAATCCTCAACCCTCAGCCCTCATCCTCCATCCTCAGTACTCAATCCTCTATCCTCAATCTTCAATCCTCAATACTCAATCTTCAATCCTCATTCCTCAATCCTCAATCCTCAATCCTCAATCTTCAATCCTCAATACTCAATCTGCAATCCTCAATCCTCAAACCTCAAACCTCAATCCTCATTCCTCAATCCTCAATACCCAATCCTCAATCCTCTATCCTCAATCTTCAATCCTCAATACTCAATCTTCAATCCTCAATCCCCAATACTCAATTCTCAATCCTCATTCCTTAATCCTCAGACCTCAAACATCAATATTCAACACTCAGTCCTCGTCCTCAATCCACAACCCTCAACCCTCAGTCCTCAATATTCAATCATCAATATTCAATCTTCAATCCTCAATCCTCAATCCTCACTCCCCAATCCTCAATCCTCAATCTTCAACCCTGAATCCTCAATCCTCAATACTCAATCCTCAATCTTCAATCCTCAATACTCAATCTTGAATGCTCAATCCTCAATCCTCAATCCTCAATATTCAATCATCAATACTCAATCTTCAATACTCAATCCTCAATCCTCAATTCTCAATCCTCAATCCTCAATCCTCAATCCTCAATCCTCAATCCTCAATCCTCAATCCACAATCCTCAACCTTCAATACCCAATAATCAATCTCCAATCGTAGATCCTCCATCCTCAATCCTCAATCCTCAATCTTCAACCCTGAATCCTCAATCCTCAATACTCAATCCTCAATCCTCGATCCTCAATCCTCAATCCTCAATCTTCAATCCTCAACACTCAATCTTCAATCCTCAATCCTCAATCCTCAATCCTCAATCCTCAATCTTCAATCCTCAACACTAATCTTCAATCCTCAATTCTCCATCCTCAATCCTCAATCCTCATTCTTCAATCCTCAACACCCAATCCTCAATCTTCAATCCTCTGTCCTCAATCCTCAATCCTAATTCCTCAATCCTCATTCTTCAATCCTCAACACCCAATCCTCAATTTCAATCCTCAATCCTCAATCCTCAATCTTCAATCCTCAATTCTCAATCTTCAATCCTCGATCCTCAATCTTCAATCCTCAATCCTCAATCCTCAGGCATCAATACTCAATCTTCAATGCTCAATCCTCAATCCTCAATCCTCAATCCTCATTCCCCAAACCTCAATCCTCATTCCTCAAACCTCAATCCTCAACCCTCAGTCCTCATACTCAATTCTCAATTCTCAATCCTCAATCCTCAATCCTCAATCTTCAATCCTCAATAATCAATCTCCAATCCTCAATCCTCAATCCTCGATCCTCAATCCTCAGGCATCAATACTCTATCTTCAATACTCAATCCTCAATCCTCAATCCTCAATCCTCAATCCTCAAACCTCAATCCTCAATCCTCAATATTCAATCATCAATACTCAATCTGCAATCCTCAATCCTCAATCCTCAATCCTCAATCCTCAATCCTCAATCCTCAATCCTCAATCCTCAATCCTCAATCCTCAATCCTCAATCCTCAATCCTCAATCCTCATTCTTCAATCCTCAATACCCAATCCTCAATCTTCAATCCTCAATCCTCAATCCTCAATCCTAATTCCTCAATCCTCAATCCTCAATCCTCAATCCTCAATCCTCAATCCGCAATATTCAATCCTCAATACTCAATCTTCAATCATCAATCCTCAATCCTCAATTCTCAGTCGTCAATCCTCAGTCACCAATCCTCAATCTTCAATACTCAATCGTCAAACCTTAGTCCTCAATCCTCAATCCTCAATCCTCGTTCCTCAAACCTCAATCCTCAACCCTCAGTCTTCATCCTCAATCCTCAAACCTCAACCCTCAATCCTCAATATTCAATCATCAATACTCAATCTTCAGTCCTCAATCCTCAAACCTCAATCCTCAATCCTCATTCTTCAATCCTAAATACCCAACCCTCAATCTTCAATCCTCAGTCCTCAGTCCTCAAACCGCAATCCTCAACCCTCAGCCCTCATCCTCCATTCTCAATCCTCAATCCTCAATCATCAATCCTCAATCTTCAATCCTCAATTCTCAATCCTCAATCCTCAACCCTCAATCCTCATTCCTCAAACCTCAATCCTCAACCCTCAGTTCTCATACTCAATTCTCAATTCTCAATCCTCAATCCTCAATCCTCAATTTTCAATCCTCAATAATCAATCTCCAATTCTAGATCCTCAATCCCCAATCTTCAATCCTTAATCCTCAATATTCAATCCCCAATCCCCAGTACTCAATCTTCAATCCTCAATGCTCAATCCTCAATCCTCAATCCTCAGTCCTCAGTCCTCAATCTTCAATCCACAAACCTCAATCCTCAACCGTCAGTCCTCATTCTCCATCCTCAATCCTGAATCCTCAATCCTCAATCTTCAATCCCCAATACTCAATCTTCAATCCTCAATCCTCAATCCTCAATCCCCAGTCATTAATCTTCAATCCTCAATGCTCAATACTCAATCCTCAATCCTCAGTCCTCAATCCCCAATCCTCAACCCTCAAATCTCAATCATCAACCGTCAGTCCTCGTCCTCAATCCTCAAACCTCAATCCTCAATCCTCAATATTCAATCATCAATACTCAATCTTCAATCCTCAATCCCCAAACCTCAATCCTCAATCCTCATTCTTCAATCCTAAATACCCAATCCTCAATCTTCAATCCTCAATCCTCAATCCTCAATTCTCAATCCTCAATCCTTAATCCCCAGACCTCAAACATCAATGTTCAACCCTCAGTCCTCGTCCTCAATCCACAACCCTCAATCCTCAGTCCTCAATATTCAATCATCAATATTCAATCTTCAATCCTCAATCCTCAATCCTCAATCCTCAATCCACAATCCTCAATCTTCAAACCTGAATCCTCAATCCTCAATACTCAATCCTCAATCTTCAATCCTCAATACTCAATCTTCAAACCTCAATCCCCAATCCTCAATCCTCAATCCTCAATCTTCAATCCTCAACACTCAATCTTCAATCGTCGATCCTCAATCCTCAATCCTCAATCCTCAAACCTCAATCATCAACCGTCAGTCCTCGTCCTCAATCCTCAAACCTCAATCCTCAATCCTCAATATTCAATCATCAATACTCAATCTTCAATCTTCAATCCTCAATCCTCAATCCTCAATTCTCAACCCTCAATCCTTAATCCTCAGACCTCAAACATCAATATTCAACCCTCAGTCCTCGTCCTCAATCCACAACCCTCAATCCTCAGTCCTCAATATTCAATCATCAATATTCAATCTTCAATCCTCAATCCTCAACCCTCAATCCTCAATTCTCAATCCTCATTCTTCAATCGTCAATACCCAATCCTCAATTTCAATCCTCAATCCTCAATCTTCAATTATCAATACTCAATCTGCAATCCTCTATACTCAAACCTCAATCCTCAATCCTCATTGTTCAATCCTCAATACCCAATCCTCAATCTTCAATCCTCAATCCTCAATCCTCAATTCTCAACCCTCAATCCTTAATCCTCAGACCTCAAACATCAATATTCAACCCTCAGTCCTCGTCCTCAATCCACAACCCTCAAACCTCAGTCCTCAATATTCAATCATCAATATTCAATCTTCAATCCTCAATCCTCAATCCTTAATCCTCAATTCTCAATCCTCAATCTTCAATCCTCAATCCTCAATCCTCAATACTCAATCCTCAATCTTCAATCCTCAATACCCACTCCTCAATCTTCAATCCTCAATCCTCAATCCTCAATCCTAATTCCTCAATCCTCATTCCTCAATCCTCAATACCCAATCCTCAATTTCAATCCTCAATCCTCAATCCTCAATTCTCAATCCTCAATCCTCAGTCCTCAGTCCTCAAACCGCAATCCTCAACCCTGAGCCATCATCCTCCATCCTCAATCTTCAATCCTCAATCCTCAATCTTCAATCCTCAATTCTCAATCTTCAATCTTCGATCCTGAATCATCAATGCTCAATCCTCAATCCTCAGGCATCAATACTCAATCTTCAATACCCAATCCTCAATCCTCAATCCTAAATCCTCAATCCTCAACCCTCAATCCTCATTCCTCAAACCTCAATCCTCAACCCTCAGTTCTCATACTCAATTCTCAATTCTCAATCCTCAATCCTCAATCCTCAATCTTCAATCCTCAATAATCAATATCCAATTCTAGATCCTCCATACCCAATCTTCAATCCTTACTCCTCAATCTTCAATCCCCAATCCCCAGTACTCAATCTTCAATCCTCAATGCTCAATCCTCAATCCTCAATCCTCAGTCCTCAGTCCTCAACCTTCAATCCTCAAACCTCAATCCTCAACCGTCAGTCCACATACTCCATCCTCAATCCTCAAACCTCAGTCCTCAACCTTCAATCCCCAATACTCAATCTTCAATCCTCAATCCTCAATACTCAATCCTCAATCCTCAATCCTCAGGCATCGACACTCAATCTTCAATACTCAATCCTCAATCCTCAATCCTCAATCCTCAATCCTCAACCATCAATCCTCATTCCTCAAACCTCAATCCTCAACCCTCAGTCCTCATCCTCAATTCTCAATTCTCAATCCTCAATCCTCAATCCTCAATCTTCAATCCTCAATAATCAATATCCGATCCTAGATCCTCAATACCCAATCTTCAATCGTTAATCCTCAATCTTCAATCCTCAATCCTCAACCTTCAATCCTCAATAATCAATCTCCGATCCTAGGTCCTCAATCCCCAACCTTCAATCGTTAATCCTCAATCTTCAATCCTCAATCCCCAGGCATCAATCTTCAATCCTCAATGCTCAATCCTCAATCCTCAATCCTCAGTCCTCAATCCCCAATCCTCAATCCTCAAACCTCAATCCTCAAACGTCAGTCCTCGTCCTCAATCCTCAAACCTCAATCCTCAATCCTCAATATTCAATCATCAATACTCAATCTTCAATCCTCAATCCTCAAACCACAATCCTCAATCCTCATTCTTCAATCCTAAATACCCAATCCGCAATTTCCAATCCTCAATCCTCAATCCTCAATTCTCAATCCTCAATCCCTAATCCTCAGACCTCAAACATCAATATTCAACCCTCAGTCCTCGTCCTCAATCCACAACCCTCAATCCTCAGTCCTCAATATTCAATCATCAATATTCAATCTTTAATCCTCAATCCTCAATCCTCAATCCTCAATCCTCAATCCTCAATCCTCAACCTTCAACCCTGAATCCTCAATCCTCAATACTCAGTCCTCAATCTTCAATCCTCAATTCTCAATCTTCAATCCTCAATCCTCAATCCTCAATCCTCAATCCTCAATCCTCAATCCTCAATCCTCAATCCTCAATCCTCAATATTCAATCCTCAATTCTCAATCTTCAATCATCAATCCTCAATCCTCAATTCTCAGTCGTCAATCCTCAGTCATCAATCCTCAATCTTCAATACTCAATCGTCAATCCTTAGTCCTCAATCCTCAATATTCAATCATCAATACTCAATCCTCAATGCTCAATCCTCAAACCTCAATCCCCAATCCTCATTCTTCAATCCTAAATACCCAATCCTCAATCTTCAATCCTCAATCCCCAATACTCAATTCTCAATCCTCATTCCTTAATCCTCAGACCTCAAACATCAATATTCAACCCTCAGTCCTCGTCCTCAATCCACAACCCTCAACCCTCAGTCCTCAATATTCAATCATCAATATTCAATCTTCAATCCCCAATCCTCAATCCTCAATCCTCAATTCTCAATCCTCAATCTTCAATCCTCAATCCTCAATCATCAGTACTCAATCCTCAATCTTCAATCCTCAATACCCACTCCTCAGTCTTCAATCTTCAATCCTCAATCCTCAATCCTAATTCCTCAATCCTCATTCTTCAATCCTCAATACCCAATCCTCAATTTCAATCCTCAATCCTCAATCCTCAATTCTCAATCCTCAATCATCAATCCTCAATCCTCAATCCTCAATGTTCAATCCGAAATACCCAATCCGCAATCTTCAATCCTCAATCCTCAATCCTCAATCCTCAATCCTCAATACTCAATCCTCAATTCTCAGTCCTCAAACCTCAATCCTGAATCCACTATCCTCAATCTTCAATCCTCAATCATCAGTCCTCAATTCTCAATCCTCAATCCTCAGTCCTCTGTCCTCAAACCTCAATCCTCAACCCTCAGCCCTCATCCTCCATCTTCAATCCTCTATCCTCAATCCTCAATCTTCAATCCTCAATACTCAATCTTCAATCCTCAATCCTCAATCCTCAATCCTCATTCTTCAATCCTCAATACCCAATCCTCAATCTTCAATCCTCAATCCTCAATCCTCAATCCTCAATCCTCAATCCTCAATCTTCAACCCTGAATCCTCAATCCTCAATACTCAATCCTCAATCTTCAATCCTCAATACTCAATCTTCAATCCTCAATCCTCAATCATCAATCCTCAATCCTCAATCTTCAATCCACAACACTCAATCTTCAATCCTCAATCCTCAATCCTCAATCCTCAATCCTCAATCCTAATTCCTCAATCCTCATTCTTCAATCCTCAATACCCAATCCTCAATTTCAACCCTCAATCCTCAATCTTCAATTATCAATACTCAATCTGCAATCCTCAATACTCAAACCTCAATCCTCAATCCTCATTCTGCAATCCTCAATACCCAATCCTCAATCTTCAATCCTCAATCATCAATCCTCAATCCTCAACCCTCAATCCTTAATCCTCAGTCCTCAAACATCAATATTCAACCCTCAGACCTCGTCCTCAATCCACAACCCTCAATCCTCAGTCCTCAATATTCAATCATCAATATTCAATCTTCAATCCTGAATCCTCAATCCTCAATCCTCAATTCTCAATCCTCAATCTTCAATCCTCAATCCTCAAACCTCAATACTCAATCCTCAATCTTCAATCCTCAATACCCACTCCTCAATCTTCAATCCTCAATCCTCAATCCTCAATCCCAATTGCTCAATCCTCATTCTTCAATCCTCAATACCCAATCCTCAATTTCAATCCTCAATCCTCAATCCACAATTCTCAATCCTCAATCCTCAGTCCTCAGTCCTCAAACCGCAATCCTCAACCCTCAGCCCTCATCCTCCATCCTCAATCCTCAATCCTCAATCCTCAACCTTCAATCCTCAATTCTCAGTCTTCAATCCTCGATCCTGAATCATCAATCCACAATCCTCAATCCTCAGGCATCAATACTCAATCTTCAATACTCAATCCTCAATCCTCAATCCTCAATCCTCAGTCCTCAATCCCCAATCCTCAATCCTCAAACCTCAATGCTCAACCGTCAGTCCTCGTCCTCAATCCTCAAACCTCAATCCTCAATCCTCAATATTCAATCATCAATACTCAATCTTCAATCCTCAATCCTCAAACCTCAAACCTCAATCCTCATTCTTCAATCCTAAATACCCAATCCTCAATTTTCAATCCTCAATCCTCAATCCTCAATTCTCAATCCTCAATCCTTAATCCTCAGAACTCAATCTTCAATCCCCAATCCTCAATCCTCAATCCTCAATCCTCAATCTTCAATCCTCAACACTAATCTTCAATCCTCAATCCTCAATCCTCATTCTTCAATCCTCAATACCCAATCCTGAATCTTCAATCCTCAATCCTCAATCCTCAATCCTAATTCCTCAATCCTCATTCTTCAATCCTCAATACCCAATCCTCAATTTCAATCCTCAATCCTCAATCTTCAATTATCAATACTCAATCTGCAATCCTCAATACTCAAACCTCAATCCTCATTCCTCATTCTTCAATCCTCAATACCCAATCATCAATCTTCAATCCTCAATCATCAATCCTCAATTCTCAACCCTCGATCCTTAATCCTTAGACATCAAACATCAATATTCAACCCTCAGACCTCGTCCTCAATCCACAACCCTCAATCCTCAGTCCTCAATATTCAATCATCAATATTCAATCTTCAATCCTCAATCCTCAATCCTCAATCCTCAATTCTCAATCCTCAATCTTCAATCCTCAATCCTCAATCCGCAATACCCAATCCTCAATCTTCAATCCTCAATCCTCAATCCTCAGTCCTCAATTCTCGATACTCAGTCCTCAATTTTCAGTCCTCAAACCTCAATCCTGAATCCACAATCCTGAATCCTCAATCTTCAGACCTCAGTCCTCAACAATCAGTCGTCAATTCTCAGTCCTCAATAGAATATCATCAATTCATACATTTCAATACTCAATACTCAATCTGCAATCTTCAAATCTCTATCCACAAACATCAATTCTCATCACTCAACCCTCAACACTCAGTCCCCAATCCTCAATCTTCAATCCACAATCCTCAATCCTCAATTCTCAATCCTCAATCCTCAGTCCTCAGACCTCAAACCTCAATCCTCAACTCTCAGCCCTCATCCTCAATCCTCAATCCTCAATCTTCAATCCTCAATCCTCAATCCTCAAGCCTCAACCCTCAATCCTCAATCCTCAATCCTCAATCCTCAATCCTCAATCCTCAATCCTCAATCCTCATTCTTCAATCCTCAATACCCAATCCTCAATCTTCAATCCTCAATCCTCAATCCTCAATCCTAATTCCTCAAACCCCAATCCTCAATCCTCAATCCTCAATCCACAATCCTCAATCCGCAATATTCAATCCTCAATACTCAATCTTCAATCATCAATCCTCAATCCTCAATTCTCAGTCGTCAATCCTCAGTCATCAATCCTCAATCTTCAATACTCAATCGTCAATCCTTAGTCCTCAATCCTCAATCCTCAATCCTCGTTCCTCAAACCTCAATCCTCAACCCTCAGTCTTCATCCTCAATCCTCAAACCTCAATCCTCAATCCTCAAAATTCAATCATCAATACTCAATCTTCAGTCCTCAATCCTCAAACCTCAATCCTCAATCCTCATTCTTCAATCCTAAATACCCAATCCTCAATCTTCAATCCTCAGTCCTCAATCCTCAATTCTCAATCCTCAATCCTTAATCCTCAGACCTCAAACATCAATATTCAACCCTCAGTCCTCGTCCTCAATCCACAACCCTCAATCCTCAGTCCTCAATATTCAATCATCAATATTCAATCTTCAATCCTCAATCCTCAATCCTCAATCCTCAATCCTCAATCCTCAATCCTCAATCTTCAACCCTGAATCCTCAATCCTCAATACTCAATCCTCAATCTTCAATCCTCAATACTCAATCTTCAATCCTCAATCCTCAATCCTCAATCCTCAATCCTCAATCTTCAATACCCAATCCTCAATCCTCTATCCTCAATCTTCAATCCTCAATACTCAATCTTCAATCCTCAATCCCCAATACTCAATTCTCAATCCTCATTCCTTAATCCTCAGACCTCAAACATCAATATTCAACACTCAGTCCTCGTCCTCAATCCACAACCCTCAACCCTCAGTCCTCAATATTCAATCATCAATATTCAATCTTCAATCCTCAATCCTCAATCCTCACTCCCCAATCCTCAATCCTCAATCTTCAACCCTGAATCCTCAATCCTCAATACTCAATCCTCAATCTTCAATCCTCAATACTCAATCTTGAATGCTCAATCCTCAATCCTCAATCCTCAATATTCAATCATCAATACTCAATCTTCAATACTCAATCCTCAATCCTCAATTCTCAATCCTCAATCCTCAATCCTCAATCCTCAATCCTCAATCCTCAATCCTCAATCCACAATCCTCAACCTTCAATACCCAATAATCAATCTCCAATCGTAGATCCTCAATCCTCAATCCTCAATCCTCAATCTTCAACTCTGAATCCTCAATCCTCAATACTCAATCCTCAATCCTCGATCCTCAATCCTCAATCCTCAATCTTCAATCCTCAACACTCAATCTTCAACCCTCAATCCTCAATCCTCAATCCTCTATCCTCAATCTTCAATCCTCAACACTAATCTTCAATCCTCAATCCTCCATCCTCAATCCTCAAACCTCATTCTTCAATCCTCAACACCCAATCCTCAATCTTCAATCCTCTATCCTCAATCCTCAATCCTAATTCCTCAATCCTCATTCTTCAATCCTCAACACCCAATCCTCAATTTCAATCCTCAATCCTCAATCCTCAATCTTCAATCCTCAATTCTCAATCTTCAAACCTCGATCCTCAATCTTCAATCCTCAATCCTCAATCCTCAGGCATCAATACTCAATCTTCAATGCTCAATCCTCAATCCTCAATCCTCAATCCTCATTCCCCAAACCTCAATCCTCATTCCTCAAACCTCAATCCTCAACCCTCAGTCCTCATACTCAATTCTCAATTCTCAATCCTCAATCCTCAATCCTCAATCTTCAATCCTCAATAATCAATCTCCAATCCTCAATCCTCAATCCTCGATCCTCAATCCTCAGGCATCAATACTCTATCTTCAACACTCAATCCTCAATCCTCAATCCTCAATCCTCAATCCTCAAACCTCAATCCTCAATCCTCAATATACAATCATCAATACTCAATCTGCAATCCTCAATCCTCAATCCTCAATCCTCAATCCTCAATCCTCAATCCTCAATCCTCAATCCTCAATCCTCAATCCTCAATCCTCAATCCTCAATCCTCAATCCTCAATCCTCAATCCTCATTCTTCAATCCTCAATACCCAATCCTCAATCTTCAATCCTCAATCCTCAATCCTCAATCCTAATTCCTCAATCCTCAATCCTCAATCCTCAATCCTCAATCCTCAATCCGCAATATTCAATCCTCAATACTCAATCTTCAATCATCAATCCTCAATCCTCAATTCTCAGTCGTCAATCCTCAGTCACCAATCCTCAATCTTCAATACTCAATCGTCAAACCTTAGTCCTCAATCCTCAATCCTCAATCCTCGTTCCTCAAACCTCAATCCTCAACCCTCAGTCTTCATCCTCAATCCTCAAACCTCAACCCTCAATCCTCAATATTCAATCATCAATACTCAATCTTCAGTCCTCAATCCTCAAACCTCAATCCTCAATCCTCATTCTTCAATCCTAAATACCCAACCCTCAATCTTCAATCCTCAGTCCTCAGTCCTCAAACCGCAATCCTCAACCCTCAGCCCTCATCCTCCATTCTCAATCCTCAATCCTCAATCATCGATCCTCAATCTTCAATCCTCAATTCTCAATCCTCAATCCTCAACCCCCAATCCTCATTCCTCAAACCTCAATCCTCAACCCTCAGTTCTCATACTCAATTCTCAATCCACAACCCTCAATCCTCAGTCCTCAATATTCAATCATCAATATTCAATCTTCAATCCTCAATCCTCAATCCTCAATCCTCAATCCACAATCCTCAATCTTCAAACCTGAATCCTCAATCCTCAATACTCAATCCTCAATCTTCAATCCTCAATACACAATCTTCAAACCTCAATCCCCAATCCTCAATCCTCAATCCTCAATCTTCAATCCTCAACACTCAATCTTCAATCGTCGATCCTCAATCCTCAATCCTCAAACCTCAAACCTCAATCATCAACCGTCAGTCCTCGTCCTCAATCCTCAAACCTCAATCCTCAATCCTCAATATTCAATCATCAATACTCAATCTTCAATCTTCAATCCTCAATCCTCAATCCTCAATTCTCAACCCTCAATCCTTAATCCTCAGACCTCAAACATCAATATTCAACCCTCAGTCCTCGTCCTCAATCCACAACCCTCAATCCTCAGTCCTCAATATTCAATCATCAATATTCAATCTTCAATCCTCAATCCTCAACCCTCAATCCTCAATTCTCAATCCTCAATCTTCAATCGTCAATACCCAATCCTCAATTTCAATCCTCAATCCTCAATCTTCAATTATCAATACTCAATCTGCAATCCTCTATACTCAAACCTCAATCCTCAATCCTCATTCTTCAATCCTCAATACCCAATCCTCAATCTTCAATCCTCAATCCTCAATCCTCAATTCTCAACCCTCAATCCTTAATCCTCAGACCTCAAACATCAATATTCAACCCTCAGTCCTCGTCCTCAATCCACAACCCTCAACCCTCAGTCCTCAATATTCAATCATCAATATTCAATCTTCAATCCTCAATCCTCAATCCTTAATCCTCAATTCTCAATCCTCAATCTTCAATCCTCAATCCTCAATCCTCAATACTCAATCCTCAATCTTCAATCCTCAATACCCACTCCTCAATCTTCAATCCTCAATCCTCAATCCTCAATCCTAATTCCTCAATCCTCATTCCTCAATCCTCAATACCCAATCCTCAATTTCAATCCTCAATCCTCAATCCTCAATTCTCAGTCCTCAATCCTCAGTCCTCAGTCCTCAAACCGCAATCCTCAACCCTGAGCCATCATCCTCCATCCTCAATCTTCAATCCTCAATCCTCAATCTTCAATCCTCAATTCTCAATCTTCAATCTTCGATCCTGAATCATCAATGCTCAATCCTCAATCCTCAGGCATCAATACTCAATCTTCAATACCCAATCCTCAATCCTCAATCCTAAATCCTCAATCCTCAACCCTCAATCCTCATTCCTCAAACCTCAATCCTCAACCCTCAGTTCTCATACTCAATTCTCAATTCTCAATCTTCAATCATCAATCCTCAATCCTCAATTCTCAGTCGTCAATCCTCAGTCATCAATCCTCAATCTTCAATACTCAATCGTCAATCCTTAGTCCTCAATCCTCAATATTCAATCATCAATACTCAATCTTCAATGCTCAATCCTCAAACCTCAATCCCCAATCCTCATTCTTCAATCCTAAATACCCAATCCTCAATCTTCAATCCTCAATCCCCAATACTCAATTCTCAATCCTCATTCCTTAATCCTCAGACCTCAAACATCAATATTCAACCCTCAGTCCTCCTCCTCAATCCACAACCCTCAACCCTCAGTCCTCAATATTCAATCATCAATATTCAATCTTCAATCCCCAATCCTCAATCCTCAATCCTCAATTCTCAATCCTCAATCTGCAATCCTCAATCCTCAATCATCAATACTCAATCCTCAATCTTCAATCCTCAATACCCACTCCTCAGTCTTCAATCTTCAATCCTCAATCCTCAATCCTAATTCCTCAATCCTCATTCTTCAATCCTCAATACCCAATCCTCAATTTCAATCCTCAATCCTCAATCCTCAATTCTCAATCCTCAATCATCAATCCTCAATCCTCAATCCTCAATCCTCAACCCTCAATCCTCATTCCTCAAACCTCAACCCTCAACCCTCAGTCCTCATACTCAATTCTCAATCCTCAATCCTCAATCCTCAATCCTCAATCTTGAATCCTCAATAATCAATCTCCAATTCTAGATCCTCAATCCCCAATCTTCAATCCATAATCCTCAACCTTCAATCCCGAATCCCCTGTACTCAATCTTCAATCCTCAATGCTCAATCCTCGATCCTCAATACTCAGTCCTCAGTCCTCAGTCTTCAATACTCAAACCTCAATCCTCAACCGTCAGTCCTCATTCTCCATCCTCAATCCTCAATCCTCAATCCTCAATCTTCAATCCAGAATACTCAATTTTCAATCGTCAATCCTCAATCCTCAATCCTCAATCCTCAATCCTCAATCCTCAACCATCAATCCTCATTCCTCAAACCTCAATCCTCAACCTTCAGTCCTCATCCGCAATTCTCAATTCTCAATCCTCAATCTTCAATCCTCAATCTTCAATCTTCAATAATCAATCTCCGATCCTAGATCCTCAATCCCCAATCTTCAATCGTTAATCCTCAATATTCAATGCTCAATCCCCAGTCATCAATCTTCAATTCTCAATGCTCAATCATTAATCCTCAATCCTCAGTCCTCAATCCCCAATCCTCAATCCTCAAACCTCAATCCTCAACCGTCAGTCCTCGTCCTCAATCCTCAAACCTCAATCCTCAATCCTCAATATTCAATCATCAATACTCAATCTTCAATCCTCGATCCTCAAACCTCAATCCTCAACCCTCATTCTTCAACCCTAAATACACAATCCTCAATCTTCAATCCTCAATCCTCATTCCTCAAACCTCAATCCTCAACCCTCAGTTCTCATACTCAATTCTCAATTCTCAATCCTCAATCCTCAATCCTCAATCTTCAATCCTCAATAATCAATATCCAATTCTAGATCCTCCGTCCCCAATCTTCAATCCTTAATCCTCAATCTTCAATCCCCAATCCCCAGTAATCAATCTTCAATCCTCAATGCTCAATCCTCAATCCTCAATCCTCAGTCCTCAGTCCTCAATCTTCAATCCTCAAACCTCAATCCTCAACCGTCAGTCCTCATACTCCATCCTCAATCCTCAATCCTCAGTCCTCAACCTTCAATCCCCAATACTCAATCTTCAATCCTCAAACCTCAATCCTCAGTCCTCAATCCTCAATCCTCAGGCATCAATACTCAATCTTCAATACTCAATCCTCAATCCTCAATCCTCAATCCTCAATCCTCAACCATCAATCCTCATTCCTCAAACCTCAATCCTCAATCCTTAATCCCCAATCCCCATTCCTCAAACCTCAATCCTCAACCCTCAGTCCTCATCCTCAATTCTCAATTCTCAATCCTCAATCCTCAATCCTCAATCTTCAATCCTCAATAATCAATCTCCGATCCTAGGTCCTCAATCCCCAACCTTCAATCGTTAATCCTCAATCTTCAATCCTCAATCCCCAGTCATCAATCTTCAATCCTCAATGCTCAATCCTCAATCCTCAATCCTCAGTCCTCAATCCCCAATCCTCAATCCTCAAACCTCAATCCTCAAACGTCAGTCCTCGTCCTCAATCCTCAAACCTCAATCCTCAATCCTCAATATTCAATCATCAATACTCAATCTTCAATCCTCAATCCTCAAACCACAATCCTCAATCCTCATTCTTCAATCCTAAATACCCAATCCGCAATATCCAATCCTCAATCCTCAATCCTCAATTCTCAATCCTCAATCCCTAATCCTCAGACCACAAACATCAATATTCAACCCTCAGTCCTCGTCCTCAATCCACAACCCTCAATCCTCAGTCCTCAATATTCAATCATCAATATTCAATCTTCAATCATCAATCCTCAATCCTCAATCCTCAATCCTCAATCCTCAATCCTCAATGTTCAACCCTGAATCCTCAATCCTCAATACTCAGTCCTCAATCTTCAATCCTCAATTCTCAATCTTCAATCCTCAATCCTCAATCCTCAATCCTCAATCCTCAATCCTCAATCCTCAATCCTCACTCCCCAATCCTCAATCCTCAATCTTCAACCCTGAATCCTCAATCCTCAATACTCAATCCTCAATCTTCAATCCTCAATACTCAATCTTGAATGCTCAATCCTCAATCCTCAATCCTCAATATTCAATCATCAATACTCAATCTTCAATACTCAATCCTCAATCCTCAATTCTCAATCCTCAATCCTCAATCCTCAACCTTCAATACCCAATAATCAATCTCCAATCGTAGATCCTCAATCCTCAATCCTCAATCCTCAATCTTCAACCCTGAATCCTCAATCCTCAATACTCAATCCTCAATCCTCAATCCTCAATCTTCAATCCTCAACACTCAATCTGCAATCCTCAATCCTCAATCCTCAATCCTCAATCCTCAATCTTCAATCCTCAACACTAATCTTCAATCCTCAATCCTCCATCCTCAATCCTCAATCCTCATTCTTCAATCCTCAACACCCAATCCTCAATCTTCAATCCTCAATCCTCAATCCTCAATCCTAATTCTTCAATCCTCATTCTTCAATCCTCAATACCCAATCCTCAATTTCAATCCTCAATCCTCAATCCTCATTTCTCAATCCTCAATCCTCAACCCTCAGCCCTCATCCTCCATCCTCAATCCTCAATCCTCAATCCTCAATATTCAATCCTGAATTCTCAATCTTCAATCATCGATCCTCAATCTTCAATCCTCAATCCTCAATCCTCAGGCATCAATACTCAATCTTCAATGCTCAATCCTCAATCCTCAATCCTCAATCCTCATTCCCCAACCCTCAGTCCTCATTCCTCAAACCTCAATCCTCAACCCTCAGTCCTCATACTCAATTCTCAATTCTCAATCCTCAATTCTCAATCCTCAATCTTAAATCCTCAATAATCAATCTCCAATCCTCAATCCTCAATCCTCGATCCTCAATCCTCAGGCATCAATACTCTATCTTCAATACTCAATCCTCAATCCTCAATCCTCAATCCTCAATCCTCAAACCTCAATCCTCAATCCTCAATATTCAATCATCAATACTCAATCTGCAATCCTCAATCCTCAATCCTCAATCCTCAATCCTCAATCCTCAATCCTCAATCCTCAATCCTCAATCCTCAATCCTCAGTCCTCAATCCCCAATCCTCAATCCTCAAACCTCAATCCTCAAACGTCAGTCCTCGTCCTCAATCCTCAAACCTCAATCCTCAATCCTCAATATTCAATCATCAATACTCAATCTTCAATCCTCAATCCTCAAACCACAATCCTCAATCCTCATTCTTCAATCCTAAATACCCAATCCGCAATATCCAATCCTCAATCCTCAATCCTCAATTCTCAATCCTCAATCCCTAATCCTCAGACCACAAACATCAATATTCAACCCTCAGTCCTCGTCCTCAATCCACAACCCTCAATCCTCAGTCCTCAATATTCAATCATCAATATTCAATCTTCAATCATCAATCCTCAATCCTCAATCCTCAATCCTCAATCCTCAATCCTCAATCTTCAACCCTGAATCCTCAATCCTCAATACTCAGTCCTCAATCTTCAATCCTCAATTCTCAATCTTCAATCCTCAATCCTCAATCCTCAATCCTCAATCCTCAATCCTCAATCCTCAATCCTCACTCCCCAATCCTCAATCCTCAATCTTCAACCCTGAATCCTCAATCCTCAATACTCAATCCTCAATCTTCAATCCTCAATACTCAATCTTGAATGCTCAATCCTCAATCCTCAATCCTCAATATTCAATCATCAATACTCAATCTTCAATACTCAATCCTCAATCCTCAATTCTCAATCCTCAATCCTCAATCCTCAACCTTCAATACCCAATAATCAATCTCCAATCGTAGATCCTCAATCCTCAATCCTCAATCCTCAATCTTCAACCCTGAATCCTCAATCCTCAATACTCAATCCTCAATCCTCAATCCTCAATCTTCAATCCTCAACACTCAATCTGCAATCCTCAATCCTCAATCCTCAATCCTCAATCCTCAATCTTCAATCCTCAACACTAATCTTCAATCCTCAATCCTCCATCCTCAATCCTCAATCCTCATTCTTCAATCCTCAACACCCAATCCTCAATCTTCAATCCTCAATCCTCAATCCTCAATCCTAATTCTTCAATCCTCATTCTTCAATCCTCAATACCCAATCCTCAATTTCAATCCTCAATCCTCAATCCTCATTTCTCAATCCTCAATCCTCAACCCTCAGCCCTCATCCTCCATCCTCAATCCTCAATCCTCAATCCTCAATATTCAATCCTGAATTCTCAATCTTCAATCATCGATCCTCAATCTTCAATCCTCAATCCTCAATCCTCAGGCATCAATACTCAATCTTCAATGCTCAATCCTCAATCCTCAACCCTCAATCCTCATTCCCCAACCCTCAGTCCTCATTCCTCAAACCTCAATCCTCAACCCTCAGTCCTCATACTCAATTCTCAATTCTCAATCCTCAATTCTCAATCCTCAATCTTAAATCCTCAATAATCAATCTCCAATCCTCAATCCTCAATCCTCGATCCTCAATCCTCAGGCATCAATACTCTATCTTCAATACTCAATCCTCAATCCTCAATCCTCAATCCTCAATCCTCAAACCTCAATCCTCAATCCTCAATATTCAATCATCAATACTCAATCTGCAATCCTCAATCCTCAATCCTCAATCCTCAATCCTCAATCCTCAATCCTCAATCCTCAATCCTCAATCCTCAATCCTCAATCCTCAATCCTCAATCCTCAATCCTCATTCTTCAATCCTCAATACCCAATCCTCAATCTTCAATCCTCAATCCTCAATCCTCAATCCTAATTCCTCAATCCTCAATCCTCAATCCTCAACCCTCAATCCTCAATCCTCAATCCGCAATATTCAATCCTCAATACTCAATCTTCAATCATCAATCCTCAATCCTCAATTCTCAGTCGTCAATCCTCAGTCATCAATCCTCAATCTTCAATACTCAATCGTCAATCCTTAGTCCTCAATCCTCAATCCTCAATCCTCGTTCCTCAAACCTCAATCCTCAACCCTCAGTCTTCATCCTCAATCCTCAAACCTCAATCCTCAATCCTCAATATTCAATCATCAATACTCAATCTTCAGTCCTCAATCCTCAAACCTCAATCCTCAATCCTCATTCTTCAATCCTAAATACCCAATCCTCAATCTTCAATCCTCAGTCCTCAATCCTCAACTCTCAATCCTCAATCCTTAATCCTCAGACCTCAAACATCAATATTCAACCCTCAGTCCTCGTCCTCAATCCACAACCCTCAATCCTCAGTCCTCAATATTCAATCATCAATATTCAATCTTCAATCCTCAATCCTCAATCCTCAATCCTCAATGCTCAATCCTCAATCCTCAATCTTCAACCCTGAATCCTCAATCCTCAATACTCAATCCTCAATCTTCAATCCTCAATACTCAATCTTCAATCCTCAATCCTCAATCCTCAATCCTCAATCCTCAATCTTCAATCCTCAACACTCAATCTTCAATCCTCAATCCTCAATCCTCAATCCTCAATCCTCAATCTTCAATCCTCAATACCCAATCCTCAATCTTCAATCCTCAATCCTCTATCCTCAATCCTAATTCCTCAATCCTCATTCTTCAATCCTCAATACCCAATCCTCAATTTCAATCCTCAATCCTCAATCCTCATTTCTCAATCCTCAATCCTCAACCCTCAGCCCTCATCCTCCATCCTCAGTACTCAATCCTCTATCCTCAATCTTCAATCCTCAATACTCAATCTTCAATCCTCATTCCTCAATCCTCAATCCTCAATCCTCAATCTTCAATCCTCAATACTCAATCTGGAATCCTCAATCCTCAATTTTCAACCCTCAATCCTCATTCCTCAATCCCCAATACCCAATCCTCAATCTTCAATACTCAATCCTCAATCCTCAATATTCAATCATCAATACTCAATCTTCAATCCTCAGTCTTCAATCCTCAATACTCAACCTTCAATCCTCAATCTTCATCCTCAATCATCTATCCTCAATCCTCAGGCATCAATACTCAATCTACAGTATTCAATCCTCATTCCTTAATTCTTCAATCCACAATCCTCAACCTTCAATACTCAATACTCTATCTTCAGTCCTCAATCCTCAATCCTCAATCCTCAATCCTCAATCCTCAATCCTCAATATTCAATCCTCAATACTCAATCTTCAATCATCATCCTCAATCCTCAATCCTCAGGCATCAATACTCAATCTTCAATGCTCAATCCTCAATCCTCAATCCTCAATCCTCATTCCCCAACCCTCAGTCCTCATTCCTCAAACCTCAATCCTCAACCCTCAGTCCTCATACTCAATTCTCAATTCTCAATCCTCAATTCTCAATCCTCAATCTTAAATCCTCAATAATCAATCTCCAATCCTCAATCCTCAATCCTCGATCCTCAATCCTCAGGCATCAATACTCTATCTTCAATACTCAATCCTCAATCCTCAATCCTCAATCCTCAATCCTCAAACCTCAATCCTCAATCCTCAATATTCAATCATCAATACTCAATCTGCAATCCTCAATCCTCAATCCTCAATCCTCAATCCTCAATCCTCAATCCTCAATCCTCAATCCTCAATCCTCAATCCTCAGTCCTCAATCCCCAATCCTCAATCCTCAAACCTCAATCCTCAAACGTCAGTCCTCGTCCTCAATCCTCAAACCTCAATCCTCAATCCTCAATATTCAATCATCAATACTCAATCTTCAATCCTCAATCCTCAAACCACAATCCTCAATCCTCATTCTTCAATCCTAAATACCCAATCCGCAATATCCAATCCTCAATCCTCAATCCTCAATTCTCAATCCTCAATCCCTAATCCTCAGACCACAAACATCAATATTCAACCCTCAGTCCTCGTCCTCAATCCACAACCCTCAATCCTCAGTCCTCAATATTCAATCATCAATATTCAATCTTCAATCATCAATCCTCAATCCTCAATCCTCAATCCTCAATCCTCAATCCTCAATCTTCAACCCTGAATCCTCAATCCTCAATACTCAGTCCTCAATCTTCAATCCTCAATTCTCAATCTTCAATCCTCAATCCTCAATCCTCAATCCTCAATCCTCAATCCTCAATCCTCAATCCTCACTCCCCAATCCTCAATCCTCAATCTTCAACCCTGAATCCTCAATCCTCAATACTCAATCCTCAATCTTCAATCCTCAATACTCAATCTTGAATGCTCAATCCTCAATCCTCAATCCTCAATATTCAATCATCAATACTCAATCTTCAATACTCAATCCTCAATCCTCAATTCTCAATCCTCAATCCTCAATCCTCAACCTTCAATACCCAATAATCAATCTCCAATCGTAGATCCTCAATCCTCAATCCTCAATCCTCAATCTTCAACCCTGAATCCTCAATCCTCAATACTCAATCCTCAATCCTCAATCCTCAATCTTCAATCCTCAACACTCAATCTGCAATCCTCAATCCTCAATCCTCAATCCTCAATCCTCAATCTTCAATCCTCAACACTAATCTTCAATCCTCAATCCTCCATCCTCAATCCTCAATCCTCATTCTTCAATCCTCAACACCCAATCCTCAATCTTCAATCCTCAATCCTCAATCCTCAATCCTAATTCTTCAATCCTCATTCTTCAATCCTCAATACCCAATCCTCAATTTCAATCCTCAATCCTCAATCCTCATTTCTCAATCCTCAATCCTCAACCCTCAGCCCTCATCCTCCATCCTCAATCCTCAATCCTCAATCCTCAATATTCAATCCTGAATACTCAATCTTCAATCATCGATCCTCAATCTTCAATCCTCAATCCTCAATCCTCAGGCATCAATACTCAATCTTCAATGCTCAATCCTCAATCCTCAATCCTCAATCCTCATTCCCCAACCCTCAGTCCTCATTCCTCAAACCTCAATCCTCAACCCTCAGTCCTCATACTCAATTCTCAATTCTCAATCCTCAATTCTCAATCCTCAATCTTAAATCCTCAATAATCAATCTCCAATCCTCAATCCTCAATCCTCGATCCTCAATCCTCAGGCATCAATACTCTATCTTCAATACTCAATCCTCAATCCTCAATCCTCAATCCTCAATCCTCAAACCTCAATCCTCAATCCTCAATATTCAATCATCAATACTCAATCTGCAATCCTCAATCCTCAATCCTCAATCCTCAATCCTCAATCCTCAATCCTCAACTCTCAATCCTCAATCCTTAATCCTCAGACCTCAAACATCAATATTCAACCCTCAGTCCTCGTCCTCAATCCACAACCCTCAATCCTCAGTCCTCAATATTCAATCATCAATATTCAATCTTCAATCCTCAATCCTCAATCCTCAATCCTCAATCCTCAATCCTCAATCCTCAATCTTCAACACTGAATCCTCAATCCTCAATACTCAATCCTCAATCTTCAATCCTCAATACTCAATCTTCAATCCTCAATCCTCAATCCTCAATCCTCAATCCTCAATCTTCAATCCTCAACACTCAATCTTCAATCCTCAATCCTCAATCCTCAATCCTCAATCCTCAATCTTCAATCCTCAATACCCAATCCTCAATCTTCAATCCTCAATCCTCTATCCTCAATCCTAATTCCTCAATCCTCATTCTTCAATCCTCAATACCCAATCCTCAATTTCAATCCTCAATCCTCAATCCTCATTTCTCAATCCTCAATCCTCAACCCTCAGCCCTCATCCTCCATCCTCAGTACTCAATCCTCTATCCTCAATCTTCAATCCTCAATACTCAATCTTCAATCCTCATTCCTCTATCCTCAATCCTCAATCCTCAATCTTCAATCCTCAATACTCAATCTGGAATCCTCAATCCTCAATTTTCAACCCTCAATCCTCATTCCTCAATCCTCAATACCCAATCCTCAATCTTCAATACTCAATCCTCAATCCTCAATATTCAATCATCAATACTCAATCTTCAATCCTCAGTCTTCAATCCTCAATACTCAACCTTCAATCCTCAATCTTCATCCTCAATCATCTATCCTCTATCCTCAGGCATCAATACTCAATCTACAGTATTCAATCCTCAATCCTTAATTCTTCAATCCACAATCCTCAACCTTCAATACTCAATACTCTATCTTCAGTCCTCAATCCTCAATCCTCAATCCTCAATCCTCAATCCTCAATCCTCAATATTCAATCCTCAATACTCAATCTTCAATCATCATCCTCAATCCTCAATTCTCAGTCGTCAATCCTCAGTCAGCAATCCTCAATCTTCAATACTCAATCGTCAATCCTTAGTCCTCAATCCTCAATCCTCAATCCTCGTTCGTCAAACATCAATCCTCAACCCTCGATCTTCATCCTCAATCCTCAAACCTCAATCCTCAATCCTCAATATTCAATCATCAATACTCAATCTTAAATCCTCGATCCTCAAACCTCAATCCTCAATACCCAATCCTCAATCTTCAATCCTCAATCCTCAGTCCTCAATCCTCAATCCTTAATCCTCAATCCTCATTCTTCAATCCTCAATACCCAGTCCTCAATCTTCAATCCTCAATCCTCAATTCTCAATTCTCAATCGTCAATCCTCAGTCCTCTGTCCTCAAACCTCAATCCTCAACCCTCAGCTCTCATCCTCCATCTTCAATCCTCTATCCTCAACCCTCAATCTTCAATCCTCAATACTCAATCTTCAATCCTCAATCCTCAATCCTCAATCCTCAATCCTCAATCCTCAATCTTCAACGCTGAATCCTCAATCCTCAATACTCAATCCTCAATCTTCAATCCTCAATACTCAATCTTCAATCCTCAATCCTCAATCCTTAATCCTCAATCCTCAATCTTCAATCCACAACACTCAATCTTCAATCCTCAATCCTCAATCCTCAATCCTCAATCCTCAATCCTAATTCCTCAATCCTCATTCTTCAATCCTCAATACCCAATCCTCATTTTCAATCCTCAATCCTCAATCTTCAATTATCAATACTCAATCTGCAATCCTCAATACTCAAACCTCAATCCTCAATCCTCATTCTGCAATCCTCAATACCCAATCCTCAATCTTCAATCCTCAATCATCAATCCTCAATCCTCAACCCTCAATCCTTAATCCTCAGTCCTAAAACATCAATATTCAACCCTCAGACCTCGTCCTCAATCCACAACCCTCAATCCTCATTCCTCAAACCTCAATCCTCAACCCTCAGTTCTCATACTCAATTCTCAATCCACAACCCTCAATCCTCAGTCCTCAATATTCAATCATCAATATTCAATCTTCAATCCTCAATCCTCAATCCTCAATCCTCAATCCACAATCCTCAATCTTCAAACCTGAATCCTCAATCCTCAATACTCAATCCTCAATCTTCAATCCTCAATACACAATCTTCAAACCTCAATCCCCAATCCTCAATCCTCAATCCTCAATCTTCAATCCTCAACACTCAATCTTCAATCGTCGATCCTCAATCCTCAATCCTCAATCCTCAAACCTCAATCATCAACCGTCAGTCCTCGTCCTCAATCCTCAAACCTCAATCCTCAATCCTCAATATTCAATCATCAATACTCAATCTTCAATCTTCAATCCTCAATCCTCAATCCTCAATTCTCAACCCTCAATCCTTAATCCTCAGACCTCAAACATCAATATTCAACCCTCAGTCCTCGTCCTCAATCCACAACCCTCAATCCTCAGTCCTCAATATTCAATCATCAATATTCAATCTTCAATCCTCAATCCTCAACCCTCAATCCTCAATTCTCAATCCTCATTCTTCAATCGTCAATACCCAATCCACAATTTCAATCCTCAATCCTCAATCTTCAATTATCAATACTCAATCTGCAATCCTCTATACTCAAACCTCAATCCTCAATCCTCATTCTTCAATCCTCAATACCCAATCCTCAATCTTCAATCCTCAATCCTCAATCCTCAATTCTCAACCCTCAATCCTTAATCCTCAGACCTCAAACATCAATATTCAACCCTCAGTCCTCGTCCTCAATCCACAACCCTCAACCCTCAGTCCTCAATATTCAATCATCAATATTCAATCTTCAATCCTCAATCCTCAATCCTTAATCCTCAATTCTCAATCCTCAATCTTCAATCCTCAATCCTCAATCCTCAATACTGAATCCTCAATCTTCAATCCTCAATACCCACTCCTCAATCTTCAATCCTCAATCCTCAATCCTCAATCCTAATTCCTCAATCCTCATTCCTCAATCCTCAATACCCAATCCTCAATTTCAATCCTCAATCCTCAATCCTCAATTCTCAGTCCTCAATCCTCAGTCCTCAGTCCTCAAACCGCAATCCTCAACCCTGAGCCATCATCCTCCATCCTCAATCTTCAATCCTCAATCCTCAATCTTCAATCCTCAATTCTCAATCTTCAATCTTCGATCCTGAATCATCAATGCTCAATCCTCAATCCTCAGGCATCAATACTCAATCTTCAATACCCAATCCTCAATCCTCAATCCTAAATCCTCAATCCTCAACCCTCAATCCTCATTCCTCAAACCTCAATCCTCAACCCTCAGTTCTCATACTCAATTCTCAATTCTCAATCCTCAATCCTCAATCCTCATACTTCAATCCTCAATAATCAATATCCAATTCTAGATCCTCCATACCCAATCTTCAATCCTTAATCCTCAATCTTCAATCCCCAATCCCCAGTACTCAATCTTCAATCCTCAATGCTCAATCCTCAATCCTCAATCCTCAGTCCTCAGTCCTCAACCTTCAATCCTCAAACCTCAATCCTCAACCGTCAGTCCACATACTCCATCCTCAATCCTCAATCCTCAGTCCTCAACCTTCAATCCCCAATACTCAATCTTCAATCCTCAATCCTCAATCCTCAATCCTCAATCCTCAATCCTCAGGCATCGACACTCAATCTTCAATACTCAATCCTCAATCCTCAATCCTCAATCCTCAATCCTCAACCATCAATCCTCATTCCTCAAACCTCAATCCTCAACCCTCAGTCCTCATCCTCAATTCTCAATTCTCAATCCTCAATCCTCAATCCTCAATCTTCAATCCTCAATAATCAATATCCGATCCTAGATCCTCAATACCCAATCTTCAATCGTTAATCCTCAATCTTCAATCCTCAATCCTCAACCTTCAATGCTCAATAATCATTCTCCGATCCTAGGTCCTCAATCCCCAACCTTCAATCGTTAATCCTCAATCTTCAATCCTCAATCCCCAGGCATCAATCTTCAATCCTCAATGCTCAATCCTCAATCCTCAATCCTCAGTCCTCAATCCCCAATCCTCAATCCTCAAACCTCAATCCTCAAACGTCAGTCCTCGTCCTCAATCCTCAAACCTCAATCCTCAATCCTCAATATTCAATCATCAATACTCAATCTTCAATCCTCAATCCTCAAACCACAATCATCAATCCTCATTCTTCAATCCTAAATACCCAATCCGCAATTTCCAATCCTCAATCCTCAATCCTCAATTCTCAATCCTCAATCCCTAATCCTCAGACCTCAAACATCAATATTCAACCCTCAGTCCTCGTCCTCAATCCACAACCCTCTATCCTCAGTCCTCAATATTCAATCATCAATATTCAATCTTCAATCCTCAATCCTCAATCCTCAATCCTCAATCCTCAATCCTCAATCCTCAATCTTCAACCCTGAATCCTCAATCCTCAATACTCAGTCCTCAATCTTCAATCCTCAATTCTCAATCTTCAATCCTCAATCCTCAATCCTCAATCCTCAATCCTCAATCCTCAATCCTCAATCCTCAATCCTCAATATTCAATACTCAATTCTCAATCTTCAATCATCAATCCTCAATCCTCAATTCTCAGTCGTCAATCCTCAGTCATCAATCCTCAATCTTCAATACTCAATCGTCAATCCTTAGTCCTCAATCCTCAATATTCAATCATCAATACTCAATCTTCAATGCTCAATCCTCAAACCTCAATCCCCAATCCTCATTCTTCAATCCTAAATACCCAATCCACAATCTTCAATCCTCAATCCCCAATACTCAATTCTCAATCCTCATTCCTTAATCCTCAGACCTCAAACATCAATATTCAACCCTCAGTCCTCCTCCTCAATCCACAACCCTCAACCCTCAGTCCTCAATATTCAATCATCAATATTCAATCTTCAATCCCCAATCCTCAATCCTCAATCCTCAATTCTCAATCCTCAATCTTCAATCCTCAATCCTCAATCATCAATACTCAATCCTCAATCTTCAATCCTCAATACCCACTCCTCAGTCTTCAATCTTCAATCCTCAATCCTCAATCCTAATTCCTCAATCCTCATTCTTCAATCCTCAATACCCAATCCTCAATTTCAATCCTCAATCCTCAATCCTCAATTCTCAATCCTCAATCATCAATCCTCAATCCTCAATCCTCAATCCTCAACCCTCAATCCTCATTCCTCAAACCTCAACCCTCAACCCTCAGTCCTCATACTCAATTCTCAATCCTCAATCCTCAATCCTCAATCCTCAATCTTCAATCCTCAATAATCAATCTCCAATTCTAGATCCTCAATCCCCAATCTTCAATCCATAATCCTCAACCTTCAATCCCGAATCCCCTGTACTCAATCTTCAATCCTCAATGCTCAATCCTCAATCCTCAATACTCAGTCCTCAGTCCTCAGTCTTCAATACTCAAACCTCAATCCTCAACCGTCAGTCCTCATTCTCCATCCTCAATCCTCAATCCTCAATCCTCAATCTTCAATCCAGAATACTCAATTTTCAATCGTCAATCCTCAATCCTCAATCCTCAATCCTCAACCATCAATCCTCATTCCTCAAACCTCAATCCTCAACCCTCAGTCCTCATCCGCAATTCTCAATTCTCAATCCTCATTCTTCAATCCTCAATACCCAGTCCTCAATCTTCAATCCTCAATCCTCAATCCTCAATTCTCAATCGTCAATCCTCAATCCCCAGACCTCAAACATCAATACTCAACCCTCAGTCCTCGTCCTCAATCCACAACCCTCAATCCTCAATCCTCAATCTTCAATCATCAATATTCAATCTTCAGTCCTCAATCCTCAATCCTCAATCCTCAATCCTCAATCCTCAATGTTCAATCCAGAATACCCAATCCTCAATCTTCAATCCTCAATCCTCAATCCTCTGTCCTCATTTCTCAATACTCAGTCCTCAATTCTCAGTCCTCAAACCTCAATCCTGAATCCACAATGCTGAATCCTCAATCTTCAGACCTCAGTCCTCAACAATCAGTCGTTAATTCTCAGTCCTCAATAGAATATCATCAATTCACACATTTCAATACTCAATACTCTATCTGCAATCTCCAAATCTCTATCCACAAACATCAATTCTCATCACTCAACCCTCAACACTCAGTCCCCAATCCTCAGTCATCAATCCTCTATCCTCAATCCTCAATTCTCAATCCTCAATCCTCAGTCCTCAGACCTCAAACCTCAATCCTCAACTCTCAGCCCTCATCCTCAATCCTCAATCCTCAATCTTCAATCCTCAATCCTCAATCCTCAAGCCTCAATCCTCAATCCTCAATCCTCAGTCCTCAAACCTCAATCCTCAACACTCAATTCTCAATCCTCAATCTTCAATCCTCAATCCTCAATCCTCAATCCCCAATCCTCAATCCTCAGGCATCAATACTCAATCTTCAATACTCAATCCTCAATCCTCAATCCTCAATCCTCAATCCTCAACCCTCAATCCTCATTCCTCAAACCTCAATCCTCAACCCTCAGTCCTCATCCTCAATTCTCAACTCTCAATTCTCAATCCTCAATCCTCAATCCTCAATCTTCAATCCTCAATAATCAACCTCCAATCCTATATCCTCAATCCCCAATCTTCAATCCTTAATCCTCAATCTTCAATACTTAATTCTCAATCGTCAATCTTCAATCCTCAATACTCAATCTTCAATCCTCAATCCTCAATCCTCAATCCTCAATCCTTAATCCTCAATCGTCAATCTTCAATCCTCAATACTCAATCTTCAATCCTCAATCCTCAATCCTCAATCCTCAATCCTCATTCTTCAATACTCAATACCCAATCCTCAATCTTCAATCCTCAATCGTCAATCCTCAATTCTCAATCCTCAATCCTCAGTCCTCTGTCCTCAAACCTCAATCCTATACCCTCAGCCCTCATCCTCCATCCTCAATCCTCAATCATCAATTCTCAATCTTATATCTTCAATATTCAATCCTCAATCCTCAATCCTCAATCCTCAGTCCTCATTCTTCAATCCTCAATACCCAATCCTCAATTCTCAGTCGTCAATCCTCAATCCCCAGACCTCAAACATCAATACTCAACCCTCAGTCCTCGTCCTCAATCCACAACCCTCAATCCTCAATCCTCAATCCTCAATCTTCAATCACCAATATTCAATCTTCAGTCCTCAATCCTCAATCCCCAATCCTCAATCCACAATCCTCAATGTTCAATCCGCAACACCCAATCCTCAATCCTCAATTCTCAATCCTCAATCCTCAGTCCTCAGACCTCAAACCTCAATCCTCAACTCTCAGCCCTCATTCTCAATCCTCAATCCTCAATCTTCAATCCTCAATCCTCAATCCTCAAGCCTCAATCCTCAATCCTCAATCCTCAGTCCTCAAACCTCAATCCTCAACACTCAATTCTCAATCCCCAATCATCAATCCTTAATCCTCAATCTTCAATACTTAATTCTCAATCGTCAATCTTCAATCCTCAATACTCAATCCTCAATCCTCAATCCTCAATCCTCAACCCTCAATCCTCATTCCTCAAACCTCAATCCTCAATCCTCAATTCTCAATCCTCAATCCTCAGTCCTCTGTCCTCAAATCTCAATCCTATACCCTCAGCCCTCATCCTCCATCCTCAATCCTCAATCATCAATGCTCAATCTTATATCTTCAATATTCAATCCTCAATCCTCAATCCTCAATCCTCAATACTCAATCCTCAATCCTCAGTGATCAATACTCAATCTTCAATACTCAATCCTTAATCCTCAATCCTCAATCCTCAATCCTCAACCCTCAATCCTCATTCCTCAAACCTCAATGCTCAACCCTCAGTCCTCAAACCTCAATCCTCAACACTCAATTCTCAATCCTCAATCTTCAATCCTCAATCCTCAATCCTCAATCCCCAATCCTCAATCCTCAGGCATCAATACTCAATCTTCAATACTCAATCCTCAATCCTCAATCCTCAATCCTCAATCCTCAACCCTCAATCCTCATTCCTCAAACCTCAATCCTCAACCCTCAGTCCTCATCCTCAATTCTCAACTCTCAATTCTCAATCCTCAATCCTCAATCCTCAATCTTCAATCCTCAATAATCAACCTCCAATCCTAGATCCTCAATCCCCAATCTTCAATCCTTAATCCTCAATCTTCAATACTTAATTCTCAATCGTCTATCTTCAATCCTCAATACTCAATCTTCAATCCTCAATCCTCAATCCTCAATCCTCAATCCTTAATCCTCAATCGTCAATCTTCAATCCTCAATACTCAATCTTCAATCCTCAATCCTCAATCCTCAATCCTCAATCCTCATTCTTCAATACTCAATACCCAATCCTCAATCTTCAATCCTCAATCGTCAATCCTCAATTCTCAATCCTCAATCCTCAGTCCTCTGTCCTCAAACCTCAATCCTATACCCTCAGCCCTCATCCTCCATCCTCAATCCTCAATCATCAATGCTCAATCTTATATCTTCAATACTCAATCCTCAATCCTCAATCCTCAATCCTCAATCCTCCATCCTCAATCCTCAGTGATCAATACTCAATCTTCAATACTCAATCCTCAATCCTCAATCCTCAATCCTCAATCCTCAATCCTCAATTCTCAATCCTCAATCCCCATTTCCCAAACCTCATTCCTCAACCCTCAGCCCTCATCCTCAATTCTCAATTCTCAATCCTCAATCATCAATCCTCAATCTTCAATCCTCAATCCTCAATCCTCAATCCTCAGTACTCAATCCTCAACCCTCAGTCTTCATCCTCAATTCTCAATCCTCAATTCTCAATCCTCAATCCTCAGTCCTCATACCTCAAACCGCAATCCTCAACCCTCAGCCCACATCCTCCATTCTCAATCCTCAATCCTCAATCCTCAATCCTCAATCTTCAATCCTCAATTCTCAATCCTCAATCCTCAACCCTCAATCCTCATTCCTCAAACCTCAATCCTCAACCCTCAGTTCTCATACTCAATTCTCAATTCTCAATCCTCAATCCTCAATCCTCAATTTTCAATCCTCAATAATCAATCTCCAATTCTAGATCCTCAATCCCCAATCTTCAATCCTTAATCCTCAATATTCAATCCCCAATCCCCAGTACTCAATCTTCAATCCTCAATGCTCAATCCTCAATCCTCAATCCTCAGTCCTCAATCCCCAATTCTCAATCCTCATTCCTCAAACCTCAATCCTCAACCCTCAGTCCTCATCCTCAATTCTCAATTCTCAATCCTCAATCCTCAATCCTCAATCTTCAATCCTCAATCCTCAAACCTCAATCCTCAATCCTCAATCCTCAATCCTCAATCTTCAATCCTCAATACCCAATCCTCAATATTCAATCCGCAATCCTCAATCCTCAATATTCAAGACACAACCCTCAGCCATCAATCCTCAATACTCAACCATCAATCCTCAATTCTCAATACTCAATAGAATATTCTGAATACTAATGGTTCAATACTAAATCCACAATATTCAATAATCAAGTCTCAATCCTGAATCTTCAATCGTCAATACTCAATTTCAATCCTCAATCCTCAATTCTCAATCCCCAATACTCAATCCTCAATCGTCAATCCTCAATCCCCAATCCTCAATCTTCAATCCTCAACCTCAAACCTCAATCCTCAATCCTCAATCCTCAATCCTCAATCTTCAATCCTCAATACCCAATCCTCAATATTCAATCCTCAATCCTCAACTCTCAATCCTCAATCCTCTATCCTCAGACCTCACACATCAATACTCAACCCTCAGCCCTCGTCCTCAATCCACAACCCTCAATCCTCAATCCTCAATAATCAATCATCAATATTCAATCTTCAGTCCTCAAACCTCAATCCTCAATCCTCAATCCTCAATCCTCAATGTTCAATCCGAAATACCCAATCCTCAATCTTCAATCCTCAATCCTCAATCCTCAATCCTCAACCCTCAATACTCAATCCTCAATTCTCAGTCCTGAAACCTCAATCCTGAATCCACAATCCTCAATCTTCAATCCTCAATCATCAGTCCTCAATTTTCAATCCTCAATCATCAGTCCTCATCCTCAATTCTCAATTCTCAATCCTCTATCCTCAATCCTCAACCCTCAATACTCAATCCTCAATTCTCAGTCCTGAAACCTCAATCCTGAATCCACAATCCTCAATCTTCAATCCTCAATCATCAGTCCTCAATTTTCAATCCTCAATCATCAGTCCTCATCCTCAATTCTCAATTCTCAATCCTCTATCCTCAATCCTCAATCTTCAATCCTCAATAATCAATCTCCAATCCTAGATCCTCAATCCCCAATCTTCAAACCTTAGTACTCAATCTTCAATCCTCAATACCCAGTCATCAATCTTCAATCCTCAATGCTCAATCCTCAATCCTCAATCCTCAGTCCTCAATCCACAATCCTCAATCCTCAAACCTCAATCCTCAACCGTCAGTCCTCGTCCTCAATCCTCAAACCTCAATCCTCGATCCTCAATATTCAATCATGAATACTCAATCTTCAATCCTCAATGCTCTATCCTAATTCCTCAATCCTCATTCTTCAATCATCAATACCCAATCCTCAATTTCAATCCTCAATCCTCAATCCTCAATCCTCAACCATCAATCCTCATTCATCAAACCTCAATCCTCAACCCTCAGTCCTCATCCTCAATTCTCAATCCTCAATCTTCAATCCTCAATCCTCAAACCTCAATCCTCAACCGTCAGTCCTCGTCCTCAATCCTCAAACCTCAATCCTCAATCCTCAATATTCAATCATCAATACTCAATCTTCTATCCTCAATGCTCTATCCTCAATCCTCAATCCTCAATCCTCAATATTCGAGACACAACCCTCAGCCATCAATTCTCAATACTCAACCATCAATCCTCAATTCTCAATACTCAATAGAATATTCTGAATACTCATGGTTCAATACTCAATCCACAATATTCAATAATCAAATCTCAATCCTCAACCTTCAATCCTCAATACTCAATTTCAATCCTCAATCCTCAGTTCTCAATCCCCAATACTCAATCCTCAATCGTCAATCCTCAATCCCCAATCCTCAATCTTCAATCCTCAACCTCAATCCTCAATCCTCAATCCTCAATCCTCAATCTTCAATCATCAATATTCAATCTTCAATCCTCAATCCTCATTCTTCAATCCTCAATACCCAATCCTCAATCTTCAATCCTCAATCATCAGTCCTCAATTCTCAATCCTCAATCCTCAGTCCTCAGTCGTCAAACCTCAGTCCCCGACCCTCAGCCCTCATCCTCAATCCTCAGTCCTCAATCCTCAATCCTCAAACCTCGATCCTCTGCCGTCAGTCCTCGTCCTCAATCCTCAAACCTCAATCCTCACTCCTCAATATTCAATCATCAATACTCAATCTTCAATCCTCAATCCTCAATCCTCAATGCTCTATCCTCAATCCTCAATCCTCAATCCTCAATCCTCAATACCCAATCCTCAATCTTCAATCTTCAATCCTCAATCCTCAATCCTCAGTTCTCAAACATCAATCCTGAATCCTCAATCCTGAATCCTCAATCTTCAGCACTCAGTCCTCAACAATCAGTTGTCAATCCTCAATCCTAAATGGAATATCATAAATTTACAGATTTCAATGCTCAATACTCAATCTGCAGTCTTCAAGTCTCTATTCTCAAACATCAATTCTCATCACTCAACCCTCAACACTCAATCCTCAATCCTCAATCCTCAATCCTCAATCCTCAACCCTCAATCCTCATTCCTCAAACCTCAATCCTCAACCCTCAGTCCTCATCCTCAATTCTCAATTCTCAATCCTCAATACTCAATCCTCAATCTTCAATCCTCAATCCTCAAACCTCAATCCTCATTCCTCATTTCTCAATCCTCAACACCCAATCCTCAATCTTCAATCGTCAATCCTCAATCCTCGATTCTCAATCCTCAATCCTTAATCCTCAGACCACAAACATCAATATTCAACCCTCAGTCCTCGTCCTCAATCCACAACGCTCAATCCTCAGTCCTCAATATTCAATCATCAATATTCAATCTTCAATCCTCAATCCTCAATCCGCAATCCTCAATCCCCAATCCTCAATCCTCAATTCTCAATCCTCAATCCTCAATCCTCAATCCTCAATGTTCAATCCGAAATACCCAATCCTCAATCTTCAATCCTCAATCCTCAATCCTCAATCCTCAACCCTCAATACTCAATCCTCAATTCTCAGTCCTGAAACCTCAATCCTGAATCCACAATCCTCAATCTTCAATCCTCAATCATCAGTCCTCAATTTTCAATCCTCAATCATCAGTCCTCATCCTCAATTCTCAATTCTCAATCCTCTATCCTCAATCCTCAATCTTCAATCCTCAATAATCAATCTCCAATCCTAGATCCTCAATCCCCAATCTTCAAACCTTAATACTCAATCTTCAATCCTCAATACCCAGTCATCAATCTTCAATCCTCAATGCTCAATCCTCAATCCTCAATCCTCAGTCCTCAATCCACAATCCTCAATCCTCAAACCTCAATCCTCAACCGTCAGTCCTCGTCCTCAATCCTCAATCATCAATCCACGATCCTCAATATTCAATCATCAATACTCAATCTTCAATCCTCAATGATCTATCCTCAATCCTCAATCCTCAATCTTCAACCCTCAATACACAATCTTCAATCCTCAATCCTCAATCCTCAATCCTCATTCTTCAATCCTCAATACCCAATCCTCAATCTTCAATCCCCAATCCTCAATCCTCAATTCTCAATCCTCACTCCTCAATCCCCAGACCTCAAACATCAATACTCAACCCTCAGTCCTCGTCCTCAGTCCATAACCCTCAATCCTCAATCCTCAATCTTCAATCATCAATACTCAATCTTCAGTCCTCAATCCTCAATCCTCAATCCTCAATCCTCAATCCTCAATGTTCAATCCGCAATACCCAATCCTCAATCTTCAATCCTCAATCCTCAATCCTCAATCCTCAATTCTCAATACTCAGTCCACAATTCTCAGTCCTCAAACCTCAATCCTGAATCCACAATCCTGAATCCTCAATCTTCAGACCTCAGTCAACAACAATCAGTCGTCAATTCTTAGTCCTCAATAGAATATCATCAATTCACACATTTCAATCCTCAATCCTCAATCCTGAATCCTCAATCCTCAATCCTCAATCTTCAATCCTCAATCCTCAATCCTCAATCTTAAATCCTCAATACTCAATCTGCAATCCTCAATCCTCAAACCTCAATCCTCAATCCTCATTCTTCAATCCTCAATGCCCAATCATCAATCTTCAATCCTCAATCCTCAATCCTCAATTCTCAACCCTCAATCCGTAATCCTCAGACCTTAAACATCAATATTCAACCCTCAGTCCTCGTCCTCAATCCACAACCCTCAATCCTCAATCCTCAATTCTGAATCCTCAATCTTCAATCCTCAATCCTCAATCCTCAATACTCAATCCTCAGTCTTCAATCCTCAATACCCACTCCTCAATCTTCAATCCTCAATCCTCAATCCTCAATCCTAATTCCTCAATCCTCATTCTTCAATCATCAATACCCAATCCTCAATTTCAATCCTCAATCCTCAATCCTCAATTCTCAATCCTCAATACTCTGTCCTCAGTCCTCAGTCCTCAGTCCTCAAACCGCAATCCTCAACCCTCAGCCCTCATCCTCCATTCTCAATCCTCAATCCTCAATCCTCAATCTTCAACCCTCAATTCTCAATCTTCAATCCTCGATCCTGAATCATCAATACTCAATCCTCAATCCTCAGGCATCAATACTCAATCTTCAATACACAATCCTCAATCCTCAATCCTCAATCCTCAATCCTCAACCCTCAATCCTCATTCCTCAAACCTCAATCCTCAACCCTCAGTTCTCATACTCAATTATCAATTCTCAATCCTCAATCCTCAATCCTCAATCTTCAATCCTCAATAATCAATCTCCAATTCTAGATCCTCAGTCCCCAATCTTCAATCCTTAATCCTCAATTTTCAATCCCCAATCCCCAGTACTCAATCTTCAATCCTCAATGCTCAATCCTCAATCCTCAATCCTCAGTCCTCAGTCCTCAATCTTCAATCCTCAAACCTCAATCCTCAACCGTCAGTCCTCATTCTCCATCCTCAATCCTCAATCCTCAATCCTCAATCTTCAATCCCCAATACTCAATCTTCAATCCTCAATCCTCAATCCTCAATCCTCAATCCTCAATCCTCAGGCATCAATATTCAATCTTCAATACTCAATCCTCAAACCTCAATCCTCAATCCTCAATCCTCAACCATCAATCGTCATTCCTCTAACCTCAATCCTCAACCCTCAGTCCTCATCCTCAATTCTCAATTCTCAATCCTCAATCCTCAATCCTCAATCTTCAGTCCTCAATAATCAATATCCGATACTAGATCCTCAATCCCCAATCTTCAATCGTTAATCCTCATTCTTCAATCCTCAATCCCCAGTCATCGATCTCCAATCCTCAATGCTCAATCCTCAATACTCAATCCTCAGTCCTCAATCCCCAATCCTCAATCCTCAAACCTCAATACTCAACCGTCAGTCCTCGTCCTCAATCCTCAAACCTCAATCCTCAATCCTCAATATTCAATCATCAATACTCAATCTTCAATCCTCAATCCTCAAACCTCAATCCTTAATCCTCATTCTTCAATCCTAAATACCAAATCCTCAATCTTCAATCCTCAATCCTCAATCCTCAATTCTCAATCCTCAATCCTTAATCCTCAGACCTCAAACATCAATATTCAACCCTCAGTCCTCGTCCTCAATCCACAACCCTCAATCCTCAGTCCTCAATATTCAATCATCAATATTCAACCTTCAATCCTCAATCCTCAATCCTCAATCCTCAATCTTCAACCCTGAATCCTCAATCCTCAATACTCAATCCTCAATTTTCAATCCTCAATACTCAATCTTCAATCCTCAATCCTCAATCCTCAATCCTCAATCCTCAATCCTCAATCCTTAATCCTCAATCGTCAATCTTCAATCCTCAATACTCAATCTTCAATCCTCAATCCTCAATCCTCAATCCTCAATCCTCATTCTTCAATACTCAATACCCAATCCTCAATCTTCAATCCTCAATCCTCAATTCTCAATCCTCAATTCTCAATCCTCAATCCTCAGTCCTCTGTCCTCAAACCTCAATCCTATACCCTCAGCCCTCATCGTCCATCCTCAATCCTCAATCCTCAATCATCAATCTTCAATCCTCAATCCTCAATCCTCAATCCTCAACCCTCAATACTCAATCCTCAATTCTCAGTCCTGAAACCTCAATCCTGAATCCACAATCCTCAATCTTCAATCCTCAATCATCAGTCCTCAATTTTCAATCCTCAATCATCAGTCCTCAATTTTCAATCCTCAATCATCAGTCCTCATCCTCAATTCTCAATTCTCAATCCTCTATCCTCAATCCTCAATCTTCAATCCTCAATAATCAATCTCCAATCCCAGATCCTCAATCCCCAATCTTCAAACCTTAATACTCAATCTTCAATCCTCAATACCCAGTCATCAATCTTCAATCCTCAATGCTCAATCCTCAATCCTCAATCCTCAATCCTCAGTCCTCAATCCACAATCCTCAATCCTCAAACCTCAATCCTCAACCGTCAGTCCTCGTCCTCAATCCTCAAACCTCAATCCTCGATCCTCAATATTCAATCATCAATACTCAATCTTCAATCCTCAATGCTCTATCCTCAATCCTCAATCCTCAATCTTCAACCCTCAATACACAATCTTCAATCCTCAATCCTCAATCCTCAATTCTCATTCTTCAATCCTCAATACCCAATCCTCAATCTTCAATCCCCAATCCTCAATCCTCAATTCTCAATCCTCAATCCTCAATCCCCAGACCTCAAACATCAATACTCAACCCTCAGTCCTCGTCCTCAGTCCATAACCCTCAATCCTCAATCCTCAATCTTCAATCATCAATACTCAATCTTCAGTCCTCAATCCTCAATCCTCAATCCTCAATCCTCAATCCTCAATGTTCAATCCGCAATACCCAATCCTCAATCTTCAATCCTCAATCCTCAATCCTCAATCCTCAATCCTCAATCTTCAACCCTGAATCCTCAATCTTCAATCTTCAATCCTCAATTATCAGTCCTCAATTCTCAATCCTCAATCATCAGTCCTCATCCTCAATTCTCAACTCTCAATTCTCAATCCTCAATCCTCAATCCTCAATCTTCAATCCTCAATAATCAACCTCCAATCCTAGATCCTCAATCCCCAATCTTCAATCCTTAATCCTCAATCTTCAATACTTAATTCTCAATCGTCAATCTTCAATCCTCAATACTCAATCTTCAATCCTCAATCCTCAATCCTCAATCCTCAATCCTTAATCCTCAATCGTCAATCTTCAATCCTCAATACTCAATCTTCAATCCTCAATACTCAATCCTCAATCCTCAATCCTCATTCTTCAATACTCAATACCCAATCCTCAATCTTCAATCCTCAATCCTCAATCCACAATTCTCAATCCTCAATCCTCAGTCCTCTGTCCTCAAACCTCAATCCTATACCCTCAGCCCTCATCGTCCATCCTCAATCCTCAATCCTCAATCATCAATCCTCAATCTTCAATCCTCAATCCTCAATCCTCAATCCTCAGTACTCAATCCTCAACCCTCAGTCTTCATCCTCAATTCTCAATTCTCAATCCTCAATCCTCAATCTTCAATCCTCAATACTCAATCTGCAATCCTCAATCCTCAAACCTCAATCCTCAATCCTCATTCCTCAATACACAATCCTCAATCTTCAATCCTCAATCCTCAATTCTCAATTCTCAATCCTCAATCCTTAATCCTCAGACCTCAAACATCAATATTCAACCCTCAGTCCTCGTCCTCAATCCACAACCCTCAATCCTCAGTCCTCAATATTCAATCATCAATATTCAATCTTCAATCCTCAATCCTCAATCCTCAATCCCCAATCCTCAGTCCTCAGTGATCAATACTCAATCTTCAATACTCAACCCTCAATCCTCAATGCACAATCCTCAATCCTCAATCCTCAATCCTCAATCCTCAATCTTCAATCCTCAATCCTCAATCCTCAATACTCAATCCTCAATCTTCAATCCTGAATACCCACTCCTCAATCTTCAATCCTCAATTCTCAACCCTCAATCCTAATTCCTCAATCCTCATTCTTCAATCATCAATACCCAATCCTCAATTTCAATCCTCAATCCTCAATCCTCAATTCTCAATCCTCAATCCTCAGTCCTCATTCCTCAAACCGCAATCCTCAACCCTCAGCCCTCATCCTCCATTCTCAATCCTCAATCCTCAATCCTCAATCCTCAATCTTCAATCCTCAATTCTCAATCCTCAATCCTCAACCCTCAATCCTCATTCCTCAAACCTCAATCCTCAACCCTCAGTTCTCATACTCAATTCTCAATTCTCAATCCTCAATCCTCAATCCTCAATTTTCAATCCTCAATAATCAATCTCCAATTCTAGATCCTCAATCCCCAATCTTCAATACTTAATCCTCAATATTCAATCCCCAATCCCCAGTACTCAATCTTCAATCCTCAATGCTCAATCCTCAATCCTCAATCCTCAGTCCTCAATCCCCAATCCTCAATCCTCATTCCTCAAACCTCAATCCTCAACCCTCAGTCCTCATACTCAATTCTCAATTCTCAATCCTCAATCCTCAATCCTCAATCTTCAATCCTCAATCCTCAAACCTCGATCCTCAATCCTCAATCCTCAATCCTCAATCTTCAATCCTCAATACCCAATCCTCAATATTCAATCCTCAATATTCAAGACACAACCCTCAGCCATCAATCCTCAATACTCAACCATCAATCCTCAATTCTCAATACTCAATAGAATATTCTGAATACTCATGGTTCAATACTCAATCCACAATATTCAATAATCAAGTCTCAATCCTGAATCTTCAATCATCAATACTCAATCTTCAGTCCTCAATCCTCAATCCTCAAACCTCAATCCTCAATCCTCAATGTTCAATCCGCAATACCCAATCCTCAATCTTCAATCCTCAATCCTCAATCCTCAATCCTCAATTCTCAATACTCAGTCCACAATTCTCAGTCCTCAAACCTCAATCCTGAATCCACAATCCTGAATCCTCAATCTTCAGACCTCAGTCAACAACAATCAGTCGTCAATTCTCAGTCCTCAATAGAATATCATCAATTCACACATTTCAATCCTCAATCCTCAATCCTCAATCCTCAATCCTCAATCCTCAATCTTCAATCCTCAATCCTCAATCCTCAATCTTAAATCCTCAATACTCAATCTGCAATCCTCAATCCTCAAACCTCAATCCTCAATCCTCATTCTTCAATCCTCAATGCCCAATCATCAATCTTCAATCCTCAATCCTCAATCCTCAATTCTCAACCCTCAATCCGTAATCCTCAGACCTTAAACATCAATATTCAACCCTCAGTCCTCGTCCTCAATCCACAACCCTCAATCCTCAATCCTCAATTCTGAATCCTCAATCTTCAATCCTTAATCCTCAATCCTCAATACTCAATCCTCAGTCTTCAATCCTCAATACCCACTCCTCAATCTTCAATCCTCAATCCTCAATCCTCAATCCTAATTCCTCAATCCTCATTCTTCAATCATCAATACCCAATCCTCAATTTCAATCCTCAATCCTCAATCCTCAATTCTCAATCCTCAATACTCTGTCCTCAGTCCTCAGTCCTCAGTCCTCAAACCGCAATCCTCAACCCTCAGCCCTCATCCTCCATTCTCAATCCTCAATCCTCAATCCTCAATCCTCAATCCTCAACCCTCAATCCTCATTCCTCAAACCTCAATCCTCAACCCTCAGTTCTCATACTCAATTATCAATTCTCAATCCTCAATCCTCAATCCTCAATCTTCAATCCTCAATAATCAATCTCCAATTCTAGATCCTCAGTCCCCAATCTTCAATCCTTAATCCTCAATTTTCAATCCCCAATCCCCAGTACTCAATCTTCAATCCTCAATGCTCACTCCTCAATCCTCAATCCTCAGTCCTCAGTCCTCAATCTTCAATCCTCAAACCTCAATCCTCAACCGTCAGTCCTCATTCTCCATCCTCAATCCTCAATCCTCAATCCTCAATCTTCAATCCCCAATACTCAATCTTCAATCCTCAATCCTCAATCCTCAATCCTCAATCCTCAATCCTCAGGCATCAATATTCAATCTTCAATACTCAATCCTCAAACCTCAATCCTCAATCCTCAATCCTCAACCATCAATCGTCATTCCTCTAACCTCAATCCTCAACCCTCAGTCCTCATCCTCAATTCTCAATTCTCAATCCTCAATCCTCAATCCTCAATCCTCAATCTTCAGTCCTCAATAATCAATATCCGATCCTAGATCCTCAATCCCCAATCTTCAATCGTTAATCCTCATTCTTCAATCCTCAATCCCCAGTCATCGATCTCCAATCCTCAATGCTCAATCCTCAATACTCAATCCTCAGTCCTCAATCCCCAATCCTCAATCCTCAATTCTCAATCCTCAATCCTCAATCTTCAACCCTGAATCCTCAATCCTCAATCTTCAATCCTCAATTATCAGTCCTCAATTCTCAATCCTCAATTCTCAATCCTCAATCCTTAATCCTCAGACCTCAAACATCAATATTCAACCCTCAGTCCTCGTCCTCAATCCACAACCCTCAATCCTCAGTCCCCAATATTCAATCATCAATATTCAATCTTCAATCCTCAATCCTCAATCCTCAATCCTCAATCCTCAATCTTCAACCCTGAATCCTCAATCCTCAATCTTCAATCCTCAATTATCAGTCCTCAATTCTCAATCCTCAATCATCAGTCCTCATCCTCAATTCTCAACTCTCAATTCTCAATCCTCAATCCTCAATCCTCAATCTTCGATCCTCAATAATCAACCTCCAATCCTAGATCCTCAATCCCCAATCTTCAATCCTTAATCCTCAATCTTCAATACTTAATTCTCAATCGTCAACCTTCAATCCTCAATACTCAATCTTCAATCCTCAATCCTCAATCCTCAATCCTCAATCCTTAATCCTCAATTGTCAATCTTCAATCCTCAATACTCAATCTTCAATCCTCAATCCTCAATCCTCAATCCTCAATCCTCATTCTTCAATACTCAATACCCAATCCTCAATCTTCAATCCTCAATCCTCAATCCTCAATCCTCAATTCTCAATCCTCAATCCTCAGTCCTCTGTCCTCAAACCTCAATCCTATACCCTCAGCCCTCATCGTGCATCCTCAATCCTCAATCCTCAATCATCAATCCTCAATCTTCAATCCTCAATCCTCAATCCTCAATCCTCAGTACTCAATCCTCAACCCTCAGTCTTCATCCTCAATTCTCAATCCTCAATCCTCAATCTTCAATCCTCAATACTCAATCTGCAATCCTCAATCCTCAAACCTCAATCCTCAATCCTCATTCCTCAATACACAATCCTCAATCTTCAATCCTCAATCCTCAATCCTCAATTCTCAATCCTCAATCCTTAATCCTCAGACCTCAAACATCAATATTCAACCCTCAGTCCTCGTCCTCAATCCACAACCCTCAATCCTCAGTCCTCAATATTCAATCATCAATATTCAATCTTCAATCCTCAATCCTCAATCCTCAATCCCCAATCCTCAGTCCTCAGTGATCAATACTCAATCTTCAATACTCAACCCTCAATCCTCAATCCACAATCCTCAATCCTCAATCCTCAATCCTCAATCCTCAATCTTCAATCCTCAATCCTCAATCCTCAATACTCAATCCTCAATCTTCAATCCTGAATACCCACTCCTCAATCTTCAATCCTCAATTCTCAACCCTCAATCCTAATTCCTCAATCCTCATTCTTCAATCATCAATACCCAATCCTCAATTTCAATCCTCAATCCTCAATCCTCAATTCTCAATCCTCAATCCTCAGTCCTCATTCCTCAAACCGCAATCCTCAACCCTCAGCCCTCATCCTCCATTCTCAATCCTCAATCCTCAATCCTCAATCCTCAATCTTCAATCCTCAATTCTCAATCCTCAATCCTCAACCCTCAATCCTCATTCCTCAAACCTCAATCCTCAACCATCAGTTCTCATACTCAATTCTCAATTCTCAATCCTCAATCCTCAATCCTCAATTTTCAATCCTCAATAATCAATCTCCAATTCTAGATCCTCAATCCCCAATCTTCAATCCTTAATCCTCAATATTCAATCCCCAATCCCCAGTACTCAATCTTCAATCCTCAATGCTCAATCCTCAATCCTCAATCCTCAGTCCTCAATCCCCAATCCTCAATCCTCATTCCTCAAACCTCAATCCTCAACCCTCAGTCCTCATCCTCAATTCTCAATTCTCAATCCTCAATCCTCAATCCTCAATCTTCAATCCTCAATCCTCAAACCTCGATCCTCAATCCTCAATCCTCAATCCTCAATATTCAATCCTCAATACCCAATCCTCAATATTCAATCCTCAATCCTCAATCCTCAATATTCAAGACACAACCCTCAGCCATCAATCCTCAATACTCAACCGTCAATCCTCAATTCTCAATACTCAATAGAATATTCTGAATACTCATGGTTCAATACTCAATCCACAATATTCAATAATCAAGTCTCAATCCTGAATCTTCAATCGTCAATACTCAATTTCAATTCTCAATCCCCAAATCTCAATCCCCAATACTCAATCCTCAATCGTCAATCCTCAATCCCCAATCCTCAATCTTCAATCCTCAACCTCAAACCTCAATCCTCAATCCTCAATCCTCAATCCTCAATCTTCAATTCTCAATACCCAATCCTCAATATTCAATCCTCAATCCTCAATCCTCAATCCCCAGACCTCAAACATCAATACTCAACCCTCAGTCCTCGTCCTCAGTCCATAACCCTCAATCCTCAATCCTCAATCTTCAATCATCAATACTCAATCTTCAGTCCTCAATCCTCAATCCTCAATCCTCAATCCTCAATCCTCAATGTTCAATCCGCAATACCCAATCCTCAATCTTCAATCCTCAATCCTCAATCCTCAATCCTCAATCCTCAATCTTCAACCCTGAATCCTCAATCCTCAATCTTCAATCCTCAATTATCAGTCCTCAATTCTCAATCCTCAATCATCAGTCCTCATCCTCAATTCTCAACTCTCAATTCTCAATCCTCAATCCTCAATCCTCAATCTTCAATCCTCAATAATCAACCTCCAATCCTAGATCCTCAATCCCCAATCTTCAATCCTTAATCCTCAATCTTCAATACTTAATTCTCAATCGTCAATCTTCAATCCTCAATACTCAATCTTCAATCCTCAATCCTCAATCCTCAATCCTCAATCCTTAATCCTCAATCGTCAATCTTCAATCCTCAATACTCAATCTTCAATCCTCAATCCTCAAACCTCAATCCTCAACCCTCAGTTCTCATACTCAATTCTCAATTCTCAATCCTCAATCCTCAATCCTCAATTTTCAATCCTCAATAATCAATCTCCAATTCTAGATCCTCAATCCCCAATCTTCAATCCTTAATCCTCAATATTCAATCCCCAATCCCCAGTACTCAATCTTCAATCCTCAATGCTCAATCCTCAATCCTCAATCCTCAGTCCTCAATCCCCAATCCTCAATCCTCATTCCTCAAACCTCAATCCTCAACCCTCAGTCCTCATCCTCAATTCTCAATTCTCAATCCTCAATCCTCAATCCTCAATCTTCAATCCTCAATCCTCAAACCTCGATCCTCAATCCTCAATCCTCAATCCTCAATCTTCAATCCTCAATACCCAATCCTCAATATTCAATCCTCAATCCTCAATCCTCAATATTCAAGACACAACCCTCAGCCATCAATCCTCAATACTCAACCATCAATCCTCAATTCTCAATACTCAATAGAATATTCTGAATACTCATGGTTCAATACTCAATCCACAATATTCAATAATCAAGTCTCAATCCTGAATCTTCAATCGTCAATACTCAATTTCAATTCTCAATCCTCAAATCTCAATCCCCAATACTCAATCCTCAATCGTCAATCCTCAATCCCCAATCCTCAATCTTCAATCCTCAACCTCAAACCTCAATCCTCAATCCTCAATCCTCAATCCTCAATCTTCAATCCTCAATACCCAATCCTCAATATTCAATCCTCAATCCTCAACTCTCAATCCTCAATCCTCTATCCTCAGACCTCACACATCAATACTCAACCCTCAGCCCTCGTCCTCAATCCACAACCCTCAATCCTCAATCCTCAATAATCAATCATCAATATTCAATCTTCAGTCCTCAATCCTCAATCCTCAATCCTCAATCCTCAATCCTCAATGTTCAATCCGAAATACCCAATCCTCAATCTTCAATCCTCAATCCTCAATCCTCAATCCTCAACCCTCAATACTCAATCCTCAATTCTCAGTCCTGAAACCTCAATCCTGAATCCACAATCCTCAATCTTCAATCCTCAATCATCAGTCCTCAATTTTCAATCCTCAATCATCAGTCCTCATACTCAATTCTCAATTCTCAATCCTCTATCCTCAATCCTCAATCTTCAATCCTCAATAATCAATCTCCAATCCTAGATCCTCAATCCCCAATCTTCAAACCTTAATACTCAATCTTCAATCCTCAATACCCAGTCATCAATCTTCAATCCTCAATGCTCAATCCTCAATCCTCAATCCTCAGTCCTCAATCCACAATCCTCAATCCTCAAACCTCAATCCTCAACCGTCAGTCCTCGTCCTCAATCCTCAAACCTCAATCCTCGATCCTCAATATTCAATCATCAATACTCAATCTTCAATCCTCAATGCTCTATCCTCAATCCTCAATCCTCAATCTTCAACCCTCAATACACAATCTTCAATCCTCAATCCTCAATCCTCAATCCTCATTCTTCAATCCTCAATACCCAATCCTCAATCTTCAATCCCCAATCCTCAATCCTCAATTCTCAATCCTCAATCCTCAATCCCCAGACCTCAAACATCAATACTCAACCCTCAGTCCTCGTCCTCAGTCCATAACCCTCAATCCTCAATCCTCAATCTTCAATCATCAATACTCAATCTTCAGTCCTCAATCCTCAATCCTCAATCCTCAATCCTCAATCCTCAATGTTCAATCCGCAATACCCAATCCTCAATCTTCAATCCTCAATCCTCAATCCTCAATCCTCAATTCTCAATACTCAGTCCTCAATTCTCAGTCCTCAAACCTCAATCCTGAATCCACAATCCTGAATCCTCAATCTTCAGTCCTCAGTCAACAACAATCAGTCGTCAATTCTCAGTCCTCAATAGAATATCATCAATTCACACATTTCAATCCTCAATCCTCAATCCTCAATCCTCAATCCTCAATCTTCAATCCTCAATCCTCAATCCTCAATCTTAAATCCTCAATACTCAATCTGCAATCCTCAATCCTCAAACCTCAATCCTCAATCCTCATTCTTCAATGCTCAATGCCCAATCATCAATCTTCAATCCTCAATCCTCAATCCTCAATTCTCAACCCTCAATCCTTAATCCTCAGACCTTAAACATCAATATTCAACCCTCAGTCCTCGTCCTCAATCCACAATCCTCAATCCTCAATCCTCAATCCTCAATCCTCAATCTTCAATCCTCAATCCTCAATCCTCAATACTCAATCCTCAATCTTCAATCCTGAATACCCACTCCTCAATCTTCAATCCTCAATTCTCAACCCTCAATCCTAATTCCTCAATCCTCATTCTTCAATCATCAATACCCAATCCTCAATTTCAATCCTCAATCCTCAATCCTCAATTCTCAATCCTCAATCCTCAGTCCTCATTCCTCAAACCGCAATCCTCAACCCTCAGCCCTCATCCTCCATTCTCAATCCTCAATCCTCAATCCTCAATCCTGAATCTTCAATCCTCAATTCTCAATCCTCAATCCTCAACCCTCAATCCTCATTCCTCAAACCTCAATCCTCAACCATCAGTTCTCATACTCAATTCTCAATTCTCAATCCTCAATCCTCAATCCTCAATTTTCAATCCTCAATAATCAATCTCCAATTCTAGATCCTCAATCCCCAATCTTCAATCCTTAATCCTCAATATTCAATCCCCAATCCCCAGTACTCAATCTTCAATCCTCAATGCTCAATCCTCAATCCTCAATCCTCAGTCCTCAATCCCCAATCCTCAATCCTCATTCCTCAAACCTCAATCCTCAACCCTCAGTCCTCATCCTCAATTCTCAATTCTCAATCCTCAATCCTCAATCCTCAATCTTCAATCCTCAATCCTCAAACCTCGATCCTCAATCCTCAATCCTCAATCCTCAATCTTCAAACCTCAATACCCAATCCTCAATATTCAATCCTCAATCCTCAATCCTCAATATTCAAGACACAACCCTCAGCCATCAATCCTCAATACTCAACCATCAATCCTCAATTCTCAATACTCAATAGAATATTCTGAATACTCATGGTTCAATACTCAATCCACAATATTCAATAATCAAGTCTCAATCCTGAATCTTCAATCGTCAATACTCAATTTCAATTCTCAATCCTCAAATCTCAATCCCCAATACTCAATCCTCAATCGTCAATCCTCAATCCCCAATCCTCAATCTTCAATCCTCAACCTCAAACCTCAATCCTCAATCCTCAATCCTCAATCCTCAATCTTCAATCCTCAATACCCAATCCTCAATATTCAATCCTCAATCCTCAATCCTCAATCCCCAGACCTCAAACATCAATACTCAACCCTCAGTCCTCGTCCTCAGTCCATAACCCTCAATCCTCAATCCTCAATCTTCAATCATCAATACTCAATCTTCAGTCCTCAATCCTCAATCCTCAATCCTCAATCCTCAATCCTCAATGTTCAATCCGCAATACCCAATCCTCAATCTTCAATCCTCAATCCTCAATCCTCAATCCTCAATCCTCAATCTTCAACCCTGAATCCTCAATCCTCAATCTTCAATCCTCAATTATCAGTCCTCAATTCTCAATCCTCAATCATCAGTCCTCATCCTCAATTCTCAACTCTCAATTCTCAATCCTCAATCCTCAATCCTCAATCTTCAATCCTCAATAATCAACCTCCAATCCTAGATCCTCAATCCCCAATCTTCAATCCTTAATCCTCAATCTTCAATAGTTAATTCTCAATCGTCAATCTTCAATCCTCAATACTCAATCTTCAATCCTCAATCCTCTATCCTCAATCCTCAATCCTTAATCCTCAATCGTCAATCTTCAATCCTCAATACTCAATCTTCAATCCTCAATCCTCAATCCTCAATCCTCAATCCTCATTCTTCAATACTCAATACCCAATCCTCAATCTTCAATCCTCAATCCTCAATCCTCAATTCTCAATCCTCAATCCTCAGTCCTCTGTCCTCAAACCTCAATCCTATACCCTCAGCCCTCATCGTCCATCCTCAATCCTCAATCCTCAATCATCAATCCTCAATCTTCAATCCTCAATCCTCAATCCTCAATCCTCAGTACTCAATCCTCAACCCTCAGTCTTCATCCTCAATTCTCAATTCTCTATCCTCAATCCTCAATCTTCAATCCTCAATACTCAATCTGCAATCCTCAATCCACAAACCTCAATCCTCAATCCTCATTCCTCAATACACAATCCTCAATCTTCAATCCTCAATCCTCAATCCTCAATTCTCAATCCTCAATCCTTAATCCTCAGACCTCAAACATCAATATTCAACCCTCAGTCCTCGTCCTCAATCCACAACCCTCAATCCTCAGTCCTCAATATTCAATCATCAATATTCAATCTTCAATCCTCAATCCTCAATCCTCAATCCCCAATCCTCAGTCCTCAGTGATCAATACTCAATCTTCAATACTCAACCCTCAATCCTCAATCCACAATCCTCAATCCTCAATCCTCAATCCTCAATCCTCAATCTTCAATCCTCAATCCTCAATCCTCAATACTCAATCCTCAATCTTCAATCCTGAATACCCACTCCTCAATCTTCAATCCTCAATTCTCAACCCTCAATCCTAATTCCTCAATCCTCATTCTTCAATCATCAATACCCAATCCTCAATTTCAATCCTCAATCCTCAATCCTCAATTCTCAATCCTCAATCCTCAGTCCTCATTCCTCAAACCGCAATCCTCAACCCTCAGCCCTCATCCTCCATTCTCAATCCTCAATCCTCAATCCTCAATCCTCAATCTTCAATCCTCAATTCTCAATCCTCAATCCTCAACCCTCAATCCTCATTCCTCAAACCTCAATCCTCAACCCTCAGTTCTCATACTCAATTCTCAATTCTCAATCCTCAATCCTCAATCCTCAATTTTCAATCCTCAATAATCAATCTCCAATTCTAGATCCTCAATCCCCAATCTTCAATCCTTAATCCTCAATATTCAATCCCCAATCCCCAGTACTCAATCTTCAATCCTCAATGCTCAATCCTCAATCCTCAATCCTCAGTCCTCAATCCCCAATCCTCAATCCTCATTCCTCAAACCTCAATCCTCAACCCTCAGTCCTCATCCTCAATTCTCAATTCTCAATCCTCAATCCTCAATCCTCAATCTTCAATCCTCAATCCTCAAACCTCGATCCTCAATCCTCAATCCTCAATCCTCAATCTTCAATCCTCAATACCCAATCCTCAATATTCAATCCTCAATCCTCAATCCTCAATATTCAAGACACAACCCTCAGCCATCAATCCTCAATACTCAACCATCAATCCTCAATTCTCAATACTCAATAGAATATTCTGAATACTCATGGTTCAATACTCAATCCACAATATTCAATAATCAAGTCTCAATCCTGAATCTTCAACCGTCAATACTCAATTTCAATTCTCAATCCTCAAATCTCAATCCCCAATACTCAATCCTCAATCGTCAATCCTCAATCCCCAATCCTCAATCTTCAATCCTCAACCTCAAACCTCAATCCTCAATCCTCAATCCTCAATCCTCAATCTTCAATCCTCAATACCCAATCCTCAATATTCAATCCTCAATCCTCAACTCTCAATCCTCAATCCTCTATCCTCAGACCTCACACATCAATACTCAACCCTCAGCCCTCGTCCTCAATCCACAACCCTCAATCCTCAATCCTCAATAATCAATCATCAATATTCAATCTTCAGTCCTCAATCCTCAATCCTCAATCCTCAATCCTCAATCCTCAATGTTCAATCCGAAATACCCAATCCTCAATCTTCAATCCTCAATCCTCAATCCTCAATCCTCAACCCTCAATACTCAATCCTCAATTCTCAGTCCTGAAACCTCAATCCTGAATCCACAATCCTCAATCTTCAATCCTCAATCATCAGTCCTCAATTTTCAATCCTCAATCATCAGTCCTCATCCTCAATTCTCAATTCTCAATCCTCTATCCTCAATCCTCAATCTTCAATCCTCAATAATCAATCTCCAATCCTAGATCCTCAATCCCCAATCTTCAAACCTTAATACTCAATCTTCAATCCTCAATACCCAGTCATCAATCTTCAATCCTCAATGCTCAATCCTCAATCCTCAATCCTCAATCCTCAGTCCTCAATCCACAATCCTCAATCCTCAAACCTCAATCCTCAACCGTCAGTCCTCGTCCTCAATCCTCAAACCTCAATCCTCGATCCTCAATATTCAATCATCAATACTCAATCTTCAATCCTCAATGCTCTATCCTCAATCCTCAATCCTCAATCTTCAACCCTCAATACACAATCTTCAATCCTCAATCCTCAATCCTCAATCCTCATTCTTCAATCCTCAATACCCAATCCTCAATCTTCAATCCCCAATCCTCAATCCTCAATTCTCAATCCTCAATCCTCAATCCCCAGACCTCAGGCATCAATACTCAACCCTCAGTCCTCGTCCTCAGTCCATAACCCTCAATCCTCAATCCTCAATCTTCAATCATCAATACTCAATCTTCAGTCCTCAATCCTCAATCCTCAATCCTCAATCCTCAATCCTCAATGTTCAATCCGCAATACCCAATCCTCAATCTTCAATCCTCAATCCTCAATCCTCAATCCTCAATTCTCAATACTCAGTCCTCAATTCTCAGTCCTCAAACCTCAATCCTGAATCCACAATCCTGAATCCTCAATCTTCAGTCCTCAGTCAACAACAATCAGTCGTCAATTCTCAGTCCTCAATAGAATATCATCAATTCACACATTTCAATCCTCAATCCTCAATCCTCAATCCTCAATCCTCAATCTTCAATCCTCAATCCTCAATCCTCAATCTTAAATCCTCAATACTCAGTCTGCAATCCTCAATCCTCAAACCTCAATCCTCAATCCTCATTCTTCAATGCTCAATGCCCAATCATCAATCTTCAATCCTCAATCCTCAATCCTCAATTCTCAACCCTCAATCCTTAATCCTCAGACCTTAAACATCAATATTCAACACTCAGTCCTCGTCCTCAATCCACAACCCTCAATCCTCAATCCTCAATTCTGAATCCTCAATCTTCAATCCTCAATCCTCAATCCTCAATACTCAATCCTCAGTCTTCAATCCTCAATACCCACTCCTCAATCTTCAATCCTCGATCCTCAATCCTCAATCCTAATTCCTCAATCCTCATTCTTCAATCATCAATACCCAATCCTCAATTTCAATCCTCAATCCTCAATCCTCAACTCTCAATCCTCAATACTCAGTCCTCAGTCCTCAGTCCTCAGTCCTCAAACCGCAATCCTCGACCCTCAGCACTCATCCTCCATTCTCAATCCTCAATCCTCAATCCTCAATCTTCAATCCTCAATATTCAATCATCAATACTCAATCTTCAATCCTCAATCCTCAAACCTCAATCCTTAATCCTCATTCTTCAATCCTAAATACCGAATCCTCAATCTTCAATCCTCAATCCTCAATCCTCAATTCTCAATCCTCAATCCTTAATCCTCAGACCTCAAACATCAATATTCAACCCTCAGCCCTCGTCCTCAATCCACAACCCTCAATCCTCAGTCCTCAATATTCAATCATCAATATTCAATCTTCAATCCTCAATCCTCAATCCTCAATCCTCAATCTTCAACCCTGAATCCTCAATCCTCAATACTCAATCCTCAATCTTCAATCCTCAATACTCAATCTTCAATCCTCAATCCTCAATCCTCAGTCCTCAATTCTCAATCCTCAATCCTTAATCCTCAGACCTCAAACATCAATATTCAACCCTCAGTCCTCGTCCTCAATCCACAACCCTCAATCCTCAGTCCCCAATATTCAATCATCAATATTCAATCTTCAATCCTCAATCCTCAATCCTCAATCCTCAATCCTCAATCCTCAATCTTCAACCCTGAATCCTCAATCCTCAATCTTCAATCCTCAATTATCAGTCCTCAATTCTCAATCCTCAATCATCAGTCCTCATCCTCAATTCTCAGTTCTCAATCCTCAATCCTCAATCCTCAATAGAATATACTGAATACTCATGGTTCAATACTCAATCCACAGTATTCAATAATCATATCTCAATCCTCAATCTTCAGTCCTCAATACTCAATTTCAATCCTCAATCCTCAATTCTCAATCCCGAATACTCAATCCTCAATCGTCAATCCTCAATCCCCAATCCTCAATCTTCAATCCTCAACCTCAATCCTCAATCCTCAATCCTCAATCCTCAATCTTCAATCCTCAATCCTCAATCCTCAATCCTCAATCATCAATCCTCAGTCCTCAATCCTCAATCCTCAATACTCAATCTGCAATCCTCAATCCTCAATCCTCAATCCGCAATCCTCATTCTTCAATCCTCAATACCCAATTCTCAATCTTCAATCCTCAATCATCAGGCCTCAATTCTCAATCCTCAATCCTCAGTCCTCATTCCTCAAACCTCAATCCTCAAACCTCAGTCCTCATCCTCAATTATCAACTCTCAATCCTCAATCCTCAATCCTCAATCTTCAATCCTCAATAATCAATCTCCAATCCTAGATCGTCAATCCCCAATCTTCAATCCTTAATACTCAATCTTCAATCCTCAATCCCCAGTCATCAATCTTCAATCCTCAATGCTCAATCCTCAATCCTCAATCCTCAGTCCTCAATCCACAATCCTCAATCCTCAAACCTCAATCCTCAACCGTCAGTCCTCGTCCTCAATCCTCAAACCTCAATCCTCAATCCTCAATATTCAATCATCAATACTCAATCTTCAATCCTCAACCCTCAATCCTCAATATTCAAGACACAACCCTCAGCCATCAATCCTCAATACTCAACCATCAATCCTCAATTCTCAATACTCAATAGAATATTCTGAATACTCATGGTTCAATACTCAATCCACAATATTCAATAATCAAGTCTCAATCCTGAATCTTCAATCGTCAATACTCAATTTCAATCCTCAATCCTCAATTCTCAATCCCCAATACTCAATCCTCAATCGTCAATCCTCAATCCCCAATCCTCAATCTTCAATCCTCAACCTCAAACCTCTATCCTCAATCCTCAATCCTCAATCCTCAATCTTCAATCCTCAATACCCAATCCTCAATCTTCAATCCTCAATCCTCAGCTCTCAATCCTCAATCCTCTATCCTCAGACCTCACACATCAATACTCAACCCTCAGCCCTCGTCCTCAATCCACAACCCTCAATCCTCAATCCTCAATAATCAATCATCAATATTCAATCTTCAGGCCTCAATCCTCAATCCTCAATCCTCAATCCTCAATCCTCAATGTTCAATCCGAAATACCCAATCCTCAATCTTCAATCCTCAATCCTCAATCCTCAATCCTCAACCCTCAATACTCAATCCTCAATTCTCAGTCCTGAAACCTCAATCCTGAATCCACAATCCTCAATCTTCAATCCTCAATCATCAGTCCTCAATTTTCAATCCTCAATCATCAGTCCTCATCCTCAATTCTCAATTCTCAATACTCTATCCTCAATCCTCAATCTTCAATCCTCAATAATCAATCTCCAATCCTAGATCCTCAATCCCCAATCTTCAAACCTTAATACTCAATCTTCAATCCTCAATACCCAGTCATCAATCTTCAATCCTCAATTCTCAATCCTCAATCCTCAATCCTCAATCCTCAGTCCTCAATCCACAATCCTCAATCCTCAAACCTCAATCCTCAACCGTCAGTCCTCGTCCTCAATCCTCAAACCTCAATCCTCGATCCTCAATATTCAATCATCAATACTCAATCTTCAATCCTCAATGCTCTATCCTCAATCCTCAATCCTCAATCCTCAATCCTCAATACCCAATCCTCAATCTTCAATCTTCAATCCTCAATCCTCAATCTTCAGTCCTCAAACATCAATCCTGAATCCTCAATCCTGAATCCTCAATCTTCAGCACTCAGGCCTCGACAATCAGTTGTCAATACTCAATCCTCAATGGAATATCATCAATTTACAGATTTCAATGCTCACTACTCAATCTGCAGTCTTCAAGTCTCTATTCTCAAACATCAATTCTCATCACTCAACCCTCAACACTCAATCCTCAATCCTCAATCCTCAATCCTCAATCCTCAGCCCTCAATCCTCATTCCTGAAACCTCAATCCTCAACCCTCAGTCCTCATCCTCAATTCTCAATTCTCAATCCTCAATCCTCAATCCCCAATCCTCAATTCTCAATCCTCAATCCTCAATCCTCAGACCTCAAACATCAATATTCAACCCTCAGTCCTCGTCCTCTATCCACAACAATCAATCCTCAATCCTCAATCTTCAATCATCAACATTCAATCTTCAATCCTCAATCCTAAATCCTCAATCCTCAATCCTCAATCCTCAATCCTCAATCCTCAATCCCCAATACTCAATCCTCAATCGTCAATCCTCAATCCCCAATCCTCAATCTTCAATCCTCAACCTCAATCCTCAATCCTCAATCCTCAATCCTCAATCTTCAATCCTCAACCCTCAATCCTCAATCCTCAATCCTCAATCCTCAATCCTCAATCCTCAATCCTCAATCCTCAATCTTCAATCCTCAATAATCAATCTCCAATCCTAGATCGTCAATCAACAATCTTCAGTCCTTAATACTCAATCTTCAATCCTCAATCCCCAGTCATCAATCTTCAATCCTCAATGCTCAATCCTCAATCCTCAATCCTCAGTCCTCAATCCACAATCCTCGATCCTCAAACCTCAATCCTCAACCGTCAGTCCTCGTCCTCAATCCTCAAACCTCAATCCTCAATCCTCAATATTCAATCATCAATACTCAATCTTCAATCCTCAATCCTCAATCCTCAATATTCAAGACACAAACCTCAGCCATCAATCCTCAATACTCAACCATCAATCCTCAATTCTCAATACTCAATAGAATATTCTGAATACTCATGGTTCAATACTCAATCCACAATATTCAATAATCAAGTCTCAATCCTGAATCTTCAATCGTCAATACTCAATTTCAATCCTCAATCCTCAATTCTCAATCCCCAATACTCAATCCTCAAACGTCAGTCCTCAATCCCCAATCCTCAATCTTCAATCCTCAACCTCAAACCTCAATCCTCAATCCTCAATCCTCAATCCTCAATCTTCAATCCTCAATACCCAATCCTCAATATTCAATCCTCAATCCTCATCTCTCAATCCTCAATCCTCTATCCTCAGACCTCACACATCAATACTCAACCCTCAGCCCTCGTCCTCAATCCACAACCCTCAATCCTCAATCCTCAATAATCAATCATCAATATTCAATCTTCAATCTTCAGTCCTCAATCCTCAATCCTCAATCCTCAATCCTCAATCCTCAATGTTCAGTCCGAAATACCCAATCCTCAATCTTCAATCCTCAATCCTCAATCCTCAATCCTCAACCCTCAATACTCAATCCTCAATTCTCAGTCCTGAAACCTCAATCCTGAATCCACAATCCTCAATCTTCAATCCTTAATCATCAGTCCTCAATTTTCAATCCTCAATCATCAGTCCTCATCCTCAATTCTCAATTCTCAACCCTCTATCCTCAATCCTCAATCTTCAATCCTCAATAATCAATCTCCAATCCTAGATCCTCAATCCCCAATCTTCAAACCTTAATACTCAATCTTCAATCCTCAATACCCAGTCATCAATCTTCAATCCTCAATGCTCAATCCTCAATCCTCAATCCTCAGTCCTCTATCCACAATCCTCAATCCTCAAACCTCAATCCTCAACCGTCAGTCCGCGTCCTCAATCCTCAAACCTCAATCCTCGATCCTCAATATTCAATCATCAATACTCAATCTTCAATCCTCAATGCTCTATCCTCAATCCTCAATCCTCAATCCTCAATCCTCAATACGCAATCCTCAATCTTCAATCTTCAATCCTCAATCCTCAATCTTCAGTCCTCAAACATCAATCCTGAATCCTCAATCCTGAATCCTCAATCTTCAGCACTCAGTCCTCAACAATCAGTTGTCAATCCTCAATCCTCAATGGAATATCATCAATTTACAGATTTCAATGCTCACTACTCAATCTGCAGTCTTCAAGTCTCTATTCTCAAACATCAATTCTCATCACTCAACTCTCAACACTCAATCCTCAATCCTCAATCCTCAATCCTCAATCCTCAACCCTCAATCCTCATTCCTCAAACCTCAATCCTCAACCCTCAGTCCTCATCCTCAATTCTCAATTCTCAATCCTCAATCCTCAATCCTCAATCCTCAATTCTCAATCCTCAATCCTCAATCCTCCGACCTCAAACATCAATATTCAACCCTCAGTCCTCGTCCTCTATCCACAACAATCAATCCTCAATCCTCAATCTTCAATCATCAACATTCAATCTTCAATCCTCAATCCTAAATCCTCAATCCTCAATCCTCAATCCTCAATCCTCAATCGTCTATCCTCAATCTTCAATCCTCAATACTCAATCTTCAATCCCCAATCCCCAATTCTCAATCCTCAATCCTCAATGTTCAATACTCAATACTCAATCTTCAAACCTCAATCCTCAACCGTCAGTCCTCGTCCTCAATCCTCAAACCTCAATCCTCAATCCTCAATATTCAATCATCAATACTCAATCTTCAATCCTCAATCCTCAATCCTCAATCCTCAACCCTCAATCCTCAATCCTCAATCCTCAATCCTCAATCCTCAATACTCAATCTGCAATCCTCAATCCTCAATCCTCAATCCTCAATCCTCATTCTTCTATCCTCAATACCCAATCCTCAATCTTCAATCCTCTATCCACAATCCTCAATTCTCAATCCTCAATCCTCAATCCTCAGACCTCAAACATCAATATTCACCCCTCAGTCCTCGTCCTCTGTCCACAACCTTCAATCCTCAATTCTCAATCTTCAATCGTCAATATTCAATCTTCAATACTCAATCCTCAATCCTCAATCCTCAATCCTCAATCCTCAATCCTCAATCCTCAATCTTCAATCCTCAATACTCAATCTTCAATCCTCAATCCTCAATCCTCAATCCTCAACCCTCAACCCTCAATCCTCAATCCTCAATCCTCAATCCTCAATACTCAATCTGCAATCCTCAATCCTCAATCCTCAATCCTCAATCCTCATTCTTCAATCCTCAATACCCAATCCTCAATCTTCAATCCTCTATCCTCAATCCTCAATTCTCAATCCTCAATCCTCAATCCTCAGACCTCAAACATCAATATTCACCCCTCAGTCCTCGTCCTCTATCCACAACCTTCAATCCTCAATCCTCAATCTTCAATCATCAATATTCAATCTTCAATACTCAATCCTCAATCCTCAATCCTCAATCCTCAATCCTCAATCCTCAATCTTCAATCCTCAATACTCAATCTTCAATCCTCAATCCTCAATCCTCAATCCTCAACCCTCAACCCTCAATCCTCAATTCTCAATCCTCAATCGTCAATACTCAATCTGCAATCCTCAATACTCTATCCTCAATCCTCAATCCTCATTCTTCAATCCTCAATACCCAATCCTCAATCTTCGATCCTCTATCCTCAATCCTCAATTCTCAATCCTCAATCCTCAATCCTCAGACCTCAAACATCAATATTCACCCCTCAGTCCTCGTCCTCTATCCACAACCTTCAATCCTCAATCCTCAATCTTCAATTATCAATATTCAATCTTCAATGCTCAATCCTCAATCCTCAATCCTCAATCCTCAATCCTCAATCCTCAATCCTCAATCCTCAATTCTCAATCCTCAATCCTCCGACCTCAAACATCAATATTCAACCCTCAGTCCTCGTCCTCTATCCACAACAATCAATCCTCATTCCTCAATCTTCAATCATCAACATTCAATCTTCAATCCTCAATCCTAAATCCTCAATCCTCAATCCTCAATCCTCAATCCTCAATCCTCTATCCTCAATCTTCAATCCTCAATACTCAATCTTCAATCCCCAATCCCCAATTCTCAATCCTCAATCCTCAATGTTCAATACTCAATACTCAATCTTCAATCCTCAATCCTCAATCCTCAATATTCAAGACACAACCCTCAGCCATCAATCCTCAATACTCAACCATCAATCCTCAATTCTCAATACTCAATAGAATATTCTGAATACTCATAGTTCAATACTCAATCCACAATATTCAATAATCAAGTCTCAATCCTGAATCTTCAATCGTCAATACTCAATTTCAATCCTCAATCCTCAATTCTCAATCCCCAATACTCAATCCTCAATCGTCAATCCTCAATCCCCAATCCTCAATCTTCAATCCTCAACCTCAAACCTCAATCCTCAATCCTCAATCCTCAATCCTCAATCTTCAATCCTCAATACCCAATCCTCAATATTCAATCCTCAATCCTCAACTCTCAATCCTCAATCCTCTATCCTCAGACCTCACACATCAATACTCAACCCTCAGCCCTCGTCCTCAATCCACAACCCTCAATCCTCAATCCTCAATAATCAATCATCAATATTCAATCTTCAGTCCTCAATCCTCAATCCTCAATCCTCAATCCTCAATCCTCAATGTTCAGTCCGAAATACCCAATCCTCAATCTTCAATCCTCAATCCTCAATCCTCAATCCTCAACCCTCAATACTCAATCCTCAATTCTCAGTCCTGAAACCTCAATCCTGAATCCACAATCCTCAATCTTCAATCCTCAATCATCAGTCCTCAATTTTCAATCCTCAATCATCAGTCCTCATCCTCAATTCTCAATTCTCAATCCTCCATCCTCAATCTTTAATCCTCAATACTGAAACTTCAATCCCCAATCCTCAATCCTCAATCCTCAATCCTCATTCTTCAATCCTCAATACCCAATCCTCAATCTTCAAACCTCGGTCCTCAATTCGCAATCCACAATCCTCAATCCTCAGACCTCAATCCTCAACCGTCCGTCCTCATCCTCCATCCTCCATCCTCAATCCTCAAGCGTCAATCCTCAATACTCAATCTCAAACCTCAATCCTCAATCCTCTATCTTCAATCCTCAATACTCAATCTTCAATCCTCAATCTTCAATCCTCAATCCTCAATACTCTATCCTCAATCCTCAATCCTCAAAACTCAATCCTCAGCCCTCAATCCTCATCCCTCAAACCTCAATCCTCAACCCTCAGTCCTCATCCTCAATTCTCTATTCTCAATTCTCAATCCTCAATCCTCAATCCTCAATCTTCAATCCTCAATAATGAATCTCCAATCCTAGATCCTCAATCCCCAATCTTCAACCCTTAATCTTCAATCCTCAGTCATAAATCCTCATTCTTCAATACTCAATCGTCAATCCTCTGTCCTCAATCCTCAATCCTCAATCCTCAATCCTCAATATTCAATCCTCAATACTCAACCTTCAATCCTCAATCCTCAATCCTCAATCCTCAATCCTCAGTCATAAATCCTCAATCTTCAATACTCAATCGTCAATCCCCATTCCTCAATCCTCAACCCTCAATCCTCAAACCTCAATCCTCAACCGTCAGTCCTCGTCCTCAATCCTCAACCCTCAATCCTCAATCCTCAATCCTCAATCTTCAATAATCAATAATCAATCTTCAATCCTCAATCATCAATCCTCAATCCTCAATCCTCAATCCTCAATCTTCAATCCTCAATCCTCAATCCTCAATCCTCAATCCTCAACCCTCAATCATCAATCCTCAACGGTCAGACCTCGTCCTCAATCCTCAAACCTCAATCCTCAATCTTCAATCCTCAATACCCAATCCTCAATATTCAATCCTCAATCCTCAACTCTCAATCCTCAATCCTCTATCCTCAGACCTCACACATCAATACTCAACCCTCAGCCCTCGTCCTCAATCCACAACCCTCAATCCTCAATCCTCAATAATCAATCATCAATATTCAATCTTCAGTCCTCAATCCTCAATCCTCAATCCTCAATCCTCAATCCTCAATGTTCAGTCCGAAATACCCAATCCTCAATCTTCAATCCTCAATCCTCAATCCTCAATCCTCAACCCTCAATACTCAATCCTCAATTCTCAGTCCTGAAACCTCAATCCTGAATCCACAATCCTCAATCTTCAATCCTCAATCATCAGTCCTCAATTTTCAATCCTCAATCATCAGTCCTCATCCTCAATTCTCAATTCTCAATCCTCTATCCTCAATCCTCAATCTTCAATCCTCAATAATCAATCTCCAATCCTAGATCCTCAATCCCCAATCTTCAAACCTTAATACTCAATCTTCAATCCTCAATACCCAGTCATCAATCTTCAATCCTCAATGCTCAATCCTCAATCCTCAATCCTCAGTCCTCTATCCACAATCCTCAATCCTCAAACCTCAATCCTCAACCGTCAGTCCTCGTCCTCAATCCTCAAACCTCAATCCTCGATCCTCAATATTCAATCATCAATACTCAATCTTCAATCCTCAATGCTCTATCCTCAATCCTCAATCCTCAATCCTCAATCCTCAATACCCAATCCTCAATCTTCAATCTTCAATCCTCAATCCTCAATCTTCAGTCCTCAAACATCAATCCTGAATCCTCAATCCTGAATCCTCAATCTTCAGCACTCAGTCCTCAACAATCAGTTGTCAATCCTCAATCCTCAATGGAATATCATCAATTTACAGATTTCAATGCTCACTACTCAATCTGCAGTCTTCAAGTCTCTATTCTCAAACATCAATTCTCATCACTCAACTCTCAACACTCAATCCTCAATCCTCATTCCTCAATCCTCAATCCTCAACCCTCAATCCTCATTCCTCAAACCTCAATCCTCAACCCTCAGTCCTCATCCTCAATTCTCAATTCTCAATCCTCAATCCTCAATCCTCAATCCTCAATTCTCAATCCTCAATCCTCAATCCTCCGACCTCAAACATCAATATTCAACCCTCAGTCCTCGTCCTCTATCCACAACAATCAATCCTCAATCCTCAATCTTCAATCATCAACATTCAATCTTCAATCCTCAATCCTAAATCCTCAATCCTCAATCCTCAATCCTCAATCCTCAATCGTCTATCCTCAATCTTCAATCCTCAATACTCAATCTTCAATCCCCAATCCCCAATTCTCAATCCTCAATCCTCAATGTTCAATACTCAATACTCAATCTTCAAACCTCAATCCTCAACCGTCAGTCCTCGTCCTCAATCCTCAAACCTCAATCCTCAATCCTCAATATTCAATCATCAATACTCAATCTTCAATCCTCAATCCTCAATCCTCAATCCTCAACCCTCAATCCTCAATCCTCAATCCTCAATCCTCAATCCTCAATACTCAATCTGCAATCCTCAATCCTCAATCCTCAATCCTCAATCCTCATTCTTCTATCCTCAATACCCAATCCTCAATCTTCAATCCTCTATCCTCAATCCTCAATTCTCAATCCTCAATCCTCAATCCTCAGACCTCAAACATCAATATTCACCCCTCAGTCCTCGTCCTCTGTCCACAACCTTCAATCCTCAATTCTCAATCTTCAATCGTCAATATTCAATCTTCAATACTCAATCCTCAATCCTCAATCCTCAATCCTCAATCCTCAATCCTCAATCCTCAATCTTCAATCCTCAATACTCAATCTTCAATCCTCAATCCTCAATCCTCAATCCTCAACCCTCAACCCTCAATCCTCAATCCTCAATCCTCAATCCTCAATACTCAATCTGCAATCCTCAATCCTCAATCCTCAATCCTCAATCCTCATTCTTCAATCCTCAATACCCAATCCTCAATCTTCAATCCTCTATCCTCAATCCTCAATTCTCAATCCTCAATCCTCAATCCTCAGACCTCAAACATCAATATTCACCCCTCAGTCCTCGTCCTCTATCCACAACCTTCAATCCTCAATCCTCAATCTTCAATCATCAATATTCAATCTTCAATACTCAATCCTCAATCCTCAATCCTCAATCCTCAATCCTCAATCCTCAATCTTCAAACCTCAATACTCAATCTTCAATCCTCAATCCTCAATCCTCAATCCTCAACCCTCAACCCTCAATCCTCAATTCTCAATCCTCAATCGTCAATACTCAATCTGCAATCCTCAATACTCTATCCTCAATCCTCAATCCTCATTCTTCAATCCTCAATACCCAATCCTCAATCTTCGATCCTCTATCCTCAATCCTCAATTCTCAATCCTCAATCCTCAATCCTCAGACCTCAAACATCAATATTCACCCCTCAGTCCTCGTCCTCTATCCACAACCTTCAATCCTCAATCCTCAATCTTCAATTATCAATATTCAATCTTCAATGCTCAATCCTCAATCCTCAATCCTCAATCCTCAATCCTCAATCCTCAATCCTCAATCCTCAATTCTCAATCCTCAATCCTCCGACCTCAAACATCAATATTCAACCCTCAGTCCTCGTCCTCTATCCACAACAATCAATCCTCAATCCTCAATCTTCAATCATCAACATTCAATCTTCAATCCTCAATACTAAATCCTCAATCCTCAATCCTCAATCCTCAATCCTCAATCCTCTATCCTCAATCTTCAATCCTCAATACTCAATCTTCAATCCCCAATCCCCAATTCTCAATCCTCAATCCTCAATGTTCAATACTCAATACTCAATCTTCAATCCTCAATCCTCAATCCTCAATATTCAAGACACAACCCTCAGCCATCAATCCTCAATACTCAACCATCAATCCTCAATTCTCAATACTCAATAGAATATTCTGAATACTCATAGTTCAATACTCAATCCACAATATTCAATAATCAAGTCTCAATCCTGAATCTTCAATCGTCAATACTCAATTTCAATCCTCAATCCTCAATTCTCAATCCCCAATACTCAATCCTCAATCGTCAATCCTCAATCCCCAATCCTCAATCTTCAATCCTCAACCTCAAACCTCAATCCTCAATCCTCAATCCTCAATCCTCAATCTTCAATCCTCAATACCCAATCCTCAATATTCAATCCTCAATCCTCAACTCTCAATCCTCAATCCTCTATCCTCAGACCTCACACATCAATACTCAACCCTCAGCCCTCGTCCTCAATCCACAACCCTCAATCCTCAATCCTCAATAATCAATCATCAATATTCAATCTTCAGTCCTCAATCCTCAATCCTCAATCCTCAATCCTCAATCCTCAATGTTCAGTCCGAAATACCCAAACCTCAATCTTCAATCCTCAATCCTCAATCCTCAATCCTCAACCCTCAATACTCAATCCTCAATTCTCAGTCCTGAAACCTCAATCCTGAATCCACAATCCTCAATCTTCAATCCTCAATCATCAGTCCTCAATTTTCAATCCTCAATCATCAGTCCGCATCCTCAATTCTCAATTCTCAATCCTCTATCCTCAATCCTCAATCTTCAATCCTCAATAATCAATCTCCAACCCTAGATCCTCAATCCCCAATCTTCAAACCTTAATACTCAATCTTCAATCCTCAATACCCAGTCATCAATCTTCAATCCTCAATGCTCAATCCTCAATCCTCAATCCTCAGTCCTCAATCCACAATCCTCAATCCTCAAACCTCAATCCTCAACCGTCAGTCCTCGTCCTCAATCCTCAAACGTCAATCCTCGATCCTCAATATTCAATCATCAATACTCAATCTTCAATCCTCAATGCTCTATCCTCAATCCTCAATCCTCAATCCTCAATCCTCAATACCCAATCCTCAATCTTCAATCTTCAATCCTCAATCCTCAATCTTCAGTCCTCAAACATCAATCCTGAATCCTCAATCCTGAATCCTCAACCCTCAATTCTCAGTCCTCAAACCTCAATCCCTAATCCTCAATCCTGAATCCTCAATCTTCAGCCCTTAGTCCTCTTAAATCAATTGTCAATCCTCAGTCCTCAATAGAATATCCTCAATTCACAGTTTTCAATACTCAATCCCCATTCTTCACTCTTCAAATCTCAATCCACAAATATCAATTCTCTTCACTAAACCATCAACACTCAGTCCTCAATCTTCAATCCTCAATCCTCAATCCTCAACCTTCAATCCTCAATAATGAATCCTCAATCATCAATCCTCAATCCTCAATCCTCAATCCTCAATCCTGAATATTCAATCCTCAGTCCCCAATCCTAAATCTTCAATCCTCAGTCCTCAATCCTCAATCCTCAATCCTCAATACTCAGTCCTCAGTCCTCAAACCTCAATGCTCAATCCTCAATCCTCTAGCATCAATCCTCAATCTTCAATACTCAATACTCAATCCTCAATCCTCAATCCTCAATCCTCAATCCTCAATGTTCAATCCGCAATTCCCAATCCTCAATCTTCAATCCTCAATCCTCAATCCTCAATCCTCAATTCTCAATACTCAGTCCTCAATTCTCCGTCCTCAAACCTCAATCCTGAATCCACAACCCTGAATCCTCAATCTTCAGACCTCAGTCCTCAACAATCAGTCGTCAATTCTCAGTCCTCAATAGAATATCATCAATTCACACATTTCAATACTCAATACTCAATCTGCAATCTTCAAATCTCCATCCACAAACATCAATTCTCATCACTCAACCCACAACACTCAGTCCCCAATCCTCAATCTCCAATCCTCATTCCTCAATCCTCAATTCTCAATCCTCAATCCTCAGTCCTCAGACCTCAAACCTCAATTCGTCAACTCTCAGCCCTCATCCTCTATCCTCAATCCTCAAACTTCAATCCTCAATCCTCAATCCGCAAGCCTCAATCCTCAATCCTCAATCCTCATTCCTCAAACCTCAATCCTCAACCCTCAATTCTCAATCCTCAATCTTCAATCCTCAATCCTCAATCCTCAATCCTCAATCCCCAATCCTCTATCCTCAGGCAGCAATACTCAATCTTCAATACTCAATCCTCAATCCTCAATCCTCAATCCTCAATCCTCAACCCTCAATCCTCATTCCTCAAACCTCAATCCTCAACCCTCAGTCCTCATCCTCAATTCTCAATTCTCAATCCTCAATTCTCAATACTCAATATTCAATCCTCAATAATCAACCTCCAATCCTAGATCCTCAATCCCCAATCTTCAATCCTTAATCCTCAATCTTCAATCCTTAATTCTCAATCGTCAATCTTCAATCCTCAATACTCAACATTCAATCCTCAATCCTCAGTCCTCAATCCTCAATCCTTAATCCTCAATCGTCAATCTTCAATCCTCAATACTCAATCTTCAATCCTCAATCCTCAATCCTCAATCCTCAATCCTCATTCTTCAATACTCAATACCCAACACTCAATCTTCAATCCTCAATCCTCAATCCTCAATTCTCAATCCTCAATCCTCAGTCCTCTGTCCTCAAACTTCAATCCTCAACCCTCAGCCCTCATCCTCCATCCTCAATCCTCAATCATCAATCCTCAATCTTATATCCTCAATATTCAATCTTCAATCCTCAATCCTCAATCCTCAATCCTCAATCCTCAATCCTCAGTGATCAATACACAATCTTCAATACTCAATCCTCAATCCTCAATCCTCAATCCTCAATCCTCAATCCTCAATCCTCAATCCTCAATCCTCAATCCTCAATCCCCATTTCCCAAACCTCAATCCTCAACCCTCAGATCTCATCCTCAATTCTCAATTCTCAATCCTCAATCATCAATCCTCAATCTTCAATCCTCAATCCTCAATCCTCAATCCTCAATCCTCAGTACTCAATCCTCAATACTCAATCTTCAATCCTCAATCGTCAGTCCTCAATCCCCGATCCTCAATCTTCAATCCTCAACCTCAATCCTCAATCCTCAATCCTCAATCCTCAATCTTCAATCCTTAATCCTCAATCCTCAATCCTCAATCCTCAATCCTCAATCCTCAATCCACAATCCTCAATCCTCAAACCTCAGTCCTCAACCGTCAGTCCTCGTCCTCAATCCTCAAACCTCAATCCTCAATCCTCAATATTCAGTCATCGATACTCAATCTTCAATCCTCAATGCTCTATCCTCAATCCTCAATCCTCAATCCTCAATATTCAAGACACAACCCTCAGCCATCAATCCTCAATACTCAACCATCAATCCTCAATTCTCAATACTCAATAGAATATTCTGAATACACATGGTTCAATACTCAATCCACAATATTCAATAATCAAGTCTCAATCCTGAATATTCAATCGTCAATACTCAATTTCAACCCTCAATCCCCAATTCTCAATCCCCAATACTCAATCCTCAATCGTCAATCCTCAATCCCCAATCCTCAATCTTCAATCCTCAACCTCAATCCTCAATCCTCAATCCTCAATCCTCAATCCTCAATCCTCAATCCTCAATACTCAATCTGCAATCGTCAATCCTCAATCCTCAATCGTCAATCCTCATTCTTCAATCCTCAATACCCAATCTTCAATCTTCAATCCTCAATCCTCAATCCCCAATTCTCAATCCTCAATCCTCAATCCTCAGACCTCAAACATCAATATTCAACCCTCAGTCCTCGTCCTCTATCCACAACCATCAATCCTCAATCCTCAACCTTCAATCATCAATATTCAAACTTCAATCCTCAATCCTCAATCCTCAATCCTCAATCCACAATCCTCAACCTTCAATCCTCAATCCTCAATCCTCAATCCTCAATCTTCAATCCTCAACCTCAATCCTCAGTCCTCAATCCTCAATTCTCTATCCTCAATCCTCAATCTTCAATCCTCAATACTCAATCTTCAATCCCCAATTCTCAATTCTCAATCCTCAATCCTCAATGTTCAATCCTCAATACTCAATCTTCAATCCTCAATCTTCAATCCTCAATACTCAATCTTCAATCCTCAATCCTCAATGTTCAATCCTCAATACTCAATCTTCAATCCTCAATACCCAATCCTCAATCTTCAATCCTCAATCCTCAATCCTCAATTCTCAATCCTCAATCCTCAACCCTCAGACCTCAAACATCAATATTCAACCCTCAGTCCTCGTCCTCTATCCACAACCATCAATCCTCAATCCTCAATCTTCAATCATCAATATTCAATCTTCAATCCTCAATCCTAAATCCTCAATCCTCAGTCCTCAATCCTCAATTCTCAATCCTCAATCCTCAATCCTCAATCCTCAATCCTCAGACCTCAATACTCAATCCTCAATTCTCAGTCCTGAAACCTCAATCCTGAATCCACAATCCTCAATCTTCAATCCTCAATCATCAGTTCTCAATTCTCAATCCTCAATCATCAGTCCTCATTCCTCAAACCTCAATCCTCAACCCTCAGTCCTCATCCTCAATTCTCAATTCTCAATCCGCAATCCTCAATCCTCAATCTTCAATCCTCAATAGTCAATCTCCAATCCTAGATCCTCAATCCCCAATCGTCAATCCTTAATACTCAATCTTCAATCCTCAATCCCCAGTCATCAATCTTCAATCCTCAATGCTCAATCCTCAATCCTCAGTCCTCAATCCACAATCCTCAATCCTCAAACCTCAATCCTCAACCGTCAGTCCTCGTCCTCAATCCTCAAACCTCAATCCTCAATCCTCAATATTCAATCATCAATACTCAATCTTCAATCCTCAATCCTCAATCCTCAATCCTCAACCCTCAATCCTCAATCCTCAATCCTCAATCCTCAATCCTCAATACTCAATCTGCAATCCTCAATCCTCAATCCTCAATCCTCAATCCTCATTCTTCTATCCTCAATACCCAATCCTCAATCTTCAATCCTCTATCCTCAATCCTCAATTCTCAATCCTCAATCCTCAATCCTCAGACCTCAAACATCAATATTCACCCCTCAGTCCTCGTCCTCTGTCCACAACCTTCAATCCTCAATTCTCAATCTTCAATCGTCAATATTCAATCTTCAATACTCAATCCTCAATCCTCAATCCTCAATCCTCAATCCTCAATCCTCAATCTTCAATCCTCAATACTCAATCTTCAATCCTCAATCCTCAATCCTCAATCCTCAACCCTCAACCCTCAATCCTCAATCCTCAATCCTCAATCCTCAATACTCAATCTGCAATCCTCAATCCTCAATCCTCAATCCTCAATCCTCATTCTTCAATCCTCAATACCCAATCCTCAATCTTCAATCCTCTATCCTCAATCCTCAATTCTCAATCCTCAATCCTCAATCCTCAGACCTCAAACATCAATATTCACCCCTCAGTCCTCGTCCTCTATCCACAACCTTCAATCCTCAATCCTCAATCTTCAATCATCAATATTCAATCTTCAATACTCAATCCTCAATCCTCAATCCTCAATCCTCAATCCTCAATCCTCAATCTTCAATCCTCAATACTCAATCTTCAATCCTCAATCCTCAATCCTCAATCCTCAACCCTCAACCCTCAATCCTCAATTCTCAATCCTCAATCCTCAATACTCAATCTGCAATCCTCAATACTCTATCCTCAATCCTCAATCCTCATTCTTCAATCCTCAATACCCAATCCTCAATCTTCGATCCTCTATCCTCAATCCTCAATTCTCAATCCTCAATCCTCAATCCTCAGACCTCAAACATCAATATTCACCCCTCAGTCCTCGTCCTCTATCCACAACCTTCAATCCTCAATCCTCAATCTTCAATTATCAATATTCAATTTTCAATGCTCAATCCTCAATCCTCAATCCTCAATCCTCAATCCTCAATCCTCAATCCTCAATCCTCAATCCTCAATCTTCAATCCTCAATACTCAATCTTCAATCCCCAATCCTCAATTCTCAATCCTCAAGCCTCAATGTTCAATCCTCAATACTCAATCTTCAATCCTCATTACTCAATCCTCAATCCTCAATCCTCTATCCTCTATCCTCATTCTTCAATCCTCAACACCCAATCCTCAATCTTCAATCCTCAATCCTCAACTCTCAATCCTCAAACCTCAATCCTCAGACCTCACACATCAATACTCAGCCCTCAGTCCTCGTCCTCAATTCACAACCCTCAATCCTCAATCCTCAATCATCAATCATCAATATTCAATCTTCAGTCCTCAATCCTCAATCCTCAATCCTCAATCCTCAATCCTCAATGTTCAATCCACAATACCCAATTCTCAATCTTCAATCCTCAATCCTCAATCCTCAGTCCTCAATCCTCAATACTCAATCCTCAATTCTCAGTCCTCAAACCTCAATCCTGAATCCACAATCCTGAATCCTCAACCTTCAGTCGTCAGTCCTCAACAATCATTCGTCAGTTCTCAATCCTCAATAGAATATCGTCAATTCACACCCTTCAATACTCAATACTCAGTCTGCAATCTTAAAATCTCTATCCACAAACTTCAATTCTCATCACTCAACCCTCAGCACTCAGTCCCCCATCCTCAATCTTCAATCCTCAATCATCAATCCTCAATTCTCAATACTCAATCCTCAGTCCTCAGACCTCAAACCTCAATCCTCAATAATCGATTACCAATCCTAGATCCTCAATCCTCAATCCTCAATCCCCAATCATCAATCGTCAATAATCAATCTCCAATCCTAGGTCCTGAATCCGCAACCATCAATCCTCAATCCTCAATCCTCATCCTTCAATCCTCAATACCCAATCTTCAATCTTCAATCCTCAATCATCAGTCCTCAATTCTCAATCCTCAATCCTCAGTCCTCAGTCGTCAAACCTCAGTCCCCGACCCTCAGCCCTCATCCTCAATCCTCGGTCCTCAATCCTCAATCCTCAAACATCAATCCTCTACCGCCAGTCCTCGTCCTCAATCCTCAAACCTCAATCCTCAATCCTCAATATTCAATCATCAATACTCAATCTTCAATCCTCAATCCTCAATCCTCAATCCTCAATCCCCAATCCTCAATATTCAACACACAACCCTCAGCCAACATTCCTCAATACTCAACCATCAATCCTCAATACTCAATATTCAATCATCAATACTCAATCTTCAATCCTCAGTGCTCTATCCTCAATCCTCAATCCTCAATCCTCAATATTCAAGACACAACCCTCAGCCACCAATCCTCAATACCCAACCATCAATCCTCAATTCCCAATACTCAATAGAATATTCTGAATACTCATGGTTCAATACTCAATTCACAATATTCAATAATCAAACCTCAATCCTCAATCTTCAGTCCTCAATACTCAACTTCAATCCTCAATCCTCAATTCTCAATCCCCAATACTCAATCCTCAATCGTCAATCCTCAATCCCCAATCCTCAATCTTCAATCCTCAACCTCAATCCTCAATCCTCAATCCTCAATCCTCAATATTCAATCCTCAATACTCAATCTTCTATCCTCAATCCTCAATCCTCAATCCTCAAACCTCAGTCCTCAATCCTCAATCCTCAATCCTCAATCCTCAATCCTCAATCCTCAATCCTCAATACTCAATCTGCAATCGTCAATCCTCAATCCTCAATCGTCAATCCTCATTCTTCAATCCTCAATACCCAATCTTCAATCTTCAATCCTCAATCCTCAATCCTCAATTCTCAATCCTCAATCCTCAATCCTCAGACCTCAAACATCAATATTCAACCCTCAGTCCTCGTCCTCTATCCACAACCATCAATCCTCAATCCTCAACCTTCAATCATCAATATTCAAACTTCAATCCTCAATCCTCAATCCTCAATCCTCAATCCACAATCCTCAACCTTCAATCCTCAATCCTCAATCCTCAATCCTCAGTCCTCAATCTTCAATCCTCAATACTCAATCTTCAATCCCCAATCCTCAATTCTCAATCCTCAATCCTCAATCTTCAATCCTCAATGCTCAATCTTCTATCCCCAATCCTCAATTCTCAATCCTCAAGCCTCAATGTTCAATCCTCAATACTCAATCTTCAATCCTCAATCCTCAAACCTCAATCCTCAATCCTCATTCTTCAATCCTCAATACCCAATCCTCAATCTTCAATCCTCAATCCTCAACTCTCAATCCTCAATCCTCAATCCTCAGACCTCACACATCAATACTCAACCCTCAGTCCTCGTCCTCAATCCACAACGCTCAATCCTCAATCCTCAATCATCAATCATCAATATTCAATCTTCAGTCCTTAATCCTCAATCCTCAATCCTCAATCCTCAATCCTCAATGTTCAATCCGAAATAGCCAATCCTCAATCTTCAATCCTCAATCCTCAATCCTCAATCCTCAACCCTCAATACTCAATCCCCAATTCTCAGTCCTCAAACCTCAATCCTGAATCCACAATCCTCAATCTTCAATCCTCAATCATCAGTCCTCAATTCTCAATCCTCAATCCTCAGTCCTCATTCCTCAAACCTCAATCCTCAACCCTCAGTCCTCATCCTCAATTCTCAATTCTCAATCCTCAATCCTCAACCCTCAGACCTCAAACATCAATATTCAACCCTCAGTCCTCGTCCTCTATCCACAACCATCAATCCTCAATCCTCAATCTTCAATCATCAATTCTCAATCCTCAATCCTCAATCTTCAATCCTCAATACTCAATCTTCAATCCCCAATCCTCAATTCTCAATCCTCAATCCTCAATGTTCAATCCTCAATACTCAATCTTCAATCCTCAATCGTCAATGCTCAATCCTCAATCCTCAATCCTCAATCCTCAGACCTCACACATGAATACTCAACCCTCAGTCCTCGTCCTCAATCCACAACCCTCAATCCTCAAACCTCAATCATCAATCATCAATATTCAATCTTCAGTCCTCAATCCTCAATCCTCAATCCTCAATCCTCAATCCTCAATGTTCAACCCGAAATACCCAATCCTCAATCTTCAATCCTCAATCCTCAATCCTCAATCCTCAACCCTCAATACTCAATCCTCAATTCTCAGTCCTGAAACCTCAATCCTGAATCCACAATCCTCAATCTTCAATCCTCAATCATCAGTTCTCAATTCTCAATCCTCAATCATCAGTCCTCATTCCTCAAACCTCAATCCTCAACCCTCAGTCCTCATCCTCAATTCTCAATTCTCAATCCTCAATCCTCAATCCTCAATCTTCAATCCTCAATAGTCAATCTCCAATCCTAGATCCTCAATCCCCAATCGTCAATCCTTAATACTCAATCTTCAATCCTCAATCCCCAGTCATCAATCTTCAATCCTCAATGCTCAATCCTCAATCCTCAGTCCTCAATCCACAATCCTCAATCCTCAAACCTCAATCCTCAACCGTCAGCCCTCGTCCTCAATCCTCAAACCTCAATCCTCAATCCTCAATCTTCAATCCTCAATACTCAATCTTCAATCCTCAATCCTCAATCCTCAATCCTCAACCCTCAACCCTCAATCCTCAATCCTGAATCCTCAATCCTCAATACTCAATCTGCAATCCTCAATCCTCAATCCTCAATCCTCAATCCTCATTCTTCAATCCTCAATACCCAATCCTCAATCTTCAATCCTCTATCCTCAATCCTCAATTCTCAATCCTCAATCCTCAATCCTCAGACCTCAAACATCAATATTCACCCCTCAGTCCTCGTCCTCTATCCACAACCTTCAATCCTCAATCCTCAATCTTCAATCATCAATATTCAATCTTCAATACTCAATCCTCAATCCTCAATCCTCAATCCTCAATCCTCAATCCTCAATCTTCAATCCTCAATACTCAATCTTCAATCCTCAATCCTCAATCCTCAATCCTCAACCCTCAACCCTCAATCCTCAATTCTCAATCCTCAATCCTCAATACTCAATCTGCAATCCTCAATACTCTATCCTGAATCCTCAATCCTCATTCTTCAATCCTCAATACCCAATCCTCAATCTTCGATCCTCTATCCTCAATCCTCAATTCTCAATCCTCAATCCTCAATCCTCAGACCTCAAACATCAATATTCACCCCTCAGTCCTCGTCCTCTATCCACAACCTTCAATCCTCAATCCTCAATCTTCAATTATCAATATTCAATCTTCAATGCTCAATCCTCAATCCTCAATCCTCAATCCTCAATCCTCAATCCTCAATCCTCAATCCTCAATCCTCAATCCTCAATCTTCAATCCTCAATACTCAATCTTCAATCCCCAATCCTCAATTCTCAATCCTCAAGCCTCAATGTTCAATCCTCAATACTCAATCTTCAATCCTCATTACTCAATCCTCAATCCTCAATCCTCTATACTCTATACTCATTCTTCAAACCTCAACACCCAATCCTCAATCTTCAATCCTCAATCCTCAACTCTCAATCCTCAAACCTCAATCCTCAGACCTCACACATCAATACTCAGCCCTCAGTTCTCGTCCTCAATTCACAACCCTCAATCCTCAATCCTCAATCATCAATCATCAATATTCAATCTTCAGTCCTCAATCCTCAATCCTCAATCCTCAATCCTCAATCCTCAATGTTCAATCCACAATACCCAATTCTCAATCTTCAATCCTCAATCCTCAATCCTCAATCCTCAATCCTCAATACTCAATCCTCAATTCTCAGTCCTCAAACCTCAATCCTGAATCCACAATCCTGAATCCTCAACCTTCAGTCGTCAGTCCTCAACAATCATTCGTCAGTTCTCAATCCTCAATAGAATATCGTCAATTCACACCTTTCAATACTCAATACTCAGTCTGCAATCTTAAAATCTCTATCCACAAACTTCAATTCTCATCACTCAACCCTCAGCACTCAGTCCCCCATCCTCAATCTTCAATCCTCAATCATCAATCCTCAATTCTCAATACTCAATCCTCAGTCCTCAGACCTCAAACCTCAATCCTCAATAATCGATTACCAATCCTAGATCCTCAATCCTCAATCCTCAATCCCCAATCATCAATCGTCAATAATCAATCTCCAATCCTAGGTCCTGAATCCGCAACCATCAATCCTCAATCCTCAATCCTCATCCTTCAATCCTCAATACCCAATCCTCAATCTTCAATCCTCAATCATCAGTCCTCAATTCGCAATCCTCAATCCTCAGTCCTCAGTCGTCAAACCTCAGTCCCCGACCCTCAGCCCTCATCCTCAATCCTCGGTCCTCAATCCTCAATCCTCAAACATCAATCCTCTACCGCCAGTCCTCGTCCTCAATCCTCAAACCTCAATCCTCAATCCTCAATATTCAATCATCAATACTCAATCTTCAATCCTCAATCCTCAATCCTCAATCCTCAATCCCCAATCCTCAATATTCAACACACAACCCTCAGCCAACATTCCTCAATACTCAACCATCAATCCTCAATACTCAATATTCAATCATCAATACTCAATCTTCAATCCTCAGTGCTCTATCCTCAATCCTCAATCCTCAATCCCCAATATTCAAGACACAACCCTCAGCCGCCAATCCTCAATACCCAACCATCAATCCTCAATTCCCAATACTCAATAGAATATTCTGAATACTCATGGTTCAATACTCAATTCACAATATTCAATAATCAAACCTCAATCCTCAATCTTCAGTCCTGAATACTCAACTTCAATCCTCAATCCTCAATTCTCAATCCCCAATACTCAATCCTCAATCGTCAATCCTCAATCCCCAATCCTCAATCTTCAATCCTCAACCTCAATCCTCAATCCTCAATCCTCAATCCTCAATATTCAATCCTCAATACTCAATCTTCTATCCTCAATCCTCAATCCTCAATCCTCAATCCTCAGTCCTCAATCCTCAATCCTCAATCCTCAATTCTCAATCCTCAATCCTCAATCCTCAATACTCAATCTGCAATCGTCAATCCTCAATCCTCAATCGTCAATCCTCATTCTTCAATCCTCAATACCCAATCTTCAATCTTCAATCCTCAATCCTCAATCCTCAATTCTCAATCCTCAATCCTCAATCCTCAGACCTCAAACATCAATATTCAAACCTCAGTCCTCGTCCTCTATCCACAACCATCAATCCTCAATCCTCAACCTTCAATCATCAATATTCAAACTTCAATCCTCAATCCTCAATCCTCAATCCTCAATCCACAATCCTCAACCTTCAATCCTCAATCCTCAATCCTCAATACTCAATCCTCAATCTTCAATCCTCAATACTCAATCTTCAATCCCCAATCCTCAATTCTCAATCCTCAATCCTCAATCTTCAATCCTCAATACTCAATCTTCTATCCCCAATCCTCAATTCTCAATCCTCAAGCCTCAATGTTCAATCCTCAATAGTCAATCTTCAATCCTCAATCCTCAAACCTCAATCCTCAATCCTCATTCTTCAATCCTCAATACCCAATCCTCAATCTTCAATCCTCAATCCTCAACTCTCAATCCTCAATCCTCAATCCTCAGACCTCACACATCAATACTCAACCCTCAGTCCTCGTCCTCAACCCACAACGCTCAATCCTCAATCCTCAATCATCAATCATCAATATTCAATCTTCAGTCCTTAATCCTCAATCCTCAATCCTCAATCCTCAATCCTCAATGTTCAATCCGAAATAGCCAATCCTCAATCTTCAATCCTCAATCCTCAATCCTCAATCCTCAACCCTCAATACTCAATCCCCAATTCTCAGTCCTCAAACCTCAATCCTGAATCCACAATCCTCAATCTTCAATCCTCAATCATCAGTCCTCAATTCTCAATCCTCAATCCTCAGTCCTCATTCCTCTAACCTCAATCCTCAACCCTCAGTCCTCATCCTCAATTCTCAATTCTCAATCCTCAATCCTCAACCCTCAGACCTCAAACATCAATATTCAACCCTCAGTCCTCGTCCTCTATCCACAACCATCAATCCTCAATCCTCAATCTTCAATCATCAATTCTCAATCCTCAATCCTCAATCTTCAATCCTCAATACTCAATCTTCAATCCCCAATCCTCAATTCTCAATCCTCAATCCTCAATGTTCAATCCTCAATACTCAATCTTCAATCCTCAATCCTCAATCCTCAATCCTCAATCCTCAATCCTCAATCCTCAGACCTCACACATGAATACTCAACCCTCAGTCCTCGTCCACAATCCACAACCCTCAATCCTCAAACCTCAATCATCAATCATCAATATTCAATCTTCAGTCCTCAATCCTCAATCCTCAATCCTCAATCCTCAATCCTCAAGATTCAACCCGAAATACCCAATCCTCAATCTTCAATCCTCAATCCTCAATCCTCAATCCTCAACCCTCAATACTCAATCCTCAATTCTCAGTCCTGAAACCTCAATCCTGAATCCACAATCCTCAATCTTCAATCCTCAATCATCAGTTCTCAATTCTCAATCCTCAATCATCAGTCCTCATTCCTCAAACCTCAATCCTCAACCCTCAGTCCTCATCCTCAATTCTCAATTCTCAATCCTCAATCCTCAATCCTCAATCTTCAATCCTCAATAGTCAATCTCCAATCCTAGATCCTCAATCCCCAATCGTCAATTCTTAATACTCAATCTTCAATCCTCAATCCCCAGTCATCAATCTTCAATCCTCAATGCTCAATCCTCAATCCTCAGTCCTCAATCCACAATCCTCAATCCTCAAACCTCAATCCTCAACCGTCAGCCCTCGTCCTCAATCCTCAAACCTCAATCCTCAATCCTCAATATTCAATCATCAATACCCAATCTTCAATCCTCAATCCTCAATCCTCAATCCTCAACCCTCAATCCTCAATCCTCAATCCTCAATCCTCAATCCTCAATACTCAATCTGCAATCCTCAATCCTCAATCCTCAATCCTCAATCCTCATTCTTCTATCCTCAATACCCAATCCTCAATCTTCAATCCTCTATCCTCAATCCTCAATTCTCAATCCTCAATCCTCAATCCTCAGACCTCAAACATCAGTATTCACCCCTCAGTCCTCGTCCTCTGTCCACAACCTTCAATCCTCAATTCTCAATCTTCAATCGTCAATATTCAATCTTCAATACTCAATCCTCAATCCTCAATCCTTAATCCTCAATCCTCAATCCTCAATCTTCAATCCTCAATACTCAATCTTCAATCCTCAATCCTCAATCCTCAATCCTCAACCCTCAACCCTCAATCCTCAATCCTCAATCCTCAATCCTCAATACTCAATCTGCAATCCTCAATCCTCAATCCTCAATCCTCAATCCTCAATCCTCATTCTTCAATCCTCAATACCCAATCCTCAATCTTCAATCCTCTATCCTCAATCCTCAATTCTCAATCCTCAATCCTCAATCCTCAGACCTCAAACATCAATATTCACCCCTCAGTCCTCGTCCTCTATCCACAACCTTCAATCCTCAATCCTCAATCTTCAATCATCAATATTCAATCTTCAATACTCAATCCTCAATCCTCAATCCTCAATCCTCAATCCTCAATCCTCAATCTTCAATCCTCAATACTCAATCTTCAATCCTCAATCCTCAATCCTCAATCCTCAACCCTCAACCCTCAATCCTCAATTCTCAATCCTCAATCCTCAATACTCAATCTGCAATCCTCAATACTCTATCCTCAATCCTCAATCCTCATTCTTCAATCCTCAGTACCCAATCCTCAATCTTCGATCCTCTATCCTCAATCCTCAATTCTCAATCCTCAATCCTCAATCCTCAGACCTCAAACATCAATATTCACCCCTCAGTCCTCGTCCTCTATCCACAACCTTCAATCCTCAATCCTCAATCTCCAATTATCAATATTCAATCTTCAATGCTCAATCCTCAATCCTCAATCCTCAATCCTTAATCCTCAATCCTCAATCCTCAATCCTCAATCCTCAATCTTCAATCCTCAATACTCAATCTTCAATCCCCAATCCTCAATTCTCAATCCTCAAGCCTCAATGTTCAATCCTCAATACTCAATCTTCAATCCTCATTACTCAATCCTCAATCCTCAATCCTCTATCCTCTATCCTCATTCTTCAATCCTCAACACCCAATCCTCAATCTTCAATCCTCAATCCTCAACTCTCAATCCTCAAACCTCAATCCTCAGACCTCACACATCAATACTCAGCCCTCAGTCCTCGTCCTCAATTCACAACCCTCAATCCTCAATCCTCAATCATCAATCATCAATATTCAATCTTCAGTCCTCAATCCTCAATCCTCAATCCTCAATCCTCAATCCTCAATGTTCAATCCACAATACCCAATTCTCAATCTTCAATCCTCAATCCTCAATCCTCAATCCTCAATCCTCAATACTCAATCCTCAATTCTCAGTCCTCAAACCTCAATCCTGAATCCACAATCCTGAATCCTCAAACTTCAGTCGTCAGTCCTCAACAATCATTCGTCAGTTCTCAATCCTCAATAGAATATCGTCAATTCAGACCTTTCAATACTCAATACTCAGTCTGCAATCTTAAAATCTCTATCCACAAACTTCAATTCTCATCACTCAACCCTCAGCACTCAGTCCCCCATCCTCAATCTTCAATCCTCAATCATCAATCCTCAATTCTCAATACTCAATCCTCAGTCCTCAGACCTCAATCCTCAATCCTCAATAATCGATTACCAATCCTAGATCCTCAATCCTCAATCCTCAATCCCCAATCATCAATCGTCAATAATCAATCTCCAATCCTAGGTCCTGAATCCGCAACCATCAATCCTCAATCCTCAATCCTCATCCTTCAATCCTCAATACCCAATCCTCAATCTTCAATCCTCAATCATCAGTCCTCAATTCTCAATCCTCAATCCTCAGTCCTCAGTCGTCAAACCTCAGTCCCCGACCCTCAGCCCTCATCCTCAATCCTCGGTCCTCAATCCTCAATCCTCAAACATCAATCCTCTACCGCCAGTCCTCGTCCTCAATCCTCAAACCTCAATCCTCAATCCTCAATATTCAATCATCAATACTCAATCTTCAATCCTCAATCCTCAATCCTCAATCCTCAATCCCCAATCCTCAATATTCAACACACAACCCTCAGCCAACATTCCTCAATACTCAACCATCAATCCTCAATACTCAATACTCAATAGAATATCCTGAATCCGCATGGTTCGGTACTCAAACCACAATATTCAATAATCAAATCTCAATCCTCAATCTTCAATCCTCAACACTCAATTTCAATCCTCAATCCTCAATCTTCAATCCTCAATCCTCAATTATCAATCCTCAATCATCAATCCTCAATCTTCAATCCTCAATACTCAATATTCAATCCTCAATCCTCAATCCTCAATCATCAATCCACAATCCTCAATCCTCAATCCTCAATCCTCAATCCTCAATACTCAATCTGCAATCCTCAATACTCAATCCTCAAACCTCAATGCTCATTCTTCAATCCTCAATCTTCAATCATCAATATTCAATCTTCAATCCTCAATCCTCAATCCTCAATCCTCAATCCTCAATCCTCAATCTTCAATCCTCAATCCTCAATCCTCATCCTTCAATCCTCAATACCCAATCCTCAATCTTCAATCCTCAATCATCAGTCCTCAATTCTCAATCCTCAATCCTCAGTCCTCAGTCGTCAAACCTCAGTCCCCGACCCTCAGCCCTCATCCTCAATCCTCGGTCCTCAATCCTCAATCCTCAAACATCAATCCTCTACCGCCAGTCCTCGTCCTCAATCCTCAAACCTCAATCCTCAATCCTCAATATTCAATCATCAATACTCAATCTTCAATCCTCAATCCTCAATCCTCAAACCTCAATCCCCAATCCTCAATATTCAACACACAACCCTCAGCCAACATTCCTCAATACTCAACCATCAATCCTCAATACTCAATATTCAATCATCAATGCTCAATCTTCAATCCTCAGTGCTCTATCCTCAATCCTCAATCCTCAATCCTCAATATTCAAGACACAACCCTCAGCCGCCAATCCTCAATACCCAACCATCAATCCTCAATTCCCAATACTCAATAGAATATTCTGAATACTCATGGTTCAATACTCAATTCACAATATTCAATAATCAAACCTCAATCCTCAATCTTCAGTCCTCAATACTCAACTTCAATCCTCAATCCTCAATTCTCAATCCCCAATACTCAATCCTGAATCGTCAATCCTCAATCCCCAATCCTCAATCTTCAATCCTCAACCTCAATCCTCAATCCTCAATCCTCAATCCTCAATATTCAATCCTCAATACTCAATCTTCTATCCTCAATCCTCAATCCTCAATCCTCAATCCTCAGTCCTCAATCCTCAATCCTCAATCCTCAATCCTCAATCCTCAATCCTCAATCCTCAATACTCAATCTGCAATCGTCAATCCTCAATCCTCAATCGTCAATCCTCATTCTACAATCCTCAATACCCAATCTTCAATCTTCAATCCTCAATCCTCAATCCTCAATTCTCAATCCTCAATCCTCAATCCTCAGACCTCAAACATCAATATTCAACCCTCAGTCCTCGTCCTCTATCCACAACCATCAATCCTCAATCCTCAACCTTCAATCATCAATATTCAAACTTCAATCCTCAATCCTCAATCCTCAATCCTCAATCCACAATCCTCAACCTTCAATCCTCAATCCTCAATCCTCAATCCTCAATCCTCAATCTTCAATCCTCAATACTCAATCTTCAATCCCCAATCCTCAATTCTCAATCCTCAATCCTCAATCTTCAATCCTCAATACTCAGTCTTCTATCCCCAATCCTCAATTCTCAATCCTCAAGCCTCAATGTTCAATCCTCAATACTCAATCTTCAATCCTCAAACCTCAATCCTCAATCCTCAATCCTCATTCTTCAATCCTCAATACCCAATCCTCAATCTTCAATCCTCAATCCTCAACTCTCAATCCTCAATCCTCAACCCTCAGTCCTCGTCCTCAATCCACAACGCTCAATCCTCAATCCTCAATCATGAATCATCAATATTCAATCTTCAGTCCTTAATCCTCAATCCTCAATCCTCAATCCTCAATCCTCAATGTTCAATCCGAAATAGCCAATCCTCAATCTTCAATCCTCAATCCTCAATCCTCAATCCTCAACCCTCAATACTCAATCCCCAATTCTCAGTCCTCAAACCTCAATCCTGAATCCACAATCCTCAATCTTGAAGCCTCAATCATCAGTCCTCAATTCTCAATCCTCAATCCGCAGTCCTCATTCCTCAAACCTCAATCCTCAACCCTCAGACCTCACACATGAATACTCAACCCTCAGTCCTCGTCCACAATCCACAACCCTCAATCCTCAAACCTCAATCATCAATCATCAATATTCAATCTTCAGTCCTCAATCCTCAATCCTCAATCCTCAATCCTCAATCCTCAATGTTCAACCCGAAATACCCAATCCTCAATCTTCAATCCTCAATCCTCAATTCTCAATCCTCAACCCTCAATACTCAATCCTCAATTCTCAGTCCTGAAACCTCAATCCTGAATCCACAATCCTCAATCTTCAATCCTCAATCATCAGTTCTCAATTCTCAATCCTCAATCATCAGTCCTCATTCCTCAAACCTCAATCCTCAACCCTCAGTCCTCATCCTCAATTCTCAATTCTCAATCCTCAATCCTCAATCCTCAATCTTCAATCCTCAATAGTCAATCTCCAATCCTAGATCCTCAATCCCCAATCGTCAATCCTTAATACTCAATCTTCAATCCTCAATCCCCAGTCATCAATCTTCAATCCTCAATGCTCAATCCTCAATCCTCAGTCCTCAATCCACAATCCTCAATCCTCAAACCTCAATCCTCAACCGTCAGCCCTCGTCCTCAATCCTCAAACCTCAATCCTCAATCCTCAATATTCAATCATCAATACTCAATCTTCAATCCTCAATCCTCAATCCTCAATCCTCAACCCTCAATCCTCAATCCTCAATCCTCAATCCTCAATCCTCAATACTCAATCTGCAATCCTCAATCCTCAATCCTCAATCCTCAATCCTCATTCTTCTATCCTCAATACCCAATCCTCAATCTTCAATCCTCTATCCTCAATCCTCAATTCTCAATCCTCAATCCTCAATCCTCAGACCTCAAACATCAATATTCACCCCTCAGTCCTCGTCCTCTGTCCACAACCTTCAATCCTCAATTCTCAATCTTCAATCGTCAATATTCAATCTTCAATACTCAATCCTCAATCCTCAATCCTCAATCCTCAATCCTCAATCCTCAATCTTCAATCCTCAATACTCAATCTTCAATCCTCAATCCTCAATCCTCAATCCTCAACCCTCAACCCTCAATCCTCAATCCTCAATCCTCAATCCTCAATACTCAATCTGCAATCCTCAATCCTCAATCCTCAATCCTCAATCCTCATTCTTCAATCCTCAATACCCAATCCTCAATCTTCAATCCTCTATCCTCAATCCTCAATTCTCAGTCCTCAATCCTCAATCCTCAGACCTCAAACATCAATATTCACCCCTCAGTCCTCGTCCTCTATCCACAACCTTCAATCCTCAATCCTCAATCTTCAATCATCAATATTCAATCTTCAATACTCAATCCTCAATCCTCAATCCTCAATCCTCAATCCTCAATCCTCAATCTTCAATCCTCAATACTCAATCTTCAATCCTCAATCCTCAATCCTCAATCCTCAACCCTCAACCCTCAATCCTCAATTCTCAATCCTCAATCCTCAATACTCAATCTGCAATCCTCAATACTCTATCCTCAATCCTCAATCCTCATTCTTCAATCCTCAATACCCAATCCTCAATCTTCGATCCTCTATCCTCAATCCTCAATTCTCAATCCTCAATCCTCAATCCTCAGACCTCAAACATCAATATTCACCCCTCAGTCCTCGTCCTCTATCCACAACCTTCAATCCTCAATCCTCAATCTTCAATTATCAATATTCAATTTTCAATGCTCAATCCTCAATCCTCAATCCTCAATCCTCAATCCTCAATCCTCAATCCTCAATCCTCAATCCTCAATCTTCAATCCTCAATACTCAATCTTCAATCCCCAATCCTCAATTCTCAATCCTCAAGCCTCAATGTTCAATCCTCAATACTCAATCTTCAATCCTCATTACTCAATCCTCAATCCTCAATCCTCTATCCTCTATCCTCATTCTTCAATCCTCAACACCCAATCCTCAATCTTCAATCCTCAATCCTCAACTCTCAATCCTCAAACCTCAATCCTCAGACCTCACACATCAATACTCAGCCCTCAGTCCTCGTCCTCAATTCACAACCCTCAATACTCAATCCTCAATCATCAATCATCAATATTCAATCTTCAGTCCTCAATCCTCAATCCTCAATCCTCAATCCTCAATCCTCAATGTTCAATCCACAATACCCAATTCTCAATCTTCAATCCTCAATCCTCAATCCTCAATCCTCAATCCTCAATACTCAATCCTCAATTCTCAGTCCTCAAACCTCAATCCTGAATCCACAATCCTGAATCCTCAACCTTCAGTCGTCAGTCCTCAACAATCATTCGTCAGTTCTCAATCCTCAATAGAATATCGTCAATTCACACCTTTCAATACTCAATACTCAGTCTGCAATCTTAAAATCTCTATCCACAAACTTCAATTCTCATCACTCAACCCTCAGCACTCAGTCCCCCATCCTCAATCTTCAATCCTCAATCATCAATCCTCAATTCTCAATACTCAATCCTCAGTCCTCAGACCTCAAACCTCAATCCTCAATAATCGATTACCAATCCTAGATCCTCAATCCTCAATCCTCAATCCCCAATCATCAATCGTCAATAATCAATCTTCAATCCCCAATCCTCAATCCTCAGTCCTCAATCCACAATCCTCAATCCTCAAAGCTCAATCCTCAACCGTCAGTCCTCGTCCTCAATCCTCAAACCTCAATCCTCAATCCTCAATATTCAATCATCAATACTCAATCTTCAATCCTCAGTGCTCTATCCTCAATCCTCAATCCTCAATCCTCAATATTCAAGACACAACCCTCAGCCACCAATCCTCAATACCCAACCATCAATCCTCAATTCCCAATACTCAATAGAATATCCTGAATCCGCATGGTTCGGTACTCAAACCACAATATTCAATAATCAAATCTCAATCCTCAATCTTCAATCCTCAACACTCAATTTCAATCCTCAATCCTCAATCTTCAATCCTCAATCCTCAATTATCAATCCTCAATCCTCAATCCTCAATCTTCAATCCTCAATACTCAATATTCAATCCTCAATCCTCAATCCTCAATCATCAATCCACAATCCTCAATCCTCAATCCTCAATCCTCAATCCTCAATACTCAATCTGCAATCCTCAATACTCAATCCTCAAACCTCAATGCTCATTCTTCAATCCTCAATCTTCAATCATCAATATTCAATCTTCAATCCTCAATCCTCAATCCTCAATCCTCAATCCTCAATCCTCAATCTTCAATCCTCAATCCTCAATCCTCATCCTTCAATCCTCAATACCCAATCCTCAATCTTCAATCCTCAATCATCAGTCCTCAATTCTCAATCCTCAATCCTCAGTCCTCAGTCGTCAAACCTCAGTCCCCGACCCTCAGCCCTCATCCTCAATCCTCGGTCCTCAATCCTCAATCCTCAAACATCAATCCTCTACCGCCAGTCCCCGTCCTCAATCCTCAAACCTCAATCCTCAATCCTCAATATTCAATCATCAATACTCAATCTTCAATCCTCAATCCTCAATCCTCAAACCTCAATCCCCAATCCTCAATATTCAACACACAACCCTCAGCCAACATTCCTCAATACTCAACCATCAATCCTCAATACTCAATATTCAATCATCAATGCTCAATCTTCAATCCTCAGTGCTCTATCCTCAATCCTCAATCCTCAATCCTCAATATTCAAGACACAACCCTCAGCCGTCAATCCTCAATACCCAACCATCAATCCTCAATTCCCAATACTCAATAGAATATTCTGAATACTCATGGTTCAATACTCAATTCACAATATTCAATAATCAAACCTCAATCCTCAATCTTCAGTCCTCAATACTCAACTTCAATCCTCAATCCTCAATTCTCAATCCCCAATACTCAATCCTCAATCGTCAATCCTCAATCCCCAATCCTCAATCTTCAATCCTCAACCTCAATCCTCAATCCTCAATCCTCAATCCTCAATATTCAATCCTCAATACTCAATCTTCTATCCTCAATCCTCAATCCTCAATCCTCAATCCTCAGTCCTCAATCCTCAATCCTCAATCCTCAATCCTCAATCCTCAATCCTCAATCCTCAATACTCAATCTGCAATCGTCAATCCTCAATCCTCAATCGTCAATCCTCATTCTTCAATCCTCAATACCCAATCTTCAATCTTCAATCCTCAATCCTCAATCCTCAATTCTCAATCCTCAATCCTCAATCCTCAGACCTCAAACATCAATATTCAACCCTCAGTCCTCGTCCTCTATCCACAACCATCAATCCTCAATCCTCAACCTTCAATCATCAATATTCAAACTTCAATCCTCAATCCTCAATCCTCAATCCTCAATCCACAATCCTCAACCTTCAATCCTCAATCCTCAATCCTCAATCCTCAATCCTCAATCTTCAATCCTCAATACTCAATCTTCAATCCCCAATCCTCAATTCTCAATCCTCAATCCTCAATCTTCAATCCTCAATACTCAGTCTTCTATCCCCAATCCTCAATTCTCAATCCTCAAGCCTCAATGTTCAATCCTCAATACTCAATCTTCAATCCTCAAACCTCAATCCTCAATCCTCAATCCTCATTCTTCAATCCTCAATACCCAATCCTCAATCTTCAATCCTCAATCCTCAACTCTCAATCCTCAATCCTCAATCCTCAGACCTCACACATCAATACTCAACCCTCAGTCCTCGTCCTCAATCCACAACGCTCAATCCTCAATCCTCAATCATCAATCATCAATATTCAATCTTCAGTCCTTAATCCTCAATCCTCAATCCTCAATCCTCAATCCTCAATGTTCAATCCGAAATAGCCAATCCTCAATCTTCAATCCTCAATCCTCAATCCTCAATCCTCAACCCTCAATACTCAATCCCCAATTCTCAGTCCTCAAACCTCAATCCTGAATCCACAATCCTCAATCTTGAAGCCTCAATCATCAGTCCTCAATTCTCAATCCTCAATCCTCAGTCCTCAGTCGTCAAACCTCAGTCCCCGACCCTCAGCCCTCATCCTCAATCCTCGGTCCTCAATCCTCAATCCTCAAACATCAATCCTCTACCGCCAGTCCTCGTCCTCAATCCTCAAACCTCAATCCTCAATCCTCAATATTCAATCATCAATACTCAATCTTCAATCCTCAATCCTCAATCCTCAATCCTCAATCCCCAATCCTCAATATTCAACACACAACCCTCAGCCAACATTCCTCAATACTCAACCATCAATCCTCAATACTCAATACTCAATAGAATATCCTGAATCCGCATGGTTCGGTACTCAAACCACAATATTCAATAATCAAATCTCAATCCTCAATCTTCAATCCTCAACACTCAATTTCAATCCTCAATCCTCAATCTTCAATCCTCAATCCTCAATTATCAATCCTCAATCCTCAATCCTCAATCTTCAATCCTCAATACTCAATATTCAATCCTCAATCCTCAATCCTCAATCATCAATCCACAATCCTCAATCCTCAATCCTCAATCCTCAATCCTCAATACTCAATCTGCAATCCTCAATACTCAATCCTCAAACCTCAATGCTCATTCTTCAATCCTCAATCTTCAATCATCAATATTCAATCTTCAATCCTCAATCCTCAATCCTCAATCCTCAATCCTCAATCCTCAATCTTCAATCCTCAATCCTCAATCCTCATCCTTCAATCCTCAATACCCAATCCTCAATCTTCAATCCTCAATCATCAGTCCTCAATTCTCAATCCTCAATCCTCAGTCCTCAGTCGTCAAACCTCAGTCCCCGACCGTCAGCCCTCATCCTCAATCCTCGGTCCTCAATCCTCAATCCTCAAACATCAATCCTCTACCGCCAGTCCTCGTCCTCAATCCTCAAACCTCAATCCTCAATCCTCAATATTCAATCATCAATACTCAATCTTCAATCCTCAATCCTCAATCCTCAAACCTCAATCCCCAATCCTCAATATTCAACACACAACCCTCAGCCAACATTCCTCAATACTCAACCATCAATCCTCAATACTCAATATTCAATCATCAATGCTCAATCTTCAATCCTCAGTGCTCTATCCTCAATCCTCAATCCTCAATCCTCAATATTCAAGACACAACCCTCAGCCGCCAATCCTCAATACCCAACCATCAATCCTCAATTCCCAATACTCAATAGAATATTCTGAATACTCATGGTTCAATACTCAATTCACAATATTCAATAATCAAACCTCAATCCTCAATCTTCAGTCCTCAATACTCAACTTCAATCCTCAATCCTCAATTCTCAATCCCCAATACTCAATCCTCAATCGTCAATCCTCAATCCCCAATCCTCAATCTTCAATCCTCAACCTCAATCCTCAATCCTCAATCCTCAATCCTCAATATTCAATCCTCAATACTCAATCTTCTATCCTCAATCCTCAATCCTCAATCCTCAATCCTCAGTCCTCAATCCTCAATCCTCAATCCTCAATCCTCAATCCTCAATCCTCAATCCTCAATACTCAATCTGCAATCGTCAATCCTCAATCCTCAATCGTCAATCCTCATTCTACAATCCTCAATACCCAATCTTCAATCTTCAATCCTCAATCCTCAATCCTCAATTCTCAATCCTCAATCCTCAATCCTCAGACCTCAAACATCAATATTCAACCCTCAGTCCTCGTCCTCTATCCACAACCATCAATCCTCAATCCTCAACCTTCAATCATCAATATTCAAACTTCAATCCTCAATCCTCAATCCTCAATCCTCAATCCACAATCCTCAACCTTCAATCCTCAATCCTCAATCCTCAATCCTCAATCCTCAATCTTCAATCCTCAATACTCAATCTTCAATCCCCAATCCTCAATTCTCAATCCTCAATCCTCAATCTTCAATCCTCAATACTCAGTCTTCTATCCCCAATCCTCAATTCTCAATCCTCAAGCCTCAATGTTCAATCCTCAATACTCAATCTTCAATCCTCAAACCTCAATCCTCAATCCTCAATCCTCATTCTTCAATCCTCAATACCCAATCCTCAATCTTCAATCCTCAATCCTCAACTCTCAATCCTCAATCCTCAACCCTCAGTCCTCGTCCTCAATCCACAACGCTCAATCCTCAATCCTCAATCATGAATCATCAATATTCAATCTTCAGTCCTTAATCCTCAATCCTCAATCCTCAATCCTCAATCCTCAATGTTCAATCCGAAATAGCCAATCCTCAATCTTCAATCCTCAATCCTCAATCCTCAATCCTCAACCCTCAATACTCAATCCCCAATTCTCAGTCCTCAAACCTCAATCCTGAATCCACAATCCTCAATCTTGAAGCCTCAATCATCAGTCCTCAATTCTCAATCCTCAATCCGCAGTCCTCATTCCTCAAACCTCAATCCTCAATCCTCAGACCTCACACATGAATACTCAACCCTCAGTCCTCGTCCACAATCCACAACCCTCAATCCACAAACCTCAATCATCAATCATCAATATTCAATCTTCAGTCCTCAATCCTCAATCCTCAATCCTCAATCCTCAATCCTCAATGTTCAACCCGAAATACCCAATCCTCAATCTTCAATCCTCAATCCTCAATCCTCAATCCTCAACCCTCAATACTCAATCCTCAATTCTCAGTCCTGAAACCTCAATCCTGAATCCACAATCCTCAATCTTCAATCCTCAATCATCAGTTCTCAATCCTCATTCTTCTATCCTCAATACCCAATCCTCAATCTTCAATCCTCTATCCTCAATCCTCAATTCTCAATCCTCAATCCTCAATCCTCAGACCTCAAACATCAATATTCACCCCTCAGTCCTCGTCCTCTGTCCACAACCTTCAATCCTCAATTCTCAATCTTCAATCGTCAATATTCAATCTTCAATACTCAATCCTCAATCCTCAATCCTCAATCCTCAATCCTCAATCCTCAATCTTCAATCCTCAATACTCAATCTTCAATCCTCAATCCTCAATCCTCAATCCTCAACCCTCAACCCTCAATCCTCAATCCTCAATCCTCAATCCTCAATACTCAATCTGCAATCCTCAATCCTCAATCCTCAATCCTCAATCCTCATTCTTCAATCCTCAATACCCAATCCTCAATCTTCAATCCTCTATCCTCAATCCTCAATTCTCAATCCTCAATCCTCAATCCTCAGACCTCAAACATCAATATTCACCCCTCAGTCCTCGTCCTCTATCCACAACCTTCAATCCTCAATCCTCAATCTTCAATCATCAATATTCAATCTTCAATACTCAATCCTCAATCCTCAATCCTCAATCCTCAATCCTCAATCCTCAATCTTCAATCCTCAATACTCAATCTTCAATCCTCAATCCTCAATCCTCAATCCTCAACCCTCAACCCTCAATCCTCAATTCTCAATCCTCAATCCTCAATACTCAATCTGCAATCCTCAATACTCTATCCTCAATCCTCAATCCTCATTCTTCAATCCTCAATACCCAATCCTCAATCTTCGATCCTCTATCCTCAATCCTCAATTCTCAATCCTCAATCCTCAATCCTCAGACCTCAAACATCAATATTCACCCCTCAGTCCTCGTCCTCTATCCACAACCTTCAATCCTCAATCCTCAATCTTCAATTATCAATATTCAATTTTCAATGCTCAATCCTCAATCCTCAATCCTCAATCCTCAATCCTCAATCCTCAATCCTCAATCCTCAATCCTCAATCTTCAATCCTCAATACTCAATCTTCAATCCCCAATCCTCAATTCTCAATCCTCAAGCCTCAATGTTCAATCCTCAATACTCAATCTTCAATCCTCATTACTCAATCCTCAATCCTCAATCCTCTATCCTCTATCCTCATTCTTCAATCCTCAACACCCAATCCTCAATCTTCAATCCTCAATCCTCAACTCTCAATCCTCAAACCTCAATCCTCAGACCTCACACATCAATACTCAGCCCTCAGTCCTCGTCCTCAATTCACAACCCTCAATACTCAATCCTCAATCATCAATCATCAATATTCAATCTTCAGTCCTCAATCCTCAATCCTCAATCCTCAATCCTCAATCCTCAATGTTCAATCCACAATACCCAATTCTCAATCTTCAATCCTCAATCCTCAATCCTCAATCCTCAATCCTCAATACTCAATCCTCAATTCTCAGTCCTCAAACCTCAATCCTGAATCCACAATCCTGAATCCTCAACCTTCAGTCGTCAGTCCTCAACAATCATTCGTCAGTTCTCAATCCTCAATAGAATATCGTCAATTCACACCTTTCAATACTCAATACTCAGTCTGCAATCTTAAAATCTCTATCCACAAACTTCAATTCTCATCACTCAACCCTCAGCACTCAGTCCCCCATCCTCAATCTTCAATCCTCAATCATCAATCCTCAATTCTCAATACTCAATCCTCAGTCCTCAGACCTCAAACCTCAATCCTCAATAATCGATTACCAATCCTAGATCCTCAATCCTCAATCCTCAATCCCCAATCATCAATCGTCAATAATCAATCTTCAATCCCCAATCCTCAATCCTCAGTCCTCAATCCACAATCCTCAATCCTCAAAGCTCAATCCTCAACCGTCAGTCCTCGTCCTCAATCCTCAAACCTCAATCCTCAATCCTCAATATTCAATCATCAATACTCAATCTTCAATCCTCAGTGCTCTATCCTCAATCCTCAATCCTCAATCCTCAATATTCAAGACACAACCCTCAGCCACCAATCCTCAATACCCAACCATCAATCCTCAATTCCCAATACTCAATAGAATATCCTGAATCCGCATGGTTCGGTACTCAAACCACAATATTCAATAATCAAATCTCAATCCTCAATCTTCAATCCTCAACACTCAATTTCAATCCTCAATCCTCAATCTTCAATCCTCAATCCTCAATTATCAATCCTCAATCCTCAATCCTCAATCTTCAATCCTCAATACTCAATATTCAATCCTCAATCCTCAATCCTCAATCATCAATCCACAATCCTCAATCCTCAATCCTCAATCCTCAATCCTCAATACTCAATCTGCAATCCTCAATACTCAATCCTCAAACCTCAATGCTCATTCTTCAATCCTCAATCTTCAATCATCAATATTCAATCTTCAATCCTCAATCCTCAATCCTCAATCCTCAATCCTCAATCCTCAATCTTCAATCCTCAATCCTCAATCCTCATCCTTCAATCCTCAATACCCAATCCTCAATCTTCAATCCTCAATCATCAGTCCTCAATTCTCAATCCTCAATCCTCAGTCCTCAGTCGTCAAACCTCAGTCCCCGACCCTCAGCCCTCATCCTCAATCCTCGGTCCTCAATCCTCAATCCTCACACATCAATCCTCTACCGCCAGTCCCCGTCCTCAATCCTCAAACCTCAATCCTCAATCCTCAATATTCAATCATCAATACTCAATCTTCAATCCTCAATCCTCAATCCTCAAACCTCAATCCCCAATCCTCAATATTCAACACACAACCCTCAGCCAACATTCCTCAATACTCAACCATCAATCCTCAATACTCAATATTCAATCATCAATGCTCAATCTTCAATCCTCAGTGCTCTATCCTCAATCCTCAATCCTCAATCCTCAATATTCAAGACACAACCCTCAGCCGCCAATCCTCAATACCCAACCATCAATCCTCAATTCCCAATACTCAATAGAATATTCTGAATACTCATGGTTCAATACTCAATTCACAATATTCAATAATCAAACCTCAATCCTCAATCTTCAGTCCTCAATACTCAACTTCAATCCTCAATCCTCAATTCTCAATCCCCAATACTCAATCCTCAATCGTCAATCCTCAATCCCCAATCCTCAATCTTCAATCCTCAACCTCAATCCTCAATCCTCAATCCTCAATCCTCAATATTCAATCCTCAATACTCAATCTTCTATCCTCAATCCTCAATCCTCAATCCTCAATCCTCAGTCCTCAATCCTCAATCCTCAATCCTCAATCCTCAATCCTCAATCCTCAATCCTCAATACTCAATCTGCAATCGTCAATCCTCAATCCTCAATCGTCAATCCTCATTCTTCAATCCTCAATACCCAATCTTCAATCTTCAATCCTCAATCCTCAATCCTCAATTCTCAATCCTCAATCCTCAATCCTCAGACCTCAAACATCAATATTCAACCCTCAGTCCTCGTCCTCTATCCACAACCATCAATCCTCAATCCTCAACCTTCAATCATCAATATTCAAACTTCAATCCTCAATCCTCAATCCTCAATCCTCAATCCACAATCCTCAACCTTCAATCCTCAATCCTCAATCCTCAATCCTCAATCCTCAATCTTCAATCCTCAATACTCAATCTTCAATCCCCAATCCTCAATTCTCAATCCTCAATCCTCAATCTTCAATCCTCAATACTCAGTCTTCTATCCCCAATCCTCAATTCTCAATCCTCAAGCCTCAATGTTCAATCCTCAATACTCAATCTTCAATCCTCAAACCTCAATCCTCAATCCTCAATCCTCATTCTTCAATCCTCAATACCCAATCCTCAATCTTCAATCCTCAATCCTCAACTCTCAATCCTCAATCCTCAATCCTCAGACCTCACACATCAATACTCAACCCTCAGTCCTCGTCCTCAATCCACAACGCTCAATCCTCAATCCTCAATCATCAATCATCAATATTCAATCTTCAGTCCTTAATCCTCAATCCTCAATCCTCAATCCTCAATCCTCAATGTTCAATCCGAAATAGCCAATCCTCAATCTTCAATCCTCAATCCTCAATCCTCAATCCTCAACCCTCAATACTCAATCCCCAATTCTCAGTCCTCAAACCTCAATCCTGAATCCACAATCCTCAATCTTGAAGCCTCAATCATCAGTCCTCAATTCTCAATCCTCAATCCTCAGTCCTCATTCCTCAAACCTCAATCCTCAACCCTCAGTCCTCATCCTCAATTCTCAATTCTCAATCCTCAATCCTCAACCCTCAGACCTCAAACATCAATATTCAACCCTCAGTCCTCGTCCTCTATCCACAACCATCAATCCTCAATCCTCAATCTTCAATCATCAATTCTCAATCCTCAATCCTCAATCTTCAATCCTCAATACTCAATCTTCAATCCCCAATCCTCAATTCTCAATCCTCAATCCTCAATGTTCAATCCTCAATACTCAATCTTCAATCCTCAATCCTCAATCCTCAATCCTCAATCCTCAATCCTCAATCCTCAGACCTCACACATGAATACTCAACCCTCAGTCCTCGTCCACAATCCACAACGCTCAATCCTCAAACCTCAATCATCAATCATCAATATTCAATCTTCAGTCCTCAATCCTCAATCCTCAATCCTCAATCCTCAATCCTCAATGTTCAACCCGAAATACCCAATCCTCAATCTTCAATCCTCAATCCTCAATCCTCAATCCTCAACCCTCAATACTCAATCCTCAATTCTCAGTCCTGAAACCTCAATCCTGAATCCACAATCCTCAATCTTCAATCCTCAATCATCAGTTCTCAATTCTCAATCCTCAATCATCAGTCCTCATTCCTCAAACCTCAATCCTCAACCCTCAGTCCTCATCCTCAATTCTCAATTCTCAATCCTCAATCCTCAATCCTCAATCTTCAATCCTCAATAGTCAATCTCCAATCCTAGATCCTCAATCCCCAATCGTCAATCCTTAATACTCAATCTTCAATCCTCAATCCCCAGTCATCAATCTTCAATCCTCAATGCTCAATCCTCAATCCTCAGTCCTCAATCCACAATCCTCAATCCTCAAACCTCAATCCTCAACCGTCAGCCCTCGTCCTCAATCCTCAAACCTCAATCCTCAATCCTCAATATTCAATCATCAATACTCAATCTTCAATCCTCAATCCTCAATCCTCAATCCTCAACCCTCAATCCTCAATCCTCAATCCTCAATCCTCAATCCTCAATACTCAATCTGCAATCCTCAATCCTCAATCCTCAATCCTCAATCCTCATTCTTCTATCCTCAATACCCAATCCTCAATCTTCAATCCTCTATCCTCAATCCTCAATTCTCAATCCTCAATCCTCAATCCTCAGACCTCAAACATCAATATTCACCCCTCAGTCCTCGTCCTCTATCCACAACCTTCAATCCTCAATCCTCAATCTTCAATCATCAATATTCAATCTTCAATACTCAATCCTCAATCCTCAATCCTCAATCCTCAATCCTCAATCCTCAATCTTCAATCCTCAATACTCAATCTTCAATCCTCAATCCTCAATCCTCAATCCTCAACCCTCAACCCTCAATCCTCAATTCTCAATCCTCAATCCTCAATACTCAATCTGCAATCCTCAATACTCTATCCTCAATCCTCAATCCTCATTCTTCAATCCTCAATACCCAATCCTCAATCTTCGATCCTCTATCCTCAATCCTCAATTCTCAATCCTCAATCCTCAATCCTCAGACCTCAAACATCAATATTCACCCCTCAGTCCTCGTCCTCTATCCACAACCTTCAATCCTCAATCCTCAATCTTCAATTATCAATATTCAATCGTCAATGCTCAATCCTCAATCCTCAATCCTCAATCCTCAATCCTCAATCCTCAATCCTCAATCCTCAATCCTCAATCTTCAATCCTCAATACTCAATCTTCAATCCCCAATCCTCAATTCTCAATCCTCAAGCCTCAGTGTTCAATCCTCAATACTCAATCTTCAATCCTCATTACTCAATCCTCAATCCTCAATCCTCTATCCTCTATCCTCATTCTTCAATCCTCAACACCCAATCCTCAATCTTCAATCCTCAATCCTCAACTCTCAATCCTCAAACCTCAATCCTCAGACCTCACACATCAATACTCAGCCCTCAGTCCTCGTCCTCAATTCACAACCCTCAATCCTCAATCCTCAATCATCAATCATCAATATTGAATCTTCAGTCCTCAATCCTCAATCCTCGATCCTCAATCCTCAATCCTCAATGTTCAATCCACAATACCCAATTCTCAATCTTCAATCCTCAATCCTCAATCCTCAATCCTCAATCCTCAATACTCAATCCTCAATTCTCAGTCCTCAAACCTCAATCCTGAATCCACAATCCTGAATCCTCAACCTTCAGTCGTCAGTCCTCAACAATCATTCGTCAGTTCTCAATCCTCAATAGAATATCGTCAATTCACACCTTTCAATACACAATACTCAGTCTGCAATCTTAAAATCTCTATCCACAAACTTCAATTCTCATCACTCAACCCTCAGCACTCAGTCCCCCATCCTCAATCTTCAATCCTCAATCATCAATCCTCAATTCTCAATACTCAATCCTCAGTCCTCAGACCTCAAACCTCAATCCTCAATAATCGATTACCAATCCTAGATCCTCAATCCTCAATCCTCAATCCCCAATCATCAATCGTCAATAATCAATCTCCAATCCTAGGTCCTGAATCCGCAACCATCAATCCTCAATCCTCAATCCTCATCCTTCAATCCTCAATATTCAATCATCAATACTCAATCTTCAATCCTCAATCCTCAATCCTCAATCCTCAATCCCCAATCCTCAATATTCAACACACAACCCTCAGCCAACATTCCTCAATACTCAACCATCAATCCTCAATACTCAATACTCAATAGAATATCCTGAATCCGCATGGTTCGGTACTCAAACCACAATATTCAATAATCAAATCTCAATCCTCAATCTTCAATCCTCAACACTCAATTTCAATCCTCAATCCTCAATCTTCAATCCTCAATCCTCAATTATCAATCCTCAATCCTCAATCCTCAATCTTCAATCCTCAATACTCAATATTCAATCCTCAATCCTCAATCCTCAATCATCAATCCACAATCCTCAATCCTCAATCCTCAATCCTCAATCCTCAATACTCAATCTGCAATCCTCAATACTCAATCCTCAAACCTCAATGCTCATTCTTCAATCCTCAATCTTCAATCATCAATATTCAATCTTCAATCCTCAATCCTCAATCCTCAATCCTCAATCCTCAATCCTCAATCTTCAATCCTCAATCCTCAATCCTCAATCCTCAATCCTCAATCCTCAATTCTCAATCCTCAATCCTCAACCATCAGCCCTCATCCTCCATCCTCAATCCTCAATCCTCAATCCTCAACCTTCAATCCTCAATTCTCAATCTTGAATCCTCGATCCTCAATCATCAATCCTCAATCCTCAATCCTCAGGCATCAATACTCAATCTTCAATGCTCAATCCTCAATCCTCAATCCTCAATCCTCATTCCCCAAACCTCAATCCTCATCCCTCAAACCTCAATCCTCAACCCTCAGTCCTCATACTCAATTCTCAATTCTCAATCCTCAATCCTCAATATTCAATCTTCAATCCTCAATAATCAATCTTCAATCCCCAACCCACAATCCTCAGTCCTCAATCCACAATCCTCAATCCTCAAAGCTCAATCCTCAACCGTCAGTCCTCGTCCTCAATCCTCAAACCTCAATCCTCAATCCTCAATATTCAATCATCAATACTCAATCTTCAATCCTCAGTGCTCTATCCTCAATCCTCAATCCTCAATCCTCAATATTCAAGACACAACCCTCAGCAACCAATCCTCAATACCCAACCATCAATCCTCAATTCCCAATACTCAATAGAATATTCTGAATACTCATGGTTCAATACTCAATTCACAATATTCAATAATCAAACCTCAATCCTCAATCTTCAGTCCTCGATACTCAACTTCAATCCTCAATCCTCAATTCTCAATCCCCAATACTCAATCCTCAATCGTCAATCCTCAATCCCCAATCCTCAATCTTCAATCCTCAACCTCAATCCTCAATCCTCAATCCTCAATCCTCAATATTCAATCCTCAATACTCAATCTTCTATCCTCAATCCTCAATCCTCAATCCTCAATCCTCAGTCCTCAATCCTCAATCCTCAATCCTCAATCCTCAATCCTCAATCCTCAATCCTCAATACTCAATCTGCAATCGTCAATCCTCAATCCTCAATCGTCAATCCTCATTCTTCAATCCTCAATACCCAATCTTCAATCTTCAATCCTCAATCCTCAATCCTCAATTCTCAATCCTCAATCCTCAATCCTCAGACCTCAAACATCAATATTCAACCCTCAGTCCTCGTCCTCTATCCACAACCATCAATCCTCAATCCTCAACCTTCAATCATCAATATTCAAACTTCAATCCTCAATCCTCAATCCTCAATCCTCAATCCACAATCCTCAACCTTCAATCCTCAATCCTCAATCCTCAATCCTCAATCCTCAATCTTCAATCCTCAATACTCAATCTTCAATCCCCAATCCTCAATTCTCAATCCTCAATACTCAATCTTCAATCCTCAATACTCAATCTTCTATCCCCAATCCTCAATTCTCAATCCTCAAGCCTCAATGTTCAATCCTCAATACTCAATCTTCAATCCTCAATCCTCAAACCTCAATCCTCAATCCTCATTCTTCAATCCTCAATACCCAATCCTCAATCTTCAATCCTCAATCCTCAACTCTCAATCCTCAATCCTCAATCCTCAGACCTCACACATCAATACTCAACCCTCAGTCCTCGTCCTCAATCCACAACGCTCAATCCTCAATCCTCAATCATCAATCATCAATATTCAATCTTCAGTCCTTAATCCTCAATCCTCAATCCTCAATCCTCAATCCTCAATGTTCAATCCGAAATAGCCAATCCTCAATCTTCAATCCTCAATCCTCAATCCTCAATCCTCAACCCTCAATACTCAATCCCCAGTTCTCAGTCCTCAAACCTCAATCCTGAATCCACAATCCTCAATCTCCAATCCTCAATCATCAGTCCTCAATTCTCAATCCTCAATCCTCAGTCCTCATTCCTCAAACCTCAATCCTCAACCCTCAGTCCTCATCCTCAATTCTCAATTCTCAATCCTCAATCCTCAATACTCAATCTTCAATCCTCAATAATCAATCTCCAATCCTAGATCCTCAATCCCCAATCTTCAATCCTTAATACTCAATCTTCAATCCTCAATCCCCAGTCATCAATCTTCAATCCTCAATGCTCAATCCTCAATCCTCAATCCTCAGTCCTCCATCCACAATCCTCAATCCTCAAACCTCAATCCTCAACCGTCAGTCCTCGTCCTCAATCCTCAAACCTCCATCCTCAATCCTCAATATTCAATCATCAATAATCAATCTTCAATCCTCAGTGCTCTATCCTCAATCCTCAATCCTCAATCCTCAATATTCAAGACACAACCCTCAGCCATCAATCCTCAATACTCAACCATCAATCCTCAATTCTCAATACTCAATAGAATATTCTGAATACTCATGGTTCAATACTCAATCCACAATATTCAATAATCAAATCTCAATCCTCAATCTTCAGTCCTCAATACTCAATTTCAATCCTCAATCCTCAATTCTCAATCCCCAATACTCAATCCTCATTCTTCAATCCTCAATACGTAATCTGCAATCGTCAATCCTCAATCCTCAATCCTCAATCCTCATTCTTCAATCCTCAATACCCAATCTTCAATCTTCAATCCTCAATCCTCAATCCTCAATTCTCAATCCTGAATCCTCAATCCTCAGACCTCAGACATCAATATTCAACCCTCAGTCCTCGTCCTCTATCCACAACCATCAATCCTCAATCCTCAACCTTCAATCATCAATATTCAATCTTCAATCCTCAATCCTCAATCCTCAATCCTCAATCTTCAATCCTCAACCTCAATCCTCAGTCCTCAATCCTCAATCCTCAATCTTCAATCCTCAATCCTCAATCCTCAATCCTCAATCCTCAATCCTCAATCGTCAATCCTCAATCCTCAATATTCAAGACACAACCCTCAGCCATCAATCCTCAATACTCAACCATCAATCCTCAATTCTCAATACTCAATAGAATATTCTGAATACACATGGTTCAATACTGAATCCACAATATTGAATAATCAAGTCTCAATCCTGAATATTCAATCGTCAATACTCAAATTCAATCCTCAATCCTCAATCCTCAATTCCCAATACTCAATCCTCAATCGTCAATCCTCAATCCCCAATCCTCAATCTTCAATCCTCAACCTCAATCCTCAATCCTCAATTCTCAATCCTCAATCTTCAATCCTCAATACTCAATCAATCATCAATCCTCAATCCTCAATCCTCAATCCTCAATCCTCAATCCTCAATCCTCAGTCCTCAATCCACAATCCTCAATCCTCAAACCTCAATCCTCAACCGTCAGTCCTCGTCCTCAATCCTCAAACCTCTATCCTCAATCCTCAATATTCAATCATCAATACTCAATCTTCAATCCTCAATCCTCAATCCTCAATCCTCAACCCTCAATCCTCAATCCTCAATCCTCAGTCCTCAATCCTCAATACTCAATCTGCAATCCACAATCCTCAATCCGCAATCCTCAATCCTCATTCTTCTATCCTCAATACCCAATCCTCAATCTTCAATCCTCTATCCTCAATCCTCAATTCTCAATCCTCAATCCTCAATCCTCAGACCTCAAACATCAATATTCACCCCTCAGTCCTCGTCCTCTATCCACAACCTTCAATCCTCAATCCTCAATCTTCAATCATCAATATTCAATCTTCAATACTCAATCCTCAATCCTCAATCCTCAATCCTCAATCCTCAATCCTCAATCTTCAATCCTCAATACTCAATCTTCAATCCTCAATCCTCAATCCTCAATCCTCAACCCTCAACCCTCAATCCTCAATCCTCAATCCTCAATCCTCAATACTCAATCTGCAATCCTCAATCCTCAATCCTCAATCCTCAATCCTCATTCTTCAATCCTCAATACCCAATCCTCAATCTTCAATCCTCTATCCTCAATCCTCAATTCTCAATCCTCAATCCTCAATCCTCAGACCTCAAACATCAATATTCACCCCTCAGTCCTCGTCCTCTATCCACAACCTTCAATCCTCAATCCTCAATCTTCAATCATCAATATTCAATCTTCAATACTCAATCCTCAATCCTCAATCCTCAATCCTCAATCCTCAATCCTCAATCTTCAATCCTCAATACTCAATCTTCAATCCTCAATCCTCAATCCTCAATCCTCAACCATCAACCCTCAATCCTCAATCCTCAATCCTCAATCCTCAATACTCAATCTGCAATCCTCAAACCTCTATCCTCAATCCTCAATCCTCATTCTTCAATCCTCAATACCCAATCCTCAATCTTCAATCCTCTATCCTCAATCCTCAATTCTCAATCCTCAATCCTCAATCCTCAGACCTAAAACATCAATATTCACCCCTCAGTCCTCGTCCTCTATCCACAACCTTCAATCCTCAATCCTCAATCTTCAATTATCAATATTCAATCTTCAATGCTCAATCCTCAATCCTCAATCCTCAATCCTCAATCCTCAATCCTCAATCCTCAATCCTCAATCCTCAATCTTCAATCCTCAATACTCAATCTTCAATCCCCAATCCTCAGTTCTCAATCCTCAAGCCTCAATATTCAATCCTCAATACTCAATCTTCAATCCTCATTACTCAATCCTCAATCCTCAATCCTCTATCCTCAATCCTCATTCTTCAATACTCAACACCCAATCCTCAATCTTCAATCCTCAATCCTCAACTCTCAATCCTCAATCCTCAATCCTCAGACCTCACACATCAATACTCAGCCCTCAGTCCTCGTCCTCAATTCACAACCCTCAATCCTCAATCCTCAATCATCAATCATCAATATTCAATCTTCAGTCCCCAATCCTCAATCCTCAATCCTCAATCCTCAATCCTCAATGTTCAATCCACAATACCCAATCCTCTATCTTCAATCCTCAATCCTCAATCCTCAATCCTCAATCCTCAATACTCAATCCTCAATTCTCAGTCCTCAAACCTCAATCCTGAATCCACAATCCTGAATCCTCAACCTTCAGTCGTCAGTCCTCAACAATCATTCGTCAGTTCTCAATCCTCAATAGAATATCGTCAATTCACACCTTTCAATACTCAATACTCAGTCTGCAATCTTAAAATCTCTATCCACAAACTTCAATTCTCATCACTCAACCCTCAACACTCAGTCCCACATCCTCAATCTTCAATCCTCAATCATCAATCCTCAATTCTCAATACTCAATCCTCAGACCTCAGACCTCAAATCTCAATACTCAATAATCGATTACCAATCCTAGATCCTCAATCCTCAATCCTCAATCCCCAATCATCAATCGTCAATAATCAATCTCCAATCCTAGGTCCTGAATCCGCAACCATCAATCCTCAAACCTCAATCCTCATCCTTCAATCCTCAATACCCAATCCTCAATCTTCAATCCTCAATCCTCAATCTTCAATCCTCAATCCTCAATCCTCAATCCTCAATCCTCAATCCTCAATTCTCAATCCTCAATCCTCAACCATCAGCCCACATCCTCCATCCTCAATCCTCAATCCTCAATCCTCAACCTTCAATCCTCAATTCTCAATCTTGAATCCTCGATCCTCAATCATCAATCCTCAATCCTCAATCCTCAGGCATCAATACTCAATCTTCAATGCTCAATCCTCAATCCTCAATCCTCAATCCTCATTCCACAAACCTCAATCCTCATCCCTCAAACCTCAATCCTCAACCCTCAGTCCTCATACTCAATTCTCAATTCTCAATCCTCAATCCTCAATATTCAATCTTCAATCCTCAATAATCAATCTTCAATCCCCAATCCTCAATTCTCAATCCTCAAGCCTCAATGTTCAATCCTCAATACTCAATCTCCAATCCTAGATCCTCAATCCCCAATCATGAATCCTTAATACTCAATCTTCAATCCTCAATCCCCAGTCATCAATCTTCAATCCTCAATGCTCAATCATCAATCCTCAATCCTCAGTCCTCAGTCCACAATCCTCAACCCTCAAACCTCAATCTTCAACCGTCAGTCCTCGTCCTCAATCCTCAAACCTCAATCCTCAATCCTCAATATTCAATCATCAATACTCAATATTAAATCCTCAATGCTCTATCCTCAATCCTCAATCCTCAATCCTCAATATTCAAGACACAACCCTCAGCCATCAATCCTCAATACTCAACCATCAATCCTCAAGTCTCAATACTCGATACAATATTCTGAATACTCATGGTTCAATACTCAAACCACAATATTCAATAATCAAGTCTCAATCCTCAATCATCAATCCTCAATACTCAATTTCAATCCTCAATCCTCAATTCTCAATCCCCAATACTCAATCCTCAATCGTCAATCCTCAATCCCCAATCCTCAATCTTCAATCCTCAACCTCAATCCTCAATCCTCAATCCTCAATCCTCAATCTTCAATCATCAATACTCAATCTTCAATCCTGAATGCTCTATCCTCAATCCTCAATCCTCAATCCTCAATATTCAAGACACAACCCTCAGCCATCAATCCTCAATACTCAACCATCAATCCTCAATTCTCAATACTCAATACAATATTCTGAATACTCATGGTTCAATACTCAATCCACAATATTCAATAATCAAGTCTCAATCCTCAACCTTCAATCCTCAATACTCAATTTCAATCCTCAGTCCTCAATTCTCAATCCCCAATACTCAATCCTCAATCCTCAATCCTCAACCCTCAATCCTCAATACTCAATCTGCAATCCTCAATCCTCAATCCTCAATCCTCAATTCTCATTCTTCAATCCTCAATACCCAATCCTCAATCTTCAATCCTCAATACTCAATCCTCAATTCTCAATTCTCAATCCTCAATCCTCAGAACTCAAACATCAATATTCAACCCTCAGTCCTCGTCCTCTATCCACAACCTTCAATGCTCAATCCTCAATCTTCAATCATCAATATTCAATCTTCAATCCTCAATCCTCAATCCTCAATCCTCAATCCTCAATCCTCAGTCCTCATTCCTCAATCCTCAATCTTCAATCCTCAATACTCAGTCTTCAATCCCCAATCCTCAATTCTCAATCCTCAAGCCTCACTGTTCAATCCTCAATACTCAATCTTCAATCCTCAATCCTCAATCCTCAATCCTGAATCCTCATTCTTCAATCCTCAATACCCAATCCTCAATCTTCAATCCTCAATCCTCAACTCTCAGTCCTCAATCCTCAATCCCCAGACCTCACACATCAATACTTAACCCTCAGTCCTCGTCCTCAATACACAACCCTCAATCCTCAAACCTCAATCCTCAACCGTCAGTCCTCGTCCTCAAAACTCAAACCTCAATCCTCAATCCTCAATATTCAATCATCAATACTCAATCTTCAATCCTCAGTGCTCTATCCTCAATCCTCAATCCTCAATCCTCAATATTCAAGACACAACCCTCAGCCACCAATCCTCAATACTCAACCATCAATCCTCAATTCTCAATACTCAATAGAATATTCTGAATACTCATGGTTCAATACTCAATCCACAATATTCAATAATCAATTCTCTATCCTCAATCTTCAGTCCTTAATACTCAATTTCAATCCTCAATCCTCAATTCTCAATCCCCAATACTCAATCCTCAATCGTCAATCCTCAATCCCCAATCCTCAATCTTCAATCCTCAACCTCAATCCTCAATCCTCAATCCTCAATCCTCAATATTCAACCCTCAATACTCAGTCTTCAATCCTCAATCCTCAATCCTCAATCCTCAATCCTCAATCTTCAATCCTCAATCCTCAATCCTCAATCCTCAATCCTCATTACTCAATCTGCAATCCTCAATCCTCAATCCTCAATCCTCAATCCCCATTCTTCAATCCTCAATACCCAATCCTCAATCGTCAATCCTCAATCGTCAATCCTCAATTCTCAATCCTCAATCCTCAATCCTCAGACCTCAAACATCAATATTCAACCCTCAGTCCTCGTCCTCTATCCACAACCATCAATCCTCAATCCTCAATCTTGAATCATCAATATTCAATCTTCAATCCTCAATTCCCAATCCTCAACCCTCAATACTCAATCCTCAATCTTCAATCCTCAATCCTCAATCTTCAATCCTCAATACTCAATCTTCAATCCCCAATCCTCGATTCTCAATCCTCAATCCTCAATGTTCAATCCTCAATACTCAATCCTCAATCCGCAATCCTCAATATTCAATCCGCAATACCCAATCCTCAATCTTCAATCCTCAATCCTCAATCCTCAATCCTCAATCCTCAATACTCAATCCACAATTCTCAGTCCTCAAACATCAATCCTGAATCCACAATCCTGAATCCTCAATCTTCAGACCTCAGTCCTCAACAATCATTCGTCAGTTATCAATCCTCAATAGAATGTCGTCAATTCACACCTTTCAATACTCAATACTCAGTCTGCAATCTTAAAATCTCTATCCACAAACTTCAATTCTCATCACTCAACCCTCAACATTCAGTCCCCCATCCTCAATCTTCAATCCTCATTCCTCAATCCTCGATTCTCAATCCTCAATCCTCAGTCCTCAGACCTCAAACCACAATCCTCAAAAATCGATTACCAATCCTAGATCCTCAATCCTCAATCCTCAATCCCCAATCATCAATCCTCAGTAATCAATCTCCAATCCTAGGTTCTCAATCCACAATCCTCAATCCTCAATCCTCAATCCTCATTCTTCAATCCTCAATACCCAATCCTCAATCTTCAATCCTCAATCATCAGTCCTCAATTCTCAATCCTCAATCCTCAGTGCTCAGTCGTCAAACCTCAGTCCCCGACCCTCAGCCCTCATCCTCAATCCTCAGTCCTCAGTCCTCAATCCTCAAACCTCAATCCTCTACCGTCAGTCCTCGTCCTCAATCCTCAAACCTCAATCCTCAATCCTCAATATTCAATCATCAATACTTTATCTTCAATCCTCAATGCTCTATCCTCAATCCTCAATTCTCAATCCTCAATATTCAAGACACAACCCGCAGCCATCAATCCTCAATACTCAACCATCAATCCTCAATTCTCAATACTCAAAAGAATGTTCTGAATACTCATGGTTCAATACTCAATCCACAATTTTGAATAATCAAATCTCAATCCTCAATCTTCAATCCTCAATTCTCAATCCTCAATCCTCAATCCTCAGACCTCAAACATCAATATTCACCCCTCAGTCCTCGTCCTCTATCCACAACCTTCAATCCTCAATCCTCAATCTTCAATTATCAATATTCAATCTTCAATGCTCAATCCTCAATCCTCAATCCTCAATCCTCAATCCTCAATCCTCAATCCTCAATCCTCAATCCTCAATCCTCAATCCTCAATCCTCAATCTTCAATCCTCAATACTCAATCTTCAATCCCCAATCCTCAATTCTCAATCCTCAAGCCTCAGTGTTCAATCCTCAATACTCAATCTTCAATCCTCATTACTCAATCCTCAATCCTCAATCCTCTATCCTCTATCCTCATTCTTCAATCCTCAACACCCAATTCTCAATCTTCAATCCTCAATCCTCAACTCTCAATCCTCAAACCTCAATCCTCAGACCTCACACATCAATACTCAGCCCTCAGTCCTCGTCCTCAATTCACAACCCTCAATCCTCAATCCTCAATCATCAATCATCAATATTCAATCTTCAGTCCTCAATCCTCAATCCTCGATCCTCAATCCTCAATCCTCAATGTTCAATCCACAATACCCAATTCTCAATCTTCAATCCTCAATCCTCAATCCTCAATCCTCAATCCTCAATACTCAATCCTCAATTCTCAGTCCTCAAACCTCAATCCTGAATCCACAATCCTGAATCCTCAACCTTCAGTCGTCAGTCCTCAACAATCATTCGTCAGTTCTCAATCCTCAATAGAATATCGTCAATTCACACCTTTCAATACACAATACTCAGTCTGCAATCTTAAAATCTCTATCCACAAACTTCAATTCTCATCACTCAACCCTCAGCACTCAGTCCCCCATCCTCAATCTTCAATCCTCAATCATCAATCCTCAATTCTCAATACTCAATCCTCAGTCCTCAGACCTCAAACCTCAATCCTCAATAATCGATTACCAATCCTAGATCCTCAATCCTCAATCCTCAATCCCCAATCATCAATCGTCAATAATCAATCTCCAATCCTAGGTCCTGAATCCGCAACCATCAATCCTCAATCCTCAATCCTCATCCTTCAATCCTCAATATTCAATCATCAATACTCAATCTTCAATCCTCAATCCTCAATCCTCAATCCTCAATCCCCAATCCTCAATATTCAACACACAACCCTCAGCCAACATTCCTCAATACTCAACCATCAATCCTCAATACTCAATACTCAATAGAATATCCTGAATCCGCATGGTTCGGTACTCAAACCACAATATTCAATAATCAAATCTCAATCCTCAATCTTCAATCCTCAACACTCAATTTCAATCCTCAATCCTCAATCTTCAATCCTCAATCCTCAATTATCAATCCTCAATCCTCAATCCTCAATCTTCAATCCTCAATACTCAATATTCAATCCTCAATCCTCAATCCTCAATCATCAATCCACAATCCTCAATCCTCAATCCTCAATCCTCAATCCTCAATACTCAATCTGCAATCCTCAATACTCAATCCTCAAACCTCAATGCTCATTCTTCAATCCTCAATCTTCAATCATCAATATTCAATCTTCAATCCTCAATCCTCAATCCTCAATCCTCAATCCTCAATCCTCAATCTTCAATCCTCAATCCTCAATCCTCAATCCTCAATCCTCAATCCTCAATTCTCAATCCTCAATCCTCAACCATCAGCCCTCATCCTCCATCCTCAATCCTCAATCCTCAATCCTCAACCTTCAATCCTCAATTCTCAATCTTGAATCCTCGATCCTCAATCATCAATCCTCAATCCTCAATCCTCAGGCATCAATACTCAATCTTCAATGCTCAATCCTCAATCCTCAATCCTCAATCCTCATTCCCCAAACCTCAATCATCATCCCTCAAACCTCAATCCTCAACCCTCAGTCCTCATACTCAATTCTCAATTCTCAATCCTCAATCCTCAATATTCAATCTTCAATCCTCAATAATCAATCTTCAATCCCCAACCCACAATCCTCAGTCCTCAATCCACAATCCTCAATCCTCAAAGCTCAATCCTCAACCGTCAGTCCTCGTCCTCAATCCTCAAACCTCAATCCTCAATCCTCAATATTCAATCATCAATACTCAATCTTCAATCCTCAGTGCTCTATCCTCAATCCTCAATCCTCAATCCTCAATATTCAAGACACAACCCTCAGCAACCAATCCTCAATACCCAACCATCAATCCTCAATTCCCAATACTCAATAGAATATTCTGAATACTCATGGTTCAATACTCAATTCACAATATTCAATAATCAAACCTCAATCCTCAATCTTCAGTCCTCAATACTCAACTTCAATCCTCAATCCTCAATTCTCAATCCCCAATACTCAATCCTCAATCGTCAATCCTCAATCCCCAATCCTCAATCTTCAATCCTCAACCTCAATCCTCAATCCTCAATCCTCAATCCTCAATATTCAATCCTCAATACTCAATCTTCTATCCTCAATCCTCAATCCTCAATCCTCAATCCTCAGTCCTCAATCCTCAATCCTCAATCCTCAATCCTCAATCCTCAATCCTCAATCCTCAATACTCAATCTGCAATCGTCAATCCTCAATCCTCAATCGTCAATCCTCATTCTTCAATCCTCAATACCCAATCTTCAATCTTCAATCCTCAATCCTCAATCCTCAATTCTCAATCCTCAATCCTCAATCCTCAGACCTCAAACATCAATATTCAACCCTCAGTCCTCGTCCTCTATCCACAACCATCAATCCTCAATCCTCAACCTTCAATCATCAATATTCAAACTTCAATCCTCAATCCTCAATCCTCAATCCTCAATCCACAATCCTCAACCTTCAATCCTCAATCCTCAATCCTCAATCCTCAATCCTCAATCTTCAATCCTCAATACTCAATCTTCAATCCCCAATCCTCAATTCTCAATCCTCAATCCTCAATCTTCAATCCTCAATACTCAATCTTCTATCCCCAATCCTCAATTCTCAATCCTCAAGCCTCAATGTTCAATCCTCAATACTCAATCTTCAATCCTCAATCCTCAAACCTCAATCCTCAATCCTCATTCTTCAATCCTCAATACCCAATCCTCAATCTTCAATCCTCAATCCTCAACTCTCAATCCTCAATCCTCAATCCTCAGACCTCACACATCAATACTCAACCCTCAGTCCTCGTCCTCAATCCACAACGCTCAATCCTCAATCCTCAATCATCAATCATCAATATTCAATCTTCAGTCCTTAATCCTCAATCCTCAATCCTCAATCCTCAATCCTCAATGTTCAATCCGAAATAGCCAATCCTCAATCTTCAATCCTCAATCCTCAATCCTCAATCCTCAACCCTCAATACTCAATCCCCAATTCTCAGTCCTCAAACCTCAATCCTGAATCCACAATCCTCAATCTCCAATCCTCAATCATCAGTCCTCAATTCTCAATCCTCAATCCTCAGTCCTCATTCCTCAAACCTCAATCCTCAACCCTCAGTCCTCATCCTCAATTCTCAATTCTCAATCCTCAATCCTCAATACTCAATCTTCAATCCTCAATAATCAATCTCCAATCCTAGATCCTCAATCCCCAATCTTCAATCCTTAATACTCAATCTTCAATCCTCAATCCCCAGTCATCAATCTTCAATCCTCAATGCTCAATCCTCAATCCTCAATCCTCAGTCCTCAATCCACAATCCTCAATCCTCAAACCTCAATCCTCAACCGTCAGTCCTCGTCCTCAATCCTCAAACCTCAATCCTCAATCCTCAATATTCAATCATCAATAATCAATCTTCAATCCTCAGTCCTCTATCCTCAATCCTCAATCCTCAATCCTCAATATTCAAGACACAACCCTCAGCCATCAATCCTCAATACTCAACCATCAATCCTCAATTCTCAATACTCAATAGAATATTCTGAATACTCATGGTTCAATACTCAATCCACAATATTCAATAATCAAATCTCAATCCTCAATCTTCAGTCCTCAATACTCAATTTCAATCCTCAATCCTCAATTCTCAATCCCCAATACTCAATCCTCATTCTTCAATCCTCAATACGTAATCTGCAATCGTCAATCCTCAATCCTCAATCCTCAATCCTCATTCTTCAATCCTCAATACCCAATCTTCAATCTTCAATCCTCAATCCTCAATCCTCAATTCTCAATCCTGAATCCTCAATCCTCAGGCCTCAAACATCAATATTCAACCCTCAGTCCTCGTCCTCTATCCACAACCATCAATCCTCAATCCTCAACCTTCAATCATCAATATTCAATCTTCAATCCTCAATCCTCAATCCTCAATCCTCAATCTTCAATCCTCAACCTCAATCCTCAGTCCTCAATCCTCAATCCTCAATCTTCAATCCTCAATCCTCAATCCTCAATCCTCAATCCTCAATCCTCAATCGTCAATCCTCAATCCTCAATATTCAAGACACAACCCTCAGCCATCAATCCTCAATACTCAACCATCAATCCTCAATTCTCAATACTCAATAGAATATTCTGAATACACATGGTTCAATACTGAATCCACAATATTCAATAATCAAGTCTCAATCCTGAATATTCAATCGTCAATACTCAAATTCAATCCTCAATCCTCAATCCTCAATTCCCAATACTCAATCCTCAATCGTCAATCCTCAATCCCCAATCCTCAATCTTCAATCCTCAACCTCAATCCTCAATCCTCAATTCTCAATCCTCAATCTTCAATCCTCAATACTCAATCAATCATCAATCCTCAATCCTCAATCCTCAATCCTCAATCCTCAATCCTCAATCCTCAATCCTCAATCCTCAATACTCAATCCTCAACCTTCAACCCTCATTACTCAATCTTCAATGTTCAATCCTCAATACTCAATCTTCAATCCTCAATCCTCAATCCTCAATCCTCAATCCTCAATCCTCAATCCTCAGACCTCACACATGAATACTCAACCCTCAGTCCTCGTCCTCAATCCACAACCCTCAATCCTCAAACCTCAATCATCAATCATCAATATTCAATCTTCAGTCCTCAATCCTCAATCCTCAATCCTCAATCCTCAATCCTCAATGTTCAACCCGAAATACCCAATCCTCAATCTTCAATCCTCAGTCCTCAATCCTCAATCCTCAACCCTCAATACCCAATCCTCAATTCTCAGTCCTGAAACCTCAATCCTGAATCCACAATCCTCAGTCTTCAATCCTCAATCATCAGTACTCAATTCTCAAACCTCAATCATCAGTCCTCATTCCTCAAACCTCAATCCTCAACCCTCAGTCCTCATCCTCAATTCTCAATTCTCAATCCTCAATCCTTAATCCTCAATCTTCAATCCTCAATAGTCAATCTCCAATCCTAGATCCTCAATCCCCAATCGTCAATCCTTAATACTCAATCTTCAATCCTCAATCCCCAGTCATCAATCTTCAATCCTCAATGCTCAATCCTCAATCCTCAATCCTCAGTCCTCAATCCACAATCCTCAATCCTCAAACCTCAATCCTCAACCGTCAGTCCTCGTCCTCAATCCTCAAACCTCTATCCTCAATCCTCAATATTCAATCATCAATACTCAATCTTCAATCCTCAATCCTCAATCCTCAATCCTCAACCCTCAATCCTCAATCCTCAATCCTCAGTCCTCAATCCTCAATACTCAATCTGCAATCCACAATCCTCAATCCTCAATCCTCAATCCTCATTCTTCTATCCTCAATACCCAATCCTCAATCTTCAATCCTCTATCCTCAATCCTCAATTCTCAATCCTCAATCCTCAATCCTCAGACCTCAAACATCAATATTCACCCCTCAGTCCTCGTCCTCTATCCACAACCTTCAATCCTCAATCCTCAATCTTCAATCATCAATATTCAATCTTCAATACTCAATCCTCAATCCTCAATCCTCAATCCTCAATCCTCAATCCTCAATCTTCAATCCTCAATACTCAATCTTCAATCCTCAATCCTCAATCCTCAATCCTCAACCCTCAACCCTCAATCCTCAATCCTCAATCCTCAATCCTCAATACTCAATCTGCAATCCTCAATCCTCAATCCTCAATCCTCAATCCTCATTCTTCAATCCTCAATACCCAATCCTCAATCTTCAATCCTCTATCCTCAATCCTCAATTCTCAATCCTCAATCCTCAATCCTCAGACCTCAAACATCAATATTCACCCCTCAGTCCTCGTCCTCTATCCACAACCTTCAATCCTCAATCCTCAATCTTCAATCATCAATATTCAATCTTCAATACTCAATCCTCAATCCTCAATCCTCAATCCTCAATCCTCAATCCTCAATCTTCAATCCTCAATACTCAATCTTCAATCCTCAATCCTCAATCCTCAATCCTCAACCCTCAACCCTCAATCCTCAATCCTCAATCCTCAATCCTCAATACTCAATCTGCAATCCTCAAACCTCTATCCTCAATCCTCAATCCTCATTCTTCAATCCTCAATACCCAATCCTCAATCTTCAATCCTCTATCCTCAATCCTCAATTCTCAATCCTCAATCCTCAATCCTCAGACCTAAAACATCAATATTCACCCCTCAGTCCTCGTCCTCTATCCACAACCTTCAATCCTCAATCCTCAATCTTCAATTATCAATATTCAATCTTCAATGCTCAATCCTCAATCCTCAATCCTCAATCCTCAATCCTCAATCCTCAATCCTCAATCCTCAATCCTCAATCTTCAATCCTCAATACTCAATCTTCAATCCCCAATCCTCAGTTCTCAATCCTCAAGCCTCAATATTCAATCCTCAATACTCAATCTTCAATCCTCATTACTCAATCCTCAATCCTCAATCCTCTATCCTCAATCCTCATTCTTCAATACTCAACACCCAATCCTCAATCTTCAATCCTCAATCCTCAACTCTCAATCCTCAATCCTCAATCCTCAGACCTCACACATCAATACTCAGCCCTCAGTCCTCGTCCTCAATTCACAACCCTCAATCCTCAATCCTCAATCATCAATCATCAATATTCAATCTTCAGTCCCCAATCCTCAATCCTCAATCCTCAATCCTCAATCCTCAATGTTCAATCCACAATACCCAATCCTCTATCTTCAATCCTCAATCCTCAATCCTCAATCCTCAATCCTCAATACTCAATCCTCAATTCTCAGTCCTCAAACCTCAATCCTGAATCCACAATCCTGAATCCTCAACCTTCAGTCGTCAGTCCTCAACAATCATTCGTCAGTTCTCAATCCTCAATAGAATATCGTCAATTCACACCTTTCAATACTCAATACTCAGTCTGCAATCTTAAAATCTCTATCCACAAACTTCAATTCTCATCACTCAACCCTCAACACTCAGTCCCACATCCTCAATCTTCAATCCTCAATCATCAATCCTCAATTCTCAATACTCAATCCTCAGACCTAAGACCTCAAATCTCAATACTCAATAATCGATTACCAATCCTAGATCCTCAATCCTCAATCCTCAATCCCCAATCATCAATCGTCAATAATCAATCTCCAATCCTAGGTCCTGAATCCGCAACCATCAATCCTCAAACCTCAATCCTCATCCTTCAATCCTCAATACCCAATCCTCAATCTTCAATCCTCAATCCTCAATCTTCAATCCTCAATCCTCAATCCTCAATCCTCAATCCTCAATCCTCAATTCTCAATCCTCAATCCTCAACCATCAGCCCACATCCTCCATCCTCAATCCTCAATCCTCAATCCTCAACCTTCAATCCTCAATTCTCAATCTTGAATCCTCGATCCTCAATCATCAATCCTCAATCCTCAATCCTCAGGCATCAATACTCAATCTTCAATGCTCAATCCTCAATCCTCAATCCTCAATCCTCATTCCACAAACCTCAATCCTCATCCCTCAAACCTCAATCCTCAACCCTCAGTCCTCATACTCAATTCTCAATTCTCAATCCTCAATCCTCAATATTCAATCTTCAATCCTCAATAATCAATCTTCAATCCCCAATCCTCAATTCTCAATCCTCAAGCCTCAATGTTCAATCCTCAATACTCAATCTCCAATCCTAGATCCTCAATCCCCAATCATGAATCCTTAATACTCAATCTTCAATCCTCAATCCCCAGTCATCAATCTTCAATCCTCAATGCTCAATCATCAATCCTCAATCCTCAGTCCTCAGTCCACAATCCTCAACCCTCAAACCTCAATCTTCAACCGTCAGTCCTCGTCCTCAATCCTCAAACCTCAATCCTCAATCCTCAATATTCAATCATCAATACTCAATATTAAATCCTCAATGCTCTATCCTCAATCCTCAATCCTCAATCCTCAATATTCAAGACACAACCCTCAGCCATCAATCCTCAATACTCAACCATCAATCCTCAAGTCTCAATACTCGATACAATATTCTGAATACTCATGGTTCAATACTCAAACCACAATATTCAATAATCAAGTCTCAATCCTCAATCATCAATCCTCAATACTCAATTTCAATCCTCAATCCTCAATTCTCAATCCCCAATACTCAATCCTCAATCGTCAATCCTCAATCCCCAATCCTCAATCTTCAATCCTCAACCTCAATCCTCAATCCTCAATCCTCAATCCTCAATCTTCAATCATCAATACTCAATCTTCAATCCTGAATGCTCTATCCTCAATCCTCAATCCTCAATCCTCAATATTCAAGACACAACCCTCAGCCATCAATCCTCAATACTCAACCATCAATCCTCAATTCTCAATACTCAATACAATATTCTGAATACTCATGGTTCAATACTCAATCCACAATATTCAATAATCAAGTCTCAATCCTCAACCTTCAATCCTCAATACTCAATTTCAATCCTCAGTCCTCAATTCTCAATCCCCAATACTCAATCCTCAATCCTCAATCCTCAACCCTCAATCCTCAATACTCAATCTGCAATCCTCAATCCTCAATCCTCAATCCTCAATTCTCATTCTTCAATCCTCAATACCCAATCCTCAATCTTCAATCCTCAATACTCAATCCTCAATTCTCAATTCTCAATCCTCAATCCTCAGAACTCAAACATCAATATTCAACCCTCAGTCCTCGTCCTCTATCCACAACCTTCAATGCTCAATCCTCAATCTTCAATCATCAATATTCAATCTTCAATCCTCAATCCTCAATCCTCAATCCTCAATCCTCAATCCTCAGTCCTCATTCCTCAATCCTCAATCTTCAATCCTCAATACTCAGTCTTCAATCCCCAATCCTCAATTCTCAATCCTCAAGCCTCACTGTTCAATCCTCAATACTCAATCTTCAATCCTCAATCCTCAATCCTCAATCCTGAATCCTCATTCTTCAATCCTCAATACCCAATCCTCAATCTTCAATCCTCAATCCTCAACTCTCAGTCCTCAATCCTCAATCCCCAGACCTCACACATCAATACTTAACCCTCAGTCCTCGTCCTCAATACACAACCCTCAATCCTCAAACCTCAATCCTCAACCGTCAGTCCTCGTCCTCAAACCTCAAACCTCAATCCTCAATCCTCAATATTCAATCATCAATACTCAATCTTCAATCCTCAGTGCTCTATCCTCAATCCTCAATCCTCAATCCTCAATATTCAAGACACAACCCTCAGCCACCAATCCTCAATACTCAACCATCAATCCTCAATTCTCAATACTCAATAGAATATTCTGAATACTCATGGTTCAATACTCAATCCACAATATTCAATAATCAATTCTCTATCCTCAATCTTCAGTCCTTAATACTCAATTTCAATCCTCAATCCTCAATTCTCAATCCCCAATACTCAATCCTCAATCGTCAATCCTCAATCCCCAATCCTCAATCTTCAATCCTCAACCTCAATCCTCAATCCTCAATCCTCAATCCTCAATATTCAACCCTCAATACTCAGTCTTCAATCCTCAATCCTCAATCCTCAATCCTCAATCCTCAATCTTCAATCCTCAATCCTCAATCCTCAATCCTCAATCCTCATTACTCAATCTGCAATCCTCAATCCTCAATCCTCAATCCTCAATCCCCATTCTTCAATCCTCAATACCCAATCCTCAATCGTCAATCCTCAATCGTCAATCCTCAATTCTCAATCCTCAATCCTCAATCCTCAGACCTCAAACATCAATATTCAACCCTCAGTCCTCGTCCTCTATCCACAACCATCAATCCTCAATCCTCAATCTTGAATCATCAATATTCAATCTTCAATCCTCAATTCCCAATCCTCAACCCTCAATACTCAATCCTCAATCTTCAATCCTCAATCCTCAATCTTCAATCCTCAATACTCAATCTTCAATCCCCAATCCTCGATTCTCAATCCTCAATCCTCAATGTTCAATCCTCAATACTCAATCCTCAATCCGCAATCCTCAATATTCAATCCGCAATACCCAATCCTCAATCTTCAATCCTCAATCCTCAATCCTCAATCCTCAATCCTCAATACTCAATCCACAATTCTCAGTCCTCAAACATCAATCCTGAATCCACAATCCTGAATCCTCAATCTTCAGACCTCAGTCCTCAACAATCATTCGTCAGTTATCAATCCTCAATAGAATGTCGTCAATTCACACCTTTCAATACTCAATACTCAGTCTGCAATCTTAAAATCTCTATCCACAAACTTCAATTCTCATCACTCAACCCTCAACATTCAGTCCCCCATCCTCAATCTTCAATCCTCATTCCTCAATCCTCGATTCTCAATCCTCAATCCTCAGTCCTCAGACCTCAAACCACAATCCTCAAAAATCGATTACCAATCCTAGATCCTCAATCCTCAATCCTCAATCCCCAATCATCAATCCTCAGTAATCAATCTCCAATCCTAGGTTCTCAATCCACAATCCTCAATCCTCAATCCTCAATCCTCATTCTTCAATCCTCAATACCCAATCCTCAATCTTCAATCCTCAATCATCAGTCCTCAATTCTCAATCCTCAATCCTCAGTGCTCAGTCGTCAAACCTCAGTCCCCGACCCTCAGCCCTCATCCTCAATCCTCAGTCCTCAGTCCTCAATCCTCAAACCTCAATCCTCTACCGTCAGTCCTCGTCCTCAATCCTCAAACCTCAATCCTCAATCCTCAATATTCAATCATCAATACTTTATCTTCAATCCTCAATGCTCTATCCTCAATCCTCAATTCTCAATCCTCAATATTCAAGACACAACCCGCAGCCATCAATCCTCAATACTCAACCATCAATCCTCAATTCTCAATACTCAAAAGAATGTTCTGAATACTCATGGTTCAATACTCAATCCACAATTTTGAATAATCAAATCTCAATCCTCAATCTTCAATCCTCAATACTAAATTTTAATCCTCAATCCTCAATTCTCAATCCCCAATACTCAATCCTCAATCGTCAATTCTCAATCCCCAATCCTCAATCATCAATAATCAACCTCAATCCTGAATCCTCAATCCTCAATCATCAATCTTCAATCCTCAATACTCAATCTTCAATCCTCAATCCTCAATCCTCAATCCTCGATCCTCAATCCTCAAACCTCAATCCTCAATGCTCAATATTCAATCATCAATACTCAATCTTCAATCCTCAATCCTCAATCCTCAATCCTCAATCCCCAATCCTCAATATTCAACACAAAACCCTCAGCCAACAATCCTCAATACTCAACCATCAATCCTCAATTCTCAATACTCAATAGAATATCCTGAATTCGCATGGTTCGATACTCAATCCACAATATTCAATAATCAAATCTGAATCCTCAATCTTCAATCCTCAATATTCAATTTCAATCCTCAATCCTCAATCTTCAATCCTCAATCCTCAATTGTCAATCCTCAATCCTCAATCCTCAACCTTCAGTCCTCAATACTCAACCTTCAATCCTCAATCCTCAATCCTCTATCCTCAATCCTCAATCCTCAATCCTCAATCCTCAATCTTCAATCCTTAATACTCAATCTTCAATCCTCAATCCCCAGTCATCAATCTTCAATCCTCAATGCTCAATCCTCAATCCTCAATCCTCAGTCCTCAGTCCACAATCCTCAACCCTCAAACCTCAATCTTCAACCGTCAGTCCTCGTCCTCAATCCTCAAACCTCAATCCTCAATCCTCAATATTCAATCATCAATACTCAATATTCAATCCTCAATGCTCTATCCTCAATCCTCAATCCTCAATCCTCAATATTCAAGACACAACCCTCAGCCATCAATCCTCAATACTCAACCATCAATCCTCAAGTCTCAATACTCGATACAATATTCTGAATACTCATGGTTCAATACTCAAACCACAATATTCAATAATCAAGTCTCAATCCTCAATCATCAATCCTCAATACTCAATTTCAATCCTCAACCCTCAATTCTCAATCCCCAATACTCAATCCTCAATCGTCAATCCTCAATCCCCAATCCTCAATCTTCAATCCTCAACCTCAATCCTCAATCCTCAATCCTCAATCCTCAATGTTCAATCCTCAATACTCAATCCTCAATCCTCTATCCTCAATCCTCAATCCTCAATCCTCAATCCTCAATCTTCAATCCTTAATACTCAATCTTCAATCCTCAATCCCCAGTCATCAATCTTCAATCCTCAATGCTCAATCCTCAATCCTCAATCCTCAGTCCTCAGTCCACAATCCTCAACCCTCAAACCTCAATCTTCAACCGTCAGTCCTCGTCCTCAATCCTCAAACCTCAATCCTCAATCCTCAATATTCAATCATCAATACTCAATCTTCAATCCTCAATGCTCTATCCTCAATCCTCAATCCTCAATCCTCAATATTCAAGACACAACCCTCAGCCATCAATCCTCAATACTCAACCATCAATCCTCAATTCTCAATACTCAATACAATATTCTGAATACTCATGGTTCAATACTCAATCCACAATATTCAATAATCAAGTATCAATCCTCAACCTTCAATCCTCAATACTCAATTTCAATCCTCAGTCCTCAATTCTCAATCCCCAATACTCAATCCTCAATCCTCAATCCTCAATCCTCAATCCTCAATACTCAATCTTCAATCCCCAATCCTCGATTCTCAATCCTCAATCCTCAATGTTCAATCCTCAATACTCAATCCTCAATCCGCAATCCTCAATATTCAATCCGCAATACCCAATCCTCAATCCTCAATCCTCAATCCTCAATCTTCAATCCTCAATACTCAATCTTCAATCCTCAATCCTCAATCCTCAATCCTCAATCCTCAATCCCCAATCCTCAATCTTCAATCCTCAACCTCAATCCTCAATCCTCAATCCTCAATCCTCAATCTTCAATCCTCAATCCTCAATCCTCAATCCTCAATCCTCATTCTTCAATCCTCAATACCCAATCCTCAATCGTCAATCCTCAATCGTCAATCCTCAATTCTCAATCCTCAATCCTCAATCCTCAGACCTCAAACATCAATATTCAACCCTCAGTCCTCGTCCTCTATCCACAACCATCAATCCTCAATCCTCAATCTTGAATCATCAATATTCAATCTTCAATCCTCAATTCCCAATCCTCAACCCTCAATACTCAATCCTCAATCTTCAATCCTCAATCCTCAATCTTCAATCCTCAATACTCAATCTTCAATCCCCAATCCTCGATTCTCAATCCTCAATCCTCAATGTTCAATCCTCAATACTCAATCCTCAATCCGCAATCCTCAATATTCAATCCGCAATACCCAATCCTCAATCTTCAGTCCTCAATCCTCAATCCTCAATCCTCAATCCTCAATACTCAATCCACAATTCTCAGTCCTCAAACATCAATCCTGAATCCACAATCCTGAATCCTCAATCTTCAGACCTCAGTCCTCAACAATCATTCGTCAGTTATCAATCCTCAATAGAATGTCGTCAATTCACACCTTTCAATACTCAATACTCAGTCTGCAATCTTAAAATCTCTATCCACAAACTTCAATTCTCATCACTCAACCCTCAACATTCAGTCCCCCATCCTCAATCTTCAATCCTCATTCCTCAATCCTCGATTCTCAATCCTCAATCCTCAGTCCTGAGACCTCAAACCTCAATCCTCAATAATCGATTACCAATCCTAGATCCTCAACTGTCAATCCTCAATCCCCAATCATCAATCCTCAGTAATCAATCTCCAATCCTAGGTTCTCAATCCACAATCCTCAATCCTCAATCCTCAATCCTCATTCTTCAATCCTCAATACCCAATCCTCAATCTTCAATCCTCAATCATCAGTCCTCAATTCTCAATCCTCAATCCTCAGTGCTCAGTCGTCAAACCTCAGTCCCCGACCCTCAGCCCTCATCCTCAATCCTCAGTCCTCAGTCCTCAATCCTCAAACCTCAATCCTCTACCGTCAGTCCTCGTCCTCAATCCTCAAACCTCAATCCTCAATGCTCAATATTCAATCATCAATACTCAATCTTCAATCCTCAATCCTCAATCCTCAATCCTCAATCCCCAATCCTCAATATTCAACACAAAACCCTCAGCCAACAATCCTCAATACTCAACCATCAATCCTCAATTCTCACTACTCAATAGAATATCCTGAATTCGCATGGTTCGATACTCAATCCACAATATTCAATAATCAAATCTCAATCCTCAATCTTCAATCCTCAATATTCAATTTCAATCCTCAATCCTCAATCTTCAATCCTCAATCCTCAATTGTCAATCCTCAATCCTCAATCCTCAACCTTCAATCCTCAATACTCAACCTTCAATCCTCAATCCTCAATCCTCTATCCTCAATCCTCAATCCTCAATCCTCAATCCTCAATCTTCAATCCTTAATACTCAATCTTCAATCCTCAATCCCCAGTCATCAATCTTCAATCCTCAATGCTCAATCCTCAATCCTCAATCCTCAGTCCTCAGTCCACAATCCTCAACCCTCAAACCTCAATCTTCAACCGTCAGTCCTCGTCCTCAATCCTCAAACCTCAATCCTCAATCCTCAATATTCAATCATCAATACTCAATATTCAATCCTCAATGCTCTATCCTCAATCCTCAATCCTCAATCCTCAATATTCAAGACACAACCCTCAGCCATCAATCCTCAATACTCAACCATCAATCCTCAAGTCTCAATACTCGATACAATATTCTGAATACTCATGGTTCAATACTCAAACCACAATATTCAATAATCAAGTCTCAATCCTCAATCATCAATCCTCAATACTCAATTTCAATCCTCAACCCTCAATTCTCAATCCCCAATACTCAATCCTCAATCGTCAATCCTCAATCCCCAATCCTCAATCTTCAATCCTCAACCTCAATCCTCAATCCTCAATCCTCAATCCTCAATCTTCAATCATCAATACTCAATATTCAATCCTCAATGCTCTATCCTCAATCCTCAATCCTCAATCCTCAATATTCAAGACACAACCCTCAGCCATCAATCCTCAATACTCAACCATCAATCCTCAATTCTCAATACTCAATACAATATTCTGAATACTCATGGTTCAATACTCAATCCACAATATTCAATAATCAAGTATCAATCCTCAACCTTCAATCCTCAATACTCAATTTCAATCCTCAGTCCTCAATTCTCAATCCCCAATACTCAATCCTCAATCCTCAATCCTCAATCCTCAATCCTCAATACTCAATCTTCAATCCCCAATCCTCGATTCTCAATCCTCAATCCTCAATGTTCAATCCTCAATACTCAATCCTCAATCCGCAATCCTCAATATTCAATCCGCAATACCCAATCCTCAATCCTCAATCCTCAATCCTCAATCTTCAATCCTCAATACTCAATCTTCAATCCTCAATCCTCAATCCTCAATCCTCAATCCTCAATCCCCAATCCTCAATCTTCAATCCTCAACCTCAATCCTCAATCCTCAATCCTCAATCCTCAATCTTCAATCATCAACACTCAATCTTCAGTCCTCAATGCTCTATCCTCAATCCTCAATCCTCAATCCTCAATATTCAAGACACAACCCTCAGCCATCAATCCTCAATACTCAACCATCAATCCTCAATTCTCAATACTCAATACAATATTCTGAATACTCATGGTTCAATACTCAATCCACAATATTGAATAATCAAGTCTCAATCCTCAATCTTCAATCCTCAATACTCAATTTCAATCCTCAATCCTCAATTCTCAATCCCCAATACTCAATCCTCAATCGTCAATCCTCAATCCCCAATCCTCAATCTTCAATCCTCAACCTCAATCCTCAATCCTCAATCCTCAATATTCAACCCTCAATACTCAATCTTCAATCCTCAATCCTCAATCCTCAATCCTCAATCCTCAATCTTCAATCCTCAATCCTCAATCCTCAATCCTCAATCCTCATTACTCAATCTGCAATCCTCAATCCTCAATCCTCAATCCTCAATCCTCATTCTTCAATCCTCAATACCCAATCCTCAATCGTCAATCCTCAATCGTCAATCCTCAATCATCAATAATCAACCTCAATCCTGAATCCTCAATCCTCAATCATCAATCTTCAATCCTCAATACTCAATCTTCAATCCTCAATCCTCAATCCTCAATCCTCGATCCTCAATCCTCAAACCTCAATCCTCAATGCTCAATATTCAATCATCAATACTCAATCTTCAATCCTCAATCCTCAATCCTCAATCCTCAATCCCCAATCCTCAATATTCAACACAAAACCCTCAGCCAACAATCCTCAATACTCAACCATCAATCCTCAATTCTCAATACTCAATAGAATATCCTGAATTCGCATGGTTCGATACTCAATCCACAATATTCAATAATCAAATCTGAATCCTCAATCTTCAATCCTCAATATTCAATTTCAATCCTCAATCCTCAATCTTCAATCCTCAATCCTCAATTGTCAATCCTCAATCCTCAATCCTCAACCTTCAATCCTCAATACTCAACCTTCAATCCTCAATCCTCAATCCTCTATCCTCAATCCTCAATCCTCAATCCTCAATCCTCAATCTTCAATCCTTAATACTCAATCTTCAATCCTCAATCCCCAGTCATCAATCTTCAATCCTCAATGCTCAATCCTCAATCCTCAATCCTCAGTCCTCAGTCCACAATCCTCAACCCTCAAACCTCAATCTTCAACCGTCAGTCCTCGTCCTCAATCCTCAAACCTCAATCCTCAATCCTCAATATTCAATCATCAATACTCAATATTCAATCCTCAATGCTCTATCCTCAATCCTCAATCCTCAATCCTCAATATTCAAGACACAACCCTCAGCCATCAATCCTCAATACTCAACCATCAATCCTCAAGTCTCAATACTCGATACAATATTCTGAATACTCATGGTTCAATACTCAAACCACAATATTCAATAATCAAGTCTCAATCCTCAATCATCAATCCTCAATACTCAATTTCAATCCTCAACCCTCAATTCTCAATCCCCAATACTCAATCCTCAATCGTCAATCCTCAATCCCCAATCCTCAATCTTCAATCCTCAACCTCAATCCTCAATCCTCAATCCTCAATCCTCAATGTTCAATCCTCAATACTCAATCCTCAATCCTCTATCCTCAATCCTCAATCCTCAATCCTCAATCCTCAATCTTCAATCCTTAATACTCAATCTTCAATCCTCAATCCCCAGTCATCAATCTTCAATCCTCAATGCTCAATCCTCAATCCTCAATCCTCAGTCCTCAGTCCACAATCCTCAACCCTCAAACCTCAATCTTCAACCGTCAGTCCTCGTCCTCAATCCTCAAACCTCAATCCTCAATCCTCAATATTCAATCATCAATACTCAATCTTCAATCCTCAATGCTCTATCCTCAATCCTCAATCCTCAATCCTCAATATTCAAGACACAACCCTCAGCCATCAATCCTCAATACTCAACCATCAATCCTCAATTCTCAATACTCAATACAATATTCTGAATACTCATGGTTCAATACTCAATCCACAATATTCAATAATCAAGTATCAATCCTCAACCTTCAATCCTCAATACTCAATTTCAATCCTCAGTCCTCAATTCTCAATCCCCAATACTCAATCCTCAATCCTCAATCCTCAATCCTCAATCCTCAATACTCAATCTTCAATCCCCAATCCTCGATTCTCAATCCTCAATCCTCAATGTTCAATCCTCAATACTCAATCCTCAATCCGCAATCCTCAATATTCAATCCGCAATACCCAATCCTCAATCCTCAATCCTCAATCCTCAATCTTCAATCCTCAATACTCAATCTTCAATCCTCAATCCTCAATCCTCAATCCTCAATCCTCAATCCCCAATCCTCAATCTTCAATCCTCAACCTCAATCCTCAATCCTCAATCCTCAATCCTCAATCTTCAATCCTCAATCCTCAATCCTCAATCCTCAATCCTCATTCTTCAATCCTCAATACCCAATCCTCAATCGTCAATCCTCAATCGTCAATCCTCAATTCTCAATCCTCAATCCTCAATCCTCAGACCTCAAACATCAATATTCAACCCTCAGTCCTCGTCCTCTATCCACAACCATCAATCCTCAATCCTCAATCTTGAATCATCAATATTCAATCTTCAATCCTCAATTCCCAATCCTCAACCCTCAATACTCAATCCTCAATCTTCAATCCTCAATCCTCAATCTTCAATCCTCAATACTCAATCTTCAATCCCCAATCCTCGATTCTCAATCCTCAATCCTCAATGTTCAATCCTCAATACTCAATCCTCAATCCGCAATCCTCAATATTCAATCCGCAATACCCAATCCTCAATCTTCAGTCCTCAATCCTCAATCCTCAATCCTCAATCCTCAATACTCAATCCACAATTCTCAGTCCTCAAACATCAATCCTGAATCCACAATCCTGAATCCTCAATCTTCAGACCTCAGTCCTCAACAATCATTCGTCAGTTATCAATCCTCAATAGAATGTCGTCAATTCACACCTTTCAATACTCAATACTCAGTCTGCAATCTTAAAATCTCTATCCACAAACTTCAATTCTCATCACTCAACCCTCAACATTCAGTCCCCCATCCTCAATATTCAATCCTCATTCCTCAATCCTCGATTCTCAATCCTCAATCCTCAGTCCTGAGACCTCAAACCTCAATCCTCAATAATCGATTACCAATCCTAGATCCTCAACCCTCAATCCTCAATCCCCAATCATCAATCCTCAGTAATCAATCTCCAATCCTAGGTTCTCAATCCACAATCCTCAATCCTCAATCCTCAATCCTCATTCTTCAATCCTCAATACCCAATCCTCAATCTTCAATCCTCAATCATCAGTCCTCAATTCTCAATCCTCAATCCTCAGTGCTCAGTCGTCAAACCTCAGTCCCCGACCCTCAGCCCTCATCCTCAATCCTCAGTCCTCAGTCCTCAATCCTCAAACCTCAATCCTCTACCGTCAGTCCTCGTCCTCAATCCTCAAACCTCAATCCTCAATGCTCAATATTCAATCATCAATACTCAATCTTCAATCCTCAATCCTCAATCCTCAATCCTCAATCCCCAATCCTCAATATTCAACACAAAACCCTCAGCCAACAATCCTCAATACTCAACCATCAATCCTCAATTCTCAATACTCAATAGAATATCCTGAATTCGCATGGTTCGATACTCAATCCACAATATTCAATAATCAAATCTCAATCCTCAATCTTCAATCCTCAATATTCAATTTCAATCCTCAATCCTCAATCTTCAATCCTCAATCCTCAATTGTCAATCCTCAATCCTCAATCCTCAACCTTCAATCCTCAATACTCAACCTTCAATCCTCAATCCTCAATCCTCTATCCTCAATCCTCAATCCTCAATCCTCAATCCTCAATCTTCAATCCTTAATACTCAATCTTCAATCCTCAATCCCCAGTCATCAATCTTCAATCCTCAATGCTCAATCCTCAATCCTCAATCCTCAGTCCTCAGTCCACAATCCTCAACCCTCAAACCTCAATCTTCAACCGTCAGTCCTCGTCCTCAATCCTCAAACCTCAATCCTCAATCCTCAATATTCAATCATCAATACTCAATATTCAATCCTCAATGCTCTATCCTCAATCCTCAATCCTCAATCCTCAATATTCAAGACACAACCCTCAGCCATCAATCCTCAATACTCAACCATCAATCCTCAAGTCTCAATACTCGATACAATATTCTGAATACTCATGGTTCAATACTCAAACCACAATATTCAATAATCAAGTCTCAATCCTCAATCATCAATCCTCAATACTCAATTTCAATCCTCAACCCTCAATTCTCAATCCCCAATACTCAATCCTCAATCGTCAATCCTCAATCCCCAATCCTCAATCTTCAATCCTCAACCTCAATCCTCAATCCTCAATCCTCAATCCTCAATCTTCAATCATCAATACTCAATCTTCAATCCTCAATGCTCTATCCTCAATCCTCAATCCTCAATCCTCAATATTCAAGACACAACCCTCAGCCATCAATCCTCAATACTCAACCATCAATCCTCAATTCTCAATACTCAATACAATATTCTGAATACTCATGGTTCAATACTCAATCCACAATATTCAATAATCAAGTATCAATCCTCAACCTTCAATCCTCAATACTCAATTTCAATCCTCAGTCCTCAATTCTCAATCCCCAATACTCAATCCTCAATCCTCAATCCTCAATCCTCAATCCTCAATACTCAATCTTCAATCCCCAATCCTCGATTCTCAATCCTCAATCCTCAATGTTCAATCCTCAATACTCAATCCTCAATCCGCAATCCTCAATATTCAATCCGCAATACCCAATCCTCAATCCTCAATCCTCAATCCTCAATCTTCAATCCTCAATACTCAATCTTCAATCCTCAATCCTCAATCCTCAATCCTCAATCCTCAATCCCCAATCCTCAATCTTCAATCCTCAACCTCAATCCTCAATCCTCAATCCTCAATCCTCAATCTTCAATCATCAATACTCAATCTTCAGTCCTCAATGCTCTATCCTCAATCCTCAATCCTCAATCCTCAATATTCAAGACACAACCCTCAGCCATCAATCCTCAATACTCAACCATCAATCCTCAATTCTCAATACTCAATACAATATTCTGAATACTCATGGTTCAATACTCAATCCACAATATTGAATAATCAAGTCTCAATCCTCAATCTTCAATCCTCAATACTCAATTTCAATCCTCAATCCTCAATTCTCAATCCCCAATACTCAATCCTCAATCGTCAATCCTCAATCCCCAATCCTCAATCTTCAATCCTCAACCTCAATCCTCAATCCTCAATCCTCAATATTCAACCCTCAATACTCAATCTTCAATCCTCAATCCTCAATCCTCAATCCTCAATCCTCAATCTTCAATCCTCAATCCTCAATCCTCAATCCTCAATCCTCATTACTCAATCTGCAATCCTCAATCCTCAATCCTCAATCCTCAATCCTCATTCTTCAATCCTCAATACCCAATCCTCAATCGTCAATCCTCAATCGTCAATCCTCAATTCTCAGTCCTCAATCCTCAATCCTCAGACCTCAAACATCAATATTCAACCCTCAGTCCTCGTCCTCTATCCACAACCATCAATCCTCAATCCTCAATCTTGAATTATCAATATTCAATCTTCAATCCTCAATTCCCAATCCTCAACCCTCAATACTCAATCCTCAATCTTCAATCCTCAATCCTCAATCTTCAATCCTCAATACTCAATCTTCAATCCCCAATCCTCGATTCTCAATCCTCAATCCTCAATGTTCAATCCTCAATACTCAATCCTCAATCCGCAATCCTCAATATTCAATCCGCAATACCCAATCCTCAATCTTCAGTCCTCAATCCTCAATCCTCAATCCTCAATCCTCAATACTCAATCCACAATTCTCAGTCCTCAAACATCAATCCTGAATCCACAATCCTGAATCCTCAATCTTCAGACCTCAGTCCTCAACAATCATTCGTCAGTTATCAATCCTCAATAGAATGTCGTCAATTCACACCTTTCAATACTCAATACTCAGTCTGCAATCTTAAAATCTCTATCCACAAACTTCAATTCTCATCACTCAACCCTCAACATTCAGTCCCCCATCCTCAATCTTCAATCCTCATTCCTCAATCCTCGATTCTCAATCCTCAATCCTCAGTCCTGAGACCTCAAACCTCAATCCTCAATAATCGATTACCAATCCTAGATCCTCAACCCTCAATCCTCAATCCCCAATCATCAATCCTCAGTAATCAATCTCCAATCCTAGGTTCTCAATCCACAATCCTCAATCCTCAATCCTCAATCCTCATTCTTCAATCCTCAATACCCAATCCTCAATCTTCAATCCTCAATCATCAGTCCTCAATTCTCAATCCTCAATCCTCAGTGCTCAGTCGTCAAACCTCAGTCCCCGACCCTCAGCCCTCATCCTCAATCCTCAGTCCTCAGTCCTCAATCCTCAAACCTCAATCCTCTACCGTCAGTCCTCGTCCTCAATCCTCAAACCTCAATCCTCAATCCTCAATATTCAATCATCAATACTTTATCTTCAATCCTCAATGCTCTATCCTCAAACCTCAATTCTCAATCCTCAATATTCAAGACACAACCCGCAGCCATCAATCCTCAATACTCAACCATCAATCCTCAATTCTCAATACTCAAAAGAATGTTCTGAATACTCATGGTTCAATACTCAATCCACAATTTTGAATAATCAAATCTCAATCCTCAATCTTCAATCCTCAATACTAAATTTTAATCCTCAGTCCTCAATTCTCAATCCCCAATACTCAATCCTCAATCGTCAATTCTCAATCCCCAAACCTCAATCATCAATAATCAACCTCAATCCTGAATCCTCAATCCTCAATCCTCAATCTTCAATCCTCAATACTCAATCTTCAATCCTCAATCCTCAATCCTCAATCCTCGATCCTCAATCCTCAAACCTCAATCCTCAATGCTCAATATTCAATCATCAATACTCAATCTTCAATCCCCAATACTCAATCCTCAATCCTCAATCCCCAATCCTCAATATTCAACACACAACCCTCAGCCAACAATCCTCAATACTCAACCATCAATCCTCAATTCTCAATACTCAATAGAATATCCTGAATTCGCATGGTTCGATACTCAATCCACAATATTCAATAATCAAATCTCAATCCTCAGTCTTCAATCCTCAATACTCAATTTCAATCCTCAATCCTCAATCTTCAATCCTCAATCCTCAATTGTCAATCCTCAATCCTCTATCCTCAACCTTCAATCCTCAATACTCAACCTTCAATCCTCAATCCTCAATCCTCAATCCTCAATCCTCAATCCTCAATCCTCAATCCTCAATCCACAATCCTCAATCCACAATCCTCAATCCTCAATCCTCAATCCTCAATCCTCAATCCTCAATCCTCAATCCTCAATCCTGAATTCTCAATCTTCAATCCTCAATACTCAATCTTCAATCCCCAATCCTCAATCCTCAATCCTCAATCCTCATTCATCAAACCTCAATCCTCAACCATCAGTCCTCATCCTCAATTCTCAATCCTCAATCCTCAATCCTCTATCCTCAATCTTCAATCCTCAATAATCGATCTCCAATCATAGATCCTCAATCCCCAATCTTCAATCCTTAGTCCTCACTCCTCAATCCTCAATCCTCAATCCTCAATATTCAATCCTCAATCCTCGATCCTCAATCCTCAGTCGTCAATCCTCAATCCTCAATCCACAATCCTCTATATTCAATCCTCAATACTCAACCTTCAATCCTCAGTACTCAATCCTCAATCCTCAATCCTCAATCCTCAGTCATAAATCCTCAATCTTCAATACTCAATCTTCAATCCTCAATCCTCAATCCTCAACACTCAATCCTCAATTCTCAGTCCTCATTCCTCAATCCTCAATCTTCAATCCTCAATACTCAATCTTCAATCCCCAGTCCTCAATTCTCAATCCTCAAGCCTCAATGTTCAATCCTCAATACTCAATCTTCAATCCTCAATCCTCAATCCTCAATCCTGAATCCTCATTCTTCAATCCTCAATACCCAATCCTCAATCTTCAATCCTCAATCCTCAACTCTCAGTCCTCAATCCTCAATCCCCAGACCTCACACATCAATACTTAACCCTCAGTCCTCGTCCTCAATCCACAACCCTCAATCCTCAAACCTCAATCCTCAACCGTCAGTCCTCGTCCTCAATCCTCAAACCTCAATACTCAATCCTCAATATTCAATCATCAATACTCAATCTTCAATCCTCAGTGCTCTATCCTCAATCCTCAATCCTCAATCCTCAATATTCAAGACACAACCCTCAGCCACCAATCCTCAATACTCAACCATCAATCCTCAATTCTCAATACTCAATAGAATATTCTGAATACTCATGGTTCAATACTCAATCCACAATATTCAATAATCAATTCTCAATCCTCAATCTTCAGTCCTTAATACTCAATTTCAATCCTCAATCCTCAATTCTCAATCCCCAATACTCAATCCTCAATCGTCAATCCTCAATCCCCAATCCTCAATCTTCAATCCTCAAACTCAATCCTCAATCCTCAATCCTCAATCCTCAATATTCAACCCTCAATACTCAATCTTGAATCCTCAATCCTCAATCCTCAATCCTCAATCCTCAATCTTCAATCCTCAATCCTCAATCCTCAATCCTCAATCCTCATTACTCAATCTGCAATCCTCAATCCTCAATCCTCAATCCTCAATCCTCATTCTTCAATCCTCAATACCCAATCCTCAATCGTCAATCCTCAATCGTCAATCCTCAATTCTCAATCCTCAATCCTCAATCCTCAGACCTCAAACATCAATATTCAACCCTCAGTCCTCGTCCTCTATCCACAACCATCAATCCTCAATCCTCAATCTTGAATCATCAATATTCAATCTTCAATCCTCAATTCCCAATCCTCAACCCTCAATACTCAATCCTCAATCTTCAATCCTCAATCCTCAATCTTCAATCCTCAATACTCAATCTTCAATCCCCAATCCTCGATTCTCAATCCTCAATCCTCAATGTTCAATCCTCAATACTCAATCCTCAATCCGCAATCCTCAATATTCAATCCGCAATACCCAATCCTCAATCTTCAATCCTCAATACTCAATCCTCAATCCTCAATCCTCAATACTCAATCCACAATTCTCAGTCCTCAAACATCAATCCTGAATCCACAATCCTGAATCCTCAATCTTCAGACCTCAGTCCTCAACAATCATTCGTCAGTTATCAATCCTCAATAGAATGTCGTCAATTCACACCTTTCAATACTCAATACTCAGTCTGCAATCTTAAAATCTCTATCCACAAACTTCAATTCTCATCACTCAACCCTCAACATTCAGTCCCCCATCCTCAATCTTCAATCCTCATTCCTCAATCCTCGATTCTCAATACTCAATCCTCAGTCCTCAGACCTCAAACCTCAATCCTCAATAATCGATTACCAATCCTAGATCCTCAACCCTCAATCCTCAATCCCCAATCATCAATCCTCAGTAATCAATCTCCAATCCTAGGTTCTCAATCCACAATCCTCAATCCTCAATCCTCAATCCTCATTCTTCAATCCTCAATACCCAATCCTCAATCTTCAATCCTCAATCATCAGTCCTCAATTCTCAATCCTCAATCCTCAGTGCTCAGTCGTCAAACCTCAGTCCCCGACCCTCAGCCCTCATCCTCAATCCTCAGTCCTCAGTCCTCAATCCTCAAAACCTCAATCCTCTACCGTCAGTCCTCGCCCTCAATCCTCAAACCTCAATCCTCAATCCTCAATATTCAATCATCAATACTTTATCTTCAATCCTCAATACTCAATCCTCAATCCGCAATCCTCAATATTCAATCCGCAATACCCAATCCTCAACCTTCAATCCTCAATCCTCAATCCTCAATCCTCAATCCTCAATACTCAATCCACAATTCTCAGTCCTCAAACATCAATCCTGAATCCACAATCCTGAATCCTCAATCATCAGACCTCAGTCCTCAACAATCATTCGTCAGTTATCAATCCTCAATAGAATGTCGTCAATTCACACCTTTCAATACTCAATACTCAGTCTGCAATCTTAAAATCTCTATCCACAAACTTCAATACTCATCACTCAACCCTCAACATTCAGTCCCCCATCCTCAATCTTCAATCCTCATTCCTCAATCCTCAATTCTCAATCCTCAATCCTCAGTCCTCAGACCTCAAACCTCAATCCTCAATAATCGATTACCAATCCTAGATCCTCAATCCTCAATCCTCAATCCCCAATCATCAATCCTCAGTAATCAATCTCCAATCCTAGGTTCTCAATCCACAATCCTCAACCCTCAATCCTCAATCCTCATTCTTCAATCCTCAATACCCAATCCTCAATCTTCAATCCTCAATCATTAGTCCTCAATTCTCAATCCTCAATCCTCAGTGCTCAGTCGTCAAACCTCAGTACCCGACCCTCAGCCCTCGTCCTCAATCCTCAGTCCTCAGTCCTCAATCTTCAAACCTCAATCCTCTACCGTCAGTCCTCGTCCTCAATCCTCAAACCTCAATCCTCAATCCTCAATATTCAATCATCAATACTTTATCTTCAATCCTCAATGCTCTATCCTCAATCCTCAATTCTCAATCCTCAATATTCAAGACACAACCCGCAGCCATCAATCCTCAATACTCAACCATCAATCCTCAATTCTCAATACTCAATAGAATGTTCTGAATACTCATGGTTCAATACTCAATCCACAATTTTGAATAATCAAATCTCAATCCTCAATCTTCAATCCGCAATACTAAATTTCAATCCTCAATCCTCAATTCTCAATCCCCAATACTCAATCCTCAATCGTCAATTCTCAATCCCCAATCCTCAATCATCAATAATCAACCTCAATCCTGAATCCTCAATCCTCAATCCTCAATCTTCAATCCTCAATACTCAATCTTCAATCCTCAATCCTCAATCCTCAATCCTCGATCCTCAATCCTCAAACCTCAATCCTGAATGCTCAATATTCAATCATCAATACTCAATCTTCAATCCTCAATCCTCAATCCTCAATCCTCAATCCCCAATCCTCAATATTCAACACACAACCCTCAGCCAACAATCCTCAATACTCAACCATCAATCCTCAATTCTCAATACTCAATAGAATATCCTGAATTCGCATGGTTCGATACTCAATCCACAATATTCAATCCTTAATACTCAATCTTCAATCCTCAATCCCCAGTCATCAATCTTCAATCCTCAATGCTCAATCCTCAATCCTCAATCCTCAGTCCTCAATCCACAATCCTCAGTCCTCAAACCTCAATCTTCAACCGTCAGTCCTCGTCCTCAATCCTCAAACCTCAATCCTCAATCCTCAATATTCAATCCTCAATGCTCTATCCTCAATCCTCAATCCTCAATCCTCAATATTCAAGACACAACCCTCAGCCATCAATCCTCAATACTCAACCATCAATCCTCAAGCCTCAATACTCGATACAATATTCTGAATACTCATGGTTCAATACTCAAACCACAATATTCAATAATCAAGTCTCAATCCTCAATCATCAATCCTCAATACTCAATTTCAATCCTCAATCCTCAATTCTCAATCCCCAATACTCAATCCTCAATCGTCAATCCTCAATCCCCAATCCTCAATCTTCAATCCTCAACCTCAATCCTCAATCCTCAATCCTCAATCCTCAATCTTCAATCATCAACACTCAATCTTCAATCCTCAATGCTCTATCCTCAATCCTCAATCCTCAATCCTCAATATTCAAGACACAACCCTCAGCCATCAATCCTCAATACTCAACCATCAATCCTCAATTCTCAATACTCAATACAATATTCTGAATACTCATGGTTCAATACTCAATCCACAATATTGAATAATCAAGTCTCAATCCTCAATCTTCAATCCTCAATACTCAATTTCAATCCTCAATCCTCAATTCTCAATCCCCAATACTCAATCCTCAATCGTCAATCCTCAATCCCCAATCCTCAATCTTCAATCCTCAACCTCAATCCTCAATCCTCAATCCTCAATCCTCAATCTTCAATCCTCAATACTCAATCTTCAATCCTCAATCCTCAATCCTCAATCCTCAATCCTCAATCCTCAATCCTCAATCCTCAATCCTCAATCCTCAATCCTCAATACTCAATCTGCAATCCTCAATCCTCAATCCTCAATCCTCAATTCTCATTCTTCAATCCTCAATACCCAATCCTCAATCTTCAATCCTCAATCCTCAATCCTCAATTCTCAATCCTCAATCCTCAATCCTCAGACCTCAAACATCAATATTCAACCCTCAGTCCTCGTCCTCTATCCACAACCTTCAATCCTCAATCCTCAATCTTCAATCATCAATATTCAATCTTCAATCCTCAATCCTCAATCCTCAATCCTCAATCCTCAATCCACAATCCTCATTCCTTAATCCTCAAACTTCAATCCTCAATACTCAATCTTCAATCCCCAATCCTCAATTCCCAATCCTCAAGACTCAATGTTCAATCCTCAATACTCAATCTTCAATCCTCAATCCTCAATCCTCAATCCTCAATCCTCATTCTTCAATCCTCAATACCCAATCCTCAATCTTCAATCCTCAATCCTCAACTCTCAGTCCTCAATCCTCAATCCTCAGACCTCACACATCAATACTTAACCCTCAGTCCTCGTCCTCAATCCACAACCCTCAATCCTCAAACCTCAATCCTCAACCGTCAGTCCTCGTCCACAATCCTCAAACCTCAATCCTCAATCCTCAATATTCAATCATCAATACTCAATCTTCAAACCTCAGTGCTCTATCCTCAATCCTCAACCCTCAATCCTCAATATTCAAGACACAACCCTCAGCCATCAATCCTCAATACTCAACCATCAATCCTCAAGCCTCAATACTCGATACAATATTCTGAATACTCATGGTTCAATACTCAATCCACAATATTCAATAGTCAAATCTCAATCCTCAATCTTCAGTCCTCAATACTCAATTTCAATCCTCAATCCTCAATTCTCAATCCCCAATACTCAATCCTCAATCGTCAATCCCCAATCCCCAATCCTCAATCTTCAATCCTCAACCTCAATCCTCAATCCTCAATCCTCAATCCTCAATTCTCAATCCTCAATCCTCAATGTTCAATCCTCAATACTCAACCCTCAGTCCTCGTCCTCAATCCACAACCCTCAATCCTCAATCCTCAATCCTCAATCATCAATCATCAATATTCAATCTTCAGTCCTCAATCCTCAATCCTCCATCCTCAATCCTCAATCCTCAATATTCAATCCGCAATACCCAATCCTCAATCTTCAATCCTCAATCCTCAATCCTCAATCCTCAATCCTCAATACTCAATCCACAATTCTCAGTCCTCAAACATCAATCCTGAATCCACAATCCTGAATCCTCAATCTTCAGACCTCAGTCCTCAACAATCATTCGTCAGTTATCAATCCTCAATAGTATGTCGTCAATTCACACCTTTCAATACTCAATACTCAGTCTGCAATCTTAAAATCTCTATCCACAAACTTCAATTCTCATCACTCAACCCTCAACATTCAGTCCCCCATCCTCAATCTTCAATCCTCAATTTCAATCCTCAATTCTCAATCCTCAATCCTCAGTCCTCAGACCTCAAACCTCAATCCTCAATAATCGATTACCAATCCTAGATCCTCAATACTCAATCCTCAATCCCCAATCATCAATACTCAATAATCAATCTCCAATCCTAGGTTCTCAATCCACAATCCCCAATCCTCAATCCTCAATTCTCATTCTTCAATCCTCAATACCCAATCCTCAATCTTCAATCCTCAATCATCAGTCCTCAATTCTCAATCCTCAATCCTCAGTGCTCAGTCGTCAAACCTCAGTCCTCGACCCTCAGCCCTCATCCTCAATCCTCAGTCCTCAATCCTCAATCCTCAAACCTCAATCCTCTACCGGCAGTCCTCGTCCTCAATCCTCAAACCTCAATCCTCAATCCTCAATATTCAATCATCAATACTTTATCTTCAATCCTCAATGCTCTATCCTCAATCCTCAATTCTCAATCCTCAATATTCAAGACACAACCCGCAGCCATCAATCCTCAATACTCAACCGTCAATCCTCAATTCTCAATACTCAATAGAATGTTCTGACTACTCATGGTTCAATACTCAATCCACAATTTTGAATAATCAAATCTCAATCCTCAATCTTCAATCCTGAATACTCAATTTCAATCCTCAATCCTCAATCTTCAATCCTCAATCCTCAATTGTCAATCCTCAATCCTCAATCCTCAACCTTCAATCCTCAATACTCAACCTTCAATCCTCAATCCTCAATCCTCAATCCTCAATCCTCAATCCTCAATACTCAATCTGCAATCCTCAATCCTCAATCCTCAACACTCAACCATCAATCCTCAATTCTCAATACTCAATAGAATATCCTGAATTCGCATGGTTCGATACTCAATCCACAATATTCAATCCTTAATACTCAATCTTCAATCCTCAATCCCCAGTCATCAATCTTCAATCCTCAATGCTCAATCCTCAATCCTCAATCCTCAGTCCTCAATCCACAATCCTCAGTCCTCAAACCTCAATCTTCAACCGTCAGTCCTCGTCCTCAATCCTCAAACCTCAATCCTCAATCCTCAATATTCAATCACCAATACTCAATATTCAATCCTCAATGCTCTATCCTCAATCCTCAATCCTCAATCCTCAATATTCAAGACACAACCCTCAGCCATCAATCCTCAATACTCAACCATCAATCCTCAAGCCTCAATACTCGATACAATATTCTGAATACTCATGGTTCAATACTCAAACCACAATATTCAATAATCAAGTCTCAATCCTCAATCATCAATCCTCAATACTCAATTTCAATCCTCAATCCTCAATTCTCAATCCCCAATACTCAATCCTCAATCGTCAATCCTCAATCCCCAATCCTCAATCTTCAATCCTCAACCTCAATCCTCAATCCTCAATCCTCAATCCTCAATCTTCAATCATCAACACTCAATCTTCAATCCTCAATGCTCTATCCTCAATCCTCAATCCTCAATCCTCAATATTCAAGACACAACCCTCAGCCATCAATCCTCAATACTCAACCATCAATCCTCAATTCTCAATACTCAATACAATATTCTGAATACTCATGGTTCAATACTCAATCCACAATATTGAATAATCAAGTCTCAATCCTCAATCTTCAGTCCTCAATACTCAATTTCAATCCTCAATCCTCAATTCTCAATCCCCAATACTCAATCCTCAATCGTCAATCCTCAATCCCCAATCCTCAATCTTCAATCCTCAACCTCAATCCTCAATCCTCAATCCTCAATCCTCAATCTTCAATCCTCAATACTCAATCTTCAATCCTCAATCCTCAATCCTCAATCCTCAATCCTCAATCCTCAATCCTCAATCCTCAATCCTCAATCCTCAATCCTCAATACTCAATCTGCAATCCTCAATCCTCAATCCTCAATCCTCAATTCTCATTCTTCAATCCTCAATACCCAATCCTCAATCTTCAATCCTCAATCCTCAATCCTCAATTCTCAATCCTCAATCCTCAATCCTCAATCCTCAATCCTCAATCCTCAATACTCAATCTGCAATCCTCAATCCTCAATCCTCAATCCTCAATGCTCATTCTTCAATCCTCAATACCCAATCCTCAATCTTCAAACCTCAATCCTCAATCCTCAATTCTCAACCCTCAATCCTCAATCCTCAGACCTCAAACATCAACATTCAACCCTCAGTTCTCGTCCTCAATCCACAACACTCAATCCTCAATCCTCAATCTTCAATCATCAATATTCAATCTTCAACCCTCAATCCTCAATCCTCAATCCCCAATCCTCAATCCTCAATCCTCAATCCTCAATCCTCAATCCTCAATCCTCAATCCACAATCTTCAATCCTCAATCCTCAATCCTCAATCCTCAATCCTCAATCCTCAATCCTGAATTCTCAATCTTCAATCCTCAATACTCAATCTTCAATCCCCAATCCTCAATCCTCAATCCTCAATCCTCATTCATCAAACCTCAATCCTCAACCATCAGTCCTCATCCTCAATTCTCAATCCTCAATCCTCAATCCTCTATCCTCAATCTTCAATCCTCAATAATCGATCTCCAATCATAGATCCTCAATCCCCAATCTTCAATCCTTAGTCCTCACTCCTCAATCCTCAATCCTCAATCCTCAATATTCAATCCTCAATCCTCGATCCTCAATCCTCAGTCGTCAATCCTCAATCCTCAATCCACAATCCTCTATATTCAATCCTCAATACTCAACCTTCAATCCTCAATACTCAATCCTCAATCCTCAATCCTCAATCCTCAGTCATAAATCCTCAATCTTCAATACTCAATCTTCAATCCTCAATCCTCAATCCTCAACACTCAACCATCAATCCTCAATTCTCAATACTCAATAGAATATCCTGAATTCGCATGGTTCGATACTCAATCCACAATATTCAATCCTTAATACTCAATCTTCAATCCTCAATCCCCAGTCATCAATCTTCAATCCTCAATGCTCAATCCTCAATCCTCAATCCTCAGTCCTCAATCCACAATCCTCAGTCCTCAAACCTCAATCTTCAACCGTCAGTCCTCGTCCTCAATCCTCAAACCTCAATCCTCAATCCTCAATATTCAATCACCAATACTCAATATTCAATCCTCAATGCTCTATCCTCAATCCTCAATCCTCAATCCTCAATATTCAAGACACAACCCTCAGCCATCAATCCTCAATACTCAACCATCAATCCTCAAGCCTCAATACTCGATACAATATTCTGAATACTCATGGTTCAATACTCAAACCACAATATTCAATAATCAAGTCTCAATCCTCAATCATCAATCCTCAATACTCAATTTCAATCCTCAATCCTCAATTCTCAATCCCCAATACTCAATCCTCAATCGTCAATCCTCAATCCCCAATCCTCAATCTTCAATCCTCAACCTCAATCCTCAATCCTCAATCCTCAATCCTCAATCTTCAATCATCAACACTCAATCTTCAATCCTCAATGCTCTATCCTCAATCCTCAATCCTCAATCCTCAATATTCAAGACACAACCCTCAGCCATCAATCCTCAATACTCAACCATCAATCCTCAATTCTCAATACTCAATACAATATTCTGAATACTCATGGTTCAATACTCAATCCACAATATTGAATAATCAAGTCTCAATCCTCAATCTTCAATCCTCAATACTCAATTTCAATCCTCAATCCTCAATTCTCAATCCCCAATACTCAATCCTCAATCGTCAATCCTCAATCCCCAATCCTCAATCTTCAATCCTCAACCTCAATCCTCAATCCTCAATCCTCAATCCTCAATCTTCAATCCTCAATACTCAATCTTCAATCCTCAATCCTCAATCCTCAATCCTCAATCCTCAATCCTCAATCCTCAATCCTCAATCCTCAATCCTCAATCCTCAATACTCAATCTGCAATCCTCAATCCTCAATCCTCAATCCTCAATTCTCATTCTTCAATCCTCAATACCCAATCCTCAATCTTCAATCCTCAATCCTCAATCCTCAATTCTCAATCCTCAATCCTCAATCCTCAGACCTCAAACATCAATATTCAACCCTCAGTCCTCGTCCTCTATCCACAACCTTCAATCCTCAATCCTCAATCTTCAATCATCAATATTCAATCTTCAATCCTCAATCCTCAATCCTCAATCCTCAATCCTCAATCCTCAATCCTCATTCCTCAATCCTCAATCTTCAATCCTCAATACTCAATCTTCAATCCCCAATCCTCAATTCCCAATCCTCAAGACTCAATGTTCAATCCTCAATACTCAATCTTCAATCCTCAATCCTCAATCCTCAATCCTCAATCCTCATTCTTCAATCCTCAATACCCAATCCTCAATCTTCAATCCTCAATCCTCAACTCTCAGTCCTCAATCCTCAATCCTCAGACCTCACACATCAATACTTAACCCTCAGTCCTCGTCCTCAATCCACAACCCTCAATCCTCAAACCTCAATCCTCAACCGTCAGTCCTCGTCCACAATCCTCAAACCTCAATCCTCAATCCTCAATATTCAATCATCAATACTCAATCTTCAAACCTCAGTGCTCTATCCTCAATCCTCAATCCTCAATCCTCAATATTCAAGACACAACCCTCAGCCACCAATCCTCAATACTCAACCATCAATCCTCAATCCTCAATCCTCAATCCTCAATCCTCAATATTCAATCCGCAATACCCAATCCTCAATCTTCAATCCTCAATCCTCAATCCTCAATCCTTAATCCTCAATACTCAATCCACAATTCTCAGTCCTCAAACATCAATCCTGAATCCACAATCCTGAATCCTCAATCTTCAGACCTCAGTCCTCAACAATCATTCGTCAGTTATCAATCCTCAATAGAATGTCGTCAATTCACACCTTTCAATACTCAATACTCAGTCTGCAATCTTAAAATCTCTATCCACAAACTTCAATTCTCATCACTCAACCCTCAACATTCAGTCCCCCATCCTCAATCTTCAATCCTCAATTTCAATCCTCAATTCTCAATCCTCAATCCTCAGTCCTCAGACCTCAAACCTCAATCCTCAATAATCGATTACCAATCCTAGATCCTCAATACTCAATCCTCAATCCCCAATCATCAATCCTCAATAATCAATCTCCAAACCTAGGTTCTCAATCCACAATCCCCAATCCTCAATCCTCAATTCTCATTCTTCAATCCTCAATACCCAATCCTCAATCTTCAATCCTCAATCATCAGTCCTCAATTCTCAATCCTCAATCCTCAGTGCTCAGTCGTCAAACCTCAGTCCCCGACCCTCAGCCCTCATCCTCAATCCTCAGTCCTCAATCCTCAATCCTCAAACCTCAATCCTCTACCGTCAGTCCTCGTCCTCAATCCTCAAACCTCAATCCTCAATCCTCAATATTCAATCATCAATACTTTATCTTCAATCCTCAATGCTCTATCCTCAATCCTCAATTCTCAATCCTCAATATTCAAGACACAACCCGCAGCCATCAATCCTCAATACTCAACCATCAATCCTCAATTCTCAATACTCAATAGAATGTTCTGAATACTCATGGTTCAATACTCAATCCACAATTTTGAATAATCAAATCTCAATCCTCAATCTTCAATCCTCAATACTAAATGTCAATCCTCAATCCTCAATTCTCAATACGCAATACTCAATCCTCAATCGTCAATACTCAATCCCCAATCCTCAATCCTCAATCCTCAACCTCAATCCTCAATCCTCAATCCTCAATCCTCAATCTTCAATCCTCAATACTCAATCTTCAATCCTCAATCCTCAATCCTCAATCCTCGATCCTCAATCCTCAAACTTCAATCCTCAATCCTCAATATTCAATCATCAGTACTCAATCTTCAATCCTCAATCCTCAATCCTCAATCCTCAATCTCCAATCCTCAATATTCAACACACAACCCTCTGCCAACAATCCTCAATACTCAACCATCAATCCTCAATTCTCAATACTCAATAGAATATCCTGAATTCGCATGGTTCGATACTCAATCCACAATATTCAATAATCAAATCTCAATCCTCAATCTTCAATCCTGAATACTCAATTTCAATCCTCAATCCTCAATCTTCAATCCTCAATCCTCAATTGTCAATCCTCAATCCTCAATCCTCAACCTTCAATCCTCAATACTCAACCTTCAATCCTCAATCCTCAATCCTCAATCCTCAATCCTCAATCCTCAATACTCAATCTGCAATCCTCAATCCTCAATCCTCAATCCTCAATGCTCATTCTTCAATCCTCAATACCCAATCCTCAATCTTCAAACCTCAATCCTCAATCCTCAATTCTCAATCCTCAATCCTCAATCCTCAGACCTCAAACATCAACATTCAACCCTCAGTTCTCGTCCTCAATCAACAACACTCAATCCTCAATCCTCAATCTTCAATCATCAATATTTAATCTTCAATCCTCAATCCTCAATCCTCAATCCTCAATCCTCAATCCTCAATCCTCAATCCTCAATCCTCAATCCTCAATCCTCAATCCACAATCCTCAATCCTCAATCCTCAATCCTCAATATTCAATCATCAATACTTTATCTTCAATCCTCAATGCTCTATCCTCAATCCTCAATTCTCAATCCTCAATATTCAAGACACAACCCGCAGCCATCAATCCTCAATACTCAACCATCAATCCTCAATTCTCAATACTCAATAGAATGTTCTGAATACTCATGGTTCAATACTCAATCCACAATTTTGAATAATCAAATCTCAATCCTCAATCTTCAATCCTCAATACTAAATGTCAATCCTCAATCCTCAATTCTCAATACGCAATACTCAATCCTCAATCGTCAATACTCAATCCCCAATCCTCAATCTTCAATCCTCAACCTCAATCCTCAATCCTCAATCCTCAATCCTCAATCTTCAATCCTCAATACTCAATCTTCAATCCTCAATCCTCAATCCTCAATCCTCGATCCTCAATCCTCAAACCTCAATCCTCAATCCTCAATACTCAATCATCAGTACTCAATCTTCAATCCTCAATCCTCAATCCTCAAACCTCAATCTCCAATCCTCAATATTCAACACACAACCCTCTGCCAACGATCCTCAATACTAAACCATCAATCCTCAATTCTCAATACTCAATAGAATATCCTGAATTCGCATGGTTCGATACTCAATCCACAATATTCAATAATCAAATCTCAATCCTCAATCTTCAATCCTCAATACTCAATTTCAATCCTCAATCCTCAATCTTCAATCCTCAATCCTCAATTGTGAATCCTCAATCCTCAATCCCCAACCTTCAATCCTCAATACTCAACCTTCAATCCTCAATCCTCAATCCTCAATCCTCAATCCTCAATCCTCAATTCTCAATCTGCAATCCTCAATCCTCAATCCTCAATCCTCAATGCTCATTCTTCAATCCTCAATACCCAATCCTCAATCTTCAAACCTCAATCCTCAATCCTCAATTCTCAATCCTCAATCCTCAATCCTCAGACCTCAAACATCAACATTCAACCCTCAGTTCTCGTCCTCAATCCACAACACTCAATCCTCAATCCTCAATCTTCAATCATCAATATTCAATCTTCAATCCTCAATCCTCAATCCTCAATCCCCAATCCTCAATCCTCAATCCTCAATCCTCAATCCTCAATCCTCAATCCTCAATCCACAATCCTCAATCCTCAATCCTCAATCCTCAATCCTCAATCCTCAATCCTCAATCCTGAATTCTCAATCTTCAATCCTCAATACTCAATCTTCAATCCCCAATCCTCAATCCTCAATCCTCAATCCTCATTCATCAAACCTCAATCCTCAACCATCAGTCCTCATCCTCAATTCTCAATCCTCAATCCTCAATCCTCTATCCTCAATCTTCAATCCTCAATAATCGATCTCCAATCATAGATCCTCAATCCCCAATCTTCAATCCTTAGTCCTCACTCCTCAATCCTCAATCCTCAATCCTCAATCTTCAATCCTCAATAATCGATCTCCAATCATAGATCCTCAATCCCCGATCTTCAATCCTTAGTGCTCAATCCTCAATCCTCAATCCTCAATCCTCAATCCTCAATCCTCAATCTTCAATCCTCAATCCTCAATCCTCAATCCTGAATTCTCAATCTTCAATCCTCAATACTCAATCTTCAATCCCCAATCCTCAATCCTCAATCCTCAATCCTCATTCATCAAACCTCAATCCTCAACCATCAGTCCTCATCCTCAATTCTCAATCCTCAATCCTCAATCCTCAATCCTCAACCTTCAATCCTCAATCCTCAATCCTCAATTCTCAATCCTCAATCCTCAATCCTTAATCCTCAATCTTCAATCCTCAATCCTCAATCCTCAATCCTGAATTCTCAATCTTCAATCTTCAATCCTCAATACTCAATCTTCAATCCCCAATCCTCAATCCTCAATCCTCAATCCTCATTCATCAAACCTCAATCCTCAACCATCAGTCCTCATCCTCAATTCTCAATCCTCAATCCTCAATCCTCTATCCTCAATCTTCAATCCTCAATAATCGATCTCCAATCATAGATCCTCAATCCCCGATATTCAATCCTTAGTCCTCAATCCTCAATCCTGAATCCTCAATCCTCAATATTCAATCCTCAATCCTCGATCCTCATTCCTCAGTCGTCAATCCTCAATCCTCAATCTTCAATCCTCAATATTCAACACACAACCCTCTGCCAACAATCCTCAATACTCAACCATCAATCCTCAATTCTCAATACTCAATAGAATATCCTGAATTCGCATGGTTCGATACTCAATCCACAATATTCAATAATCAAATCTCAATCCTCAATCTTCAATCCTCAATACTCAATCTTCAATCCTCAATCCTCAATCCTCAATCCTCAATCCTCAATCCTCAATCCTCAATCCTCAATCCTCAATCCTCAATCCTCAATACTCAATCTGCAATCCTCAATCCTCAATCCTCAATCCTCAATTCTCATTCTTCAATCCTCAATACCCAATCCTCAATCTTCAATCCTCAATCCTCAATCCTCAATTCTCAATCCTCAATCCTCAATCCTCAATCCTCAATCCTCAATCCTCAATACTCAATCTGCAATCCTCAATCCTCAATCCTCAATCCTCAATGCTCATTCTTCAATCCTCAATACCCAATCCTCAATCTTCAAACCTCAATCCTCAATCCTCAATTCTCAACCCTCAATCCTCAATCCTCAGACCTCAAACATCAACATTCAACCCTCAGTTCTCGTCCTCAATCCACAACACTCAATCCTCAATCCTCAATCTTCAATCATCAATATTCAATCTTCAACCCTCAATCCTCAGTCCTCAATCCCCAATCCTCAATCCTCAATCCTCAATCCTCAATCCTCAATCCTCAATCCTCAATCCACAATCTTCAATCCTCAATCCTCAATCCTCAATCCTCAATCCTCAATCCTCAATCCTGAATTCTCAATCTTCAATCCTCAATACTCAATCTTCAATCCCCAATCCTCAATCCTCAATCCTCAATCCTCATTCATCAAACCTCAATCCTCAACCATCAGTCCTCATCCTCAATTCTCAATCCTCAATCCTCAATCCTCTATCCTCAATCTTCAATCCTCAATAATCGATCTCCAATCATAGATCCTCAATCCCCAATCTTCAATCCTTAGTCCTCACTCCTCAATCCTCAATCCTCAATCCTCAATATTCAATCCTCAATCCTCGATCCTCAATCCTCAGTCGTCAATCCTCAATCCTCAATCCACAATCCTCTATATTCAATCCTCAATACTCAACCTTCAATCCTCAATACTCAATCCTCAATCCTCAATCCTCAATCCTCAGTCATAAATCCTCAATCTTCAATACTCAATCTTCAATCCTCAATCCTCAATCCTCAACACTCAACCATCAATCCTCAATTCTCAATACTCAATAGAATATCCTGAATTCGCATGGTTCGATACTCAATCCACAATATTCAATCCTTAATACTCAATCTTCAATCCTCAATCCCCAGTCATCAATCTTCAATCCTCAATGCTCAATCCTCAATCCTCAATCCTCAGTCCTCAATCCACAATCCTCAGTCCTCAAACCTCAATCTTCAACCGTCAGTCCTCGTCCTCAATCCTCAAACCTCAATCCTCAATCCTCAATATTCAATCACCAATACTCAATATTCAATCCTCAATGCTCTATCCTCAATCCTCAATCCTCAATCCTCAATATTCAAGACACAACCCTCAGCCATCAATCCTCAATACTCAACCATCAATCCTCAAGCCTCAATACTCGATACAATATTCTGAATACTCATGGTTCAATACTCAAACCACAATATTCAATAATCAAGTCTCAATCCTCAATCATCAATCCTCAATACTCAATTTCAATCCTCAATCCTCAATTCTCAATCCCCAATACTCAATCCTCAATCTTCAATCCTCAATAATCGATCTCCAATCATAGATCCTCAATCCCCGATCTTCAATCCTTAGTCCTCAATCCTCAATCCTGAATCCTCAATCCTCAATATTCAATCCTCAATCCTCGATCCTCAATACTCAGTCATAAATCCTCAATCTTCAATACTCAATCTTCAATCCTCAATCCTCAATCCTCAACCCTCAATCCTCAATCCTCAATTCTCAATCTTCAATCCTCAATAATCAATCTCCAATCCTAGATCCTCAATCCCCAATCTTCAATCCTTAATCCTCAATCTTTAATCCTTAATCCTCAATCGTCAATCTTCAATCCTCAATACTCAGTCTTCAATCCTCAATCCTCACTCCTCAATCGTCAATCCTCATTCCTCAATCCTCAATACCCGATCCTCAATCTTAAATCCTCAATCCTCAATCCTCAATCCTCAATCCTCAATTCTCAACACTCGATCCTTAATCCTCAGACCTCAAACATCAATATTCAACCCTCAGTCCTCGTCCTCAATCCACAACACTCAATCCTCAGTCCTCAATATTCAATCATCAATATTCAATCTTCAATCCTCAATCCTCAATCCTCAATCCTCAATTCGCAATCCTCAATCTTCAACCCTCAATACTCAATCTTCAATTCTCAATCTTCAATCCTCAATCCTCAATCCTCAATCCTCAACCTTCAATGCTCAATACTCAATCTTCAATCCTCAATCCTCAATCCTCAATCCTCAATCCTCAATCTTCAATCCTCAATCCTCAATTGTCAATCCTCAATCCTCAATCCTCAACCTTCAATCCTCAATCCTCAATCTTCAAACCTCAATCCTCAATCCTCAATTCTCAATCCTCAATTATCAATCCTCAGACCTCAAACATCAACATTCAACCCTCAGTTCTCGTCCTCAATCCACAACACTCAATCCTCAATCCTCAATCTTCAATCATCAATATTCAATCTTCAATCCTCAATCCTCAATCCTCAATCCTCAATCCTCAATCCTCAATCCTCAATCCTCAACCTTCAATCCTCAATCCTCAATCCTCAATTCTCAATCCTCAATCCTCAATCCTCAATACTCTATCTTCAATCCTCAATCCTCAATCGTCAATCCTGAATTCTCAATCTTCAATCTTCAATCCTCAATACTCAATCTTCAATCCCCAATCCTCAATCCTCAATCCTCAATCCTCATTCATCAGACCTCAATCCTCAACCATCAGTCCACATCCTCAATTCTCAATCCTCAATCCTCAATCCTCTATCCTCAATCTTCAATCCTCAATAATCGATCTACAATCATAGATCCTCAATCCCCGATCTTCAATCCTTAGTCCTCAATCCTCAATCCTGAATCCTCAATCCTCAATATTCAATCCTCAATCCTCGATCCTCATTCCTCAGTCGTCAACCCTCAATCCTCAATCCACAATCCTCAATATTCAATCCTCAATACTCAACCTTCAATCCTCAATACTCAATCCTCAATCCTCAATCCTCAATCCTCGATCCTCAGTCATAAATCCTCAATCATCAATACTCAATCTTCAATCGTCAATCCTGAATCCTCAACCCTCAATCCTCAATCCTCAATTCTCAATCTTCAATCCTCAATAATCAATCTCCAATCCTAGATCCTCAATCCCCAATCTTCAATCCTTAATCCTCAATCTTTAATCCTTAATCCTCAATCGTCAATCTTCAATCCTCAATACTCAGTCTTCAATCCTCAATCCTCAATCCTCAATAGTCAATCCTCATTCCTCAGTCCTCAATACCCAATCCTCAATCTTAAATCCTCAATCCTCGATCCTCAATCCTCAGTCATAAATCCTCAATCTTCAAAACTCAATCGTCAATCCTCAATCCTCGTTCCTCAAACCTCAATCCTCATCCCTCAGTCCACATCCTCAATTCTCAGTTCTCAATCCTCAATCCTCAATCCTCAATTTTCACTCCCCTAAAATCAATCTCCAATCCTAGATCCTCAATCCCCAATCCTCAGTCCTTAATCCTCAATCTTCAATCCTCAATCGCCAGTCCTCAATCTTCAATCCTCTATGCTCAATCGTCAATCCTCAAGCCTCAGTCCTCAATCCTCAATCCTCAATCCTCAAACCTCAATCCTCAACCGTCAGTCCTCGTCCTCAATCCTCAACCCTCAATCATCAATCCTCAACCTTCAATCATCAATACTCAACCTTCAATCCTCAATACTCAATCCTCAATCGTCAATCCTCAATCCCCAATCCTCAATCTTCAATGCTCAATCCTCAATTCTCAATCCTCAATCGTCAGTCTTCTATCCTCAATACTCAATCTTCAATCCTCAATCCTCAATCATCAATCCTCAATCTTCAATACTCAATCCTCAATCCTCAATCCTCAATCCTCAATATTCAACACTCAACCCTCAACCATCAATCCTCAATACTCAACCACCAATCCTCAATTCTCAATACTCAATAGAACATCCTGAATTCTGATGGGTCAATTCTCAATCCAGAATATTCAATAATCAAATCCCAAACCTAAAGCATCAATTCACAACACTCAATCCTCAACATTCAGTCCTCTCTCTTCAATCCTACATCCTCAACACTCAATCCTCGAGCGTCATTCCTCAATACTCAATCCTCAATCCTCAATCATCAATCCTCAATCTTCAATACTCAATCCTCAATCCTCAATCCTCAATCCTCAATACTCAACCATCAATCCTAAATTCTCAATGCTCAATAGAATATCCTGAATTCTCAGGACTCTATACTCAAACCTCAATCCTCAACCCTCAGCCCTCATTCTCAATCCTCAATCCTCAATCCTCAATATTCAGTCCCCAATACTTAATCTTCAATCCTCTATCCTCAATCCTCAATCCTCAATCCTCAATCCTCAGACATAAATCCTCAATCTTCAATACTCAATCGTCAATCCTCAGTCCTCAATCCTCAATCCTAAATCCTCGTTCCTCAAGCCTCAATCCTCAACCCACAGTCCACATTCTCAATTCTCAATTCTCAATCCTCAATCCTCAATCCTCAACCTTCAATCCCCAAAAATCAATCTCCAATCCTAGATCTTCAATCCCCAATCCTCAGTCCTTAATCCTCAATCTTCAATCCTCAATCGCCAGTCCTCAATCTTCAATCCTCTATGCTCAATCCTCAATCCTCATTTCTCAATGCTCTATCCCCAGTCCTCAGTCCTCAAACCTCAATCCTCAACCGTCAGCCCCCATCCTCAATCCTCAACCCTCGATCTTCAATCCTCAATCCTCAATCCTCAATACTCAATCTTCGATCCTCAATCCTAGGTCCTCAAACCTCAATTCTGAATCCTCAATACTGAATCCTCAATCTTCAGACCTCAGTCGTCAACAACCTGTTTTCAATCCTCAATCCTCAATAGAATATCCTCAATTCAAAGTTTTCAATACTCAATACTCAATCTGCTATCTTCAAACCTCTATCCACAAAAATCAATTCTCATCACTCAACACTCAACACTCAGTCCTCAATGTTCAATCCTCAATCCTCAATCCTCATTCCCCAATCATCAATCCTCAATCTTCAATACTCAATTCTCAATCCTCAATCGTCAGTTTTCTATCCTCAATACTCAATCTTCAATCCTCAACACTCAATCCTCAATCCTCAATCCTCAATCCTCATTCTTCAATCCTCAGTACCCAATCCTCAATCTTCAATCCTCAATCCTCAATCCTCAATCCTCAATCCTCATTCCTCAATCATCAATCCTCAATCTTCAATACTCAATTCTCAATCCTCAATCGTCAGTCTTCTATCGTCAATACTCAATCTTCAATCCTCAACACTCAATCCTCAATCCTCAATCCTCAATCCTCATTCTTCAATCCTCAGTACCCAATGCTCAACCTTCAATCCTCAATCCTCAATCCTCAATTCTCAATCCTCTATCTTCAATCCTCAATACTAAATCTTCAATCCTCAATCCTCGATCCTCAATCCTCAATTCTCAATCCTCAATCGTCAGTCTTCTATCCTCAATACTCAATCTTCAATCCTCAACACTCAATCCTCAATCCTCAATCCTCAATACTCATTCTTCAATCCTCAATACCCAATCCTCAATCTTCAATCCTCAATCCTCAATCCTCAATTCTCAATCGCCTATCTTCAATCCTCAATACTAAATCTACAATCCTCGATCCTCAATCCTCAATCCTCAATCCTCATTCTACAATCCTCAATACTCAATCTTGAATCATCAATCCTCAATTCTCAATCCTCAATTCTAAATACTCAATCGTCACTCCTCAATGCCCAATCCTCAATCTTCAATCCTCAATCTTCAATCCTCAATCCTCAATCCTCAATCCTCAATCCTCAATGCTCAATCATCAATCCTCAATCTTCAATACTTAATACTCAATCCTCAAACCTCAATCCTGAATCCTCAATCATCAATCCTCAATCTTCAATACTCATTGTTCAATCCTCAATCTTCAATCCTCAATACTCAACCATCAATCCTCAGTTCTCAATAGAATATCATCAATTCACAGTTTTCAATACTCAATTCTCAATCTGCAATTTTCAAATCTCTATCCACAAACATCAATTCTCACCTCTCAACCCTCAACACTCAGTCCCCAATCCTCAATATTCAATCCTCAATCCTCAATCCTCAATCCTCAATCCTCAATCTTCATTCCTCAATCCTCAATCCTCAATCCTCAATGCTCAATCATCAATCCTCAATCTTCAATACTTAATACTCAATCCTCAAACCTCAATCCTGAATCCTCAATCATCAATCCTCAATCTTCAATACTCAATCTTCAATCCTCAATCCTCAATCCTCAATCCTCAATCCTCAATGCTCAATCATCAATCCTCAATCTTCAATACTTAATACTCAATCCTCAAACCTCAATCCTGAATCCTCAATCCTCAAACCTCAATCCTCAATACTCAATCCTCAATCCTCAATCCTCAATCCTCAATCCTCAATCCTCAATCCTCAATCGTCAGTCTTCAACCCTCAATACTCAATCTTCAATTCTCAATCGCCTATCTTCAATCCTCAATACTAAATCTACAATCCTCGATCCTCAATCCTCAATCCTCAATCCTCATTCTACAATCCTCAATACTCAATCTTGAATCATCAATCCTCAATTCTCAATCCTCAATCCTAAATACTCAATCGTCACTCCTCAATGCCCAGTCCTCAATCTTCAATCCTCAATCTTCAATCCTCAATCCTCAATCCTCAATCCTCAATCCTCAATGCTCAATCATCAATCCTCAATCTTCAATACTTAATACTCAATCCTCAAACCTCAATCCTGAATCCTCAATCATCAATCCTCAATCTTCAATACTCATTCTTCAATCCTCAATCTTCAATCCTCAATACTCAACCATCAATCCTCAGTTCTCAATAGAATATCATCAATTCACAGTTTTCAATACTCAATTCTCAATCTGCAATTTTCAAATCTCTATCCACAAACATCAATTCTCATCACTCAGTCCTCAACGTTCAATCCTCAATCCTCAATCCTCAATCCTCAATCGTCAATCTTCAATCCTCAATACTCAATCTTCAATCCTCAATCCTTAGTCCTCAATACTCAATCCTCAATCCTCGTTCTTCAATCCTCAGTACCCAAACCTCAATCTTCAATCCTCAATCCTCAATCCTCAATTCTCAACCCTCAGCCCTCATCGTCAATCCTCAATCCTCAATCCTCAATCCTCAACCTTCAATCCTCAATACTCAATCATCAATCCTCAATCATCAATTCTCAACACTCAATCCTCAATCCTCAATCCTCAGTCCTAAATTCTCAATCCTCAATCGTCAGTCTTCAATCCTCAATACTCAATCTTCTATCCTCAATCCTCAATCCTCAATCCTCAATCCTCATTCTTGAATCCTCAATACCCAATACTCAATCTTCAATCCTCAATTCTCAATCCTCATTTCTCAATGCTCTATCCTCAGTCCTCAGTCCTCAAACCTCAATCCTCTACCGTCAGCCCCCATCCTCAATCCTCAACCTTCAATCTTAAATCCTCAATCCTCAATCCTCAATACTCATTCTTCAATCCTCAATCCTCAATCCTCAATCCTCAATCCTCAATCCTCAATCCTCAATCTTCAATCCTCAATCCTCAATCCTCAATCCTGAATTCTCAATCTTCAATCCTCAATACTCAATCTTCAATCCCCAATCCTCAATCCTCAATCCTCAATCCTCATTCATCAAACCTCAATCCTCAACCATCAGTCCTCATCCTCAATTCTCAATCCTCAATCCTCAATCCTCAATCCTCAACCTTCAATCCTCAATCCTCAATCCTCAATTCTCAATCCTCAATCCTCAATCCTTAATCCTCAATCTTCAATCCTCAATCCTCAATCCTCAATCCTGAATTCTCAATCTTCAATCTTCAATCCTCAATACTCAATCTTCAATCCCCAATCCTCAATCCTCAATCCTCAATCCTCATTCATCAAACCTCAATCCTCAACCATCAGTCCTCATCCTCAATTCTCAATCCTCAATCCTCAATCCTCTATCCTCAATCTTCAATCCTCAATAATCGATCTCCAATCATAGATCCTCAATCCCCGATATTCAATCCTTAGTCCTCAATCCTCAATCCTGAATCCTCAATCCTCAATATTCAATCCTCAATCCTCGATCCTCATTCCTCAGTCGTCAATCCTCAATCCTCAATCTTCAATCCTCAATATTCAACACACAACCCTCTGCCAACAATCCTCAATACTCAACCATCAATCCTCAATTCTCAATACTCAATAGAATATCCTGAATTCGCATGGTTCGATACTCAATCCACAATATTCAATAATCAAATCTCAATCCTCAATCTTCAATCCTCAATACTCAATCTTCAATCCTCAATCCTCAATCCTCAATCCTCAATCCTCAATCCTCAATCCTCAATCCTCAATCCTCAATCCTCAATCCTCAATACTCAATCTGCAATCCTCAATCCTCAATCCTCAATCCTCAATTCTCATTCTTCAATCCTCAATACCCAATCCTCAATCTTCAATCCTCAATCCTCAATCCTCAATTCTCAATCCTCAATCCTCAATCCTCAATCCTCAATCCTCAATCCTCAATACTCAATCTGCAATCCTCAATCCTCAATCCTCAATCCTCAATGCTCATTCTTCAATCCTCAATACCCAATCCTCAATCTTCAAACCTCAATCCTCAATCCTCAATTCTCAACCCTCAATCCTCAATCCTCAGACCTCAAACATCAACATTCAACCCTCAGTTCTCGTCCTCAATCCACAACACTCAATCCTCAATCCTCAATCTTCAATCATCAATATTCAATCTTCAACCCTCAATCCTCAGTCCTCAATCCCCAATCCTCAATCCTCAATCCTCAATCCTCAATCCTCAATCCTCAATCCTCAATCCACAATCTTCAATCCTCAATCCTCAATCCTCAATCCTCAATCCTCAATCCTCAATCCTGAATTCTCAATCTTCAATCCTCAATACTCAATCTTCAATCCCCAATCCTCAATCCTCAATCCTCAATCCTCATTCATCAAACCTCAATCCTCAACCATCAGTCCTCATCCTCAATTCTCAATCCTCAATCCTCAATCCTCTATCCTCAATCTTCAATCCTCAATAATCGATCTCCAATCATAGATCCTCAATCCCCAATCTTCAATCCTTAGTCCTCACTCCTCAATCCTCAATCCTCAATCCTCAATATTCAATCCTCAATCCTCGATCCTCAATCCTCAGTCGTCAATCCTCAATCCTCAATCCACAATCCTCTATATTCAATCCTCAATACTCAACCTTCAATCCTCAATACTCAATCCTCAATCCTCAATCCTCAATCCTCAGTCATAAATCCTCAATCTTCAATACTCAATCTTCAATCCTCAATCCTCAATCCTCAACACTCAACCATCAATCCTCAATTCTCAATACTCAATAGAATATCCTGAATTCGCATGGTTCGATACTCAATCCACAATATTCAATCCTTAATACTCAATCTTCAATCCTCAATCCCCAGTCATCAATCTTCAATCCTCAATGCTCAATCCTCAATCCTCAATCCTCAGTCCTCAATCCACAATCCTCAGTCCTCAAACCTCAATCTTCAACCGTCAGTCCTCGTCCTCAATCCTCAAACCTCAATCCTCAATCCTCAATATTCAATCACCAATACTCAATATTCAATCCTCAATGCTCTATCCTCAATCCTCAATCCTCAATCCTCAATATTCAAGACACAACCCTCAGCCATCAATCCTCAATACTCAACCATCAATCCTCAAGCCTCAATACTCGATACAATATTCTGAATACTCATGGTTCAATACTCAAACCACAATATTCAATAATCAAGTCTCAATCCTCAATCATCAATCCTCAATACTCAATTTCAATCCTCAATCCTCAATTCTCAATCCCCAATACTCAATCCTCAATCTTCAATCCTCAATAATCGATCTCCAATCATAGATCCTCAATCCCCGATCTTCAATCCTTAGTCCTCAATCCTCAATCCTGAATCCTCAATCCTCAATATTCAATCCTCAATCCTCGATCCTCAATACTCAGTCATAAATCCTCAATCTTCAATACTCAATCTTCAATCCTCAATCCTCAATCCTCAACCCTCAATCCTCAATCCTCAATTCTCAATCTTCAATCCTCAATAATCAATCTCCAATCCTAGATCCTCAATCCCCAATCTTCAATCCTTAATCCTCAATCTTTAATCCTTAATCCTCAATCGTCAATCTTCAATCCTCAATACTCAGTCTTCAATCCTCAATCCTCACTCCTCAATCGTCAATCCTCATTCCTCAATCCTCAATACCCGATCCTCAATCTTAAATCCTCAATCCTCAATCCTCAATCCTCAATCCTCAATTCTCAACACTCGATCCTTAATCCTCAGACCTCAAACATCAATATTCAACCCTCAGTCCTCGTCCTCAATCCACAACACTCAATCCTCAGTCCTCAATATTCAATCATCAATATTCAATCTTCAATCCTCAATCCTCAATCCTCAATCCTCAATTCGCAATCCTCAATCTTCAACCCTCAATACTCAATCTTCAATTCTCAATCTTCAATCCTCAATCCTCAATCCTCAATCCTCAACCTTCAATGCTCAATACTCAATCTTCAATCCTCAATCCTCAATCCTCAATCCTCAATCCTCAATCTTCAATCCTCAATCCTCAATTGTCAATCCTCAATCCTCAATCCTCAACCTTCAATCCTCAATCCTCAATCTTCAAACCTCAATCCTCAATCCTCAATTCTCAATCCTCAATTATCAATCCTCAGACCTCAAACATCAACATTCAACCCTCAGTTCTCGTCCTCAATCCACAACACTCAATCCTCAATCCTCAATCTTCAATCATCAATATTCAATCTTCAATCCTCAATCCTCAATCCTCAATCCTCAATCCTCAATCCTCAATCCTCAATCCTCAACCTTCAATCCTCAATCCTCAATCCTCAATTCTCAATCCTCAATCCTCAATCCTCAATACTCTATCTTCAATCCTCAATCCTCAATCGTCAATCCTGAATTCTCAATCTTCAATCTTCAATCCTCAATACTCAATCTTCAATCCCCAATCCTCAATCCTCAATCCTCAATCCTCATTCATCAGACCTCAATCCTCAACCATCAGTCCACATCCTCAATTCTCAATCCTCAATCCTCAATCCTCTATCCTCAATCTTCAATCCTCAATAATCGATCTACAATCATAGATCCTCAATCCCCGATCTTCAATCCTTAGTCCTCAATCCTCAATCCTGAATCCTCAATCCTCAATATTCAATCCTCAATCCTCGATCCTCATTCCTCAGTCGTCAACCCTCAATCCTCAATCCACAATCCTCAATATTCAATCCTCAATACTCAACCTTCAATCCTCAATACTCAATCCTCAATCCTCAATCCTCAATCCTCGATCCTCAGTCATAAATCCTCAATCATCAATACTCAATCTTCAATCGTCAATCCTGAATCCTCAACCCTCAATCCTCAATCCTCAATTCTCAATCTTCAATCCTCAATAATCAATCTCCAATCCTAGATCCTCAATCCCCAATCTTCAATCCTTAATCCTCAATCTTTAATCCTTAATCCTCAATCGTCAATCTTCAATCCTCAATACTCAGTCTTCAATCCTCAATCCTCAATCCTCAATAGTCAATCCTCATTCCTCAGTCCTCAATACCCAATCCTCAATCTTAAATCCTCAATCCTCGATCCTCAATCCTCAGTCATAAATCCTCAATCTTCAAAACTCAATCGTCAATCCTCAATCCTCGTTCCTCAAACCTCAATCCTCATCCCTCAGTCCACATCCTCAATTCTCAGTTCTCAATCCTCAATCCTCAATCCTCAATTTTCACTCCCCTAAAATCAATCTCCAATCCTAGATCCTCAATCCCCAATCCTCAGTCCTTAATCCTCAATCTTCAATCCTCAATCGCCAGTCCTCAATCTTCAATCCTCTATGCTCAATCGTCAATCCTCAAGCCTCAGTCCTCAATCCTCAATCCTCAATCCTCAAACCTCAATCCTCAACCGTCAGTCCTCGTCCTCAATCCTCAACCCTCAATCATCAATCCTCAACCTTCAATCATCAATACTCAACCTTCAATCCTCAATACTCAATCCTCAATCGTCAATCCTCAATCCCCAATCCTCAATCTTCAATGCTCAATCCTCAATTCTCAATCCTCAATCGTCAGTCTTCTATCCTCAATACTCAATCTTCAATCCTCAATCCTCAATCATCAATCCTCAATCTTCAATACTCAATCCTCAATCCTCAATCCTCAATCCTCAATATTCAACACTCAACCCTCAACCATCAATCCTCAATACTCAACCACCAATCCTCAATTCTCAATACTCAATAGAACATCCTGAATTCTGATGGGTCAATTCTCAATCCAGAATATTCAATAATCAAATCCCAAACCTAAAGCATCAATTCACAACACTCAATCCTCAACATTCAGTCCTCTCTCTTCAATCCTACATCCTCAACACTCAATCCTCGAGCGTCATTCCTCAATACTCAATCCTCAATCCTCAATCATCAATCCTCAATCTTCAATACTCAATCCTCAATCCTCAATCCTCAATCCTCAATACTCAACCATCAATCCTAAATTCTCAATGCTCAATAGAATATCCTGAATTCTCAGGACTCTATACTCAAACCTCAATCCTCAACCCTCAGCCCTCATTCTCAATCCTCAATCCTCAATCCTCAATATTCAGTCCCCAATACTTAATCTTCAATCCTCTATCCTCAATCCTCAATCCTCAATCCTCAATCCTCAGACATAAATCCTCAATCTTCAATACTCAATCGTCAATCCTCAGTCCTCAATCCTCAATCCTAAATCCTCGTTCCTCAAGCCTCAATCCTCAACCCACAGTCCACATTCTCAATTCTCAATTCTCAATCCTCAATCCTCAATCCTCAACCTTCAATCCCCAAAAATCAATCTCCAATCCTAGATCTTCAATCCCCAATCCTCAGTCCTTAATCCTCAATCTTCAATCCTCAATCGCCAGTCCTCAATCTTCAATCCTCTATGCTCAATCCTCAATCCTCATTTCTCAATGCTCTATCCCCAGTCCTCAGTCCTCAAACCTCAATCCTCAACCGTCAGCCCCCATCCTCAATCCTCAACCCTCGATCTTCAATCCTCAATCCTCAATCCTCAATACTCAATCTTCGATCCTCAATCCTAGGTCCTCAAACCTCAATTCTGAATCCTCAATACTGAATCCTCAATCTTCAGACCTCAGTCGTCAACAACCTGTTTTCAATCCTCAATCCTCAATAGAATATCCTCAATTCAAAGTTTTCAATACTCAATACTCAATCTGCTATCTTCAAACCTCTATCCACAAAAATCAATTCTCATCACTCAACACTCAACACTCAGTCCTCAATGTTCAATCCTCAATCCTCAATCCTCATTCCCCAATCATCAATCCTCAATCTTCAATACTCAATTCTCAATCCTCAATCGTCAGTTTTCTATCCTCAATACTCAATCTTCAATCCTCAACACTCAATCCTCAATCCTCAATCCTCAATCCTCATTCTTCAATCCTCAGTACCCAATCCTCAATCTTCAATCCTCAATCCTCAATCCTCAATCCTCAATCCTCATTCCTCAATCATCAATCCTCAATCTTCAATACTCAATTCTCAATCCTCAATCGTCAGTCTTCTATCGTCAATACTCAATCTTCAATCCTCAACACTCAATCCTCAATCCTCAATCCTCAATCCTCATTCTTCAATCCTCAGTACCCAATGCTCAACCTTCAATCCTCAATCCTCAATCCTCAATTCTCAATCCTCTATCTTCAATCCTCAATACTAAATCTTCAATCCTCAATCCTCGATCCTCAATCCTCAATTCTCAATCCTCAATCGTCAGTCTTCTATCCTCAATACTCAATCTTCAATCCTCAACACTCAATCCTCAATCCTCAATCCTCAATACTCATTCTTCAATCCTCAATACCCAATCCTCAATCTTCAATCCTCAATCCTCAATCCTCAATTCTCAATCGCCTATCTTCAATCCTCAATACTAAATCTACAATCCTCGATCCTCAATCCTCAATCCTCAATCCTCATTCTACAATCCTCAATACTCAATCTTGAATCATCAATCCTCAATTCTCAATCCTCAATTCTAAATACTCAATCGTCACTCCTCAATGCCCAATCCTCAATCTTCAATCCTCAATCTTCAATCCTCAATCCTCAATCCTCAATCCTCAATCCTCAATGCTCAATCATCAATCCTCAATCTTCAATACTTAATACTCAATCCTCAAACCTCAATCCTGAATCCTCAATCATCAATCCTCAATCTTCAATACTCATTGTTCAATCCTCAATCTTCAATCCTCAATACTCAACCATCAATCCTCAGTTCTCAATAGAATATCATCAATTCACAGTTTTCAATACTCAATTCTCAATCTGCAATTTTCAAATCTCTATCCACAAACATCAATTCTCACCTCTCAACCCTCAACACTCAGTCCCCAATCCTCAATATTCAATCCTCAATCCTCAATCCTCAATCCTCAATCCTCAATCTTCATTCCTCAATCCTCAATCCTCAATCCTCAATGCTCAATCATCAATCCTCAATCTTCAATACTTAATACTCAATCCTCAAACCTCAATCCTGAATCCTCAATCATCAATCCTCAATCTTCAATACTCAATCTTCAATCCTCAATCCTCAATCCTCAATCCTCAATCCTCAATGCTCAATCATCAATCCTCAATCTTCAATACTTAATACTCAATCCTCAAACCTCAATCCTGAATCCTCAATCCTCAAACCTCAATCCTCAATACTCAATCCTCAATCCTCAATCCTCAATCCTCAATCCTCAATCCTCAATCCTCAATCGTCAGTCTTCAACCCTCAATACTCAATCTTCAATTCTCAATCGCCTATCTTCAATCCTCAATACTAAATCTACAATCCTCGATCCTCAATCCTCAATCCTCAATCCTCATTCTACAATCCTCAATACTCAATCTTGAATCATCAATCCTCAATTCTCAATCCTCAATCCTAAATACTCAATCGTCACTCCTCAATGCCCAGTCCTCAATCTTCAATCCTCAATCTTCAATCCTCAATCCTCAATCCTCAATCCTCAATCCTCAATGCTCAATCATCAATCCTCAATCTTCAATACTTAATACTCAATCCTCAAACCTCAATCCTGAATCCTCAATCATCAATCCTCAATCTTCAATACTCATTCTTCAATCCTCAATCTTCAATCCTCAATACTCAACCATCAATCCTCAGTTCTCAATAGAATATCATCAATTCACAGTTTTCAATACTCAATTCTCAATCTGCAATTTTCAAATCTCTATCCACAAACATCAATTCTCATCACTCAGTCCTCAACGTTCAATCCTCAATCCTCAATCCTCAATCCTCAATCGTCAATCTTCAATCCTCAATACTCAATCTTCAATCCTCAATCCTTAGTCCTCAATACTCAATCCTCAATCCTCGTTCTTCAATCCTCAGTACCCAAACCTCAATCTTCAATCCTCAATCCTCAATCCTCAATTCTCAACCCTCAGCCCTCATCGTCAATCCTCAATCCTCAATCCTCAATCCTCAACCTTCAATCCTCAATACTCAATCATCAATCCTCAATCATCAATTCTCAACACTCAATCCTCAATCCTCAATCCTCAATCCTCAGTCCTAAATTCTCAATCCTCAATCGTCAGTCTTCAATCCTCAATACTCAATCTTCTATCCTCAATCCTCAATCCTCAATCCTCAATCCTCATTCTTGAATCCTCAATACCCAATACTCAATCTTCAATCCTCAATTCTCAATCCTCATTTCTCAATGCTCTATCCTCAGTCCTCAGTCCTCAAACCTCAATCCTCTACCGTCAGCCCCCATCCTCAATCCTCAACCTTCAATCTTAAATCCTCAATCCTCAATCCTCAATACTCATTCTTCAATCCTCAATACTCAATCCTCAATCGTCAATCCTCAATCCCCAATCCTCAATCTTCAATGCTCAATCCTCAATCCTCAATACTCAATCCTCAATCCTCAATCTTCAATCCTCAATACTCAATCTTCAATCCTAAATCCTCAATCCTCAATCCTCAGTCCTCAATCCTCAATCCTGAATCCTCAATCTTCAATCCTCAATACTCAATCTGCAATCCTCAAACCTCAATCCTCAGCCCTCAGCCCTCATCCTCCATCCTCAATACTCAATCCTCAATCCTGAATCTTCAATCCTCTATATTCAATCTTCAATCCTCAATACTCAATCCTCAATCCTCAGTGATCAATACTCAATCGTCAATAATGAATCCTCAATCCTCAATCCTCAATCCTCAATCCTCAATCCTCAATCCTCATTTCTCAATCCTCAATCCTCAACCCTCAGTCCTCATCCTCAATTCTCAATTCTCAATCCACAATCCTGAATTCTCAATCTTCAATCCTCAATAATCAACCTCCAATCCTAGATCCTCAGACCACAATACTCAACCATCAATCCTCAATACTGAATCTTCAATCCTCAATCCTCAATCCTCAATCCTTAATCCTCAATCGTCAATCTTCAGTCCTCAATACTCAATCTTCAATTCTCAATCTTCAATCCTCAATCCTCAATCCTCAATCCTCAGTACTCAATCCTGAATCCTCAATCTTCAATCCTCAATACTCAATCTTCAACCCTCAATCCTCAATCCTCAATCTTCAATCCTCAATCTTCAATCCTCAATCCTCAATCCTCTATCTTCAATCCTCAATACTAAATCTTCAATCCCCGATCTTCAATCCTCAATCCTCAATCCACAATCCTCAGTCCTCAGTCCTCAAACCTCAATACTCAATCCTCAATCCCAAATCCTCAATCCTCAATTTTCAATCATCAATACTAAATCGTCAATCCTCAATCCTCGATCCTCAATCTTCAATCCTCAATCCTCAATCGTCAGTCTTCTATCCTCAATACTCAATCTTCAATCCTCAATCCTCAATCCTCAATCCTCAATCTTCAATACTCAATCCTCAATCCTCAATCCTCAATCCTCAATATTCAACACTCAACCCTCAACCATCAATCGTCAATACTCAACCACCAAACCTCAATTCTCAATACTCAATAGAACATCCTGAATTCTGATGGTTCAATACTCAATCCAGAATATTCAATAATCAAATCTCAAACCTCAAGCATCAATTCTCAACACTCAATCCTCAACATTCAGTCCTCTCTCTTCAATCCTACATCCTCAACACTCAATCCTCAAGCGTCAATCCTCAATACTCAATCCTCAATCCTCAATCATCAATCCTCAATCTTCAATACTCAATCCTCAATCCTCAATCCTCAATCCTCAATACTCAACCATCAATCCTAAATTCTCAATGCTCAATAGAATATCCTGAATTCTCAGGATTCTATACTCAAACCTCAATCCTCAACCCTCAGACCTCATTCCCAATCCTCAATCCTCAATCCTCAATATTCAATCCCCAATACTCAATCTTCAATCCTCTATCCTCAATCCTCAATCCTCAATCCTCAATCCTCGGTCATAAATCCTCAATCTTCAATACTCAATCGTCAATCCTCAGTCCTCAATCCTCAATCCTCAATCCTCGTTCCTCAAGCCTCAATCCTCAACCCTCAGTCCACATCCTCAATTCTCAATTCTCAATCCTCAATCCTCAATCCTCAGGATTCAATCCCCAAAAATCAATCTCCAATCCTAGATCTTCAATCCTCAATCCTCAGTCCTTAATCCTCAATCTTCAATCCTCAATCGCCAGTCCTCAATCTCCAATCCTCTATGCTCAGTCGTCAATCCTCGAGCCTCAGTCCTCAATCCTCAATCCTCAATGCTCAAACCTCAATCCTCAACCGTCAGTCCTCGTCCTCAATCCTCAACCCTCAATCCTCAGTCCTCAATCTTCAATCATCAATAATCAATCTTCAATCCTCAATAATCAATCCTCAATCCTCAATCCTCAATCCTCAATATTCAACACTCAACCCTTAACCATCAATCCTCAATACTCAACCATCAATCCTCAATTCTCAATACTCAATAGGACATCCTGAATTCTTATGGTTCAATACTCAATCCAGAATATTCAATAATCAAACCTCAAACCACAAGCATCAATTCTCAACACTCAATCCTCAACACTCAGTCCTCTCTCTTCAATCCTACATCCTCAACCCTCAATCCTCAAGCGTCAATCCTCAGTCCTCAATCCTCAATCCTCAATCGTCAGTCTTCAATCCTCAATACTCAATCTTCAATCCTCAGTCCTCAATCCTCAATCCTCAATACTCAATCCTCAATCCTCAATCCTCAATCCTCAATCCTCAATCCTCAATCCTCAATCGTCAGTCTTCAACCCTCAATACTCAATCTTCAATTCTCAATCGCCTATCTTCAATCCTCAATACTAAATCTTCAATCCTCGATCCTCAATCCTCAATCCTCAATCCTCAATCCACAGTCCTCAAACATCAGTCCTGAATCCTCAAACCTGAATCCTCAATCTTCAGCCCTCAGTCCTCAACAATCGGTTGTCAATCCTCAATCCTCAATAGAATATCATCAATTCACAGGTTTCAATACTCAATACTCAATCTCCAATCTTCAAGTCTCTATCCTCAAACATCAATTCTGATCACTCAACCCTCAACACTCAGTCCCCAATCCTCAATATTCAATCCTCAATCCTCCGTTCTCAATCCACGATCCTCAACCTTCAATCCTCAATACTGAATCTTGAATCCTCAATCCCCAATCTTCAATTCTTAATCCTCAATCTTCAATCCTCAATCCCCAGTCCTCAATCTTCAATCCTCAATGCTCAATCCTCAATCCTCAACCCTCAGTCCTCAATCCTCAATCCTCAATCCTCAAACCTCAATCCTCAACCGTCAGTCCTCATCCTCCATCCTCAATCCTCAGTCCTCAATCCTCAATCTTCAATCCCCAATACTCAATCTTCAATCCTCAATCCTCAATCCTCAATCCACAATGCTCAATCCTCAGGCATCAATACTCAATCTTCAATACTCAATCCTGAATCCTCAATCCTCAATCCTCAATCCTCAACCCTCAATCCTCATTCCTCAAACCTCAATTCTCAACCCTCAGTCCTTATCCTCAATTCTCAATTCTCAATCCTCAATCCTCAATTCTCAATCTTCAATCCTCAATAATCAATCTCCAATCCTAGATCCTCATTCCCAATCTTCAACCCTTAATCCTCAATCCTCAGTCATAAATCCTCAATTTTCAATACTCAATCGCCAATCCTCATTCTTCAATCCTCAATCCTCAATCCACAATCCTCAATATTCAATCCTCAATACTCAACCTTCAATCCTCAATCCTCAATCCTCAATCTTCAATCCTCAATAATCAATCTCCAATCCTAGATCCTCAATCCCCAATCTTCAATCCTTAATACTCAATCTTCAAACCTAAATCCCCAGTCATCAATCTTCAATCCTCAACGCTCAATCCTCAATCCTCAATCCTCAGTCCTCAATCCTCAATCCTCATTCTTCAATCCTCAGCACCCAATCCTCAATCTTCAATCCTCAATCCTCAATCCTCAATTCTCAATCCTCAATCCTCAATCCTCAATCCTCAAACCTCAATCCTCAACCGTCAGTCCTCGTCCTCAATCCTCAAACCTCAATCCTCAATCCTCAATATTCAATCATCAATACTCAATCTTCAATCCTCAATGCTCTATCCTCAATCCTCAATCCTCAATCCTTTAATATTCAAGACACAACCCTCAGCCATCAATCCTGAATACTCAAACATCAATCCTCAATTCTCCATACTCAATAGAATATTCTGAATACTCATGGTTCAATACTCAGTCCACAATATTGAATAATCAAATCTCAATCCTCAATCTTCAATCCTCAATACTCAATTTCAATCCTCAATCCTCAAGTCTCAATCCCCAATACTCAATCCTCAATCGTCAATCCTCAATCCCCAATCCTCAATCTTCAATCCTCAACCTCAATCCTCAATCCTCAATCCTCAATCCTCAATCCTCAATCTTCAATCCTCAATACTCAATCTTCAATCCTCAATCATCAATCCTCAATCCTCAATCCTCAATCCTCAATCCTCAATCCTCAATTCTCAATCCTCAATCCTCAATACGTAATCTGCAATTGTCAATCCTCAATCATCAATCCTCAATCCTCATTCTTCAATCCTCAATACCCAATCTTCAATCTTCAATCCTCAATCCTCAATCCACAATCCTCAACATTCAATCCTCAATCCTCAATCCTCAATCCTCAATCCTCAATCTTCAATCCTCAATACTCAATCTTCAATCCCCAATCCTCAATTCTCAATCCTCAATCCTCAATGTTCAATCCTCAATACTCAATCTTCAATCCTCAATTCTCAATCCTCAATCCTCAATCCTCATTCTTCAATCCTCAGCACCCAATCCTCAATCTTCAATCCTCAATCCTCAATCCTCAATTCTCAATCCTCAATCCTCAATCCTCAGACCTCAAGCATCAATATTCAACCCTCAGTCCTCGTCCTCTATCCACAACCACCAATCCTCAATCCTCAACCTTCAATCATCAATATTCAATCTTCAATCCTCAATCCTCAATCCTCAATCCTCAATCCTCAATCCACAATCCTCAATCTTCAATCCTCAATCCTCAATCCTCAACCCTGAATCCTCAATCTTCAATCCTCAATACTCAATCTTCAATCCCCAATCCTCAATTCTCAATCCTCAATCCTCAATGTTCAATCCTCAATACTCAATCTTCAATCCTCAATCCTCAATCCTCAAT